>NC_058093.1:27687500-28937500 GCF_020171115.1 Neogale vison
AGTGAGATTTGAGGGAAGAAAAATCATTCAGAACCAAAGTTGATGAAAAATATAAATGACTAAGCTGTGAATAGCACTTTAGACCAAAAGCAGTGTGTAACACACACACACACACACACACACACACGCATTTCATACTTTAGTGAAAGATTTTGAAAGATTCCAAAGTGAATTGCACCATACAATCATGGAAAAAAGTATGTGTAGAAACCCCCATGTGAAATTGAAGCAAGATACTTATTTGGAAGAATACATGAATAAAAGCAAAAGTAGTCTCATAATGTAGGTATAAGCACAAGGGTACAATGGTGGCTCTAGTATCAATTATGTTGCACACTTAGCACTGTTCATGCATGAATCTGGCAGCTTTCAAAATATTACAACCTTGCTTGTCTTGAATGTGATTCAATAACCCTTATTTTCCTGATAGGATCATGCCTGTCAGTATAAGCCTACCATCACTGGGTCTTTCCCTCCTGTGTGTTCCAAATACATATGTACCTTGAAAGTCATGTGTATATAAATATATATACATATACATGTATATATATGTATATATGTAGATATATATATATATATATATATATATATATATATATATATATAAAAGTTCTAAAGAAAATATTGGGAATTTCCACTGGAAAGCTACAGGTATAATTTCTGCAATAGCCTCTTTTCCCTGCTCTCTTCATATCTCATTTTCTCTTCTTTGAGAAGTGCCAGAAGATGTTTGATTATTATTATATTAAATAATTATTCCTGACTCTCAATTCTTGCTTTATGATCATCTTGGATATATAACTGTGTTTGCTCTGGGAAAATGGGTCACAGATTGCTAAACTAGCTTCTCACCGTGCAGTGGTTAAGAGCTGTTTGTTTTTCAAATACCTTAATTGTATGGTCTACCAGAAAAGAGCAGCACTGGAAATTATACCTCTGGACTAAATGCAACCAGATGGACAAAAACAACAAGACGTTTGAAAAGATAAATGCCCCACAATTCTCCTGTGGTTGGTTTTATCGCCAGTTAATTTTCTAATGGCTTCTTCTGGGGCAGGGGGATATTCCCCAGGGCTAGGAGTGGTCCCTCAGCAAAAATCAGGCAGCTATCAGAGAGAAGGGTCCTCTTTGCTGCCTATTCGGGTACAATCAGAGTCAATGTTTTGGTTTGGGGGCTGGGGTAATGGGCAGAGCTGGTGGAAGGGTAGAATTCTAAGCACAAGAAGAGTAACACGTCCCTTTTTGTTTTACATTTCTCAATGATTTTCCATTTTGCGGTGCCTTTTGGTAGATACAAAGCAAGGGTTTTAGTCCAGAGTTGGTGACTATAGCTGAGGACGTGGGAAGCCTGGCATTCAGTGACCTCATTGGCCGTCTGCAGGTTAAGGTTTCAGAAGTTAGAGCTGCTATTGGAAAAATACCCCATGTCAGATGAGGGTCATCTGAACTCATCAATGGACTCAGGGTGAGGCTGACCTCTGAGTCTTTGTTGCTCTTCCCAGGACCATAGTGTCCAGACTAAAATCTAGCCTTTGTGGATATGCCTTAAAATCCAGGCAACCAGGCTGCCAGGCCATAAGTAATTATATACCATATCTTGTAGTACATAATAACAACACTGGATTCACGGTTGGGCAATGACGGAGATGTGGGGAGAAAATTCAGAAAGAAGTGTAGATAAAAGATCTCATTGACTCTTTTCTCGTGAAATGGTTGGGATTGTTGAAAAATCTCACATTTGGGAATAGTTTCTGCTCTCCCATCCCATCTCCAACTCTGCCACCACTTCTACCAAAGACAATTTCTTGAAAATTGAAGACAAGGAATTTAAGGTACCCCAAATATTTGTATTATAAAAGAGAAAAAAGATGAGTTGAAAAGTGAGACCTGGGGTCTCCTGAGGCTTGAGTTGGCTGATGGAGTTAAAATAAAAGCAGTTAACACTTCTTCCTCTTTCCTTCTGGAGAAGTTTCAGCTATAGCCTGTGTTTTCTGCGCCTGTGTAATTTAATATTAAGTCCCAGTCCCCCATGATTACTTCATGTAAACTCTTCATATCCTCATTAGACCTTTTCATATCCCTGAAATCTCCCTTGAAGTCCTTCTTCATGAGTTCACCTCCACCAGAAAACATCAAATTATATACTTCAAACATCTTCACTTTATTGTATGTCAATTAAGTATTAATAAAGCTGTTAAAAATAAACTTCTAACTTTCCTGTTTGCCTTACGTTGGACTGCAGTCATTAAAAGAAAATTTAAAAATTATGTAAAATTAACATACAATGAAATGCAGAGCTCTTCACTCTCAAATTTGATGAGTTTTGGCAAATGTATACATCCATCTGGTTACCATTCCAATTAATATTCAGAACATTTCAATCACCTTCCAGTGAAACCCACACCACCATGTATTAATTTTGCCTGTTCTTAAACTTCAGAAAAGTTTACTAATTATATTTATTGTTTTCAGCTTGTCCTCTCTCATTCATTTTATGGTTGTTGAATTTATTCACATAGCTATAGTTAATTATTTTTTGTTGCTGCATCATATACCACTCTATGACTATTTCATATTTCATAATTTGCTTATTCATTTTACTGGTCATGGACTTTTGGATCAGTTCTAGTTTTTGGATTATATGAACAAAGCTGGCATGAACATTCTTATACAATTCTTTTTGTAGATGTATGCTTTGTTTTCTCTCAAATGAATTTATGACTGGAATTGCTGAGTGAAACTTAAGATATATCTTCATTTTTTTAAATGAGATATAATTTACATACCATAAAATTCATACTTTCAAATTATTCAGTTTTTATTATATTCACAAAACTGTATAATGATCACCACTATCTGATTCAGAATATCTTTATCTTCCCCAAAGAAACCCCATACTTGTTCACTCTCCATTCCTCCCCCTCTCAGTCCTTGACAACTACTAATCTACTTTATATCTCTATGTATTTGACCTTTCTGGATATTTCATATAAATGGAATAATATAATATGTGTCTTTTTGTGTCTGGTTTCTTTCACATTGCATATTTTCAAGATTTATCCATGTTGTATTATGCATAAACATGTCATGCATTTAATGGCTGAATAATATATCATTGCATGAATATAGTATATTTGTTTATCCGGTCATCAATTGGTGAACATTCGTGTTGTGTCACTTTTTGGCTATTATGAAGTATACTGGAATAAATATTTATGTATGGTAAATCTATTTTCCATTCTCTTGGATATATAGCTATGAGTGGAATTGTGGGTCATATGGTAACTCTATATTTAATTTTTGAGGAGATGCCAAACTGTTTCCCAAAGCAGCTCTACCAGTTTACATTCTTACCAGCAGTGCATGAGGGCTCAAAAATTTTGGTCATAGCCAGTGTAATGGCTGTGAGTTGTATCTCATTATGGCTTTGATTTGCATTTCTCTAACGACTAATGATGAGCATTCTTTCATTGACCACTTATACATTTTCTTTGGAGGCATGTGTGTGTCTCCAAATGCTTTACCCTATTTTAATTGGGT
Source organism: Neogale vison (assembly GCF_020171115.1). Taxonomy (NCBI): domain Eukaryota; kingdom Metazoa; phylum Chordata; class Mammalia; order Carnivora; family Mustelidae; genus Neogale; species Neogale vison. Next base: position 27,691,041 of record NC_058093.1, read on the forward strand.
TATTTGCCTTTTTATTGTTGAGTTGTAAAAGTTTGTTCCATATGTTGAATACTAGACCTTTATCAGATATGCGTTTTGCAAAAATTTCTCAGTCTCTGGATTGTCATTTTATTTTCTTGATAGTGTACTTGAAAGCACAAAGCTTTTGGGGGCATCTGAGTGGCTCAGTGGCTTAAGTATCAGACTCTTGATTTCAACTTGGGTCATGATGTCAGGGTTGTGAGATCAAGCCCCATGTTGGGTTGAGTGTGGTGCCTGCTTAAGATTCTCTTCCTTGGGGGCACCTGGGTGGCTCAGTTGGTTAAGCAACTGCCTTTGGCTTAGGTCATGATCCTGGAGTCCCAGAATCAGGTCCCACATCAGGTCCTCTGCTCATCGGGAGGCCGGCTTCTCCCTCTGCCCCTCGCCCCTTTCACGCTCTCTCTCTCAAATAAATAAAATCTTAAAAAAAAAAAAAAGATTCTCTCTTTTGGGATGCCTGGGTGACTCAGTCCATTGAACATCTGCCTTCAGGTCGTTGGTCACAGGTTGAATCCTTGGGACTGAGCCCCACATTAGGCTCCCTGCTTAGCGAGGAGTCTGCTTCTCTCAGTCCCTTGGCCCCTCCACCTGCTCATGCTCTGTCTGTCTGTCTGTCTCTCAAATAAATAAATAATATCTTTAAAATAAAAAAAGATTCTCTTTCTCCCTCTGCCTCTCCCTCCCCAACATGTGCTTGCTCTCTCTTTCTCTATCTCTCAAAATAAATAAATAAATAAAGCACTGAAGTTTTCAATTTTCATGAAGTCCAATTTATGTTTTATTTTGTTACCCATGCTTTTGGTGTCATATCTTAAAAAAAAAAAAAACTACCTAATCCAAGATTTTAAAGATTTATTCCTATGTTTTGTTCTAAGCAATTTTTAAAAAATTATTTTTTAGCTCTTACATTTAAGTTTCTGATCTGCTTTGAGTTAATTTTTGGATGTGTTGTGAGGAAGAGACCCAGTTTTATCCTTTCACTTGTGCTTATTCAGTTATTCCAACAGTATTTGTTGAGAAGAATATTTATTGAGAAGACTATTCTTTCCACCACTGAACTGTTTTGGCATACTTACTAAGTACCACTTGATCACGTATGTTTTTTTTTTTAATTTTTTATAAACATATAATGTATTATTAGCCCAAGAGGTATAGGTCTGTGAATCACCAGGTTTACACACTTCACGGCACTCACCATATCACATACCCTCCCCAATGTCCATAACCAACCACCCTCTCCCTATTCCCCCTGCCCCCGCCCACCTCAGTTTGTTTTGCAACATTAAGAGTCTCTTATGGTTTGTTTCCCTCCCGATCCCATCTTGTTTTATTTATTCTTTTCCTATCCCCCAAACCCCCCACGTTGCATCTCCACTTTCTCATATCAGGGAGATAATAGGATACTTTTCTTTCTCCAATTGACTTATTTCACTAAGCATAATAACCTTTAGTTCCATTCACGTCATTGCGAATGGCAAAATTTCATTTCTTTTGATGGCTGCATAGTATTCCATTGTATACATATACCACTTCTTCTTTATCCATTCATCTGTTGATGGGCATCTAGGTTCTTTCCATAATTTGGCTACTGTGAACATAGCTGCTATAAACATTCAGGTGCACCTCCCCCTTCGGATCACTACATTTGTATCTTTAGGGTAAATACCCAGTAGTGTAATTGTTGGGTCATAAGGTAGCTCTATTTTCAACTTTTTTTTTTTTTCCCAATTTATTTATTTTCAGAAAAACAGTATTCATTATTTTTTCACCACACCCAGTGCTCCATGCAAGCCGTGCCCTCTATAATACCCACCACCTGGTACCCCAACCGCCCACCCCCCCTGCCACTTCAAACCCCTCAGACTGTTTTTCAGAGTCCATAGTCTCTCATGGTTCACCTCCCCTTCCAATTTACCCAAATTCCCTACTACTCTCTAACGCCCCTTGTCCTCCATGCTATTGGTTATGCTCCACAAATGAGTGAAACCATATGATAATTGACTCTCTCTGCTTGACTGATTTCACTCAGCATAATCTCTTCCAGTCCCGTCCATGTTGCTACAAAAGTTGGATATTCGTCCTTTCTAATGGAGGCATAATACTCCATAGTGTATATGGACCACATCTTCCTTATCCATTCATCCGTTGAAGGGCATCTTGGTTCTTTCCATATTTTCAACTTTTTGAGGAACCTCCATGCTGTTTTCCAGAGTGGTTGCACCAGCTTGCATTCCCACCAACAGTGTAGGAGGATTCCCCTTTCTTTGTATCCTTGCCAGCATCTGTCATTTCCTGACTTGTTAATTTTAGCTATTCTGACTGGTGTGAGGTGGTATCTCATTGTAGTTTTGATTTGCATTTCCCTGATTCTGAGTGATGTGAAGCACTTTTTCATGTATCTGTTGGCCATCTGAATGTCTTCTTTGCCGAAATGTCTGTTCCTGTCCTCTGCCCATTTCTTGATTGGATTATTTGTTCTTTGGGTGTTGAGTTTGCTAAGCTCTTTATAGATTTTAGATACCAGCCCTTTATCTGATATGTCGTTTGCAAATATCTTCTCCTATTCTGTCAGTTGTCTTTTGGTTTTGTTAACTGTTTCCTTTGCTGGATCACATATGGTTTTTATCTCGGGATTCTCAATTTATTTCATGATTTATATGCCTATCCTAACGTCAGTATCATACAGTCTTAATTATTGCAGCTATGTAGTAATTTTTGAGGATGGGAACTGTGAATCCTCCAACTTTGTTCTTTTTCAAGATTGTTTTGGCTATTCTGGGTCTCCTGTATTTTAATATGAATTTTAGGATCAGTTTGTTGATTTCAACAAAAAGCAGCTTGGATTTTGATAGGAATTACATGGACTCTATAGATCCATTTGGAGAATTTCATCATACTAACAATATTAAGTTTCAACACATGAACATAAGTGTCCTTTAATGAATCTAGATCTTTTTTAATCTTTCAGTGATTTTTTTGTAGTTTTTGAGTCTCACATTTAGTTTATTAAAATTATTCCTAAAAAACTTATTTTGAAGGTATTGTAACTTAATCACTTAATTTTATATTCAGATTATTTATTGCTAGTGTGTAGCAATACGGTGGATTTTATACATTGATCTTAGATCCTGCAACATTTGGGAATCCATTGCTTATTCTAATCTTTTTTATTCTCAGTGTGCATATTTTTAAAAAATTTTCTGTATAAAAGTTCTTGTCATATGCCAGTACAGATAGTTTTATTTCCTCCTTTCTGATCTGGCTGTCTTTTGTTTCTTTCACTTGATTAATTCCCCTGGCTAGAACTCCTGCTACAGTTTTGAACAGAAGTAGCAACGTTGTTAACTCCTATCTTGTTCCCGATTTGAGAATAAAAGCTTTCATATTTCTCTATTAACGTGATGTAATCTTTTGGTTTTTTTTTTTCAAAAAGAATTAATTAATTAATTAATTTTCAGCATAACAGTATTCATTGTTTTTGCACCACATCCAGTGCTCCATGCAATCCCTGCCCTCTTTAATATTCACCACCTGGTTCCCCCAACCTCCCACCCCTCGCCGCTTCAAAGCCCTCAGATTGTTTTTCAGAGTCCATAGTCTCTCATGGTTCACCTCCCCTTCCAATTTACCCCAACTCCCTTCTCTCTAACACCCCTTGTCCTCCATGCTATTTGTTATGCTCCACAAATAAGTGAAACCATATGATAATTGACTCTCTCTGCTTGACTTATTTCACTCAGCATAATCTCTTCCAGTCCCATCCATGTTGCTGCAAAATTTGGGTATTCATCCTTTCTGTTGGAGGCATAATACTCCATAGTGTATATGGACCACATCTTCCTTATCCGTTCATCCATTGAAGGGCATCTTGGTTCTTTCCACAGTTTGGCAACCGTGGCCATTGCTGCTATCTATAAACATTGGGGTACAGATGGCCCTTCTTTTCACTACATCTGTATCTTTGGGGTAAATACCCAGTAGTGCAATGGCAGGGTCATAGGGAAGTTCTATTTTGAATTTCTTGAGGAATCTCCACACTGTTCTCCAAAGAGGCTGCACCAACTTGCCTTCCCACCAACAGTGGAAGAGGGTTTCCCTTTCTCTACATCCCCTCCAACACATGTTGTTTCCTGTCTTGCTAATTTTGGCCATTCTAACTGGTGTAAGGTGATATCTCAATGGTTTTAAAGTTAGGTTCCTTTTATCCCTGGTTTGTTGATTTTTGTTTATCGAAAAATGTGTTGGATTTTGTCAAATGATTTTTCTTTATCTATTTACACGATGTGAAGATTTTGTTCGTTATTTAATTGATACCATGTGTTATGTGGATTTTTATTTCTATTTTTTTTCTTTTAAAGATTATTTATTTATTTATTTATTTGACAGATGGAGATCAAAAGTAGACAGAGAGGCAGGCAGAGAGAGAGGAAGGGAAAGCCTGCTCTGTGCTGAGCAGAGAGCCCGATTTGGGGCTCGATCTCAGGACCCTAGGATCATGACCTGATCAAAGGCAAAGGCTTTAACCCACTGAGCCATCCAGTCGCCCCTGGAATTTTACTTTTCAACCAAGCTTGAATTCTTGGGATAAATTCTCTCATCGTGGTGTATGATCCTTCTCATAAGTCTCTGGATTCAGTTTGCTAGTGTTTTTTGAGTATTCTTGGTATCCATATTCATAAAGGATAATGGTCTGTGCATTTCTTTCCTTTTGATGGCTTTGGTTAATTTTGTATCAAGTTAACACCAACCTCATAATGTATATTGGGAAGTATTCTATTCTCTTCCTTTTTTTTTTTTTTTTTGTGACAGATTAGTGTTAATTCTTTAAACACTGGGTAAACTTTACCAATTTACCATGAAACAATCTTGCCCTGGGCTTTTATTTGTGATAAATTTTCTTGATAAGTAATTATATATCTTCACTTGTTGTAAGTCCATTCAGATTTTCTGTTTCTTCTTGAGTCAGTTTTGTAATTTTTATGTTTCTAGTAATTTTTCCATTTCATCTAGACCATATAATTTGTTGGCATAAATTTGTTCATCTTGCTTACATATAACTGACTTTATTTCTGCAAAGTTGACAATAATATCACCTCTTCCATTCCTGATTTTATCAGTTTAAATTTTCTTTTTTTCTTGATCAGTGGAGCTACTTGTGGTTTGTCAATTTCATTGATCTTTTCAAAAGAATTAACTTTTGGTTTTGCTAATTTTCTTTCTTGTTTTATATGTTCTATTTCATTTATTTCCACTCAAGAATTTATTATTGCCTTCCTTCTGCTTGCTTTGGGTCTTGTTTACTCTGCTTTTTCTAGTTTCATACATTGGAAGATTAGGTTATTGATTTAAGGTTTTAGAAAAATGTATTTTTTTTAAATTAAATTTATTTATTTTCAACATAACAGTATTCATTATTTTTTCACCACACCCAGTGCTCCATGCAATCCGTGCCCTCTCTAATACCCACCACCTGGTACCCCAACCTCCCACCCCCCCCATTTCAAACCCCTCAGATTGTTTTTCAGAGTCCATAGTCTCTCATGGTTCACCTCCCCTTCCAATTTACCCCAACTCCCTTCTTCTCTAACACCCCTTGTCCTCCATGCTATTTGTTATGCTCCACAAATAAGTGAAACCATATGATAATTGACTCTCTCTGCTTGACTTATTTCACTCAGCATAATCGCTTCCAGTCTCGTCCATGTTGCTACAAAAGTTGGGTATTTGTCTTTTCTGATGGAGGCATAATACTCCGTAGTGTATATGGACCACATCTTCCTTATCCATTTGTCCGTTGAAGGGCATCTTGGTTCTTTCCACAGTTTGGCAACTGTGGCCATTGCTGCTATAAACATTGGGGTACAGATGGCCCTTCTTTTCACTACATCTGTATCTTTGGGGTAAATACCCAGTAGTGCAATGGCAGGGTCATAGGGAAGTTCTATTTTGAATTTCTTGAGGAATCTCCACACTGTTCTCCAAAGAAGCTGCACCAACCTGCATTACCACCAACAGTGGAAGAGGGCTCCCCTTTCTCCATATTCCCTCCAACACATGTTGTTTCCTGTCTTGCTAATTTTGGCCATTCTAACTGGTGTAAGGTGATACCTCAATGTGGTTTTAATTTGAATCTCCCTGAGGGCTAGTGATGATGAACATTTTTTCATGTGTCTGAGAGCCATTTGTATGTTTTCATTGAACAGAGACTTCTCCAATGAAGACATACAAATGGCTATCAGACTCAAGAAAAATGTATTTTTAAGGTATTTCTTAAAGTTTGTAGAATTTCTTATAAGTTGTAGAATTACATTTGTTCATAATATTCTTTTTTAAATTCTTATTGTCTTTTTTAATATTTGTAATTGCCATGGGATATTATCTCTTTCATTCCTGGTACAACACTTTGTGTTTTCTCTCTTTATTTTCTCCAGTTTTGCCGAGGTTTGCCAATTTCACTAATATCTTCAAAGAACAAGTTTTTTGCCTTGATAATCTTATAGGTTTGTGCTCTGTTTATTTCATTATTTTTGCTCTTACTAAATGGAGGGTTCTCATATCAGTTGGTTCATTGTACAGACAACCCTAAATTAATTTGCAGGATAACTTTTGTTCATGCAACTACACTTCAGTTTGTCATACTAAATTCTTTTTTTTTCCTTTGCCAGCAATTTATTCATTTGTTCTTTTTTAAATGATTAGTTTCAGAAATAGAATTTAGTGATTCTTCAGTTGGATATAATACCCAAAGCTCATTACGTCAAGTATCCTCCTTAGTGCCCATCACCCAGTTGTCCTGTCAATCCACCCACCTCCCCTCCAGCAACTCTGTTTCCTATAGTTAAGAGTCTCAAGGTTTGCTTCCCTCTCTGTTTTCATCTTATTTTTTCCTTCCCTTCCCATGTGTTCATTTGTTTTGTTTCTCTCTTTTTTTAAATAAGATTTTATTTTTTTTATTTGACAGACACAGAGAGAGAGAGATCACAAATAGGGCATGGCAGTGGCAGGCAGATGTAGATGGAGAAGCAGGTTCCCCATGGAGCAGGGAGCCCAATGCAGAGCTTGCAGGACCCTGGGATCATGACCTGAGCTGAAGGTAGATACTCAACTGACTGAGACACCCATGTGCCTCTGAATTTTTTCTTAAACTTCACATAGAAATGAAATCATGTGGTATTTTTCTTTCTTTGAAATATTTTGCTTAGCATAATATCCTCTAGTTCCGTCTGCATCTTTGCATACGACAAGATATCTTTTTGATGGCTGAGTAATATTTCATTATGTGTGTGTGTGTGTGTGTGTGTGTGTGTGTGATTACGTGTGTGTGTGTGTGCGCACATACACTACATCTTCTTTATCCATTCATCTGTCAGTGAGGAACTTCTCTGGCCCCTAAGGTCAACTATCACAGAATGACCATTATGTTCCTGCCTCTCCAGATAAATTTATGTAATCATCATTATCTTGTTTTAAATATAAAAAAAAATTGAGGATAAGGAATGACACTTTTGAAATATTGGATCCAGGATCAGAGGACTTTCTACTGTACCACATTGCCTCTCCATGTCCTGAGCCAAAGAGAGTGACAAGCAAAAAAGAATTCCTCATGTTCTAAACCAAAGAAAGTGATAAACAAAATTATTGGATACTGAAGTCCCTCATTATCTATAAAGCTTATTGAACAATAAACTTTTTTGATTGACATGTAATTGACATAGTCTTACATTAGTTTCAGATATACAACAAACATATCTTTTTTTATTTATTTTTTATTTATTTTCAGCATAACAGTATTCATTATTTTTGCACCACACCCAGTGAACCATGCAATCCATTCCCTCTTTAATACCCACCACCTGGTACCCCAACCTCCCACCCCCTGCCCCTTCAAAACCCTCAGATTGTTTTTCAGAGTCCATAGTCTCTCATGGTTCACCTCCCCTTCCAATTTCCCTCAACTCCCTTCTCCTCTCTATCTCCCCATGTCCTCCATGCTATTTGTTATGCTCCACAAATAAGTGAAACCATATGATAATTAACTCTCTCTGCTTGACTTATTTCACTCAGCATAATAGCTTCCAGTCTCGTCCATGTTGCTACAAAAGTTGGGTATTTGTCTTTTCTGATGGAGGCATAATACTCCGTAGTGTATATGGACCACATCTTCCTTATCCATTTGTCCGTTGAAGGGCATCTTGGTTCTTTCCACAGTTTGGCGACCATGGCCATTGCTGCTATAAACATTGGGGTACAGATGGCCCCTCTTTTCACTACGTCTGTATCTTTGGGGTAAATACCCAGTAGTGCAATGGCAGGGTCATAGGGAAGTTCTATTTTGAATTTCTTGAGAAATCTCCACACTGTTCTCCAAAGAGGCTGCACCAACTTGCCTTCCCACCAACAGTGGAAGAGGGTTCCCCTTTCTCCACATCCCCTGCAACACATGTTTCCTTGCTAATTTTGGCCATTCTAACTGGTGTAAGGTGATATCTCAATGTGGTTTTAATTTGAATCTCCCTGAGGGCTAGTGATGATGAACATTTTTTCATGTGTCTGATAGCCATTTGTATGTCTTCATTGGAGAAGTGTCTGTTCATATCTTCTGCTCATTTTTGATACGATTCTCTGTTTTGTGTGTGTTGAGTTTGAGGAGTTCTTTATAGATTCTGGATATCAACCTTTTGTCTGTACTGTCATTTGCAAATATCTTCTCCCATTCTGTGGGTTGCTTCTTTGTTTTCTTGACTGTTTCCTTTCCTGTACAGAAGCTTTTTATCTTGATGAAGTCCCAAAAGTTTATTTTCGCTTTTGTTTCCTTTGCCTTTGGAGACATATCTTGAAAGAAGTTGCTGTGGCTGATACAGAAGAGATTACTGCCTATGTTCTCCTCTAGGATTCTGATGGATTCCTGTCTCATGTTGAGGTCTTTTATCTATTTTGAGTTTATCTTTCTATGAAAGACCCACAGCAAATATCATCCTCAATGGGGAAAAGCTTGCAGCCTTCCTGTTGAGATCAGGAACATGACAAGGATGCCCACTCTCACCATCTTGTTCAACATAGTATTAGAAGTCCTAGCACCAACAATCAGACAACAGAGAGAAATAAAAGGTATCCAAATTGGCAATGAGAAGTCAAACTCTCTCTCTTTGCAGATGACATGATTCTTTATATGGAAAACCCAAAAGACTCCACCCCCAAACTACTAGAACTCATACAGCAATTCAGCAACATGGCAGGATACAAAGTCAAAGTACAGAAATCAGTGGCTTTCTTATACACTAACAATGAAAACACAGAAGGGGAAATTAGAGAATTGATTCCATTTACTATAGCACCAAGAACCATAAGATACCTGGGAATAAACCTAATCAAAGAAGTAAAGGATCTGTACTTGAGGAACTACAGGACACTCATGAAAGAAATTGAAGAAGACACAGAAAGATGGAAGACCATTCCATGCTCTTGGATTGGAAGAATAAACATTGTTAAAATGTCTATACTGCCTAGAGCAATATATACTTTTAATGCCATTCTGATCAAAATTCCACTGGTATTCTTCAAAGAGATGGAGCAAATAATCCAAAAATTTGTATGGAATCAGAAGAGACCCCAAATCGCTAAGGAAATGTTGAAAGACAAAAATAAAACGGGGGGCATCACGTTACCTGATTTCAAGCTTTACTACAAAGCTGTGATCACCAAGACAGCATGGTACTGGCATAAAAACAGACACATAGACCAGTGAAACAGAGTAGAAAGCCTAGATATGGACCTTCAACTCTATGGGCAAATAATTTTCGACAAGGCAGGAAAAAATATACCGTGGAAAAAAGACAGTCTCTTCAATAAATGATGCTAGGAAAACTGGGCAGTTATATGTGGAAGAATGAAACTCGACCATTCTCTTACACTGTACACAAAGATAAACAACAAACATATTTGATATTTGTATACACTGCCAAATGATCATTGCAGTAAGTCTAGTTATCATCCATCACCATACATAGTTACAAAAGTATTTTTTCTCATAATGAGATCTTTTAAGATATACTCTTTTAGAAACTTTCCAAATATGCCATACACCATTACTAATCAGTAACCATGTTGTACATTATAAAATGACTTATTTATTTTATAAATATTTTATATTTGTTTAGTTTATTCCTTCTAACCCCCTTTTCTTATTTCATCCCCTCCCCAACCCCAATAGCTTTCATTTAATGTTTAGCCTGATCATCTAATCTATGATGGAAATAATTCCTAAGTGGAAAGCTTCCTAAAGATATTTATAAATACTCTCACAAATACTTGAGAGAGTAAGTACTTATCTTACTCTAAATGTCATCTGGAGGATGCTAAAGTAAAGAATACTGAAAATTTAAGAAACATCAGTCTGCAATTCAAAATGAAATTCTACCTTCTTTTTGTTTAATTTTTGTGATAATCTCTTGCCTTGGAAAAACTGTCAGCTAGCTGTTTCAGTTAGCTTTTCACCTCCAAACTCAGTAGAATGAAACATAAATTTAGTTAAACTTATTTAACTAAGTTCTAGCTCAGCAATTTAGGTTAAACTCAGCTAGGTATTTTTTTCTGCTGGTCTGAGCTGGGTTTACTATGGATATTCAGTCAGCTGTTAGCTTAGTTTCTTTCATCCGTTAATCTGTTTCTGGAGTTTGGCTGATCATTTGGTGCAATGAAAATTGTGCTATTTGTCTCTCCCCTTCCATCAGAATAACCCTTGTTATTTGGCGGCTTGTTTTTATGGTGGCTTTGGATTCCAAGACAGGGAGAAGGCAAACTCATATATATAAGGTTTTTCCAGCCTCTGCTTATAACACATTTGCTAATATCTTATCAAAGAAAGAAGTCACCTGGCTTATCCTAACTTAAAGGAATGGAAAGTACATTCCACCATTTGATGGGAGTGAAGTGCAAAGAATGATGACCATTTTTGTTATCTACTACATTGGCACTGGATGCAGTAAAAGGAATATGAGGCCAAGAAAGAGGTGTTCTCATCAGTATCTCTAGGATATTAACAAAGGTATGCCCTGCGTCAGAAGGATGGTTGGGACACACCCCACATCACCATCCAGCTAAAGCTTTAATCTGTGGAGAGGTTTTCTGGCAAATGAACAAATGCATTCCACTTAGAGATTGTTAGAAAAGGATTTGATTCTCCAGATAGCAGAAATATAAACTTTTCTTTGTTATCTTACCCATGTTCTTCTTCCCTTTTCCCTCAACCACCCTGCTCTCCAGCCTATTTGATTTCCCTTATAAAAGCTTGCCACTGGCTGTCCTGGGCTTGGTCCCTATGAATGGTCAGGAAAAGTGCCAAATACTTGCTGCTTTATCTGAAATAGGGCATGAAGTTCATAAGCACAGAAAATAAGATCAAAGGGACCTGACAGGCCAGGCTAAATTCTCAGATCCAATTTTAGATCTTTTTAGGTTGAACCCACAGCATGAGTGGAAGTGTGCATACTTGAACACTCACCATACCTCTGGCCATGAGTACCTTGAAACACACACAAACTGAAATATGAGTTTTACAGATATGCTGTCTGGAAGGTGGGGGAATAGACCAACAGTAGGGAAGCAAGAGGATATGTTTTCTCTAATAGCACAATACCACATTTCCTTCTCTCACAGAGATAACCGAGGCAGCTGTCTTGCTAGCATTTGTGCATACTCTCCTAATATTTCTCCCCAAAATTAACTCACTGTTATCAGAAGCTTTATAAGTCACCTATTCTAAACACACCACACCAAAACCCAGTGGCTCAAAGCAATAAACATTTACTATTTGTGATGACTCCGTGATCTGGGTGGACAGTTCTATTGATTTGAGCCAGACTCAGAAACCTTCCTTGGACTCACTCATGGAGTTATCATCTACAGATCTCAAGTACACTGGCTAGTCTAGGATGCCCCTGCTGAGAAAACTTAGCCTTCCTCCATACACTTCTCACATTTCTCCAGCCAGTTAACTGAGGCTTATCCTAATATTCGTGGCCCAGGAACAAGTGGGGCTGGAAAGCAAACACTAGTTCACAAGCATTTTCAAGACTCTGCTTGGGTCTTGTTTGTTAACTCTCATTGGCCAAAGCAAGTCACACAGAAAGAAGGGGTCACTTAGAACATCTTGCTCACAGCGGTTATAGTATTAAAAAAAAAAAAAAACAAAACTGGAGACATCAGTGCAATCAACTTACCATCTTAGTTGTGTAGAAATGTGGTGATTAAAAAAATAGTCACACTTAATTGTCATATACTGAATGGCCCACAGTCCTAGCATTGTCCCTATTGGTGTTCATCTGGTTCAGTCATTCCCGGAGTTTTGTTTTGTTTTAACATCTCAACATAAATGCGGTTTTTCTCAGACTCAAGTCAGCTTGGGTTGGTAGGAGATCAGAAGAAGAGAGGTGGTGGTGACAGCTAATTTGTTAGTATTCCCTTGTGGGTGTCCCAGTGTATGAGTCCTGCATGGAGTTGGTTCTGTGTCTTCTTTCCTTTCATCACATGACAGATTGTGCCCCAGAGGATACTTATAGAAGAAAGGCTTTCTGTTTTTGAGCAGCAGAACTAAGCCCTATGATTCACAGACTTTCTTGATTCAGCCTAGGGTTCCCCTTCTCAGTGTCCAGTTTCCCTGTATGGATAATAAGAATTAACTCCCTGAGAGACCTTGAGATATATATGTGTGTAGAGGGGTGCCAACCTGAATATACGATACTATGCTAAAAGTGTATAAGAATGAGGTACCCATCAGAATTTACTCTCTTAACTGGTTCTCCAACTTATCACTGGCTAAAAGATGTAACCATGATGCAATCTAGTGTAGATACAACAAGAAGGATTTAGATTTGATGGTAGAAATAATCCCATGGTAAAAAAGAAAAAAAAAAATGAACAGTACAAAGTGATTCTCCTTTCCTCTAGCAAAGCACAGAAAGCCTCAGGGGTTCTTTTCCAGCCCTCACACCAACCATGCAGCAGCTAAGATCCTCACACCCTCATCCTGCCTCTGGAGTGAGGTCACAAGGTATTTCAGTCCCGTGTGTGAACCACAGTCAAAGGGGAAGAAATGCTTCCAGAGCCTGAGTACCAAGGTGTGATAGGATTTCAAGGTTTTGCAAGTGCTTCCATTTTTTTTTTCTCCTATTTTTCTTCTTGTATCCCTCTCTCTTTCTCTCATGTGAAAACAGTTGTCCTATTACTTTCAGGAAACTATTTCCTCTGGAAATTATTAAAGTTTTAAACTGATCTCGATCTTTTAAATAAATGCGTTTCAAAAGTTTGCTAAGAGTCTAAGCATACCTTTCTCATCTTCTTCTACCATGGGCATAGGGAAATGCTCAAAGCATATTTTCTTTAGGATTCCTCAACGTCCCGAGATAGAGATTTCATGACCACAACCATCATCTATAAACAACACACAATTACTGTTCACTTTATGAGTTCCATTTTCTGCTGGATGCCATGAGAGATACAGAGAAGGTTAACACATGGATGCCAAGTCCACTGGATACATTATGGAACAGTGTGGAGTTTAATAAGAACATAGGATACTAGAGCTGAAAGGCATTTTTCAGATTTCAAAGCACTTATTTTACAGATGAGGAAGCAGAGGCCCAGAAACACATTCTCCAAAAAGCTGATAAAATCCCAGCTGCAAATTCACCAATGCAAGTTAACATAACTTAGACAAATATAAACTGCTTCTCTCATTTGTATCCAGGGAATAGATTATATTTTATATCTTGATATTGAGTTGTTAGACTTAACTTCAAATCTGTTTTCATATTTCATCATGTAAAAGCAAATATGGATGTAGGTCTTATTCTCCTATTTAAAGGAGTGGATACAATGATACCACAAAGCAAGAGATGTAGCGTTTCCATAGTGAAGAATGTTTCATTATTTATTTCATCTAGGGTTTCAGTGGCAATTTATGTGGTGTAGATACAGGATGGAGATGAGGAGTATTACTAAGAAGCCTTCAGTTTTGGAGTAAGATGTGAAAGTCAGTCTCACTCAAAGGCCAAGTGGTATCTCAGGGTTATGGCTACTCTGTAGAGAGAACACAATGAGAATCTAGGTAGCAAAGAGAGTCACCATGGAAATCTTTTCCTTAATCTCATACATAGAAGGTTCAGTGCTGGACTCTATGCCAGGTCTTAATAGTGAGAACAGTTGATACAATTTTAGGAATATCATGGATACCTCAGAGAACAGACCTCCTACTCACTCTATACTCCACCTCCCCATCTGATTTGCTAATCAAGAGGTTACTGTGAAAACATATGAATGTAACCAAACATGGCCGCTAGGCCAGGGTGGCACTAGGCCAGGGTGATTAGCTCAGATGTAGACACATGAACAGAATCATTTCAGAAGCTCTTTGGAGCTGGAACTAAACAGTAGGTTTATCTCCATCACACATAAAGCTCAGATGTTGTTAGTTGGAACTATATATATTTTGCTTTGTGGTTTGAAGGAAAGGAAATTCCACCATGTGAAAGAAGAAAGAAGCAGGTGTGTGGAGAAAAACAGAAACTAAAGATATGGAGACAAATGTATGCATTAAAGTTCTTGCTTTCAACTGTTTCTAAAGCTCAACCATATTCCTATTTTCAGGGTTTTATGAGATACCCCTATATATATGATAAATGACCTTTAAGATGGTATGAGTTGAGTTTCTAATATGAATAATGAGTACATGTAGTGAGAGATTATTGAATTCTATTAAAGTCTTAGATTAAATTAATACATTTTAGGAAATGAGGCAGTGAGTGTTAGTGTATGGGCCTAGAACAAGTTGAGATAAAAGAACCAGTTTGTTTCAGTAAGCATCAGCCAGACAAATACACCAGGGGAGTCTTCCTGATGCTGTCGGTGTCTCTTGGAAGGGAGAAGCTGTGACTTTGGCTCTCTGAGCACTGAGGGAACTAGAAGATACTTTTCCACTTAACAAACTCAACACCCAAAGAACAAATAATCCAATCAAGAAATGGGCAGAGGACATGAACAAACATTTCTGCAAAGAAGACATCCAGATGGCCAACAGACACATGAAAAAGTGCTCCATATCACTCGGCATCAGGGAAATACAAATCAAAACCACAATGAGATATCACCTCACACCAGTCAGAATGGCTAAAATCAACAGGTCAGGATATGACAGATGCTGGTGAGGATGCGGAGAAAGGGGAACCCTCCTACACTGTTGGTGGGAATGCAAGCTGGTGCAACCACTCTGGAAAACAGCATGGAGGTTCCTCAAAATGTTGAAAATAGAACTGCCCTATGACCCAGCAATTGCACTACTGGGTATTTACCCTAAAGATACAAACGTAGTGATCCAAAGGGGCACGTGCACCCGAATGTTTATAGCAGCAATGTCCACAATAGCCAAACTATGGAAAGAACCTAGATGTCCATCAACAGATGAATGGATCAAGAAGATGTGGTATATATACTCAAATGGCAAGGGTCATTTTTACGTGGAATGGAGGGTTGGAAGTTAATGAGCTCTTGAAAATGGTGACTGAGTCAAGCTAGGACAGCCTTGTGGCAGGGTTACTATAGAAATGATGGAAATATCTGTTGGGACATAAGAAAATAGGCTTCCAACACTGCTTTTCCTCAAGATTTTTACATTTTGACTCTGAGAGATAAGGGAGATGTGGTGGATGGGACATAGGTCTCCAAGAGATCTGATTCCTCAATGGGAGCTAGTCACAGTTCATTTCCACAATCCCATACACCCTCGTTCCTTGTCCCTCTCCTAGTCCCTTTCTCTTCTCATCTCCTCTGCTCCTCTCCAACAAAATCATCAGCTCTCTCCTCTCTGTAAGGTTTTTCTAGGCAGGCTACCATCCTTGAGACATCGGTCTTCTGTATTCTCCTTAAAAGATCTAACCTCTGTCATTTTCCTAGCACCTTCCAAATAGAGCCTTCTTCCATAAAATTTTTCTTCTGGAATGATCAGGGAAATAAAAGGTAACAAAATCCCCCCCTAGTTCTTTCCTGTCTGAATATACAAACCCTCCCTTAATGCTCTAACCCATCTAAACCTAAACCATTGACTTAGACAAAAATGTAAGGAATTTGCTTCACCTGCTTACAAATATATTTGACTTGCAATTTACCCAAATTCCCTACTCCTCTCTAACGCCCCTTGTCCTCCATGCTATTGGTTATGCTCCACAAATGAGTGAAACCATATGATAATTGACTCTCTCTGCTTGACTTATTTCACACAAATATATTTGACTTGAATTATATCATTGCCTGTCTTTGTGTGTTGAGATTTTAGGGTCTCAATGCTTTTAGGATCATGTGACTTCAAGGAAACTTTTCCCTGGAACAATCCATGTGATTCCATCTTGGATGGTTCTGGGGACTGCCATATGCCATAGACAAATTCTGTTTTTAATGTAAATTCTAGTGACTTCACACACATAATTGCTGTTTCTATCTGACACTTTGCTGGTTTATACTGCATGTCTCATATTGTGTCAGAGAGTAATTAGATACAATAGATGAATCTTGGAACACTGAAAAAATAAAATTAAATAAAATTAAATAAAGCACTAGTTTAGAAAGCAGGCCCATTAGCCACAGGCAAAATAGTAGGAACAGTAGGCCTTAAAGAGATTTAACAGGCTCCGTGTTTTATTTCCACTACATATTTTTTAAAATTACCTTGAATTGTTTATTTGATATAATGCTTATTACAGAGCCTCATGAACCAGCATCAAGTCTTTAGGAATTTACCTTTAGTACTGCTTTTGAATGTAGATTTCAATGTTTATGAGAGAGATGATTTCATCAGTTAGTGATAAGCTACATGCCAACAATTTAACTTATTCAAGAATGTAGATTACAGGACCTCATTTGTTTCCTTTTCAGCAAGTCACACACACACACACACACACACACACACACACAAAATTTCATGATCACATAATTTTAGAGATTTCTTCCCACCTTAAATTAATGTCATTTTTTTCAATATCTAGTCAAAATACTTCGCCTGATGCCTACAAAGAAGATCTTATGAAACCCATATATATTTTATAACATAATGCATTACTTTTGGAGGAAAATCCCAATGAACACAACTTGATAATGATTGTCAGATATATTGTCAAGATTCCCATCACCTCTTCAAATGGATTTTGAGCAAGTAAGAGCGAAATATTTATAGTCATTCTTTTTCACATTTATTGTATGTATTACCAGATTCTAGAAATAAATATATTCAGGAAATATTTAATTTCACTAAGATGGAATAGAGATTAATTTCTTTTCAGCAGTAAGTAATAACTTTATAACTGTGAATCTGTAGCTCTTCAAGATAAATATTTATTAATGAAATTTACCAAGTATCTATGTTGCCAAAATCCAGATCAAGTCTTTTTAACAGTGAAATAATACACATTCTGCAAATGCTGATAAAATCTGAACCACAAATTCACCAACAACATTTGAATGTAACTGAAACAAATAAAAAATGCCTTTCTCATTTATAGCCAAAGAATATATTAAATTATGTTGATATTAAGTAATTGGACATAATCAATAAACTTCAAACTTGCTTTCATATATCATCATGTAAGATAGGAGAAACAAATGTGGGTGCAGATTTCATTATCCCATTTGAAGGAGCTGATACAATGACACCATAGAACACGAGTTACAATATTTTCACAGTGAAATATTTTTCATTGTGTATTTTACCTAGGATTTTGATGGGAATTTATGTGGTGTTGATACAGGATGGGGATGGGGGATGTTATTAAGAAGACTGATGATAGACGAAAGGAAATAACTGACTAGCTTCACCTAAAGACTCCAAGGCTTCCAAATGTTCTCTCCAACAGAAGAGAATAGCCATCTGTTCTTCTTGTCCACTGGGGAATGAGCAAGGGGATATTGGTTAATAACATGGCTAAGGAGATTCAGGGTACACAATGAATTTCACAACTGACAAGTTTCTTGGACACTGGACCCATTGACCAAGTGCTCTGTGAGTGGGGTGAAATGCCCTTCTCTGGAGGCCATCAGACACATCTGTCTGGCCAAATATAAATGCGGTGCTCCCTGGAGGGTTAAGAATGGACAGTTGATGGCTGGATTCCTGCATTCCAGCCTGGCAATATTTATTTTAAATCCCATTTCTGTTCTCAGGATGAGATCTTGATTTCCCCCTGTGATTTTGAAGATGTCTTCTCTTTTTACTTCACTATGAAAAAAGAGAAGAATGAAGGAATTTCTTAGAGAGGAATATGTAATTTCTTTACAAAAAGGACATGTGGCTCATACTTTGGCTATTCACATGAACATCATGTATTTAAAGATATGAACATTCATGCTGGAAATGAACAAATATCTTTTTTCTTTCCTCTCACAAATTGTGTGTGATGTGGAAAGTTTTGATTTTTCTCTTGATACGTTTTAATGATGACCTAAGAAAACAGATTTAATGACATTTAACTCAGAACCATAGTCTGGAATGACTTAAAGCATCTATCTCTCTCTCTCTTTTTTAAGATTTCACTTTTGAAGTAATTTCTACACTCAACATGGGGCTCAAACTCACAATCTCAAGACCAAGACTTGCATGCTCCACTGACTAAGCCAGCCAGGCTCCCCTGAAAGCATCTTGAAATTTATATGCTGAATATGAAACTGAGTCACAGAAACATGGAATAAACTGAGGGTCATAAGAATGGTTCAAGTTTGATGGAAAGGCATTAAAAAAGAAACAAAAACTTCGCTATTTTTATTCAGGGTAAGGAAGAGTAGCAGAGAAGTCTAGTCTCACAGGAGGAGAGTTAAAATGTTAGCTTTAAAGGAACAAAAGGGATATATGGTTTCAGAGGCAGGCAGTGACTTGCAAACACTAAGAATATTATTTCCCAATCAAAGATGCAAGATGGGTAAAGAAGGAGTGAAAGAAACAATTAAATAATGTGCCCTTTATCATCAGTAGATGGCATCTCTTTGGTCAAGACATAAACAAGCAGTTCCTGTCTCTTTGGGGACTGACCACGGTTACATCATTATCTGCCCATTTAACTCCAAAGCTGGGGGTAAATGTCACTGTTATGGCACACTAGTCTCTGAGGAAGAAACTTTCCAGAGGATTTTCTTTGCTAATTTTATTTTACACTACTTTTTTTAATGAAGCAAAAGTTTCACAATTACATTAGTTCTCCTTATCTGTAGGGACACATTCCAAGAATCCCAGTGGTTGTCTGAAACTGTGAATAGTACCAAACCCTATACAGATGGTCCCAGACTTAAATTGTTTCACTTGTGTGTGTGTGTGTGTGTGTGTGTATTTCACTTTGCAATGGTGCAAAATTGATATGCTTTCAGTAGAAAGTATATGTCAAATTTTGAATTTGGATCTTTTCCTGGGCTAGCAATATGCAGTAGGTACTCTAATACTGGACAGTGGCAGCTCCCAGTCATGGTCGTGAGGGTAAACATGATCATGATCATGAAGGTAAACAACCAATACCCTTAATAACCATTCTGCACTCAGACAACTGTTCTGGTTTTCACTTTCAGTATTCAACCAATTACATGAGATAGTTAGCACTTTATTACAAAATAAACGTTATATTAGATGATTTTGCAACCATAGGCTAATGTAAGCACTCTGAACATGTTTAATATAGGCTAGCCTAAGCTATGTTGTTTGGTAAGTTTAAATTAAATGTATTAAATGCACTTTCAACTTAATATTTTCAATTTACAATGGGTTTATTGGAATGTAACCCTATTGTAAGTCAAGGGAGATCTGTACATACTATGTTTTTTTCCTATACATACATAGCTATGATAAAGTTTAATTTATAAATTAAGCATGATAAGAGGTTAATAATAACTAACAATAAAAGAGAACAATTATAATATACTGTAATTAAAGTTGTGTGAATGTGGTCTCCTTCCTCCTTGTGATGATGTGAGATACTATGCTTCCATGATGAGATGAAGTTTGGTGAGGGCATTATGACATCGTATTAGGCTACCAGTGAACTTCTGACTTTCTGTCAGAAGGAGAATCATCTACTTCCAAACAGTGGTTGGCTATAAGTAAATGAAACCTCAGGAAGTAATATCTCAGATAAAGGGGAAACCTGTAAACTTTTTAAAGCCTGTGCAGGATGTGATTTCACTCCAATAGCTAATTTCTCCAACTGAACTGATTGCCAAATAGCCAGCACCAATCCACTCAATATAACATTAAAACAAGAAATTATTTATACTTAAAGAATCTCTGGTCTGTTCGTGTCTTCTGCCCATTTTTTACATGATTATCTGTTTTGTGTGTTTGAGTTTGCGGAGTTCTTTATAGATCTTAGATATCAGCCCTTTGCCTGTAGTGTCATTTGCAAATATCTTCTCCTATTCTGTAGGTTGTCCCTTTGTTTTGTTGACTGTTTCCTTTGTTGTGCAGAAGATTTGATCTTGATGAAGTCCCAAAAGTTCATTTTCACCTTTGTTTCCTTTGCCTTTGGAGACATGTCTTGAAAGAAGTTGCTATGGCCTATGTCGAAAAGGTTACTGCCTATGTTCTCCTCTAAGATTTTGACAGATTCCTGACTCACATTGAGGTCTTTTATCCATTTTGAGTTTATCTTTGTGTATGGTGTAAGAGAATGGCCGAGTTTCATTCTTCTATACATAGCTATCCAATTTTCCCAGGACCATTAATTGAAGAGACTGTCTTTTTTCCACTCTATATTTTTGACACTTCTCCAAAGAAGACATACAAATGGCTAACAGACACATGAAAAAATGTTCATCATCATTAGCCATCATGGAGATTCAAATCAAAACCACATTGAGATATCACCTTACACCAGTTAGAATGGCCAAAATCAACAAGACAGGAAACAACAAGTGTTGGAGAGGGTGTGGAGAAAGGGGAAGCCTCTTCCAGTGTTGGTGGGAATGCAAGTTGGTGCGGCCACTTTGGAAAACAGTGTGGAGATTCCTTAAGAAGTTAAAAATAGAACTACCCTATGACTCTGCAATTGCACTACTGGGTATTTACCCCAGAGATACAGATATAGTGAGAAGAAGGGCCATCTGTACCCTAATGTTCATAGCAGCAATGGCCACGGTTACCAAACTGTGGAAAGAGCCAAGATGCCCTTCAACAAATGAATGGATAAAGAAGATATGGCCCATATATACAATGGAGTATCATGCCTCCATCAGAAAGGATAAATACCCAACTTTTATATCAACATGGATGGGACTGGAGGAGATTATGCTGAGTGAAATAAGTCAAGAAGAGAGAGTTGATTATATGGTTTTGCTTACTTGTGGAGCATAAGGAATAACATGGAGGACAATGGAAGAAGGAAAGGAGAAGTGAGTTGGAGGAAATTGGAGGTGGGGATGAACCATCATAGACTGTGGACGCTGAGAAAAAATCTGAGGATTTTGGAGGGGAGAGGTGGGGATTTGGGTGAGTCTGGTGGTGGGTATTAAAAGGAGGGCACATATTGTATGGAGCACTGGGTGTGGTGAATCTTGGAACATTGAAAAAAAATAAAATAAAATTACAAGGAAAAAAAAAGAATCTCTAGTCTGCCAGCTATATTCAAAGGGCTACACTGAGGATATTAGTCTGTGTTGACTGGTGTTCTGATTTGTATTAGAGACAATAAGCCATCCCCTTGCCTAATGAGGACACCAACATGTTGCTGGATCTCAGCTGTAGCATATGCAGCCTGTGTTTATGTACGTACACCTGAAGCTCTTTCCATTACATGATGCCTGAAGAGTCAAAAGAACTGGATTGCAGGACAGGCTCAGTCATCAACCCCTCCTGTGATTCAGGCAAACAATTAACGTGAAAAAGGGCTTCTCTTTGCCTACCCACCATCTAAAAAGAATCTTGAGGCATTCCAAAAAAAGGCTCCAGCTGATGCTTAGAGCCCTTTCTAATGAAAGCCTCTTTAGGGACCATTCAACTTTTGTTTCTTAGAATCTAGGTGATTTAAGATTTGAATGCAAAGCAAAACCAGAGTCTGTGTAGCATATAAGCTTTGCAATCAGATCTTCCTTTTGTCACTAACTAGCTGTGCTAGTGAGGGTAAAAATTTAACTACCTTTAAGCCTGTTTCCTTACCTGTTAATTTGGAGTAGTAATCTCATCACTGATTTGTTGAATGTTTTAACTGAAATCTTGCTTTAAAAAGTGCTTAGCATAAAGCCTGGCATATTGTAAATGTCCAGTAAGTCACTGGTATTATTCTGATGGTTAACTAATTTTCAAATAGAATGCTTCCCTACTTTCCATTCTCAATATGACAGCCTTTAAAACATGCAACATGGGGGCTTAAGTGGGTAGGAGAAGAATCCATGAAACAAGATGGGATAGGGAGGGAGACAAACCATAAGTGACTCTTAATCTCACAAAACAAATTGTGGGTTGCTGGGGGGAGGGGGGTTGGGAGAAGGGGGGTAGGGTTATTGACATTGGGGAGGGTATGCGCTTGGGTAAATTGGAAGGGGAGGTGAACCATGAGAGACTATGGACTCTGAAGAACAATCTGAGGGGTTTGAAGTGGCGGGGGGGTGGGAGGTTGGGGTACCAGGTGGTGGGTATTGTAGAGGGCACGGCTTGCATGGAGCACTGGGTGTGGTGAAAAAATAATGAATACTGTTTTTCTGAAAATAAATAAATTGGGAAAAAAAAACACAAAAAAAACCATGATTGAGGCTGATCAATCCTCTGAACCAATTCTCATGAAACTCTGAGGACAGAGAAGCAAGCTAAATAGCACCACACATATGCAAACAACAGTCCTGAGCTCTTTACGTATAAACTATAAAGGAAAGAAAAGGTAGAGGGAGAACTTGCGAATTAAAAGAGACAAGACATTTTGAATTGTGAAAAGCATGAAGTATGAGTCTAGATCATAATGTCCAGGGATGCTCTTTGGGTGATAAATCTATAAAGAAACAGACGTGATTGTTATGAAATCACCTGATGGTCACTCATTCTGGGAGGCAGGTGTGACTGAGGTGGGTGACTGGCAATTTTTTACCTGAGTGGTGGTAACAGAGACAACATCTCATAAAATGCATTAAGTCATACATTGGTTTTCTGTATCTGTGTTTTATTTTATAATAAAAGTAATTTTGAAATTAAAAAAAATTTAACTCAGGTCATATTGGTCCTTGGATCAGATCTCTCCAACAACTCTCCTTCTCACAGTGAAAGCCAAAGTCCTTACAAAAGCTTGTCACTCCCTTTCTCTTCTCTGAGCACATCTCCTTCCCCCTTCCCTTTGGGTCCTTGCATTCCTGCTACCTCTACCTCATTGCTTCTGGTCATTCTCCTCTCCCTGTAAAATAAGCAGATTTATTCATTTTAGCATTTTTAAATCCACTTACTCTGTTTTACCTTTCTCTAAGTTACTTATCACTATCTAAAATATTCTATCTAATCTATTTTTTTTCTGGTCTCTTTAGTTTGAAAGTACCTCTATAAGGACAGGCACTTTATTCACTGCTATATTCCCAGTGCCTTGAACATGCCTGGTACATTCTAGCTATTCCATATATTTTTTAGAAAGAGTATTAAGTGATTTTTCTAGTAGAAGTGTGGCCCATCCCTGTCTCAAGGTTTTGATAGGCTGACATCCAACTTACTTCAAGTTGATACCACCCCCATCACTCCTGCCTACCAGTTTTTTTTCCTCATCTCTAATATTTTAATAAATGCAGGAAAATGGTAGCATATACACTTATTTCTTTTTTTTTCAATTCATTTATTTTCAGAAAAACATTTTTTAAATTTATTTTTTATTTATTTTCAGCATAACAGTAATCATTATTTTTTTAATTTATTTTTTATTTTCAGCATAACAGTATTCATTATTTTTTTATTTTTATTTATTTTTTATTTTTTGCACCACACGCAGTGCTCCATGCAATCCGTGCCCTCTATAATACCCACCACCTGGTACCCCGACTTCCCACCCCCTGCCCCTTCAAAACCCTCAGATTGTTTTTCAGAGTCCATAGTCTCTCATGGTTCACCTCCCCTTCCAATTTCCCTCAACTCCCTTCTCCTCTCTATCTCCCCATGTCCTCCATGCTATTTGTTATGCTCCACAAATAAGTGAAACCATATGATAATTGACTCTCTCTGCTTGACTTATTTCACTCAGCATAATCTCTTCCAGTCTCGTCCATGTTGCTACAAAAGTTGGGTATTTGTCTTTTCTGATGGAGGCATAATACTCCGTAGTGCATATGGACCACATCTTCCTTATCCATTTGTCCGTTGAAGGGCATCTTGGTTCTTTCCACAGTTTGGTGACCGTGGCCATTGCTGCTATAAACATTGGGGTACAGATGGCCCTTCTTTTCACGACATCTGTATCTTTGGGGTAAATACCCAGGAGTGCAATTGCAGGGTCATAGGGTAGCTCTATTTATAACTTCTTAAGGAATCTCCACACTGTTTTTCAAAGGCCGCACCAACTTGCATTCCCACCAACACTGGAAGAGGCTTCCCCTTTCTCCACATTCTCTCCAATACTTGCTGTTTACTGTCTTGTTGATTTTGGCCTTTCTAACTGGTGTAAGGTGGTATCTCAATGTGGTTTTGATTTTAAACTCCCTGATGGCTAATGACGATGAACGTTTTTTCATGTGTCTGTTAGCCATTTGTATGTCTTCTTTGGAGAAGCATCTGTTCATGTCTTCTGCCCGTTCTTTGATGTGATATTTATTTTATAATTAAGAGGAACTTTGTACCTCTTAATCCCCTTCTGTCCAAAAAATAGTAAAACATGCATTCTTTCCAAGCACACATGGAACTTTATCCAGGATGGATCACGTTAGGCCACAAAATGAGTCTCAATAAATTTAAGAAGACTGAAATC
The DNA here is from genome assembly GCF_020171115.1 of Neogale vison. NCBI lineage: Eukaryota > Metazoa > Chordata > Mammalia > Carnivora > Mustelidae > Neogale > Neogale vison. Next base: position 27,716,000 of record NC_058093.1, read on the forward strand.
ATATCTATCACATTTTCTGCCTACAATGATATGAAACCATAAATCAATCACAAGAAAAAATATGGAAAGAAGACAAATACATGGAGGCTAAGCATGTGCTACTAGACCATGAATGGGTCAATACACAGAGACAAATGAAAATGAAAATGAAAACACAAGGTCCAAAATCTTTGGGACACAGCAAAAACGGTTCCAAAAGGAATATTTACAACAATACAAGCCTACCTCAAGAAACAAGAAAAACTTCAAATGAACAACCTAATGTCACACCTAAACAAACCATATTTCTTTACCAAGAGCCCAGCTCTGCCCTCCTACTTCCTTGGCTATCCCCAAGGTGCAGGTCAGCTACATCATTGCCACCTCAGACTGAGAGTTACCAGGCAACCTGTGCTTGCTGAAGTTACCAGAAACATACTTTTAGACTCCAAGCCAATGTAAGACATATATCTGACCAAAAGAGGAGGAGGACAGAGCATTCCAGGGTGTGTCCAAGCTGCCTTTCCCCAGCAGGCTTCAACCTCATGTCCTGAAGTTTCAGAGGAGCTGACAGGTGTCATCTACACCATGTCAAGCACCCTGTAAGACACTTCCTACACAATGTCTCTTTCCAAAATCCTCACCACAACTCTACCTGAGTCCATTGACTTTTCTGTGAAATGAAAATATTAAATCATATCCCACTCACAGTCACTCAGACAAAAGAGGGGATTCTAATACAGGCTCATCTGCTTTTATAACCCATGGGCTATACCACCTATCTGTACTAGGAGCCAAGAGACTAGGGTCTCTCTTCTAGTTTAGCACACCACTCATCTTGAGAATCTTCAGTGTCTCTAACAGACACATATGAAAACCCACCTCCAGTTCCTTCCCACCTCACATTACTTTTGAGCTGTGTGTGCCTTAATGTGCAAACACATCAAACATTTCATGGGAACAAGACATGAGAGAAATTATTGCTAATTTTCTTTTCATATGTCTGGACATTTACATCTTATTTCCTCAACTACCCTAAGATTCTTGAGGTAGAGACCCTAATGTATACGAGTGTTCATGGTGTTCTTTCTGTCACTACAAGTAAGTCCCTTACAGCTTGAGGAATATAGGATGTGCTCAATAAATACAGAAGATGTAGCATATTCGGAATCAGGTGGGATGGTAGAGGTCTTTCAGACCAACTTCCTTTTTTTGGAAATCAGTGTTCAGTGGAGCCCAGAGCAGCCAGACATGGGTCAGAGTCCTTGTCTACTGTTTCTCAGTAAAGGGCTCTGGTTACAGTCATATTTGTCTGTAGAGTTTTCCAGATAGCAGAAGCCAAGATATGTAGGGATACAGCTAATTTCAGTTGTGGGCTGGTTTCTTGCTCTGAGCTAATCCAGCTTTCATTTTATAAATTTTTATAATACTTATTAATATTTTTGTAATATTTTATAAAGTAGTTCCAGTAAAGATATTCAAGGAATATTGGTAAGGAAGCCAAATAAAACCAGATACCTTGATCTCTTTTTATTAAAATTCCAATGTATCTTGGCCTGAGAAGTTAAAGTTAACTAGAGTCTGATATGATGATGATCATACTTTGAACATTGGAGTATTTTTTAACATCGTGAGAGGATTTGTAGAGTATTCATTTGCTTTTTCCCAAAACACTGTGAGCTGCATAGGGCATGGATTATCTTCGTTTTACAGATAAATATCCCAAGGCTCAGACAGTGATACAGCCACCTACATATGGCAGGCATTTATTCTTTTTTTTTTTTTTTTTTTTTTCCCCAATTTATTTATTTTCAGAAAAACAGTATTCATTATTTTTTCACCACACCCAGTGCTCCATGCAAGCTGTGCCCTCTATAATACCCACCACCTGGTACCCCAACCTCCCACCCCCCCCGCCACTTCAAACCCCTCAGACTGTTTTTCAGAGTCCATAGTCTCTCATGGTTCACCTCCCCTTCCAATTTACCCAAATTCCCTACTCCTCTCTAACGCCCCTTGTCCTCCATGCTATTGGTTATGCTCCACAAATGAGTGAAACCATATGATAATTGACTCTCTCTGCTTGACTGATTTCACTCAGCATAATCTCTTCCAGTCCCGTCCATGTTGCTACAAAAGTTGGATATTCGTCCTTTCTGATGGAGGCATAATACTCCATAGTTTATATGGACCACATCTTCCTTATCCATTCATCCGTTGAAGGGCATCTTGGTTCTTTCCATAGTTTGGCGACTGTGGCCATTGCTGCTATAAACATTGGGGTACAGATGGCCCTTCTTTTCACGACATCTGTATCTTTGGGGTAAATACCCAGGAGTGCAATTGCAGGGTCGTAGGGAAGCTCTATTTTTAATTTCTTGAGGAATCTCCACACTGTTCTCCAAAGAGGCTGCACCAACTTGCATTCCCACCAACAGTGGAAGAGGGTTCCCCTTTCTCCACATCCTCTCCAACACATGTTGTTTCCTGTTTTGTTAATTTTGGCCATTCTAACTGGTGTAAGGTGATATCTCAATGTGGTTTTAATTTGAATCTCCCTGAGGGCTAATGATGATGAGCATTTTTTCATGTGTCTGATAGCCATTTGTATTTCTTGATTGGAGAAGTGTCTGTTCATATCTTCTGCCCATTTTTTGATGTGTTTGTCTGTTTCGTGTGGGTTGAGTTTGAGGAGTTCATTATAGATCCTGGATATCAACCTTTTGTCTGTACTGTCATTTGCAAATATCTTCTCCCATTCCGTGGGTTGCCTCTTTGTTTTTTTGACTGTTTCCTTTGCTGTGCAGAAGCTTTTGATTTTGATGAAGTCCCAGAAGTTTATTTTCGCTTTTGTTTCCTTTGCCTTTGGAGACGTATCTTGAAAGAAGTTGCTGTGGCTGATATCGAAGAGATTACTGCTTATGTTCTCCTCTAAGATTCTGATAGATTCCTGTCTCACGTTGAGGTCTTTTATCCATTTTGAGTTGATCTTTGTGTACGGTGTAAGAGAATGGTCGAGTTTCATTCTTCTACATATAGCTGTCCAGCTTTCCCAGCACCATTTATTGAAGAGACTGTCTTTTTTCCACTGTATATTTTTTCCTGTTTTGTCGAAGATTAATTGACCATAGAGTTGAGGGTCCATATCAGGGCTCTCTACTCTGTTCCACTGGTCTATGTGTCTGTTTTTATGCCAGTACCATGCTGTCTTGGTGATCACAGCTTTGTAATAAAGCTTGAAATCAGGTAAGGTGATGCCGCCAGCTTTATTTTTGTTTTTCAACGTTTCCTTAGCGATTCGGGGTCTCTTCTGATTCCATACAAATTTTTGGATTATTTGCTCCAGCTCTTTGAAGAATGCCGGTGGAATTTTGATCGGAATGGCATTAAAAGTATAGATTGCTCTAGGCAGTATAGACATTTTAACGATGTTTATTCTTCCGATCCAAGAGCATGGAATGGTCTTCCATCTTTTTGTGTCTTCTTCAATTTCTTTCATGAGTGTTCTATAGTTCCTCAAGTATAGATCCTTTACCTCTTTAGTTAGGTTTATTCCCAGGTATCTTATGGTTCTTGGTGCTATAGTAAATGGAATCGATTCTCTAATTTCCCTTTCTGTATTTTCCTTGTTAGATGAAATGGATGCATTCCTGGAAAAATATAAACTACCAAAATTGAACCAGGAAGAAATCGACAACCTGAATAGACCGATATCTAATAACGAGATTGAAGCAGTGATCAAAAATCTCCCAAAAAACAAGAGCCCAGGACCTGACGGATTCCCTGGGGAATTCTACCAAACCTTCCAAGAAGAAATAACACCTATTCTCCTGAAGCTGTTTCAAAAAATTGAAGCAGAAGGAAAACTTCCAGACTCTTTCTATGAAGCCAGCATTACCCTGATCCCCAAACCAGGCAAGGACCATACCAAAAAGGAGAATTTCAGACCAATATCACTGATGAATATGGATGCTAAGATTCTCAACAAGATCCTAGCCAACAGGATCCAACAACACATTAAAAAGATTATCCACCATGATCAGGTGGGATTCATCCCTGGGCTACAAGGATGGTTCAACATTCGTAAATCAATCAATGTGATACAACAAATTAATATGAGAAGAGAGAAGAACCACATGGTCCTCTCAATTGATGCAGAAAAAGCATTTGACAAAATCCAACATCCGTTCCTGATTAAAACGCTTCAAAGTATAGGGATAGAGGGAACATTCCTGAACCTCATCAAATCTATCTATGAAAGACCCACAGCAAATATCATCCTCAATGGGAAAAAGCTTGCAGCCTTCCCGTTGAGATCAGGAACAAGACAAGGATGCCCACTTTCACCACTCTTGTTCAACATAGTATTAGAAGTCCTAGCAACAGCAATCAGACAACAGAGAGAAATAAAAGGTATCCAAATTGGTAATGAAGAAGTCAAACTCTCTCTCTTCGCAGATGACATGATTCTTTATATGGAAAACCCAAAAGACTCCACCCCCAAACTACTAGAACTCATACAACAATTCAGCAGCGTGGCAGGATACAAAGTCAATGTGCAGAAATCAGTGGCTTTCTTATACACTGGCAGGCATTTATTCTTATTTCCAGCTCAGGTCATCAGGCAGGTGCTGGAGTAGGCCAGGTCAGGTTTGGTGGGGGGCAGGTCAGATAATGTGGGTAGGATGCACTGGAGAAAATATGGGGGTGCTACAGTGTGAGTGCTGCAGGCCAGGCAGGACTTGGGCTCTGTGTGCACCACATCACAGAATCTCTCTGTCCCAGCCTGCCCACTCACTTTGAGCCCAGCACAGAAGGATTCTGCCTGCTTCCAAACTGGCCCTTTCTATGGGTGGGGATTAGGTGCCACAGTTTTCTGCTGCTGACTGCTCTTTCCCGATACTCCCCTGTAGTATCATATTTTCTCAGCTTGTTCTTAAATTCATCTTCTTGACCCTCCTCGTCCTCACTGACCCTTTCTCAGGTCACAGAAAGTGAGTTCACAGCAGGACTTCAATGCCGCCTTGCTTATACATCTCACTGGGAAGAGAAGTTCTTGCCTGGTTCATGCCCACCCCCACCTCTGGAAAATAGACTCAATTCTGTCCATGCAGCACCTTCCACACACCCCTCACATTCACCTTCTAGATACTGGATCTAATCTTAATGGCCTGGACTACCTATTACCATACCTGGTGGTCCCAGTTCTGTAAACATATCAACTTTGTAGGTTGATTTTATCCATACCCCTGCATCTTACAGCTGAAATATCAGAGACTTGGGGGATTTCTGCCCAACTTCTAATAGTCAGTCAGTGGTTGAACAAGTAGAGAACCACTCAGCTCTCACATTAGCTCTGTCACCGTGACCGCCCTCCCACCCCACCACAATCACCACCCTCTCCGCTATCTTGGTTCAGTTTCTCATCATTTCTCAGTAGGATCTCAGTGAAATCCTCCTAATATTCCCTACTTTTGGGCTGATCCCTTTCAATTGATTCTACTGGGAAGTGTGACCAGATCACATTTGAGATCAAGATAGATCATCCCAAAAAAAAAAAAAAAAAAGATAGATCATCCCATATCAAACTTCTTAGACATGTCCTGTGGACCACAGGATAGAATTTATATCCCTTAGCCTAACTTACAAGACACCCCTTCCCCATGCCCTCCTGTCCCTGTGCACGTACAGTTCCATCTCATGCCATTTCCCACCATGTGTCTTATGTCCCATCCATGCCAGCCTCTTTGTCAGAATGCCTAGTGTATCCTGGGTGTGATATTCCCAGTGTCTTTGAACATTTCCTTTTTGGCCTGGAATGTCCTTTTCCATATCTTCCTCATGGAAAATTCCTGGTTAAAAATTAGTCTGGCACCACAGCTTCTGTGATGTCTTCACCTACAGAGAGAATCATATGAATGTTTCTAGCTTTTTAGTAAGTATTTTTTATTGCACATATACATTTTATCATACTGCATTTTGTAGAATGTTGGCTTATTTGTTTCATTACATTATAAGCACCCTATAAGGCAGAATTTGCATTTTCTTTTTTCTTCTTTATGTCCCCCACTGTTTCTAGGTCAAGGTTATACTAATGTTAGGAGCTCCAGATATGCCGCTAATACTGGGCAAGGCACAGAGGCTGCACACTAGAGACTTCCAGACTTCCCATTAAAGGAAGTAAAGTCACTCGTGACCAAAGCTTTCGTCCTTATCCTATTAAGAATATTCTATTTACTACTAACCTTAGTAGTTAACACACAACAACTGCAAAAAAATATATAGGCAAATCATTCCAGTATGGTTTCTTTTTTCTTTTTTTTAATTTCTTTTCAGTATACCAGAATTCATTGTTTATGTACCACACCCAGTGTTCCATACAATATGTGCCCTCCATAATACCCACCACCAGGCTCATCCAACCTTCCATTCCCCCTTCAAAACCCTCAGATTATTCTTTTTTTATTTTCAGCATAACAGTATTCATTATTTTTTCACCACACCCAGTGCTCCATGCAATCCTTGCCCTCTATAATACCCACCACCTGGTACCCCAACCTCCACCACCCACCCCTTCAAAACCCTCAGACTCTTTTTCAGAGTCCATAGCTTCTTATGGTTCACCTCCCTTCCAATTTCCCTCAACTCCCTTCTATCTCCCCATGTCCTCCATGCTATTTGTTATGCTCCACAAATAAGTGAAACCATATGACAATTGACTCTCTCTGCTTGACTTATTTCACTCAGCATAATCTCTTCCAGTCCCATCCATGTTTCTACAAAAGTTGGGTATTCGTTCTTTCTGATGGAGGCATAATACTCTATAGGGTATATGGATCACATCTTCCTTATCCATTTGTCCGTTGAAGGGCATCTTGGTTCTTTCCAAGTTTGGCGACAGTGGCCATTGCTGCTATAAACATTGGGGGTACAGATGGCCCTTCTTTTCACGACATCTGTATCTTTGGGGTAAATACCCAGGAGTGCAATTGCAGGGTCATAGGGAAGTTCTATTATTAATTTCTTGAGGAATCTCCACACTGTTCTCCAAAGAGGCTGCACCAACTTGCATTCCACCAATAGTGGAAGAGGGTTCCCCTTTCTCCACATCCCCTCCAACACATGTTGTTTCCTGTCTTGCTAATTTTGGCCATTCTAACTGGTGAAGGTGATATCTCAATGTGCTTTTAATTTGAATCTCCCTGATGGCTAGTGATGATGAACATTTTTTCATGTGTTTTGAGCCCAGTGTGGTTTCTATCAATTAACAAATTTAATTCAATAATCATTGTTTGATATAGTGTAAGTAATTTCATATAATAACAATTGTATTTATATTATGTAAAAATTATATTTACTGGACTCTTTCTAAGAAATATGTAGGTGTGATTTCATTGAATTATGGCAACTACCTTGCAAGATAAAAGCTATTATCCTTATTTTATAGATGAAGGAACTGGGGCTTGAGAAATACAAGCAACTTATCAAACAGACATAGCTGAACTATAAGGAAGGCCAATAATTTTACCTAAGATTCTGGGGCTCTGAGTGAACGGACCAGATTGTTAGTTCCCTTACCATGTATTGCCCAAATAAGGCCCACTTCTGTTTTCTATGTAATGTTCTATGAGCAGAGTACTTACAACATTTTATTTATGTATTGTTCCCAAATGGAGATAAATTTTGTTGATTATAAAAGTAGCATCTTCACTGTAAAATATCCCAACAATATGGGAAAGTATAAAGAAGATTGCTATATAATGATTTCAACACTTTGAGAAAACCACTGTTAATATTATGAGTGTTCATTCAGACTTTTTCCTGTTCATGTGTACTTATGCATATGACATACATTTTCCTCAAGTAGAGTGGTACTGTACATGTTTTATGCCCTTTTCTTTTTTTTTCTTAATATATGGTAGCCATATTTCCATTGTTAAGGCATATAGATCCATATAATCATATTGAATGAATGGTAGTATTCTAATAAATGGGTGTATCATAATAGGGCATATGTGTTATTTCGATGTTCCATGTTCTGCTATTATAACAATGTTATGATAAAAATATTATGAAAATTTATCTTTTCACTATTGGCCAAGCTTAGCAGTAACCATGAGAGCCTATGTTTTCATTTGTATTTCTTTGATCATTAACAAGGTTGAGTATCTGTTCATAAGTTCATTGACCTGATATAGTATTTCATTTGTAAATTACTTCTTTTAATTCCCTTGTCTGTTTCCTCATTTGGGTGTTTCCCATTTTCTTCTTGGTTTCTGGGAGCAATTTAAATGAAATAGTCATCTCTTCTGTCACATATGTTACAAAACATGGATAGAAGTAACCCTAGACATATTTTAGTGTAACCCTCCCATTGTACAGATTAAATTGTCTAGAGAAAAGAGGTGATTCATCACAGTCTCATGGTTCTATCCCCAATTTTTCCAGTGACTCAGTAAGATTTATTGACTCAGATTAGTTATATTTCTATTAAACCACCCAGCCTTTCTTTATAAAGCAAAATACACTTCCAAATTGACCCTTATTTGATATCATAGAGAGCTTCCTGTGAAAAAAAATAATAAAAACCAGCATTTTAGCCCATTTTTTAGTCTACTCTGCCTTTTGTCCTTTTCTACTCAAGGATTCTTTTTATTAGAGAACAGAAGAAGGAGGCACTGGGCAGGAGATACCAGTGTCACAAATACTGCTGTGTGGGTAAAGAGAAATAGATGTGGTGATCTCCATTAGTCTTTGCAAGCCTGATGAGAATTTCTTAAATTTCACAATTTCTTTTTATTTAATAAAAAAATTTACCTTCTTTGTGCATTTATGTAGATGGTTCCTTAGCTACCATTTTTCAACCATGGATGAGGGCACCTCTAAGAACCTGCTAATTACACGGCGCCCCTGGCTGGGACGATATTTGGGGCTGCTATCTTGATGTGATGCATACTTATGCCTGTTTGTTATGCCTTTCCAAATGGGATCCCATTTGTTTACCCCATCATTATGGGGAGGGAAACGGCAGAACCCCAAATTAAGAATCATGATGAATAAAATGAACACTTGCCTATCAGATTTTTCAGATTGACTTCTTATGCAACATATATCCTGGGAAAAGAATATTATTAGTATAGAGCAAAGAAGCTGGGTTGAGAAAGTAGTTATAACAATCAGTTGGAAGAGGAGATTAAAAAAAAAAATAGAGTAAGGGGCAAGGAAGCCACTGAAGTGCATCATTTGCTAATAGATGGTTCCAGACTTTCTCTCCTAAGGAAGACTGAGACATGTGGAAAGTCTACTTGTCCATTTGTGTACTGCAGAATGGGGGTAAGAAGGAACCCAGACTCCCTAAAAGGGAAAAATCAGGGAAGTGAATCAGATGCTTCCAGCTATTTGTACCTCAGAGGAAAGCCCACAGTGCTTGAAGAGAGGTTTCCACAAAGGCCCAAATCACAGAAAGCCATACTTCTCCATCAGCTTAATTCAGAGGTCAGCCAGCGCCTCTCAGACTTCCTCTCCTTGTCTCTGTCAATCTCTGACAGAGTATCCCTAGTCTCAAACTGGTGAAAAGTTAATACAGTTGTATCATGTAAGTTATTGTATAGATTATTTTTTCTACCCTTTTTTCACAGCTTATTTCCTCTTTTGTTTATTCCTATCCATCTTTATTTTCTCCCTCTATTTGTCATTAATGGGAGTGTTGGTATTAGTGCCCATCATGCCTCATTTTTTCCTCTTAAATTAAAATTTAAAAAAATTAAAATATAAAAGTGAAATATGCCTTGAACTTGCACATTATGACACTAAAAGGTACTTGTCATTTAGCTCTAAAAAGGGGTCATTTACTTCTCTATAAAGTTAGTTTGAAAACCAAGACATATGTGGGAAACGAATTAAATATGCTAATATATCAGCTGTATCTTTTTAGATGTTTCTCTTCCTGTTCTCTCTCTCTTTTTGTTTTTGCAACTCTCTCTCTTTCTTTTTGGCAGTGAAGTATCTGGGAGAAGAAATAGAATAAAGTTGATGTGTGTGTGTGTGTGTGTGTGTGTGCGCGCGTGCATGTGGGTGTTTGTATGTGTGCACACACCATGCACCCAAATCCTGGAAAGCAATTAAAAGATTTAAAAACATATATTTGTGTAGTTTAGATTAAGGAAGAGTAAAATGTAAAGGAGAAGGAAAGGGAAGGATAAAAGGAGCGAAGAAGGGAGAAAACCAGAGAGGGAGAGAGGCAGGAGGGAGAAAGGAAGAACAAGATGGATGAGTTGCGACACTCGCTACAAAGAGAAAATGCCATATATCATCCAGATGTTTTGTCTACGGAAGACCAAACATCAGGCTTTTGGGAAACATTTGGAAGATACAATGCTCCTTTCACTGGGCAGACAACTGTTGACAGTCCTATCGCCTCTTTCTCTGTGTGTATGTGTCTATCCCTTTCAAGCCTTTTTGTGGTCAAGTTATAAAGGCCTGTTTAGTGGGCAGGTGACGTCACACTGACCACAAAAGCTTATATTTCCTGCTACTAAATACACAGGCCCTGCTGATGAAGTAATCATTACAGAGCGAGCTTGTTCTGCCGAGGTCACCCAGAGTGGGGATAAAGGCATTGGGGGTGGGGGCCTGATTGAGAGAGCTGAGCCATTATTCCCAAGTGTGTCTGTCTGCCTACTGATCCTCATCTTATTAGAACCAAATGATGAAAATAGAAGTCCCTTTGTGCTTCCTCCGGACCTTTGTCCCTAGGGATGCTGGGGCATACTGGGACTCAACATGGTGGAGAGAAAGGAAGAGAGGACATCCAGGTCTGATTCTAATCTTCTTGTTTATATGCTGAGTGATTTTTACCTCTCCTGGCCTAATCATTACAATCGCCATTTTCCTAAAGAGGAAAGAGCCCCATGGGCAAATGAGATCATGCATTTTAAAATTATTTGTTTGATTTTTAGGGTGCTACTCAAATCTTAATATCATTTCTTTGGTGCTCCTATCCCCTTCCCTTGTGCTGAGTAAGAATTGCAATTCTCAATTTTGAGAGGCAACAGTACAGGGTAGGTTTTATTTTTGCAAATTCTTTTTATTTTACTTATTTATTTTTGCAGAGGTCACTAGGAAAGAATTTTTTTTTAATGAAAAATGAATGAATTTAAAGATAAGAATAAGTCTTGTCTAGCTGAGCAAAGGAAGCCACATCAACTACGAGAGAACCACAAGGTAATAGGAGAGGATTTAGGTGAGATCTCATGGAAGAAATACCATTTGGGTTGGATATAGTGCATGATGGGTCATGCTCAGGAACTCCTAGGGACCACCCAGCATTAAACTGGACTGATCTAAGGGCTTATGCCATAACTCTTTGGCATCATAAACCTCAGGTGACATGAAACCATATGAATGTGCTTTTGAGTATTTCATGCAGTCAGGTTAATTTCAACATTGAGAGCCAAGATCATACAGAATTTTCCTACCCTCAGTTCTGAGTTTTTGACAGAGCAGGATTCAAATTCCCTACATTCTTCTTTCTTTATTTCCCCCCCCTTCTGGTGAAAGACTATTACACATAGTGCTTCAAACCCAAAAAGCACTTTGGAATGAGTCTACATGACATTCAGCAAAAGGAAATGTTTGCTATTGTGCATATAATTTAGGTGGTCTGGACAACCAGTCTGAATATTTCAGCTGCTAACAAATTCCTGTGGATCAGGGTTGACTAGGTTCGTTCTCTATATAAAGAAAAAAAATCGGAAAATTGCCATGTTCCTTTGGGCCATGTGTGCCCACCAGGCCCTTACTGGGGCATCCTTTCTGCCAGAGCTACTAGCTAAGTTTAAGGCCTCCGGTAGGCCCAAAGCCAGTTCTGTTCACCTGATCTGAGGCTATGGTTGAGTTGGCTCATCTTAGTTATTCCCCACAAGCTGCCTCCCCCTGGCTCAGGCATAAAGTCTTAGCTCCATTAATCATCCTTTTCCTGGAGCACATTAGATGAACTCCTGGCTAGAAGTAGAACTATCATTTTCATTTCCTAATTTTAAAAAGTGTGTGTTTGTTAACAGAGAGGAGATAGGCCAGAAAGGCAGTTTCAAAGTCCTGCCATATGGGAAAAAATGCAGAGAGAAGATTCTGGGCCACTTTCCTCTGAACTTACCTCTCCCGTAGTGCAGGGGAGTATTCCAGAAGATAAGGTCTGTGCTGGAGGGGAGCCTGAGGTTGCAAAGAGGATGGCCACCAACAGTTTGGGATGGGGTTAGCTGTTAAAAGTAGAGAGCTCTGAAAACAGAACTGAAGGAGTCAAGATAGAAGTTCAAGTGCAGTGTTAAGCTAATGAAAGAGTCAACACACACACACACACACACACACACAGAATATGCAGAAATTGGTGGGCAGAATTTAGCAAAATGTAAAATCATGAGAAAAAAATGTCACTTAAAAGATAGCAGCCAAGCAAGCAAGTTGATCAAAGCCAGCGTACGGTAGTCAAGATATCTTTAACAGGCTCACTATTATCTGACACTAAAAAGGACCTAAAAATGGAGGCAATGTAATTTTTAGATCAATTCTAGGAAAAGCAAGATTTCTGAGGAGAAAGGTTAGAAGGAGTCAGAAAGCAGAAGGTGAGAGCTCTGTTTTGTCCATGATGGGGGAAAGGAGCCACAGACCAATGCTTGACCAAATGTTAGAAGCACAATGGAAGCAAGAAGATCAAAAGCAGGAAAGTTCTGGCACAGTAGAAAAATGAAAGTCATGAATCCAGAACTAAGAATATAGGTAAATTAACAGGAGAGTTGGAGGAAGAGAACTTCCTCAATGATTTCAGCTGGCTTTGCAAATCTACTTCCGTGACTAGACACTTCTTTCACAGGGACTAATTGCTATGGGGGTGTTCATTGCCAATAAGGAGCTGAATCCTGCCTCAGAAAAATGACCCTCTCTTTTCTTTCTGTTGTAGCAAAAACTTCTGTCTTAACCAAGTAAGTAACTCATTTCTATGAGATTCAACCTGAGTTATTCTATTTATCTATCTACCAATCTATCAATTATCTATTTATCTACCTAGTTATGTTTATGGATAAATACATTCCATACATAGTTATGATACCAAAACAGTCCTTTCCTATACAATATTCAACATAATTGTTACAAATGAAAAACTCAGGCCTTTGGTCTACAGTTTAATTTCCATGATTCCAAGCAACCTGTTTGATTGATTATTTTTCCTTTTTTTTTGATTCACATTTGGTGGATTAACTCAATTGACTGTTTTGGCATTATAGGTAGACACTTCTTCACTGACACAAACAATCTGTTTTTTTTGATGTTATTCAGACTAACCTACAACTTGATTGGCTGAATTTTTTTATCTCCTTCACATGGTGTGATGACATTATGTAGGCTCATTTTATATTTGTGAGAGGTTCTTCCGTGTATTTTATTTTGCCTGAGAGTAGTTTTCCTGGAACCTTAATTACAGAGAACTTCAGGAGCAAAGACAATACCTTGGGTGGGGCCCAATGTAAATATCACGGTCTAGAGACAATCCTGGGGTCAAACATGAGCCTCATCAGATGTCAGTCTTTCCAAAAGTAGATGCAGAAGGCTCCCATCTGTCTAATTCCTGCTGTTTGTCCCTGACAATCACCATGTTGCCTGTGTTGTTTTCAGAACTCACAGCCTAAAGATCCACCTTACTTTTTCTTAGAACTTGGGAAGCAGACCTTTTTCCTTTTCATTTTTCAAATTGTATGTGAATTCTACTGTATTTAGCATAACCCAAGCTTAGCAACTGAATACATGTTTCATAGCCAATAGCTTTGTATATCATCCGTGATTACATACTGTATTTCAGACATAGGCTTAAGACATTCAACCCATTTGGCATCTACTATTGTCAGTCAATGTAAACTCAATACTGAGCCTTGCTTTGTGCTTTGGGTGAGGAGTAAAACTAGGTCCATGTAGTAGTCTAGTGCCCTCTTGTGGCTACCAAATCAAGAGTCTTAAACTCCTTTATAGAATTAAGAGTTGTTTGTAGAATCACAGGTTTGAGAAAGTCACCTTGAAGTTAGCTGGTATCATCTGCCTACTTTATCTCAGTATACGACCTTCCTTCTGCAAAGTATAGTTAAGTAATGGTAGACCCATTCTACTCTGATCTTAGAAGAGTCCTTTGGAATGTGGAGATTAGTTCAGGGTGTTGGACTTTCAAAGGGACCTTTAGAACTCAGTACACTATGGACACATATTACATGACCAGTAAACATTAATGGAGATTTCTTCACCAAAGAAGAATTATGAAGGATATAACAAGTGACCAGAAAGTCTGAGGATTTGTCATGTAAACAAATTAAATATTCCTTATAGCTCCAGAGGGGCAAACGTGAAAATTACAGATATTGATTTGATTAAGGAAGAATCTCTTAATTATTGCAATTGTATAACACCAGAACATGTCTCAGGATATGTTTCTATCCCTTGAAATGGTCTAACAAGTATGGGTTAATTTGGTATGGAAATTTCACAGTGGAATTTCTCCACTGGACTAGTTGAACTTAGATAAAACTCTTAGATATTCAAAATTTGAAAAGTCCACAAATATATCTAAGAAAAAAGCTTCCTTCAACTACTCAATTGAATCATTCTCATAGATTAAAGTCTTTTAATGTTCAGTGTGGAACCTTCCAATATAGTACACATTCATATCTACCATCACCATTTCTAGGAAATCAAAATATGTATGTATGTTTATATGCACACATGTGTGGGTTTATCCAATCTTATTTTCATAACCTACCTGGTTCTGATTATCTAGAATGAGGTAAGACCTTTGGTATTTTCTTTCAAAACTAAGAAGGTGTCACTTACCTGCTTTCTGTTTTAAGCAAACTTTTTATATTTGTGCCTAACTGCATATGATGAATACAACCTAAATATTAGAGAAAAACGGGCACATATGCTTGATTCTAGTTATGTGCCATATGACAGGCATATTAATACATAATAATTATGAATTAATTAAGACATATTAAAGCAGTTATTCATAGCACAACAATAAGAGGAGTCAAAAATTTAATTTGAGAAAATTATTTATGAAATACCAGAATTTAATTTTGTCATCACAAATTACAGGGACAATGAACGCTACCAGCCCTCTATAATTCATACTAGCTTAAACTAGAAGACAGAAAAGACGAGTGATGTTTCTTTCCACCATAATTTCTTGTTGTTTTAAAGAAGTTAGAATTATTTTAGAGGAACTGATTGATTTAGACTTCTGTTCCTGCTATTGTTTATTTAGTCAATGCAATTTTCTCTATACTTTTTTCTTCTGTACCCTAAACATCAGAGAGAGGAAACAGCTAATCCACCCCATCTTGCCAAAATGAGGTTAACACTAGGAGCCACTGAGTGGTAATCCCTTGGACCCACAGTTTAAAGCTAGAACACAGATTTGCCTCCTCCTTTTTCCTTCTCTCCCCCAAAGACCTCATCAAACTTACTAGATCGAAATTAGATGGGAAGAGATTTGAGGGTTTTCTAAGGTAAGAAGCTGATCCACCCTTGTTAAGACAAAACTTCCAAAAATCTTGAGGTTCAAGGGAAGTTCAGGTCCAGGACTCAAGTTGGTTTGAGATTTTTCTTCCCTTCTTCCTCTCAGTAGTTTATCTACCCTCCATCTTGATAGGAGAGCCAATGGTCCATGTCACAGACTTTGCTGACAGTCCTGGGTTATAGAAAAGAATTCTCTCCTCTCTTCATCTCCGTGGGAGAAACACACTGGATTGTCACTAGCCTGTGAAATAAACCACCCACCTGGCTCATGGAAACATTTCAGGGCCAGAAAAGCCCATGTTACTCAGCTGTGCCATATGGGAGAGAAGAAAGAGTGTTTTTCTCCATATGGATTTGTCACACATTAATAAGAGGCATTTGCTCTTTGTCTCAGCCAAATGCCTTGATTCCTAAAACACATGAGAAGACGTGCTTGGCTTAACTTGCCAGGGAATTGGATACGTACTTCATAAAGTGAATCAAAACTAATACCGTGCTGGGCCATTCTGTCCTACCTCATTGGAGAGACATCCCTGCAAATGGACAGCTAATCCTTTTAATGAGCAATAACCGATGGCTTTTCTAGGGAGAGGCCAGTGTTTAACCACTTCTTGCTGCACAGCTACAGAACACAGAATTTTTGAGCAAAGAAGAATTTTAGAGATCACCAAACCCCTCTCCCCAGCCTTACTTCCATGTGAGAACTGAGGTCCAGAGAGGGGACGTAACTGCTTAACCATGTTTTGGCATACTGGACTCATGTACAGGTCCCTAACTCTTAGCTCTCTTCTCAAATGTCACAGTTCCTTTCATCCTTTTTTTTCTGACACTTACACTGCACTTACCACAGTTTCCTTTCAAGACGCTGACCCATTGTTAACAAATTCAGTGGATAAAGGATTCTGATTTCCTTACTACTTTTCCCCCAGTGAAAAATTTGCATTATTGTCTCTGTTCTTTTCTTAGCTACCACCATTTTTATTCACCACCATGGAGCTGGAGTACAAGACAATGGGACAAAGCTAAGCATTAGTATTAATGCTGTGTCCTGGCCCCAGATTCTTCACCAAATGGTGTAAGAAGGCCACATCCTTTGACCAATAGAAGAACAAATTTCCAGGTTGATTGCTGCACCCTACACTCTTTTCTTTGTATCTTATATGCAGGGGAAAGTATCCATCCAATGGATGGATATCCAAATGGATATTTGGATATCCATCCAAAAGTCATTCTAAAAGTACAAAATGACTCAAGGATCTTCATAGTTATGGTCTTCTCAAGGAAACAAGAGTTTTCCAAAGATCCCTATCAGGTGTGGCCCCTAAAAACCAGTCTGAGCATTCTCCTTTGGAATCAGAGGCTACCGTATTTGGCCATGCTCCTGCGGCAGTGTCCATACAGAGGAGACAGCTCATGGATCCACCATATAAACCCTTGACTTAAATCTACAGTGCTGTATGAGCCCTTCTCTATTTGTAAAAC
Organism: Neogale vison; assembly: GCF_020171115.1. Taxonomy (NCBI): domain Eukaryota; kingdom Metazoa; phylum Chordata; class Mammalia; order Carnivora; family Mustelidae; genus Neogale; species Neogale vison. Next base: position 27,733,016 of record NC_058093.1, read on the forward strand.
AATAGTAAAATCTACTTCTTAAGGTAATTGTGGTTAAAGCAATTATATCATATTAGATGATCAGCACAGAATAACAGTTCAAAATATGTTCTCTATCATCCTTTTCTTCTTTCTAGAGTAATTTAAGCTTACTGACTGTTCCTTGGGGCAGTTTTCTTTGCTAAGGGACCCCAAAGAAAATATCTCATAAGACTAGTGGAAAAGAGAAGCACTTGCATGGCTCAGTTGGTTAAGTGTCTGCCTTTGGCTCAGGTCATGATCTCCAAGTCCTGGGACTGAGCCCAACATCAGGCTTTCTGCTCAGCAGGGAGCCTACTTCTCTTTCTCCCCCTCTGCCCCTTCCCCCACTCATTCTCTCTCTCTCTCTCTCATAAATAAATAAATAAGATCTTAAAAAAAATACTAATGGAAAAGAGTGTTGAATGTCAAGGAATTGCCCCAGAAAGATCATTATCTCTAGAATCATTCTTACCAATCAGGAATTCCTACAGTAACTCCTATTAGCAGGTTAATGGAAGAGAGAAGTAGGTTTTGAAGCCAGAGAGAGAACAATAGCAGTAAAGGTAACTATTCCTCACAAAAGTTAGAGCTGTTCACCAACAGGTTGTGTGTGTGTGTGTGTGTGTGTGTGTTGCAAATACATGAGTATATGTAGCAGTGTATATGTGAGTGTTTCTCATCTGCTCCTCTTAAACTTACTCTCAGAAAGAATTGTTTTTTTCCCTTTCATTGTAACATACTTGGCTTCCACTAAATCAGAATTACTGTTCATATTCAGTCTCTAGAAAGAGTTAGAAAGGTTGAGTAGTTAAATACATATGTAAAATCTTACTTGTCCGATTAGTTAAGAATGTAAAATTAAAAGGCAAAGGATGCAGAACAGAAAATGAATCTTAATCTTTGGAAGTATGATGCATTACCTCTCCACTTATTCAGAAATGCTTTGGTCTATGATCTCAGAGAACCTCTGCTACCCAGATTCCTCCTCACCAGTACTCCTACCAAGAGTGTGTTTGGTCAACAAGAGAGCAAAATGGATTCCTGCATCAAACTTTGAGGGTATAGTACAAAATCTCTAGTTCTATAAATCAATCTATCCTGAAGGAAGCATCATTTTCTGCTATATGTCCCCCATGATAAGCAAGACTGGGTTAAATTAGAAAGTAAGTAAGAAAGAAAGAAATTCAGCCTAACCATTGAGATGATAACTTTAATTTTCTTATCTTTACCCACATAATTTTCTGGCACTGAGGACATAATTGGGGCTGTGCAAATGCATGTACTGATGCAGTTGGTTAGATGAATGTGCATGGCTGAATTACATCCAGGAGCTGGTGTCAATCCATGATGTTCTAATTAGCGGATTGTAGTTGTGCTGGAAATTGAGCCCACATCCAATTGATGTTTTAAGTTATGAAATAATGATGATTCTTTATTGGAGTTTTGTCGTGGGAACAGAAAAATGATAACATTTCAATGCCTCGCTTTTCAAGTAATCTCTGTCTTTCTCACTTCTAAAAATGAAGCTGGGAAAAGGATGCCTGGGTAGCTCAGTTTTTTGATCACCCAACTCTTGGTTTTGGTTCAGGTCATGGTCTCAGGGTCATGATATCAAGCCCCCTGTGGGATTCTTTCTCTCCCTAAGCTCCTCCTTCTCCCCCATTCAAGCTCTAGATCTCTTGGTTAACTGAGCAAATTTTCCAAGGTTATCCTCCTAGTACAGAGCCATCTGTAGCATCCAGAGCTGTCTTTACTACTTACAACGAAGCTGAGCTGTCAATCAATGTAAAACTAGAACTACAATTGAGTCAGGATAGTATATAGTTTAAATATCAAATGGAATAGGAGAAATAATTAGTCTAGAATCTGATGTGAGTCATTTCCCCCAAAATTCAGGGAAAAGACTTTAGAAGAACTTGGTCTAAAACAGTGCTTCTCAAATGTTAAGGTACGTAGAAATCAGCTGTAAGTTCTGATTCAGTGGGTTTAGGATGAGGCCTGAACTTTTGCATTCACAAGAAGCTCCCAAGTCATGCTGAAGTTACCAGTCTATGCTCTAGTCTGTAGAGTGTTGAGTAGCAACACTCTAGACTGTAGTCTACACTCAAGACTATAGACTGTTGAGTAGCAACAGTCTAAGAGACAGCTAAAGTGCGTAGAAGAGAGTGCCCAGAATCACTGGAGAATAAACCATTCCTTGAGTGCTGGCAATACTTCAAACCAATTCAGCTTGTTGTGTAGCTATCTAGGCTTGGGGGGAAGGTAGCTTGTTGTCCCTCTCACATGTTACTCCCTTTGCCTAAGCTCCAAGGCCTTGGTTCTGGAATCTAGAGAGAGAGAATTAGGCAGCAAAAGCTGAAGGAAGAGCAGGTTTCTTCTTCAGGGAACTTGATCAGGACTTTTAAGGATGATAGTTTGGAGAATATTAGTGAAAATACACTTGGCTTTATTGTTTGTTTTATAAAGCAGAGCAATAACAGCAACCATGATGAGAAAAGACCTATCCATGGCCTCATGGATATCAAACATCAATAAAGTGCTGGAAGTGGAGAACATGAAGAGCTCTTTTTGTCCACAGTACCTGAAAGACTGGATTGTGAGCACACCTGAAACTTTGCACCACTCCCGGTTAACCCCTTAGTCAATGGATAGGAGTTGGTGGGATCTGATGTATCTCAGGTAACACAGAAAGTATATGGGAAAAAAAGTTGGCATAACATATTAAAATGCAAATAATGACTATCTTTGAGTAGGCTATTACGCAAGGGGCTTTTTTTAAATTGTTGTTCATGAACTTTTAGTTCTCATCATTTTTTACATACAATGATTATACTTTTTTTTACTTAAAAAAAGTATTATGGTATTCCCATAAGCAGTGTTTTATATGTTACATAATGTTCTATCAAATGAATATATGCCAAAATGTCTGGCAAACAGAAATTCATTAAGTAATTTTCATTACTCTCAGAGCTTCAAAACCCAAGGGACCTTCAACCATGGAGAGCTATTAATTTGTAGTTTCCAAGAACAAGGGCACGGGCTCAAACAGGTTCAGGTTGTAGCACCATCCAAACAAATTGGATTTGTTTCCAATTTTTTGTTCTTAAAATGAACATTGTAATGAATATCTTTGTGCAAGACACTTTAGAGACCCCAGAGATGGGACGGATGGGGTTTAAGGAAGGACACAAATATTTACCTCCATATTGCTTTCCTTTACTGATGGCAATGTAAGCTGATGAAAGCCATTTGAAAAAGATGTCCTGTCTTATCACACCCACTCCTTCAAATCTAAAGTTCTAAGGGGTTGTCTTATTTGAGGTATCGATTTACTCATCATGAAATTAAGGCCCAGGAAGTTGGAGATATTCATCTGGATGGTGCTACAACCTGAACCTGTTTGAGCCTCTGCCCTTGTTATTGGAAACTACAAATTAACAGCTGTCCATGGTTTTGGAACCCTGAGAGTAATATGATGCTCACTTTTTGTTTTGTTTTGTTTTGTTTTCATTATTTTTGTCTCTTATTAGGCTCCAGGTAGAAGGATGCAGTGAAATGTGCAAGATCAGAAATATATACACAATAATGCCAACTCCATTTCATTCTACTTGCAAGAACTTGAACATGTCGCTTAATGTCTCAGAGTTCATTGCAATTATTTGTAAAAAGGATGGTACACTCTTTGCAGAATGCTTATGAAGAATAAATGAAATAGAGGATTTGGCTGTGTCTGGCACAGTTTCTCGCTGCATAAAATGTAGATGACATAGCACTTGTATTAGAGAATGTTTTTGAAGATTGAATGGCAACATGCTCAAAGAACTAAGCATTGCCTTCTTTGTCTTCCTCTTACTACTATAGCTATTTTTTCCACTGATTTTTCCACAACCCAGATTTTTTCTCCTTTGTTTGCCCACATCTTCACTGTAAATAAACCAACTTAAAAACTCAATGAAACAGTATGAAATCTGTGCATTCATTGAGCTGTAACATAATAGTTTGTTTTTTTAAACATATTTAATAGTGGTATTTGATAAGGACACTTTTTTTTTTTTTTAACTTAGATGCTTCTTACCTACTTCATCCCTAATAGACTTTGACATGTCATGGTGCAGAACTTTACAATATTTTTTTCTTATTATTTGAGATTTTCCAACCAAAGTGATACTGGAACTGATCTGTAAAAAGCCCACAAAAAGTACATTTAGGCAAGCAATAAACAAAAGTCAGATGTTTAAAGCCATACCCTAGCACCCGCAAAACTGCGTGTTTTTTTTAACAGTTATATTAAAGTCTAATTGATATACAAAAAAATTGCACATATTTTATGTATACAATTTGATGAGTTTGAAAATACTATAACATTCCTTAAAACATCACTAAAATGAAAGTAAAATATCCATTACCTCCAATAGTCTCCTCCTATCTTTTCCTTTTTGGTGGTAAGAACACTTAACTTGAGACCTACTTTCTTAAATTTTTTAATGTACAGTATTATATCATTAACTATAAACACTATATTGCATGAAAAATCTCTAGAACTTACTCATCATGCTTAACTGAAACTTTATACCAATGGAATGATCCCTTATTTTCCCTACCCACCCCTAGCCCCTGATAACAACCATTCTTCTCTCTGTTCCTATGAATTTGATTATTTGAAAAACCTCAAATAAGAGGGATTATAAAGTATTTATCCTTCTGTGACTGACTTCTTTCACTTAGCCTAATGTCCTTTAGGTTAATGCATGCTGTTACACATGGAAGGATTTCTTTCTTAGTACATTTTTCCTTCCACTTTTATTGAAAAATAATGCATACACATTGCTGTATAAATTTAAAGTATATACCTTGATTTTCATACTATGAAATGATTACCACAATGGGTTTAGTCAATATCCATCATCTCTCTAATTCCCCTTCCTACATTTTCATTGTTAGTGTATAAGAAAGCAACTGATTTGTGTACATTGAATTTGTATCCTACCACATTACTGAATTGCTGTCAATTCCATTTACTATAGCACCAAGAACCATAAGATACCTGGGAATAAACCTAACCAAAGAGGTAAAGGATCTATACTCAAGGAACTATAGAACACTCATGAAAGAAATTGAAGAAGACACAAGAAGATGGAAAAGCATTTCATGCCCATGGATTAAAAGAATAAACATTGTTAAAATGTCTGTACTGCCTAGAGCAATCTACACTTTCAATACCATCCCAATCAAAATTCCACTGGCATTTTTCAAAGAGCAGGAACAAACAATCCTAAAATTTGTATGGAACCAGAAGGGACCCTTAATTACTAAGGAAATATTGAAAAAGTAAAACAAAGCTGGAGGCATCATGTTGCCTAATTTCAAGCTTTGTTAAAAAGCTGTGATCACCAGAACAGCATGGTACTGGCACGAAAACAGACACATAGAACAGTGGAACAGTAAAGAGCCCAGATATGGACCTGCAACTCAATGATCGAATAATCTTCGACAAAGCAGGAAAAAAATATCCATTGGAAAAAAGACAGTCCTTCAATAAATGGTGCTGGGAAAATTTGACAGCTATGTATAGAAGAACGAAACTTGACCATTCTCTTACAACACACACAAAGATAAACTCAAAATGGATAAAAGACCTCAACGTGAGGCAGGTATCTATCAAAATTCTAGAGGAGAACATAGGCAGTAACCTCTTCGACATCAGCCACAGCAACTTCTTTCAAGATACATCTCTAAAGGCAGAGGAAACAAAAGTGAAAATGAACTTTTGGGACTTCATCAAGATAAAAATCTTCTGCACATTATAGATCCTGGATATCAACCTTTCTATAATGAACTCCTCAAACTGGACACACACAAAACAGACAATCATATCAAAAAATGGGCAGAAGATATGGACAGACACTTCTCCAATGAAGACATACAAATGGCTAACAGACACATGAAAAAATGTTCATCATCATTAGCCATCATAGAGATTCAAATCAAAACCACATTGAGATATCACCTTACACCAGTTAGAATGGCCAAAATCAACAAGACAGGAAACAAGTGTTGGAGAGAATGTGGAGAAAGAGGAACCCTCTTCCACTGTTGGTGGGAATGCAAGTTGGTGCAGCAACTTTGGAGAACAGTGTGGAGATTCCTTAAGAAATTAAAAATAGAGCTACCCTCTGACCCTTGCACAATTGGGTATTTACCCCAAAGATAGAGATGTAGTGAAAAGAAGGGCCATTTGTACCCCAATGTTCATAGCAGCAATGGCCACAGTTACCAAAGTGTGGAAAAAGCCAAGATGCCCTTCAACAGATGAATGGATAAAGAAGTTATGGTCCATATATACAATGGAGTATTATGCCTCCATCAGAAAGGATGAATACCCAACTTTTGTATCAACATAGATGGGACTGGAAGAGAGTATGCTGAGTGAAATAAGTCAAGCAGAGAGAGTCAATTATCATATGGTTTCACTTACTTATGGAGCATAAGGAATAACACGGAGGACATTGGAAGAAGAAAAGGAGAAGTGAATTGGAGGAAATCAGAAGCAGAAACAAACCATGAGAGACTGTGGACCCTGAGAAACAAACTGAGGGTTTTGGAGGGGCAGGGAGAGGGGAGTTGGGTGAGCTTGGGGATAGGTATTAAGGACGGCACATATTGCATGGAGCACTGGGTGTGATCATAAGCAATGAATCTTGGAACACTGAAAAAAAGGTAAATCATAAATAAATAAATAAATAAATATCCATCATCTCATATAGATCATTGTGTATATATACCAGTTTTTTTATTTTTTATTTATTATTATTATAATTTCTAAGGATTTTATTTATTTGACAGAGAGATAAATAGAGAGCACAAGTAGGCAGAGCAGCAGACAGAGGGAGAGGGAGAAGCAGACTTTGGCTGAGCAGGGAGCCTGACATGAGGCTTGATCCCAGGACCCTGTGATCATGACCTGTGCTGAAGGCAGTTGCTTAACTGACTGAGCCACCCAGGTGCCCCCATTTTTTTTTTAATCAGTCAATGAACATTTAGGTTTTTTCCATATCTTGGTTATTACAAACAATGCCGTAATGAACATGGGAGTATATCTCTTCACAATTCTGACTTCAATTCTTTTTAATATATATCCAGAAGTGGGACTGCAGTATCATATGGTAATTCTATTTTTAAATTTTTTTTAAGATCTTGTTTATTTATTTGACAGACAGAGATCACAAGTAGGCAGAGAGGCAGGCAGAGAAAGAGAGGAGGAAGAAGGCTCCCTGCTAATCAGAGAGCCTGATGTGGGGCTCAAACCCAGGACCCTGGAGTCATGACCCAAGCCGAAGCCAGAGGCTTTAATGCACTGAGCCACCCAGGCACCCCTATTTTTTAATTTTTTTTTTTGAGGAAACTTTGTAATAGACATTGCTCTAAAGAAGACATTCAAATGGCCAAAAGATATGTGAAAAGGTGCTCAACATCACTAATCATAAGGGAAATGCAAATTAAATCCACAGTGAGATTATACTCACACTTCTTGGGATGGCAAATTTCAAAACAAAAGAGAACAAGTGTTGGATAGGAAAAGGAAGAAATTGGAACTCTTGAACCCTAGGAATGCACTCTGTGTGTGTGTGTGTGTGTGTGCATGTGTGTGTGTGATTGCAAAGATTATAGTTTTATGCAGGTATTTTTAGAGGAAAATCACCTTGATTTAGGCTCATTTGAATTGCCACAATATTAAAACCCAAGATGCAAGGATGTCTGCTTCTTTAAATTGATCATTGATGTATATTCCCAATTTACTTCTGTTCTCTTTAGGAGTGTACTCTCATCTTTGCTGTCAATTTTTTCACAAGAAGTCTCTGTGATCACAGTGTCCATCAAAACTTTGGAAGTTTTCTGATTTCTCTTCTTCTTTTTCATTATCTGGTGTATTTTCTCTTGCTTAAAACTTACACTTTAAACCATCTGTTTTTAATTACAGACTTATGTTCCAGTTGAAATATACTTAATTTTTTTTTATTTTTTAAAAACAGATGAATTATGATAGCAAAATGACTAAGAGTGTTCCATACATTTGGGTAATCAAGGAAATCACCAGGTCAGGGAAAGCAAATATACACAGGCATATGTCTACAAGCAACACATTAAATCAAGCATGATGCTGGAAGGAAGTTGAAATAATTTGTGAAAGCCAATGGTATTATTTTGCAATCAAAAGTAAAGAAAAACAATTCTGGTTTGTACAGTGAAAATTCTAAAATGTGCATAAACATGCACATACAATGAGGTTAGCAGCTGTATTAGTTAGCTTTTGGTACCTAACAAAACATCCCCCAAACAGTGGTTTAAAACAACCATCATTTGTTGAGCTTGTGATTCTGTGGGTTGGTAATTTGAATGGGGCTTAGCTAGACAGTACTGCTGGTCTTGCTTGGGGTCTCTCATGAGGCTGCAGTCAAATGGAGGCTTAACTGACACACTGAAGTTTCTCTCCCTCTTCATATCTTCTTGAGTCCTCTCCTCTTCATCTGGCCTCTCCACATGGTTTTACATATGATCTTCCCAGCAGCAGGTAGTTGGATCTCTGACATGCAGGCTTAAGGTTCAACAAAATAAGAAAATGAAGCCTACTGGGGATTCTTCATGGCTAGACTCAGAAGTCCTGGATGGTGACTTCTGCTGCATTCCATTGATTAACGCAAATCAAGGCCAGCCCAAGTTCAATGTCAGGGGAAGAGGGGCTACATAAGGGCACGAATACCAAGAGGCATGGCTCATCTCATCAGGGCCATTTTTAGAGACTAGCAGTCACATTCCCTATACTGAGATAAAATTTATTTCTTTTTCCTCTGATTCTGTTCTACATTCTATCCAACACAGAATAAGTCCATTTTATATGACAGGCATTAAGATGATTTCAAACAGCTATTATGCTTCCCTTCACTCCCAAATTTCAAGGGAGAATGTTCCCAGCTTCTTCCAACACTCCTCACATGATACAATTTTGAATTTTATTTTTTTTAAAGGTTTTATTTATTTCTTTGACAGAGACACTGTGAGAGAGGGAATACAAGCTGGGAGAGGGGGAGAGGAAGAAGCAGGCTTCCCACTGAGCAGGGAGCCTGATGCAGGGCTTGATTCCAAGACACGGGGATCATGACCTGAGCCAAAGGCAGATGCTTAATGACTGAGCCACCCAGGTGCCCCCAATTTTGAATTTTCTAACCACTGTGGTCACTTTCCCATATATCTGCCCCAGATTATCAGGGGTGGCACTCAGCACTGAGCAAAACAGTTCAGATAAGAGGATAGAGGATAGTATAATGGCCCCCTAAAGATGCCCATTCCCTGATCCTCAATACTCTGAATATGTTACCTTGTATGGCGAAGTGTTAGATGTATCTAAGGTTACATACCTTGAGATGTGTTGATTACCTTAGATTATCCAGGAGGACCGAACCTAACAGCATGAGTCCTTAAAGTGGTGAATCTTTGCTGGTGGTACAAAAAAAAAAAAAAAGAAATGCAATGTTGGAAGAAGGGTCAGAGAAGTGTGATATAAGAAGGACTCAACTTGCTGTTGACAGTTTTCACTGCTGGCTGTGAAAATGGAGGAAGGGGGTCATGAGCCAAATAATGTGGTGGCCTCCAGGATCTGGGGATGGCCCTCAGCTTACAGCCAATGAAACAAAAACAAAACAAAACAAAAACAAAACAACAACAACAACAAAGCCAGAAGCATTGGTCCTTCAAACCTAAGAAACAGAATTCCACCAACAATCTGAATAAGAAGTGGGTTCTCCCATAGAACCCCAGAAAACAATAGAGTCTGCCAATGCCTGGATTTCGTTTGGTGAGAGCCATTTCTAGAGTTCTGACCTCCAGAACTATAAAAAAATTTTGTAAAAAATAATAAATTTATGTTGTTTTAAACCTCTACATTTACGGCAATTTATTATGGTGGCAATAGAAAACTAATACAGTCTGCTATGATCACTTTTGAATAAAAAGGTAAAGTCATCCTATATGTTTGGAGAGAAATATGACCTACATGTACCCCAGCTTTTTTGACAATACTATGTTGGTTCATATGAAGCTTACATTCAACAAAAACAAGAGGCCTTTTTCCTATAAGCAACTGTGACTGTGAATATTTTCCCCTTTAATAATAAAATGCAAAATGGTACATTTAGTTCAGTTCATTCCCATCATGTTAGATTCAGTCTAATATTTCAGCCTGTCAAGATATTTGCATTCTGGTTTCTGTCACTGATTTCAGCCATGCCCTCCCAGTTCTAAGTCATTTCAATGACTGAACAGCCCTATCAGTGAACAGTTCTTACAGATTGCTTCTGCTAACCTAGGTTGGTGCTGTTCTGTCCATTCCAGTGCTCATGCTTAGACTCCCTTGTTTATTGAAAGTCTATGTGTTTTTCAAGGTACTCATTTCAACTCAAATGCCATGTCTTCTGTGAAACCTTGCCTGATAGTACCACCCAGAAGTGGTTTGTCATGCTTTGCCCCTCTATGAGTATCTCATTCCTGCTGTTGGTACAATATAAATTGACTTATATGGTTAACTATCTGTTTACATGTCTTTTCTCTTTTCTCCTGAAGACAAAGATTGCCTTTAAAAATTTTATATCCCCAAAGCCACCGGCATTATGTCTAGTCTATAACAGGTGCTTAATGGAAAACAATAATTTGTTTAGCAAGTTCTATTCGAGCCAAGATGCTGTGCTCCAAAACATCCCTTTTTACTTCAAAGGGATTGAGAAAGACATATATGCAATGAGTGCATCATTATAAAAAAAGCAATTTGAGACACACAGAAGCCGAGGTTCTTTTGTCAGAGAAATTATGACTCAGGGCCATATGTGTAATGTGAATACTCCATGGTTTATAAAAATACAGCACCATGTACTTTAAATTATGGGAGCACTAGATCCTGAGATCCTGAAAAACAGAAAGTGGGTCTTTAACTCAAGAACAGGACATGATGCCTAAGACATAGAATGTATTCAATCCATTTGACAAGTCATTCAACTGTGATTTATTCATGTTTATCTACATGGCACCCCTTCTGCCCACTTATCTCCCAACATTCAGTGTCATTTTTATACCATCAAACAGCATCAACTTTTAAACATAGGTGGAGAATGAATCAATTAGAATAACATTGGCTGCCAACTTGTAGAATCATCCAATTCAACTGACTTACCTTACTGGGCTGTTTCTAGCTCATACAAGAAGAAATCCAGAGGGAGGGCACTAGGGTTGGCTATTCAGTCACGCAATAATGTCACAGGAACCTTTTCACTTTATCATTGATGTCTTTTTACTCTTCTGATCTATCATCCTTAGGCTACCTCCTCTCAGATCAGGACAAGGCCATCTCATTTCAGCTATGACACCTTCCAGCAGGACAAAAGGCTACATTAAATGAAGGTATCATTTCCACAGACTTCCCAAAAGACTTCCTTTCATATATCAGTGCCTAATCAAATGTGGGGGCACATGTCCACCAAAACCAATCACTAGCAAGGCAATGGCATCTCCGTGCTTGTGATGTGAAACGTATGGTTTTGTGGAGAAGTGTATAATTCCTGTTCCACAGCAGGTTTACATAAAAAATGGGGGAAGGGTGAAATGGTGGAAAGATGACCAACAAAATCCACAGTCACTGAAGTCAATAACTAAGCCCAAACTATATATATTCTCTCTTTTTTTTTTCCTTTTAATTTTTTTTGGCGTCCCTTTCTCTGAAGCCAGCCATGCTTTTCTAGAACTCTGTTGGGAAAATAAAAATTATTTATTGCTTTCACATCACTGTTATTTACTTTTATCCTAAAATGGAAAAACATACATGCCTGCACACACATGCACACATACATATATACATGCACACACACACACAGAACATTGTTGTTTGCCAATACAATTCTCACTATAGTTTTTTGAAAATAAAGAATCTTTGTGAGTTGCCAACCTCTTGAATTTCAGTCATTGTCAGAATTTATTCCTCTGCCTTCCAAGTAGAAAAAGATTAGCTTGTGGCTCAGATGAGGCCTTTGAAATTGGGATCCCTTAATGGAAATAGACATTTACCCTTCCAGATAGAGTCAAAATGTTTATCCCACAACTGAAATTTAACTTTTTTTGATTTTCAAAGCATCTGCAAAATGGGATGTGAGATGAAGTAAATGCTCTGGGAACATGTTTATTTGGGGATTTTAAAATTTTATTCCTGGTAAAGAGATTTGAAGGAGGCTTATTTACTATTTTTAAAAATTTCTATTTTAATTTAATGGTTAAATCAGTCATGGACCAGTCTTTGTCATTCTTTTTTTTTTTAATTTTTTTAAATTTTTTTTCAATTTATTTATTTTCAGAAAAACATTATTCATTATTTTTTACCACACCCAGTGCTCCATGCAATCCATGCCCTCTATAATACCCACCACCTGGTACCCCAACCTCCCACCCCCCCAACTTCAAACCCCTCAGATTGTTTTTCAGAGTCCATAGTCTCTCATGGTTCACCTCCCCTTCCAATTTACCCAAATTCCCTTCTCCTCTCTAACGCCCCTTGTCCAGTCTTTGTCATTCTTAAGACATAAACCTAGTTCACATTTAGAAACACATTTTATACTTTTCAAATAATTTTTATATTATTTATATTGGGTTCTCTAGATAAGTTGGTGGGACCAATCTTGCCATCTTTATAATAGGGGAGACTGAGTTTCAGAGATGTTAACTGACTTCCCGTAAGTCACAACATACTAGTGACAAAAGCACAGTCTGATTTTTGAAATAGCATATTTTTGAACTGTATCCTCTGAATTATAAGTAGCCATAGGACAAGGTGTTCTCCTTTTATTTTTTTCATCTAGTTGAGTAAAATATGGTGGAATAAATTTAGAGCAAATCACGTATCAGAGAAAACTTTCAACTAGTGAGGATTAGGAAATCTCAAAGTAGATTATCAAAGTTATAGTAAACACCTTCTTTATTGGTAGGTATGGATATTGAAAACAGTTATCTGACAAAAAGGACAATTTCACTCTTGTGTAGAGAAAAAAGATGACCCTTACAAGGTAATGAATATTATAGGGGAGAATGTGTGATGGACATTTGCTAACACTTGCTGTGAGACCACATGCACTGTGTGCTTTGGGGTGGGTGTTTTCTCTTATTTCTTCTTTCCCTCTAACCACTTCCTAGTTGTGAGCTCAATTCTGGAACCCCTTTCAGTCTGCAGGGGCTCAACCTACAGCTCTTTAGATAGAAGCCTGGTTCTCTGTTTTACCAGCCTGTGCACCTTAACTCCAAGAGCCCTTGTTTTTTCACCTTACTCATAGTTTCCGTGTGAAGTCACCCAATTTGCAGTTTGTGTCTTTCTGCAGTAATTAGTTCCCCACTTGGTGAGAGCACAGCTGCACATGAAGTCCAACCGATCCAATGGCAACACATTGCTCACTGCTGTGCTGGCAGGCAGATGCTTCCTACTGCACCTACAAGCAAACACGTAGATCCATTTTATTTCCCAGAAACAAGCCTGGATACAGCCTCCTGTTTGTCAAGACCTGGAATGGGCTGGAAGCACCAAATTGGGTGTTATTCTTGATTTCTGCTCTGTTCCCCCTCTCTTTTTTCCCCCCTCCACATTTTTTAGAAAACATACCACATTGTGAACAGGGTCTGCTCTTTGCTGACATTCCACTGGGGCTTTTAATCATCATTATTATTATTAATATTTTTAATCTCCGGTAGCAGTTGGCTCTGGTAACTTTCAGTCATTTGGAGAGGCATATGGAGATCCAGACAGATGGGCTCCACCTATGAAAGCATCAGAGGAAGAGGGCAGTCTGAGTTTCACCTGCAACGCTCTGGCCCAGAGGTGAATAAGGGCCATGTGTCCCAGGCATGCTGACTGGCTTTTCTGCCGAATAGCTCACTGACAAAGAGACTAAACACTGTAGTCCATAAACCAGTCTAGGAAGCTCGTGGAACTGAGCTCGAATCAAAAATGATGAGAGAATGTGTTAAAGCAAATGGAAGCATGTTTGCATGTGGCCAAGGGGAATCAGAGCTATATAAAAAGCACTGTGTGGAAGACTAATAGTGGAAGTTGGTGAGCTATATATTCTCAAATGGTGCTATACCAGTTATAATCCCCATCTTCCATTAAAATACGTCATTTGGTTGTCCTTCAACCTAATAGTTCCTTGTCTTCATTCAAATGGTAAAAACATGGTCTGCTACCAAAACTCCTCTTGAGCAGGCTGAAGTCATCAGGCAGATAGATGTACAGGGCATTTTCTCTATTTTGCTGATCACTGTGTACAGACACGTACACAGCTGTATTTCCGTAACTTGAAGATTTCTCCAGTTAGACCTTGCTGGTTAGCCATACGTGCCCAAATCACATGGTATAAAACACCATGTTGGATTCTTTAAGAACCTGCCATTTGCTATACCTTTCCTTGTAGGCCATACATATGTTACCCCCAGAGCACTCTGCGATGTTCTAGGCTTTGCTTAAGAGAGCTAAGTGACTTTCTTAGAAAGAAGTGTAAAGAAAAATAAAAGCTGGACACTGACAATAGATCCAGGGTAGGGTGGTTTCTATATCACTTCTTTCTGACCTCAGAAGTGTTCCTTCCAGCACAAACAAGTGGAAAGTATGCCTTTGGCTTAAGAAAGGGGGGATAGAAAGAGGGAAATATGAGGGACAATTGAGCACTTTGGGGGAAGCGTGTCTATAATAAATGCCACTGTTTCAGAGGAACCCTCTAGTAACAATTTAAAAAAATGAATCACGTTGAATCCTAAGTCATAAGTAGGATGGCCATAAAACTCATCACCTAGATAAAACACTTATTAGAGGAAAGTGGACTCACTGGTTATAATTACTCTAGATAACAGGCACAAACTGGGCCTGTCCCATGGAAGCAACTGGAAGGATGAGATTTAACTGAGAACCCACTTTGGGTTAGAGGCTATGTCATGGTCTGTCATCTCTGCCATCATATATAACCCTCAACCAAAGGAGGCCGATTTCATAAAGTTCAGTGTAAGGAACTGATGCAGTTGGCACCTCAACCTCTAGGACCAAATACTCAAAGCTTGGATTTGGGTTTCCAACATTTCACAAATGGAGGGAAATGCAGGATCCTTCACTATTCTGGAACAAATGTGAAGAGACAAGTACATATGTGAAGAAAGCCAACATATTTATTGGGAGGAGAAGAAGTAAAATTACCTTCAGTGACCAGGTCTTTCTTATATTTGTCATCTAACCCAGTTCCTATGAGTAAGTCAGGTGGGGGAAGAAGAAAGAAAGCTGATTCATGGACTACATTTAAGTTGGTGCTTCCACTCAGCAGGCCTGAGTCCTACCCAGTTATATTACAGGATATGTCCTGATTGCTTCCTCAGGGGAATGTAAGCAGCAGAGAGAAGCTCAGTTATGACATATCCCATGACTTTCTTTAATCTGCTTCATCCTAATCTGTTCTCAGGATATTAAAAAATAATAATAATCAGGGAGCATTCAGAGGCCAAGAATATCAAATCCAGCTTCCTCCAAGCTCTGCTTTTCTGCTAGAACTGGCTCAGAAACTGCAGGACTCAATATCCCCCCTGTATCCAGGGCCAGAGATGAGCTGGACAGGCTGAGACAGGCTTTTGGAAGCAGGAAAGAGGCTGATCTTCGAAAACAGAATGTACTCAAAGCAGTTCTTGGAAAGTCAAAGGAGGTTAAAACTGCAGTCAGCATCAATTTCCCTCTGGTGGAGTTAATGACCTCTCTCACTGAAGATTCATGGGTTGGATGTGAACATCTGTCCCATAGTGGAAAAAGATAAATAAATATATGAATTTAAAAATTAGGGCCAGAAGCAAATGATCATCCTCAGTCTTGCACTGTTTTTTTGTTGGTTTATGTCACATTTGTTCATCAATTAATTCATCCAAGTGTCAATTTTTAAGTTCGTACCATGTGTGCTCAAGGCCTGAGAGCAAAGGTACATGGCTCACTTGAGAAAGTGTAAGGTGCTCAAGAATACTATATCCTGAAGGACAATGGGGTGGGAAAATGGGAAAAGATGGCAATGGGTAAGTTTACACTCCCTCTTTCCTTTTCTTATGGTCACAGACTGGGGCTGACAAGGACAGTAATGCTCATCAACCCCTCTCTTAGAAATGGGCAAATCCAAATCCAAAGGAAGAAGTCAATTTGCTCAAAGGCATAATTTTTCAGATTGGACGCATACACAAACCTGACTTCAGTTCCTTGCTCTAAGTCTGCTTGTCATGGTCTGGTTGTTTTCACATTTTTTTTTTTTTAGAATAGTTGAAACCATGAAAACATCCAACTTGACATTCTTGGACTAGAGATTTATTAAGAATTGGGTGCTTGAAGCTTATTGGAAATCAAACTACCTCTTATATCCACAACCTTTGATTGTTTTCAGAGTTTTGACTTAGTAATTTGGAGGTGTTTATATTCTAAGTAAATATATCTTTTGCTCTTTTCACAATTGTTTAGACCCTGGTCATATGCTAACACCTCTGGCCAAGATACTCCATGCGCAAAACAGAGGAGTGTGTATGTGTTTTTTTTTTTCCAATTTATTTATTTTCAGAAAAACAGTATTCATTATTTTTTCACCACACCCAGTGCTCCATGCAAGCCGTGCCCTCTATAATACCCACCACCTGGTACCCCAACCTCCCACACCCCCGCCACTTCAAACCCCTCAGACTGTTTTTCAGAGTCCATAGTCTCTCATGGTTCACTTCCCCTTCCAATTTACCCAAACTCCCTACTCCTCTCTAACGCCCCTTGTCCTCCATGCTATTGGTTATACTCCACAAATAAGTGAAACCATATGATAATTGACTCTCTCTGCTTGACTTATTTCACTCAGCATAATCTCTTCCAGTCCCGTCCATGTTGCTACAAAAGTTGGATATTCGTCCTTTCTGATGGAGGCATAATACTCCATAGTGCATATGGACCACATCTTCCTTATCCATTCATCCATTGAAGGGCATCTTGGTTCTTTCCATAGTTTGGCGACTGTGGCCATTGCTGCTATAAACATTGGGGTACAAATGGCCCTTCTTTTCACTACATCTGTATCTTTGGGGTAAATACCCAATTGTGCAATTGCAGGGTCGTAGGGAAGCTCTATTTTTAATTTCTTGAGGAATCTCCACACTGTTCTCCAAAGAGGCTGCACCAACTTGCATTCCCACCAACAGTGGAAGAGGGTTCCCCTTTCTCCACATCCTCTCCAACACATGTTGTTTCCTGTTTTGTTAATTTTGGCCATTCTAACTGGTGTAAGGTGATATCTCAATGTGGTTTTAATTTGAATCTCCCTGAGGGCTAATGATGATGAGCATTTTTTCATGTGTCTGATAGCCATTTGTATGTCTTGATTGGAGAAGTGTCTGTTCATATCTTCTGCCCATTTTTTGATGTGTTTGTCTGTTTCGTGTGTGTTGAGTTTGAGGAGTTCATTATAGATCCTGGATATCAACCTTTTGTCTGTACTGTCATTTGCAAATATCTTCTCCCATTCCGTGGGTTGCCTCTTTGTTTTTTTGACTGTTTCCTTTGCTGTGCAGAAGCTTTTGATTTTGATGAAGTCCCAGAAGTTTATTTTCGCTTTTGTTTTCTTTGCCTTTGGAGACGTATCTTGAAAGAAGTTGCTGTGGCTGATATCGAAGAGATTACTGCCTATGTTCTCCTCTAAGATTCTGATAGATTCCTGTCTCACGTTGAGGTCTTTTATCCATTTTGAGTTGATCTTTGTGTACAGTGTAAGAGAATGGTCGAGTTTCATTCTTCTACATATAGCTGTCCAGTTTTCCCAGCACCATTTATTGAAGAGACTGTCTTTTTTCCACTGTATATTTTTTGCTGTTTTGCCGAAGATTAATTGACCATAGAGTTGAGGGTCCATATCAGGGCTCTCTACTCTGTTCCACTGGTCTATGTGTCTGTTTTTATGCCAGTACCATGCTGTCTTGGTGATCACAGCTTTGTAATAAAGCTTGAAATCAGGTAAGGTGATGCCGCCAGCTTTATTTTTGTTTTTCAACATTTCCTTAGCGATTCGGGGTCTCTTCTGATTCCATACAAATTTTAGGATTATTTGCTCCAGCTCTTTGAAGAATGCCGGTGGAATTTTGATCGGAATGGCATTAAAAGTATAGATTGCTCTAGGCAGTATAGACATTTTAACAATGTTTATTCTTCCGATCCAAGAGCATGGAATGGTCTTCCATCTTTTTGTGTCTTCTTCAATTTCTTTCATGAGTGTTCTATAGTTCCTCAAGTATAGATCATTTACCTCTTTAGTTAGGTTTATTCCCAGGTATCTTATAGTTCTTGGTGCTATAGTAAATGGAATCGATTCTCTAATTTCCCTTTCTGTATTTTCATTGTTAGTGTATAAGAAAGCCACTGATTTCTGCACATTGACTTTGTATCCTGCCACACTGCTGAATTGCTGTATGAGTTCTAGTAGTTTGGGGGTGGAGTCTTTTGGGTTTTCCACATAAAGAATCATGTCATCTGCGAAGAGAGAGAGTTTGACTTCTTCATTACCAATTTGGATACCTTTTATTTCTCTCTGTTGTCTGATTGCTGTTGCTAGGACTTCTAATACTATGTTGAACAAGAGTGGTGAAAGTGGGCATCCTTGTCTTGTTCCTGATCTCAATGGGAAGGCTGCAAGCTTTTTTCCCATTGAGGATGATATCTGCTGTGGGTCTTTCATAGATAGATTTGATGAGGTTCAGGAATGTTCCCTCTATCCCTATACTTTGAAGCGTTTTAATCAGGAACGGATGTTGGATTTTGTCAAATGCTTTTTCTGCATCAATTGAGAGGACCATGTGGCTCTTCTCTCTTCTCATATTAATTTGTTGTATCACATTGATTGATTTGCGAATGTTGAACCATCCTTGTAGCCCAGGGATGAATCCCACCTGATCATGGTGGATAATCTTTTTAATGTGCTGTTGGATCCTGTTGGCTAGGATCTTGTTGAGAATCTTAGCAGCCATATTCATCAGTGATATTGGTCTGAAATTCTCCTTTTTGGTAGGGTCCTTGCCTGGTTTGGGGATCAGGGTAATGCTGGCTTCATAGAAAGAGTCTGGAAGTTTTCCTTCTGCTTCAATTTTTTGAAACAGCTTCAGGAGAATAGGTGTTATTTCTTCTTGGAAGGTTTGGTAGAATTCCCCAGGGAATCCGTCAGGTCCTGGGCTCTTGTTTTTTGGGAGGTTTTTGATCACTGCTTCAATCTCGTTATTAGATATCGGTCTATTCAGGTTGTCGATTTCTTCCTGGTTCAATTTTGGTAGTTTATATTTTTCCAGGAATGCATCCATTTCATCTAGGTTGCTAAGCTTATTGGCATATAACTGTTCGTAATAACTTCTGATGATTGTTTCTACTTCCTTGGTGTTAGTTGTGATCTCTCCCTTTTCATTCATAATTTTATGAATTTGGGATTTCTCTCTTTTCTTTCGGATTAGTGTAGCCAGTGGCTTATCAATCTTATTGATTCTTTCAAAAAACCAGCTTCTAGTTTCATTGATACGTTCTACTGTATCTCTGGTTTCTCCCTCATTGATCTCAGCTCTAATCTTGATGATTTCCCTTCTTATGTGTGGAGTTGGTTTGATTTGTTGTTGATCCTCCAGTTCTTTAAGGTGTAGAGACAGCTGGTGTGTTCTGGATTTTTCAATTTTTTTGAGCGAGGCTTGGATGGCTATATATTTTCCCCTTAGGACCACCTTTGCTGTATCCCATAGGTTTTGGACCGAAGTGTCTTCATTCTCATTGGTTTCCATGAATTGTTTCAGTTCTTCTTTGATCTCCTGGTTGATCCAAGCATTCTTAAGCAAGGTGGTCTTTAGCTTCCAGGTGTTTGAGTTCCTTCGGAACTTTTCCTTGTGATTGAGCTCCAGTTTCAAAGCTTTGTGATTTGAGAATATGCAGGGAATACTCTCAGTCTTTTGGTATCGGCTGAGTCCTGATTTGTGACCCAGTATGTGGTCTATTCTGGAGAAGGTTCCGTGTGCACTTGAGAAGAATGAGTATTCTGCTGTTTTAGGGTGGAATGTTCTATATATATCTATGAGGTCCATCTGGTCCAATGTGTCATTCAATGCTCTTGTTTCTTTATTGATTTTCTGCTTTGATGATCTGTCTAATTCTGAAAGAGGCGTGTTAAGATCTCCTACGATTAGTGTATTCATATCAATATGACTCTTTATCTTGATTAACAGTTTTCTTAAGTAATTGGCTGCTCCCATATTGGGAGCATAGATATTTACAATTGTTAGATCATCTTGGTGGATAGTCCCTTTAAGGATTATGTAGTGTCCTTCTGTATCTCTGACTACAGTCTTTAGTTTGAAGTCTAATTTATCTGATATGAGAATCGCTACCCCAGCCTTCTTTTGAGTCCCATTGGCATGAAAGATGCTTCTCCACCCCTTCACTTTCAGTCTGCGTGTATCTTTAGGTTCAAAATGGGTCTCTTGTAGACAGAATATGGATGGGTCCTGTCGTTTTATCCAATCTGCAACCCTGTGCCGTTTTATGGGTGCATTTAGGCCATTCACATTGAGAGTGATTATTGATAGATACATTTTTATTGACATCGAGTTACCTTTGAAGTCTTTCTTTCTGTAGACTGTCTCTATATTTCTGTTCAATGCTATTCTTGGGATTTTTCCTCTTTTATAAAACCCCCCTTAATATTTCCTGCAGTGTCGGCTTGGTGGTTGCATAGTCTTTTAAGCCTTGCCGGTCTTGGAAACTCTTTATCTCTCCATCCATTTTGAATGTCAGTCTTGCTGGATAAAGTATTCTTGGCTGCATGTTCTTCTCATTTAGTGCCCTGAATATATCTTGCCAGCCTCTTCTGGCTTGCCAGGTCTCTGTGGACAGGTCTGACGTTATTCTGATGGGCTTCCCTCTGTAAGTAAGGAGCCTCTTTGCCCTGGCGGCTTTCAAGAGATTATACCTACAATTATAATTTCTCAATTTGACTATCAGGTTTCGTGATGTTTTTTTGAAGTGTATAATCTTGAGTGGAGACCGTTCAGCCTCTAGTACATGAACGCTGGTTTCATTCGCGAGATTCGGAAAATTTTCATGAAGGACTTGTTCCACGATATCTTCTAGCTTTCTTTCTCCTCCCCTTCAGGAATTCCAATAATTCTGACGTTGGAACGCTTCATGGCATCATTTATTTCCCTGATTCTGCTTTCGTGGGATCTAAGCTGTTTGTTCCAGGCTTCCTCCTGATCCTTTCTCTCTATCTGTTTGTCTTCCAGATCACTAATTCTATCTTCTGTCTCAGTTACCCTAGCTTTGAGAGAGTTTAGATTGGATTGGAACTCATTGAGAGCATTGTGGACCTCCTCCCTGGTAGCTTTGAGCTCCGCCCTAACATTGTGAACATCCTGTCTGGTCGCTTTCAGTTCGGCCCTAATCAATTCTGTTTGGTCATCCATGGCTTTCTCCAACCTAGCTATTGCCTGGATAATTGTTAGCCTGAATTCTCTTTCCGACATATTGTCTATGTTGATAGCCGTTAGCTCTGTTGCAGAAGGTCCATCCTCTGTATTTTTCTTCTGTTGGGCATTCCTCCTCCTAGTCATTTTTGTGGGAGAAGACTGAACAGATGTAGCTGGATGTATCAACTCTGGTGCAGTCAAGGTGCACCCTGGAACACTTCCTGATCTCCGTCTCAGAGAGAAGCCTCAGTCTGGGTGCAGAAGCTGAATAAATTCCCCCTTGGACGCTGGCAGTGCAGGTTCCAAGTTAAAGACCCTGGGGGCGCAGGATCTTTTGCTCGTCCCCAAAGCCAAGGCAGTGGCGGCTGTCTGGGAACTCCTGACCGCCAGAGAGGTTCCAAGCAGAGCAGTGATCGCACACTGAGATTTTGCCGCCGGCCCGGGCTGGGAGTGCCCGGCTTGCGCGCACCTCTTTTCAGAGGCGGCTGTGGGTCGGGCGCGCGTCTGGGGCACTGAGAACGGGGCGCTGGTCCGTAAGCCGCAGGCTGGGCTTTTGCGGGCCTCTGTCCGGGGAAGAGTTCGCGCGCGCGCGGCTTAGACTTTGAAACAATGGCGCAGGTCAAGAAGCGCCCCCGGGCCTTAGAAACCCAGGAGAGCTGGAGGGACGTGCGCGCGCATCTCAAGCTTTGTGGTAGGGCTAGTGCGCGTTCTGCAGACCGACGCAGCTCCCATCCCCTCACAGGAGCCGGAACCCAGGCGCTCTGGGGCGCGCTGGCGGCTTAGGGACCAGGAGCTGGTTTCTCCGCCGCACTCTCTCTGCCTCCGCACCGGGGAGGCCGTCTGGGACCGGGGACTTAAGCCCCTGTCCCTAGCCGCCCCGATTCCCACAATTCCCCCCCCCCCCGCAATCCTTTGCTCTTTTGGAGTGCTTTCAACCAGTCTCCAAGTTAATGCTGGTCCCCAGACGCAGGGCACTCTCGCTCGTATCGGGGTATTACTTTCGCACCGGTCGCCTCTGGTGGCTCCCTCCCCCTTTTGTTTATCTTCCGATATCAGTCCGCTGTTCCCATTCCGCTTTACCTGCTCACTGGCGTCTTCTGCCCCTGTAGAGATCCAGACGTGTATAATTCTGATCTCAGGCTGATTTCATGGGTGATCGGAGTTCTTTGGTAGGTAATCAGCTCACTTTGGGGTACCAGCTGAAAAGACGCCTCTTCCTAGTACCCCGCCATCTTCCCATATGATCTGTGTATGTGTTTTTAAGGGGTGGGGTGGGTAGAGAGAGGTGGGAAGTAGGAGTTGGGAGAGAGCAAATATTATTACCAGAAGAAAAGGAGAAGTTGTAGGCAGTCAAAAATTTTTAAATTGTCCATTGCATGTGCCTTGAGGGATGGTGAGAGATTGAAGAGAGAGGGTGAGGGCCAATTGACCCAAGATGAAGGGGAAAGTAGAGGTTAGTCATGGGCAAAGGACAGCTGTCCAGTTCATCTGGAACAAAAGGAGCATAAAAGAAAGTAATCAGAAATCAATCTAGAAGTTTAGTTCAAGTGTAGACTGCTGAATTCTGAATGCCAGCCTGTTTGGTGGACAGTAGGGGGACAAGTTTTACATAAGGGAAATGGTGGACTCACACTGGAGGTCCAGCTGGCAGTGAGGGTGCATTGAAGCCTGTGCTGTGTTGCCCAGACCGTTTCAGGACCAGCACTAATTCCCCAGCTGCTGAGAGCACTTGCCTGGAAAGCACACAGCCAGGCCCTGGGATCAGCTTCACCGGTGGCCACCTTCCTCCCCAGGGCTTGGTACCCTCACCTCCTTGTGGAGCACATGTGCAGAGCCTTCCCAGGTCCCAAGCTCCACATGGGGTCAGCTGAGGTCTCTGTCCTGACTGCATCACAAGTCGATTTTCCTTCTTCTCCACCCTGCATCCTTCACTGCCCTACATGTTGATCTCAATGTGCCCCACAGTGACCTGACTCCTCAGCACCTCAGCCTGTCTCCTGAGGAAGCAGATCTGCTATGGAGGGATAAACAGTGTAGAGTAACTGTTAGCCAGGATTCTGATTAGTAAGCATGAAGTAATGAAGGCTTTGCCCTGGAGGTGATGGGGAGCATCTAGAAAGAGAAAAAAGAGAGGGGTAACGGGGGAACTTTATTTCATTCCTCTTATCTATAAACCACTGAGGAGCCTCTATAACCACTCCAACTTCTTGCCAACAACTTCTTAAGTTACTTTTTTTTTCTTTCTAGAGACTTTTGGAGGTATAGGTTTCAAAACTGGCAACATATCAAAATAACCCTGGAAGCTTTCAAAAAACATTGTTCTATGACCCCACTCCAAGAGATTCTGATTCAGTATTTCTTTGGGGAGAGCTCCAGAAAAATGAAATAGGTACCCCTGCTTTAGTCTTCAAAACACACTTTCAAGTGCATTCTCTTATTTGATGCACATACACACACTCTCTCTCTCTGTCCAAAGTAGGTTAATTATTATTACCTTCATTTAACAAATGAGGACAGGAGGGCTGAGAGAAGTTTAGCAACTTGCCTTAGGGCACCCAGCTAAGTAAAGAGACAGAATCAAGATTAAAGACAAGATCTGACAGCCTCCTGATTTCTTTCCATTATGCCACCCAGCCTTTTTTCAGCTCTGGGAGGCCAGAATTCTTAAGGCCTGTCCTTGCGTGTGCTTGTTCCATTTTTCCTACCCCCAATCTACCCCACTCCTCTCCATAATGCAGACCCAAGAGATCCTCAAGAGCGTCCTGAGGCGTTTATAAAGTCATTCCATGCAAACTGGAGCAGCCACTCTGGAGAACAGTATGGAGGTTCCCCAAAAAGTTAAAAATAGAACTACCTTATGATAAAGCAATTGCACTACTAGGTATTTACCAAAGTACACAAAAATAAGATTCTAAGGGGTACATGCTCTCCAATGTTTATAGCAACATTATCAACAACAGTCCAACTATGAAGAGAGCCCAGATATCCATTGACAGATATGAATGGATAAAGAAGATATGGTATATAGCTATACCATGGAATATTACTCAGTCATCAATAAAATGAAATCTTGCCATTTGAATGATATGGATAGTGCTAGAGTGTATCACGCTGAGCAAAACAAGTCAATCAGGGAAAGACAAATACCATATGATCTCTCTCAATTTCACTCACATGTAGAATTTAAGAAAGAAAATTGATGAGCATATGGGAAAGCGGAAAAGAAAAAGAGGAGAGAGGGAAACGATCCATTAAAACTCTTAATGATAGAGAACAAACTGAAAGTTGATGGAGGGAGAGGGGTGGGGCATGGGCTAGATGGGTGATGAGAATTAAGAAGGGCACTTGTGATGAGCACTTACCTTATTGTAGGTAAGTGATGAATCACTGAGCAGCACCTGGGTACCTCAGATGGTTAAGTATCTGCATTTGGCTCAGGTCATTTTCTCTGGATCCTCAGGGCTAGCCCAACATTGGTCTTCTGGCTCAGAGGGAGGTCTTCTTTGCCCACTGCCACTCCCTCTGCCTCTCTGCCTCTCCCCACTGCTTGTGTTCTCTCTCTCTTTTTCTCTCAAATGAATAAATATTTTCAGAAAGCAATGAATCACTGAATTCTATTCCAGAAACCAATATTGTGCTGTATGTTTACTAACTAAAATTTAAATTTAAAAAAAATGATGGAGTAGAAGATGGGAGGAAGCTCATAGAGGTTCCAACAAGCTATTAAAAAGAAAGTCATTCTAAATAGGCTACACAGGGCACTTCCACAGGGAAGTGGAACATCCACAGGGAGCTTCCAATGTAATGTTCACAAAGTGTCCTTAGGTAACTTCAAACTCCAAAGAATGCTCTTGATTCATAACCTCTGTCATATCCCTCAAACTTTGATCATACTCAGTTCCTTAGTTGGATTTAAAAAAATATTTTTAGAATGTCTTTTTGTCTTATTTATGCAACTAGACTTTAAGCTCTGAGAGGAGACATGCAAGCTTCCAACACAATTTAAGAAAGTTAACAAACTTTTCTGGCCCCTTTTATGTACCAGATACTGGACTAGTAAACTAGTAGAACATGGGTGAATATAATACAGCCCCTTCCCTAAAAGTGTTTATAATCTCTCCATTTCATCTATAGCTACTTATCCATCTCATAACCATAATTTTATTTGTATGAACAGTGTTACATGGATATGGAGGAGGGAGTGGGTAAAGTTAAGTTATAAAGGTTTCTTAGAAGAGGAGCTATTTGAGCAGAGCCTTGACAGTAAATTGGAAAAGTAATCAGTGAGCCTTAAATTCATGCCTTAAAAGGAAGATCTGTAAGGATGTCCATGTGTTCCGACTAAGGGGCAGAGATTCATTAAATGATTCAACAATATTTATTGGATACCAATAATCTTAGGAGTTTCTATTTACACCTCCCTCTTTCTCACTCCCCACATTCCCTCAACTCTATGGTCAAATAATCTTCGGCAAAACAGGAAAGAGTATACAGTGGAAAAAAGACAGTCTCTTCAATAAATGGTGCTGGGAAAACTGGACAGCTATATGCAGAAGAATGAAACTTGTCCATTCTCTTACACCGCACACAAAGATAAACTCAAAATGGATAAAAGACCTCAACGTGAGACAGGAATCCATCAGAATCGTAGAGGAGAACATAGGCAGTAACCTTTTCGATATCAGCCACAGCAACTTCTTTCAAGATATGTCTCCAAAGGCAAAGGAAACAAAAGCGAAAATAAACTTTTGGGACTTCATCAAGATCAAAAGCTTCTGCACAGCAAAAGAAACAGTCAACAAAACAAAGAGGCAACCCACATTCAATCCAAACTTTTCTACCCTTCCAGCATCTTTCCAACCATCCAGTTTCTCTTCATCTCTGTTACTACCACCCCTAATCAAGACTTTGTCAATAGCCTACTGACTGGTTTCTTCAACTAGTATCCCCTCCTGTTAACCCTGAGCTACTTCTATTTTGCAACTGGAGATCTTTCTTGAATATGTAAATCTGAATGGTATCTTCCCACTCTCTTTCCCAAGACTATTAGGATAAAAGGCAACATTTTAACTTGGCCCTACAAGGCCCTACACATTTTGGTCTTTATTTTTCCAGTAAAGGACCTTTACTTCCTGTCATCTCTGTGCTTTAGTCACATTACCTTTCTTTCATGTTCCCTTCTGCCACATGACCTTTGTGTGTGCCATTCTCTCTGCTAGAGATGCTCAGCCCCACACTTACTCTTACCATATATATAGCCCCAGTACTTACAAATATGATGGATCCCTCTCCTGCTACTTTGCAGCATTTATCACAGTTATAATTTTACAGTTATTTAACTTTTAAAAATTGAAGTCCATCCTTTCTCTCATCCTTATTAAATTCTATAAGAACAAGGACTGTGCCTATCTTTGCACGCCATTGGATCCCTAGAACTCAGCTGGAGGAGGGTCTCAAATACCTGTTAGGTGAATGAATGAATGAGTGGATCAATGGTTGAATGAATGAACTGACAGATGTTTGATTTGTTAGGTCCTGGGCATTAAAAAGGTAAGCAAAAGAGACCTAGCTTCTGCCAGTGTGGAGTTTCTAGTTTAGTGCTGGTTAAGCATAGAGATTGAAAAGTCAGGGTGTGGTTGTTTGGCATTTAGACAACCTCTCTCCATGACTCTTCCCTGACCTCATTTCATAATTCTTGTGCTGAAGATTTCAGGATCTAGGTTAGCAGTTGAAATTGTAGCTGAGTTTAGAATGGTTTTATTTGTTTTTGAACATTTTCTATAAGGCACTGATGTCAGGATTAAAAAAAAAACAAAAAATGTCCCTTTATGTTCAGAAAGATTCTGTAAAGGATGGAGATGCTTTTTTTTTTTTTTTTTTTTTTTTCCTGATGGCCCCATGTCCATTTTCCTTCTTGCTAGAACTCCTCAGCTTTTTTTTTTTTTTAAGATTTTATTTATTTATTTGACAGAGAGAGATCACAAGTAGGCAGAGAGAGAGAGGAGGAAGCAGGCTCCCCGCCGAGCAGAGAGCCCGACGCGGGACTCGATCCCAGGACCCCGAGATCATGACCCGAGCCGAAGGCAGCAGCCCAACCCACTGAGCCACCCAGGCGCCCCTCAGCTTTTGTGTTGGGACTCATTTCTCCTCCCTTTTGTTCACTCATGATGGGACTGTCTATTCAGTGGTAGGCTTATGGCCCAAATTAAACCAATGAGACTCCCTGTTAAAACTTATTGATTTTCCCTAATCAGGATACCCTGGAGAAGGTGTATCTAGATCCCTGAAGCTTCCCAAGGGCCTTTCCTTTCTGAATCATTCTATGAGACCTTGAATAATTCTCTTTCTTCTTCAGTATATTCTGTTGCCTGCACCCAACCCTCTTCAACTGCAGTTCCACTAAAGAAGAAGTGGGCAGACTATAGCCTGCCAACCAAATCTAGCTACTGCCTGTTTTAGTGTATAAAGTTTGAAGCACAGCCATGTCTGTTCACTTATGTACTATCTATTGCTGCTTTCATGCTATGAAGGCAAGGTTGAGAGGTGTGACAGAAACTATAGGGTCTACAAACTTGAAAATATTTAGAGAAAGTTTGTTAGCCCCTACACTAGAATACGAATACCCAATACCCTAACACATGTATTGTATGTGATCGACCTCTCTTCTAGAATGGTACCAGATATGTGCCAACTCTGGGAGAATTGAGAAAAGAGTTAAATCAAATCACCTCAGGTAGGACTTAAGTTTTGCATAGATTGCTATGAACCTGAGGAATAATAAATGTTCCACTAACTGTTTTCCGATCTAACTTTCTGCGGTCCTCTGATTCTCTATGCTGGCTCTTTTTTATCCATGAGTAGAGGATATTGTTGGGAATTGACCAAAGAACTGGCACTAGACCCAAATATTCTAAATCTCTTTGAGTTTTGGAAAAGTTCTTCATCATCCCTATGGCTCAGTTTCCTCTTCTATATAGCAAGGAGCTTGAAAATTCTCTTCTCAAATTCTGTAATTGCTTTAAAGGAAGGTAAAAATAGTCCAATATATAAGCAACAGTCAAGGAAACAGCTGTGAAATGGACCTGGGAAGAAAAGGGGCAGTATGAATCACGGGAAACAGCAAGAACTAGAGTGTGTTTGTGTGCAAAAGTAGTTGTGTGTGTCCATGTGTGTTTTAAGGAGCAGCCAACATATGCCTTCATTTGAATACTGTCCTGTCTGGAGACAGTGGGAAAAACCAGATGGCCTGCAATTCTCATTTAAGTTCCAAACTTAAATCCATGGTAAATAGCTTATTATTGGGGAATTTTAGGACAGTCCCTAAGCAAAGTTTGTTTTGCTTTTTACTCTCAGACTTGTTCCAAAAGCTCAGTTGAAATTACACCCTTAGAAAGTGCCTACTTAAATTCCTTTAACAAGCAATCCCCTCAGTAGACGCAAGTTTGAGCCTGTCCACTCACCTCAAACAGACCATCCATCTGAATTGTTTGCAAAGGCCCCAGGCTACAGGTAGCTGAAAGTGCCACTATCAGATTGCTTCTCAATCTTCTCCTCTAGACTAAATAGTCCTGATTTTTGTCAGCAGCTTTTCATATTCTAGGGCTCCCTTATTAACTATGTTTGCAGTCAGCTGGATTTTCATTCTACCCCATGCTGTGCTGGCTTTTGCCCCCATTAGGAGCTCAGGGGCCAGACCTGGGGCTTGCTGGCTCCGGGCCCCCTTTCTTCCCTTTAAAAATGTTTTGATGATCATGTGTTAAGAGCTAATGACAATTGTCTGCCCAGAATGCTCAAGCATAAACTTGCTTCGAGTTAGGGGGATTGATGAAATCAGCCTCAAAATCCAGAACATCTATCCTATAATTAAGATCCACTAATATGTGGACAAACAGGTCAGCAAGACCTACTTATGGTCTCTACAAATTAAAGGGCTTCAAAGAAAATATCCCTTTCTTCCAGAGAGCTATTTTTTAAGGAGCACATTAAATAAACATTTATTGAGCATCTATGTTATGACAGGCACCATTCTGGCTTCAGGGTTACAGCAGTGAGGCCTCTGCCTTCATTGAGCTGATTGGCTATGGGAGGGCATTGGAAAAGAAACATGTCACAGAAAAATATACAGGCAGTTATCACAAAGTGAGTAAGCACTGTGGTAGGAGACCCATCAAGTCCCCTAATTCAGAGTTGGATGGAGCAGAGGTGAAGAAGCCCTGGTCAAGGACCTGGAATAATTTTCATGTGGCTGGCCCACAGAGCAGAGAGACAGTGTTGAGAGAAATCCAAGAGAAAAAGGTGGGCTCTTGGCAGGCAGGACCTTGTAAGCCAGGTAAGAAGATGAAAGTGCCCTGGAACAGTGGCTTTTAAGCAGGGAATATTTGACAATGTCTCTTCAGGCAGTTTCAGTTGTCACATTCAAGTGGTGTTACAAGCATCTCAAGGGTAGAGGCCAGGGGTGCTACCAAACAGTGCACAAGACAGTGCCAGGGCACAGAGTTATGTGGCCCGAAATGTCAACAATGGCGAGGTGGAGCACTGGGTGTGGTGCATAAACAATGAATCTTGGAACACTGAAAAAATAAAATTAAATTTAAAAAAAAATAATGGTGAGGTGGAGAAGTCCTGCTCCCAAAGCAGCAGGGATCACTGAGAGTACCAAGACTGGTCTTTCATTTTAGAACTTTCCCTCCAGACACTTCCAGAGTGTGTTGGTAAGAGCCTAGGTGAGGAAAAATAATTTATGCAGCTTGACTGAGAAAAGATGAGCTATGAGAAAAACCCTCTTCCACATCTCGTTTTGTGATGTGGAATAAAAACTCCATCATAGGAGTTTTTAGGCACAACCCTTCCTGGCATATTGAGGGATGGAACACTGAAAAGCAAATGTGGTAAAGTAACTATTTGCATCTGTGCATTCATGTATCTCACTATTTTGTTGTCCTCGAGCTACTGGCATGTAAATTAAAAGGTTCTGGATTAAAGTGTGAGCTGACTTTGACATAAAGCAGTAGAGTTGGGACATTTTCAACATACCCACATACACATACATACACAGAGGGCATGATCCTAGGTATTTGGGGAGCATGTTTGGCATTTTTTGTGACAGGTGGGGTCCTATACATGAAGACAGTGACAGATGTTTAGAATGATAATGTGTTCCATATTGTCAGACCAATTTGGGAAAACGTGGAGTATCTATTATGAAGACCAGTATAATATATATATGGAAAGTCTCTTTGCACAGGGCAAAGCACAGCAATTCCCACCTGTGTCCTCCCTGATCACTCCCAGTGCCCTAATGAAGCATCTAATATTTATTGAGCACTTTCCATATACCAGGCTCTGTGCCAAACACTCTATATGTTTTCTCACATGATTACCTCAGTCCTGTAAAGTAGGTATTTTTCTTCCAATTTGACATGTAAGAACACAGAGACTTGGAGAAGTTAATAGCAATTTGTCCAAAGTTGAAAAACTAGGAGAATGCAGAGTCTAGATTTCAACCCAGGAATGAAGTTTGGCCCCAAGAATGTGCTTTTCTGGTCAACAGCAATGAGTGATTTCAAGAGGCCATCTGGGGCATCTGCCCTTTGGAGGTAAGGCTGACTGATCATTGAAATCTGGCCATCTTCATGTCGTTCGAGGAATATTCAGGCCCAGCAGGACCCAGCTGTCTGAGCTGCAGCCACGTCAGGGCTGCACACCCCTTCCCCCCACACAAACACCAACAATCTCTCTATAGCATTCAAGTAAAGTGAGTGACCTGGCATCTCTTTCCATAAATTACTACAACAAAGAGATGACCGCTTATCTCACAATACCAAATTGGCAAAGCCCATGGTTCTTCTCTGGGTTGTTTTAAAAACACTCAGTTTCCAGGTTCAATTAAGACAGGCAGGAAAAGGAGAAGGGATTTCAGCCAGAGGTCCAGACCCAGGACAGACCACAGAGTCTCTGCTTGTTTGTTCCCATGTAATAACCACGGGATATTTTCTTATTACTCAACAGATAAGAACTTCTTATCAGTCTTGGCACTTACACATGTTTTCCTATTTTTCATTTGGAAGCATGCATTTTCGTGATGTTGGCCACCCATCCCCAGAGCACAGCCAAATGTCCAAAGGCTTTCAAAGAAATGCATAGCCATCCCTTGGGACTCAATCTTGTCACAAAATATTTCCAAAGGACCCCAAATGACTGACCTTCCAGAAGACACACACACATGCATACCACACAAAATATGATATTTCCTCCTCTGAACCAAAAGCTTATTTTCCCCAATTCTATGACATAAACTCTAGATGGGACCACATGGCATGAAGTCTTCTGTCCCTGAAGAGCCAAGTCATCAGCCACAGCTGAGTTGACTCTTAATGGCTAGGAGGCAGGCATAACTAGGCCTCCATTTAGGCAACCTTTTTCCCCAAGTTCTAGGCTTCACAGTGCCTACACTGTGAATTAAAATTGTAGGGAGATCTGAGGATTGCCTATTTTTCCACTACAGATCATTACGGAGCTCAAAATCCATCACCAGAAATATCCTGCATTGTCACACAAAGATGAATATCAACAAAGGCCACATTGTCTCTGGTTCCTTGTCTTGGATCTAGTGGGTTATGTTTGTTCTAATGCTGGTACACACCCTCCTGGAAGGAATGGGCTCTGGCTTTGATCCTCAGGGGAACACTGTATTAATTTCCTAGGGCTGCTGTAACAAATTATCACAGACTTGGTGGCTGAAACAGCAGAAGTGCATTCTCTCACAGTTCTAGAGGCCAGAAATCCAAAATGAGCTTCACTGAGCTGAAATGAAGGTGTGGGAAGGCTGCATTCCCTGAGGAGGCTCCATGGCCAATGGGTTCCCGGCCTTTCCCAGATTGCGGTGGTGGCTGGCTGTGGCTGAATCATTCTAACATAGAGGCCAATATCCTCATTGCTCGCCCTGCTTCCACCATATTGCCTTCTCCTCGAGGGTGCCAAATCTCTCTCTCACAGAGGACATCTGTGATGTCATTTGGGGCCCAATGGATAATTCAAAATAATCTCCTTAATGTAATCCCATCTGTGAAGACCCTTTTCCTAAGAAGGTAACATTGATTAGGGATTAGGTCCTGATATCTCTAGGGACCTTTACTCAGCTGACCACAAACACCTCTGCAGAAAATGAGGGAGCACAGGCTGATGATGCCCTTTCTCAAAGAGTTCAAGTTAGAGGTGAAGTGAATCATACGCATAAATGAATATTAACCACTCTTTAAAGTTTGTGTGTTCATTTGACACGTGTCATGTTTGATATTATCTGTTCTGAATTCGAGATCATCTGTTCTCTAGCAACCGAATCATGCTTCTGCTACCATCTACCAACAGGTTTCTCAGCCTCAGCACTATGGATGTTTGGGCTGAATCATTCTTCATTGGGGAGGGAGGGCACTATTCTGTGCATTTAGGATGTCTAGCAGCATCTGGCAAATAAACATACAGGAAGGCCCCTTAAAACTGAATTTCAGATAAGCAATGAATTTTTTTTTTGAGTAAGTATGATGTGTACAATATTTGGGACATTGTAATACTAAACAACAACAACAACCCCAAACCTAGAGAGTTCTTTATTTATCTCAACTTTAAATATAACTGGGTGTCCTGTTATATTTTATATTTTTATATATTTATATTTTATATTTTTATTTTTATATATTTATATTTTATATATTTATATTATATTTTAATCTGTCAACTCCACACTATGTGCCAGCAGCCCACACCCACCCACACCCCCAATGGCAATAAACAAAAATGTCTCCAAACATTGCCAAATGTTTCTTGGGCGCAAAATCACCCTTGGTTGAGAACTACTGATGTACTAAAATAAATAAATAAATAAATAATAAAAAACCCACACAAAACACAAAACAACCTTGTAAAATAGGAAAGACTGAGAAAAATATGTGGAACTGTTTTAAATATGTGCAAGCTGGCAGTTGTTATTACTTACCCACAAAGCTACCAGATCTGAGAGCCATAGGCTAAATGGACAGTAACGTTGCTCTGGGAGAGCAAGTGTGTATCACTGTAACGAGGACATGGTTTGGGGAAGACCGTCTCCTGGGAATAATCTTACCTGGCCCTGCCCCTTTCAGCCTTGGAGCCTCAGGCTGAGCAGCAGGACCGGGCATGATCTCCCATCCCCCATTTACCCTCTAATTTATTTTAATTATTCTCCTTTTGCTTAGGAGCAAGTGGCTCTCTCACTCATGCAGCTAGGTTTGAAGGCGCCAGGAGAAATTGTCTGGCAGAACTGGGCTATGAGGTCCTTTCACTAAGACTTTTGATTTTGAGCATGTCCCTATGGGTAGAAAACGCAAAACAAAAGAGGGGCTGAATGACTGATTCTGTGCCTGTCCATCCCTTCCCCTTTTCTTTTCTGTATCCTCGGTCTCCCGAGTGAATACTTGGCATTTGGCATTCAGAGCATCCATGCCTCACCCAGTCTTTCTATACTGATAACAAGTGACTCTCCTTCTAGAGGGGTCCCTCTAACCCACCAGCTGCCTCCGCACTGTATCAAATTTGGCTCTGAAAAGGATTATCCGAATATAAGCTTAGTGCATAGATAGCAATCGGGTGTGCATATTGTATGTCTTTATAAACAAAACAATGTGTATTTATAGACCCATATCAATGACAGATCTATGTAAAGAGATAATGGGAGTTTCACAGACCAAAAAAAAAAAAAAGTGCGGCTTTGAAGACTTAGGCCCAAAATAGAATTAAATACCAAATAATACTCAACAACAAATGCCTTAAAAAGGGAAGACTGTTATCTATCCCAGGACTGGTGGAGTGTAAATGGGAGATTTGTTTGTGAGGGGTCAGACCCTCACAGGAGGGAAACCAGGTTTAGGTTCTATTCCAGAGTCATCTGCTGAAGGACGAGTATTTCATTATTTGCTGCTGTGCTTCTGGTTGCTTGGAGTCATTAACACCATCTTCAAAGGGTTTGTATTAACCAGCTACACATGGCCTCATTGAGCAGTCCAAAAACAAAGCTGCCATTTAGGAAGAGTTTTAAGAATGAATGAATGAAATCAGCAAAACATCATTTGTTGCTCCTGGAAGTCAGACACTAGGACAAAAATACCTACAGAGGAAAATTACAGAGAATGTGAAGTAAGAATAATGCTGGAAGGAGGAATGGGTCCCAGGATGATGGCCCCAGTTACTGGCCTGACTGGAGGAGGGCCAACTCCAAAGAGGACTCTCCATCCAGTATGGGAGATGGGACCAATTTAGCTTCTAGGATGGGCTGAGATATGTACATAATCAGATCAACTATAGGAAGAGTGGTAGAGACTTACAATTAGGACAGATGCTCAGTGGAAGGAGTCACCTCTGCTGTGGCATGGCAGCCATACCCCATGTACTCTGACTCTGGCATCTCCCTGGGTCACTTCTTATGCCCGCCATTTACAAGGAGGTGGACATTCCATTGGTTTGAAGGTGTGTCTGTCTTCTAAATGCTTGTATCCTGGGGATAACCTCTTGAGTCTCATGTAAAGAAATATATATAAGTATATACATAATATAGTTTTGTGAAGTAGTCATGATGTTTTACATTAGACACTCAGGCTTTATTCTTTTTCACTTAGATGAAATTTACATGGAGTGAACTAGGCAGATCTTAATTATACAGTGCCATGAGTTTTAGCAAACGTGTCCACCAATAAAATTGCCACCTATGACAAGATATGGAACATTTCCATCACCCTGGAAAAGTCCGCTGGGGCAAGTGGTGTGCTGGAGCCAGCTTCTACCTGGACAGTTCAGTACATCGCATCCCCAAATCATGTTGTTAGTCTAAAGATGGCCATGGTGGGAAATCAGCAAACAGTGTAAACAAGGGATGTTTCTCCTCCTAGTGAACCAGGTTACTAGCACACCACTACTCATGCCCCTTTCCAGCCAATCCTCTGTACCCACCAAGTGCAAATCCCAACAGATTTCCTTTCACTTGTTATTGAACTTCATGAAAATAAAATCACATTTTGTGCCTTGCTTCTTTCCATCAACATGACACCTATGCGTTTCACCAGTGATCTATCAGCAGTTTGTTCCTTTTTTATTGCTGAGAACTATCCTACTGTACAAATAAACTGTATTTTATCTCATTTCTTACTGAAGGACATTGGTTTGCTTCTTGTTTTGGACTATTACTTTTTTTAAATTTAAATTGTGAAATTTATTATTTTATACCAGTTTTTTCACTTAATGCTTAAGTAGATCATTAAATGGTCTTCCAGGATATTATTCTTAATTGTTGCAAAATACTTTTTATTTCTTTCTTCCTACCTTAATTGAGGAATAATTGACAAATAAAATTGTGCATATTTCAAGTATACAGCATGATAATTTAATATACATATACACTGTGAAATAAGAACCAAAATCAAATTAATTAACATCTATCTATCACCTCACATAGTTAATTTGCATGTATGTGGTAAGAACACATAAGATCTACTCTCAGCAAATTTCAAGCATATACCACCATATTCTCAACTGTAGTTATGATGTTAGATCCTCAGAACTTTTAATCTTATGACTAGAAGTTTGTCCCAACTTTTTTTTTAAAGATTTTACTTTTTATTTGAGAGGGAGAGAGAGAGAGAGCAAGCATGAGCACAAGTGGGGTAAGGGGCAGAGGGAGAAGCAGACTCCCCACCTAGCAGGGAGCCTGATGTGGGACTAGATCCTAAGACTCCGGGATCATGACCAAAGCTGAAGGCAGATACTTAACAGACTGAACCACCCAGGCGCCCTTGTCCCCACTTTTTAAAATGCTCCTACAGACATTCTTATGTTAGTATTTTCACAGTCATGTTTTCATGTCTCTGGAGTAAATCTCTAGGAGCAGAATTGATGATTCATGGAGTACGTTTATGTTTAACTTCATAAAAATGTCATAAAGCTTTCCAAAGAGAGAGTGCACAAGTGATGAAAGTTCCAGTGGCTCCAAATTCCTGCCAGCAGTTGGTGTTTTCATGTCCATTCTAACGTGAATGAAGCAAAATCTCTTGGATGGATTTAGATCTGCATTTCCCTGAAGACTAATTATGTTAAGCATCTTTTCATGGACCTATTACCTATCTATATATGTTTATATTTTAATTCCCCTTTGTTATTTTTTTTATTCATGGATTATTTAGAAATGTTTTGTTTTATTTCTATAATATTTTGGGGTTTTTTAGCATCATATGACTTATAATTTAATTATACTGTTCCCAGAGAACATGCACTACAAGACTTTAATCCTTCTAAAACTATTGAGACAGGTCATTGCCCAATATTTGCTCTATCTTGGTAAATGTTCCTTGTGTACTTGAAAAGAATACTTTTGTTGGGTAAAATGTTTTATAAACTTCAGTTAAGGTTGTGTTTGTTGATGTGATTTAGATCTGCTATATCCATGCTGACTTTATGTCAAGTTGATCTATCAATTAATGAGAGAAGAGTGTTAAAATCTCAAACTCAAGTTATTGATTTATCTGCTTCACCTTTTAATTCTGTCACTTTTTGCTTCTTGTATTTTAAAGCTCTGTTATTACGTACATATGCATTTAGGATTGTTATGTCTTCCTGGATAATGGACTCTTATCTTACTGAAACACCTCCTTTTATCTTTGTCAATCTTGTGTTAAAGTATACTTTTCTCCAGCACAAATACAGCTGCACCATCTCTTTGTGCTTACTCTTTACATGATAACTTTTCCCCATTGTTTTACTTTCAGTTTATCTGTGCCTTTATATTTAAAATGCATCTCTTGCTTTTATATCCAGTCTGATAATCTTGCCTTTTAATTAGAGTACTTAGTTCATTCACAATTTAATATAATTTTATTTGAGTGTCATTCTATCATCTTTTTTTAGTTTATATTTCTCCCATTTTTTTCTGTTTCTCCATTCCTCTTTTCCTTCCTTCTTTTGAGTTACTTGAATATTTATAGTATTCTTCTTATGTCCTCTATTGGATTTTTAGCTATATTTCTTTTCCTTTTATTCAGTGGCTCCTCCACTCCACTCCACGTAAAATGTTAACTTATCACAGAGTACCTAGAGTTGAATTGTACCACTACACTTCACTGTGAAATTCCATGTACCTTACCCCCACTTCTTCTGTGACTTTTGACATCTATTGTACATCTACTTATGTAGCAAGCCCTATAACTTCATGTTATCACTTTTATTTAAATAATCTTTTTTTATATCATGTTAGTCACCATACAGCACATTATTAGTTTTCAATGTAGTCTGTTGTTTTTTACAGTTCTCTTAACAGAAGTTAAGAGAACAAGGAAAAAAGTATTCTTTATATGTTCCCATGTATTTTTATTTCTGTGCTTTTTATCCTTCCCAAAGCTGGTTTTCATTTGATGTCACTCCCTTAAGCCAGAAAACCTTTTTCAACATTTCTTGTATTGCAGATCTGCTGGTGATGAATTCTTTACAGTTTTATTTATCTCATGTGTTTGTCTTCTCTCAAGGATCACAAGCTTTCACTGCCTGTTGTCCAAATGTCTACAAATAGTTCTGTCATAAATTCTGTCCAGTTTTATAGTTGTTTTCAGTAGGAGGGTTCTAGAACTGCCAAGGCACCACAAACTAGGTGGCTTAAGAAACAAATTTATTGCTTCATAGTTAAGGAGGCTGGAAGTCCAAAATTAAATTGTTAGCAAGGTTGGTTCTTTCTGGAGGCTCTGAGGGAAATTCTATTCCATGCCTCTCTCCTAGCTGCTCGTAGTCTTAGGCATTCCTTGCCTTGTAGATGAAGTGCTTCCTGTGTCTGCACATGTTCTTCCCTCTGTGAATGCCTCTGGTTCTAATTCCCCCTCCCTCTTTTTTTTTATTAGTTTCAGAGGTAAATTTTAGTGATTAATCAGTTGCATATAACACCCAGACTCATTATATCAAGAGCCATCCTTATAAGAACACAACCCTTTTGGATTAAGGTCCACCCTACTTATCTCCCCTTAACTTGATGAACTGTAAGGACTCTTTTTCCAAATAAGGTCACATTCTCAAGTACTAGGGGTTAGGAATACTGCATTGTTCTAGGGGACAAAATTAAACCCATAAAAGAAAGTAAGTCTAGTGCGTCTTATTCTGTCATGGCTAGAAGCAGAAGGTAGTCTTGAGTCTTTTTTGCCTGTGTCATTTTGCTATGAATTTCTTCATCTTTACATACATTTTTAGAAAAAAATTTACTTTTTCTTTTCACTGTTCCAGAATTCCTTGTTTATGCACCACACCCAGTGCTCCATGCAATACATGCCCTCCATAATACCCACCACCAGGCTCACCCAACCTCCCACTCATCTTTCCCTCCAAAACCCTCAGTTTGTTTCTCAGAGTCCACAGTCTCTCATGGTTCATCTCCTCCTCCAATTTCCCCCAACTCACTTCTTCTTTCCATCTCCCAATGTCCTCCATGTTATTCTTTATGCTCCACAAATAAGAAAAACCACATGATAATTGACTTTCTCTGACTTATTTCACTTAGCATAATCTCTTTCAGTCCCATCCATGTTGATATAAAAGTTGGGTATTCATCCTTTCTGATGAAGGCATGATACTCCATTGTATATCTGGGCCATATCTTCTTTAACCATTCGTCTGTTGAAAGGCATCTTGGCTCTTTCCACAGTTTGGTGACTGTGATCATTGCTGCTATGAACATTGGAGTACAGATGGCCCTTCTTTTCACTACACCTGTATCTTTGGAGTAAATACCCAGTAGTGCAATTACAGGGTCAGAAGGTAGCTCTATTTTTAATTTCTTAAGGAATCTCCACACTGTTTTCCAAAGTGGCTGCACCAACTTGCATTCCCACCAACAGTGGAAGAGAGTTCCCCTTTCTCCACATCCCCTCTAACACCTGTTGTTTATTGTCTTGTTGATTTTGGCCATTCCTAATGTAAGGTGTAAGGTGGTATCTCAATGTGGTTTTCATTTGAATCTCCCTGATGGCTAATGATGATGAAATTTTTTCATGTGTCTGTTAGCCATTTACATGTCTTCTTGGAGAAGTGTGTGTTCATGTCTTCTGCCCATTTT
The DNA here is from genome assembly GCF_020171115.1 of Neogale vison. Taxonomy (NCBI): domain Eukaryota; kingdom Metazoa; phylum Chordata; class Mammalia; order Carnivora; family Mustelidae; genus Neogale; species Neogale vison. The sequence continues at coordinate 27,772,677 of NC_058093.1, forward strand.
TTGATATGATCATCAGAATCCTAGAGAAGAACACAGGCAGTAACCTCTTTGATATCAGCCACAGCAACTTCTTTCAAGATATGTCTCCAAAAGCAAAGGAAACAAAAATGAAAATGAGCTTTTGGGACTTCTTCAAGATCAAAAGCTTCTGCTCAGCAAAGAAAACAGTCAATGAAACAAAGAGGCAACACACGGAATGGGAGAAGATATTTGCAAATGACAGTACAGATGAAGGGCTGATATCCAAGATCTATAAAGAACTCATCAAACTCATCTTTACATACTTTTGATTTAAATACTTTCAAGTTCAGTGGGGAAGAAGAGATGGATTATGAAAGGGTAGAGGATAGAGACAGGAGCTGATAAAGTCTGGACCAAAGAAAGGAACGTAAGCATTAAAGATTGAGATCCTCCAGAGGAAAGTATGTCCACTGACCCAATTTTCCCTTAGGTCTGTGCTGGGGACCATACCTATGGTGGTGGACTTAAGAGGGAGACAGAAACAGTTATGTCTATTTGCTCATTCATTTATGGGAAGACAAAACACAAAATATACTGAGCTCTTGGAATGGCAGACATGCTTCTAGTAGCAGGAGACAAAGTAGTTCAGGAAACACATATATGGCCTCTGCCCAGGGAACATTCATTCTAGTAGAAATTCAGAGTCTATCTGCTTTAAGCTCTAACTGAATGGCGGTTTTAAAAAATCAACAAAAGAAGAAGTTTTAATTTGGTTTTTGGTCAAGATACAGTGTAGGAAATGATTGAGAGGGAGTAATTTTCTATTCATTCTTTTGTTCAGCAAGTATTGAACACACATTGAAACTGAGGATAGAGATTTCAAAAGATTTGTTTGCATATGAAGATAAGACCTTTATCAGATAATAATTTTGTCTAATACTTGTATAACAATTTCTATGTGGCAGGCACTGTTCTAAACCCTTTACCAGTCTTAACTCCTTTTGTCCTTCTGAAATCTAAGTGCTGCTATCATCCACGTGATGAAGTCAAATTATTTTCCCAAAGTTGCCAACTAGTAATTGATAGAGGCATTTCATGAACCCTAGTACCATGGCTTTAGAGTTTGTGCATTTAACATTTATTCTATTCTAACCACAAAATGCAGAGTGCCGGTATATCCTGGATTTTTTTAGACCCAGAAGCTTCAGTTTTTAAATTATTTTCAATCAACTGTTTCCCCTAAAGACACTTATATTTATCTGATCTAAAATTTTAGAAAAATAGTTGCAGTAGATATAAAAAAAAATTTCTCCATATTTCCTAAATATTTCCTCTGGCAGTAATGCAGACTATTAGGAGTCTTCCATTATGAAATATACCAGACACTGTTGGTTGTCTTGAAAGTATCCATTCTTTTCTTTCTAATTAACAAGTTCCTAGAGACATGGTTACTTTTTAAATCTACCTTCCACCACAAGGTCCTATGTTTCAGGAGGATCATAATTAGTCTAATTCTGTCATGGTGGTTTCATGATCCTGGCCATGTAATAAAAATATGATGGAACTCTGTCTTATAAATCATGGAGGAAGTATGTGGAGACTTCTGGAAAAGGGTTCCTCGCTTTTCCACAATAGTTACACAGGAAAAGAAAGCTGTTTCTGCTTGGAGTTGTAACATCTGCATGTAATGTCTGGAAATTCAGCAGCCATCTTGTGATCATGAGGAGGAGGATCTTGAGGATAGAACTGATATGCTGAGTATGACAAAACAGAAAGAAAGAAAAAACAAAAACAAAAAACCAAAACCTGGATCCATAATGATATCTTTGAGCTACTGAACGAGCCAATTTTTAAACCACCCTGGAGAACTTCTTGTTTAAGGAGAAGGAAACCTGATAAACTTATATTTTTAAGCCATTTAGAGTTAGATTTTCTACTTATGATCTTAAATGAGTCAAAAAGTAAGAAATGAGAAGTCTTAAGAATTTTTTTTTACTCCATTCCCTCCATTTCTCTCTACATGAGAAGAACTTTCTGCAGCCAGAATATGTTCATTCTCCACTAGATATAAGTGATGTCTCATATTTAGGGAGAGAAAAGCAGATATATACATCTTTAAATATCTAAAGGCAGCTGAAGGTTTAGCAGCTATCTAAAGCCCATGATAAATGTCTCAATTCCTCAGCAGCATATTTCTGTGTTTGCAGATTCAGAGACAAGAGACTTTAATCACAGCTGCTAAATCTCTCTTTTAAATTGAATTTAAAGTAACATTTAAGGCTGTGTATATTGGCTGCAGATTCCTTCCCATATTCTTCCTGGGAATTTCCCACCCTATAATAAGGTAGATTTTCTTTTCTTTTTTTTTTTTAATAGCTGCTTATTAAGGCAGAGATTCTAATATTAGTCTGCTATTCCACTGAATGGAGGAACTGGATATCTTTTGCATAAACTTGGGAGTCTGGATGTATTTCTGAACTTTTCCTCAGTGCTTTACAGAAACTGAAAATAGCACTTTCCCCTCTTTCCCTCAATTCTGTGCAACCACAACCGAATGTGAAGGACTGGTTTGGGTCTGGAGCTGGCATATGGTGTGTGCAGTTTTATTTTCCATGCTTAAATGAAGTTAGTTCCTTCCTCTTTTATTTTGGAAGTAAGCAGGGAAATGATTATTATTTTTATAAATATGACTTGATGTTGTCTGGCCCAAACCTGTCTGTGGGCATCAGGAATAGGGAGCTGCTGGGAGGGGGTAGATATGGAAAAGGAGTACCCTGGGAAAGCATTTTGGAGATTTCTTTTTTAAAACCCATCGGTAACCTTAAACAGCTTTGATCTTTACCAAAGGGCAAGGGCAGTGAGCAATGGATGAGGGGTTTGGAATGACAACCTCTAGGAAAAGTTCTGATTTTGTGGTGGTCTGTGGAATGCTAACGAAAGTGGAATCTTGCTAGTGTTTCTGAGAATTGAAAAGTGGGTTTTATTTCATTTCCCTTTGCATTGGAGAACTGAAAGAACTATAAAGAGAAACTATGTCACTTACCCCTTCATGCAATAGACAAGGAAGGTGAGACACAGAGCCAAGAAGCAGGTGGTCTAGGATCACACTGAGAAGACCACAGAGGAGGCATTATGGTACAATGGTTAGAGTGTTGCCCATCTCCTGCGAATGACACACCCCTGCTGTGATCCAGCTGTGTGTCCGGGGGTTCATTCCATAGCCTTGTCAAGCTCCACAGTCTTCACCTTTACTGTGGGAGCCACCACAACACCTTTCTCAAGGGATTACTGCAAAGACTGGATGATTATCACCTCTAAGCTGCCAAACACCTGAGAGAGAGCATGCACTCAAGGAGAGATAATTTGTGTGCAGCCCAGATTCAAGAGAAAGTCCCGGAACACAGGTTGCTAACCGTGGGTTACTCTTCCTGCCATTCATCTCATCCTACCAAATACCCCATTTGCAGGTTGTTGAGATGGTGGAGGGTACTCCCAGGAGAAAGAGTAGAAAGAGCTTTCAGCTTAGGTACTTCAGATGTGAGAAGAAAAGTAAGGATTCAGTTGGTTTATTCAGCATTTACTAAGTACGTCCGTGTACCTCCCCCCACCACACACACACTTTGTATTTTGCTTGAACTTCCCCAAGAACTTTCTTCCTTGTCCCTAGTTTCTTCTTCTCTCACTTTAGTTCATTTCTTCACCAGAAGAGTGTAGCCTGCCAGACACTGGCTTAAGTGATGTGTGACTGGAGAATGCCTCTGCTCAGGCGGCTAGATTTTAAGATCAATCTGTTAATGGAGTTGGTGAAAGAGCTAGGTAAGATATCACTCATTTGGGGGACAGGAGACAAAGATCAGACTGTGGGGAGGTGATGAGAGATCCCTCTATAAGCAGAGTTAGAGACTCCCATGTATCAAATGTCTTGTGACTGGCAGTCTCCACAAATACATAAGTATGTGCCTTTTTCTTTCCATTATGGCCTCTAATAGGTTAGCTAACAAAAGCACAAGTCATGTCTCAGAAAGCCGTCACTGCAAGAAAGCACAGCTGTCACCCGACTCTCCTATTAAGCCATGCCTCATGTTAAGCTTGAGGCATGAGCAAAGAGATGTGAAGGAATGATCAGCCAGAAAATCTTGCTAGAAATGAAATACTGGGAAGAGGTGATATGGAATGTCAACAGTGTGCCATACAGTGATTCATTACCTCCCCACTCTCCCCTGTGAGCAATAATTCTTAGGCTCATTTTACAAGTGGACAAGAGGCCATGGCATGTCCAGAATTCTCTGACGACTCACCCCGATGGTCCCTGATGCTCCCTACCCCCACTGCCTTCAAAGGAAATCCAGAAAAATAACTTATGCAAATTTGCATATCTTGTGGGCTGTCAGCCTGCAGGGCCTTGGTCCTACACCCCCCTTTTCTCAGCCAGTTTCGGTAAGAGTGGAAGAAGAATGATCTCTGGATTGCTGGGCAGAGAAGAAGGCAAATGAAGTGCCCAGGGTTGTCCAGGAGAGGGCCAGAGGGCCTGTGAAGGGAGGTAGGACTGGAACCAAAAGCAAACACAACCCCTTCATCATGATGCCTGGCCCGTCCTGACTCAGCAGCATTTGGGTGTGGTGGAGGAAATTGGGGCTTTGGACAGCTGGGAAGCTCTTTAAGATCCCAAGCTGAAGAAAGAGCTCAGCCCTCATCCTCAAACCACCACATGGGTCTGTTCTGCACTAGGCCAGGAGCTGGTGGGCAGAATCTGAGGCCCTGCTTTCCTTCCCTTCAGGGGCTTTCAGCTTGAAAGGAAACTCTCCTATGTTATCTGTGGTTTTTCGGTTCTTTCTCCCTTTGGAAGTGGAGGGGAAATAATAATAATAATAATCTTCTGTGGGTTTGGGAGTATCCTTGTTCTGGTGGGGCCAGAGTAAGCAGATGAAGTTAAATTGTAGTGATGCCTTGTCTTGGTGAAATTGGTGGCCTGGAGAGAAGAACCCAGAGGTGAGTCTAGAGTGGAAGGTAAGATGGGCAAGTAGGGAATGGATTTGTTCAATAAATCATCAGGGTTTCTGCAGGGCGGGAGCAAGAGCACAATAATTAGAACTTTCCTCTCCTCCTTATTCTTGTCTCTTTTCTTTGCATTTCTTGACCTTTCTTTCCTTTTCCTACACTGACTTTCTTAATAACAAAAGTGAAACTTTGTATTCTTGAGGCAACAAGAAATTCCATCCTCTGAGGAAACCAGTGCTAACAGGATGACTGGTATACTTTCTTTTTCTTTTTTTTTTTTCTTTTTTTTCAGCATAACAGTATTCATTGTTTTTGCACCACACCCAGTGCTCCATGCAATATGTGCCCTCTCCAATACCCACCAACTGGTTCCCCCAACCTCCCATCCGCGACCCCTTCAAAACCCTCAGATTGTTTTTCAGAGTCTATAGTCTCTCATGGTTGACCTCCCCTTCCGATTTCCCTGAACTCCCTTCTCCTCTCTATCTCCCCATGTCCTCCATGTTATTTGTTATGCTCCACAAATAAGTGAAACCATATGATAATTGACTCTCTCTGCTTGACTTATTTCACTCAGCATAATCTCTTCCAGTCCCATCCATGTTGCTACAAAAGTTGGGTATTCGTCCTTTCTGATGGAGGCATAATACTCCATAGTGTATATGGACCACATCTTCCTTATCCATTCGTCCATTGAAGGGCATCTTGGTTCTTTCCACATTGCTGCTATAAACATTGGGGTACAGATGGCCCTTCTTTTCACGACATCTGTATCTTTGGGATAAATACCCGGTAGTAGAATTGCAGTGTCATAGAGAAACTCGATTTTTAATTTCTTGAGGATTCTCCACGCTGTTCTCCAAAATGGTTGCACCAACTTGCATTTCCACCAACAGTGTAAGAGGGTTCCCCTTTCTCCACATCCTCTCCAACACACGTTGTTTCCTGTCTTGCTAATTTTGGCCAATCTAACTGGTGTAAGGTGATATCTCAATATGGTTTTTTTTTTCCATTTTTTTAAATTTATTTTTTTTAATGTTTTCAATTTATTTATTTTCAGAAAAAACAGTATTCATTATTTTTTCACCACACCCAGTGCTCCATGCAAACCGTGCCCTCTATAATACCCACCACCTGGTACCCCCAACCTCCCACACCCCCGCCACTTCAAACCCCTCAGATTGTTTTTCAGAGTCCATAGTCTCTCATATTCACCTCCCCTTCCAGTTTACCCCAACTACCTTCTCCTCTCTAATACCCCTTGTCCTCCATGGTATTTGTTATGCTCCACAAATAAGTGAAACCATATGATAATTGACTCTCTCTGCTTGACTTATTTCACTCAGCATAATCTCTTCCAGTCCCGTCCATGTTGCTACAAAAGTTGAGTATTCATCCTTTCTAATGGAGGCATAATACTCCGTAGTGTATATGGACCACATCTTCCTTATCCATTCTTCCGTTGAAGGCCATCTTGGTTCTTTCCACAGTTTGGCGACTGTGGCCATTGCTGCTGTAAACATTGGGGTACAGATGGCCCTTCTTTTCACTACATCTGTATCTTTGGGGTAAATACCCAGTAGTGCAAATGCAGGGTCATAGGGAAGTTCTATTATTAATTTCTTGAGGAATCTCCACACTGTTCTCCAAAGAGGCTGCACCAACTTGCATTCCCACCAACAGTGGAAGAGGGTTCCCCTTTCTCCACATCCTCTCCAACACATGTTGTTTCCTGTTTTGTTAATTTTGGCCATTCTAACTGGTGTAAGGTGATATCTCAATGTGGTTTTAATTTGAATCTCCCTGAGGGCTAATAATGATGAACATTTTTTCATGTGTCTGATAGCCATTTATATGTCTTGATTGGAGAAGTGTCTGTTCATATCTTCTGCCCATTTTTTGATGTGTTTGTCTGTTTCGTGTGTGTTGAGTTTGAGGAGTTCTTTATAGATCCTGGATATCAACCTTTTGTCTGTACTGTCATTTGCAAATATCTCAATATGGTTTTAATTTGAATCTCCCAGATGGCTAGTGATGATGAACATTTTTTCATGTGTCTGATAGCCATTCATATGTCTTCATTGGAGAAGTGTCTGTTCATATCTTCTGCCCATTTTTTGATATGATTATCTGTTTTGTGTGTGTTGAGTTTCAGAGTTCTTTATAGATCCTGGATATCAGCCTTTTGTCTGTACTGTCATTTGCAAATATCTTCTCCCATTCCGTGGGTTGCCTCTTTGTTTTGTTGACTGTTTCTTTTGCTGTGCAGAAGCTTTTGATATTGATGAAGTCCCAAAAGTTCATTTTCACTTTTGTTTCATTTGCCTTTGGAGACATATCTTGAAAGAAGTTGCTGTGGCTGATATCGAAGAGGTTACTGCCTATGTTCTCCTCTAGGATTTTGATGGATTCCTGTCTCACATTGAGGTCTTTTATCCATTTCAAGTTTATCTTTGTGTACAGCGTAAGAGAGTGGTCGAGTTCCATTCTAAATATAGGCATCCAGTTTTCCCAGCACCATTTATTGAAGAGATTGTCTTTTTTCCACTGTACATTTTTTCCTGCTTCGTCGAAGATTATTTGACCATAGAGTTGAGGGTCCATATATGTGCTTTCTACTCTGTTCCACTGGTCTATGTGTCTGTTTTTATGCCAGTACCATGTTGTCTTGGTGATCACAGCTTTGTAGTAAAGCTTAAAATCAGGTAATGTGATGCAGCCAGTTTTATTTTTGTTTTTCAACACTTCCTTAGCAATTTGGGGGCTCTTCTGATTCCATACAAATTTTTGGATTATTTGCTCCAGCTCTTTGAAAAATACCAGTGGAATTTTGATCGGAATGGCGTTAAAAGTATAGATTGCTCTAGGCAGTATAGACATTTTAACAATGTTTATTCTTCCAATCCAAGAGCATGGAAAGGTCTTCCATTTTTTTGTGTCTTCTTCAATTTCTTTCATGAGTGTTCTGTAGTTCCTCAAGTACAGATCCTTTACCTCTTTGGTTAGGTTTATTCCCAGGTATCTTATGGTTCTTGGTGCTATAGTAAATGGAATCGATTCTCTAATTTCCCTTTCTGTATTTTCATTGTTAGTGTATAAGAAAGCCACTGATTTCTGCACACTGACTTTGTATCCTGCCACACTGCTGAATTGCTGTATGAGTTCTAGTAGTTTGGGGGTGGAGTCTTTTGGGTTTTCCACATAAAGAATCATGTCATCTGCGAAGAGAGAGAGTTTGACTTCTTCATTACCAATTTGGATACCTTTTATTTCTCTCTGTTGTCTGATTGCTGTTGCTAGGACTTCTAATACTATGTTGAACAAGAGTGGTGAAAGTGGGCATCCTTGTCGTGTTCCTGATCTCAACGGGAAGGCTGCAAGCTTTTTCCCATTGAGGATGATATCTGCTGTGGGTCTTTCATAGATAGATTTGATGAGGTTCAGGAATGTTCACTCTATCCCTATACTTTGAAGCGTTTTAATCAGGAAAGGATGCTGGATTTTGTCAAATGCTTTTTCTGCATCAATTGAGAGGACCATGTGGTTCTTCTCTCTTCTCATATTAATTTGTTTTATCACATTTATTGATTTGCAAATGTTGAACCATTCTTGTAGCCCAGGAATGAATCCCACCTGATCATGGTGGATAATCTTTTTAATGTGCTGTTGGATCCTGTTTGCTAGGACCTTGTTGAGAATCTTAGCATCCATATTCATCAGTGATATTGGTCTAAAATTCTCCTTTTTTGTGTGGTCTTTGCCTGGTCATTACCCTGGGTCAGGGTAATGTTGGCTTCATAAAAAGAGTCTGGAAGTTTTCCTTCTGCTTCAATTTTTTGAAACAGCTTCAGGAGAATAGGTGTCATTTCTTCTTTGAAAGTTTGCTAGAATTCCCCAGGGAATCCATCAGGTCCTGGGCTCTTGTTTTTTGGGAGGTTTTTGATTACTGCTTCAATCTTGCTACTAGATATCAGTCTATTCAGGTTGTCGATTTCTTCCTGGTTCAATTTTGGGAGTTTATATTTTTCCAGGAATGCATCCATTTCATCCTGGTTGCTTAGCTTATTGGCATATAACTGTTGATAATAATTTCTGATGATTGTTTCTACTTCCTTGGTGTTAGTTGTGATCTCTCCCTTTTCATTCATAATTTTATGAATTTGGGCTTTCTCTCTTTTCTTTTGGATTAGTGTGGCCAATGGTTTATTGATCTTATTAATTCTTTCAAAAAAACAGCTTCTGGTTTCATTGATACGTTCTACTGTATCTCTGGTTTCTACCTCATTGATCTCTGCTCTAATCTTGATTATTTCCCTTCTTATATGTGGAGTTGGTTTGATTTCTTGTTGATTCTCCAGTTCTTTAAGATGTAGAGACAGCTGGTGTATTCTGGATTTTTCGATTTTTTTGAGGGCAGCTTGGATGGCTATGTATTTCCCCCTTAGGACTGCCTTTGTTGTATCCCATAGGTTTTGGACCAAAGTGTCTTCATTCTCATTGGTTTCCATGAATTGTTTAAGTTCTTCTTTGAGACTGGTATATTTCTTATCTTTCTATCATCTAGAACTTTAGGATTTATCCTGTTTTTCAGGGAACTTACTCTTCTTAGAAGAAAGAACTCATCTATAGAGAAAAAACTATAGTGTGAGTAAGAGCTTAAAGAGTGGCTGCCATGATAGGACCATGGTGGGGCACACTGTGGATGTGCTGGAGATTTGGAGACTGGCCAGGAACACTAAATAAGACACAGGCATTTTGAGGAGAGGGAAATAGGTTAGGGGTATTCCAAAATACTGTTACTTAAATTCCCTTCATCCTCAAGGAATCTGAGAATTGTGAAGGTCCCTCGAGATTGGTGGCCTATCTCCTCACACTCAGTGTCCACATTAATGGTCATCCAAAGGGATTAACAGGTCCAGAGACCTTGATGAAAATGTGCTTATGAACAGCCCCTTTCTACCCCAATTGTTGGTCAACAGGCCACATGGACTCCTTATAATACTTTATATGTTTGATAGTTATACATACATATTTCAATTTTTATGCAATTCTCTTCCTTTTTGGTTTAGTGTAAGCAACCTGAGGACAGGGTGTATGGTTTATTTTTGCTGCCCAAGTAACATGTGAATTACTATGTTAAATCAAGAAAATAAAACCCAACACATTCTGGACCCTCCTATTTGAGGACATTAGACCAAGCATAGAAAAGGATTCAAACTGGAACTTTTTCATGGGGCTTCAGTTTCCTCTGTATGAATGCTGACTCCTACATTCCTCCTGTGATCCTTCTTCCAGCTGCAGGAAAAGATTCCACCTTCTCCCCTAAAGCTGTGTCTATGTGGTCTCTCTAGCAACTCTGAATATCTCTATATAGACCCAGGTGAAATGCAATTGAGTTGTGAAAAGAAAAAGTTTAACTGAGATTCCATATAAAAACCAGCTTTTGCTGGGATGATAGAAAAACAAAAACAGGAACAACTCTAGTCCTTCTAGTAGGTTTTCACCCCTCACTTCCAACTCAGTGTGACAGGGAGAGGTCATGGAGGCATCTGACCCACACTCACAAACAAACAAAACAAAACACAGGGCCAGACCTTACATCTGCTGCAGAATTATCTTTAGTACTGCAAAACCAGATCCAAGTAGGGCCAAGGTTCTTGATTTTGGACAAAGGGTTGTGGTGTAAGGATGTCATACTTGGTCACTTGTCTTTGGTATAAAAGCATTTCTAGATATATCAGAAAAGATATATCATTTTAAATAGATGTCCTTTATATTTTCCTCGTAAAGATTTTTTTTGATGACATACTTCAAGAAACTGAAAAATAAATGAAAAAGATAAAGTTAAAAATTTGGACATAATGGCATATTAGGCCTGCTGGTTGGTATTAAATCTGCTACACACAAAGTTGTCTCCAAATAATTAAAAGTATGATTATAAAACAAAGCAAATGTTATGTTTAATGAAGAAAATATATACTATACAAATACCAACTTACTATAAAAGAAATATTAATGGAAACCACAGGTTATATTAAAAAAGATTGGGGAGGCAAAGGAGGGTGGCAAGACATTGTAAACTCCATGTATTACATAAAGAGAAGTGATTTCTTTTGGTTATGATAATCATAGAAAAAAGATTCAAATAATGCCTTCGGAAAATAAAAAGATAACCGCTAGTCAATTAAAAACAAATGTTTGCCTTTCAAATTATTAGTGAATATACAAACAAATGAACATAGTCCACCTAACAAAAGATAGAAAATAAGGAATAAAAGGAGTGACAAATACAAAACTTAAAATAATGAGATTTATGTATAGCATGGCATAATATTTATATTTATCACGATATAAAAAAGGCTGGTCAACATTCGTTGTGTGCCTATGATGTGTCAGGCACTATTAGGTGCTTTGCTACTAATTATTTTCTATTTATTGTCTAGTTATTTTCTATTGACTCTTTTTTTTTTTAAGATTTTATTTATTTATTTGAGAGATGACAAGCAGGCAGAGAGGCAGGCAGAGAGCCCGATGTGGGGCTCGATCCCAGAACCCTGGGATCATGACCTGAGATGAAGGCAGAGGCTTTAATCGACTAAGCCACCCAGGTGCCCTTCTATTGACTCTTTTTATAAACTTTAGTAATATTATTGTTTCAGTAATGTTACAATGTTACAAATAAATCAACGGGGACTAGCAGAGGACAAATCACTTTCCTGAGGGCTCCCAGATGTAAGAGGCAGATTCAAGGGCTCAACCCAGGTTTATGTGACCCACAGACTTATTTCTAGTCACTGCACTGTCCCGCATCCATACAGCAGGGTAGGATGAGAGACACCAGATGTAGCTACTGTGAATTCCTCAATATAAAATCATTGACTTAGATTGGATTATAATTCAAAATATGATATGTTGCTTTTAAGAGAAATGCCTTAAAGAAGGCATGAGAAATGCACAAACACACAGTGTACTTATCAAAGAACATAAATCAAAAGCAGAGGTACCAATATAAATCTCAAAAAAATGTAAATCTAAAGGCAAAAGTCATTAACATGATTTGAAAAATATGTTGATCAATGATATAATCTATGCTGATGGTATCTTTATACACTGAAAATTTCATAGAAAATGTAAAAGCCAAAATAATAACCAAAAATAGCTAGAAATATAATTTTGGGGGAAAAGGTAAGGACTATGAATCAGTTACTATGATAGACAGTCACAAACACAGTCAGTTTGCCACTGATGAAGTAGATCAAAAATAAAGTAAATGAGCATGTAAACAATAAAATTAATGATACATTAATACATATGTACATGACCCTGTGTACATACATGTGTGTAGCTGATATATATCTGTATATATGAATATATGATATATATGTGATATATGTGAATATCTGTTGTGTGTGTGTGTATATATATACATATATATATAAATATATACATATATATTTAAATTTTGATAAACAGATCTCACACTTCTTTCTCATTTGTCTATACTATACCAGAAAGAAAATCTTAATAATAGCAACATTGATCCATCAATTAATAATGACATTAAAATCTTAAAAATGTAGAGGTGCCTGGGTGGCTCAGTCAGTTAAGTGTCTGACTTTGGCTTAGGCCATGATCCTGGGGTCCTGGGATCGAGACCCATATTGGGATCCCTGCTCAGCTGGGAGTCTGCTTCTCTCTCTCCTTCTGACCCCCTCTCCTGCTTGTGCTCTCTCTCTAAATAAATAAATAAAAATTCTTTAAAAGATAAAATTTAAAAATGTATAAAGCAAACACCTACTATAATAAAAAGAAACTCTCTCCTGTATGCATATTAGATGTAAGAGATCAAATGTCAATTAGCATTCATTTGAAAGTAATAGCATTAATGAGCTACTAAACTATGACAAAACATTATGTTACTAAATGTATGGGATATAGTCAAAGCCTCACTGAGAGAACAAATTCATATTCTTAACTTCCTTTGTAACAAGACAGAATAAAAATAAGGAAGATGTGGTCCATATACACTATGGAGTACTATGCCTCCATCAGAAAGGATGAATACCCAACTTTCATAGCATCATGGACAGGACTGGAAGAGATTATGCTGAGTGAAATAAGTCAAGCAGAGAAAGTCAATTATCATATGGTTTCACTTATTTGTGGAGCATAACAAATAACATGGAGGACAAGGGAGGTTAGAGAGGAGAAGGGAATTGGGGGATATTGGAAGGGTAGGTGAACCATGAGAGACTATGGACTGTGAAAAACAATCTGAGGGGTTTGAAGCCGCGGTGGGTGGGAGGTTGGAGGAACCAGGTGGTAGGTATTAGAGAGAGCACGGATTGCATGGAGCACTGGGTGTGGTGCAAAAACAAGGAATACTGTTATGCCGAAAATAAAATAAATTAATTAATTAAAATAACTAGATCAAATATTCACCTTAATTATTTGAAAAAATAAACAGAGCAAGAACAGGAAACATGATATCTATATAGCAAGCATCAATGACCTGGAAAACCAACATGAAAATCCAATAAAAGTGAATACAAGAACTAATTCTTTGAACAAAACCAATCTAGCATTCACAATTTGTAAATCTACTAAAATGTTGGGTTTTAACTATCCTAGTTATTATTATTATCCTATTATTATCTCATAGTCACAACTCACTAAAGTTCTCACTGTCTCTCCTTCAGATAGACACAGGGAACTCTGGTCTTCCTCTGCAGCTCAGTTCCACCATTTCAAACCAGCCCCATAGTGTGACTACCAGAGGGTCACTGAAGGAAGTAGCTTTCAAAGGAAACGAGTTTCACTGACTCTTTTTGGTCTAGCTCTGACTTATCAGTGGGGATGGTTTCACCTTAGAGTTATAAACCAGCAAGTCTTTCCTTTGACTTGAGTGTCTTCCTCAGGTGTATAGACTGATGTGGGCCCATCACAGGTCAAGGGGCATTGACTAGGCACATAAGATTATGTGACTCGCCCAATTTCTTCTATACAAAATGGGCACTAAAGTTTTAGAAAATATGGCAGACAGTCACTCATCTTTGCCTGCATCATCCCATCTCAATAGACTGGGCTTTTTATTCTTGTGCTATCACTGGAGCATAGAAGCATGGGTATGAGGAAGGAAATTCAATCATGGAAGCAAAATTAAGAAAAGAAATCTCTGTTCAATGGGCCCAAATAACTAACAACAGAGAATCCATATATACTTAGCCTTCCTTGCTGCCCAGGCATTGTGGCAAACACTTTAATTTTTATTTCCTTAAGCCTTCACAACAACAATATGAAAAAAAACACTCATTATCCTCATTTTACTTTTGAAGAAACTGAATCTTAAAGAAGATGAAAGAACCTTCCCAAAGTCACCTAACCAATGGCAGGAGGAGGGCTTACAAAGGCAGCCAGGATCTGAAATCTATGCTCTCCCTGATCCCCATTGCCCTTTCCCCTATCCTGCTATTTGCAGTCAGGAGGACATAGAGACAAAGTGTTTCCCTCATCGCACACTCTGCTGGCTGAAAGAAGAGTAATTTTAGCCCTGACAAAATCACTGCTGAGAACTCCGATCCACCTCCTTTTAGACCCAGCCGGCTTTTCCCCATGGGGAGGAGGAGATTTATAAAAGAGAGGAAGACCACAATCCATTGATCCATGTTCCTGCCAATTTGCAGTTAGCAACTGAATGTCAGAAACACATCCGAGCTTATCGTCCATGCATGCCCATCTCCCCAAGACTTCCTGTTTCATGGAGAAGTTTCTGTTTTCCTCATGGCTGACTGAATAAGCATCAGGATTTATTTGGCCGTGGGTTCTGAGATTTCATCACAAGGGCAAGTAGAAGGCAGTCTGTTTGACTTCATATCTGAAGTGTTCCCTGGTTCAATTCTGCAAGCATTTAAGTCCAAAATCTCTAGTCAGTTCTTGGGCCTAGGTCTCGATTAGTTCAGAATTCCGAAAGAGAAGGTGTGAATATCATGTGCTTGAAACTCCTACACAGGATATTTTGATATGCAAAGTGCCCCAGTGGTCTTCAGCACACACTTATGGCTATAAGAAATGAAATTTTGAGCCTCTTACCTGACACTCGAAGATGCTGAGAACACATACCTTAATAAATGCTGAAGTTGACTAAGTAAAATACTGCTCTAACAATGCACAGGACAACTACATTTGAGAGGGCTTCTCTCTGAAGTTTTGCATTGGACCAGGGCAGTACATAACTCCAGAATAAAGCGATGCTCTAATGGATCTTCACCTAACTACCCTCTGTGTACATACAACAGTGTTCCTTGTCAGCCGATTTGCACAGTGCCATGTACCTTTCCCCACCCTTTGGAGCAGAGGAGCTGCCCAAGGCAAAAAAACCTTTCTATCCAGGCAGAGTTCCTGGATCCATGGGAAAAATATCCATGGTGCCTGTGAGATAAATTCAAAATGGAAGAATGAGACTTTAAAATTTGTAGTAAGATCCCTAGTTATAAACACATGGAGTATCATAAAATTATAATTTCAGCCCATTTTACTCAAAGACATGGATGAGTCGGTACATAAAATTAGATTTTGACATTTGCTTAACAAGAAACAGACCACCAAAATTACAAAGGCTTGTGGTATAATTATTTTACATGAATACTTCTGCTTTCACAGAAAGATGGGGTGACTGTGACACATGACACCATCAGCTGATTTGGGATGGAACCATTAGGAACACGAAAATGTTTATATAAAAAGTGTATACTCTATGCTTTATATACAGTGGCTGAATTGCCTGATCAGTTGCTCCTAACACTGGGCTGCAAATAGATCTTGACAGCCTTATGTTCTGTTTCAAGTTTATAACCCCATTAAAAAATATTTAGAATTTTAAATCTTAAGATACATGATTGTACCACAGGCTATTATTCTGAAGAAGCACACTGGAATTCACTTACTCAGTGTGATTTTTATTTTCTGAAGATTCTTCTTCTTCTCCCTCCCACCCACACATGCACCCACCCTTCCTTTTTTCCTTCCTTCCATCTTTCCTTCCTTCCTTACCTCTTTTTCCCTCCCTCCTTCTTTCCCCCTCTCCCTCCTTTCCTCTTTCTTTTCTCTTCTTTCTTTCTTAAACAAAGGACTTTACCCTTTATCATAAAGTGATAACAAAGTCAACAATGACCTTTAATTAATGTTCTCCTCCAAGTTGTATTGCTAAGTAGAACTCAACTCAATCTAAGAGCAATCCCCACATAATGAGAAAACTCATACCAGGCCCTGTTTTCAGGCTGAGAGTCCCCTTCCAGCCTCTCCATAGCTTCAGAGAGCCTCCTTAGTGGGACACTGAGCCTCCTCTTGCCATGGAGAGCTTGTTTTTGCATAGCCTGACTTTTGACCTGAAGGTCAAGACTTTGGTCTATGAAATAGAGTTAAAATTAAGTCAACAATTGTCTAACCCATTGTTATGCTTTAACTGGGTTCTTCTGCAAACAGAAAACTCCCTTCTTTAGTAATCCTCAACAGATTAAATCTCTCTTTGTATCAATTGACCCTCTTCTCTGATTTCTGAATTGGTGAGAATGAGCTGTGTTGATGGGGCATGTGGGGAAGGATTGGAATGATAAGGAGGTGCTATGAAATATGTTGTGAATAACATGGTGGAATGAAAGGACCCTGAACAGAGAACCACTGTTGTTCACAAAGCCTTCAGGCCCTGAGAATGGATAAACAGGAAGCCAACATCTGTCAGAGGTGTCTGCACTTGGACAGCCTGAAGAGAATGCTTGCACCCCATCTTTGGAAAGGATCTCAGAAATCATTTAGCCTGGGGGTTTCTGCACATGTTTAACAGCTTGACCTTTTCTTCAAATCTAACTCAGATTACCAATTTATAAAACAGATACAATCAAAATTACTCTGATGAGGCCCCAAAAGAGGCCAAGGAGCTACCAGTTCTGCCTCCTGGCCAAATGGCCCTGAAACATCTCTTTAAAGCTCTAGTCTACTCAGGCTGGAAGAGAGTTCGAAGGCTGTAGGTCCAGCACAAGTCCAGGCAGGTGTTCCTCTGAAGGATCCTGATGAGGGGTGACACAGCACCATCCTGGGGAATTTACCATGACACCCTTTCCCAGCCCTCAAGAGAATCCTCTGTAGCCCCTCAAATAAGCCTGCCACTCTCCGTCAAAGACAACACCATGACCAGTATGTGATCTGAAGCTTTCATTATTTGTTAACTTCAGATTGCTTCCTCCTTGAGGTCAAGGATCTTCTCTTTTATCTTTACAGTCTCAATGGCTTGTACAGCAGCCTGGCAGATAGTATGTAATAACTACTTGTCCTCAAGAAAGTAGCAATAGCTAGGAGGCAATAATAGGCAATAATATGATTAATAAGAAAATAATAGTAAGCACTCCAATTATTGAACTAGGCATTGAGCTCAAGAACTTCCATACATATCTCAGTTTTTCTGAACACCTAAGGGGCATTATTAACCCTGATAAAAGAGATGAGTCTGAACTAACACAGCAGAGATGCACAGCTCATGAATGAAGGAACTGGATTGGAATACAAATGTATCTCAGCTTTTAATCATGGTGATGGAAGTCTAGAGGTTGAGCCCAGGGCTGGTGGATGCTTAGTAGAGACAGCAGCTGGGGAAGGAAGAAAGGAAGGCTCACTGTACTTCAGCTGCGCTTCAGTTGTGAAGGAGACTGACTTGCTGTTCAGGAATTTTTCCAAATAAAGTTAGATATGCCTCTACCGTCAGCATCACCCCAAGTTCCTCTCCACCAATTCTCTTCCTGACCCAGACTTTTAATTCCAGCAGTCAGTGGGTGGATACTGTCTAGATTCCTAATGAGTTTGTGCTACTAGAATATTCTCACCCAGAGATGTCTGCTATCCTGTGATGTCACACATTAGGAGCAAGCTAGGCAGGAGGCAGGCTGGAAAACATGAGATGATAGATGTATGTGGAAGTGGGTGGCATAGCCTCATAGCAGGCGTTTAGCACATTCAGTGTTCTCCCTCCTTTACAAATTTCTCCTCGCCAGTTTCCCACGGTCTCCCTCTCTAATTTCCTCCTCTAGTGGCTCTTATTCTTTCCCAGATCATCCATGAAAACAATGCCTCCCAGAAGGCATCATTCTGTCAGCTCCTGCTACCATCACGGCAAATGCGCTCCCTCCTGCACCCACCTTCTCTTTGTACTGACACCCTCTCTCACCATACCCTAATGCTTTCTCCTTCTCTATCAACCTCAAGGTGAAGACGTGAGGATCTTGAACTTGTTTCATTATTGCTGGAACCTGAGATTTGCTTTCTAGATTCAGAAGCTACACAGCAAATGAAGGCAGTGGCAGGACAAGAAGTTGGGTATGCCAGCTGGTACCAAAGATTTGGTTAGGTCTCTGCGGTGAGTTTTCAAGTGACTTGGGATTAGAGTAAGAATACACATTTGAGATTCATGGGGAGAAATGCCCCTCTCAGGCAGACAATTTCCAAGAGCAGTTTCTTAACTAATGATAATCCCATCTATGTGTTCCAGAACTTTACAGCTCACCAAAGCTTTCTCATATGTTATCTTATTTGATTTTTACATTAGCCCTTGAGGCTTGCCAGAAAAATACATTTATCCCCATTCTACACACATGGTGCACTTCTTAGTAACGATACCAAAGTTGCATGACTTGTCTACAATCACTCAACCTTTTAGCGTAAAAACCAGGACGGAAGCCCAAGTTTTCTGAATTGTAAAGATCCTATGAATGAGGCAGGTAGATAAAACACCTAACATATTGAACAATAACTTGTTCAATTCTCTGTTCTAAAAGCCTTAGCCTATATCCTCATTTCCTTTCTGGATCCTAGACCTCTGCTCTGTTTTTGGTCACCATATTGGAAACATAGATGAAACAGAGTGATGTGTAGAGCAAGAAAGGAGGAAGAGAGTGGCTCTTGCTGTCTAGGGGCTGCTTCTAAGATAGGTTTCGGAGGGCAAAACTGATGATGTTGTGAAATCTGTGTCTAGCATGACATTGGTAGGTGTAACCAGCAGAGAGAGCAGGGAATGGTGCCCATCTCCACCTCGGCTTAGCTGTCTCCCTCCCTTCCCACCCTGATTTTGTGGTTTGTTAATTACTTGAGGCAAAGGAATGGGAGGTGTCCAGGCTCTGTCTTCTGGTTCAATCTTAACCCTCCCCGGCCCTTAAATATTTCTCAGAGACCCTGTCAGAGAATAAGAGGCAGACTGGGCACCTCATCCTTCCCAGGCTTGGACATAGGCGCCAGAACTGTCCCCAACAACAAACCTCCCCCAGGGTCCCACCCTCCCAGCCACCCTCACCCGCCCAACTTCCTGGAAATCTCTGTTCCTCTAAAGCAGGCTTTGGCTTTGTTCCCAGAATGAGGCAGAATGGAAATGCTTTCTAAGAAAAACATGAACAAGGGAATTACATTCTGATCTGATGTTCCTTCACCAAGATATTTATATTTGCTCTTCATTAACATTGCTTTATCCCCTTTTCTGTGAAGACTGTTCTACTAGGTCAAAAAAGTGACTGGAATTTGTTTTTTCACTGGTAATTTAAAAACACAATCCAACCCATATGAATTGCTATCTTATTCTGGTAAAACATCATTAATCATACCATTAGCATTATGGTATAACAAACTGGAATGATGGTCCTGGAAAGTCTATAGGGTATCCCTTCTTTGAGGACATTTAAAGAATTGAGAAACCCTCTAGAAAACCCTGGATTATGACTCTCTTTCTCTGTCTACCCATAGCTCAAAGTGTGTTCTTTCATAGTCTGATTATTGAATTTCATTTACTGCCACCATCTTTGGATAATGTTATCAAGGAGCATGTCTGTTGCCCAATGTTTAGTGCTCCAAAACACTTGTTCTTTTCCCTTGCTAACTGCTTGCAGTCCAGTACATGCTGTGTTATTTTGATGTCGACCTCATTTGACGGTCAAATCATCACTGCAACTGGCTTTCCCATAGGAAAAGAATTGCAGGGCACACGCTACAACCATTGTGTTTATCTCACACAATATTGTTCTGAAGGCTACTGTCAACTTAATTCAAGTGTGAAGCACTAAGCTGGCACTCAACAGAAGTTGGGGAGCAGTTTAATTACAGGATATACTGTTTATTACTTTAAAATTGGAGCTGCTTCCTTTAGTAGCAATGTGGGGCTATCTGCCAACCCCTGTGTTGGATGCTACAAATACCAAGATGGTTATGAACAGTCCCAGCCTCAGACTCTAAAGAAATTCTTACTGGGTTTTCATTTCCCAGTTTATAGATCTTTCATCTAGACTATGCCTTTTAGATTATTCAAATGCCTATTATGATTCATTTTTGTTTCAGCCCTTACCTGTGACCTAGACCTCTTGAAAAAGTAGCAAAAACAATGGTGAGGACAAAGGGAAGGGTAGACTTAAGTTCTGCTCTTAATTCACTCTGTGACTATGGATTTTTCTCTTGACTTCTCCAATTTCAATGACTCTTTATGTAATATAAGGGGAATAGGGGTGCAAGGGACCCTAAGGATAAAGTCTTGGCTGGTTGAAAGACACAAATATTTATTAAGAGATGACTATTGCCAAGATGTCAGAGATGGAAAGGTAAATGAAATTTGATCCCTGACCTTGACGGGCTTACAGTCTAACAGTGCAACAATCTCTGAGCCTGTGGTTTCAGTCTTGTGCCTAGCACATGCCTTGAACTTGGTAAGTACTGGAAGAATAGATATTAATTTGGGCAGGGATTTAAGGCTAGTTCTTTCACCACACTTGCTATTTCCAAGTGGAACTGACTGCCTTTCTACCTTCTATTTCTAGAAGAGAAAGATATATTCCGAGATAGGTCCTGAATATTCCCATAAGAACTATAACCAGCTTTGTGATGTAGCAGAAAAAGCATTGAATTAAAGCTGGAACATCCAGTTCCACAACTTTGGGTAAGTTATGGCCCCCTTTTGTACTCTCCTGGTAATGAATGGTTTAAATTAGATGAATTCTGGGGTCCCTCCCACTCCAGCATTCTTTGAGCTGAAGATCATGGCCACATCACTTGGCCATTCTACCAGTGTCCTGGCTTTATCCTCAGGAACATGTGTCTAAACTGAGATTTTTAATCATCTCTTTTCCTGTCCTTTTCTCCCTTTGACTCCATCCCCAGTCTTTGCACTCCAGATCCACTTCCTTGGGCCTGCCTTATATATGTCTAATTCTCAGCTTCTCAGTTCCTCCTTCTCTTCCTATCAGCTCTCTTCTTAAAATCAGAATCTCTCTGTCCTTGAATTTTACCAATCCCAATCGGGTTGATGAGTACCACCTCCTCCTCTTAGCTTGAACCATATTTCGTTCCTGTTAATATATTTCCTTTAAAGCTGAATGGCACCCATTTTACAAACAATGTAAAAATGAGGATGCTAATCTTTATTTTTTACACTCAACTCCTTACAAATTATCCCTTTGTAATTCAGTCACTTCTATGCTACTCAAGGTTATATAATCTCATTCAGTGTGCTTGGCCTCATGCCCTCTACTCTGGTTAAAATGCTTCTGTAACTGGTGACTAGTATAGCACATAGGCATATATTAGGGAAAAAGAGATTTTACAAACACGTTATAGGAATCTACAGCTGCTTTGTCTGAGTAGCTGGCTATTCACTTGGCAACTTGCAAATTCGTTTGACATTGATAACTGGGAACTGGTCTAAAATTTACCTAGATACTTGCTAGTTTGGAACATTGTTTCACTCTTGAAAATTCTTCTCGGAGGCATTTAAATTTATGTGGGTCACTTAATAATCAAGTTGCTATATTTTGCTTACTTCAGCCATAACAAAATAAAACTATTAAAATCAACTTCCTTTCTTCCTTCCTTCCTCCCTCCCTTCCTCTCTCTCTCCCTTTCTTCTTTCCTCTCTTTCTCTTTCTTTCTTTTTCTCTTTCTTTCTTCTTTTTTACATTTCTTCAGGGAAAAAATTTACCTTTCTTAATCTACACCTTCTTTGTCAATAACTTGCATTTTCCTGGAGTAATGGTGGTTTTGATAACATGATTTTTTGTAATATCAGATTTCTTAAGAAGGCAATTAACACATTATAGCAGAAAAGACTGTCATTAAATCTTTCATTATTGTTTTGTTTTGCATTTTTCTCTTGCCATAATTTGGAAAGTGTAAGAGGAAGAACTCTCTGAGGGTAAGAGACAGTCAAGATGGCACTAGAAGATCTGGGAGTGGCACCTCAAGGAAAACAAGGATGCTAATGGATAGGAGGAAATTCCCCTCCAGTCTAATCAAGTACAGGATGTCATTGGACTGACACCAATGGCTGAAAAACTGTAAGTAGATAATCCCAAGGATTTAGGAATGAGATAGCATTTCTTTTCAGTTGATGGCTTAGTCACTGGATGAGATATAACTTTAAGGAGAAAAAGTAACAGTGATCAAAGTTCAGAAGTTTCCAAAGATGAATCCTGGGGCCAATTCTACTAAGATGTAGTACAATGGAGAGTAAATTTAACATTCTAAGACAAACAGGGAAAATTCCATCTCCTGGAGGAATTAAAACCGTACCATAGACCTTACTGCCAGAAGAGCCTCCATCTTGCCCCAACTGAGACACTTTCTGACCTGGAGTCTTTGTCTCATTTTATCTTTTGTTTCCATCTCCTCCTGCTACCCTCAGTCCCACAGACAAAAAATTTGTCCTCATATTTCCCTCTTAGTTGTGAGTTGTGTTATCATTCCTCTCAGAGTCTCCAGTCCCTCATCCTACACCTCCACTGCTAGCAGTACCTTTTGCTCAGTCCAGCAAACCAAGAGTCAGCATTTAGACAGTATTAGTCAGTGGCAAGACCTGAGGGAGATGAGGTGAGCATGTGGCCCAGGGAAGGCTCTGGGAAGGAAGTGAGGATAATATTTTGATGGATGTCTGAGATTTAAAGGACAAAGAAAGAGAGGGGAGGGCATGTCTCCCAAATCAAGTGGAGACTGCATTTGTGAACGCAAGAAACATGACTGGGATGCCATGAAACTGCATAGTGAGCCTTGGGATTTCTAGTAAATTGGTTTTTAACTGAAAATAAAAGTGAGAGGAGTAGAGTCTGGAGGCAGATGAAATTCAAGAGGCAGTCATGTGCCACAGAAAGCAGTTCAGAGTTTATCAACATATGAGTAAAACAGATCTTTGAACAGAGAATGCTAAGGTCAGACTCATTCAGAACTCTGGGTTGCTCTTGTGTCACACTCCATCCTCTGCAGTCAACTCTATCCACCTATCTCTGCACACCTCCCTATGATGTCCACCATCACCCCACACTTGACACCTCCTCCCTACCCCACCACTTCTGCCATCTCCTTCACCACCACCCCCATCATAAACTCCTCTATCACTATCTCCCTCAGCACATTTCCCTTACATCTTTTTCACCCCTCTTCCCCACACCCCCTTCCTTAACCACCCAGCTCCATTACCTGCTCTTCCAGCCTTCTACCACTTGTATTACCAGGGGAGATTTACACTTCCAGTGGTTACCAATGGACCATACTACCATTTATTCATGGACCATATGCTACTGCCCCCTCCATCACCAGCACTACCATAAGGAGTATGCTGAGTTATTGTATTTGTTCCCTGATGAATAATTTTATCGGGGGTAAAAGGGAGGATCAAAGAGGCAACTTGTGTTTCTTCTCTGCACATCTCATCCACTTTTCCACTGCTCTGCAGCAGAGTTGACTACAAAAACATAACTTATTATTGTTCTTCTGTTTGCTATTCAATTGAACTCATGGAGAGTTTAAGCAGCACAGGTGTCCAAAGTGTTCTATGAATGGGACGTACCCCTCCAACTCCTTTGAGGCAGATGTTCTGGTCTGTTAGTTCCCAAATAAGGCCTCTAGCACCAGTGCCTGCTATCTGGCTTTTGTGAGATAAAATTCTCCCATGGTGAGTTATATGGCTGAGAAATTAAAGGGCTGAGGATAGGACTAGGAGTCAAGGATCTTCAACTTAAGACAATCTTGCCAGTTCCTGAGCGGGTGACCATGGTCCTTATTTCTTCTCCCTGAGCTTCAGTTTTCCAACTGTGAAATTGAAATATTGGAGCCATTGATCCTAGGAACTCCTTACCTTTATTACTTGGGGGGCAGGTGGGCTTGACTCTTCTTTAAGAGTCTTGACTCTTTCTTAAGCTCATCAGGAGACCAAGAAGCTTGTGGCCTACCCAGAAAAGGACTCACCCCTGTTCTTGAGAAATCAACGTACCTTTCTTAGGACCTGGAGGTCTTTAGACCAGGGTAAGTTGATATTCCCAATAGCTATCAGCTGTCAACACTATTGTATATTTTTTGAGCATTTATCATTGACTTGTTGTGCATATGCCAGCCATACACCATGCTTAGTATTTTTCAAGCCTCTTGTCATTTTATCCTTCTAGCAATCTCATAAGATATATACTACTGAGTTACCCATTTTACAGAAGAGGAAACTGAAGTTTGGAGGAACAAGTCATTTGAGAATCATTATGGGACAGGGAAATAGCAGAGCAAGTCAGGACCACTGTGGCTACCTCATTTTTAGGCTCTGTGTAAAACATGCAAAATGGAAATGTGGGATCTCTTGTTCAAAAAAACAAACAAAAAAAAAACACGGGAAAATTTTTCATTAAGGTAGTAAAATATAAAGCTATTTCCATTTTTTCATAGTCTTTTAACTTGTCATGGTGTTTTTTTTTAATTTGCTATTTAATGTTGTAAGTAAAGAAAAATTAAAATCATGTATTATTAGCATATATTTTGCTGTTCACCCTCATATTGTGCAATAACATCTTTAAATACAAATGTAGGGACATTTCACTCTCATGAGAAATCACTGAAATTACACAATGTAGCTCCATGCTATATGCACACATTTCATTCTTACCAGAACCATGTAAAAACTGCACGAAACTAGTTCAAATAGTTTTACTTCACTTCTTAATACAGAAACACTCTATTTTGAGTTGCTGGTGAGTACAGAAGGCTGACAAGGAAAGGAATAGTGAGTTGCCCAAACTTTCCTTTTCTTTCTGTCAATCTTGTCTGTGTAAGTGGTTGATTAACAGGGAAGTAACATGAGTAATAAAGGACATGATAAGATTCCTTACTTACTGTTGTTTCTTAGAATGCCATTGCCAGAGCGCCTGGGTGGCTCAGTGGGTTAAGCCTCTGCCTTCAGCTCAGGTCACGTTCTCAGGGTCCTGGGATCGAGCCCTGCATCATACTTTCTACTCGTCAGGGAACCAGCTTTCTCCCTTCTCTCTCTGCCTGCTGCTCCACTTACTTGTGATCTCTCTCTCCCTCTGTCAAATACATAAATAATATCTTAAAAAAAAAAAAAAACAAGAGGATGACATTGCTTTCAAAGCAAGGTGCGTGCAAATCATTCAAATGGAAAATGTGGCCTCTCTCTGGGCTGCTGGAGGCCCATTCACTCTGTCATAGATCCCACCTGCTCACCCGATACTTACTTTGAGTCTCACAGAACCCCAGGCCATTGTGGTTCCACCAGAATCCTGTGATCACTGGATTTCATGAACATTATATGCAAATAGAGTGCAAGAAATTGCAGTGAACTTTTTTTCTTTGGCTCTCTCATACTCTGTGGTCCCACTGAAATTCACTTACAAAACACAAGTTCAGAGATACAATTACTAAGGTTTTTGCCATGGCAATGGCAGTGCAGTAAACCAAGCATAGGACCCTTGTCAGGATAAGGCTCTGAGGAACAGCACTAGCTGAATGCCCTTAAAGCCAGCTTTGACCAGGATTTGCACTTGAATTCACTTGAGCACAAATCTCACTCTGTTCTACTGTGATATATAGACTCCAGCTGAATCCAAGGAATTATAACTGTGGACCCTTCAGACTTTATCCTTCCTATGTGGTCAGTAATTTTAAAATATGCCCATAAATTATTTACTTCTCTTAAGTGTGGACTGTACTTAGTGACTTACCTGTAACAAATATGATGGGGCAAAATGATGGAATATGACTTCCAAGAGTAGATGAAAGACACTGCACCTCCAGTCTTCCTTTCTCTCTTAGGTCACTTGCTCTGGGGGAGCTCAGCTGCCATAACATGAAGATATAGCCCTGTAGAGAACCCCACATACACAGCAACTGAAGCCACTTGCTAATGGCCAGTGAGGAACTGAAGCTTCTTGCCAATAGCCCTGTGACTATGCCATCTTATTATTTTTTTATTAATTTCTTTTCAGTGTAACAGAATTCATTGTTTGTGCACCACACCCAGTCCTCCATGCCATATGTGCCCTCCATAATACTGCCCACCTGGCTCCCCCAACCTCCCACCCCCCCGCCCCTTCAAAACCCTCAGGATGTTTTTCAGAGTCCATAGTCTCTCATGGTTCATCTCCCCTTCCAATTTCCCTGAACTCCCTTCTCCTCTCCATCTCCCTATGTCCTCCATGTTATTTGTTATGCTCCATAAAAAAGTGAAACCATATGATAATTGACTCTCTCTGCTTGACTTATTTCACTCAGCATAATATCTTCCAGTCCTGTCCACATTGATACAAAAGTTGGGTATTCATCCTTTCTGATGGAGGCATAATACTCCATAGTGTATATGGACCACATCTTCCTTATCCATTCATCCATTGAAGGGCATCTTGGTTCTTTCCACAGTTTGATGACCATGACCATTGCTGCTATAAACATTGGGGCCATCTTAAAGGCAGATCCTTTAGGCCTGGTCAAGACCTTCATGTGATTGCAATCTTGGCTAACATTTGAACTACAATTTCATGGGAGCTCCAAAGCCAAAGACACCCAGCTAAGAGTCTATTGAATTCCCAACCCAAAGAAGCTTTGAGATAATAAATGTTCTGTTTTTAAGCCTCTGTGTTTTGGGATAATTGGCTATACAGCAATGGATAACTAATATGCCACTGTTTCCAAGTATACCCTTAGTACAACGCAAACTATTTCCAGGAGGTTTTCTGGACATATTAGAAGTCCTAGGAGATCTGAAAATGGACAAAAGACTAATAATAGGATATATACTGGGGAGAAGAAGCAGAAGATACTCAGATTTATAGGTGTCATTTCTTGTAGGCACCATTTAAGAGGACCAGGGCTTATTCCCTGCTCCTGATCATTGGAGGATGGTGACTAGATACCTATTCCACCCCCATACACTCACCAGAGGGAGAAGAATTACTAATCTGATTAAGATATAGGTGCCCTAGACCATATTCCTTACGTCTTCCTCAAGCTTCACTGCCATCTGGAGGACCAAGTTGGGGCACATTTTACTTACACATTTCCTCAACAGACTCCATCAGTGTTAAGCTTCAGCAGCTCAGACCCTTTTTTGCATCCCTGCCTCACTCCACTAACCTCCTCACACTAGCACCCCTATAATCATCCCTAGGGAGACCGGATGGTGGCAGTGGGCCAAAACCAAGGCAGTTGGTCAGTCTGACATTTGGAGAGGACATCCTTTACAAGTGGGTGAGGTTACTGTCTCCTTAAAAGGAAGGAAGTCCAGACTTCTCTCTACTTCTCTTCTCTCACACAACAGCCTGACTGACCACAGGCCAAATGGCCTCAGCTAGTTCAGACCATAAGGAAAAAACGTGGTATTTCTCATTGTTCACAACACTATTTTTCTCTTGTCACTTTTTAATATGCTTCAAGTTGGACTTTCCTTAATGAGTGAATGCTAAGACTTCATCCTGAGATTGGAGGTTAGTTAGGAGCGAGAGAAGCAGACACTTATCTAGGATGGGACCAGCAACATACAAGTACCTAAAATAGGATGAAAAATCATCATTGCATGAAGTCTAATATTAAAAAGCACAGAACCACATGAAAGTCTGCATCACTGTATTTAGCAATTGGTCTAAGTTGTTAGTCTAGAGGGGGCTGGTGCCCCTAGGCAAGGAGAGGCAGATGGTATCACGGTTGAGGATAGAATTAGATCACAGAGAAGAAGATTTATTTAGGGTACAGCTGGAATTGACAGGGTAGGCTGTGGGGGCTGGCTTTAGCAGCTATGGGACCCAGTTATTTTTCAGTAGCTACTGTATCTGTTGGTTTTAGCAGTAATGACAGTGACCACCATGTTTAACAAAAAGAGGGATTCAACTGGGAAAAGGCAACCAGGACAGCATGTATCTGATATTGATGAGGATGCTTATTTCTATTCAGAGGTCAGAGGAGGGAGTTTTTTGTCTCCTCCAGAGTCTTGAAGAAGCTTCACTTCTCTGTAAATTCTGATTGTATCCAGACAGGACATGACCGTTCCAAAAACTGCTCATTGCAAGCATTATTATTGTCTTTGAGGCTTGGGTCATCCTGGGCCTGTCTTGAGAGTATAACGTTTTTGATGGTTAGGCAATGGCAAGTATTTTGTTCTCTGTCCTGCTTAGTGGCAAAAACTAAAGAAGTGTCAGGCTTCTCAAGGTATAGAGGGGAACCTTTTACACTTTGCTCATCTCAGTCCAGAGAGATAGAACCTTCTCCCCACACAACAAAAAGGGAAATTCTGACTCTCTCCAACAATTTCAGTAGGTAAGACTAACCTGAGTATCTGGGGGAGCCTAAAATTGTGGGGATTCTATTTTTTGATGGTTAGTGCTAAAGATTTGAAGATCACAGTCATGGCACAGGCTCTTGCCTCTTTTATTCCCTTCCCTAAGGGATCAGATGGAGCGGGCTTACTATATTCAATAACGTACTTGAACTTCGTGTAGGAACTCCCCATGACAGTGCCTCCCTGCAGTGAGGACCATGCTATTCTCTACTTTTTTCTGCCTCTAGCTGACCCTGCTGTGTAGATTAGATATCTTTATTTAGCAGGAAAGAAACAGAAGCCCACTCTGGACACATGCTTTGCCTCCTCCATCCCAGCCATTTCCATAGATGGATGGAATTATATTTGGGGCTGTTATTATATATATTACATATAATATGTATAATAACATATATAATATGCACATATAATATCTATAATAACACCCCCAAATATAATTCCTCAACATTCAACATATATATTTATATATATATATACATATATAATTACAAACATAAATATTCATGTACATATATATAATTTTTTTCTGACTCATTTGAAAGTCAGTTGCAGACATGCTACTTTATCCATAAACACGATGATGCCACAGCATGTCCTTCCTGAAAATGATGATATTCTCTTATATAAACACAAAACAATGTTCAAAACCAGGAAATTAATATTGATGCAGTGTAGATATGATCTAGTCTACAAGCTTTATTTATATTTTGCCAAATGTTCCAATGATGTTTTTTATCACAGAAGAAAATTCTGGGTCATTCTTGGCTTTTGATTGTTGTGTTCCCTGAAGCTGCTTTAATTTACAAGTCCCTCGGTCTTTGCCGTTCATGAAATAGACAATTGACAAGAATGCAAGCCCTGGTTATTTGGTAAAAGGTCCCTCAAGTTGGGTTTGCTCAACGTTTCTTCTCAATTAGATTTAGGTTTCATGACTTTGGTAAGAATGCCACAGATATGATATTGTATTCTTCTCAGTGCATTTAATGAGGAGGTGCCGGGCATCTATGTGTCTCATGTCTGGACGTGGTAATCTTTTTTTTTTTTTTTGGTAATCTTTTTTTAAAAAGATTTCATTTATTTATTTAAGAGAGAAAGAGCATGCACACGAACTGGGGGAGGGGCAGAAGAAGAGGGAGAAGCAGACTCCCCACTAAGCCCGACACAGGGCTGGATCCCAGGACCTTGAGATCAGGACTGGAGCAGAAGGGCAGACACTTAACCAACTGAGCCACCCAGATGCCCCTGGACATGGTAATCTTGATCATTTGGTTAAGATGTTGTTTGCCCAGTTTCTTCACTAAAAAGTCACTATTTTTCTGTTTGTAATCAAAAAGTACCTTGGAGGGGGGGAGATACCTTGAAATTATAGAAATATCCTGATACTTCTCAAATTTTCACATGTTAGTTTTAGCATCCGCTGGAGATTTTGTTTAAATCAATTATTATGATGATAGTTACTGAAGAGTAATGTTCTAATTTCATCATTCTTTCTGTAATTATTGGTTGGGTTTCTACTATGAAAAAAACATTCCCTTCTCATCATTTCATTTGTTATTAAGTCATTCATCCATTTATGTCAGTATAGGCTAATGGATTTTATTCCCTTCAGTGGATTGTATTCTCTTATTCTGATTATTTGAACGCTCAGATTTTCCGAGATTTTGCCAGTCCGAGCTCTTTCAGACTGGCTCCTCTGTCCATCTGACATACCTGCATCACTGTTTGTGCACTTTCTTACTTTTTGGCACAAAAGGATGTGCTCATCGTGTTTTGTATTTTTCTCTGCTCCAGCTCCAGAATCAGCCATTTCTCAGAAGAGTCTTTACCCTTTTTAGTGGCAAATGGCATTTAGATCCATGCTATGGACATGATTGTTTCTAGGTTCTATCAGCAAATATACAAAACAGATGTATGTATGCACCTACACTCAGATGTACAAGTTCATGTGTCTGCAGATATAATATCTCCATCTATATCTATAAACTAGAAAAAACTACGAGTTTCTGTGGATACCTTCATTCCAACTCAGTGGCACAGGATTCATTCCATTCTCCCCTCTATCCATAGTTGGAGCTTCCTTACCTAACAGTGAGAAATAGGGCACCCATTTTCTACAATATATGCACTTATTTGCTCAAAACATAAAAAGTATTTTCAAAATTGCTAACCCATGCTTCTTTGAATAAAAGAAGCCTACTAACTAAAGCTCAATATTTGTTTAAAAATTGTTTTTTTTTCCCTCGAGCATTAGGGTATATAGTTTAAATATTATGTTCAGAAGTTATACAGGTTAGATTTTCTTTCTCACTTTAGAATGGTTGTATTATTTATTTGATTTTTTGCTTGGTTCACTTGCTTTTGTTTGAATTATATTTTTGGATTTTTTTTCTCATCCCCATGCTAACATTCTTTTTTAAAACTATGTGAAATGTTAACATGATTCCCCAAGTCTGAAGTGAATAATAGGTATGTGTCAAAAGATGGGATTCTCCCAATTCCATCTATTCTTTCAACCTCCTTTTCATTAACCCTTTATAAGCAACAGTGGTGGACAGAATTCTAAAATGAACATCAGTGACTTTGGCCATAATAAATACCTACCCCTTCAAGTGTACATGGAACATGTACATATGATGAGTTATCCCTCTCATGATTATGCTATAAGGTAAAAGGCAGATTTGTCTAATCACATGAGTTCTCTGAAGGGAGAGTTTTCCAGACCGGTATCAGAATTCAGAGCAATTCAAAAGATCTGACACAACATTGTTGTCTTAAAGATAGGGAGGATCATGTGGCAAGGAGTACAGGCAGAGCCAAGAAGCTGAGCAGTCTCTGGCTGAAAGCCATCAAGGACACATGTACCCTGGGGTCCTACAACGGCAAGGAACTGAATTCTGCCCGCATCCTGCATGCACTTGAAAGTGGGTTCTTTGCCAGAGTCTCCAGATAAGAACTCTTGACTGGCTGACACCTTGATTTGCATGAGACGCTCAGCAAAACCCCAGTCAGGCCCAGCCAGGCTTCTGACCTACAGAACAATGAGTTAATAGATGGGTTTTGTTTTTAGCTACTGCTGTAACAGACAGTAACACAGCAACTCGTCTCATTAGTTTCTAGTTTATCCTTATGGTGGTATTATTATTATTATTATTATTATGAGTAGATACATGTTTATTGGCTTCTTTATCCTTCTCTCTTAAATAAAAGGTAGCATACTATTTATACTCTTTTGTAGTTTGCTTTTTCTCACTTAATATATCCTGAAAATCATTCAGCCTTAGTTCAGAGAATTCTTTCTTCCTTGTTTTTTCCTGCAACAGAGTACCCTATTGTGTGGTTGTAACATAGGTTATGAAACAACTTTTCTATGTCTGTGTATATAAGCCATTTCCCATAGTTTGTAACTGTAAATACTGCTGCATTGTATAATCCTTCAAATCCTCAAGGAAGTTTCTAGAAATGATTCTTCCAGGCTAAAAGGTACATATGTACTTGATTTTATTCAACATTGCCAAATTTCTCTCGTAAGTCTTGTACCATGTGACATTCCTACCAATGATGGAGTTATGTCCATGAATGTGTTTTATATAGTTTATTTTTTCCCCTGGGTATTTTTGGGAGAATAATGGGAACATTAAATGTATGTAGGCAGCCATTACATAAGTTCCCAGCTAGTAAATATTTCAGAGAGTTTTTTTTTCCTTTTTTATAAATGTTGGCAAATAAATTTCAAGAAAAATTATTTCATATTCTCCCAACAGTGTATGTGAGCACCCGTCTAACTATACTCTGCCAGTGGAAGGATCCGATTTTAATCTTTTAAAAAAGTATTATTGGGCATACACTGAATAAACATTTTGGCTAAATAAGAAATGGGAGAATGTCAAAATCATATTTGTCTGAAACAAAAGGTGAAGAAAAATACTATCATTATCGTACAATAAAACACAGGGATACAAAAAACATTCTGAAATTTTGCTTAAAATTTTAATTATAATATAATTTTTATTATGAAATATTTGTTAGTTTTTAAACTTTTAATTATAATGCAAAGATAGTATTTTCTCAGGATAGTCAGGTGTTATCTTGCTCATACATTCATTGCTAAACACTGAGTGAGATATTAAAAAGGAACTCTTTCATTTGTGATTGTGGTGAAGTAAGGTATTTGGGAGTACTGAGTTTTTCTCTAAGATTTTCTTTCTTCACATGCGATATTCTTCTTCTCTTTTTAAAAATATTTACCCATTCACTTTAGAGAGAGAGATAAAAGGGCAGGACCTGAACTAAAACCAAGAGTCCGACACTCAACCAATTGAGCCACTCAGGCACCCTGATATTCTTTATTATGTCAATATAGAATGTATCAAGGATGTTGATCTTTTTTCCTTAATAAATTTTGAGATGACAAGGTAAATATTCTGTTTTTAGATTTAGAAAGTTAGTAAATTTTGTATTTTCTTGAGCGATTCATGACTTGAATCTAATGTAATAACTAAAAATTAAATCTAGTGCTTAAAGGCTATTTTGTATTTTGCTTCTTGTCATTTTTATTTTATAAATGCCAGTATGCCAAAAAATTCACAGAGATCAAAATTATTGTCTATTATATGCCTATCCAGGAAAATAACTATTATTTAGACTCATTATTATTGAAATGTTTATAAGCATATTACTTCCAAAAGCATGCTCTTTCTAAATTTATTGAGCTAATATATTCTTTTAATGTTAGTAGTCTTTTAATATTAGTATTAACTAGAAATGCTTTTTTTTAATATTAGTATTAACTAGAAATGCATTTTCCCATTTATTTTGCTAATTGGAAATTCTTATCAATTGTTTTATGCTCATGAAATTAACAGCTTTCATACTTGTTATAATTATTTCATCATTGTACTCTTTCAATAAGTTGTATATATGTCTACTTCAAATAATGAAGAATTTCAACACCTAGCACCCAGGGAACTCATCATTGAAAGTTACAAACAAGATGGGATAGGGAGGGAGACAAACCATAAGTGACTCTTAATCTCACGAAACAAACTGTGGGTTGCTGGGGGGAGGGGGGTTGGGAGAAGGGGGGTAGGGTTATGGACATTGGGGAGGGTATGTGCTTTTGGGTAAATTGGAAGGGGAGATGAACCATGAGAGACTATGGACTCTGAAAAACAATCTGAGGGGTTTGAAGTGGCGGGGGGGTGGGAGGTTGGGGTACCAGGTGGTGGGTATTATAGAGGGCACAGCTTGCATGGAGCACTGGGTGTGGTGAAAAAATAATGAATACTGTTTTTCTGAAAATAAATAAATTGGGAAAAAAAAAGTTACACATAGAATACTTATATGATTTTTCACATAGGATGTGTCGTTCATATTACTAGTGTTGTTACGCCAACTACTTCTGAAATGAACCTATGAGAGCACATGATTTTAATTACACAATGGTTGAGAGATGGCAGAATACATATTGAAGAAGAAAGAAGCTGAAACTGAAGGGCTGATGTTGTTAAGCATACCAAGGCTGGAGCCAAATCCCCAGATATGTTATTTCAATTTAACTCTTATTTCTTGAGTACTGCTGAGGTTGGACTCTCCCATGTTTAATAATACTTTGAATTTCTATTTCTCTGAATTATATATTCATATCTGTTCTTCAAATTTGGGCTTGTAACCTTTTCCACTGTAGTCAGTAATATTAGTCTTTTATATTTTGTGGAAGTCTTTATGGTGTCATTGATTATAATGACTGTGGAGGTGGCAAAATAGATGTTATTATCCCTATTGATAGCCATGGGAATTGAGAATCAGAGATCTGAAGTAGCTTGCATAAAATTTTCACAGTATGAATATACAATGTGTATGAGGCAAATCCTGTTATGTATTTAGAATGTTCTAAGTCTTTCTCTGCCACCACCTTATCTGTAACCTGAACTTAATCTCCTTCTAGAAGAACACAAAGTATATGCAAATCCATCCTTCACTCTTTCATCGTTCAATGGCTCCTTACTGAGGTATATCATCAGCTAAGTTTAGATTACTGTCTTGCATATATTTGTAAAAGATGACCTAGTTGCTGTCTGATCTCTTAGAGAAATTAAGGAGAAAAAAAAAAAAGATCTCTAGCAAATCCTTCCTAAATATAGAAAATTTCATGAGAAGGGGTGTTACGTGGGTTCAGATGCCTTATCAACATGGTCAATATTTTAAAGAACTCCGCTTTCATTTCTATTTGTTGAAAGATACATTTGTCTTTACTGAGAATGTTCTGTGTACAAATGGAAACCTTCCTGGCAGAGGAGTTCACAGCAAAACTTTAGCCTTTGTGGTGTTCTGGAATCCAGGCCCATAGGGCAAGCAGAGTTATCAAGGGGCCCAGTTCCCTGGCTTCTTTTCTCTAGAACAACAGATAAATCATTCCAAAGACAAGACAGAGCAAGACAAGACAAGATGAGACATATGAGATGAGACAGTAAAGGAAGAGTTAGTATAAGAAGTATAAGATTATGCTGAGTGAAATAAGTCAAGCAGAGAGAGTCAATTATCATATGGTTTCACTTATTTGTAGTGCATATCAAATAGCATGGAGGATATGGGGAGATAGAGAGGAGAAGGGAGTTGGGGGAAATTGGAAGGGGAGGTGAATCATGAGAGACTATGGACTCTGAAAAACAATCTGAGGGTTTTGAAGGGGCGGGGTGTGGGAGTTTGGAGTACCAGGTGGTGGGTATTATAGAGGGCACAGATTGCATGGAGCACTGGGTGTGGTACAAAAATAATGAATACTGTTATGCTGAAAATAAATTAAAAAAAAAAAAAAGAAAAAAAAGAAGTATAAGAAGTTGAGTGGAGGGAAAAAAAAGAAAGGGTGCAGGACCAGGAAAGCAAAGCCCGAGTAGAGATGAGGACAGTATTTCTCATGACATGGAAATCGAGAGGGTCTCTAGTTTGCAGTTAGACTAATTTAATCCTAATTATTCAAACTAGCAGCATTCTTTCCCTTCCAAGATTCTCAAGAAGTGTGTATGTTGTTTTTCTTGCCCTTTTTGATGTATTAACCTTATTTATCACAATTTCAGTTTTTGTGAAAACACTCAGACACTTTTAGTATGTTTACTTTTTATCCAGGAACTTGTCCTTATAAGGATTGCTACTGCTTTCCAGGAACAAGAGGGTAAACAACATGACTTTGCAGTATCATTCCAGGCTTCAAATTAGGATTTCCTCCCCAGGTGACATATCTCTAGAAATTTTACTCATTCAAGTCCTCTGGCCCACAGTTATTGTGCACTTGAGAGACTAGGGACAGTGTAGGATGAAGGCATGTGCTCAGGAGAACGAATGTGAATGTCACACTAGCCTGGCTCACATTCAAGACGCACACAAGAGTATTTGGAAACTAGGGTAAGCATCTGTCTTTCTTTCTGTGGTATGAACTCTATAGACAGAACTAATTGAGTCTGGTGAAGAGGGATGTGATGGGAAAAGCAATTTTGCTAATGGATTAAACACTAGAAAGATCTGGATCAAAGGATTCCACGTCATTAAACTCTCCAGGGAAGAATACTGTAGCTTCCTGAGGCAGGTGCCCAGGCTAATTTCCCAAAGATTTGCATTTTGGGGCAGATCTACAAAAATGGTTTGAGGCTGAAATTATCCTTGGATCATTCACAGGAAAGAATAAAACGTTTGTTGGTGAATCGAAAACTTGAACGTGATGAATACAGCTGTGTGAAATTTCATGTGCTTTGGTTTTCTGCAAGCCCAGTGTAAATAAATGTCTGTTTGAACACCAGCAATTAGTGACAAGCAGTGGAAGGGCCATGTATATAAGGGGAGGATTTCTGACTACACACGTGCACGCACACACGCAGACACACAGACGGTTTGCCAAGGTCCCAGCACTATGTTGCATATAGATATATAATAAAAACAGTAGAGTAGTTTTTTCAGAAAATACTCTCAATTCTTTGTGGGCCAAGACTAAAACAAGTTTCTTTGTCTTCCATGGTTAGTCATGTGCTTATATGGGACATAAAAGAATTGTAATATCTCTCTCCAGTCAAGTTTCTAAAAATACCTCTAGAAGAGGAATTCAAATTTAGGAAACGTATGGTCTTTTCTGGAGGAAAAATAGGGCAATACGATGAGCGACTGGAGATGAACCTAGTTTCATGATTGTTGTATCATGGCAGGATGAATTAGAAGCACCTCCCTGCTGCATCCCAGCTGGGAACCACTGATGGGAATAATCCCCTGGGAAACAGCACTTACCCCCCAGATGCAGACCAAAGCAACTCCTTAGGACCGCCGCGGCTCATTTATGATAATGGCAGCCCAAATAGGGTTACTAGGTTTGGTAAATATAGATATAGGACACCTAGATAAATTTAAATTTCAGGTAAACTGTGAATAATGTCTTAGTATAAATATGTGTATCTCATGTAAACATTGAGGTTCTCCCTGGCTCATTCCACAAAATATTTGTGGAACCTGGTTATGCTAAAAAATTAATCATTGTTTATCTGAAATTCAAATTTAACTGGATGTGCTATATTTTTTCTGACAATCCTAAATCAATATCTCTCTTCTGACCTTCCCTCCAAAAGAAAAAAAAATTCTCCTTCATTAAGAGGAACACAGTGACTCTGTGGGAAAGTCCAGATATTGATGATGGAAAGTATGTTATTTTATAGAAATTAAGACTGTAAACTCAATTTAAGAAAATACATGTCTTTGTAAAAAAAAAGTAACAATAAAAATAAAAAATAAAATTGTATTTTTAAAAGAAATCTGCATTTTGACAATTCGAACTGTATATACATATATAAAGAAGATCTTAATAATCTAATACTGTTCTTCAATATACTCTCCCCACAGTGGCCAATATTCACTGTTGTATATTTGCACACATCTTTATTATGCTCATACATTTATGTACTTACATGTAATTCTCTTTGAATGGGATTACATTATCCTGAACTAGATATGCATACATTAAGGATGTCTAGATAAAGGAAATGGAACATTACAGCTCACCCTCTGGACAATGGTAGATTAGCATATTCCATCATTTTCAGTTTTGACTGCAGTCACGTGTTTGCTAGGACTGCTATTTCTCTCAGTACCCTTCCCTCTAGCAAGGTTGAGCTGCCTCTGACCTTTCCCACCTTTCTTCTCTGATGGTTTAGTTCCCAAAACAAGGCTCATGGAAACTTCTTCAGCCCATCCTCAAGAACCTCCTCATAAGCCCTCCCTATGAGGTCCTCCTGGGGCTTGAAGGTTACAAAGAATGGGCATTACCTCACTTTGACTCCATAGGTGATGAGAAGAGAGAGAACGTGAAAGTGAATGAGAAGATGGATTGATCCAAAAGCTTGGACCACAGGATGAGGCTGTCTGCAGTCAGTTCCCACCTAACTGAAACCAATACTTTCTCAACTCAGACTATTGGTGCTAGAAAGGAATTTTGGGAGTACTTTTTCAAAAGAATATCTGTTCAGTTATTTCTTTTGAAGGTACTAGGTTGACACTTGGGTAAAAAAGACCTCTGTTGGTGCAGCCTCTTTGGAGAACAGTGTGGAGATTTCTCAAGAAATTAAAAATAAAACTTCCCTATGACCCTGCAATTGCACTCCTGGGTATTTACCCCAAAGATACAGATGTCGTGAAAAGAAGGGCCATCTGTACCCCAATGTTTATAGCAGCAATGGCCACTGTCGCCAAACTATGGAAAGAACCAAGATGCCCTTCAACGGACGAATGGATAAGGAAGATGTGGTCCATATACACTATGGAGTATTATGCCTCCATCAGAAAGGATGAATACCCAACTTTTGTAGCAACATGGACGGGACTGGAAGAGATTATGCTGAGTGAAATAAGTCAAGCAGAGAGAGTCAATTACCATATGGTTTCGCTTTTTTGTGGAGCATAACAAATATCATGGAGGACAAGGGGTGTTAGAGAGGAAAAGGGAGTTGGGGTAAATTGGAAGGGGAGGTGAATCATGAGAGACTATGGACTCTGAAAAACAATCTGAGGGGTCGGAAGGGGCGGAGGGGGTGGGAGTTTGGGGTACCAGGTGGTGGGTATTATAGAGGGCACGGATTGCATGGAGCACTGGGTATGGTGAAAAAATAATGAATCTGTTTTTTCTGAAAATAAATATATTAATTAAAAAAAATAAATGTTAGCATCCTGGGTAGGAGGAGGAAGGAGGTCAGGATGCATCCAGTGCAACACACACACACACACACACACACACACACACAAACACACACACAAAGACCTCTGTGGGGGCAGTGAGAAATATGGGATGGAAACATGGGTGGTCAGGCAGTTTCACAGAGAAGGTAGAGATTTCTTAAGGGATGTGGACTCCCCACCCTCACCCATCAGTGGCTTAGGGGCAAGTGTGTGTGTACACACACGCACACACACACCTTGCCCTGTTCCCAGGCTCCTTCTCCCTATAACTGAAGCCTGCCTTTGCTTTTGGTGATTTGTATATCTCTTTCCAACTCACCCATGCATTCCATCCCTCACTCTCAGGATTGGAAAACTTTTACAGATTGAGGGTTGTTCTGTGGAAGGCGCCAAAATACAAAGAAAATCGAGTGATGACCACATGCAAGAGATTCTTAGATTGAACCTCATAAGGTTGCCTTTGTTAGTTTCTGACCTACAAAATGGCCATTTTATATAGTTAAGCTTAATATTCTTGAGGCACACACATACATATTCTGGGGTTCATCCCAACATAGAACATTTGTTAAGGACATAGATTTTAGTGCCAGACTGATTTTTTACCAGTTTTGGAAACTTAAGTGAGTTTTAACTTACCTCATCTGAGCCTCATTTTCTTTGCATAAAAATATAAATAACAATGGGTTCCACTTCATGAAGCTGATGGTGAGGATTAAAGACAAAATCTTCATAAGCATTAACAGATTGCCCAGCACATAGTACGTGCTCAATAAACATTAGCTGCTGTGCCCACTCTTGCTGGGCGATGTTATCACTAGCATCTGCGAAGATCTGTTATATGTATTCCCATTTGCAAAACAATAAATGAGACCTGCTCAGACCACGGTAAAATCTCTTACTGTTACTCACAGTCAGCAAAACTACCATCTTTATCAACAGGGAAAAACAAACATTTAAACCATAAAAACTCAACAAAAGTTCTTCAAAGGAAGCAGTTATGGATTTTAGTGTTTGCCCTTTTTTGGAGAGGTAAGTACAGAATGGCAAGGGGACAGTGGGGCACAGAAGGGACACAGAAGATGGGGTGGGTACAGAAAGGGAGGCATCTGGTCGCTATGCCAGCTTTGTTTCATCTTGGGGCAGGGTTGTAGGGACCAGAGACTTGCCTTGTTATTCTGAATAAGTGCCAAGAGGTGAGTGCCCTTGTGAGGAGTCCAATGTGAGTCTCATGTTTGTGCAGGGAGAGTTTGGAGGGCAGACCGTGACCAAAAGGGCCGAGAGACAGAGAGAAAGCCATGCCTGGAGCATGAGTGAGCTGCTGACAAACATCAAAACTTTGGTGAAGGACACAGAGTCAGTTCAACACAGGTTACTGGACTTTGAAGCCAGAAGTTGAAGAAGTCATTAGGGTCATTAATAGTCTTATGAAGGGAGGCTGCACCAGGGGCCTCGCTATGTCAAAATGGCTAAGATTCTCATGTGCAGATGCCGGGAGCACATTGAACCTGTCCAGACAGAGAAGCTGAGGGCTAAGCACCCGTTCTCTGTCCTCACCAGAAGCCACGGCAATCAGCCTGGTCAATAACTCTAACAACCAAAGGGTTGTTAGCAAGAGAGAGAGGGAAACAAAAGAAAATCAGACAAATGGGTGTTGGACTAGATTGGCTGGTGGAACCAAAGGTTTGATCCAGAGATGCCAAAAAGATGCATAAGACTAAGGAGAGCAGGGCCCTGGGAACAGGTGGAGGTGGGATCGAATCTCACCTTTAGCATTTAAGATTTGTGAGGCACAGTGCCAGACCTTTTACTCTGTGTCTCAGTTTCCCCATCAAAATTGTGAAGAAAACTGCCTTGCAGGGTTTTTGAGAGGTCAAAAAGAGACGGTTTCCTTTCCTGCCTTCTAGAAAATCACTCTAGGAAAGAACCAGCAGTTCTGACCCTGAGAGGCACACACAGCCCCCCTGCCTTGTGAAAGCAAAGTTCCCCCCTCCCTCTCCCTTTCTGCTTCACCCTGTCCTCTTTTCCTGGCTTTTCCCCAGAAGGCCCTAGGGTTCCCAGGCCAGCTGCCAAGCCACAGGAGGCTGTGATTGACATTCAGAGAACCCCCTTCTCCCCCCGACCCCCTCCAACACCATCCCCTGTTTAGTGGTGGTGCTCAGGACTCCCTCCCTGGAGGGCAAGACCTCGTGGCTGCACAGTTATGCCAGCACTTGCAGGGGGATTCATCTGAAACCACTATCAACAGTCTGTGTTTATTTGGGGCATGCACCAGAGCCAAGGGCTATGAATGGAGCTGCATTCCAGAACTCTCCATGATTCCCATCAGGCTTTGTCAATTAGGCCCTTTACCTGGAAGGAAGTGAGGCTTTCTCTTTCCAATTCCTTAAAAAGGGGACCACACACTAGCTGCAGACTGAAATTCGTTTCACCCACTGACAATGCCACCCAATCCCGTGCCTTATCAAAGACAGGAAGTATCAGGGCAATGAGAACTGGTACCCAATCCTCCATGTTTACAGTTGCAAGGGATGGGAAGACGTCTCCATTTTATAACACAGAGAGGAGGTGGACAAAGAAGAAGCACACAGCTAGGAGGGGGCTGCACAGCCCAGAATGGACCCTCTCTCTAGGCTCTGACTCTTCCGGCTGCACCAGGAAGCCTTCTCAGACACAAGAACGGAGAACATAGCTTAGCAACTTCTTCGTGTGGCCATTATCACCAGCCTGGACCAGAGCTGGCTCCCACCAGCTCGGAAGAGCTGACTGAGTACGAACTTCCCAGCTCCATATTCATTGGCCTTGCACTGTGACTTGAAGTCAGCGGCGCAGACGGGAGTGTTTATACCACAGAAACCAGGACTTCTGTCCCCTGGAGAGACAATTGTTAAACATTTATCAACAAATCACTGCTTGCTGCTCTCCTAAACTTGATGAACACATTTGAAGAATGTTTTTGATCCACCGGACCTTAATCAATCCCTTCACTTTCTCAGAAAAAAATCCATTCCCTAATACCCTGCCTTCAAAGCATACACTGTGGATGGAAACACTCCTATATTTAACTGCTGTACATCACCTTGCCTCCTCTTTTCTGTTTTCTGTTAAATGATTGCTGTAATTTCTTTGAGAGAGAGAGAGAGAGAGAGAGGGAGTGTGCGTGTGTGTGTGTGTGTGATTGAGAGAGAGAGAGAGAGAGAGATTCCCCAGAAACATGTCTGGGTGGGTGATATGCAAAACCCAGCTGGCAAGAAAGCTCTGAGACCTCCAACATTATCCATGGCCCCTTGGATGCAGACACTCCCCAACAATGTCCTGGCTAGTCAGCTGGCTAGTCCTAATCCTGTGCTTTTCTCAATTTGTTGCATTCCCCATCTAACCACAGACTGCTCTGGGGACATAGCAGAAGCCCAGGACCTTTGAGTAGCAAGGTAAGAAGAATCAAACGGACAGCCCCTTCATTACCTTGGCTCGCAGGCCCTCCTCTGTTGCTGAGGCCATGTGGGTCAAATGATGCCTGCATCCCTTCTCATTTGGTGGATTGGTCTCTAAGCACACAGTATTCCTTTCTGCAGCTTGGCTGCACAAGAAATGCCTCCCCCCCCCCCCAAACAAGAGGGTGTGGGGCAAAACACTGAAGCAATCTCTTAAAGACTCTCCACCTGACCTCTGTCTGAACATATAATTAATCTCCAGAAAAAGCAGGTCACTGATGGGTCCAGGCTGTGCCTTGCAGATTGGGGCCGGGAACAGAGCCTGTGGATTTATGAGGTGACGTCAGTTTGAAGACCGGCAGGCAGGGCCTGAGCTGTGTTTTACACACTCCTTGATTGTTTTAACGGGCCTGCTCTTGAAGGACTTCAAATCTCTCCCCAAGCTAAGCTTTATTAAAGTGGCAAAGATGGAGAGGAATGCTTTTCCAGAGAAATCAGCTTGTTTGGGCTCAGCTCTCTCCCCTCTCCCCCTGTCTACTGGAAAGCACTCCCAGAGGGAAGGAAAGGAAGAACTGCGAAGTGCAGGCAGGTACATGCTTAATGCCTTAAACTCTTGTGTTGTGTTAACAGCTATTCATGGGTTGGGCTTGAAAGAAATGGATGGATTCTCGATCGGACCAATTTAAATAATGCCTGAGAGAGAGCTAAGGGGAAGATTTATGTCCTTAGTTACTAAAAGACAGACTGGAGTTTAGACTGGAGTCTGGGCCTCTGCATTCTTCATATTACAGTGAGATTCCTTAAGAGGACCCAGATAAAACTAGATTTAAAGAATGAAGGGGGTGCGGGGCTGGGGGCTTGGGGCAGGCAAAGCTTTTGTCCTAAAGATAAGACTAGGGAGGGAGTAAAGGCCTTGAAATAGGAAGTATACTTCTGCTTTACATTCATTACATGTATCACATGTCTGCTTATTACAACCATACACACACACACACACACACACACAGTCTCTCTGTATATATACGAGATGGATCCGTATCTATTTCTAAGGCCAAAGAAATGCAAAGGCAGACTTAAGTATATTTAGAATTTCAGAAACATGCTAATATTGAGGTGAAAAGCCTTGAAGGCAAGAAATACTTCATTTATGGGAACAGAATAAAATGATTACTGTAATTTAGCAAGATTTTTAAGAGATGGTGATATTAGAGGAACAATTGCAGGGAAAATGAGAGGGGTTAGTTGAGAAGTGAGAGAAAGGGCCCAAATGGGGCAGCAGGCAATGAGGAATGGAGGACAAGGAAATGATCTGGAACATTATGTCTCAATCCCAACAACCCTTCTATATTTATATTAGGCTACAAAAGGTGGGTCAACCTAGCTAAGATTTAATGGGACAAAGAAGTGACAAATCTGACCAGCTCAGTCTAGGTAACCTAAATTAAATTTGAATTCAATCATGCCTGATTCTAAGACCCATCTCTTTCCACTCTTTCACATTCTCATAACAGTTACTATGCAGTCAATATTGATTATGACAGATGAAGAGGTCTTTAGAGCTAGAACCAAGTAAGTCTGTGAGGGAAATTTGGATGAGGCTTCTGTCATGTCAGTGTTTGTAGGGTAGATCCCTGGATGGCTTCACCCAGCTGCTTTGGCGCCCCTCTCTGTCCCCAATGCTCCATAGATCCTCTGAGAAACCTCCCTCAAGTTCAAAGCAGACAACATTTCAAGAGAGAGAAGAACCAGCCTCTGGAGGCCGGAAGAAGAGAGGCCATGACTGCTTCATTAGATAACTTCTACTCCAGCATGGTGTCTGGCACAGGTAAAAGTTTAGGAAATCTTTTATAGAATTAAACGTGTCTCTGCCATGTGAAACACACAGCAAGATAAGGCCTGCCTTCTAGAATTTCATAATCTAAATGAAATTAGATTTCCACCCAGGGAGAAACTAGAAATAACATGATATATCATTAAATTGAGAGACTTTAAGAGGAACATATATCAAATAGAAAGAACCTTGATAGATAAAATCAGATTTTTTTTTTTTCCTCTTCAGCCCAAAGGCTCACAGACTTAAGGCAGTCTCTTTGAAGCAAATTTCAAGTTCTTGGCACAGGCTCTGGATTTATTCTTCAAACTACCCCCTCCCCACCCACACATTGGGTTATGAGGGAGAACACACAGCTGATGTCTTCAAAGAACTTTAAGTCTAGTGAGAAAACAGACATACAAATACTGCATGAGGAGTAGCTCAATAAAATAATTGAGCTCTATATACAAAGGGAAAATGGCAGAGTAAATAAGGAATGTTGCCTTTAAACATTAGGTAAGATAAAGATGTGCTGAAAAGAAGGGCCATCTGTACACCAATGTTCATAGCCACAATGGCCACAATCACAAAACTGTGGAAAGAGCCAAGATGCCCTTCAACAGATGAATGGATAAAGAAGATATGGTCCATATATATACAATGGAATATTATGCCTCTGTCAGAAAAGATGAATACCCAACTTTTGTATCAACATGGACGGGACTGGAGGAGATTATGTTGAGTGAAATAAGTCAAGCAGAGAGAGTCAAGTATCATATGGTTTCACTTACTTGTGGAGCAAAAAGAATAACACGGAGGACATTAGGAA
This sequence comes from Neogale vison, assembly GCF_020171115.1. NCBI lineage: Eukaryota > Metazoa > Chordata > Mammalia > Carnivora > Mustelidae > Neogale > Neogale vison. Next base: position 27,817,523 of record NC_058093.1, read on the forward strand.
AAGGAAAGGAAATGTGAATTGGGAGAAATCAGAGGGGGAGACAAACCATAAGAGACTGTGGACTCTGTGAAATAAACTGAGGGTTTTGGAGGGGAGGGGGTGGGGGGTAGGTGAGCCTGGTGTTGTGTATTAAGGAGGGCATGTATTACATGGAACAGTGGATATGGTGCATAAACAATGAATCTTGGAACACTGAGAAAATAAAACAAACATTAGGAAAGGCTTAACAGAAAAGATCATGCTTAAACCAAGACTTGATAGAATTTCCCCTGGGAAAGAGGCTGTCCTGGTAGAGGACAATATGTGAAAAGACACAGAGGGCTTGGGAGAACCTGATACACTTGAATAACTGTTTAAATGTCAAACCTGAAATTAAGAGGTAAGTAACACCATGGAGGCAAAAGGTGCTTGATCACCAATGGACTTGTGAGTCATGGAAAGAGCACATTTTTATCCTGTGGGGGAAAGAATAAGGAGTCTTTGTGAACTCCTCATTGGTAGGGTGACATGATGAGACTTGTGTGTCATGATGAGAACTCATTTATTGTATGTTGTCTGCTCAGTAGCTTCAAACAGGAAGTAGTTCAGATAAGTTTCCCCTAGGCCTTCAGCCACACCTTTCTGGCCTTGTAATGACACCTTAAACATAACTTCCTGGTGGCCAGTTTATGGTCATTTTCAGTTATTGGAAATGCTCCAATTTAAGCCCACAATCTCATATTCCATTTAAGGGTTTCCTCTTTACTGTTCATGATTAAAGGGGCCAGAAGATGGGTGACTCCTTTCTTATTTGCTCTCCTTCAGCCTAGGAATTAAGGTGGAGGAATGGTCGTCCCCAGGCCAACCTATCCCTCATCCTATTCAAGGCTCTAGCCCATGCCAGATGTTGGGAGACAGAAAAAATAAGAACATCTTGCTTAAGTATCAGCCTCTGTTGTAGTTGTCTTTCCCATGGCCATTTCTGCCTTTCTCACTAATGTGGCTGATAGTAGATGCCTTCTGTCAGCAGACACAAATACTTCCTCTTGACCTCTTTGAAGGAAGGAGATTCGTATCAGTTGCCTGATTTAAAGAGACTGGTCTCCAGCTTATTATTTCCATCAGCACTTTTCTACCTGTTTGGTGTCACCACCTATTGCTGCGGGGAGCCAAGGCACATTAGTCACCCTCCCTGGGTGGAAGAAAGCAGAAAAGATAGCCAAACAGCATAAATATTGCTCTATTCTGTTTTTTGACCCAAAGAAATCTCACATTTCTATAGCAACATAAAATGAGGGAGGGAAGATTCTCTTCTTCTCCATCTAGTCTCCTTTTTCCCTGCTGGGGGTGAAGGTGGGGGTTGGGGAGAGATGCAAGCAAGAAAATTTGTCAAGGTTATCAACTCTGCTACCCAAGAAACCTCTAATGAGAGAATCCTAGTCTTTATTTCTTGGAGCATCCAAAGTCTCAAAGAGTGATACTCTTGGTAGCTCTCTCACTTGGCTTAGGAAAGAGGGATATATTACAGTCCACACCCAGGGTACAAGTCACTGAAATGATGATACCTCCCTCAACTCCTCCCCTGTATTTTACTTATATGGATCTTGGGTCAGACAGAGGAAATGGAGGGGTGTTGGGTAATTGGTGGTAAGTGGACTCTTAGTGAAATGACAGGGAAAGTTTCTGTTTTATAGTATCTACTTTAGAAGTAATGTAAAAAATAGATGGAAGCATGTTATAGCCATAGTCCAGGTCAGAGATGAAGGGAAAAAGGAACTAGGAAAGGAAGAAGAGAAAAACAAAAAATAATGAGAAGGGAAGGGAAGAAATTCTTGAACTTGGAGTGCTAGAAGAAGTAATATATATTTAAGCCAGATCTATAGGTAACTACCAGCTTACAAAGTATGTAGAAGGATGTAGAAGTAGAGTGACATAGGATGAAGGGCAATAAAATGGGGTGTGCTTGCACCATATCAACAAATATGACAGGATGGGGAATGTACTAGAACTAGGAAAGCACTTCTATCTGATAAAGATGTGCTAGTGATGTTAACCAAAAGGACAAGGATCTTCTAGGGAATTTAGGAACACCCAAGTGGTACTGTAAGGGAATCTAACTAAATATATCATTTTTCAAAATTATATTCTTCAGTACTGAATACCAGTGCCCGATTCCTCAGCCTGGACTCTGGTGGGGGAGGTCATGTTTAATAAAATAAAGCCAGTACTGCTTGATTTAGTGTCTTGAGACCTGAGTGTGCCTGAATCTACCCTTCCCTAAACCTATACTTCCTTGGGAAGGACTGTTCTTGCATTTAAAAACATGTAGGGAAAGGATGGCATTATAGGGAAAAAAAAAAAAGTCAAATTTTCTTGAATTTGCCCAAATGTTTGATTTCACATTCTGTGTTTGCAAAATATTGCCACCCACCTACCCATCTAGAATGAATATTCATGCTCTCTTTTTGCAAGAAGTCAATTATTTCTAGTCTTGCTGTCAAGATGGTGGCTAAATTGGCATTTGATTTTCAGTCCCATAGCACAGTACCTAACACATATGTGGGTGAAGCAAAGTACAGAGCCTGATCTCAAATACTGTCTATTATTACTGGGAAAGACCTCTGTAAATTGCCTTACCCACAGGGGTAGAGTGTCCCTCTCTCCCACCCAGCCTCTGCTAACCACATGGTTTGAGGCGTTGAGCATGTCAGTGAAGGGGCTTGGTGGAAGGGTTCAGGTAATGTGTTTATTCTTTCCCAGATACCCTCCTCTCATCCTCAGCTTCAAATCCATTTATCTCCCCTGTAAAGTGCTTATTGACAGATAACTTGAGTGCTCAGAATGGTGCCAGCTGAAGACGGCCCCTCCAAACAGAGTGGTCATGGTTTCTCTTGATCTCTCCAGGCTGAATCCAGAGCAGTGTGTTTCTGTCTCAACCTCAAGGATTAGCTCAGGGACCCCCCCCCTCCCCCCGCTACCACCACCACCAGTGGCTTTCTTGGGTCGTTGATTTTTCAGAGAGAAATGCCTGCGGTAGAGGCATGAAATAGCACTGCTCAGCCTCAAAAAAGGGTTTGCAAGCTCATTCAGCCAGAAAGCAATTTTACTGGGTCTCCCAGAAAGCTGCTGCCCCACCTACATTTGCAAACACTCTCTTACATGTACTCTGTTTTTTCAAGTCTCCAATTCTGACTCTTCTTTTGTTAGGTTAAGAAGAGTGTGTGTTTCCAGGTATGCAACAAAGAAAGTCCAGCTTAGCACATGCTTTATGAGCCCAGTGTCTGATTTCATGTAGTCTACAGCCTGATTTCTCTTGGGTCCCTTCTACCCTAGCCAGATACTACTTAAATGATCTGGTACAGTTAAAGTCTGTCATCAGGCTGGATTAGGTACAATCTCCCTTCTATAGAACAGCAGGACCAAATGACTTCCAGCTTCATCTTCCCCTGAATGCTATCATCAGCAAAAAAAAATATCAAGCAGTAGCCACTATTAGTAAAGCATTGTGCAAGAATCACATGGTTATACAAAACAACCCCCACTTTGAGGAGCTCAAAATCTAGGAAAAGAAGCCAAGATGTTCAATATAACCCATTGTTCATAGAAAAGACAAATATGGGAATTCAAATTCAGGTCCTGTCACTAACTAGTTTATCTTGAGAAAGTCACTTAACCTCTCTGTATCACAGTTTCCTTATCTGAAATGTGGCTGGTAATCATTAATTATCAATGATAATTGACAATACACAAAAAATACTATGAAGATGAGCCCCCATTTATTTTGACAGACAACAATATAAGGAATGAGGATAAGCTAAGGAATAGACAATGAAAACCTGAAATATGCTATTACTATTACTATATTATTATACTATTACTACTCTATACTATTATTATACTACATTATTATACTACTATTATTACTATACTAATTACTATACTATACTGTTACTCTATTTTATTAATTACTATACTATTACTATTAATTTATGCTATACTATATTATACTACTGTGAAGAGATAAGAGTCTACCAATTTTAAGATGTATTGTAGTAGTAGAATCAACAGGTTTTGACATCCATTAGATGGTATGGAAAGTTGAAAGGAGTAAAAGGCAATTCTTAGGGTTGAGTCTTGGCAAATTGGGGTATGATAGGATCATTACTATAAATTAGGAAGTCAGAAAAACAAACTTGTTTGTAGAAGAGTGTGACAAGCTTGATTTTTGATAATGTTGAGTTTGAGGAGCTAGCAGAACGTCCTGGTGGAGACACCTAACCAGCAGCTGGAAATTACATTCAGGGAAAAAGATGAGTTTTGGAGATATGAATTTAAAAGTCATCAGCAAAAATGCATAGCTGAGAGTTTGAATTATAATGTCCAGACAATTGAACATAATAGTAAAAAATAAATTTGAAAAAATAAATTCTTTTTTTAAAAAATAAAATTGTGAAAAATAGAAAAAAAAATAAAAAATAAAAATAGTAAAATAACATAATAAAAAAATAAAATATCCAGACAAAAGGTGACTATAGAATCTCAGACTAGGTGTGCATTCAGGGTTCTGCTCACCTGTCATTCTATAGCTATCAAAAAGAGAGAAAGAAGAGCCCCTTTCTTAAAAGACAATGCATCAACTAGTCTATCAACCTGAGTATTTCAGGAGCTATTAAGAGTATCATGGTGAACTGATTTATCAAACCATCATCCATTGATATTTTCCCTTCAATGAAATGAATCACATCAGATCACACGGAATCTGGTCAACCCACAGTGAAAAGATTAAATCTAAATAGGAAATCTTAGGACCAGATGCTGAACTGGAACTAGAATGTCCAGGCATGTCCAAATCAAAGCTAGTTAGTCTAGTCCCTCTCTCCAGTTTGTTCCACCAATGACCCTGATGTCTGGGATTAGAGTCCTTTAACATTCAGGATCCATGATCTGGGTCTAGAAGTCTTTTTTTTTTTTTTTTTTTCTTTTCAGCGTGACAGAATTCATTGTTTTTCCACCACACCCAGTGCTCCATGCAATACGTGCCCTCCCCAATACCCACGACCTGGTTCCCCAACCTCCCACCCCCCACCCCTTCAAAACCCTCAGGTTGTTTTTCAGGGTCCATAGTCTCTCATGGTTCACCTCCCCTTCCAATTTCCCTCAGCTCCCTTCTCCTCTCCAGCTCCTAGAAGTCTTTATCAGAACTGCTCTTCGCACCTGTTCTACCATGCCCATTCACATCAACTCTGGGCCTCTGAAAGAAGTATCCTCAGTCCTGAATTATTGCCATGGTTCCTTCCTGGTTTTCCATCTTCCCCTCTCCTTTGGTCAACCCAGTCAATTCATTGTTTTCTGTTCAATGTCACTTGATTAACATTGTTTTCTATTATCAACACTCTTTAATGTTACTCAAGCCTACTTCCTGTCATGCCTTGCTCAAAAAGTCTCAAGAGTTTCTTATGGCTCAATTTCTGTATGTAAATTCCTTACTTGGGCATTCAAAATCCTCCCCAATATTGCCTGCTCTCAACTACTTGTGATTTATATTCCAGCCAAAAAGGACCCATGATGATTCTGGAACTTCATTCACATATGTCCATACTTGAGACCAGTGCTGAATCCCAAACTGAAATCCAATCTACACTACATGAAGCAGGTGATTTTTACACCCACATCTTGAAATCTTTTTCTATTCCCTCAGCTAGATATAAACTTTTCCAGGATCCAGTAGAATGAAGTGGCCAAAAGCTTGAATTCTAAAGATGAACTGTGTGTTTGAAATCCCAGCTATACTATTAGCTGACTGTGTGACCACAAGCAAGTCACTTTGCACTCGACATCTGTTTCCTGATCTGGGAAATGGGGAATATTAATCAGATATTAAATGAGATGATACATATTTAATCTGGCATATGGAATCCCATAAGCATGCAGCAAATTTGAGCTATTATAGCAGATGCTGCTGATAGCCCACCCATATCCCCCTGGTATTCATCTCTACAGTCTCAAGGCTGTTTATGGAAAACATCTGTGACTCTGTGTAGTCATGAGACAATGCTCAGCCCCTACATAGGACAGCACAGAAGTATCTGAGGCTTAATCCCCTGAGAAGCAACTCTCAACCGATGACAGATGGAGAATTAGAGGATGAATACCCCTTGTTTAGGATAACTCTGAAGCATAGTCTATATATGGACAATATGGTATCTATATTGTCTTAGAGTTCCCAACCAGCCTGTAATGCTACTTGGCCTTAGTGATAACTGGCTTGATATGTATCTTTTAACAGTTTCCTTCCTTGTCTTACTCTCTACTCTTTCACATGTGTTTCCTGGGATTCCCCTCCCAAATAAACCAAGGGTACTTGAATTGTTATTTCAGGTTCCACTTTAAGGGGAATCCAAAACCATGACAAGCACTTACCATTAGAAATGACTTCTGACAGACAGAGATCACAAGTAGGCAGAGAGAGAAGAGGAAGCAGGCTGAGCACCCTGCTGAGCAGAAAGCCCAATGCAGGGCTTGATCCCAGGACCCTACAAGGGGTGTTAGAGAGGAGAAGGGAGTTGGGGTAAATTGGAAGGGGAGGTGAACCACGAGAGATTATGGACTCTGAAAAACAATCTGAGGGGTTTGAAGTGGCGGGGGGTGGTGGGAGGTTGGGGTACCAGGTGGTGGGTATTATAGAGGGCACGGATTGCATGGAGCACTGGGTGTGGTGAAAAAATAATGAATACTGTTTTTCTGAAAATAAATAAATTGAAAAAAAACCCCACCAATAAACTTTGTTTGCATTAATCTTCTGGTAATTAGGATTTACCTTCATTAGACCTAAAGTCCAATTGAAAAATTAAGTAGGATGCAACCAACTTTAAACTCCTATGAACACTTCACATAGAAATGATTCAGTCTACATTTGGAGAACAAAGAATAAAGGGAGATTAAAAGGCTATTTAGTGAATATAAAAATAAAGCAAGAACAATTGATTGGTCACTAGAAGTATTTAACAGGCTTTTGTGGTCTGACACACTCTTCCTCATAAAGATGGATCTACCTAAGTTCACCAGGAGCCACTCATGGTCTGCCTCTCTGTGACGTCAGGACTCCCCATCCTCCTTCAGTTAGATTCCATTGGGCCTTCATCATTACCTCATCACATTTTCTCCTCTTAATATACTTGTGTAACCTTTTTATTTTCCAAATATGGAAAATATTTTACAGGGATTACGTTTTTGTTAGGTTCCTCACTCTAATCCTATTAGCACATTCTTCAGAACTCACTGTGGGGTGGGTAAATTTAAGGAGACTTTTCTGTAGCTGGTTAATCCAGCCATGGGGTGTGGTTTCTTGTAACAGCCAGTTAGAGAAATCTTTTTCCCTAAACTTCTGTCTTGGCCCCATCCTGAACTTTGCCTCCTAGATCTTGGGGTCTGTGTTATGTGGAAGACAAATACTAGAAATCAGTGACCTGTGAACTAGGGCCCTTGGATTATCAACAGGTAATGAAGAATTACTCTCAAAAAGCTGTAGAAGATTTGTGATCATGAACTTGAGAATTGCTAGAGCCTTCATGCTACCGGCAATACCTTTCTTTTTTATTTTAGTTTCTTTTATTCTGTTATGTTAGTCATCATAAAATACATCATTAATTTTTGGTGCAGTGTTCCAACATTCATTGCTTATGTACAACACCCCATGTTCTATGCAATTCGTGCAGCAATACCTTTCAAAAGTATCCTTCCATGGTAGTGTTTCTCAGAGGGTTACCCATGGACCAACTGTATTAGAAGGGCTTCTGGTGCTGCTTAAGACGCAGACTTCTGGTCTAGATAAGGCACACTGAATCCCAGTCTCCTGTGAAGGTCCTGCAATTTTCATTTTTCACAAGCTTCCCACATTGTTAAGGTGACCATCTCATCCTAATTTTGCCAGGACTGTCCTGATTTTAGTTTAGGAACTCCCCTGTTCCTGGGACAGTTGGTCACCCTGTGGGCCCATCTTTTGCACACTGAATTTTTAGACCTTCTTACCAACTCCAAAGTAAGCCACAATGACGCAAATGCCACTTTTACTCAGTAGACGTTTCTGAGCTCTGAGCCTTTCAGGTGGCTTTAATCCAGTGCCATACTGGGTGTGGGTCTTGGTGAGAACCTTCTGTTGTGGTGTGAGTATTAGGATACATGCAGCTTTTGTTTCATTACTTTCCCTTTCTTTTGAACCTCAGAGGCAGAAAGTTGAACTTGGTCCTGAATTCCCAGTCCACCATTTTCTCCGGTGTCTCCAAGACCCCACTCTGGATTTGTGTAGTTATTTATTCTCACTTTTCCTCCACTCTCCATGCCCAGCAGGAAAACTTTGCCATGGAACTGTTATATGCTCTTGAGTCTGTTGTGTCCTGTAAAACATGTAGCATTGCTTCCTTTGTATTTTAATTTATACAGTTGTAAATTAAACTGCAGACTTCAACCCAGCTCTTACCCTTTTCTATGAAGTACTGTATTTAATGCTGTGTGGTCCTTTAATTTGTTATTTCCTGTGGTGGACAGCTCTTAAGGTGGCTCCAGCCTGTTGGTATTCATGCCCTGTGCAATCACCTCCTCTCACATGTGAGCCAGACCTAGTGACCTGCTCCCAATGAACAGAATGTGGCAAAACTGATAGATGTCACTTATGAGATTCAGTTAGGAAAAAACCCCATCTTCCTTCTTTGCTTTATTATTTTGTTCACGCTGATGCAAGCCAGCTGAAATGTTCAGAGCTACCTTCTACAGAGGCCCAATGGAAGGGGCTGGAGAGAGGCCTCCAGCCAACAATCAGCAAGGAATTGAGGTCAACAGTTCAATAGAACAAAAAAACCAGAATCCTACCAACACTCTGTGAGTGACTTTGGAAGTAAACATTTCCTCAGTCCAGTTGAGCCTTGGGATGACTAAAGCTCTGGATAATACTTGATCGCCCTCTTATGACAGGTCCTGAGCCACAGGACCCAGCTTGGCTATGGTAGCTCCTGACCCATAGAGTCAGCAAGATAAATAAATGTTTGTTGTTTTAAGATCCTAAGTTTTGGGTAATTTTTTACACAGCTATAGATAACTAATACATTTTTAATCAATGCATGGTATCCATACTAGGCTTCTACTACATGAACTTTTCCATTCCCTGAAGATCACACCTAACTGAATCTAACACCCATGACTATAAACATCACCACTGTGAACATCTTGAGCAAGACCCTCTTCTGGATCTATATGAATAGTTTCCCGGGATGTATATGCACAGTAGAACTGCTAGGGAAGACCCAGAGACTAGAGAAGCCCATAGAACAATACTTTCAATTTCTTCAATTCCTAAATTATTTATTTTTTCAAAAGATTTTTCCCCTTAACATTTTGTTCTATAAGTGGATAGTCCTTGGGGAAAATAAAGAGATCTCCTGACTAATGGATATTTTGCATGCAGAATGGTCGATCAAGGAAGAGTCACATGAGGTCTGTAGGACAACTTGGAGGACTGGTGTTTTGTCTTGAAAAGACACTCAGCTATCTTCTTCTTTTTGATCCAGGCTGACTGATTCATGCTGGACTTCAGACATGAGGGGCTAGGAGTAGGAATGAGGGTTTGTTCAAAGCTGATTGGACACATCTATAACCATTAAAACAATGTTTCTCTATTTGGATTTAGTAAATGATCTCAAGTTCTTGTAAATTTGTGCAGAGACCCTGTGGCCAAGAGAAGATCTATCATTTTATTCTTTACAGTAGGCTGAAATATATTTGGAACTCATTGGACTGTGGCTGTCTTATATCAAAAAGCATTTCATAACAAAACATCATCATGCTCCATTTATAGAAATAGCGCGCTGTGCTTTGGCTGCTGTGGGCAAATAAAAAATTTTCCTGTAACATAAACAGCCTCACCTTACTTCTAAAACTAAAGGGCCATAAAAATTTTATTCAAATAGACTTTTGACATAGAGACACATATAAAAACATGTTAAATATATACATATGTATTCATAGATATATACATATATGTCTGGATAGATAGCACACACAGGAGATATTATTGTAAATTGACTTTAAAACATAGTAGATAGTATTGGGAGAGAGAATATCAAAGTCAAAGGGGTCTCTGTAAAAATCTAGGCCATGCACCTTATTTCACAAAGGAAGAAACTGAGGCCCAGATGAAGTGACATGTCCAAGGCCTATGGTATGCCGGAGGCAGAGTGTAAAATAGAAACTAAACCTCCAACTCCTGGTCAGTGCCATCCTATAAACTCACAACTGACATAAATTTAAATTGCTTGACTTGAAAATGAATTTTGCCTTTTTAAAAAAAAATCTCTCTTGAATTTACCAAGTAGAATTTTCAAACAAATGGATATTGCTCAGGCTTATAGAATATGCGAGGATTTAAAAATATGTCCATAATGCAAGCTAGTGCAGCCACTCTGGAAAACAGTATGGAGGTTTCTCAAGATGTTAAAAATAGAGCTACTCTATGACTCAGCAATTGTACTACTAAGTATTTACCCTAAAGATACAAATGTAGTGAAAAAATGGGGACATGCACCCCAATGTTCATAGCAGCAATGTCCACAATAGCCAAACTGTGGAAGGAGCTGAGATGCCCTTCAACAGATGAATGGATAAAGAAGATGTGGTACATATATACAATGGTATATTATGCAGACATCAGAAATAATGAATACCTGCCATTTGCATTGACATGGATGGAACTGGAGGGGATGATGCTAAGTAAAGTAAGTCAAGCAGAGAAATACAATTATCATATGGTTTCACTCATATGTGGAACATAAGCAATGGCATGGAGGACTTCTAGGGGAAGAGAGGGAAATCTGAATGGGGAGAAATCAGAGATGGAGATGGACCATAAGAGACTATGGACCCTGGGAAATTAACTGCGAGTCTCAGAAGGGGAGGAGGTGGGGGGAGGGGGTAACAGGGTGATGGGTATTAAGGAGGGCATGTGTTGTGATGTGCACTGTGTGTTATACATAATTAATGCATCATTGAACACTACATCAAAAACTAATAATGTACTATACAGTGGCAAATTGAACATAATAAAAATAAAAATTAAAAAATAAAATATGTCTTTTATCCATTTGGGGTTTGTCTTTGTGTATGGTGTAAGAGAATGGTCGAGTTTTATTCTTCTATATATAGCTGTCCAATTTTCCCAGCACTACTTATTAAAGAGATTGTCTTTTTTCCACTGTATATTTTTTCCTGCTTTGTCAAAGATTATTTGACCATAGAGTTGAGGGTCCATATCTGGGCTCTTTACTCTGTTCCACTGGCCTATGTGTCTGTTTTTATGCCAGTACCATGCTGCCTTGGTGATCACAGCTTTGTAGTAAAGCTTGAAATCAGGTAACATGATGCCGCCAGTTTTATTTTTGTTTTTCAAAAAGACCTCAATGTGAGGCAGGAATCCATCAAAATCCTAGAGGAGAACATAGGCAGTAACCTCTTCGATATCAGCCACAGCAACTTCTTTCAAGGTATGTCTCCAAAGGCAAAGGAAACAAAAGCGAAAATGAACTTTTGGGACTTCAAGATCAAAAGCTTCTGCACAGCAAAGGAAACTGTCAAGAAAACAAAGAGGCAACCCACAGAATGGGAGAAGTTACTTGCAAATGACAGTACACACAAAGGTTGATATCCAGGATCTATAAAGAACTCCTCAAACTCAACATACACAAAACAGGTAATCATATCAAAAAATGGGCAGAAGATATGAACAGACACTTCTCCAATGAAGACATACAAATGGCTATCAGACACATGAAAAAATGTTCATCATCACTAGCCATCAGGGAGATTCAAATTAAAACCACATTGAGGTAACACCTTACGCCACTTAGAATGGCCAAAATTAGCAAGATGGGAAACAACGTGTGTTGGAGAGGATGTGGAGAAAGGGGAAGCCTCTTACATTGTTGGTGGAAATGCAAGTTGGCGCAGCCACTTTGGAGAACAGTGTGGAGATTCCTCAAGAAATTAAAAATAGAGCTTCCCTGTGACCCTGCAATTGCACTACTGGGTATTTACCCCAAAGATACAGATGTAGTGAAAAGGAGAGCCATCTGTACCCCAATGTTTATAGCAGCAATGGCCACGGTCGCCAAACTATGGAAAGAACCAAGATGCCCTTCAGCAGACAAAGGGATAAGAAAGATGTGGTCCATACACACTATGGAGTATTATGCCTCCATCAGAAAGGATGAATACCCAACTTTTGTAGCAACATGGACTGGACTGGAAGAGATTATGCTGAGTGAAATAAGTCAAGCAGAGAGACTCAATTATCATACGGTTTCCACTTATTTGTGGTGCATAACAAATAGCATGGAGGACAAGCAGAGATAGAGAGGAGAAGGGAGTTGAGGGAAATCGGAAGGGGAGGTGAACCATGAGAGACTATGGACTCTGAAAAACAATCTGAGAGTTTTGAAGGGGTGGGGGGTGGGAGGTTGGGGGAAACAGGTGGTGGGTATTGGAGAGGGCATGTATTGCATGGAGCACTGGGTGTGGTGCAAAAATAATGAATACTGTTATGTTGAAAATAAAAAATAAATTTAAAAAAATTAAAAATATATTTTAAAAAGAAATTAAAAATAGAGCTTCCCTTGACCCTTCAGTTGCACTACTGGGTATTTACCCCAAAGATACAGATGTAGTGAAAAGAAGGGCCATCGGTACCCCAATGTTTATAGAAGCAATGGCCACGGTCGCCAAACTGTGGAAAGAACCAAGATGTCTTTCAACAGATGAATGGATAAGGAAGATGTGGTCCATATACACTATGGAGTATTATGACTCCATCAGAAAGGATGAATACCCAACTTTTGTAGCAACATGGATGGGACTGGAAGAGATGCTGAGTGAAGTAAGTCAAGCAGAGAGAGTCAATTATCATATGGTTTCACTTATTTGTGGAGCATAACAAATAACATGGAGGACATGGGGAGATAGAGAGGAGAAGGGAGTTGAGGGAAGTTGGAAGGGGAGGTGAACCATGAGAGACTATGGACCCTGAAAAACAATCTGAGGGTTTTGAAGGGGTCGGGGTTGGGAGTTTGGGGGAACCAGGTGGTGGGTATTGGAGAGGGCACGTATTGCATGGAGCACTGGGTGTGGTGCAAAAACAATGAGTACAGTTACGCTGAAAAGAAATTAAAAAAAATAAGGTGACAAAGTGACGGTTAATAAATTATTATTCAGGGTTTTTAAAAAAAATAAAATATGTCCACAAATTATTTTTTTTTAATTTAAATCTAATTTGCCAACATATAATACATCTCATGGTTTTTCTCTCTCAATGATTTCCCATTCAGTTTTCCCTCCCTACTATGATCTTCTGCCCTTTTTCTTATTTTCCATATACAAGTGAATCCATATGATAATTGCCTGTCTCTGACTTAATTTCAATCAGCATAATGCCCTCCAGTTCCACCCATATTGATGTAAATGGTCGGTATTCATCCTTTCTGATGGCTGAGTAATATTCCATTGTGTGTGTGTGTGTGTGTGTGTGTGTGTGTTATACACATATATATCACATCTTCTTTATTCATTCATCTGTCGATGAACTTCTGGGCCCTTTCCACAGTTTGGCTTTTGTGGACATTGCTGCTATGAACATTGGGGAGGAGGTCCGCTTCAGATCAATACATTTGTATCTTTGGGTAAATACCTAGTAATGCAATTGCTAGGTCATAGGGTAGCTCTATTTTTAAATTATTGAGGAACCTCCATACTCTGGAACCTCTAAGTCCAGAGTGGCTGTACCAGCTTGCATTCCCACCAAGAATGTAAGAGGGTTCCTCTTTCTCCACATGCTTGCCAATATTTGTTCTTTCCTTACTTGTTAATTTTCGCCATTCTGACTAGTATCTCATTGCAGTTTCGATTTGTATTTCCCTGATGCCAAGTGATGTGGAGCTTCTGCACAGCAAGGGAAACAGTCAACAAAACAAAAAGACAACCTACAGAATGGGAGAAAGTATTTGTAAATGACATCAGATAATGGGCTAGTATCCAAGATCTATAAAGAATTTATCAAACTCAACACCCCAAAAACAAATAATCCAGTCAAGAAATGGGCAGAAGACTTTTCTCCAAAGAAGACATACAAATTGCCAACAGATACATGAAAAAAATGTTCCACAAATTCTTGATAATCTCCCTTCTATTAGTGTAAACTGGATTTAGTAATTTAATCCTAAAGACTAGAATATGGCAGAGATGACAGTTTATGGCTTCTGAGACTCAATCATAAATAAGGCAGCATCCTCTTTGGTCTCTCTCTTGATTACTCCCTCTGGGGTACGTCAGCTTCCAGGTCAGCTTTACCTTCAAGTGATGAGGATCTGAGGCCTCCAGTCATAGCTGTGTGAATGCACCATCTTGGGAGCAGAGTCTCCAGCTCCAGTCAATCTTTCAGAAGACTGCAGCCCCAGTTGACATCTTGACTGCAACTGCATAAGGGATCTCAAGCCAGAACCACCCAGTCAAGTCCCTCTCAAATTCCTGACACACAGTAATTCTGATAAAATTTTATCATTTATACCACTAAATTTAATTTGTTATACTATAGATAGGTAGTACAGAGCACTAACATGCCTCCCATAAATTACCATCATGAAAACAGCTACTTATTTTATTAAAGGGTAAAACTAGCCTATTGGAGAACATTCTTTCTACCAAAGTTTGAGCACTTGAGTTTCAACAGCAAGAAGAATATAAGAATAAGGGCTTCTTGGCTTCCCACTGGCTGCCTGTGTCTGGTCTGCAGCCTCATAAGCCTGGTTGTTTTACCAGAGCTACCCTGCATGTTACTGACATGTGTCCCTTTCAGGGCCTCATCTGAAGCCTCTGAGAAAACATCTTAGGTTCAGACCACAGTAAAACATTAATGAGACCTACGTCTCAGTTCCAGCTCTACTCAGATCTTGAGTGTGTCACCTTGGCAAAGTTCTTTTCCCTTTTTAATTCTCAAGTTTGAGCTTTTTCATAAGGAAAAAATTATCAAAGTCCCTTTTTGTTCCCTTATATAGGCTAGTCAATGCATTATCAAAAGACCCCAACTAGGGGTGTCTGGGTGGCTCAGTGGGTTAAACCTCTGCCTTCGGCTCAGGTCATGATCTCAGGGTCCCGGGACTGAGCCCTGCATGGGCTCTCTGCTCAGCAGGGAGCCTGCTTCCCACCCTCTCCCCCTCCCCGCCCTCACTTTCTGCCTGTCTCTCTGCTTAATCGTGATCTCTTTCTCTGTCAAATAAAGTCTTTAAAAAAAAAAAAAAAAAGACCCCAACTAATAGTCAGTGTGCCAGGAGTGGAGCACAGTTTGACTAGTCTCCAAGCCTCATGATTTTCCTTGAAGGTGAGTTTTTTTCTGAATTCCTCCATAAAACAAGGAGCTGAAGAGGCTGGCCACCGTCAGATGACTCATAGACGATTCCTTCTACTTTACCAGAATTTGTAGTCTGCTTTCTCTTCATCTCCTTCCTGCCTTTTTTAAACTCTGTTTGCATATTAAGTTTTTTCAACATGGGCTCACCAATGACATTAAATGGGAGAAAACTGTTAAGCAACTATAGTTCTGGTAGAAGTTCACCTGTGTAGCTGTGCAAAGATGATATTATTCAAGAAGACTGAACTTAAGCCAGATACTTAGAGGCACATTTACTTGCCTTTGCCACTCACTGGCTCTGTACTACTACACTTCACCCATCCCAGCCTCAACTCCTTCTTCACTAAGGAAAACTTAATAAAAATTATAATAGTTAATACTTAATGACCACATTTTAAACAATAAGTTAAGTAAGTTGCATACATTGCCTTTAACACAACTTTGCAATGTAAGAATTATTATCTTCCATATTTTACAAAGGAGGAAGCTAAAGTTCAGAGCTAGTAAGTGGTGGCACCAGGATTCAAACCCAAGCTCTTAACTACCATAGTCAGAGTAATTCTGAATCGGTCTCAGTGTGAAGTAGAGATATCTGAGTGTAGGGATTTAGAAAACATGCTGTATGTGGATGGCTGATGGGGTAAGTCTGTCAGGTATTTATACAAGGAACTATGGAATGGAGTTAGCATCAGGGCACATGTGTTTGCTTTCAGGTCACAGGCCCCCCTGTTTTAGAGAAAAGGGTGTCTCACCCCAGAAGATTCCCTTTCCTTCAGGCCAGCCATGGCAATTTTGTGGGACCAGTAAAAGAGCAAAGTAAAAACCAAAATGTAGGATATTAGCATGCAGGGCATCTTCAGCATTGGTACCCGCATCTTCAGCTGTAAATGCCCCACTGTAAACAGCAACGACTTTGACTTTGGATACTGGCAAGAATTAAATGTCTCCAGCAGACAGCAGTGACAGAGTTTCAGCAGCAATGGGAGTCATTACCCCAAATGAGCCAGAGTGGGAAAAGATAAAAACACCAGATGTCACACGGTAGCCTAAGGACCACCTTGCAGAGCACATAATGGACACTCTCTGCTCTGAGACTACTGATGAGACACCAAGGGAGACAGAAACTCGGGGCTGCTTGAAAGAAATTTGAAAGGGATCTGGAAGTTCTACAGAACACAAGTATAGTTTCCTGGAGAGGTTCTGTGTTTGCTTTTGGGATCCTATTTTCATCCTCAGGCTTCAGTGGTCTGAAAAATGTGGGTTACCGATCCAATGAAAGAGCGCTCCTCCACAGTGTTCCATAGAGGTCCTTTTGCCCTTTGGCTTATGATCCCCAGAATTATAGAATATCAGACTGGACTGACAGAAGCACTGGGGCTAGGGGAAGGCTATGTAGGCCCATGGGTGCGTCTGACAGGATTTCTTATGCTACATGGCTGCCCTTGGGAACTGGTGCTGAACGGCAGTTACCCTTAATTGAGTGGTTCCAGTGGTACTTGGCCAGAAAAGTGAATAATTTCTCTAACTGGCCACAGATCTCTCCTGGGAAAGATGTCTGTTCTGAGGCAGAGGCATTGTTTCCCCCACTGACAGCTGGAAAGCACAGCTTCTTTGGGGAAATGGGGGTTGCAGCTATCTTACTGAGGTGAGTGCTGTAGGGAAGAGGATGGGGGAGAGGCGGGGAGGACAACATTCCTCCTACCGGGAAAGGGAGCTGGAATCCTGAGACTGGCTTCCTGCTGGGAAGGGGCTGGGTGAACCATCTGACCCCACCTTTTGCTTGGAAATAGAGAGAGTCTCACCCCAGAGGAAGTAGGGAGGAGCAAAGGGAAAGAGCTGCAGGGCATATTCCTCCCCTTCCTTCCCAAGCAGAAAGAAAGCTGTCTTTAATTAGGATGGGAAAGGAGATTCAAAACATCTGGCGGGAAAAGTGCTTGTTCTGGAGGGCCTTGGAAGGGGAGGGTGAGAAGAAGGACAGCTGGGTGGGCAGTGAAGCCTTCAGGACAATTGGCCTGCCACTATCCTCCCTGTCGATCACTTCTTACTCTTCACCTCTGCTTTGTGTCCTTGTCAGGCTGAGGCTTATGGAGCCTCCTGCCCCAGGCTGAAGGGAGAAGTAAAGCAGCCCAACCCGGGAAGTACAGCCCACAAGTTTCTGGGGTCCATAGGTAATTCACACAATAGCACAGACCACCCACTGAGTGGGTATCCCAGGGTTCACAGCCTCTAGCATTCAGGCAGCTAGTCAGCATGGGTTTGCCTGTGGAAAGCCTTGTTTTAAATCTCAAATCTATCAATCTGCCTTCCTCCTTCCTCTTTAAAACTCTTCCAGGCTCCCGCCTCCCCTAGGAAGCCTTCTTGGATTCTCTGCGCAGAAGCTAACCATACCTTCTTCCCACCACACACAAGATGTCAATGCTCTGAAGTTTCTGTTCTTTTACTGTTCTCCCTTTGACTTTGGGTGGTCCACTTTCCCCATCTAAGGCAGAGTCGATGACCAAGAGACATTGGGATTGCAGAATTAGCTTTGTCTGTCTTCCCAGAAATCAAACTCCTAACCCTAAGACCCTAGGTTTTGAGTGCCTTGTAACTCAAAGGCTGACGGCTCCTTAAAGATTACCTACTGGATAGGATTTACTACTTTCCCCAAGAGGTCACTGCCCAGGGATACTCTGATTAAGATTCCTCCTGGGGGTGGATAGATTGAGTCTGGATACGAGGCCAGGAAATGTCCTTTCCATTTCCTCAATTACAGATAGAGCAGAGTAGTGTGCTGAGTAAGAGCTGAGCAATCACCAAGAACCCTGTAACTGTGGGCCCAGGATCTGTTTTTCATCAACCTCTTTCATTGGAACATGGTGGTCTCTTCAAGTTTACAGTTTGTATTGGACATCCAGACCCTAAAGAGTCCCTTGTTTCCGGGAAGGTGTATTTTCCATCCCACTTCAAGCCACAGAGTCATGTGCCATGTCCCAAGGGAGGAGCCATTCCAAAACACGTGCTAAAGCTTCATTTGTGCCCTATGGGCAACTATGGCTTCCAAGGCTTCCAGCCAAGATGATGGTAACAAGTTAATTATAATTTTTAAACTTTGGCTGGTTCACATATAAGAATTTAAATTACTATAAAGCTGTAGCATCATGGACTTTTAGAACTGAAAGTGATTTTAAACACTGAGATCAACTTTTGTTTGACACATTAAGAAATGACAGTCCAGAGAAGATGCACAATTTGAGCAAGTTCATACAACCAGCTAGAACACCTAGGTGCTAGTCCTCCCTCTACAATTACTCCTGACCTGTGTTATTTCTATGATATGTGGGGTCAGAGAAGACACTAGACCTAGAGAAGACACTAGACACGAGACCCTAGGCATGAAAATAATTAATGCAACTCTGAAAATAACACCAAATTTAAAAAGACAATGCTTGAAGTTTTACTGAGGTTAAAATAGTTTTTCTCTTAGATAATTTTGATTATAAAATTCTTCAAAAGTTCATCAGAAAGGAACTTTCTTATTTTCTGGTTATTTCATGTTTAGCTGAGGCCTACAGCACATGTTCAGTCTTGCCAATTGAGTAGATAACCCACAATGACCCATGCCATGTATTTTGAGGGGGATCACATTTAGCTAGCAAGGGCCTCACACTCTCATTTTCCCCTTGGTTCTCCTGGGAGGGCGCTTTCAGGGAGGGAGATCTCAGGAGTTGTTGAAGGGCTGGAAAGGAGGCACGGGGCCAGGATCCCCAAGCCAAGTCAGGGTAGAGGGACAAGTTGCTAATAGCAGCTCCTGGTCACTGAATACTTGTGCTACGCCATGGATTCCTTGGAACCTAGAGAAGAAGAAGCCTGCTTGGAGTGAGGCCTTCTTTCACCCCGTTCTTTTATTGTTAGTCAGGAACCCAACCCAATGAAAGTGTGAAGAATCAAGGAGATGAGGCGAAGCACATTGGGAAATGGGCTAATTTTAGATTGAGAGATTGGGTGGGGATGATATGTGAGGGTGGGGACCTGGGATGGGTGACGCTGAAGATTCAAGGCTAAATGCTGGGGCCTAAGATGCTTCAGGAACATATGAGTAGGGGACTTTATAGTTCCATTTCACAGGCATAACTAGGGGCAGTGGTGATAGGCACAGGTGTGTGAACATCTAGGAAAAGCAAAAGAGATCTTCCCAACAAATTCATGTATTAACTCCCTCCAATCTCTTCCTCCATTTCAGAAGCAGAACTTCCCTATTTGCATATGCTTTTACACAGATCCTTCTAGTACTGAAAGGATCTCCTCTAGGTAAAGCTGGCTGTAAATATCATATTTCATACTTCTTTTGGCATTTTGGAGGGTTACCCCCCAAAATCATTTTAATATAAAGATTTTCTTGCTTAAAGGGTCTGGAAAAATGACTGGATAAGTTCAAAGGAGTATTCAGAAACTTCTGAAGGCTGGCCTCATGGTCAAGGTGTGAATGGAACCTGGTATTCTTTCATTCCCTTATTGGGAAGTTGCAGCTGACAAATTTTAGGTTCTTCCCCACCCTCCCCACCCCCAACCCCATTACTACAACAGTGAAAGCCCATAGGCTTGACCTGGTATGGAGCCAACTAGTGGTTTTATAGCTTTGAAAAGAGCTGACAGTAAAGAGATGAGATGGGGAAATAAAATTCTTCCCTGGAAAAATAAACAAGTCCTATTATTATTATTATTTTATTTTTATTTTTTTTAAGATTTTACTTGTTTATTTGACAGAGAGAGACACAGCGAGAGAGGGAGCACAAGCAGGGGGAGTGGGAGAGGGAGAAGCAGGCTTCCCTCTGAGCAGGGAGCCCAATGTGGGGCTCCATCCATCCCATGACCCTGGGATCATGACCTGAGCCAAAGGCATCCGCTTAACAACAGAGCCACCCAGGTGTCCCTATTATTATTATATTATTATTTAAGTGATCAATGCTAATCAGATCAAGTTTATTTCAAGGCCTGAAAAATCACAAATTGTCTGGCTCAGAATATTGATGCCATTTGTGGAATGCTGAGCAGAGCCTAAGAATTCAGGGCCATATTCTGCTTGGGGAGGGAACAGGGAGTGTGGGGAAGAGGAGGAAGGAAACTTCATTTTTCTGTTTCCTTTAGCAAACAAAACAAAACAGTGTTGAGACACCCCTCTTGGGCTGGTGAAAACTGAGGCTAATCCCAGGTGGATTAAACAGCCAGGAGTCCAGGAAATTTCTAGTCCAATGACTGTTTGACAGGTAAGGGATTGAAACTCTGAAGTCACTGCACTGACCAAACCTCTTCATAGAGAGCCAGGAATTGGACCACCTGTTTGAGTTCACCTCTCAGTGACCTCCCCATCTAACCCAGCTCCCCAGAGCCACATCTGGATTCCAGCTGCGCTCCAATGCTGGAAGGGTTTATCACACCCATCCTCCTCCAACTGCCAGAGGTGTCAGGGGAAAGAAGATCACCGAGGTAACAGAGGGACCCCACCACCTCTGCCTCTTGGGTCACCCTTTCAGATGAAGAACATATGGAGAATGAGGTTCCAAAAGAATACTGTTATTAGACCAAAAAAAAAAAATACTGATGTTCATCCATCTCTTTAGGATTTAAAAGACCATTCTAATACTATCACCCAATGATCTTACTAGAAAGTAGGCACATCAAGAAGTAGGATGTTCTCTATTTTGTTCAAACTCCATTTCCACTGCTTAGCCCATACCTAGCAAAAGTGAAAATTTGGTACTTGTTAACTGAATATGGGAACATAGGAACTATGCCCCTTGGGATGCAATCGTCCTTAATGCTCATGCTCTGCATCTATCAGCTTTATTTCTTCCACTTCCCACTCCCCTTTTCTTCATCTAAGCCTATCTCTTCATCACACTTGGAATGCAAAGAGCATGTCTAAGACTGGGTGGCAGGGGAGGGGGGGGGAGACTCTGCACAGGATCGCACTTATTCCCAGGTATATTGGTCCACTTGGGTCACCATAAAAAAGTACCATGGGCTGCAAGACTTAAACAACAGAATTAACTTTCTCATAGTTCTGGAGAAAGTCCAAAATAAAGGTCTTAGGTTCTGGTGACACTTCTCTCCTAGGCTTGTAAATAGCCACCATTCACTGTGTCCTCATACAGCCTTTTCTGTGTGAACACAGAGAGAAAGAGAGACAGAGACTGAGAGAGATCTATCTGGTGTCTCTCCCTCTTCTTACAAGAACGCAGTCCTGTTGGATTAGGGACCCACCCTCATGACCTCATTTAGCCTTAATTACCTCCTTAAAGGATCCTTTTTCAAAATACAGTCACACTGAGAATGAGAACTTCAATCTTTTTTTAATGAATTTGGGAGGGGGACACAATGCATTTCATAACATAGTTCAGACAAGAGTAGTCTTGCCCTGGAGTCCCACACTTTAGAGGGCAATACTGTAGCCTTGTCTGGTTGAGCCCCTCCTCGGAGCATGAGAAATCTACAAGATCATAGGATCATGCCCACCCAGAGCTGATGGTCCACCTTCCAGGCCATGTTCTGAGGACATGGGACCCCAGAATTTCCTTCCCAAGGGAGGGCCATGCCTCTCACTCAGGCAGTGGCCAAGGGTCAGCTATCTGTGGGGAAGAGAAGCATGACCTGGGACATTGAGCTGGGGTGTCCATACCTGTGTCTGCAAGGTATGGGAAGGAGTCTGGGAAAGAAATAGAAAGTGGGTAATCCAGGAGCCTGGGGTCAGGGTCTGGGGCTGAGGGCAGCTTGCTGCAAGTGACCATATTGTGGCAAGGTATTCTGAGGAGTCTGAGGGTTCTACCTGCACCTGGCCTTTCAGCCTCAGTGTTCTTTGGAGAACTGGAAAAATATGTGCTGGTGGGGCTGGTGGGTTAAGATACCTTGTAGAAATAGTCTGCAGAGTATGGACTTGGGTAAGGTGACTAGAAAGCTTGAGACTACTGTCCTCAGGCCCTTCTGGAGGCAGCTGGATGGTGGGAATTGGAAAGGGGCAACAGTGAAGGGAATGACAATAGGGAATAGGTCAGTGAAACCTCTAGTAGAGGATAAAAGAGTCACCTGCTCCTCTATACACACACACACACACTCGCACACAGAATATAGTTATTTTCCTGTGGATTTCTCAATTAATTGGAAAGGAGGTGAGGGTGTGAACGTGAATATTGTCATTACAAAGGCCTATTTTTTGAGGCAGCAAGCTAGTTTATTTCGTGTTTTCTTAGTTTCAGGCACTGTTTTAAAATATTTAGATGTGATATGTGGGCCTCTATTTGTATTCTTCCCCCATATGGTAAATCCTATGAGTGAGTCTAACTTTACGTCCCAGTTTGCAGTTTGATCTGGGACTGTTCCAGTTGATGACTGATGTCCCTCAAGATTATTAATACTACCATACTTTCACTCTCAAAAGTGTCCTGGTTTGGAACAATAAATGACATAGTCCCCCCAGCTAAGAAAGACAACACTAACACAGAAGTTGAGGAATAGAAGAGTAAGAGAATGGTCTAGAAGCATGAAATAGTTGGTCCAACCCTGAGTTGGCTGCAGGGTATTCAAGACATACAAGACAGGATTCCTCCAAGGAGTTTGATGATTATGCATAAGACACAAGACTTACAGTTTGTTTTCTCTGGAGACTAATACAGGGATGTGCACAGATGGCATTGAGTGCTTAATTAACCAAGGCCCAAATATATGGTGTGATGATGAAAGAAATACGACTTTGTCCACAGAATTCTCCAAACTAAGGTTTCCAGTCTGGAGCCTAGAAAATGTTGGGACACTAGTTCAACCACAGGAATAATAATGCAGAAAGAACAATATTCATGTATATCTAAAGCAATAAACAGAAGAATTTTATGGAACTTCCTTAGCGCCTCTCAGAGCCCTGGGTAAAGTGCTGGGCAAAAGTTTCAGGCATTTTCTTTTCCTGCATCCAAGTCCTTATTTCCAATTAGCACTCCTGTCACATCACTTCCTGAGGACAAGGAAGGTGCAGAAGCCAGAATATAAGTGAGGACCATATGGGCAGCTGCTCTGACCTAGCTTCTGCCCCAGTAGTACCTCAACTCCCTTCCCCAGAAGCTGAGGACTGTATGTCTTGAGCTCACTAAGTCTATGCAGTTTGATCACCTTTATGGCATCTTGTTCCACGTGTTGTTTTTCTTTCTCATGAAGCACCTGCCACATGGACACATTCTCCTTGTAGTTGGCTTTCCAATCCCAAGTTGGTAGGGAGCTCCCAAGATTGACCCCTCTCTTCTTGTGCCACAGTGGAGTGTAACTCCTGTTAAGGTTTCTACTATTTTAACGATGTTTAATATTAAATATTTGATTTTTACTTACATTAAATATTTAATACTTTAAAAAATAAGTAAAAATATTCTCATAAAATTAGCAATCAAAATGTGCAAAATAGAATACAGTAAAAAGTCTCATCTAATAAGCTTCTCTCTAGTCTTGTATATTTTCTTCCAGAGACATTTGCTTTTCCCTTTTTTTCTTCTTTCTAATCTTCTACCTTTAGTTGCTCTTTAAACACACACACACACAGAAAAACATTGTTGTGCATTTTTAAAAAATAATTTTAATTTTAGAATAATTTTAAATTTATAGGAAAGTTGCAAAAGTAGTACAGAGAATTCTGTACTACAGTGTCTTCTACAGTACAGTGTCTTCTACTATTAATAACTTAACCTTAATAAGGTACATTTGTCACCATTAATGAATCAATATTGATACATTATTATTAATAAAAGTCCATAACTTATTCAGATTTCCTTAGTTTTCACCTAAGGGCCCTTTTTCTATTGTAAGATCCCATCCAGGATGACACATTACATTTAGTTGTCAGGTTCCTCTTGACTGTACCAATTTCTCAGACTTTCCTTGTTTTTGATGACCTTGAAAGTTTAGAGGGATGCTGGTCAGGCACTTTGTAGAATATCCCTCAGCTGGGATTTGTCTGATGATTTTCTCCTGTTTAGGCTGGGGTTCGGAATTTGAGGAGGAAGGCCACAGAAATCATCCCATGGAAATCAAGTGCCATTTTCATATGAAAAGTACACACCATCAATCTGACTTAGCTCTCTTGATTTTAACCTTGGTCACCTGGCTGGTGATGATCATCTGGAAGATTTCTCCACCATAAATTTACTCACATTCCTCCATTTCCTTATTCTGCTACTCAGAAAAGGTCACTCTATTCCTCCTCCTTGAGGACAAAGTTTCTGACTAAATTATTTGGAATTCTGTGCAGAAGATTAGTCTCTTCTCCCACATTTATTTATTTAAGCAAGTCACTTATTTATAGCAGTAAGGACCCATGGACATTTATTTTGTAGTTTGTGTTATAATCTGTATTAGTCAGTTTAGGCTGCCATAACAAAATACCACAGATTAGGTGGCTGAAACAACAGAAATTTATTTTCTCACAGTTCTGAAGCCTGGAAAACCCAAGGTCAAGTTTCTGGTGAGAGCTCACTTCCTGGCTAGCAGACATCCACTTTCTCATTGTGTCCTCATAGTAGAGACAGAGAAGCTTCCTCAGGGTTCTTCTAAGGACACAAATCCTATCAGATCAGGGCTCCACCTGTATGACCTCATTTAACCTTAATTGCTTCTGAAACACCCTATCTCCAAATATAGTTACGCTGAGGGTTAGGCTCCAACTTATGAATTGAGGGGTGATGCAATTCAGGCTACAGCATACCCTAATACTACTTTATTTATTTTGTGCCTCAAATTATTCCAATTTGGACCACTGAGAACTCTTTCAGTTAACACCTGTGTTCCTTTGATACAATCTTATCATCATGGGGTCTTTTGAGCACTTCCTTACTTTGTACTTTTCTTCATCTAATAATCCATTTTAGAAATCACCCTCTATTAAAATCTTTCTCATTTAACTTACAGTTATGGAGAATGGTACTGAACAGTCATTTAAATAATCAGTCTCTTATTAATGGATATTTAGTTCAGTCCTTTGTATTAGAATCAATACAGTGATGGGTAACATGGTATGGGTGTTAGTATATCGTCAGATAAATTCCTAGGTGATGAATTGCTGGATCAGAAGGATGTATGTTTGTCCTTTTGATGGATATTGCCTTAGATACTATGAAGAATGCTATGAAGTGTCCTTCAGTGTGGTGGCACCTGTGGCCATTTCCATAAGTAACAAATGGGAAATACCTGTTTTCCCTCCAGCTTTGCCCATATCATATATAATTAAATGTTATGATTTTTCACAGGTCTTAAAGGTCTATTGTTTGTGGTCCATATACACTATGGAGTATTGTGCCTCCAACAGAAAGGATGAATACCCAACTTTTGTAGCAACATGGACAGGATGGGAAGAGATTATGCTGAGTGAAATAAGTCAAGCAGAGAGAGTCAATTATCATATGGTTTCACTTATTTGTGGAGCATAACAAATAGCATGGAGGACAAGGGGTTTTAGAGAGGAGAAGGGAGTTGGGGTAAATGGGAAGGGGGGGTGAACCACGAGAGACTATGGACTCTGAAAAACAATCTGAGGGGTTTGAAGTGGCGGGGGGGTGGGAGGTTGGGGTACCAGGTGGTGGGTATTATAGAGGGCATGGCTTGCATGGAGCACTGGGTGTGGTGAAAAAATAATGAATACTGGTTTTCTGAAAATAAATAAATTGGGAAAAAAAAAAAAAAAGGTCTATTGTTTGGAGGACCCCAGAGAAAAATACCCTAGGGCTCACCATAGTCACTCACTGCAACCTCTAAGAGAAAGTAAGACCTTTCTGGGTTCTGATATGCCTTAGGAAGAAAGCTCCACCTGGAACCTTCCTGTTGAGTGCCTCCCTGTGGGTTCAGGTACATTCACCAGCTGACTGAGAAGTGAAATCCATCTGACCATCACAACCTCAGGACAGTGGGGCTGGATGTCATCTCAGACATCACCTGGTCCAGATTCCTTGTTTTTGGTAATAGGCATGATATGTCTAAGTTCCTACAGCTGGTCAATGCCAAACTGTAGGCCAGAAGCGGCCTCTTCTAGTTCTTAGTTGGGAGAGCTCTTCATGATGCCTGTTTTCACTTAGAATCTAGCACCGACTTTGAGTAAAAGCCTCTGGATTTCACTACAACAGAGCAACCTATTGATCTAAAAGAGTGACACCCATTCAGTAAGGATTAAGTTTCCCCTGCCTAAAATAGAGAACTGCATTCCTGGGAGACCTGGAGTCAGAATCTCCCTACTGTGTGACTTAGGATAAAGTTACAGAATGTATGCTTTTGGAGTACAGAGTATGATGTTGATAAAAGTCAGAGTTGTATGTTGCCTATCTCAACAGTGTAGGTAACAATGTCAAGTAAGTTAACATAAGTATTCTGAAATTTGACTAATAATGGCAATGATATCAATGTTTTCAATTGCAATTTCTACTTGTTTTTACTAAAACAATTGTTCCTGGGTGGTGCTAGAAGGCAAACAGTTGACAAGTTTTCTTTGAGGGGCTCTATTTCACTTCCCCATTCATGGGCAACCATAAATTGCATCTAACATCCTTCCCATCTTGCTTTTTCATACCTGCCTTCTCCCTTCCTGTTTCCTCCTTGCTGTTCCTCTCCCAGCCTCTTTTCCTAGGGTAACTTTGTGCAGATCACTTCCCTTCCCTGAGCTTCAGTGTCCTGATTGGTATAAAGAAGAGACTGCACTCGATGACTGTGAGGTCTCTTCTGGTTCTGAGATTCCATGATGACCCTGTCACTATTTCTACCTTATTTTTTCCAATGCCTGGCAACAGGAGCCTGAGAGTGTCTTTCTTGCAGAGATGTCTAGAAAAGTACACTTTAAAAACAATGTGGTAACATTTCTAATCCATTTTGGCCAGTCACCTCTAAAGTAATGGGATCAGTTCACAGACTCCTTCATTAGAGAGTGACATTGTCCAATAAGAGGATATAAAGGAGGGGAGTGTCAGAGATCCAAACACATTACAAGCCGACCAGTTATTCAAATACAGCTGAACTGGTTGTTAAAATTGAAATACTTCTTTACTGGTTAGTAAATACTCAGCATCCCAAGGATCCAGGGTGATAACCAGTTCTGATCACCTGTTACTCACCCCCTCGTGAGGGAGAGATCCACCCTCAAAACCCCACCCTATAAAAAATATACATAAAATAGTCAGAGATGACTGAACATAACATCCAACACTGTGGAGATAGGATTCACAGCAGTAAATTAGTCACATACACTTACAGCCCAGAGGACATACATGCCTTACAGGACTACTTGAGAGAGGCACTTGGGGATAGGATGAACAAGCAAGAGCTGTGTACAGCAGGGTTTTTAGTAATAAGATGGCAGGTGTCCCCTGGTTTGTACAGGAGGATGCAATTTGTTTGCTTGAATACTTTTGCGGACTGGCAAAGAACTAAAACCTGTTAGGCTGAAGAACTGACAGAGTGCAGTTGTCTAGCTGGTAGAGGAACTAGCTAGGAGAAGAGCATTTCCTGCCAAGAGTGGAGCATCTAATGAGAACAAAGGAACTCATGGTTAAGTCTTTGGAGCCCTTTGAAGTTCAAAGATGTCAAAGCAGCACAGGAATTTTAGGCCTTTCAATACATACACTTTCTCACCTCCCAGGCCTACTCCCAAGATGAGTCTGAACCTCCCCATGCATGATGTAGTAGCCAAAGCATCAAAGCCTGATGAGGCAGGAACTTCCAGACCATGGTGCAGCACAAAGGCTGCCTGACGTTTTATTCTTTTGGTCTTCACTCATACCTTACCAGTTGTGACATACTTTGAATACCATCCCTAGGCCTATGAACACATGACAGAACACTTAGACTCAGTGCCTTTTCTGACCTTCTCCTTGCCCAAGCCTCCAGGATTTCCATTCTTCCTGTTGCCTGTGCAACAGGACTGGTTGAAGCATTCGTGCCTCCCTCCTCCCTACTTCAAAACTTGTTTTATCCAGTCGGAGCTAGAAACAAGAAAAATGAACAAATCCTCACTGAGTTGTTAGTTGCTCACTTACCATTTCCAGTTATATTTGTGTTTTAAGAGTAGACTTTGCCTTAATTTAAAGGTTAAGGCAAACCATGGGTCAAACCCAGCTCACACCTGTTTTTGTACAGTCCTCAAACAAAGAATGGTGCTTACATTATTAAATGGTTGAAAAAAGAAAGAAAGGAAAGAAAGAAAAATATGTGACCTAGACCAAATGAGGCATGTGAAGCTTAAAATATTTATTATGCCCTGAATAAAAAAGAAAAAGTTTTCTGGCTTTTGGCTTAAAGCAAAGATTCTCTAATGGTGGGTATTCAAACATTAGTAATAGTTTAGAAATACTGATTTTGGAAATATGAATGGATTTGGGGAGAAGACTGTAAGGACTGTCCCCAGATTGTCACAAATTGGGGAGTAGTGGGTGGGTCCTGGCCAAGATGGGGTGATGCTCCCAGAGACAGATGTTAGGAGCAGAGGCTTCTCACTTGCACAGTAGGGAATGCTAAAATCAGAGATGTGAATGAACAGAAACCAAAACCAGGTGGGAAAGCTGGGACAGTTGGCAAACTCATCACATGGCAGTCATAGTGTCTAGGATCTAAGAGTTGAAGACATGAGTGCATTAGGGCAGAGAAGGTAGGTCGTGAGGCAGTTACCAAAATCACATTCTAGCATATATCATTCCCTTTAAGAGCCCAGGAACTGAGGATCTCATGGGAAACAAGAGTAGAAATAGGTGAACCATGCAACAATGAATCAAAACATGTAAAACTGACCTATGTGAGGATATAATTTTTAGTTCTCCTTTTACCCTTGCATGTTGGTAAGAAGGGTATGACTGTCATGTTCAATACAACAGATCTTTTTCTTTGAAATGATAAATACTAATAAAATTGGAACATGATATGCCTTGGGATTGAGATAAAGAAAATAGATTAAAATAACAACATGAATAAGAACCTTTTTCCCAAAAAAAAACTGGGAAGGTAAGAATGAGTTTATTGACTATGTAGATTTCTTCTTCTAGAGACACCTCCATAGGAGACTGTTATAGCCAGGAGCAAATCCTTCCTGGCACCTGTGACTCCAATGTGGCAAATCTGCCCTCATGGAACCCCAACACTGAGTACTGGGAAATAAACCTCTGCCAAGTTTCATTGCCTGGCCTTTCCACTATGTGCTTGCACACATCTTTGTTTCTCAAGGAAGACTAAAGGGTGGAGTGCTCTGGTCTTGGAGACAGTGGGTGGTGAAAGTTTCCAGGAGGACAGGAATGGGCAGATTGGCTCAGCCGGTTAGAGTATGGTGTTAACGAGGCCAGGTCGTACCCTGGTCCCCCACCACACCCAGACAGCAGTCTCCATTCTAGGATCACAGGATACACTCCTCTCCAGAAAAGGAAGGGCTGAGAGAGAGTGCGTGAGGATAACTCCATGCAAAACCACCCTGTCTTCTGAAAAAAGAATTCTCCTGATGGAGATTTCTTGGCATCTTTTTTACATAGATCATCTCTCATTCATTTGGGGGCATGACCACATTGAGGCACTGTATCAACTAGCTTGGGCTGCATAACAGACTGTCTCAAAAACTACTGGTTTAAATCAACAACCATTTATTTAACTCACAATTCTCAGGGTCAGCTGAGCAGTTCTTCTGGTCTAGGCCTAGTCAGTTAACTTTGCCTGAGCTTGCTTATGTGTCTGCAATTGGTCGGAGGGTCAGCTGGGAGCTGAAGATTGAGGATGGCCTTGCTCACATGATCTGACAGCCACTGAGCTGCTGGTCAGAGCAATGAGGGCCATGGCACTACATTTCTTTTCTCCTCCAGCAGGCCAGCCTGGGTTTCTTCACATGGCTTCAATGCCAGAAGACAAGCTCCCACACATATCGGTATCTAAAATTTACCAAAATACTGACTTAGATTTATTCTAGAAACAGAAGTGATAAGAGTATAACTACATTTTAAATAAATTATGTTTATTTTGACATATTAGGAAATATACTAAGTTCTTTATCCATGTTATTTCATTTAATCCTCTGAGGTAGGCAGTATAGAACTTGTCCAAAATCACCCTGCTATAATGTTGCAGAGCCAATATTCAAACTCTAAACTTAAACCACTATAAGACACAATTATAACTCATGCATTTTGGGAATAACATGTCTCTTCCAACAATGCCACCGTTGTTTAAAACTTTACTGGAATCCCTCGTGTCAAATCCAGAGTCTTCACGAACCTGAGGCAATTGGACAGAATAGGAATTGCTTTCTGTTGCTGCTAAATGGGAATTTTATTTGGCTCTGAAGCAACGGATGACTAAGATGAGTAATCAAGCTGGATATTTTTGGATGACAGCTGAAGAAGACGAGAGAGAAAGAAGATTCAGTTCAGAGATGGGAGGTGAGGTGTGCCGCCTAATGTTTTTACAATTGGAATTGGGATTTTAGCTTTTGTTCACAATGCCAAGTCTGCTTAGTCTTTCTGAAACTTTGGGGAAATTCCCTCATAGTTCCATGTTTCAGTTATCTCTTCTGTGAAAAGAAGCTTGGATTATATGGTTTCTAAGATCTTTCTAATTTTTGAAATCTGTGATTCTACTGTATATTGTTCCTCAGAAGACATCATTTTAGCTAAAAATAATATGAATTTCTTACTTTCAAAATAAAGACATGACTTTGCTAATACCCCACTTCAGAACATGGAGGAGACTGAGAAGATGGTATTTAGTGATGGATAAGCTTCCTATGGAAACAGGGATTTGGAGAGAGTGTAAACATTATTATTTATGAAATTCAGACTTAAATGCTGAAAGTCTTGCCTCTCAACCCTCCATGCACTGTAAATTTTACCATTTATCCGCTGACTTTCCTGAGCCAGAAAGAGGCCAGGTAAAGTCATATATGATATCCTTCTTATTTCCCATTCAGATGTCTGAGGCTTCTTTTCCTTTTGGTCAAATCTGATTTGTATTTCTCCTTGGTTAATACCCCCAGAGTGATTCAGGCTGCTTTCTGCCTGAATGTTACATAAATAAAAGTGTGTAATATTGCAAGGGTGAGCAGAACTGGGAAGTCAGCAGGGACTGAGACACTGAGAACAGGATGAGCCATTCCATTTCCCCACTTCCCAGACCTTTTTCTTGCCCTCCTACAAAGCCTTAGGAAGGCCTCATGGGGGGAGTTTGAACTCATTCCCACCCAGCCCTATTCATTCCAGCTACTCAATGTTTTACTGAATAGCTCTGAACAGCTGTTTCTAGTTAGGTGTCTGTTTATATTGTTGGCCTACGTGTGCTTGTGTACGGTGTGTGTGTGCCTTATCACCTTGCTTCTCCATCTATCCAAGGACCCCAGCAAATCCACTTGGGCTCATTTGGAATCCTAAGTGGAAGGAATCAAAAAGCAACATGATGTTCAAATTGAGGAAGAATTAACAAAGGCTGTATTTCACACAACATGCTGTCATTTGTAAATACAAGGGAAGTTAGAATTAAAGAACAGGGATACAAAGATTATGAATATCTCCAGGCTCCCAAAGAGTAAATTTTACTATTGGAGTAAAATTAAATTAAAACTTTTTTTCTTTTTAAGGTTCATCAGTGACTAATTTAAGACTTAACCCTGACTTTACTCATTATTTTATATATTTGTTCATTCATTCACTCAACAAACATTTATTAAGTCTCTCCATGTGCACCACACTGCTCAAAGCATCCTGTAGGAGATACAAAGATGTGTTTTGCTCAGTCTCAGTGGAGCATTGTCCTTCTAACCCAATAGGCTTGGCTTGGCCATGGAAGGCCTTTTGCACTTGTCTTCATCTTGAGACCAGTCTGAACATGGAGTGAAATCACCAGTGTCCCTGGCAGGGGAGGGACCCAATTCCACACCCAACACATCATCCAAAATGGTAGGCTTTTAACACAGTCTTATTAAATAGTGAGACGTGTCTCTGTCTAGGTTTATATAATCAGTGCTGCAAAATTCAAATACTTTGCCTCTCAAGGGTCAGTCAGCAATCTCTGTGAGATCCTACAAACAAGTTTGAAAGGGCTTACTGTCTACAGACATGTTCTCCATTCTGCCTGGCATAGTTGCCAAATGGTGATTTCTATTTTCATCATCCCTTCTATATTTATTACCTGACTTGCTAATATAAGGAAGAGGTTTCCCTTCTGCTCATTTAGTTCAGTCAGTGGACTTGTCTTTATTCAACAGGCTATAATCCTTCACTATTATAATTTATTTTGATGTCCAAACTGTTCCAGAGCTTCCACATGGAAGCTCTTAATAAACTGGCCTCTGTATTCTTTTTGACTTTTCTTCTTCATTCACCGGGCACATTCTTATTTTATGAAACACAAAGATATTCCAGACTCATCTTTTACTTTCTTTCTAGCCATGGTATCAGCCATTTCTTCAAAGAGACTTAATTCCTTTTAATAGAGAATGATATTTAGAAACCAAGATCTGAAGCCAGGTGTGCTTATTACTACTGGGATTTATTGGCTTTATGCCCCTTAAGAAGACAGAGTTAGAAAATAGATGCATGTATACACACACACATACACACATCTACACCCACATATATCTATATTATATCCACATCCATCTCTCTTTGTCTCGCTCTATAATAAACGCCATAAATTCTGACTGAGAGCTCCAGTTCCAATCCAACACCACCAGATTTTTTAATCTATTCTCCTTACCATGTTACTTCCTGTCCTGGAAACAAGGACACTGAATCTCATTATTTTTTTTACCATATTTACTTATTTTATCATTACTAAAATTCCCACAGACTAGATTCAGATTTGCTAATCCATTCCTCTGTGAAAAGGAAATCTCACTTTATAAGTACAACAATGGTTTAGACTTCTTTCCTTGTTTGGCCTGAGCACATACAGTCAAAGAATACTTGAATTAGTTCTTTCTTTAGCATCAAGTTAGAGCATCAGGCTTACTGCCCCTCCTGGGTATCCCTTTGAGACATTACTCTAAAGCTTTGTTTCAGTTATCTCCAAAATTAAGCTTAAGTATTTTCCTGGGGCTCTGGTACTGCTGCTGAGGTCAACACAGGTCCCTAGGAAACATCAAGTAAATATGCAATGCATGTTCATTTATTCTCCTTCCCCTGAAATTAATCCAACTATACATATATCTCTTTTTACACAAACATATTGGCAAGTTTATAATAAGAAGGTTACCACCTAAGGCTCTCCATATTCCCATGGCTTCTCTATCTATGTTTCAGTACCAAAATCTTTCTTCTCTTTCAGCAAGATCTTAATTCATCTTGTCTGTGGAGGCTTTGCGATACCTTTCTCCCTAAACACATAGCACTGGCCCCCAAAAGGACACCCATAGATTTAGAAGCTTGTTTCATATTTACCAAGCTCTCACATACTCCATCTTCTGTATTTAAAAATATTGATTTAATTAAATTTATGAGCCAGAAATTGAGAAACATATGGAGTTAAGAGAAGGAAAGAAAGAAGAAAAAAATAGCCCATTCATTCAATTTTTTCCAGCTGCCATTCTTGAATTGGGAGATTTGGCTGAAGTTTCAAGTAATGCTGTGCAATAAAACTTCCATAGGATGCCAAATTTAGGTCCAGCATGAAAAGAAAACAAAATCCCACCTACAAGATAAACTTTTCAATTTGGAAATGGGAGTTTTTTTAGGGTCCTGCATTAAACCCTCATACTAATGGTTTCTGCAAGGGAGAAAATCAGCCTGCCTCTTGGAGGGTTTCTGAATGGGGTGATATAGAAAGTTTTAGAAAACATTCCTTTCCCTGAATGGAGATCTGTTTCTGTTGGGGGCTCTTTTTTCTCCTCTTAATAAAGAATCCATTTTGCCATATCCTAGCAAAAGGAAGGAAGGTTGTGCTGTGCAGTTGCGGGGTGTGTGGGGTGGTACAATTCTAGGTGCTAGAGATTTTGCACAATGAGTCCTATTCTTTCCTGTTGGGAATCCATCTTTTCTCCAGCTCAGCTCTCAAATAGTCCCCCTCATTCTGCAGGTTAGTTCTGTGGACTAACCCACCTGAGCATCTGGGTGGGTATTTCCTTAATATAAGTAAAGTCTAAGACATGACAAGTGAAAGTGAAGAAGAGGGTGAACGTTTCCACACGGAGTGTTGTACAGTATCACATATAGTCTGGTTATTTTTGTTGTTATATCTATAGCTATGCACATGGAGATATTTTAATATAAAACTTTCCATTTTACATCCTGGGAAACCCTCAGGCCCTTGGTCCTGGGCAAACTGGGAACTGGTCACCTTGTGAGATAGAATTCTTCAAGTAGCAAGTACTAGTTCAATCTCACATGTTTTTATGCCCAAACTAACATTCTTGGAAACCATATCTTCTTTCCTAGTTAGAATTTCTGGCTCATTTCAGGATTCCTCTGGCCTACTATCCCAGAGAATATCCCATGACTGCAAATCAATCCTAGCCAATCTTCTATAAGCAAGGAGTACAGCCTCCCTTTGAGATAAGACTCTGAAACTAGAGGCATGGGTGACAGTTACTCAGGAGATCTGCCATATCAAATGATGATGAACCTGAGACAGCAAAACCAGAGGTCCTCCTTATTGACTTTGTGCAACGAGAAGGATAATGCCCTTCTGTGTTTCATTGCTGCTTAAGCATCAAAGAGTGGCAGTGTTTATATTGTTTATATTGAAATAACTGCATCATACACCTGACTTGTGTTCATAGGACACACGTGCTCATCTGGATCTGGAAGTTCTAGCTCAGGCAGCATACTGTGACTATTTTCCCCTCTTCCTTCTCATGATTTAGATGTTGGTGCTGAGTCTAGTTTTTAAAGTTAGGACTGCCTTGTCCCTTAGAGGAAATTCTTTCTTAGGAGTCTCATTCTCCTGTCCTGTGATTTGTACTCAGTTGGGGACTCCCTAGTTAGGAGATATGGGTTGGACAACAATCAGGAACCCCACCCTTTGTATAAGCATGGCTACATGGACACAAGGGAAAGGGTCACCCATATCCACCTGCCAAGAGCACTGAACCACAAAAGAAAATTCATCTATAGCAGAGGGTAAGAAGGGAGGAGTTGGGGAGAGGGATTGCCCATGGCATCTGTGCTGTATGACCTAAGATCAGCCAGAATGTCTTATGGCATGACATTTTATAGCATATAACCATCATTTTAGTCAATTTGGCTTAATACCATAAACTGGGAAGCTTAGACAACAGACATTTACTTCTCATAGTTCTGGAAGCTAGGAAGTTCAAGATCAAAGTGCCAGTGGAGATCTGTTGTCTGGTGCAAGCACTTTGTCTGGTTTGCAGATGACCATCTTCTCCTTTTGTCCTCATATGCTGGAGAGCAGAGAGGGAAGCAAATTCAATTTGAATCTCTTATAAGGCCACTCATCCCATCATGAGAGCTTCACCCCATGCCCCAATTTCCTCCTAAATGTCCCATCTCCAAACACCTTCACACTGGGAATTAGGGTTTCAACATGTGAAATGTGGGATGGATGCAAACATTTAATCCATAGCAACCATTCATAAAGTGCTATATTGAAAGGAGGTGTAAAAGGGGGACAGATAGCACCATTTTGTGATGGATATATCTATCTATCATCTATCTACCTATTATCTATCTATCTATCTATCATCTATCTTGTATCTTGGACTACTAACTCATTGTCCAAAAGTACTTTATTACTTCCATAATGATAGCAAAATAACCACTATTAATCTCATTATTATTGTTATTAGCAATGACAGTAGTGTTAACAGCAGCTTATGTTCATTTAATTAGGTTTATTTAATAGGTCAGCATTTTGCATCTTATATGACAATCCTGCAAGACTGGGCAATTGAGGGAATTAAATTTGATACCTTGAAATAGTAATGCATTTGTAAAGAGAAGATGGAGGCCTAACAAGTGGCTCATTTCAAGTCCCACAGTTAGCAAATAGCTCTTCTCACTTTTATTAAATCATGGAGAGCCAGAAACCTCCCTGAAGTTGGCTGCCTTACCACAATGTCATTTAAACAGAGAGACCCTTAAGACAGAGGAGAAAGTCCCAGGGAAATGTTGAGAAAAACTTTCCAAATATTAGCAAATAGGGGCATCTTAGGGAAGTAGGAGTTTTAAAGCCACCATCACCTTGCAGAGGCCATTATTATATGGAAGGTAAAATCAGATCTGTTTGAAAGCTATCCCCATACACTTCAGAAGACAGAAGAAGGTCCGCAAGCAGGAAAGATGCTGGACATGCAATTCAGTACAGACGTCCCTGGCAGCATAATACTTGGGGTACCTTCCTTTGAATATTTATTTTTTAATTTATTTGAGGTAATAGTTGTTGCTGACTGAGGAAAGGATAGAGGAGAGCGACCCCTGCAGAGGCCCTCTGCCTCTCTTTTTACAAAACAATTTGCATAACCTTCTCTTAGGAAAATGTATCACCTCCTCTACAGATTCACCTTCTTTGGAAAGCAATCAAGGGAAAGGACACTCAAGCAGGCCTTGGGTTTGGGGGGGTTTTACATTGTCTGTTTCTACCTGCATCCCCTTCCCACATCCTTGACAACTTCTTGGGGTTTTCTCCCTGGGAAACCCAAGTGTGTCCATTTTGCTGGCTCTCTTGGTACATTTTAGCATCTCTTAAGGGCTAGCACTTAAATTAGTCCTTCATAAGCTTGCTCTTTCTCCACGTTTTTTTCTTTTAAGATTTTATTTATTTATGGGAGAGAGAGAGAGAAGTAGGGGGATGGGCAGAGGAGAGGCAGAGACAGACTTCCTACTGAGCATGACAGAGCCCAATGGAGTGCTTGAGAACCCTGAGAACACGTCCTGAGCCAAAGGCAGATGCTTAACGGCTGAGCCATCCACGAGCCCCACTCCCCTTTCATATAGACGTCACATTGTATTAGAATTGAAAATGTCAGGGGGAGGGAAGGAGAGGGTGGAGATAACCTGCATAATCAATTTGGCTCTCCTCTGCCCTTAGGCTGTGTTGACACAGCTTAGTTCTGGCCTGCCCCTCCCAGATGAGCTTATCTGCTGTGCAGTGAACTCCATTAATCTTCCTGAAAGGCAAATGCGCTCCGGACAATGTTAACACTTAACTCTCCTGAAAAGAAGACAGATACTGTGAGATCAAGAAGACAGGACTCCCACCACACTGGCTCCTGGGGCAAGGGTCTCAGCTGGATGGATTCCATGTGGAGAGTGGATGGCAGAGAAATGGCTTTGAAAACTTGAATGTCAACATCACACCAAATCAAACTAAGCAAAACCAAACCAAGCAAGAAACAAATGTAAACAGAAAACAAAACAAAAGAATGGATGGAGGTCAACAACCAAATAAAGACCTGGACAATTTTGAGGGAATATCCTCCAGATTTACTTTTGGGGTTTTAAGTAGTTGAAACAACACTTAGCACTGTATCCAAATGATCTAATTTTAGCTAGTGAATATTGTTGTGCAAATAGTCTACATGATAATAGTAATAATTTAAAGGAAAGAAATATTATGGAATATATAATTTGGCATCATTAACATGCTTAAAACACTTTGCCTTGATTGTACACATCCTCCCCTTACCAGGCTCAGAACACACCTCCCACAGCTGGTAGGGTGATCTACCAGATCCTGCCAGGGCTCTGCTTTGGGGGTCTCTCCTGACTCCACATTTTCTCAGAATAAGATCTTCCTCTGGGAAGAGAGTAGATTGTTGTCTGCGCTCCATGCCCACGTTTATGCTGACCCCCCCACCACTGTTCCATCCTCCAGGACTCATTCCTCATCTCCAACAATTCTTGTCACTTACCGACCTACAGTCCCTAGTTGTGTCCATGACTCTAAAAGATATAGGGCAACCCATAATGTTTCTGGGGCAGGAATCTGAATCACTACCAATCTCTGTCCTTTGTCCCCACATCACAGGGTCAGTTTATGTGATTTAAACTGAATCTGAAGTGTATGCTTCTCAGTAGGGCTTTATTACACTTATAAGCAATAGTGTTGACTTAGACTAGGGGATTTTTCAAGGCATGAGTATCACAAACACCCAGAACCTATGGTACAGACAGATAGCTCTGCCATCCCCACACTCACTATGTATGCTTCTGAGCCTTTGCCTGTGCAGGGTGTCCTCAGAAATCTTTTCTCCATTATCACCCCCACAGGATGACTTTGAAGAAATGCCTCTGTGATTATATTGACAACATAGAATTTCACCACAAAGACTGACTCAGAGTCCAAAAAGCTACAGCTCAACGACGGGGAGCATCGAGTAAACAGCATAGGTCACACCTTCCAATGCTGGCCACTGTGGCCTTGGCTATAGCAGACAGAGCTCCAGCACTACTGGACAGTTGTTCACAGGCCAGCCATTGCCTTCTTGATTGTGTACATACCTTGTAACCACTGTCGCCATAGACATGCTTATAGATAGATACCTTCGTCTGCATATAAACCGGGAGGTTGCCAGGTCCCACCAGCCAATGGGCTCAGTGAGGTAGCATTCATACAAGAAGGAAGCCTTCTCTCTTTCTAAGCAAATAATTGCCTTGATCCATAGAGAAAGGAACTCTTGTCGCCTCTTAAGGCTTTCTTTGCACACCTTGCTAGCTCTCCT
The DNA here is from genome assembly GCF_020171115.1 of Neogale vison. Lineage (NCBI taxonomy): Eukaryota > Metazoa > Chordata > Mammalia > Carnivora > Mustelidae > Neogale > Neogale vison. Next base: position 27,856,570 of record NC_058093.1, read on the forward strand.
CTTAAAGAAGAGGAGTTATGGGGTGCCTGGGTGGCTCAGTGGGTTAAAGCCTCTGCCTTTGGCTCAGGTCATGATCCCAGAGTCCTGGGATCAAGCCCCATATCAGGCCTTCTGCTCAGCAGGGAGCCTGCTTCCCCCTCTCTCTCTCTGCCTGCCTCTCTGCCTACTTGTCATCTCTGTCCGTCAAATAAATAAAATCCTAAAAAAAAAAAAAAAAAAAAAAGGAGGAGTCATTATCTAATTGGTGAGGGGCTGATTGCCAGTGTACCACACTGCCTGAACTACTAGGTAAGGTGACTTTGCTTCAAAACCAAGAAACTCTCTTGCACATTCTTCTTCTGTGGTGGACCTGCCTTGCACTCATCTGCACATTAGATAAGTGATGAGATCTTTGCTCTCTCTTGCTTCTCTGCCAGTGCCTGGGTGAGAAGGAGGGGTGGTGTCATAGTGGAAGCCATTAGTTTAATTCAAAGGGTGAGGATAGGAATCCCAGTTTTGGCCTCCTACTTCATTTGCATCCCCAGAACAGTTTCCAGGAAGCTTTATCATCTGGACAACAAAGCTGTTGTTTTGACCCCATTTGACTCAAGTCTCAGTGGCAATATTTGACTGGTCATAACCCTGGACAGAGAGGACACCAGATACCTCTCGCTTTAACTCTCACCAATGATACTAGTAAAATCACTATGATTTTTCACACCTGCTGTGGATGCCTCTTCTTGAAGCTTCTGCTGGCAGTTCTTATGAGACATCAGGAGAATCTCATCTGCACTCAGAAAACAGTTATTTTCTGCTGTTTTCACTTGTTATTTGACCTGTGCTTAAATTATTTTCTCTTCTAGTCTCCTCATGGCAAAGTAATATCCACAGGTCTTTCAAGGGAAGTATTTCCCCACTTCTGCTACTCTGGTGCCGTAATGAAAATGCTGCACCCTGGTCCCCTGCTAGGCCACTGTGGTGCTCCCTTCTTCACTGTGTGGTAGGGTTTGCACAAGTTTGGCCTCACATCTAATTCTGGGGTGAATTTTGACATCTGGTTTTCAAGGATCAATTTCACAGCCCATATTTCATCATGGAAGATGGCTCAACCAAAACAGCACCTTCAGTTCCTACTGGCACCTTCTTTCTGTATCTGGGTCAACACCATCTCATAGATGCTCAGGAGAGTAGCATCTAATCATTCTAGAATCTTACCATTATTTTACATTCCCCTTTCAGTGTCATTTTGAAAGGGCTTTATTTAGATAAAGTCCTGAGGACATGATTAGCCCCAATTCTCTGCTTCCTGGTTCACTAGGTCTAGATTGCCTCCAGATTTGATAGGATAGATAAGAGAGAGAGAGAGATAGTTTTGGTGACTGTATTAAATAGAGGTAGGCAACCCCAAAACCATAGTGCCCATAACAACAAACCCTGACAGAAGTAAAGAAACATTGGGAGAACTAGAAGCTCAGAAAAATATATAACCTCTTCTTGATCATTCAAAGGGAGTATTTATTCAGATAGTTCCCACTAGAGTTAAGATTAGAGTGAACAGATATTTGTACCATTTGAACATCAGTCAAAACTGATGAGAATCACAGAGTTGTGAAGATACCACAGATTCAAGGAAATTTACATTCAGTCTATATATGTATTTATGTGCCATCTCATGCTCAAAAACACTTGAGGTAGCTTACAGCACAAATGTACTCAATGAAGTAAAGACTAAATAAGAACAAAGAAAAATGGAGTAGAAAATCAGACCAAGACAAGGAAGAAGACAGATACATAGACCATAAATGCTGGCATAAATACAGCAAAAGAGTTCATATTTGCTCCTGAGGAGTTTTTTGTTTTTTTTTTTTTTTTTTGGTTTGGTTTTTGTTTTTTGGGTTTTTTGGGCATCACAAAGAATGAGTGACACATTCTTTCAGATAAGCAAACTTGAACCAAACAGATTTTAAAATCTTTCTTGTCAACCAAGATTTTATTTGATGTCAGATAGCAGACAATCCAAGGTTGCACTCGATGAGGACTGAAGAGTTAGTGTTGATGGAAGTGTCTGAGAGCAGATGCATATACTCCAGATCTTGATGGGAAGGTTGAGTAGCCTCCCAGGCCTTTTGCCTGCCATCTGCCAGCTCCTCAAAGGCATTTTGGATAATAGTCCAGCACATGAAAGAGCTCATTGATTTCTCAAAGTGCTTCATTTTGAAGCTTTTGCCAAAATTAGTTACCACTGAAAAAAAATTTCCAACCAGTTGCTCAACTTGTCTGTTTAAAATAAATAAATAAATAAATAAATAAAGTAAGTCTTAGTAATGCTCCTTTAGAATGACTGATTTGGGATGTCCTGACTCCTAAAGAATCCAGGTTTAAATAACTGCTAAATACATCTCCTTAAATTAAATAGTTTATTCTTCTATTTGGAGTATGCTGATAGAGACCAATTGAAATTTGAAAAAATGTGCCAATGAGATAATCTTGATGTTGAACTTGACTTTCTTTACTAAGGTCTAGATCAAACTTTCAAGATCATCTCAGATTTTTGACAATGAAACCATATTATCAGTGTATAAAATCACAATTTACTTTCTACTCTTTATTGCATCAGCACATGCATCTTGTTCATCTGAAGATGATTTCATTTAGTCAAACAGTAAGCCAAAAACAAGAGAAACCAGAACATGATCTAGTTTAGAGCCCTCAAAAGTATTCTATAATCTATCAGATAGTTAACACTTATTTTTATAGTTGTGTTAAGATGCAAGGATATAGGTTTAATATTAAAAATGGCATAGAAGTGCCCATATTATGTAGTTTTCCCTATTAATTGTGTCTATTAAAGGTCAAATATAGATAAAAAGTCCAAAAAAGTTGCTGATAGTTATATTATTCTAGAGAGATCTTCTTGCAAGCTGTTAGAAGCAAAATATTCAGTTGTTAAGTATTAAAACCCCAAATTTATCTTGGAATTGATATTAACTATTGAATAGATGTTTATTTTGTTAGAAAGAAAACTGGCATTAAATTTTGACTGGGTGCCTATCAAAATAATAGAACTATAATTTTGAGAGATTGGAGGATTAAAAAAATTTGCAGATTCTGTCTATATTTTATTCATACACTATTGTACCCATGCTTCATTATAATAGAAGAAACTGAAAATGATTAGAGTCAACCAATCATAACATGGTTCAGAAAATTATGATTTTATTTTCTGGGAAGAAGGTAATAGGTTACAGCAGGTTATTGTTCCCAATGCCATGGACAGAGAAAGCCACAAAACTACCCAAAAAAGTCACAAATTTAAAGAACGAAATATCTGTGGAAGCAATGTATACTCAATCAGCTAAAATTCCAGAGAGAAGAAATCATTTCATGGTAATCCAATGAGCATCAGTCATTTTTTTTTTCCAAAGGGGGCATTTGACAAATTTAGTGGTGGAATGAGAATTACTTTTTCCAATATAGAAAGCATCTGCAGAAGGAAAGAGAAAAGAATAAAAAAAAAAAAAAAAGATTTTGACAGTCATATGGACCAGAATTTACTTGTTAGAAGATTTAGAAGGCTTCAAAGGCATGGCTACATGGAATATTTACTAAGTTGTGAGTCTACAAGGAAGCCTAGAGAACTGGGCAGAAAGCTTCAAATAGGACAAGTGAAATCTGACACATGTCGCAGAGGAAACAAAGACCATAAGGGAGGAGGCCTGCCTCAAGACATTTGCCAAATTGTGAAGCTATATAGGGACAGGCTAAAGAGCTATGCTGAAAATCGTGAAGGCTGAACTAAATCTCCACAGTTTTCTAGGACTAAGGCTCTCAATCAAAAGCCTGGATCCACAACTGACAAACAAAAGAAAATCTAAGAGAATTGAGTTTTACAACTGCAACTGAACCTGGACCAAGCTCAGTGCCTGATTGTCCTGAGATCAGTGACTTGTCTGTTCTACCTAATAGAGGAAAGGTGGGTCTTCTTGGGTATAAATTAATTTCATCTAGAGTATCTGTGGTTGTTTTATACACAATCTACATTCTAATATAGAAACAAATCCAGAGATAATTCAGATATTGGAGTTAGCAGTTAAGGGCTTTGAAATACAAGCATACCTCAAAGATATTGTGGGCTTAGTTACAGACTATGGCAATAAAGCAAATATCACAATAAAGCAAGTCAAATGAATTTTTTGATTTCCCAGTGCATATAAAACTTAAATTTATTTTACACTGTAGTCTATTAAGTGTGCAATAGCATTATGTCTAAAAAAAGTAACTATCTTAATTAAAAAACACTTTATTGTTAAAAAATGCTGCCTATCATCTGAGCTTTCAATGAGTTGATCACTGATAAAAGATTACTGTAACAGATATAATCATCAAAAATTTTAAATATTTGAGAATTACCATAATGTGACACAGAAACATGAAATGAGGAAATGTTGTTGGAAAAATGGTGCCAATGGATTCATTTGATGTAAGGTTACCATCAGTCTTCAATTTGCAAAAACACTGCGTCTACAAATCACAATAAAACAAAGTGCAGTAAGATGAGGTATGCCTATAAATACAATTAATATTTTCAAGAAAATAGAGGAAAAGATGGGCAGAAGAGATGGAAGTATGCAGAAATTTCACAGGCAATTTGAATTTGTATTTTCTTAAAGGCATAAAGTAGACAGTTAAAAGTGAAAATGTCTGAAATTAAGAATTCAATAAATTGGCTCAATAACAGTTAAGATGTTTTTGATCCAAATGTTTTGTTGATGAACAGAAAACAGATGAACCAAACTGAGGTTGATTGAGGAAAAGAAAGAATACAAAGACTGTAGGGGACACATGGAACATGTCAAAAGGCTAACATACATATGATTGGCATCCCAGAAGGAGTAAAAAGAGATAATGGCTCAGAAGCAATATTGGAAGAAATAATGGCCAAGAATTTTCAAAAACTAATAAAGGACACAAAGATTCAAAAAGCTCAGTGAAACCCAAGCAAGACCAAAAAAAAAAAAAAAAAATGTCCAGCACAAAATGGCTAAACTGCTGAAAACCAAAAGGAGAGAGAAAATCTTAATACCAAGGCATGTACCTTCAAAAGAGCATCAGTAAGACTGACAGCTGACTTCTCAAAAGAAATGATGAAAGCCAGGAAACAATGAGGGGATAGGAAACACAGTTAAGTACTGAAAGAATGTAAATATCTAACAGAACTCTATAACCAGTGAAAATACATTGTAAACTGCAAGAAAGATATTTTTTCAGAAACTAACATACCAGAGTTTGCATTACCAGGTTTGCAGTATAGGAAATAACAACAACAAAAGTTATTCAAACAAAAGAAAGATCATCCCAGATAAAAACTGCAACTGCAGGAAAAGTAAAGAACACCAAAAAAGGTAAATATGTGGGCAAAGCTAAATTAACATTATTCTTCAAAACAATGATTTCAATATTTTATACATTTAAAATATACCTCAAACTAAAATCTGTAACAAAAATAATGCTTAGGAAAGGGAAGTGATAAAATCAGAAGGGTCTAGCAGTGTTGAGGAAGTAGTTAAAGTAATAATCTGTTTTGACCAGAATAAATCAAGGCTGCATGTTGTAATCTCTTTAGGATAATTACTAAAAATAGTAAAAAAAAAAAAATTCACAGAGGAATGGAATAATAATAATATATTTTCAATCCAGGATAAGGCAAGAAAGGGTAAAATATAAAAGAACAGAAAACAGATGAGCCAAATAACAAACAAATAATAGAAAGGCAGATATAAACTCAATTATATAGTAATTACATTAAATATAAGCTATATTTTCCAAGTAAAGGGCACAGATTGTTAGGCTAGATAAACCAGTGTGGATTCTCAAACTGGTTTTTTGTTTGCTTGTTTTGTTTTAACTACAAGAACCACAAACAAAAATGTTATTGGATCCCAACATTAGAGAGTCTAGGTTCTATCATGTTTGAAGTAGTTGATCTAAGATTACAAAGCTGGGAGGTGAAATATATCTATTCAAGTCCCCCAAAATGATACAAATCTGAACAATGAGGTTTAATAAATGTTAAAAATTTCTGAGATACCTAACTATATCTAGTTGTTTGTATTTATGTTTTGTACACATAATTGATTCAAAAATCAACAATTTCAGATGAACTATGCTATTATCTGGAAAATTAAACTATATGCATGTTTATGAAAGACATGTCCATTCCAACTCAAAAAAAACAAAACAAAAAAACAAAACAAAACAAAAACAAAGAAGAAAGAAAAGAATTTCCTGTCTCCCTTTGTATCTAGGAAGACTGAAGAGTTTCCTTGAAGGAGATGCCTCTATTTCTCACAGCCCTTCATCTGTCTCTGTTAAAAATTATTTCCTGATCAGACCCAGCTCTGTCAAGGGATAATAACTGGATTGTCTTTCAAGAGGCGGAAAAGAAGTTGAGAGGGGGCTTAACACCTCTTGCTGATCCAGAAGGGTATAGCAACTCCTAAATTCTAGGTGTGAGCTGCCCTGATGATGATGAAGAAGCCATGAACATATTCCTCCTGTCAACTTGGTTCCTGTCCAGCCATGGCCCAGTCCCATTAGGACCCTGGCTGCAGGGAGCATATGGGTCACATAAGTACCTCTCTGGCTATCTTATCAGAAGCTTCTGCAGGCAGGTGAAATCTCAAAACATTTTTTTAATTATGACTTTAAATGGGAGACTGCAGAATTAAGGCTACAAACATTGTTGAGCATCAAATTCAAAGGAAAACCCAGTTGGCCTCTCAGTGAAAAGTGAACTTTGTTGAGTCCCATTCAACAGCCTCTAGGTAGCAGAGTGACTAGGGTAGAGAATGAGGGAGGAAGTCCAGCCATTCTGAAAATGCTCAGTATCTTAATGAATATGGGTCAAAAGAATTAAAGAGAACTGAAAAGAGCATTTCCTTTCCCCATGGCAGCTCTTCAATCCTAGAACTCCAGGAAAAAAATCACAAAGAATCTGTTTTTCTGAGTTTGGCAGGTGTGGCTCTTTACATGGAAATGATTGTGTCAGTAAGACTGAATTTTCTGGTTAATTGGCTGCATTCCTTATCTGAAATCTGAGCATTGCCTCATACACAAATTATTTTATTGCCACTAATTTCTTGAAAATAGTAATTCCTGCAATATAAAAACCATATGGTTTTATCTTGATTTTGGTACTCATGGAACACACCAAAATCCTGCAATTCTTCACAAATGTCGTCTTGAACAATAGTTATCAACAGGACCGAGGGGGAAAAATGGTTAGTCAGGCTTTCAAAACCTTCAGATGTATTAACTCTGCATGAGTGTGGTTGAATCGTAGTTGATGCACATGTGACTGAATATCTGTTTGTGCCAAGTACTCTCACCTATAATACTTCTCTTAAAACTAATTTTAAACCTTTGAGGTAGATTTTGTTATTCTGGTTTTCCCTAGGAAGTAACTGAAGTTCCGAGTGATTATACTATCTATTTAAAACCACATAGCTGGAAATGGGGCCTTGAACCAAGGCTTCTGTATCCGAGCCTGGTGTTCTTTCTATGAGTTCTTGTGTTCGAACACAAACCTCATGTTTGTCATTGTCGGTGACCATAAATAAAAGTAACAATGATCCAGAAAGTGGTATATATTTAATATACATCTTTCCAGTCTCTGCCAGATGATTTCATTGCATCATGGAAATGGGTGGAATCCATGGAAATTCATGGAAAATAAAATCTGAAATGCCAAGATAAGTTTATCATCACCATAATGAGTTTACTCTACAAAATAATAATGATGATGATGAATCAGAGTGAGGATGGGTCTTGAATTTAAGTATACATATGGCAAGAGACTCTGCTTTGGAATTTGCTTGGTTCTTTTTTAAATTTCAATGACCAGAAATTTCTTTTGGGGGTGAGGTCAGGAAGCACACAAATGTGTTTTGGCCTATGGGAGAGCGTGGGTGTTTGTGGTCATGTGATTTCACTCCTGTCTCTATGTGAGTGTGTCTGGGTACTCAATAAGATCATCAGTTCAGCTCCATATGCCCGAGGGAAGATTGCAGTGATGGGTAAGGCAGAAGGTCACTGGAAAAACAAACTGGGACTGCTAAAGGAAAGATGGCTCAAGGGTCAGTTTTCCTGTAAAGTAGCAAGTGGATTTAGCATTCGTGAAAATTTCCAGGCTGGTTGGAGTCCAGAGGGACCTAGGGTGTTCATTTGGCTTGCCTCTGCTACTTCCTGGCTCTGGCCAGGACACAGATTGCCCTCTGACTCTGGCCTGGCACAGCCCGGCTCCACATCAAGGTCTGTGCCCTCTGTCCTCATCTGCTCTCCTCAGAGATGCCTCTTCAGTGCTGCTGCAATGGGTGCCTGCCAACCGTGATGCTAGGAAACATAGGCACCAGGCAGACTAGAGGCCAAAAAAAGAGCACTTGAGAGTGGAGAGGAGGGAGATGGAAGGAGATGGAGACAAAAGATGGGGGCCTTTCAAAGGTGCCACACGCTCCTTCCCACTCAGAATACTTCCCATCCCCTTTTCACATGGATCCTGGCTTTTCTGAGTTTTCCCCAACTCTGTCTAATCACATGACTCTAAGTGTTCTCAGGGACCACCTAATCCAATCTCACTTGACTGATGAGGAAACTGAAGCTCAGAGAAGAGTAGAGGTGAAATTCCTGTGGCCATACTGAATTGGCCTAGGCCTGGGAATCAGGATATGAGGCTCTAGTCCATCATATGCCAATATTCTTCTATATTACCCTGACGGGGCTGAACTATTTTGCCAAGAGCACTCAGACTCTGACCTTCCTAGTGCCAAGTCTACTCTCTCTACTGACTTTTAATTTTCCTTAGTTCATACTATCCCAGCCTCGCTTACTTGAGTCCTTCAATGAACCAGACTTGCTACTGAGCATCTCTATGGAATGGCATGCAGGCTGTGAGGACAGTAATGGACAGAGTCCCATCTAGTCATGGAGCTTAAGTTCTTCTGTGGCCACCATGTCAGAGGGTTTCTTCAACATCTGACCACATTCATTCATCCATCTGCAAATTTGTACATTTTTCTGAAAACCATCTAGTTTTCACTTTAATTGTTAATTTTAATCATGCACTTTAATTTTCCTCCTCTTCCTCTCAAATCCCCAAGACCTCAAAGACCCCAAGTGCCTCAGTGAAAACAGGCAATGATTCCAGGCTTCCTTTGTATGTTGCAGGGGAGGTAGGTTTCTGCATTTTCCCATTTTTATGCCCAAACCAGCAGGGGTTACACACTGAACCAGCTGAATGGGAAGCAAATATAAATGGAACATGTAAGAAGGGCCATGGACACCCAGGAGAGGAAGCGTCTGGTGGTCTAGCCAGGTGGCCATAGCCCATCTCTGGTGACACTTCCACCAAAATCTAGTTATAAAAAATTAGACTATAGTCTCCAGGAGGGACAGAACTGGCAAGGAAGGATTCAAAACCCCATAGGGAATAAATCAAGGATCATTCTGGTAAATGAGAATTGATGAGGAGCCCAGAGTCCTTTCCATAAATCTCAAGCAGTGGACTAATTCCTAATTAAATCCTTTTTTCCCACAATGCTTACAGTGCATTATATGGTTGTTCATTTGCTCTATTTCAATAGTGGTTTATCTGAATCTGTAGTCCCCTTCCTTTATCTTACAATGATTGATTTTCTTGTCTTTTCTTCTCAGAAAACCAAAGGAATCTGTCTTACCATTTACCTCTGTGCCTTCAAAGTCCAGAGTGGTATTTGCTACAATTCAAAGCAAACAATTAAAGTATATATGCCAGGTCAGTTTAGTTGGTAGCTAAGAGTTGGGCCATCTGGGTCAGACAGACCTATATAAAGCCAGATTTAAAATGGTAAAACAGGGCACCTCGGTGGCTCAGTCAGTTGAACATTTGACATTTGATTTAGACTCAGGGCATGATCTCAGGGTCATGGGATAGAACCCATGAGCTCTGCGCTCGGAATTGAGTCTGTTCGAGATTCTCTCCATCTCCCTCTGCCCCTCCCCCTGCACATGTACTCTCTCTCTCTCTCTCTCAAAATAAATAAAATAAAATAAAATAAAATAAATAGTTTAAATCCTAGTTTGCAAGTCTGACCCTCCCACTAAATAGCTGTGTGATCCCGGGGGGAAAAAATGTTAAAATCCTAATTCTTGGTTTTATTTTCTCATATATAAAATGAGGATAATCGGTCCACTTCTATCTGAGTGTCTACTAGCTCAGCAACCATGATCGACAGACAAAAATGGCTGAGCTGAGCTCAGTGCCTTTACAAAGAAACAGGAAGAGTTTTTATTGAAAACTTATCTTAACCCCCAAGAGGCATCTGGGTGGCTCAGTCAATTAAGCATCTGACTCTTGATTTCAGCTCAGGTCGTGATCTCAGGGTTGTGAGATCAAGCCTCGTGTCAGGCTCTATGCTGAGTATGGAGCCTGCCTAAGATTCTCTCTTTCTCTCTGTCTCCCTCCCCCACCTCTCTCTCTCTCAAAAAATAAAAACAAAACAAAACAAAAAATTGTCTCACCCTCCAATATTTTGTATCCTATCATCCCCTTCCTAACAGTTTCTTTTTGATCCTAAAGATGCTTCTTCATAGCTCTCTGCCTCTGCACTGTTCTTTATCTCACTCACACCCTCCAACAAGGAAAGAGTATAAGAAGATAAGTTAGCTCAGTTCTCAATCAAGATTTAGGTGACTTTGAAGATAGACCAAGCCCTACCACCCTGAGGATATTTTGAGTGAGAATAGTGGGCACCTAGGGGAGAAGGCTTTGCAGGTTAAAAGACTAGTTGATGGCTTTTCCTTGTGTTTTCTGTTGGAACCAAAATTAGCTGCACTGGAATGACTGAGTAACAACTCATCCTGGCTCTCAAAAAATATGAGAAATTGAGATGCAGGGAAGAGTAACCACCTAGTTTAATCAGTCAAAGCATATCCATAAACTCCAAAGGGGACGTAGAATATAGCAGCTATCCTCCATCTCCATTGGATTTTGATTTGGAAATGGACTCAGGATATGATATGAACTTTAGAGTAATCATTTGTAAGGAATTCTGGATAGTGAGCACTGTTTATTTTATTATTATCTTTAATTTAAATTCAGTTAGCCAACATATAGTACATCATTACTTTCAGATGTAATGTTCAACCATTTACCAGTTGTGTTTAAAACCCAGTATTCATCACATCATGTGCCCTCCTTAACACCCATCACCCAGTTATCTCATCCTCCTACCCACCTCCCCTCTATCAAACCTCAGTTTGTTTCCTAGAGTTGAGAGTCTCTCATGGTTTGTCTCCCTCTCTGACTTCCTATTCAGTTTTCCTTCCCTTTGCCTGTGATCCTCTGTGCTGTTTCTTATATGCTACATATGAGTGAAATCATATGATTATCCTTCTCTGATTGACTTATTTCACTTACCATAATACACCTGAGTTCCATCCATGTAATGTAAATGGTACGTATCCATCCTTTCTGATGGCTGAATAATATTCCATTTTATATATATGTGTGTGTATATACACACACACACACATATGTATACATATATATATATATATATATTACATCTTCTTTATCCATTCATCTGTGCATGGATATCTCAGTGACCACTCTTAATAGTATCAGAGAGCTAATGCAAGTTACTTAAATACCTTTTCTGGAAAATCTTAGAAACTCGAGAACCTGAAGGACATGACTTTCAGAATCTATACAGGAATAGCATCTGTTCCAAGACCATTAATCTCTTTTCATGCATCTAGTGACATGAAGTTATTATAGTACCACAGGGAAAATATAAGAGGCTTGAAATACTAAGTTCTTTTGCTTTCTTTCCTTTTTTAAAATATTTTATTTATTTGCGAGAATAGAGAGAAAGAGCACTACTAGGGGGAGGAGCAGAAGGAGAGAGAGGGAGAAGCAGAATCCTGTTGAGCAGATTCCAATGTGGAGCTCCATCCCAGGATCCCAAGATCATGATCTGAGCTGAAGGCAGACACTTAACCAACTGAACCACCCAGGTGCCCCTCATTTCTATTGCTTTCTAAGCACCAACTCTTTGTGTCCTCCTACCCAGCCCCCATTGTCTCTCTTTATCCTCCACTCTTCTTAATAGATCACATAAATGACGTTTCTTTTATGTCTACAATAAGTGTTCAGACTAGTAATTAGGTAAGCTTACACCCACTTTCAATTTAGACCCACTTTTCAGAATCTATTTCCTTGAAGGACTGAAAAATCTCTTGGGAAAGGATACATCAAAATAAATAGTTGGTAATAAGTCTGGCCAAATAACTGAGCCCTGAGGTTAGTTGCAGGGGATAAAGGACTTTAAGGGCATCATGGCATCTAGGTGCAGACCTGGTGATATAGCAGAAGTAAAAGTGATGCCCACTAGAAGTGGCAGCACCCAAAGTGACCAGTGGTCCCTCAAAGAAGCAGGAGTGTTCCAGGGATCCTCTGGAGAGCTGATCAGATTTGCACAAGAGCACATGTGAAATTATTATCTAAGAGCTATGGTTTTGGGGTAGCAATGAGAGGCAGTGTATTTGGGGTCACTCTATTTGCATACCCTGAAGGATGAAATCTAGAGAAACATGGGTTATACATAAATATATGACCACTCTTGTGTATTAATACATGTCCTGTCTATTTTACTCTGATTCCCCTATGGCTGTGGTGACCAGTTACATGAAGACCTTGTCAAGTCTCAGCCATGAATCACCTGTTAGCTCCTCATCACCTTGCTTCACGTCCTGAAGCTTCACTAATGTTACAGCTTAGGATGCCTATGGCAATCCCTCAGCACTTCCATTTATAGCTCTATAGAGCTGGAAGGTGAACACCTGGGGGAAATCCTTGAAAATGGAAAATGGGAACTAATGGATAGAAGTCCTCACATCTGCCGCCCCCAGAATAGTTCTAAAATGCATTTTATAAGGCTTTTCAGACGCTCCCATGCATCAAGTAACTAGTCACTGCTAGTAGTTACCAAGCCAAGTCACTTTCCCTGTCACTCACACATGCACTCTAGGATCACATTCCTTGTCTCAGACCCTGCCTTGTCTCAGACTCTGCTTTTGGGAGATCCCACAATAAGAATTTGTTATTTGGAGTTAGGCATTATTCTCATCCTACAAAACTGTTTAAAACTAGGCCTTGAAGATATATTCCCCTGTGTAGACACTTTTGACATTCTTCCTCTTTCCTATCATCTTGTTTGGGCTCTGTCTGATCCCCACATTCCAGAGTCCCATGACATCTAGAGCCAGTACTTTCAGAGAAGTAATTCAGTCATGTTTTAAATGGTTCACCAGATTGTAATATCATTTGGGAACCAGAGGAATGTACTTGGAGGCCAAGGGGAAAAAAATATATTAGCTAAAATGTGTCATGGAATATGATACCTGGGGTAAGGAAAAATATATGCAAGTGACAAAACAGAATTTCTTGCAAGTCCTTCTTTTTTAAAGATAAAGAATCTGAAGATCAGGGCATTTAAGGTCAGGCATTCAGCTTCCTAACCTAGTACTATTTTTGAGAAGATGCAGAAACTTGAAGGGTATGGGTAAAGTCATAGGGTTATTCATAGTGATTCTGTTGCTAGAAACAAGAGAGCCAAGAAAAAGAGGAAATTGGCTTATTGGCTTATAGAAATCTAACCTCCCACTAAAGCAGGAATCTGTGAGGTGTGGATGTCTAATTTAAAAAATACCCACCCAGGTCAGTGAAACAAGTCAGTTTCCGTGTTAGTAAAATGTCACTACCAATAGACTGAATTCATGAAATCAGATCCCATTTGACTCCACACACCCCTACTGTATCCTGCTTCCTGATTGTTCTACCCTTCATATTTGTTGACCTATTCATGACACACCTGGCTCTCTGTCCTTCTAAATTACTCCTAGGCTTACCACCTGCCTCCCTTTCATTGGCACAGGACCTTTTAGGGATACCGTCCCAATAATAGTTGCCACTTGGGCTGGCTCAACATCCAGGCCACATCTTCTCCCTGACCCATGTCCGAGAGGATCATAGAGGACAAACTCTCCATATGGTACCATCATAGGTGGCCACTGAACCTCTGTCTGAGCCTCACTGGTGAAGCATGGGAAGCATGGGACCTCACAAGACAGTGTGTGCTCTGTTTGAAATCTTTGCTTAGAAATTGTCCCTTTTATTGCATGAGAATCTGCATTACTGTAGCTTTAGGGTATCCATCCTGGTTCAGCCTTAGAAAGCAGCGTCACCTGCTCCATTTGAAAGTTCTTGATAGTTGGAGGCATTTCTCAGACACAGACTCATTCTTTTCTTCTTAAGACTGATCTCATATCCCTGAGCCCTTCGAGAACTCTTCATATAATAAAGATTCTAAATCCTATACCATCCTGTACAACCTACTCTCTGTTCCATCTCTGTCTACCCTCCTAAGGTGCTGTATATAGGGATGAATCCTTCCTTCTAGACAGGCTCTAGCCACCGTAGTCATCAAGAGGTTATTATTTTGGGATCACATTGAATTTGTGGGTTAAATAAACTAATAGGCCTTTATCTCAGGAACCAAATCCAAATTAGATCTCTCATTATAAATCAGTTTGGGAACAAAATAAATTAAGTAAATTAATACACAAATGAATAAAAATAAATGTTTAAATGTGCTCTTATTTTAATATTTTCAGCCCTAGTTTGAACCAGACATCTCACATGCTATACTTCACTGAGAACACTTTATATAATCAAATTACTACTGTTATGATACCGTATTTCACAAATTCCTCTACTGTCCTTCCAGTGTCTTTACCACAAAGATCCTTGTAATCCTCACACTTCTGAAAATCTTCTTTCTAACCATAATAGGGGACATAGGAAAAGGGTAAATCAGGATCCTTTTAGGGTCCTGACCATAATTATGGAAAGGAATGGAGATCATTCACTTAAAATAGTTTTTTTGGTGATAAAAAGGGAAAAAAGTATTTATTCAGACTTTTTTTTCTGTTTTTTTTTTAATTAAATTCAACTAGCCAAGGTATAGTACATCATTGGTTTTTTATATAATGGTCAGTGACTTATCAGTTCAGTGTAACACCCAGTGCTCCTCATATCATGTGCCCTCCTTAATGCCCACTTTTAGTGAGAAGAACTATATTCCATTTGAAATACATGTGACAGAGAACTGAGGAGTGTGTCATGTCTTACCTTGGCCTAAGCCATAAGGACTATGCTTGACAGACAACTTAGGGTGATGATTCACTTGATATAAACATTGGCATTATTAAGAGTCCTCTAAGTAACCTTGGAAATTGAAGACAATGATCAGGGAACCAGAGCAGGGGAGAGAAAATATACAGAAGCTAGCTATGTAGTGACTTTTAGTTAATAGAAAGATTGATTGGTGAACACATAAGTGAATTCTAGGGAGTCCTCCCAAGAAACACCTGAGGAGCTAGAAGCTGTGTCTGAGCAAGCGGGAGCAAAAGCAGGTCTATGTTATTACTGATCATGTGTGCCTCTTATAAGTCTCAGAAAAAAATGAGGACTTTAAATATTGCCTTTGGGCCCCAACCAATTCTCTCTTTAAAAAATACCAAGCTAGACAATATCAAGGTTCACTGGTGTTAGAGTAATATAATGATACTGAACTGACCACTGAGACTCATGGGCCCCATTAGCCTTTATGTTCCCAGTACTCTGAAAGCCATGAATCTTATGATGTACTTGTTAAACCCTAAATAGCCTGGACTACAAGAGTGAAGTAATAAGAATTGACTCTTAAATGTAGTGTTAAAGGAAGAGTGGCCATTCTTGTAGGTGGCAAACTGGGTCCCTGTAAAGAGATTTGCTCTGATGTAACCATTTCTTTCATGTACAAAGCCTACATGATCTATAGAGCACTGTCTTTCCACATGTATTCTTCTGGACCTTGGTCAGAATTTGAGTCACCTGAGCAGGCAGTGGGGTCAACAGAGATCATTTGGAAAGACAAAGTGCATTTTCAGGGTAATTACTGAAGGTGACCAAAGTGTCTACAGCCCATACTGCAGGGGAAGGATTTCAGCGGGGGGAAGGGGTTAGCCCCTTCCTCATAAGAAAAGTCAGAGCACAGCTCCAGGGTCATGTATATGGAGAGATGATTGGAATGTGAGCTCTGGGAAAGGCTGAAAATCCTACAAAAACAACCACCTGCAAACCTAAAGTTTAATCTCCTCTGTTTATCCCCAGGAAAGAAAACCAACTAAACTGATTTTAAAGATAAGAAACCTTGAATGTGCAACCTAAAAGAATGAGCCAAGGATCCACAGACATCCAGAAGATTCCCTGTGTTTATTATTTATGTTATTCCTGTCTACTTACACATAATGTTTAAACTTAAATTCTTAAAATAAACAGAGTGAGTGGGTTTTTTTGTGTATTTTGTTTTTGGTTTTGTATATATTTTTTGAGAAGCATAAAAGAAGACAAGCTGTGTGCTATTTTACAGATGGTTCTGAAAAAGTAGGTAATCCTCAGAAATAAAGTGAGTTGGCACTCAAGTAAAAGGAGTAAAGCAGATTACATCCCTGAGACCTGTTAGCCGTTGAACTATCTTGACCAATAAAAGGCAAGTACAGGAAGTGCAAAAGCCCCGAGCATGAATGAGCCCAAAGTAGAAAACACAAGACTGCTCCACTGTGGCTGGGGCAGCCTAAAGAGGGGCGCAAGGTAGGACATAAGGTCAAAGTGGTAGATGGCTTCCTCCTTTTACCTGATTGTGACTTTTGGCAGTAAAAATAATAGGTAACATTGTCATGAGTTTAGAATGTGACCATCACTATATCATCTACTTAATTCTCACACTCACAGCAACTTGATAAGATATGAAGATATTTGAAATATTTAACAACAAATGTATCATAACCACTAGCCAATCAGAAAATGCCCATCTCAACCACTACTCTGGCCATACTAGTAGAGAAATCAGGCTTGAAATCAGGGACCTCCATGGCTGCCTCAAACAGGTAAGAAAACTTAGCTTGGAGGTGGGAGAATCACCACAAAGTCATACAACTGGTCATTTTACCCCAAACTGTATTTTGAAACTAGCAAGCACACTACCTCTGATAAATGCGATATATCAGACTATAATAGGAAAATAAGGAATTTGGAGATTCACTCTCTATACTATGAGGGAGCACTGTGATAGGAGTATGAATTCACAGAATCAACCCTGGGACTGGTAATAAGTAGATATAGGACTGCCAGTACATCTCTCAGCCTCAGAAAACCTCCAGCCTGTGGATGGTAATGTCACATATTTCTAGAGCAGTATTCTCAACCTCCAAGAGACAAGTGGAAAGTTTTAGGTGTTACAACAGGTTGGTGTGGGGTGGTGGGGAGCTAGTGGCTTCTAGTGGGCATCCCCAGAGGTCAGGGATGTCGCTGAGAACACCATAATAGACAGAACAGCCACCACTGCAAAGAAGTGTTAGTATCAAAGTTGAGAAACCCTGTTCTAGGGTCATAGAGGTAACAGACTCAGTGAAGAGTGTCTGGTGTGACATTAGGGAGTGGTGGAGACTATGGCAAGTTGTAGAATGCATACACTTTCTAAAGGCATTTCATACACAAATATTTATAAACCTTTGTGAACTAAAGAGAACACACATGCAGACCAGTTTCAACTTGTTTTTGGCCTAATTGTTGCCCTGGTTACAATTTTCTCCTTTTCTTTTAATAGGTGAAGATAAAAGTATCTTCTAGTCACACAGAAGTAAATGTGTTCATGTGTATGTATTGACAAAAAGATTTATTTTTAAGTATTTTCTAAAGAAAAACCCTTCATCCCTCTTAGAACCAAGTCTCCATTCTTTTGCTTCTTTCTCTGCTCTATACTTTCTCCCTTCTTCAATTACAGTAACCTCCTTCTTCTCAGTCTAGCTTTAGCAAAGGTATAGGCCAGCTATTCCCCTCCCACCAGAGGAACTTCTGGTTTAAGTTTTGATCCCTTCACATTGCTTAGAGCCTCTGGGAAGGAGGCCCCCTCACTTGCAATACCCCTTCAGCCTTTAGAGACAGATGGTCTGGAAAAGGCAGACTGGCCCCACGTTTTACAATGTGCCCCTGGAGTTATTTATGGTTTGTTTATCCATTCAATGTGGAGCAGTTGTGGCCTATGACTTTCAGCTCCAGGGTGCATTAACAGATTTGGGGGGAAATTGGCAGTGTCAAATTAAATAGTTGCACTGAGCTTTTCATCCTTCCCCTGTAAAGCAAACACAGCATCGATCCCCAGACACTCAGGCACAACATGACTTCTAGAAAGACAGCGATGACCCCATTGGCCAAGAGGCTGGAGAAAGTCTGCAACAAGTGAGAAGCTGATGAAATTAAAAGAAAGAAGCTCTCTGCTCATTGGGCTGGGATGATGGGAATAAGTGTGGCCAGTGTGAAGCTATGATATGGAAAGTGATAAAAACCACGATTGTGATACAACAAACTAAAGGCTGATGGGGACACCCCAGTGAGGTCTCCAAGATCCTAGGAGCATCAATGCACACTGCAAGAGGGGCAGAGCTGCTCTGATGAAGTGCATTTCTGCCCTGCTTTAAGATTGTCATTTCAAAGCCCTTGTACTCTACAAACAATGGAGCCTATGGAAAAGTGGGAAGGGCACACTACCACAAACCTGCCTAGTACCGCAGTGTCACTGGACATTAAAAATGTCCACAGATCAACTGGATCTATGGGCAGCCTATTTTATTTAAAGCACATCCAATGTGTTCTGGGCAGGGCTAACTGCTACAGAGCTCCCAGCTGTTGATGTCACTCTCACAGGTGGCCAAAGTGCTCCTGCAACTTGCCACAGGCCTCTGGGGTGAGGTCCCTGGGAGGAAGCCCTGCATGCAATGAAAAAATAATCTAGTTTTTTTTCAAACACACCTGAAAAGTTCCTTGAGCCTATGCCTCAGCAGCTCTAGGGGCTTTTCTTCTGCACTCCCATTGACCATGTTATACTGACATCACTCCCCCATATGTTAATGGTATAATTAATTTGCATTGTTGAGCCTGACTGGTAGCAAAAGAGTCCATAGGAGAGAATCTTAAGTCCTGAGGCCCTGGGAACTAATACAAGGTGCCTAGAGACTTATGCAGAAAAATCCAAGGCCCTAAGCAGTTTCCACAAACTTGGAGATTGGGTTTGCCTTGCATCTGGCAGGTAACAGCTAAGCCTGCATTAAGTAGTTTGTGCAGCAATCAGCGATCAGGAAGCTCAAAGGAGTGGCAGGGGTGGAGATAGGCATGGAGGGAGTCAGAGGCTCTGGGAGATACTGAAGAAAATGGGGCATTTACAGGGACTCACTTCTCAGACGCGAAGTTTTAGTGATACTGCTACACATGAGAGTGCAGGAAGGATGTGGTGCGCAAAGGAGGATAGAATATTCCAGAGATTCTAAGTCTGTCTTTTTCCCATTCATGACAGATGGAAGAAGGTGAGAGGGAGGACTGCTGGATATTTTTTCCTGAAAACATTACTCAAATGCTTTCACTAAATTATTGGGGATTCGTAGCTTTAATTGTCTATCACTTCTGAGAGGAGAGAGTTATAAAGACTTCCAAAAGAAACTTCTTCATCCGCACAGTGGGACCCCAATCCCCAGCAAAATAGTAGACATCCAATGACTAGTAAATCAAAGGAAGGGAAGGAAGAAATCCACTGATACAAACAAGGATGAAGTACAACATTAATAAGACTTCTATCTGGTTTTCATGACTCAGATTTCTACTCTGGCTTTCACTTGAACGTGTATGAGATCCTCAAGTGATACCGATGTGACCTAAAATAGATACTGTTCTTCTCTAAAACAATCTATTCACTGAGAAATACTGGATAGATCAGGTAATCAGATCCTGAAACTGGACAGGACTTCACTGGATGATTTGGTCTAAGTTCCTGTCTCCTGACCAGATCATTAAGGAAATGACCAAGTTCAAGCAAACCCAGAGGCAGAAGTCAAAGGGGAAATCAGGAGTATTTTACATAGCTCATTTGATGTAGAGGGCTTAACCACACAGAATAAAGTATACAAATTGAAGAGTAACAATTATATACTGTAACAATTTTTAAACAACTATAAGCAACCAGTAACTCCAGTTTTAAGAATAAATGAATGAATGTACAAATGAATGAAAGAAATTTTTCCTCTGGGAATTAGCAATTTTGCTAAACTATTTATTTAACACCTCTATTTGCAAACATCATATTCTATATTCTGTACATTCAATGGTGAACCCTTAGGCTACCTGTTACCTACTGTTTTATTGGGGGTGAATGCAGGTTTTGTGGAGCCTTCAGTATATGTAGTCTACAAGACCCTCTTAAATGAAATGATTACAGAATTACAAAAACAAAATTGCTAGGTACTCTCCCAGCTGGTATTAGGGAGAGGCCCTGAGGCTTGTGTTCTTCAGCTTCTTGCTAAAGTTGTCCCTGCTGTTGAGAATGTTTCTCCAGGTGTCAGGAGCTTGAGAAAACAATCTGGGGCCAGACACTCCCTTCTCCCTGCCTACCAGTTCAGGGATCTGGCTTCGTTGCCAAACACTGCCTAAGATGGAAGCCTTCCTCTGCTGCCAGAAGCACTTGCTCAGCGTCCTGGTGGATGGGTTTGAAAAGTCGGGGGTGCTTGTTTTACTTCTTCCGTTCATCTACCAGTCCACACACACAAAGAAAAAAAAAAAAAATTAACACTCTGCTTTCTCTGAGCACTATGTTGTTTTGTAGGAATACAAAGACAAGAGGTTACATCCATGTATTCATTTTCTTTTTTTTTTTTTTTTTATAAATATATATTTTTATCCCCAGGGATATAGGTCTGTGAATCGCCAGGTTTACACACTTCACAGCACTCACCAAAGCACATACCCTCCCCAATGTCCATAACCCCACCCCCTTCTCCCAACCCCCCTCCCCCCAGCAACCCTCAGTTTGTTTTGTGAGATTAAGAGTCATTTATGGTTTGTCTCCCTCCCAATCCCATCTTGTCTCATTTATTCTTCTCCTACCCACTTAAGCCCCCATGTTGCATCACCACTTCCCCATATATTCATTTTCTATTGCTGCATAACAAATTCCCACTAATCTAGCAGTTTGAAACAACACACATCTACTACTTCACAGTTTCTGGGATTCTGAGTCCCAGCACAACATATTTGGGTCCTCTGCTCAGGCTGCCACCAGGCTGCATGTACGGTGTTGACCCAATTGATTTCTCATCCAAAGACAGGACTAGAGAAGAATCTACTTCAAGCTCAAGCAGATTGTTGTTAGGATTCATTTCCTTTGTATGGGTGAGAACCCAAGCTCCATACTGACTCTTGACCCTGGAATCCTAGATACTGCCTTAAGTTTCCTAGGATACAACTTTATAGGCAGTTTTACAACACGGTTGCTTGCTTCCTAACGGACAGAAGGAGAAGTTTTCTCTGTCATTATCTTTTTTTTTTTAAGATTTTATTTATTCATTTTAGAGAGAGAGAGTGAATGAGCAGGAAGGGGCAGAAGAATCTCAAGCAGACTCCACAATGAGTATAGACAGAACCTGACACAGAGAGCTGTATCCCAAAATGGGGAAGTTATGACTTCAGCTGAAACCAAAAGTCAGAAGCTCAACAAACTGTGCCACCCAGGTACCCCTCTCTCTATCATTTCCTAAGACAAAGTCTTATATAACAAAATAAAATAGAAGGAGCAACATTCCAGCACCTTTACCTTATAATGTAATCTAATGATGGGACTGATAACTCATCACCTTTACTATATTCTTGGTTAGAAACAGGTTATCAGTCATGACCACCATTGAGGGGATTATCCATAGATCACTGGGGTCCATCTTAGTATGCATCCTCCACCTACCATCTACTTTGAAATTTCTAGGAGCTCTCATTTCAATAATTTATTTCAAATTACTGGAGCCTGTTCTCATTCTAAATATTTGGAAAATTCTTCTATCTGATTGTATTCTATCAAAATCTTATCTGTTTAATTTAAACAAAGAAGAGCAATATTTCCAATTAGTAGGAGTTAGGACTTCTTGCAATTCCAACAGTCAGGAACATAGCTTATACTACATATATATAGATCTATCTACATATGTCTGTCTGATGCATTGAAAAGAATATTTGTAGTGTTGAGCCACAATAATAATAACTCATGTATCTGCAATCTAATTTCAGAGCTAGACCACTACTCACTCCATTCTATCTCCCTGTGTATTTCCTATTCTGTACCACCTATCGTAATCATTCTCTTAAATTTAGTCATGGTCATGTCCTTGCTTTTTTTATATTTAACTGCCCCCCACTCCCCAATTTAGTCCTTTTGCTAAATTCAAAACTGTATACAAATGGCAAGACATACCACCGAATTTTCCACACCTGGCTTTTTCCACACAACTTCTGTTTTTTAAATTGACCACTGCTTCTTCTTGTAGATGTAGATCAATCATTCCCACTCAAACTCTTCTATTGTGCAAAATGCCACAAATACATATTAATTTTTTATCAGTGTATACTTAAGTTCTTTCTTGTTTTTACTCTCATTAATGATGCTTCCATAAACATTCTTACATGTCTCCTAGTACACATATGCAATGATTTTTCTGGAATATACACCTAAATGTAAAATCACTGGGTCTGAAGGAATGCAGAGATTCAATTTTTTTATTATTATTTTTTTTTTTTACTTTTGTTATACATCTACAATTTTATTTTTTCTTTGGGTAAGGGTTGGGGGGAAACCAGAGATTCAATTCTATAAGGAATGACAAATTGTTTTGCACAATAGTTATATTAAAGAGACTCAACTTACGAGTTCTCTTTTTTTTTTTTTTTAAAGATTTTATTTATTTATTTGACAGAGATAGATCACAAGTAGGCAGAGAGGCAAGCAGAGAGAGAGAGAGAGGGAAGCAGGCTCCCCGCTGAGCGGAGAGTCCGATGCGGGACTTGATCCCAGGACACTGAGATCATGACCTGAGCCGAAGGCAGTGGCTTAACCCACTGAGCCACCCAGGTGCCCCTTACGAGTTCTCTTTAACCTATTTCCTCACCAACACTTGGTATTGATATTGCCAGTTGAAGAGCTTTACAGGGTATTTCATTTTGATATTGCATATTAATAAGACCAAACATTTTATATATTTATTTTCCATTTACATTTTCTTCTGTGAAATGCTGGTTCAAATGATTTGCCTGTTTTTCTATTGTTTATATTTTATTCTTGCTGGTCTGGAGAAGTTCTTCATATATGCAGGGACGTTGTTAATTCTTGGGCCAATAAAACATATTCTCATAATACATAGCTTGTTTTTCCCTTTCTTTATAATATCTTCTAATAAAGAAAAATTTTAATTTTTATTATAGATCTATTAAACATTTCTTTGCAGTTAGACTTTCTGTGCCATATTTAAGAGTCCTCCTCCTATCTCAAGGAAATTCCTTTATATTTGCAATTTCTTAACTGAAAAAAAAAAAAGGATCTACATAAAAGAAGAAACAAAATGTCATAAATATATAATTATTTCCATCTTCAATGATTTATACGTTCAGTATTATTCCCATTAAAATAGTCCTAAATGATACTTTAGAAACTTGGCTAATTTATTCTAAAAATTAGATAGAAGAAAAAAGACCTATGAATAGCCAAGTGACTCCCAAAATAAAAGCATATGATTGTACTTAATCCTACCATATATCTATATGCATACTAATATACTGATGTAATACTGATATAATGATATAGATCTATACACTTATTCATATGTAAGCATATATGTATATAAATATTTGCATTTATATTCTTACATACATACATACTATTTATATTCAACTGTACATTTATGTAAGTATAGATCATATATGCAATATATATTCTTTTAAGAATAGACTTATAAAATTATCTAAGGATATTTATATTACCTATAATTATATATATATGCATATATATACACACACATAAGTATTTATAAAATGCACATGTATCAATGTATATTTAATTCTATAAAATATGTTTTGGATTTCATCAAGTGCTTTTTTGGCATCTGTTGAGATGACTATATGTATGTTTTTTTGTTTTTTTGTTTTTTTTTTTTCCAATTTATTTATTTTCAGAAAAACAGTATTCATTATTTTTTCACCACACCCAGTGCTCCATGCAAGCTGTGCCCTCTATAATACCCATCACCTGGTACCCCAACCTCCCACCCCCCTGCCACTTCAAACCCCTCAGATTGTTTTTTAGAGTCCATAGTCTCTCATGGTTCATCTCCCCTTCCAATTTACCCAAAAGCACATACCCTCCCCAATGTCCATAACCCTACCCCCCTTCTTCCAACCCCCCTCCCCCCAGCAACCCACAGTTTGTTTCGTGAGATTAAGAGTCACTTATGGTTTGTCTCCCTCCCTATCCCATCTTGTTTCATGGATTCTTCTCCTACCCACTTAGGCCCCCATGTTGCATCACCACTTCCTCATATCAGGGAGATCATATGATAGTATTTTTTTCTATGTTCAGTTCATATGGTAAATTACATCTATAGATTACTAGTGTGAAGCTGCTATTGTTTTGTGGAATGTACTGAATTTTATGACAGTGGATCATAGTTTTATATGCTATTCAATTTATTTTGCCAATGTTTTATTTAACAATTTCACATTTATGTTTGTGAGTGAGATTGACCTGTACTTTGCTTTTTTCTTTCTGTCTTTGCCTGATTTTGAATCAAAATTACGTTGACTTCACAGAATGATTTAAGGAAGTTTCCCTTTCTCTAATCTCTAAAGTGTTATTTTAACACTGGAATGATCATTTTCTTGAAAGTTCTGTGCTGATATTCAGTTAACTGTGTAGCAGCATGCCTGTGTCGATTGTTCATGACCAGCATTGAATATGATTATTTAGGACACACACTATACTCATTGTTAATGATTTTAAATTATGTCTTGCAAAACACTAGCCTGTAAAATAAGTTGGGCTTATTGTTTCCTTCACAGGGTTATTGTTAACTACAGACTGAATTTCATTAATTTTTATAGAACCCCTCAGGCTTTCTATTTTTTATTGAGTCAATTTTGATGTCTTTCTTTTGGGGGGGGAATTTGTTATTCCATCTAGGTTTCCAAATCCATTGTCACAAAAATTTTATGCTATTTTCTTGTTTTTTATACTTCTGTTACATCTATAGTTATGTTCCTTGTTCATATCCCATATTTTTATTTGTGCCATCTCTTTCTCAATCAATCTTGGCAAAAGATGTTTTTCTAAAAACATTAACAAATGACAAATTTTGCTTTGGTGGTCTATTTCATTTGTTCATTTCATTAGCTTTCCAGCTTGTTAATTTCTATTCTTATCTTTATTATTTCCTTTCTTCTACTTCCTGGAACTTACTTTGTTTTATTTTTTAATGTCTTAATTTGGATTGTTAGCTCAATACTTTTCAGTTACTATAGTTACTAAAGAGTAATTCTTCATCTTATTGTCAAATATAATTAGACAAGGCTCCAACTTTCCTTTTTGGTACTATTTTCACTGGACGTTTAAAAGTTATGTATGTAGTATTTTTGTTTTGTTTTTAATTTTTATTTTTTTAAATTTCTTTTCAGTGTAGTATTTTCAATTTTATTTAGATGTAAGGTTTTTTTTTAAGAGTATCATTATTTTTTAACCCATTAGATATTTAGACCTTTTTAAATTAACAAAAATGCTGCCTGTGAAGTCCTTGTTTCTATATATTGTCTCTGTAAATATTTGTTCTGTCACTTTTGGGTTTTCTCTTCTTTTATAGACCCCTCCTTAATATGTCTTTCAGAGCCGGCTTTATGGTCACATGTTCTTTTAAACCTTGCCAGTCTTGGAAGTTCTTTATCTCACCATCCCTTTTGAATGTCAGCCTTGCTGGATAAAGTATTCTTGGCTGTATGTCCTTCTCATTTAATGCCCTGAATATGTCTTGCCAGCCCTTTCTGGCTTGCCAGGTTTCTGTGGACAGGTCTGATGTTATTCTGATGGACCTTCCTCTGTAAGTAAGGAGTTCTCCTTAGGAGCTCTTGTCTAAAGCTATGATTCATCAGTCTTACAATCAAGTGTCTTGAGGTCTTTCTAGATTCATTGATTTTGGGGGGTGGAGGGTGAGCTCTCTGCCTTTAGGACACAAACACTGGATCCGTTCCCCAACTGGGAAAATTTTCATTGAGAATTTGTTCAACCATATCTTCTAGTCTTCTTTCTTTTTCCTCACTCGCAGGGACCCCAATAATTCTGATGTTGGAATATTTCATGGCATCATTTATTTCCCTAATTCTGCTTTCATGGCTTCTAAGCTGTTTGTTCTAGGCCTCCTACTGATTATTTTTCTCTATAAGATTGTCCTCTAGATCACTGATTCTATCTTCTGCCTCAGTTACCCTAGCTGTTAGAGTATTTAGATTAGATTGCATCTCATTAATAGCATTTTTAACTTCTTCCTGGGCAGCTTTCACTTCTGCCCTTAGAGATTACATGTTGTCACTAATGGTTTTCTCTAACCTAGTCATTGCCTGGATAATTGTTACCCTAAATTCCCTTTCTGACATACTATTTATGTCCATATAAAATTATGTATTTTAATTTGTCTTTTTGTCAATGATTTCTTTTTTTCTTTTTTTGGTTAGTTTGTTTGTTTATGCTCAGTTAGCCAACATATAGTACATCATTAGTTTTTTTTTTCTTTTCAGTGTAACAGAATTCATTGTTTATGCACCACACCCAGTGCTCCATGCAATATGTGCCCTCCATCATACCCACCACCAGGCTCACCCAACTTCCCATCACCACCCCTTCAAAACCCTCAGATTGTTTTTCAGAGTCCATAATCTTTCATGGTTCATCCCCCCCTCCAATTTCCCCCAACTCTTTTTCAACATTTCCTTAGCAATTTGGAGTCTCTTCTGATTCCATACAAATACAAATTTTAGGATTGTTTGCTCCAGCTCTTTGAAAAATACCGGTGGAATTTTTATTGGAATGACATTGAAAGTATAGATTGCTCTAGGCGGCATAGACATTTTAACTATATTTATTCTTCTGATCCATGAACATGGAAAGGTCTTTCATCTTTTTGTGTCTTCTTTGATTTCTTTCATAAGTGTTCTGTAGTTCCTTGAGTATAGATCCTTTACCTCTTTGGTTAGGTTTATTCCCAGGTATCTTATGGTTCTTGGTGCTATAGTAAATGCAATAGATTCTCTAATTTCCCTTTCTGTATTTTCATTGTTAGTGTATAAGAAAGCAACTGATTTCTGTACATTGACTTTGTATCCTTCCACATTACTGAATAGCTGTATGAGTTCTAGTAGTATGGGGGGATTTCTGTTTTAATTTCACTTTGTCAGAGAACATGCCCTGTAAATATCTACATGTTGGACATCTGTGAAGACTTACAGAGCCTAGAATATGGTCAGTCTTTATAAATGTTCCACATGGTCTTTAAATGGATGTATGGGATTTTTTTGGATATGACTTCTTTATATGTTATTAAGTCAAGCTTGTGGTTTATTCATTTATTAATATGTTAGCCATTGTCACTACTAATATTTTTTTACCTCTTTACCTATCAATAATTGAGAAGTGTGTGTTAAAATCTTAGAAAGACAGTAGATTTGTACTTTCCTTCTTGTACATCTAATTTCTTTATTTTAAACATAGTTAATTACGTACAAGTTTATAATTATTAAACAATTCTTACAAATCAACCATTTAACTCTGTTACTAATAATACCTCTTTCTTTTCAGAATAATAAATATAATATGATGTCATTTATATAAATCTTAAAAACTTACAGATAAGTTTATGCATATTATGGAGAATATATTAAAATAAGATTTTTTCCTATTGTTCCAATGGACTGTGTCTCCCATGCTGAAAATACCCATTCATTCTAAAGAGGTTATTATTTGTGTGGGAAATCATTTTCTCTAAGTCTAGGACTATCATTTTTTTAAAAAATATTTTTATTTATTTGACAGAGACAGAGAGACCACAAGTAGGCAGAAAGGTAGGCAGAAAGAGAGGGGTAAGCAGGCTTCCTGCTGAGCAGAGAACCCGATGTGGAGCTTGATCCCAGGACCCTGAGACATGACCTGTCGGAAGGCAGAACCTACTGAGCCACCCAAGTGCCCCCTAGTCTTTTTATTTATTTATTTATTTATTTAAGGAGGAAGCAGGCTTCCTGCTGAGCAGAGAGCTCAATGTGAGGCTTGATCCCACCCTGGGATCATGACCTGAGCCAAAGGCAGAGGCTTTAACCCACTGAGCCACTCAGGTGCCCCTAGTCTTTTTTTTTTTTTTTTTTCAATGGTATCTTCTGGAGATCAAATGTATGGTATAGTGACAACAGTTAGCAACACTGTGTTGTATACTTGGAGTTTGCTGAGAAGATAGATCGTAAATCTTTTCAACACACACACACACACACACACACACACAGAGTAGCAACTACATAGATGTGAGGGGCAAGTTATTTAGCTTGATTGTGGTAAACTTTTCTTTCTATAGATATAGTTGTATGCCTTCAATATATATACTTCTTATATGTTAACGACATCTTAATAAAGTTGCTACAAAAAGATACACAAAAATATCAATTGACAAATTCAAGAATGTAAAAAATTTAAGTTATTATTTCTCAAACTGTTCTAATACCTTTTGCTTTCAATGGTTACCAGAGTTTTGTTTGGTATTTTTTCTGCTATGTCTTTTCCCATTCTTTCACTTTTTTATACTTCCACTTTCAGGCATTCTATCTCTTTATTTTTTCTTGTGAAGAGTATATCTATGACTGGATGCTTCTTTCACCCCAATAAAAGTCTCTGCCTTTTATTTTTTTTATTTTTAAAAATTTTTTTTTACTTGTCTCTTTATTTTTTATTTTTTTTTCCAATTTATTTATTTTCAGAAAAACAGTATTCATTATTTTTTCACCACACCCAGTGCTCCATGCAAGCTGTGCCCTCTATAATACCCACCACCTGGTACCGCAACCTCCCACCCCCCCGGCACTTCTGCCTTTTATTTTTTAATTTTTTTAAAAGATTTTACTTATTTATTTGACAGAGAGATCCCAAGTAGGCAGAGAGGCAGGCAGAGAGAGAGGGGAAGCAGGCTCCCTGCTGAGCAGAGAACCTGATGTGGGGCTCCATCCCAGCACACTGAGATCATGACCTGAGCCACCCAGGTGCCCTAAGTCTCTGCCTTTTAAATGTTGGGTCTAGTCCAGTCAGATTATTGAGATTACTAGAATAATTGCATTTGTTTCTACCATCTCATTTTTACTACTTTTTCCTCCATTTGTTTTATACTTCTGTTTTTCTCCTCCACTCTCCCAACTCTCCCCTGCTTTCCTTGTCTTCTTGGGTCATAGTCTGAGTACTTTGCTCACACATTCTTCCAGTTCAATAATAATCTCTGAGTTTATACCTAATATGTTATTTTCCCACACACTGAGCACTTAATTTTTGGCAACTTTATTCTTAATTTTCATGTCTTATCTGTCCCTTTTTCAAATTTACCTGGTCATCTTTCTTGTCTCTTCATTCGTTTTGGTTACAAGGTCCAATAAAGTAAACTGGGCTTTTGTATGGGATATGGAGGGTGTAATTTGGCTCTGAAATGGGACGTACTTAAAGTATCTCCTTTTCTTTCTACTGCTTTAGATATTTTCTGACTAATTTTCACCACCCTGCAGATTTCATATATCCCAAACATAACGTAAGGCATGACTCTCTGCAAGTTATTAGCACTAATAATAATCCCTTAATAAAAATAAAATTCTGGAGCTCATCCCATCCATCTTCTTCCCTGATACAGGGTAGGTCTTATTGCTGAAAGTTACCAGCCAAGTAGAATATTCTCCTGATGTCATTTATCTATGGAATTAGTCTCTAATTTGCCCATAATTGCCCTTGGGTAAACCTAAACCCAAAGACAGATTGATGGCCCGTGCTCTTTCCCCCAACCAATTAGGCACAATCCACATTACTGCCCTATGCTGCAGTTTAGATCTTACCCAGAAGTCCAAGGCCAACATCACTTGGCCCCACTCTGTGACAGTATCATGGCCCATTACTGCAGTGTTGACTCTGTTACTGAGCCAGTCTCCCAAGCCAGATTTCAGAATATCATGGGAATAATATGCTGGTGATGGGAACTGGAGAAGGGATTCTTTTCTCTATAGACATTCATGCATGATCACTGGTCAATCCTTGATCAATCCATATCTTACCCAGTGTTTGATCATCATACTTTATCTAGCTGATCCATGTACCAGTTTCAAGGAAATGAAACTATTACAGTTTATGTAGGGTTCCCTATGTACAAAAGCATATTCCATATGTTACCCCATTCTGTGCTTACAACATACCTATGAAATAGGTACTATTAGTATTTCCATCCTATAGGTGAGGAACTTTAGGCCTGAAAATGGTAAATTACTTGTTCAGAATCGCATAACCAGAAAGTTGCAGAGCCAAGATAAAGACAGCAGCTTCCTTGTTTCACATCACTTATCTTTAAAACTCTATGAGGCAGATGCTATTCCTAAAGTGTAGTAAAGAAAACAAAGCACAGAGAGTTTAGGTAACTTGTGCAATATCACACAGCTTGTATATGGCAGAGCAGGGAAGGGCACCAGAATAGCCTGAGTGGAGAGATGCTATGCTGCTGAATGTGTCCATCCACAAATAAAGCTAGAAGGTGTGGTGAGTGTGTTGATACATCTCACTTCATTTCTTACCTTATGTGACCACATGGTGTTAATAAATCTCTGCTGTGGCCCAGCCTCCACCTAAAACTCATATTTATATTAATATACACTTTAAGAAAATAATGTTAGTGTAGAGTGAGAATAAATAAATAGCAGTCTAGTCTGGAAATGAAGTGGGAAGAATAATGGAGAACTTTATTAACATTAAAATGCAGAACAACCTTCTGACACATGGTTGTGACTTGTGTCTTTCTTTATGTATCAAAGAGGGAAGTGTCCATTGGGTTTCTCAACTCCAGCACTATCGACATTTAGTACCAGATAGTTCTTTGTGGTCTAGGAATGTTCTTTGCATTGTAGGATGTTGACCAGAATCTCTGGCCTCTACCTACTAGATGCCTATATCATTCTACCCACCCCAGTTGGGGCAATCAAAGTATTCCCAGACATTGCCAGTATCTCCTGCTGGCCAAAATCACGGCTAGTTAGGAATCACTAATTGAGGGAGATTTCAGGGAGCAGATATAAAATAATTCCTCTGCCTCCAAAATTAGGCACTGCCTGCACTGATTTGGTTAGACTGAGCAAGAGACCCCAGGGACCTATCTTTAGTTAGAGTGAGAGATTATCCTGAACCAGTGCTGAGTCAGGACCCAGTGTGTTCATACCCTCTTCTCAGCAAGGGAAAGGGGATGAGGGAACTGAGGGGATAGCCAGAGACCATTCCATATTCTGAAAATACATCTCAAGAGAACTTTAATAAGTGTGTTGGAACAAATGCTTGGTGATACGGAAGAGCAAAGACACCTCTTATCTCACTTTGTCCCCATGATAATACAATAAAGGAGGCACAGTTTATCATTTCTGTTTCACAGATTAGGAAAGATGCCAAAGACACTGAAAGACTTGCTCAAGATTAGAAGGTGAGGGAATTGGGAGGACAGAGGGTCTGACTCAGTGTCTGTACTCTTTCCGTGAACCCTAGGGGTATAGAACCTTCTAGAGATCACATGGAACAAAACTGTTTTTAATTCATTTATAGAGCAAAATATATGCACATCTACCCTGTGAAGATGCTATGCTATCCACCAGGGATACAAAGATAGATAAACTCTATCCCCAGGCTTACAGAGCTCAGATTAGTGAGAGAAAAACATATATTTAAAAATTCTAATGCAGTGTGCTAAACATGGTGAAGGAGTATATATGAAGAGGGGGCCATGAGAACATAGAAGAGGGACTTGGGACAGGCTTGGGACATGGAGGGTTCCTCAGGGAAGGCTTCAAGAAAGAGGTAGTCTCTGAACTGAGTCCAAGATTGCCAGGAGTTGAGATTGGTCATAGGGGATGACAGAAATCTCACAATTTACCATTACAAATCAACCACTACAAATTGTAGTTTGGCTCTGACCATGGAAAAGTGCACTAAAATTTTTTGTTAAAAGGAATGCAGAGTGTTGGGCTGGGATGTCACTTTCCTGAGGAGAAAGTAAGAGGACTGATCGCCATTTGTATTGGTCAAAGCCCTCCAAAGAAACAGAAACAATAGAAGATATGGGAGACAGAGAGGAAGAAGGAGAAGTGAAGAAGAAAGATTTTAAGGAACTGCTAACATAATTATGGTAGTCAGCAAATACAAAATCTGAAGTGGGAGCTGTGAGGATGGAGGTTCAGGTGAAAATTGATAATGCCATCTTGAATCTGAATTCCTCAAGACAGATCAGCAGATGGGGAATCTCAGACAGAGCTTCTACTCTGCAGTCTTGAGGAAGAACTGCTTCTTCCTTGGGAAAACTCTGGCTTTGCTCTTAAGGTCATCAACTGATTGCACAAGACCCACCCACATTGTGGCAGGTCATCTGCTCTACTCTGTTAGAGGTGGGAAGTGAGAATTTCTGTCACCACATGCGCTCCAGGCTTCAGTGCCTCTGGGAAAGCTGTGCCTAGGACAGTGGGGAAGGAAACACTCCAGCTAAATTCAGCTGAATATTTTAGTACACCCTTAGGTCATAAATCCTGATGAGTTCTCACCCTAAAGCAGGTCCCTGAAAGAGATCAAGGAATTCTTAAAGTTTTAGTAATTCAACAGCCATTTTAAATACAGAAAAGAGCTTGCTTTTTAACAAACTTAAGGTGAACTATTTCAGAAAATAATAAATTAAGTAGTGGGTTTCATTTGCTTGTTTTTGTTTTTGTTTTTTCATTTGGGGAAACATTCATGCGTTTCTAATGTCATACACTAAATGTCTTAGCTTGAGATGTGTGTGTGTGCATTACTCATCCCTGTTTCCTAACTGACAAAAGGATGTGATCATTCTGTTCAGGTCTAATATACCAGTGTGGGCCTGAGCATGTCTGTGTATATAAGCTATAATGTCTCAGTTATTGGCATAGTGGGGAGCATTTTTTTTCATGAACATAATTTGTTGATTATATCAGGACTATTATTTCCGCTTTTGTATGGTGAAATTATCCAAGAAAGAAGCCCCCATGTAGAAATCTATAAGATTATGTCCCTGGAGTTCACTGTCATTTTTTATCTCTTCATTAAAAAAAAAAATACATTGTAAGAAACATATCAGATTCCTAGCCAGCAATCTTTCATTTAATAACCAGTTAATTTGTTGCAGAGTTCACATGCTTTGAAAAGGGACCCAATCAAAAAATATCTTGACAAGTCTAACATGAATCAGTCAGTAGGAAGAAAGAAAAAAAAAGTTTTCCCTCAAACTTTGTCCTACACTTGCTCCTTGACAAAACGCCTAGAAGCAATTCCCCCAACTTTGCCCTGATGGAAAAGAGAAGGTGTCTGAAGACCATGAGAAATGGCAGGTATATCCAAAAGAAGTTTGATTGCCAAAGTACAAACTTGACTCTGGTTCTGTAAAATGAGGGGGGAGAAGGGACTAGGAAGAACATGATAAATTATTCAGGTTTAAGAGACAGTGATAAAAATGCAAATATAATCCTGCCACTGACTCTTTGCACCAGCTGAATAAATTCAGGCTAGAAGCTGAATCAGCATCTTGCCTCTGATTAAAACCAATTGAAAGCACAAAGACAGGAAGAAGAAAGCCTCAGAAGCTCTTTGGAAATGACAGATAAATTGATCAAGCATAACTGCAACCTGAAAATGAAACAGTTTTATGGATTATGTACCGCAGGCCAAAGGGCCCTACCAGCTCTCTTCAAATGGAAACACTTGTAATCAAGAATCAGGTCTTACTTAAGCCCAAAAGTTATTATTATTTCATTAATTATGGTCATGTCTACTCTTTCATTGTGAGCACATGTAATCTTTCCCAAGAGCAGTACATTAGCCTCATTTCATCTTTAACCAATACATGCCATCCCAGGCTGTCCTCTGTATGTGTGGCTCCAAACTGCCAATTGATAGCTTTATATGCCAAATTGATGGCCAGCAACAGCTCTGTGCTTGGTCTAACATTAGAGCTGAGAAAGCCAAATAAAAGAGATCTACCCCACGTTGCAATGCAATAGAAACAATTTTTTCCAGATCTATTTTAAAACAGATCAAGAGATAGAGCACACGTGTGAACGAATGTATTTTTCTTGCACAGCTCAGTGATTAAAAGCATGGTTTTGGAATTCAGGCTCCCTGCTTTCAGAGACAGGTCCGCCACTCCAAGGCAGCCAGCGGTTTAACTTCCTTCAGGCTTTCTTATCTCTGTACAGGGATAACTACAGGGTTTGCTGTGAGGATCAAATTCATGAAAACATGAAAAGAGCTTAGGACACCTCTGGAACATACCATGTGTCCAGTAAGTGTGAGTTCTTACTAATATCGTGCTTCCATTAAGCATAGGCCACCCACTTGGGGGTTGGACCAATGCAGTGTCCTGAGCTGCTGGTGTGCATCCCTCTAAAAAGCACGACCTTGTCTGTCCATTTATACATACATAGAGAGTAGAGGGATAAGAGCTGATGTCCATGCTCTTTCTCGTTTTGGGCTATCAGCCCTAAGGAGATATTCTCATGTCACAGTCTAAGGAAAATTAAGCAATTCTGCCAACATCAGGTAATAAAGCTGTTTAATGAGCCCATTCCGAAAGAGCCACTGGGTAGTGCCCAGAATTATGTCAACCCTGATGGTGCACCAAAGAACCAGGGAACACCAGAAAGTCTTCTGGACACTGACAACTGTTCGGGAAGAAAAAGGCTTCTCTTGAACTACTAAACGATGAAGCTGTTATGTGAATTATGTAATTATGGACAGTTCTACAATAAGCTAACATATCATCACATGGCATTTGTGGGTTGAGAACTTTCTGCAAAGGAGAATGAGGGGTGAGGAAGCCAGACAGAGAGTCCTGTGCTGGGTGTGGGTATTGTTCACAACTGCCCCCTTCCCCCTCTCCCCATGCCCCTGCTGTGCACTCAGGTGAGAGTTCTGAGGCTCCTCATCCCTGTGCAGCCTTCTTTTCCTTATTTAACCAGACAACGTCATTTAAGAACCAAAAGAAAACCAAAGCTTCTTCAGTGGTACGATGATACTATGCAGGGTTACCGGCAGCTTCTGGCCTACTTCACGTTCGCACATGGCCACGCAGAATTTTCTCAGAGACTTGCAGGAGAACTTTCCTGGCAACCACACCCACCCCTGCCCATGCCCACAATCTCCTGCACACCAGCAACATGCTAACCCTCACTCCTGTCTGTCCTATCCTGCTTTTCTCTGTTGGCTATGGCCAGAGCCAAGAGAAGAAGGTAAACGTCACCCTTAAATTATGTCAGTGTCACTGGCCAGTGGAGGAGCACTGTTTACACAGCTCCATTTCCCCCTAAACCAGGATTTTGTCCCCGGCCCTGCCCTCTGAGGTAGCACCAGAAGGCTCAATGTGGGCATGGCTTGCAGCCTGGTGTGCCTGTCTGTCTGGGGAGGGATCAGATGGAGGCCTGGGCGTGTTAGTTTTTGTTTGTTTGTTTGGCTTTTAAGCCAATTTATTGGCAAGTCAGTAACATAAGAGATTCAGGGAAGTTCATGCAACAGCTTCCTCCCTGCCACTCCTCAGTGGCACCCCTATTCCTGCTCAGTCAGGCAGCTTATCCTCTGCCTATACGGTTCTGCTTTGGAAAGATAACATGCCCGGGCTGATTCATGAGCTGTGGTTTTTATCACCGTGAATGATGGGCTGGACTGACTTCCTTTGAGTGAAATTCCTATCAGAGTGACCTCACCTTGAATAAATGAGGCCATAAATGGCACAGACTCTCTTTTCGGGTACAGTAGACCCATTCTGAGCCCAAGGCACTGTGCAAGGGGCTGGGTAAGGATGTAAAAACATAAGTCATATCTAGAACCTGCCCTCATGTTGACAAGAATTTTGTGTTACTATGAGATTGGTAGGAACGGGAGGCAAGAATAGCAATTATTCAAATATAAGGCA
This sequence comes from Neogale vison, assembly GCF_020171115.1. NCBI lineage: Eukaryota > Metazoa > Chordata > Mammalia > Carnivora > Mustelidae > Neogale > Neogale vison. Next base: position 27,892,759 of record NC_058093.1, read on the forward strand.
GAAAAGTCCAGGTTGGGAATTTGGGAGAAGCTTGGGAAAGTTGTAGGCAAAGGGAACAGCATAAGCAAAAGCCCTGATGTGGAAGGAGGCCAGGGATGGTCGTAGGCCAGGGAGCAGAAGTGTGCAGAGGTCATAGGTCATTGAAAAGCACTCTCGTGGGTGAAGCAGAAAATCTTAGAGAACAGCTGCTAATTGTCCTTCTCTTAGAGCTTTGAAACTTGCCCTCTCTTGCATACCACACTCAATTTGGGGCCCACTTCACTTTAGTTTATTCAAACGCAAAAGGCATACTAAAGCCCTTAAGAGTGGTCTCAAACACTGAGAGCCTTTGTGGTTTCTTAAAATCAGAGAATCATTGCCTAGGCATGAGAGATGCACAAGCTATTTGCTCTGCCCATGGACTCCTGGAAAAAAACATAGCAAAGTTACCAGGCAGCAGAAAGTCTCACACAAAACAGCCCATACGCTTTTTCCTATCTCGCTAATACTAAAAACTGGAAAACTATGTAACTACTAAAACAATCAATCATTAGAATGAGCTCTTTTGGGAACGAAGGAGCACTGAACACTTTCAACAGAGGCCAAATACTTTTGTCAAGAATTCTCTTGAAAGGGACCCTGTTGCTAAGTGGGAGATTGGCTCGGTTCATGTTTCTGAACCCAAATCCTGCTGTGGCCCAGAAGACTATTTATATACCTTCATAAGGATGACAGGACTGAAGAGGAAGAGAGAAACAGGAAAGGAAACAGATGAGCAGGAACAGAGGGAGCAAGTAAGGAAGCAAGGAAGAGTGCAAGAAGGAAGAAATTGTTTTTATAACACATGGGCCAGTATTTCAAAATATTGAACCAGAGTAAGTCCAAATTCTAGCCTTATAAATATCTTAAATGAGCTCTTCAGTTTCATGACAAAAGCATGGACATTGACACTTCGGTTATGAAGTTGATAAGAGATCCGATTGGGCTATCAATCTGGTTAGAAGAAGGGGGTTAAAAGTCAGCTTTAGGATGAATGATCTCCAAATACTCAGATATGATGATCCTCACTTTTATCTCTTTTCCTTTTTTTTTTTTTTTCACTTAAAGCACTATTTATTTTGTTAAAGTCAAGCAGGATGATTTGTTGAGAGGTAAGTGGTAAGTGTCAGAGCATGAAATCTGTTCATATCGTCCACATTTTCCATTTGCCCTGGGTTTTGGTAATTGGCATCTTTGCCTAGAACCCTGCATTATGGCATCGGCTTGGAACCATGTAGAGTGAAAATAAAAAAGATCTGGAAGGATTCTAGCTCCTCACTACCAGTTAGCTGTGTGACCTTTCCCTTTGTAATGAAAACCAAGCCAGCCAGATTAAAACTACCAGCCCATTAAGTGAGATAATTTATGTGACAGCACCTTGAAGTAGATAAAAGTCACTGTGTCGTGGTAAGGTATCATTATGCAAATAGAGGTATAATGTGAGGTTCCTGACACCAGAGGTCTGGATGTACTCCAGGGTCTCTGTCATCTTTAAAAACATGCTCTCTTGCTTGAGGATATATTAGGGTAGATGTACACTGAGAACAGAAGATCTTTCAGACCCTCTAATATCTAGGCAGCTACAGTGTGGCCAGTAGAAATTAGAAGAAAATGGAAGAGTAAAAATAAAAGTTTTTGAATTATGCTTTACAGAATTTGGAGCTGCTTTGAGACTTTCATGGGAATAGGAGATGGCTAAGTCATTTAGTTCTGAGTTTGATAACTCCATATCTTTCTCTAACAGTTTAACATAGTACGTGGCACAGAGAAGATACTCAAGCAATATTAGACCTAGAGCTACATGGTATGCCTCATTCAATATGGGCCAAGTTGTACTGTGATACAATCCCCCCCATATCAGTAGCTTAAAAAAACCAAATATCTATTTCTTATTCATGCTACACATTCCTTATGTCTTGGGTGTATGTTCTGTCCCATACCGTCCTCAACATAGGATCCAGCCCCAGGAAGCAACCGCCATCTGGAACACTGCTGGTCACTATGGTAGAGGGAAAGAGAGCTTGAATGATTTCCTACCAGCAATTAAATGCTTTAGCATGGATATGACACTCATCACCTATACTCACTTGGTCAGTACTAGTCACATGGCTCTGCCCCAATCAGCAGAGCCCCAGAAAGTATAATCCTACCATCCACCCAAAAGGCAGAGAGCCTGAAGTGTCTGGTGAATAATACTAATGACAATCAAATGATACGTGCTTGTATGTGAATAAAATTGAACCAGTCTACTTGAATAAAAGATTCGGCAATGCTGTGGCTGAGTCTGCAATAACATTTCCCAAAGCCAATCATCAACACAGAAAACCAGAAGCTGCAGGGGGTCTTCTTAAGTCCAAGAGTGTACATGAGTTACAGATGTCATTACTGACAGCATCTTGGCATTTTGCAGCAAACAAAAGCTCAGCATGAAATGGCCCTCAGGGTACCTCACTTACTTTCCTGCTTAGGATGAAATGCTTAATAAAAATTTCTGTAAATGTGGCTTTTGCTGCCTGTTTGATGAGCAAACTGATTGCTAGAGTTATTTCCACACAATGGAAATGAAATAAAATGAATGAAATAAATAAAAACCTCCCAAGGTTTTATTCATTTCCTAAGGAAATGAATAAAAACCTCCCAAACCAGGCCAGCCCTATGGCAAGCGAAGATGGTAGATAATGTCAACTATACCAGGAGAATACCACCTATCTCAAGGACAAAGTATAGAAAACTAACCATATTGGGTATCAGTCAAATTTTCTAAGTGTTATAGATGCATAATATCTATGGCTATAGTAATTGTGGTAACTCCCGTCTCCTGGGGTTGTTGGACCCTTTAGCTGATGCAGGACCTCCACCACTGACAAAGTCCACTGAAGAATTCTTGGAGTCTCCAGGGTACTTCCACAAGGAATTAACTTGCAGTTACTCTGTTCCAGTAGGTGCAGTACCTTCTCTTAGGAAGCCACAGTGCCAGCCCAGGTAAGACAGCGCTACACCTACTATGTTGATACTGCCTTCCACCTGTGCAGGTCTTCAGTCCACTCTGGGGCTCCATGGAGTATGAAAGCTCACCCTAGAAACTCAGCCATAGACATAGCTCTTCCTGAGTGCTACTGTTCCTAGGCAGCTCCTTCACTACTGGAGCCTTCCTTGTGCCAACATATACCAAGACATTTGGTCAGGTAGAGAATTAACTCCCTTCTCTTCATACAGGGGGCAGGATCCCATGAGTGACACTTGTGTGACAAAAAGCATGGTGTTTAGTTAAACTTCCATGTTACCATTTAGCAATAGTGTCCATGATGTCAGCAATCCAGGCACTGATGACTGTGACAATATCCAATGTCAGTTATGTGTGAGTCACCAAGGTATTCCCAGGCTCACTCTTCACTCTCTATCCATCCATTAAGTTTCACTATGGATTACTTTAATTTGTATAATGTATACAATGTATGTAGACCATGGGTGGATGCACAGTGGTCCCTACATAAGTCTTCTTGTTGTTGTGTTTGCTAAGAGTCCAAATGATTCCTTGAAGAGGTGATTCTCTCTCAGAAAGCTCCTGAAGCCCACTGCAAACCAGCTTCTGGAGGGCTGTTCCCAAGGATTGCCAGACAATCCCAAACATGTATGAGTTATTCCTAAAACTCATATAATCCACCCAATTCTGCCAGCCAGAAACTATTTTTCTCACATTATACAGAAGAAGAGTAGAGTCCAGAGAGGTTAAGTAAGTTTCCCAAGGTCACAGAGTAAGAAGCAATAGAGCTATGATTCAAATTCAGGTCTGTGTAGCTTTGAACTTATTAATACTATGAGGAGAATGAAGAGTTAGAGCAGTGATTTTCAGCCAAAGGTGATTTTGCACCTCTAGGAGATACTTGGCAATCTCTGGAGACATCTTCACTTGTCAAAACTTTGGGGTAGAGTAAAAGTGCGCTACTTTAGTGGGTAGAGGCCAGGAATGCTAGTGACATCCTATAATGAGCAGGACAGTCTCCTACAACAAAATAGTATTAGTCCAAAATATCAGTAGTGCTGATATTCGGAAACCCTGGATCACAGGAAGATAAGTCATATCAAATTGTTAGAAAAGGCTAAGCAAGGGCATGTTAGGAAGGACATACTGAAAATTGCATTTGTGATTAGGGGATGAAGTGGGATTTGAGTGAGCAATGAGGGAGGTATCATAAACATCAGGGAAAGGAACATAGCAGGTATGTATGGGCAGAAAAAGCCCATATATAGGAAAGAAGTGGCAACGGAAGTTGGACAGGAAAGTTGGGGGCTGATTTGGGGAGGCCTGGAATGCCAGAATTTAAGTGCAAAGAGCCTGGGACAAAGCAAAATCTTGGGGTGTCAAGTGTCTTGGGGCTGCTGACCCAGTTTACCAAAAACCATGTGTCCATACATGTCCACACATGAATTCATTCCCTTCGTACTCAAGCATTCTGCCTCAGTGGGACTTATAGATTGCCTTATGTTATCTCAGTCCTACTCTGACTTGAAGAAGAGAAACCCAGGGCCCAGAGAAGGAGGTGACCTGTACATGGTCACTGGCAAGTTAGTGACCAGCCTGGAACCAGAATCTAATCTTAGAATGAGATCTAGTCATTGTTCCTATTAAATTCATGGTATAACTTTGTGTCTGTAGTTGGGCCCCTGGAATCCCAAGAAAAACCCCAGCCTTTTCTCCCTTTAATTATGCTTTATCATCCTTCTTATACCAGGATGAAAAAGATTTGTGATAGACTTTCTTCATAACTTTCCCCATTCCTACTTGAAGTGCCCTAATTGTGCAAAGCCAAATATTTTCTTACAAACCAAATAGCATTTTTCTACTTAAAAAAGAAAAAAAAAAGTGTTGTTGAGAACAGAGGTAAGGTTGAATGGAAGGGCCATTGTTTGTCTTTTGAAAGCACTTTCCAAGGATCTTAATTGAACTGGACAGGTATTTCCCGGCTCCTGTCCTGAATGTGGGCTCAACTTTAGCAAAGAATTGAGATTTGGCTAAAAAGACAAGGAACATAATTTTTAAAAGAATCCCAGGGATGGATCCAGTGGAGGCAGCTTGTACCCAGAACCAAACTTTGACCCACAGAACATTTCACAACCTGAGATCTTGGTTTGGTAATTCTTGTATTTCTTCTACCCAACTAGGCAAAGAAACTACATTCCCAAGACCATGCCACTGCAACATAAAGGTTATTTATTTCCAAACAAAAGAATTAGGAAATGTGAACTTTAAGGCTTTAAGACTAACATTAACTCATCTGGTGGAGACAGATGGTATTTACTATTTTCAATGAAGAGGCTGTAAAATGTGAAAACTTAATACATCTGGGATGAGTCATCAGGGTGAGTTAATTTGCTAAAATCTTAGCTTTCGCATTTCCTGATTAGATTTGTTTCTCTTTTCCATCCTTCATCCTGGCATCTGTGACCCTAACAATTTTCCATTTAACACAAAGGAAATACTTAGAATGTTCCTTTATTTGCAGTCTCACCTAGGGTCATTCTAGGGTAGTGTCCTCAGGCTTAAAGTGACAATGAAACAATTTGCAGGAAAGACTTCAATAGAAAGTATCATTTAGTATAAAGGTGTCAGGTCAGTTTGATAGTGTAACAGAGCCACTAAATACCATGCATGCATATCAGTTTTATTCTTTCTTTTCTTTTTTCTTTCCTTTTCTTTTCTTTTTTCTTTTCTTTTCCTTCCCTTTCCTTTTCTTTACTTTTTCCCTTCCCTTCCCTTCCATTCCCTTCTTCCTTCCCTCCCTTCATCCTTCCTTCCTTTCTTCCTTTCTTTTGTTCATTCTTTCTATCTTCTTTTTCTTTCTTTCTCCTTCTTTCCATCCTTCCATCCTTCCATCCTTCTTTCCTTCCTTCCCTTCCCTTTCCTTTTCCTTCCTTCCTTCCCTTCCCTTTTCCTTCCTCTTTTTTCCCCTCCCTCCCTCCCCCTTCCTTCCTTCCTTCTTTTCTTTCTTTCTTTCTTTCTCTTTCCCCTTCCTCTCTCCCTTCTTTTTTTTTCTCCCTTTCCTTCCTTTCTTTCCTTCTTTCCTTCCTTTCTCGCTTTCTAGTCATTTCTTGTTAATGGTATCTTCATCCACCCCTGCTTATTTCTTTTTTTAATTTAAATTCAATTAGCCCACATATAGTACATCATTAGTTTTTGATGTAGTGCTCAACGATTCATTAGTTGTAGATAACACCCAGTGTTCATCACATCATGTGCCCTCCTTAATGCCTATCACCCAGTTACCCCAACCCCCCACCCACCTCCCTTTCCACAACCCTCGGTTTGTTTCCCAGAGTCAGGAGTCTCTCATGGGTTTGTTTCCTCTCTGATTTCTTCCCATTCCGTTTTTGCTCCCTTTCCCTATGATCCTCTACAGTATTTCTTATATTCCACATATGAGTGAAACATATGACCCCTGCTTATTCCTGCTAAGTATTTATATGAGTCCTATATATAATCTTTAGACTGAAGAGATAGGATTCTTTTCTTCTTTTGTTTCTTTCTTGATGCATCCCTTTTTTGTGCTGGATTTCTTAACTCGTGAAATATAAATCCTCATCTTCATTTAATGTATTCAATATATATTTCTTAAATGTCTCAGATATACTCATCCCTTTAGCAATTCTTGTGATATTTGGAAAACTACGAGGGTCTGATACATAAGAAGAAAGAAGATGTTATTATGAGTCATCAATAAATAGCAGGCAACTCCAGACCCTGGTACAAAACCTTTGTCTGTTTTTCCACAGAGTTACTTATCAGTCTATATGAAGTCTTCTCCCAGGGCACAGCCTGAAATTCCATCTTTTTCAGGCATCTCTCCCTCTTCCTTTCCCTAGGGACCCAGTCAGTCTTTGTGCAATTCTATCCATCCCCTACAGAATTCACCCAGGCTTCACCCTGGAAATGCAGCTAGTCAAATCCTTCAGGGAGAATCTTCTACTGAACCAGCAGACATTTCTCTTGCTAATATTTGTTGGGGATTTAGAGATGATAGTTATTGTCAACTCTCCCACCCCACCATGTGCCAACTAAAACTTAGATGCAAGACTCAGAGGATGGGAAGAGAAAAACATCAGCCTGATGGCTAATAAAACTACTTTGGAAACTATGTTCTGGATCCATGGCCACAACTGATCTTCTCAATACTTCTCAGTACTCAGACCTAGACCTTAGGACCTATTCTCAATGGAGTGTGAGGGTCTGCTGAGAGTTGCTTCCCCACATTTACTCTCTCACAGCCACTAGGCCTCAAGAGTTGAGAAAAAAGTCTGTCCTGACAACTTCTAACAATTAGTCACTTCTGGCCTCTGACCCTCATGAGCTCAGTAGGAAAAAAAAAAAAGGGCAAAGACCCATGAGAAAGAAAACTCAGAAGAGACTGAGTCAGAGGCTTCTAAGTCCTAAAACCCAATCACACATCACTTAAGGCAAAGGTGGAGAAGGAGAGGAAATTTCTTCCCTACTTTTCCTTTCTGAGTAATGAGGTGGAAATGTTCTCCCCTTTTTGAAAACATGAGGAATGGTGCATGTTTCTTCCAACACTCTCAAGATATTGTTCTTGTAAACCATTGGTTGTAATGGAATTTGTAGTCTACCAGGGGTTAGACTGTCCCCCCTAGGTTCTCTCAGGGCAATTCTACTACCTGCTTTGTGAGGCCTCTCCCTGTTTTGAACTCCCCTCCATTGTGTAGACTCCCTGGATCATAGAGGACTGTTTCACCTTTGTTTTGGAAGGCTCTCAAATGGGTATGAAGAGTATATTAATTAAATACCCCAGGCTTGAAATCCATTTCCCTATGTCACATCCTAAGTTGTCACTGGCCAAGATGCCCAACATAAGTTAACAGCATTACAATCTTAAATATGATGTCAACAGAATAAGAGTGACTCAAACTTGAATTTGAACTCACTCCCAGCATTGAACTCCCAGGGACCAATTAAAGAACAAAATTCAAACTGCTCTTTACATTATAACCCAAAGAAATTGAAAGGCAACATTCTTTTTTTAAAGGACAATATTCTTAAACTAAAGACTATAGAAATTAAAGTCTAAATAGTATCTTCTCCATTTGTTAAAAAAAAAAACAAAACTGGTGCTTAGTCTCACATGGCAGTGCCTTTCAATTCCTTAACAGTGTTCCTTCAGCATCCACAGCCTCTTGCTGGAATGGGGGTGATTCCTTTAGAGTCCCCAGAGTTGGATTAATTAGTCAAGCTCTTATGTCCCTATTTTTAACGTATAAGAAAAGTTGATAGAAATAAAGTTATCTTAGCATATACCAATAGATTCATAAGCAAAACTCTTTTTTTTTAAGATTTTATTTATTTATTTGACAGAGAGAGATCACAAGCAGGCAGAGAGGCAGGCAGAGAGAGAGGAGGAAGCAGGCTCCCTGTTAAGTAGAGAGCCCGATAGGGAGCTCAATCCCAGGACTCTGAGATCATGACCTGAGCCGAAGGCAGCGGCTTAACCCACTGAGCCACCCAGGCGCCCCCATAAGCAAAACTCTTATGAGAGCAAGGATGCAAATACACTGACATACATACATGTCCCAGACAGTTTTTACTATGACATTTTAACACACAGTCTAAATGCATATTACTGTTTTCAAAGACCATAACAATGGTATAGGAGGGTTGGAAGGTATAGTAACCAAAACAGTTTGGCTCACTTAAAAATAACTTCTAACTAACTTCTCTCTTGCTGTCCCCTATAACAGAGGCTAGATAGTGAACTATTGATCTTTTTAGTCATTGTCCAGCCTGGATTATCCATGTGACACAAATCTAGCCAACATGGTATGAATGTCTGAATGAATAGTTAAAGCCTCAAGTAAAGTCTTTTGGCACTCAGCCTTCTTCATGCCTAAAATACAGATATGGAGCTGGGATATTCAGCAGACATCCTGTGACTAGGAAGGCTATATGCTCTGAAAACAGAAAGAGGAGAAAGAGTCTGGGTTCTTGACAGAGCTCAGATCTATAGTATGCCCACTTCTGCATTTCTTGCTATCCCTACTTCTGGTGGGTCTACGTCTAGATTTCTTGCTGTGTGAGAAAAGGAAATTGTTAGATCTTTAAACTACATCGGAGTTCTGTGACTTTTTAGGTAAACACACTTCTAAACTGTTCAGAGAAAAAAAAAAATCCCAGTTCCAGCTTTACCAACATGCAAGTCAGTCTGTGATAGTTGCAGGTACAGTTCATGAGAATTAAGAGAAATACATCAAGTAGGTGACTTCTTCCACCCTTGGGAGAAATACCTACCAGTACATACCAGTAAAAATTAAATTGATGATATCACAGTCACCAGACCTCACCTGAAGTGTCCTTGTTTCCCTTAGAACTTCTTGATTTCCATTTTCTCTTGAGCTTCATGTTCATCCCACCTCTGCCATGCTGAACTATTCAAACTAGTCCTTGCACTGATAAACTCTGCCTTTCATAGGATAATTTTGATGAATTACTATGTTAATACCTACTAAATCTTGCCAAAGACCACCTTCAGAAAAGAAGAAAGTGGAGGAAAAGGAGGAGATGTGGGTAAAAACTAACATTCTGCCACAGATTGAGGTATTATGTCTTCCTTTGACTCCTCCACAACATTTGCCAGGTATGGATGTTAAAGGACTCACAGCTTGTAAGCTGGACACAGTATTTTCATCTGAAATGGTGATACAACTTTGGATGTGACAAGTGCAATTTTCATGCAAACATGAAAAAATAGTTTTGTAGGGCTCAGAGGATAGACAGTAATTGCTGTTCTGGGTATTTGGGTACACACAGTGACAATATTTGTATATGGTACCCACATTTTCTATCCCAGCTCAGAAATTGCAGGAGGAAGAAGAGCAAAATGGTAGCATCTTGGCTTCGGAAACAGACATCTTGGCTTAGGAAACAGAATGAGCAAAACACAGAGGCAGAGAAGAGTTAGGCATGTCCTGAAAACTTGGAAGTGCTGGTAGTATAGTATAAAGTCCATTTGGAGGAAATTAGTAAAACATTAGTTCAGGTCAGGTAATGAGAGTCTTGGGGTGCTCTGACTATTTTCCAATGATGTAAAAACATGGACAGTGGAGAGAGGTGAAACCAGCTGAGTTTGAAGATGGTTGATCAAACAGCGGTGTATAAGTTTGCACTAGTCTCGGAAAGGGACAGAGAGGGACCAAAATGAGGAAATTTAATTCCCAGGATCTGGTGACTAAATGGATGTGCTGAGTCAAGAAGAGAGAAGGTAACTAATGACAGAAGTTTCTTGATGGAGTGCCTGGGAAGATGGTGAGGTCTTTAACTGAAATGAGCATGCCAGGAGAAGAGAAGAGAATTTCTTCCATTTCTGATCAGCAGGAGAGATGTTGAGGCTGACATGGAAAGCACCAAAATAATGAACCAGAGCTTGGGGGAAAGGGGGGGACTAAAACTGGATACTTATGGGTGGTAGTGGAAATTGTGACAACAAATGAATCTACCAATTGAAAGAATACAGAAGAAGATAGTGTGACATCAGAAATTTAGGGATTATTTTATTTCAGAAGCATGTAAGCGCTGATAAAACAGAAATCCAGGATAGGAGAGATTTTCTAGATTGAAAAGATGAATGTATTATTATCTCTGAGGTATAGAGTATAATTTTTCTTATACCCTTTGGTTTTACCAATTTTTGTTCCTTCTATAAATAAATGAAAGCACACACGAAACAGGCAAACACATCAAAAAATGGGCAGAAGATATGAACAGACACTTCTCCAATCAAGACATACAAATGGCTATCAGACACATGAAAAAATGCTCATCATCATTAGCCCTCAGGGAGATTCAAATTAAAACCACATTGAGATATCACCTTACACCAGTTAGAATGGCCAAAATTAACAAAACAGGAAACAACATGTGTTGGAGAGCATGTGGAGAAAGGGGAACCCTCTTACACTGTTGGTGGGAATGCAAGTTGGTGCAGCCTCTTTGGAGAACAGTGTGGAGATTCGTCAAGAAATTAAAAATAGAGCTTCTCTATGACCCTGCAATTGCACTCCTGGGTATTTACCCCAAAGACACAGATGTCGTGAAAAGAAGGGCCATCTGTACCCCAATGTTTATAGCAGCAATGGCCATGGTCGCCAAACTATGGAAAGAACCAAGATGCCCTTCAATGGATGGATGGATAAGGAAGATGTGGTCTGTATACACTATGGAGTATTATGCCTCCATCAGAAAGGACGAATACCCAACTTTTGTAGCAACATGGACGGGACTGAAAGAGATTATGCTGAGTGAAATAAGTCAAGCAGAGAGAGTCAATTATCATATGGTTTCACTTATTTGTGGAACATAACAAATAGCATGAAGGACAAGGGGCATTAGAGAGAAGAAGGGAATTTGGGTAAATTGGAAGGGGAGGTGAACCATGAGAGACTATAGACTCTGAAAAACAATCTGAGGGGTTTGAAGTGGCGGGGGGGTGGGAGGTTGGGGGTACCAGGTGGTGGGTATTATAGAGGGCATGGATTGCATGGAGCACTGGGTGTGGTGAAAAAATAATGAATACTGTTTTTCTGAAATTAAGTAAATTGAAATAAATAAATAAATAAATAAAATCTTTAAAAAAAAGATGTTAATGGAGATAAGCTGGTAATATAAATTACTTTTATGAGTTTTAAAATAAAAAAAATAATCTGGCTTTTTATTATGTTTAATATTTGTTTATTTACTTAGCATTATCCAGTAAGTATTTATGGACCATCTGTTAAGTGCCTGGCCTTGTTCTCAGATGCTCAGGATATATCAGTGGACAGACCTTCAGAGATCTCTTCTCTTTTGTTTTTTTCATCCTCCCTTCTCTTGCTAGAATGCAAGGTTACTTGTACTTTCTCAGGTATCCGTTAATATCCATGCTCAACTGGTGAAAGATTCATGCCACTATCACCTTCAAGTCAACCCATTTTACTTATCTTATATTTAAGAAAACTTCTGTTTTCCCACTTGCAAAATAGAAATAATCATGCTCACTTTTCAGGGTGAGGAGTACAAAGCTCATGTAGAAAGCCCTCCCTGTGTGCCTCAAAAGATCGCTGGGAACTGTGAGTATCAGCATAAATTGCAATGGATAAAAGAACAAAAACTCTGGGTTCCAGGTTTTGATTCTGGTTTCACAGTTTACAGTGTTCTCTTATATCTTTAATTTTATTATCTAAATAACTAAAAATTGATCTAGATGGATGGATGGATGTATAGATAAGAGACACAGACAGACAGACAAATAGAATGGGGAGGGGATTTGATTCAAGGCTTCAAAAACTTTCCAAGTAAGCCCCTAAATAGCAAGGATAAGCAAATTGTGTATCCTGAGTATAACCTCAGGTATCTTGCTACAATCAGGAAATTTCCTTAAAGTCATATTTTCTTTTAATATTTCCGTGAATGTCCTTATATTAATTTCATTAAATCCTGACACTTTAAATGCTTTATAGAGAATCAATATTAATAAATCTATTTTTATTGGGGAATTTTACGTGCTATTGCTTGTACTAAGTCCTCTTCTTGCATCAGCTTATTCAATATGCCATATTACCCTTCATTTAGATGTAATTGTTATCCTCATTTTATAGGGAAAAAACAAAACAAAACAAAACAAACCCGAGGCTTACAGGAGTTGAAAAATTTGCTCAGGACCATATAGATATGGTGCAAGTAGGATTCAAACTTTGACATCTGGATATGCAACAACAGGTAGGATCTTAATGTGTGCCTTAGTTCACTGTGGTTTCTTTCCCTCCCCAGTACCATGGTCCTTTTCGGGAGTATTCAGGGGTGCCAAGTGAGAGCAGCAATGTATGGTTTCCCCATCCCTGCTCCCTTGCCCTTTCACAGTGGCGTCATCCATCTTTCCTCAGATTTGGAGATGAAGAAGCATAATCTTTCCTAGCACATGGTTTCCCAGATGCTGAGTTTTTTCAAAGGACACTGGAGTCTTCATTTCACCCTGCTTTTTACAAAGGGAGTGGTAAAGTGGTTATGAATGAAGTGTTTCTCCTACAGTCCTACTCCTGTTGGGATGATTTACTTAATGTCTTCTTAAGAGTTTGTGGAACAAAAGGGAGTAAAAGTGTTGGGATTGGGGGTGAGATGCGTAGAATGAGTGAAGGGAGAGATGGCATGATTTATATTCAGAAAGGGCAGTGACTTTAGCCTGTCTCACAATGGAGGTTATTCAACAAGACCACCGGGTCCTCAGGGACATGAGGTGTTTGGGTTTGGAACATATAGCATCAGTCCAATTGCTGGTGAGACCTGAGATGACAGGAGAGAAACTGATCAAGTATCTGCTGCCCTACTTTCAGCCCCTCTGAACCCACACAAGAGGTTCTCCTTGCTTTATGGGCTTCTAATGTCACCTCTCTCTGTTTCCCTCCACCTCATTTTATGGTTAGTCCAATGACAAGCTTCTTTCTGTTTGTTGCTCTTAACCCAAGGTTAGGGTAGCTTCCCTGATAGAATACTCTGCCTTGAAATGAAAGTGCTGTTCAGTCTGATTCAGATGGAAGACCAGTATACTTGCCGAGGCCTTATTCCCCATTCCCACAAGTGTCCTGAGCAGAAGCAGAAGAAAATGTATTTTTTACTGAGTACCATAATTTACTGAGCACATAATTCATCTCAAGGACTAGAGACATAGCACTGAAAAAAATAACTTGAGGTCCCTACAATTATAGAGTTTACACTCTGATGGGAGTGAGAAGTATTACATAAACCACCTTGTCAAAAAGTCAAGAGATAGGATGGGAAAAGTATGCAGATGCATGGTACCCCAGAACAGAAAGGTGCATTTAACTCCACCCAAGAAGGGGGCTGCATAGGAGTCTCTAGAAAAATTTCCCCTTTCAGGACCTTTGTCTCGAGAAAATTCTACCCTGTAATTAGATTTCTTCTGGTCCCCAGAATGTTCTCTAAATCAATCAAAAATAAAGACTTCAGTTATAGACAAGATGATGTATTTCTCTTAAAGTGTAGTAGCCAACATACTATCTTTGAACTTATTAGACTGTGATTGGCTTTAGCAATATAATATTTAAGAATGGTTCTGATTATTTGTAAATGGTGATTTAGCTGAATCTCAGCTGCTCTGAAAGAGTTCAGTATCTGAGAGGGAATCCTGCTCCATTCATGGAGAATGCACACTCATTGTTTATGTTATTGCTGCTACAGCTGATAGAACCTACTGGTGAAACTGCCAAACTTCCCTGCAACTAGGTAAGATGGACCCAAAACTCCTACAAGTGTTGAGATGCCATATGCCCTTAACCCTGAGTAATTGCATTTTTCCCAGAAGTCCAAATCTCCTTTCCCATGGGTTAGGGACTCCCACTTCCCCTTCACTGGGTCTATTAGAGGTGAGAGATGACAATAAAACTTATTTTTCTTTTGTTCAGACCTGATGAGTCATCCCCCTTTATAGAAAAGACACTTAGGTAGAGGAAAGTAACCTGGTTTTAATTCTACTTTGGACCTAGGAATTTCCTCTTTTTCTGAAGTTAAATAAGACTGAGAATCTAGGCAGACTTCCTGTAGGAAGCAGAACTTAACTGAAGGATGGTTAAGCGCCTCCCAATGTCACAGAAGGAGTTGTTCATACTGTATGAAGATTGGGATCTCTGAAGCACAGAAACCACAGGGCACGTAAGGTACTAACTAGGGCTAAAAATGGGGGTGGGACAAGCTGAGGAGGTGAGACTTGTAAGTAATATCAAAGAATTTAGAGTTTATCCTGAAGTCAAGAGGAAGACAGTGAAGAGCGTGAAGTAGAAGAAAGACTTATTGGAATTTGCCTTTTAGATCATTTTGGCTATAGCATGGAGAAGGAATTAGAAGGGGACAGAGACCAATCTGATGGCTATGACCATAGTCCAGAACAAGAAAATAGGAACCTGAACTAGTATAGTGGTAGCAATAATAGAGAAAAGTGGACACACTTCAGGGATGACAGAAGCTGGAATGACCTTGCTATATTTAAAATTGATGGTGAAGGAGAAAAAGAAGTCAAGGCTGCCTTGTGGATTTTCCTAAAGTGATTATGGAATCATTCACTATGTGTTATGGACTGAAAGTTTGTGTTTCCCCAAAATCCATATGTTGAGTCTTGACCACCAATGTTGGTATTAGGAGGTGGGGTCTTTGGGATGCAATTTGGTTTAGGAAAAGTCACAATGGTGCAGACTCCATGATGGAATTAGTGCCCTTCTAAGAAGAGGAAGAGGCACCAGAGCTTCCTTTCACCACCATGTAAGGACACAGCAACAAGGTGGCCATCTGAAAGCCAGGAAGAAATCCATCACCACGTCTGCCAACACCTTGATTGTCATAGACTTCTGGGCTCAAGAACTCTGAGGAAAAGTGTTGTTTAAGCCACCCAGTCTATGATATTCTGCTACAGTGACCTGAATTCACTAATACACTGTGACAGACAAGAAAAAGTAGAACAACTCCAGTTTCAGATCGGAGCAATTACAGATGGAGTGCTGCCAGACATCCACATGGTTGAACAGACAACAGGAGCCAGAAGAAAAATCGAGGCTACAGCCATGGATTCCAGGCAGTACATCTGGTAGAATATACCACATGACATGTAGGAGGTGACCAGGGAGATGGGGAAAAGTGTGAAGAGAAGAGGCTTGGGGACACCAACATTAAGGGAGAAGAGACGTCAATTTGCCCATACCATTCATAGTCACTAAGGTCCAGAGTGAGAAAGAGTCCAAATGTTCCACACAGAAGCACAGGCAGGTGATCTGAGCACATAATCTGCCCTACAAGGACTTTAGCTTTTGTCCTATCAGCAGTGATGCCTAAGGACCTCCCATCTATGAAAGGGCCAGAGTTTCACCTGAGGTCTCCTATACATCACGTGGATTTTAAAATGCCCTGCAGCTATGAAATACTATACTAATAATGATTCTTGCTATGATCAGACTACCTATCATCCTCTCCCATTTTAAAGGGGGAGACATTGCTTGTCCCAGTGAGAATGGAAGAGACTGAAATCATACCAGATCTTCTTTTTTTTTAAATTTATTTATTTGACAGATAGAGATCACAAGCAGACAGAGAGGGAGAGAGAGGGGGAAGCAGGCTCTCCACTGAGCAGAGAGCCCGACGTGGGGCTGGATCCCAAGACCCTGGGATCATGACCTGAGCCAAAGGCAGAGGCTTTAACCCACTGAGCCACCCAGGTGCCCCCATACCAGATCTTCTGATTTAGGTTTACTCTGTCTTCTGAGATTACTATTTATTACTTCTATATGTCTGTGTCACTTTATTATTTTCTAAACCTGTGGGTCCTCTCCATCAGAATGCAAAAGAGAAAAAAAAAAAAAACGTTCAGCTGAAGAAGCAGAAAAATACAGCAAAGGGAATTTTTCAAAGACATTTCTGGGAGACCTAAGATGCCCTTCTCTTGCCACCTTGGCCTGTCAGCTCCTGCTGAGTTCAGGATAAAATGGGGAGTCTAAAACGCAGGCTGTGTCTGTCCCTGCTCTTGCCTTGTGTTTTTATTTCTGCTTCACACCATCATGGATAATGAAAGTTGACTGGCTATTGGGTTTCCTTTTACTCTGCCACTGTCGTTTGCATTTGCTGGGTCTCATGCCTTTTTAGCACAAAGTTGTTGTGTTTGGGCTGTAATTTGCCAGGCAGTAATAAATTCCAAGAAAAACCTATTCTTATTGAATTATTTTTGGAATGTTATGCAAACATGTCTAAATTATGTGGCAGCCAATTCTGCTCTAAGATTTGGTTTTGACTTCGTGTTAATTCAAGTAGGGGAGAAAAAAAAAAGAAACAAAAATTCAAAATGGTGACATGTCACCTTTCATTCTCTAAGACAATTTTTAAGTCTACTCCTCTGATGAAAGGGCCTAAGCTCCTTTCTAGAATGCTGGGTAGTGAAGGTCCATGTTCCAGTACCAGCTTCCCCTCATGGAATGTGCAGAAGGGAAGCTTCCCACTTTAGTTCCCCAGGAGAAGAAAGGCTGAAATAAGCAATACTGCATGTAAGGTAAGGTTATGATTGCCTTTTTTCTTTTCTTTTCCTTTTTTCTTTCTTTTTTTTTTTTAAACATCGAACAGGACTTCTTTCAGTGAGTCCAGACCTTAATCTAAAGTGTCTTGTCCATGGAACTTAAAAAACAAAACAGAACAAAAACAAGTACTAATGGCTATTTCCCACCACTATGTTCTCCATCACCTATTTCAAGAGACAGCTCAGTTGAGAACTAAGTTTTAATTTCAATAAAGCCAATATATTTCTGATCTTGGGGGTGGGCCACTGTTGTCTTTCATTTCCACATCTTCTAGCTAGAATCCCTCTCCCCACCTCCCCCCCCCCCCCAATGGAACATTCTATTCTTCCAGTCACTGTCAATTTTGGAACTTGCTGAAACCTAAAGCTACTGATGACCCTTCTCACCACCAGAGGGGCACTTGTTTGAGCCTGAAACCATGACAGAAGTATGGATGATTAAGAAGTGGAGTGTGTAGACTCCTAACCACATCATCTGACCTCAGTTTTATCCCATACCTGAGCCAGTTTTATCTTTTGGACTCTAAATACAAGAACTGATAAAAGTAAGAATCTCAGCCATGGTTTGTTGCAAGCAATGTATTCTTTTGACAAATGGAAAAGACAGGATATTGAACTTCTCAGTATATTCCATAGATATCTGGTATTCCAAAAATATTATTCATAATATTCTTGTTCAAAATGCCATTATTTGGCTGACTACACAGAACAGAATTAGTGAAGAAGAGGGACTCACATCCCCCAATTAAAACTTTCATTGTAATAGCACCATTGGCCCCCTTCATTAGAAGATTCCAATCAAAACTCCTCACCCCAGCTCTACCAGCTGGCTCCAACTACATTTTCAGCCTTATTACTCAATATCCCTTCACACTTCCCATCCCTTGGCCAAAGAGAGCCTTGTTTTTCACTCATCTTCAGTATTATCCTTCCATGTCCTTGCAATCATAGTGCCCTTTTCAGGATGCCTCCATCCAGCCCCACCCCACATGACTATCACCCCCAACTCCACACACCTGGAACCACTCAGGGTCCACCTTTTCCAAAATCTTCCCTCAACTCCCAGTTCCCTTCTAAGAAACAATTCCTTCTCTAAATTCCCAAAGCACTTTATCTAGACCTGACTTATATTACCAGGTCAAGTTGTTGTCATGCATCACCTCAGATTTCCCCAGTTCCCAGGTGCTTCAGGGGACTCTTGTTGCCTCAGTTGCCACGAAGGCAAGCAGCCCTGTGTGGCCTCTGACCAACTTCATATGAGCACAACCCAACAGTGACTTCCATGTCCTTGTTTTGAACCCCTCGCCTTCCATTTTGGTATATCCCTTTTGCTACTGAGACATTAAATCAATAAGGGAGACATGAGGCATATGCACTCACAAACCTTAAAGGGCAGGGACTTAATGCTTCCTGCAGCAAAGTTCTGGTCAATGGGAGACAGGGATAAGTAAGTAACTTCTCCAATCTCCTTTCCCAATCCATAATATACTTTCCTGAGCCCCAGTAGTTCATAGGCTTCTAGGAAGACAGTCCTATGCCACTGAGCCATTGGTTACCCTTGTTACCAAGTGCTGCCCTGCTCTGCTAGATAAACAACCACTTATAATTGTTCTCCTTTCCTTCCTTACACATTTTTCTCCTCATTCCTCCTTACATGGGTTTGCACTCCCCATTAAAGAACTAGCATAATAGATTTTGCATCTGGCTTTGTTTTCAAGGGTACTCAAACCTATCATTTTTTACCTTATATCATGGTTACTTATGCACGTAACCCCACCTTACTAGGCTACATAATTATTGCAGGTACCTTCAATGTTTTCTGTCTCTCTACTAAAATAATCCTAGTGAGTGCCTGGCAGAGTGTCAGTGCTCAAGAAATGTCTGTGTTATGAATGAAAATAGACTTTAGAAAATGCTGTGCCAATAAGCCCCTGAACTGACACACCCAATACGAAGGCATGGCAGGGGAATTTGATCTTAAATCATGACCTCTCTTCTCCAGTCAGTGACATGGAGTTTTCTGTTTCCTTGTTTGTTTTTAATTTAAATTCAATTAGCCAACATATAGAACACCATTAGTTTCAGATTAGAGTTCAGTAACTCATCAGCTGCATATAACCTCCAGTTCTTGTTAATACAACCGATGGCTGTGGGATGCACTGGAGCACAATCCAACCAAAGGATATTTTCTTTCTCTTCCCAGTACTACAGCAGCAGTGTGCAAGACAAGGCAGAATATAGAAAATCATTAGGCCAAAGTCTTTTTGGAAGAGAGGGTAGCAAGATACTGGATAGCAGATCATAGTGAAGATTACTGGACTTTTCTTAGTTTTGTGATTTTAAGGTTAGCCCATTGCTTTGGGGCAAGGGTATAAAGAAACCCCAAGGACCTGATACCTTTCACAATATATGCAAAGGGGAAAGGTGCTGAACAGCCTCCTGGAGGAGAGATATTATTAGAACACATTTTGAACTGGATGTCCATGTTCCCCCGAAATTTATATGTTGAGATCCTAACCTCCTCCATGATGGTATTAGGAGATGGGGACTTTGGGAGGTAATCAGGTTATAGGGGCAGAGCTCTCATGAATCAGATTAGTACATTTATAAGAAGAGGCACAAGAATCTTCCTCTCTCTCAGCTCTCTGTCATGTTGGGACACAATGAGGAGAGGTCATCTGCCATCCAGGAAGAGAGCTCTCACAGGATTCTGGATCTACTAATATCTTAATTTAAATTTCTTATCCTCCAAAACTGTAAGAAATAAATGTCTGTTGTTTGAGCCACCCAGTCTATAGTATTCTGTTATAGTGGCCTGTCTGGACTAAGAACATCAGGAGGACTGGGATGGCCCCAGCTGAGATCTTCTAGGAGAGAAGGTTACCACAGCCTCTAAGAACATAATTCACCTGAATGAACAGGAAACTCCTTTTACCAGCCTCTCCCCCAAGATCACCGCCACCACCATCACCTCACCACCTCTAATACAGCCTTTCCCTCATCATGTGTCACTGTGGCTAGAACCTTGGTTCCCATGTGTGGCCTCAGAGTGCAGAGAATCAGTCTGTACCAGGGAGCTTTTAAGAAAGGCCCCTGTGGAAGGAGCTAAAACAACACATCTAGAATTGGGCAGACAGTATACTCCAGTTTTCTCCCAGTACTGTATCTAGAAACAAGATTGTGCACTTTGGACTATGTCCCTGGAGTTCTTGGACCTCAAGAAAGGAATACCAGTCTTCCTGTTAATGAGGACTTGACCAGTTAATTACAAATTATAAGAGGTGACCACATTCTTAGCGTGATGAAGTGGGTGCTCCTGGTCATCCCGGGACTTGCTAAGCTGTCTGCGAGAAGTATACTCTGTTCACCCCAGCCTTTCTAGAGTACCAGGTGTAGCCCTGGCTTGTTGGAAAGTGTGACCCATGCAGAGAAAAACAAAACAGGAGATGGGCAGAGGAGAGCAGAGGAGATGAGTAATTGTACCTGTCAGAAAATGAGGATAATGTTTAAGGCTACACACATGGAAGCTCTGAATTCGTCAGAGAAAAACACGAGGAATGATTTGTCCTCAGTCTCCCCCAGAGAAGGTGGAGTTGATTATTTGGGGCCAGTGGCCTGTATCAACTTCCAGCCAACACTATTAATGTGCTTGCTCACACTTGATGATGAACACAGGCATTTCACAACCCCTGACCTGCTGCCCATCCTGCAGATATGAGCAGCTCTAATTCTGCAAAATGCTATTTTTAAAAACAACTAAATAGTTCCAGGCTGTCCCCACTGCAGCCCAGAGGAAGGAGCTGGTTGCTTCACCAAGTCTCTGGCACCCAGAGGCTTTGTTGTGGATATCTTTGTTCTACTGTCATACCAACTTGATTAAGATTAATTGTTCAGTTGAACTGAGTCACTCAGAAAGGATCAGAAGGGTGGAGGGAAGAGAGCAGTTTACTCCCCATCCCCCCTCCCCACTTCAATATTTGTTCTCAAAGACCTAGAAGAATACAAAAGTGAAGCAAAGGAATTTAAAGTGTGGAACATGTGAAAAAGGACATCAAGTGAAAAAGCTATTACAGGCTCCATGTTTATCTTCAGCTCAGTGACTTTCAGGAGAGCATGCAGTTGGCTAGTAAACTTGGAGGATGTGACTACTCCCTGACAGCAGGAGTCTTGACCTGAACTCTCCAAAACCCAGCTGACCTCATTGAGCCCGATCTCCCCTAAATAACAAGGCCAGGACACTCTCCTTTTGACAGACTCAGACACACATACACACAGATGTACATATTGGAAGCCCCAAAGCCCATTTTGGATATAGAAGTCATATACGACAAAGGAAGAAAATGAGCAAAAAAGAAAAAATACATAACCACAAAACCCAAGACTGTACCAAACAGAAGCAACAAACATTATTTATAGAACAGCTTTGACTTACTGGGCATTAGCAAAGATTTGCTCTTCTGAGTTCCTTCTCCAAGGCTCAGATTTGCATATCCCCTCTAAATATGCCCATCCCCACTCCCCACCAGGCTCTAAGACATACCCTGCCTCGGCAAAGCCCCCTAGACTGCCCCCTTTTGGTTAAAGGGCCTAGGTGAAGCACCTCAGGCTATTTTGGGAATGCTTATAGAATACTTATAGAGACCTACCTCATCCCTAACTCATGATCACTACTCTCATTCAAAATGGAAATCATCTATCTCCTATGCTTTTTTCTTCGTCCCATTATCTTAACAAAAGGAAGAAAGGTTTGACAAGAAAATAAGTGTGCAGCTTTTCCTCTTTTGTACATTTAATAGGAATCAAGTTATCATGATCCACCAGGAAGAGAACTGGGCAGGTGTCAGGAGATGGAAGCACATAGCATCCAGCCCAGAACAGGTACACACTTGATACCTATTGGCAAACGAGTGAATGAACCTGGATATGAATTTCAGCCCATCAATTAACCAGTTATGTGGCCTTAAATGAACTACTTCTATTTTCTGAATTTCAGATATTATCTAGGAAGAAACGAGAACTTATCTCTGGTTAGGTATTTCTCATGCTACATCCAGCATCCTAGAGTTGGTACATCTCTGGAAGGCTGTCTTGACCTTCCCTTTCCTTAAAACTCCATTTAGAACCATCCCTGTTCTACATCTACATCTTGGTTTGGATGAACCTTGAACAATTATCTCTCAGTTTCAGGCCGAGCCCACCCAACAGCTTAACTGATGCCTTCTCTGTGCTCTAGCTGTTGAGTCAAGGGAATGGCATATCTGTTTTCATCAAATTCAATTTTGGTAGATAACGCTGCAGCAGCTCACTACCCAAATAGTAACTCATCTAAATTTCCTCCACCACTAAGCTCCATGTATACAACATGCCACAAGATGACTGGGGGTAACTCAAATTCATAGCCTCCTTGGAAAGTTCGTGTGGGGTGGGTAACCATTTGCATCCTTAAGTTACAGAGAAGATACTTCTTATCCTCAAAGGAGAAACCAAGGAATGTTATGATAACTCTGTCCCAGTATTTGGTACCTCCATAAGAGTTATTCCTCTTACCCAATCCAGGTTCACCCATCCTCTATCTCATTCTCCTTCACTCCTTCTCACCCTTGCTCTCAACTCTCTGTCTCAAACTCAGAGAACTGGAAGCGTTCCGGCCATGTGAACACAAGTCAGTGTAATCTTTTTTTTTTTTTTTTTTAAGATTTTATTCATTTATCTGACAGACAGAGATCACAAGTAGGCAGAGAGGCAGGCAGAGAGAGAGAGAGAGGAGGAAGCAGGCTCCCCGCCAAGCAGGGAGCCCAATGCGGGACTCGATCCCAGGACCCCGAGATCATGACCTGAGCTGAAGGCAGCGGCTTAACCCACTGAGTCACCCAGGCGCCCCAAGTCAGTGTAATCTTTTTTTTTTTCAATTTATTTATTTTCAGAAAAACATTATTCATTATTTTTTCACCACACCCAGTGCTCCATGCAAGCCATGCCCTCCATAATACCCACCACCTGGTACCCCAACCTCCCACCCCACGCCACTTCAAACCCCTCAGATTGTTTTTCAGAGTCCATAGTTTCTCATGGTTCACCTCCCCTTCCAATTTACCCAAATTCCGTACTCCTTTCTAACGCCCCTTGTCCTCCATGCTATTTGTTATGCTCCACAAATAAGTGAAACCATATGATAATTGACTCTCTCTGCTTGACTTATTTCACTCAGCATAATCTCTTCCAGTCCCGTCCATGTTGCTACAAAAGTTGGGTATTCATCCTTTCTGATGGAGGCATAATACTCCATAGTGTATATGGACCACATCTTCCTTATCCATTCATCCGTTGAAGGGCATCTTGGTTCTTTCCATAGTTTGGCGACTGTGGCCATTGCAAGTCAGTGTAATCTTGATCAGGGTTAGATAAATGGATAAATGGGCAACATGCAGGTGGTGTTGGTCATACAGAAGGTTAAGCCAAAGGCTCAGAGCTTCAGTCCCATATTGTTTCATTTGTTCACCCTGCCAGTTCCTGCTACCCCTTCTGCCCTGGGTCTCAGACCTGCTTCAGAACTGGAGGATATCAGATGAAGAAATCACAAGATCGATTCCAGCCCCACTGCCCTCTTTTTAGGGATGAGGAAGCGGAGACTTAAGGATTTTAAAGTGGCCTGCCGATCACAAAGCTGGCAGAGCCCAAACATGTCTCTCAAGCCTCTTCCTGTGTCTCTTCTATCACCCCACAGGATTCACTTTGTCTCCCCTATTTCCACAGGACCTTAGGCTTCTATTTCCAGCTGGAAGCCTTTTGGCAACAATCTTTGCTAGTGACCAACCCGGGCTTCCCTGAAATGGAAAATCACGAGGTGCTTAATCAGGCAGGGTGGCCAATGGATCCACAGAGGAATAAAGGGCCCAGGAGGGAGGCCACTGTGACCCAACTATTTCCCTACAAGGCCAGGGAATGCTGGGTATTTTGCTTTGTTTTGCTGCTTTTTCGCTGACCTTTCCCCTTCATTTGTGTCTCTACTTAGTTTTGCGTGGGAAAGAAAAGGTCAAGGATCTGGGAAAGTAGGGAAGATATTTTATTGGCCAGAAATTGGCAAGACCTCATATTCCTGCTTCATCAGTATGCCTGGCCCATTGGTTGGAGATGGGTCTTTACCTTTTAGCCCCTCTTGGGTCCTGTAAATTCACGCTTTTTAATTTTTACAGAGCAGTTTATGGGCAGCAAAGAGAAGAAGCCAGGGGGTTCTGTTGTCAGGGGCTGCATTGAGCAATGAACCATCATCTTGGTGTTCTTTTTCTTCCTTCCCTCTGTGAATCTTGTAAACAAGCATTTAGACCCTCTGAGGTCTCCTTTGGGGCAAGGCATGAAAGAGCAGAAGGGTCATGAAGGGGTCTTCAGGAAAATATGAGACACTGCTCTGTCTCTAATCAACTTTGTTATTTGGGGGGCAGAACATTTAGCAGGTCATCTTCACAACCCACTTTGAACTGTCCAACTTATGAGGAGAAGGGAAATATGTAACCTGCTGATTTAAGCCTGCTCAACATGTCTCACAGTTCACATTTTGAAGGAAGTGCTTTGGGAGGAATGCAATCTAAAGAACTGGAAGCTATAGAGTTCTCTCTCGAGAGTTACTCCCCAGAGGATCATAAACAATAAGCAACGTCACACAGCAGCCAGTCACACAGAGATGATAACTGATGGAAACCAACCAAGACATGAGTAACAAAGAATTGAAGGTAAATTTGAGGAAAATGTTACATGTAGGCCCATAAGTAAGGGGTAAGGTAAGTTATTAGAATTTTATTTATCAATACAGCAGAATTAGGAAAAAGAACTAAGAGATTTTTTTTTTAAGTGTCCCCACCTCTTTGAAGCTCAAGAATCCAACCAGAAGAGACATTTAAAATAGTTGAGGAATCATGGTGGTGATCATCACCATCCTGCTCCTTGGTGAACATTTATTAAAAGCTTATTGGATGCCAGGCCTTTTCTAAGTGCTTTGCATACATCACCACACATCATCTCTCCTGAGATAGGATATGATTTTCTGCCTCTTGCAGATTAGGAGAATGTGAAGGGTCTCTTCCCCATACCCTGCCAACAGGCAGTAAGTAGAAGAAGCCTTGGGTCAACATTAGCAAAGCACTGACAACAGCAGCTGCCACTGAGCTTACCAAGGCACAGGAGGTGCCCTGTGGAATCTCTTCTCTACTCTCCCTTGATTTCGGCTCCTGAAGACCCTTGAGTTTTCCATCAAGTGCTAGGGGCTGTAGGGGGCAGTCATGTTTTATGCCTGAAGAAAGCGAGGAGGAAAGGAAAAAAGTATTACCATGAAAGCAAACTGGGAAAACTAGAACTGGAAAAATCCTACTAGGGAAACATACTATATGATTAAACCATAGATTCTTCTGAGAAGAGGTTTGTGTAAGGGGCGGATTGTGATGCTAATAAACAGCACACACTTGGAATCTTCGAAGGAGCAGGAAACCAGACTCTCTCCAAGGGCAGGGGTGATGCATTTAGAGAAATAACACCCCGGGTTTGTCACAAGCAGTCTTGTTATATACATGGCAAGGCATAGTGCCAGAATCCATGTACTTTCAAATCAATTTGCAAATCCATTGGATTATCAAGAATTTTATTTCCCTTTAGAGTGGACCAGGCTTATACACCATAAACATTTCATTCAAGCATTAGGTTCTGGGTTCTGCATCTCATTTACTTAGCACTGCTCCTGCTGAAAGCCTACTTCCCTACACCTACCTTTCTTTCTTTTTTCTTTCTTTCTTTCTTTCTTTTTCTCTCTCTCTCTCTCTTCTTTTTCTTTCTTTCTTTCTTCTTTGAGATGGAGGGAACACAAAAGAGAGAGCACAAGTGCAGGGGGTGAGAGGTAGAGGCAAAAGGACAAGCAGATTCATCACTGAGCAGGGACCCCAACATGGGGCTTGATCCCAGGACCCTGAGATCATGACCTGAGCCAAAGGCAGACACTTAACCAACTGAACTACCCAGGACTCCCCCAACACTTTTCTTCAACTGAGCTTGATGCAGTTAGGCTATGGTCTCCGGTTTCTTAAAGCTGAAAATGGATTCTCACATATTACTTACTCTCCCATTCCTCCTCAAGTTTAAATACAGATGTTCTGGTGTTGTAGCAGAATCATGACTCCCCAAAGCTAGTCCATCCACACCCTAATCCCCCAAAACTATGACTGTGTTACCTTATGTAATCAAAGAGGACCTTGTCCATGTGAGTCAGTTAAGGACCTTGAAGTGGGAAGATTATCCTGGGTCCAAAAGGGCCCAATGTAGTCACAAAGGCCCCTAAGAGATATAAGAGAAGGGCAGAAAGTGCAGAGAAAGAGATGTGACAATGGGAGCAGAGGTCAATCCTTGCAGCCTCAGCAGAGCCTACTATGTCTTCCCTCTGGAGGTCAAGTCTCTTCTGTGTGGCCTCTTTCTATATCCTGTGCCTCACCTTCCCAGCAACTATCACCACCACAGCTAAAGATGGTTTGTGTGAGGGTTATTTGACTAATGTCAGTGTCCTTTACTAACATACGTGAAAACAGGAACCATGCCAGATTTTGCTTCCTTCTGAATTCCCAGCCCACAGGAGGCACTCAATAAATATTTGTTGAATAAATGAGCAAATGAAAGGGAGAATAGTATCTAAACCTCCTGCGGTTATGAGTATTCTTTAGTGTGGGTGGAAACACAGCAGTCCATGAGGTACCCCACTGACGTGCTCTTGGCTTTTTGTTTTCCTATCTTGCTCCAACCAGAATATTTATCTTCACATATGGTCTTAATACATCTCTGCTGAGAGAAGAGCGTATCTGTAACTCCAATCAATGGCTCATAGAGCTTGTAGAGTTGGAAAATTTCCTCTTTCTATGTCATGATTTGTATTCAGATTATTCTGATTTTAAGTCTTGACCCCATTATCCCATCTGTGTACAATGATCTCTTGTTAGACTGGAGATCCCCCACTGTTTTCCTCCCCTCTGAATTTGAGAGATCATCCACTTATTCTAAAATTGAGGTCCTGAGCCTGGTTTTGAAATATTCCAGGAGGCTCCTATTTTCAAAGCATCAAAACAAAGTTTATTGAATTTCACTTCAACCTACTTGCACTCCTGTGTATATTTTTAAAGGAAGTTGTGAGTGAGATTACAAAAAATAAACAACAGTTACAAATATTGGAAAGGTAGATTTACTTGGCTCAGGCAGTTATTGCCCACCAACTCTGTACAGAACTCTGAAATAACGTCTTTTTTTTTTTCTTTTTTGACACTCTCCTATTCCACTACAATTGATCGCTTGTATCTGCAGACCAGTTAGAACAGCCCGACTCTCTACTCACCTGGGAGAAAGACAAGGTAGGTGTTACTAATCTCTACTCACTACCTGCCTGGGAGAAAGACAAGGTAGGTGTTAATAATCTCTTTACGAAATTGCAAGGTAAATTGCTCACTCTCTGTTTACCTAGGTGTTTCATCTTTGTTTTCCTGGTGCCTCACCTACAGGAGAATAAATGAATAAATGAAGGCCTGGCTTCTCTCTAATATGAGTTTTTTTGACTGACTTGCCCAACATTACCCAGTTAGTCAATGAAGGGCTTTGGATTTGCAATCTTGGCCACCTGGTTCTAAGCCCAGTGCTCTTTCCTCTCTGAAGTCAGGAAAGGAATCCTGGAGAAGGGTGGGGGTTAGTGGGGGATGAGAGTTTAAACACTGCTTTGTACAGAAAGAGTCCTGTGTGGATGGTGGCCACATAATGGGGAGTTTAATCCTCTTTGGGCAAAGAAAAATAAGCACAGAAGCTGGAAAGCATTCGGTTCACTCCGTCAGGCAGCAGGAAGAATGTGGATAGATGACAGACACAAATAAATGAGGAGTGATGCCCAGTATCTTCTCCCTGCCCCAGCTGCAGCCCCATGAACCAGAAAGAACCCCCAAAACTAAGTGAGATGGGCACACCCTGACATGGTACTCAGTCCAACCCAGGGAATTTTATAACCCTCAGGATGTTTAAAGAAGCAAAAGACCTGGAGGATATGTATTTCTAGCCCATTAAAGAAAGTTTATTTTAAAATATTTAACATTTCTGTATTAAAGGCATACAGGCAGGATATAAGCTCTATAAACTTTCCAAGGGGAGAACATTGTTAGCATTCCAAATGGAGAAATTACCGCATTGTGTGAGAAACCAGTCTTGCCTATTTCACTTTACAGATGGCTGCATATGGAATATTTTTCTTACAAGATCATAATGCATAATGAGTTTTTGAAAATTAAAATTGTAGCTGGATTTTTCTTGCTGCCTCATTACTATAGTAGTTAGGAAGGAGGTTTGTGGTTAATTCTCAGGACAGCCTTGCCTAAACCATTCCCTGTATTATAGGCAGGGCTTTGCAATGCTCCTCAAATTATATTATATGGCATGTCAGCTGGGGCCTCCCTGTCCTTCAGATATAAACCTTCCTCTCAGATTTTCAAGGTCTGGGGTAAGATTACCAATGGAAGCTTCTGTCTACACCCTTTCTCTTCCCATCCCAGGCTCCATCCAACACCAGGAAGGGCTCACATGTATGAATGTAGTAATCTTAGGGTCCAATCCTCAGCTTATATCCTCATCCCTGTTACCAAATCTCCTTAGCCACTCCTTTAGCCTAGAAGTATACACACTGGTATGGTGATCCACTCTTCAGAGGATCTTAGGCAAGAGACCCGTGCAGACCTAAGAAACCAGCTTGAAACAATTTGGACAGGAGATTCCAGAATTCCGTGAAGGGCATGTGTCCCAGATGTGCATATCACTGACTATGAAAACTCCTTACTCCAAAAGGCAGGGTCCCAGCTGGAACAGAGCCAGAAAAGTGTCCTCTGAAGTGGAAGGCCCAGAATAAGAAACTTGGTCACCTGGATCTGGAATAGAACTAATCAGATTCAGGCAAACGTAATTTAAACTCCACCCCTCCCCCCAACCCAAATCTTCCTGCATAACCTGTGATATTTTCTCAGGGTTTGTGTATTCATGGTCGCCTCATCTCCAAGTGAATACAATTCCCGTTTTGTCTCACACCAACCCAAACTTAAAATGCCACAGCTTGACAAATGTTTAGGAAAAACTATTCTTGCACCAAATATCGTATTTTTAGTTAACTCTACTTGGTTAACTCTACTTTCGTTAACTCTACTGAAGACTTGCATGTTGAACACCTTTTTTTTTATAACCCCCTTTATATCGAAAGAGCAAAATGAATTCTATTCCTATGTCATAGAAAGATTTGGGAGTGTTGTGTGGATATAAGATTGCAATACAAGTGTGTTTATACGCAAACACACATGTAACTTAAGTTCACCAGAACAGAAACAGACACAACTAAGGGGTTCAACTAAGGCAAATTAATTGCAGAACAATCAACTGAAGATCTTGAGGGTACAGAGGATCCCCTGGGCTTCCAATTCCTCTGTTCTAAGTCTCAGTTAGAGTTAAGTTTCCCTTGGACTCCACAAAATGTTTCTGATGAAAAACACCATTACCCAATCACTACCTTTATTTGAGCTAGCTAGAATTTCCATTCCTTGCAAAAACTACTGGCTTGCTTTTCACTGTTTTTAAATGAGACTTAGAGAAACTGTGGCTTGCCCAAGGCAAGCATCTACTTACTGTTGGACCACAAATAAAACAACACACATGACTACAATTGTTGTGTTCTTTCCCACTTTACTCACTTAAAGCCACAAGTTTATTAGATACTATGGGAGATCAGGTCATGGTTTAGCAAATATCCACTGCTTCTCTGACCTACTCTGTGGGAGGGGTGTATCTCCCTGCTCCTACTTTTCATCCCAAGAAGAACATGCTTCTGTTAACCACTGCTCCAAGGACTTGGAGAATCACATAAGGTAGATACGCTCAATATACCACTGGCAGTAAGCCCAGCCAGACCCAGTTTTAGATCAGCTGAATCTAGACAACTTGTAGGTACATGAATAAAAAAACAAATGCTTACTTCTGTGTATACTGAGCTTTGTGTGGTTTGTGACACAGGATTTTTACATAGACTTAGCTCTCATACAGGTACATAATCCACCTCCCAAGATACTGCAATCAACAGGTTTACCAAATGTTTCTCCACTGAATAACGACAGACATCAAGAATTTTAAGAAAAAAAACAGATGAACATGGGGGAAGGGAAGGAAAATAAAATAAGATGAAAATAGAGAGGGAGGCAAACCATAAAAGACTCTTAACTATAGGGAACAAACTGAGGGTTGCTGGAAGGGAGATAGAGAGGGGGATGGGGGTAATTGGGTGGTGGGCATTACAGAGGGCACTTGAAGAAATGAGCACTGGTTGTATGCAACTGAAGAATCACTAAATTCTACCTCTGAAACTAATAATACATTATATGTTAAGTTGACTTTTTAAAAAATTAAATTAAAAAAAAAAAAAAAAGAAGTTTCCTTGCTGTGGGACTGCTTAACCTGAAAGCCAATGGCATACATTGTGGATTTTCTATTATAGTCCAGTTCTGGTACTAATATTTTCATTAGTCAACTTTAGTCATTTATGCTGTAGCATAATAACTATAAACTACTCAAAACAATAAAATACTCAAAAATCTTGGAGGCTTACAACAACAAAATTGTATATTTCACTGATTTTCATGCTGGCTGAAGCTCTTTACCATGGATTTTCTTCATTCTGAGATCCAGGCTGAAGGAGAAACTCCTCCCTGGAACATATTATTCTTGCAAAAGAAGGAAAGAGGCAACACAGTTGGGTGATTCCTTTGAAGGCTTCTGCTCAGATATAGCCTGCAACAACTCTTCTCACATTCCATTTGCCAAATGAAAGTTCCACGACCAAAGCTGATCTATGAGATTGATATGTCCAGTCTTCTCAAATAGGTCAAGGGTAATTAATTGAGAACAAGAACATTATAATACCTACAAACAGCAACTTCTTCATTACCTTTCAGAAGCAGCTCAAGGGGTCATCTCAGTATCACTCTGTGGGGACATTGCTTTGCCCTTTCTGTTTATAGCATATATAGCAATGTACAGACTTTAAAAAAAAATACTTTTAGGACAATTTACTGTCTAATTCTACTTTTTAAGGAGCATTCTGAGGGCAGGGACAATCTTTTATTTTATTCCATTTTCCCAGTGCTGAATGTAGTCCTTGGAATATCATGTATATTGCTCAATTAATGATTTTTTTTGAAATTACACAATAGCATATGAACCCAATCATGAGATCTAAGGGATATTAGGAGATAATTATACAGAAAGAGAGGAAGGAAGACCAGAAACTGAATTTTGTACTTTTAAGTTAATGTATGTATTTTTATCTATAAATAGATATACAGGGAGAAATATAAAGTAGAAAACTAAATTTATATGCCTCAGATTTGGGAGACATGTCCAGAGTAGAAGTACAAATTTGGCAGTCATCAGCACATAGGTGATGTCAAACACTTTGAGACTTGGTGTCATGACCTTGCAGAGAATGGAGAAAGAGAGGATGTTCATGACATATTCCCCATTTCTCATCTCAGTTTTTCACCTGCCTAGAGTCAAAATCTCTAGGTTTTGAAATGCACAAGCCCATTGATATCTCTCAAATGGGTCTCCTGAGAGGTCAGTCTTGAGTGATCATGGGTTTCTTATTGGAGTGGGAGTACATACTCAGTCTCAAAACTCTGATTTCATCATCTTTGTACCTTTAGGCTTGTGTCAGCTTAGGGCTTGGCTCTATTCTTAGAAAGACCTACAAAGGGCATTCCTCTTGGACTCCTGCTGCATGTATCATCCCTATCATATGTCTGCCATTCCCTTCCCTCCTCTTTCCCCTTTCACCATATTGGTAGAATGTCAGACTTGGATTGAATAGGTAGTAAGGGCCAGGCATGACAATAGACGCTTTACATCCATTATCTCATTCCATCCTCACCACAACAATTAGGTGAGGTAGACCTTGACCTAATTTACCAATGTCATATCTGAAGCTCAGAGAGGTTAAGTAACATGGCTAAAGTCACGGCCAGAAAAGGGCGGAACTTTGAATGGTATATCTCAGTGAAGATTCCATGCTCTAGGCAAGATACTAAGCTCCCTCAAACATAAGAAGCCCTTTAGAGCTAGTTTTCTGGAAGGAGATACTCATGCTTTGAAGTTAATGAAACACACACGCATAATAGACAGACATGATATATATAGAGAGAGATTTGAAATTTAAAAGAACTCACTGCATAGATCCCTACCTTCTTAATAGGAGAAGACGAACAACATAATTTAATCATTCCTTAATACATTTATTTTGCCTATTCTCTGCCCGACATCATGTCAAGAGCAGTCTTTTCATATTAAGCTTATTTCAAAACATAATGATGTACTGTATGGTGACTAACATAACATAATAAAATAAAAAATAAAATAAACTTATTTCAAGTTAATTTTTGTCCTTCAAAACTCTTAAGAATTTGGGACGTAGTTGAAGCGGATAAGAAAGTTCCACTTGTTCACATACATACACACCTATGTATGAAACAAGGAAAGATCGTATTAAGAGAAATAGGGTAATTTTACATATTGAAGCCTTTCTAATTTGGAAGGCACTTTCCACACATTATATCATTTGGTCCTCACAATAATCACTATATCTGAGGTGAAGAATGGAGGCTTGGAAAATTGTGATGCTTTGAAGGAGATTACACAATGCTACATACTATAGCTGGGAAACAAAACCCAGGTTCTAACCCAATGTTACCACTGTAATGTGATGCTGATTCAGTGCAAATAAAAACTCTCTCTTATTCTTTAAGACCTCTGGGGAAGGAGACATGACTCCCTCCCTCTGTCACCCTGGACCCCAGCTCCTTAGTCGAAATAAAGTCCTGGTGTTCATTTTTGCTAAGCCAGGTTGTTGGGTTTGGCTGGGTGTCACCTGAGGGTCGGGTGGCAGGCGAGAGAATGCGTGTACTTTGCAGCTCTTGCCAGCCCTGGAGAGCTAACATTTTCTAAAAGAATGCTGGGTTCTCAGGAACACTATTGATAATGAGGTTGCTCATTTTTAAAAGGCTGTAACTGGATATTCTAGGAAAACAGACCTGGTTCCAGGAGTGCAGCCGTGGTGTTTGGGTTTAAGGTCGCAGGCATTTGTTTAAGATGAGCTTTGAGCTGGGCTGCCGACCTGCCACAGGACTGAGACAAGCCTGCACAATCAGGTTATTGTACTCACAGAGAAATTGCAGGGCGCCTCAGAGCCTAAACCTGCCACATTTTAGAGTGGGCTTTTCACCTCCTGGGACCCTGGTGAGAATGAAGTGCAAGCAGGCATATACACACGCATGTGTGTGTGCATGCATGTGAGTGTGTGTGTTTTGAACCAGAGGAAACCAGCCCAGGGATTACATGGAATCCCTCTACCTTCCATCAGACTAGAGAACAATGCAAATGCATTTGGACTGAAGAAGAAAATCCAAAGCCAATAGGGACCAGGGTGGCCCAGAGCACTCTTCCAGGTGTGGCAAAGATGCAATTTTCTTGGAGGCAAATTTTTGCTTTGTGTGCCTCCCCCAGTAAGGTCTGGAGGCTCAGCAGAGTAACATCCAAAGACACACACCATGGACAATCCCTGGCTCTGCTTAGAGAGCCACAGTTCAGGGCCAAGTGGATCAGCAATAGGTCATGCAGACCCCTGCTTCCTGGACTCTGTTCCTTCATACCTCTCATCCCGCAGGCATGGGTCTAAGTGTTGGACATGCTATAACTTATATTTAATTCTTGCATAGCTCCAAGTGGTAGGCCAGGCTGTAGAAAGTATCCTTATTTTACAGATGAAAGAGACACAGAGAAGGAGTCTTGATGAATAAGTAGAATAGCTAGGATTCCACCCTTTAGCTCCAGAGGACTCCACTTAGCCCCAAGCCAAGCCTCCAGCCTGGATCCAAATTACGTTCTCCATCCCTAGTGTGGACACAGTCTCTCACAGGAAGTCCCCTGCTGGAAAGGTTTCTTCTTTTCCTTCTACCTAATACCGCCAGCAAATATCAGAAACCAAGATGACCCTCTGTGCTAGGACTTGTCTTAGAGTCCCTAAAGACCACCATCTCTTAACATTACATTGCCAAGGGTTTGGGGAAGTTTTTGTTTGTTTATTTTATTATGTTATGTTAGTCACCATACAGTACATCATTAGGGTTTTTTTAATTTATTTTTTATTTATTTTCAGCATAACAGTATTCATTGTTTTTGTACCACACCAAGGGCTCCATGCAATCCGTGCCCTCTATAATACCCACCACCTGGTTCCCTCAACCTCCCATCCCCCCACACCACCATTTAAAACCCCTCAGATTGTTTTTCAGAGTCCACAGTCTCTCATGGTTCACCTCCCCTTCCAATTTCCCCCAACTCCCTTCTCCTAACTCCCCATGTCCACCATGCTATTTGTTATGCTCCACAAATAAGTGAAACCATATGATAATTGACTCTCTCTGCTTGACTTATTTCACTCAGCATAATCTCTTCCAGTCCCGTCCATGTTGCTACAAAAGTTGGGTATTCATCCTTTCTGATGGAGGCATAATACTCCATTAGTTTTTGGTATAGTGTTCCATGATTCATTGTTTGCATATAACACCCAATGTTCGACGCAATATGTGCCCTCCTTAATACCCATCACCGGGCTCACCCACCCCCCACCCCCATCCCCTTTGAAACCCTCAGTTTATTTCCCATAGTCCATAGTCTCTCATGGTTCTTCTCCCCCATCTGATTCCCTCCCCTTCATTTTTCCTTTCCTTCTCCTAATGTCCTCCATGCTATTCCTTATGTTCCACATATAAGTGAAACCATATAATTGTCTCCCTCTGCTTGACTTATTTCACTTAATCTCCTCCAGTTCTATCCATGTTGATGCAAATGGTGGGTATTCATCCTTTCTGATGGCTGAGTAATATTCCATTGTATATATGGACCATATCTTCTTTATCCATTCATCTGTTGAAGGACATCTCAGCTCCTTCCACAGTTTGGCTTGCTAATCCTTAAAAGTTTACCAAACCTAATGAAACAATAGGTGTCTAGTAGTGACAACATTGATAATACCTCTGAAAATTAAGATATGTTATACTCAACTGCTCTATTTGATCTAAGTTCTGCTTTTAATTGGTGCTTCTTATTCTGCAGAATCTAATTTAAAAAGTCATTTCTTCAGGAGCTATATTCATAGCTGGTAAAACAAGGACCCAGTGTTAAGGAAGAAAAGATTTTTCTGGGACATAAACTTGACCTCTAGATCACAACGTACCTGGGGTTTTTCTTTTTGTCTGTCTGTCTTTCTTTCTTTCTCTCTTTCTTTTTCCCATTAAGATCTTGTTTCTCACTCAGTAACATATCAGTCTGCTTGCCTTGAATCTCCCCACACCCTTGCTCTGGAGATGTCAGGTACATAGTCTCAGTCACACACGACTCCCTGGGGAGACTGTACCTTTTCATGCCCTGCTCTATGAACATACTCTTTCTGACTTCCCACTCCCTCCCCTCCACCTGGCTAACTCCTGCTAGTCTCTCAAAACTCCATCACCACCCCCAGAATCCCTCCCCGGAGAGCATCTTTGAGGTCAGGTATACTTCCTGGCAGTTTCCCCACTATCCTATGCCTACTACTTGTATTACAACCCCTCTCACCTTGGACTGTTGTTGCCTGAATCTCCATGGCACTGTGAATTCACTGAGGCAAACACAATTTCATTTACTTTGTACCCTTGGAGCCTGACACCATTCCTGGCACAAAGCAGATATTGAAAAAAAAAAAATGCTTAGTGAGTAACTGTCACATTTATAAATCTACTGCTTAAATATAGATTGCTTTTGGGTTTTAAAGGAGCCAAGGTATGACCTTTTTAGAAATAGGTCAAATGTGATGTTTACAGTGATACACAAGGAGGGGTTCCATTATGATAATTAGATGCATATCTTAGGCCTGTTCTTTGCTTTTATTTTAATTTTTCATGGCAGACAGATTTTCAGAATTCCATGGTACAAACATGAAGAACAGAGTTGATTTTAAGCATTTAGAAGGCAGAAACAGACTGATTGTGGGTCACACCAATGCACATGCTTTTAGAACGTACACCAACCACAGAGTGCAAACATTGAGCCATTGTAGAAATCTACCATATCTATATTTATTTATATAGCTACAGATGGGTACATAGATAGTATAGCTTACTGTTACATATAATAATCCAGAGGAATTCAACTTAGTTTCAACATTGACACCAGTGACAAAAATTAGCAAACTCCATGAACTGGAGCCATGTTTATATGATTCCTGATAACTATAATCACATATTTGTTTGAATTGAGTTCTCACATTTTATTACACTTATTACTCCCTTCTAGAGTGTGAAGTTAGGTTTCAAAAGCCCTCGTTAAGCTTCAGTCCATTTATTATTTTTGTTTCTTTGATTCCCTACTGACTATTCTCTATTTTCACCCTTTCGAGTATAGAGCTAGCTCATCCGTGGAAAGAGGGTCAAAAGAGGAGGACTGAATGCAGATAGAAGAGAGATAGAAAGTTACCACACCATTCTTTCTAAAAGCAGGAAAGTAAAAGTAGAAAAGGATAGAGTGTGTGCATATGTGTGTGTGTGTGTGTGTGTGTGTGTACAGAAGAAAGAAGAAAATCCAAGATCTGGAAGCCCAGATCCCCCTCCCTCTTCCTCTCTGGCCTTGGAGTTTCTGTCTGAAATACACGTGGCATTCACTTCTTATACACTGAGCCTCCTGACCTTGGCTGGTACCCAGGTTTAAACTGTATCCAAGGGATCCAAATAGCTAATTTGGAGTTGGGGAGAAGGGGGAAGGCAGGTAGGAATTAAGGAATAGGAAGGAAAAAAATACTCAAAACTGCAAAAGTTAAATTTCCTGCCAGGTGGCTTCCAAATCATCCAGCAGCTTTATTCAAGACTTTGAACTTGTGAGCCAACAGTTCCAGATCTGTAATATTTATCCTGCAGTCTCCAAAAACAAAAGTTGACTGTGTTCCTTGAAGTCAATCTCACCAGCATTTCGGGATGACAGATGGAGAGGTTGGATAAGAGTTACCCAATGACCTGAAACTCCTCCACTGTTCAGGAAGGACTTATTTTGCCTCAGCCTCTCTCTCTATAGTTATATAGATAGATATAGATATAGATATAGATATGATACATGTATGTCCTTTTAACTTTGCTCAATTGCCACCATCAATTCCTGTTCCCTAACCTAATCACCTGCTGCATTATTGATGAATTTGTCAGGTATGTCAAGAACGTATCCTAAAACAGTAACAGCTAACTAAACTCTCTAGCCTGACTTCCTTTAAGCCACTAATATACATGAACTAAGCAAAAAAAAAAAAAAGAAGAAGAAGAAGAAGAAAAAGGAAAAAAAGTGGAGCCAGTTTTATGGATGAGGCAAGACCTCACTCAAATATGCACTGATCTAGGACAGACCTTTGGAGAGGAGAAATGGGTGATGCATAAATGAAAACTTCTGAAGCTAAAACATACTCAGGAAGAGAGAACTCTATCCGAGCTCAACATTGGCAGATGCTTGTCACTTACCTTTCTTTCTCCCAGTCACCCAACCTTCTTTGCCCCTCCAAAGCAGATTCCTCTTTTAGGATTCCATGACTGTTGTTGCCATCACAATCATTCAACAAATATTTGTGGAGAACTTGCCATGTGCCAGGCCCTGTCCCAGGCTTGAATTAAACAAAGTCCTTACCCTGTTGAATCTTATACCCTACTGGAAAAGTTAGATGATAAATAAATAAGTAAATAAATAGATGATGATCCATGCTATATTAGATGGTGATCTGTGTTGTGTTACATGGTGACCTGTGCTGTGTTAGACGGTGATTTCTGTTGTGTAAGACGGTAATCACTGCTGTATTAGATGATGATCACTGTTGTGTTAGATGGTGATCCTTCTTGTGTTAGGTGGTGATGTATACTATGTTAGATATTGATCTCTGCTGTGCTAGAAGGTGATCCATGCTGAGCTAGATTGTCATCCCTGCTGTGTTAGATGGTGATTCGCTGTTGTGTTAGCAGGTGATCCCTGTTATGTTAGATGAGGATCCCTGCTGTTTTAGATGGGGATCACTGCTGTGTTAAATGGGGATCCCTGCTGTTTTAGATTTTGGTCCTGTTATGTTAAATGGTGACTCTGTTGTGTAAGATATGATCTATATTGTGTTAGGTGGTGATTTCTGCTATGTTTGATGGCTATGAATGTATGTATTCATGCTATGAATAAAAGTAAAAGCACAATTTTCAGACCAAAGAGATCAGAGTATATGGTTGTTAGTTGTTGTGTGGTCAGAGACCTGGAAGAGATGCAAGGAACAAAAAGAAGCTATATGGGAGAAGAGCGTGCCAGCAGAACATAGCCAAGGTCCTGTGGTAGGAGAAAAAAGACCAACTAAGCACATTGTTTGGGCCATGAAAGAGTTAGGTAGGAAATGAGAGAGAAAGAGATATGTAGAGAGAACGGGAAGCTGCATGATGGAGAGCTTTAGGACACCTTTGGCTTTAACTCTGTGTGAGATGGGAGCCATTGGAGAATTTGGGGCAAACTCTAACATGATCTGCCTTCTGTCCGACTGGGATACTATGTTGAGAATAGACTATTTAAGGGGAAGGGATGCAGCAGTAGACAGGAGATACTTTTCCTCTGTCCAGGAAAGAGATAATGGTGGCTTGGACCAGAGTGATGATGGTGGAGGTTGAATTCTGGATGTGCTTTGAAGGTAGAATCAGCTGATATAATTGTTAATGGATTGGATGTGAAGAATAAGGGAAAATGCGATGTCAGGAATGACTTCTTAGTTTCTGGCTTCAACTAATGGAAAGAGGGACTCTCAGTCCTCCTCTGTGCTTCATGTACTTTTGTTAATATCAATATTATTAAACTCTAGTAACAATGGTACATGTATATATCTCTCCCATCAGATTCTCTGTCTTTTAATTTTCAGGTCTTACTATACCGAACCTTTAATGAAAGTTATGAACTCTTGCCAGTGAGGGGTAAACACACAAACAAATCCATACAAACATTTGCATTCGATGTCAAAGTTCGTTTGTTTCCTGAAGTTCATCCATGGGTTCCCTGAGTAGCTCATGGATCCAAGATTTTAAAATGCAGATGCTAGATTTATTTATTCTCTTAATAAATTATTATCAAGCACCTAAGACTTTGAAGACTTTGGGGATGTGTTGTGACCACATCCTAGACTCTCTTCTCATAGAGATAGCAGTCTGATGTGGGAAATAGATGAGATGTTAGTAAGCAAATAAACAAGTAAATAATTATAACTTGTGAAAAAAGCTATGGAGAAAAAACAAAGCAGGGTGACATACTCTTCTATTACAGGGTATAATAGCATAGGGCCCACTCAGGAAGCAGAGGCATCCAGGCATCATAATCAGAGTGGGTTTAATACAAGAAGTAGGTTGTACCCATGATGGAAAGAAAAGAGTTATGAGAGCTGTCAGAGATTAGGAACACAGGAAATTCTCTGCCATCCCCAGGGCTGGAGGGCAGTGGAAAGAGGTGATGCTAGCAGAGCCCAGAAACTGGTACTGCCTGGAAGCTAAAGTCATAGAAGAA
The DNA here is from genome assembly GCF_020171115.1 of Neogale vison. NCBI lineage: Eukaryota > Metazoa > Chordata > Mammalia > Carnivora > Mustelidae > Neogale > Neogale vison. The sequence continues at coordinate 27,932,547 of NC_058093.1, forward strand.
TCATTGCTCCGTGGAAGTAAGAACTGGAAGTGAGGGTCAATCTACTGAAGATGCCAACTGAGATAAAGCAAGAGAGAGAAAAATACCCTGGCTTCTCTCCACCTTCCAGTGTGCTACTAGTGCCTCTCATTGGCCAAATCTAGCCAGAACCCATTCCCTGTAATTCAGAGTGGAATGGAAATGAGCAGGGAGAAATCAGTTGGGTGGCTGATATAGGAAGACCTATTCAGAAAGAGTGGTGAACTACAACTACTCTGAAAAACTGAAATTTAAGCTTAAACTAGTGAAATGAGATGACCATCAAGGGAGACATGGAAAGAGAGCATTTCCGGCAAAGAGAATGGAAGTTCCTGAAGAGCTCACCTTTGGGGGGGTAGCAGGGCCTCATCCAAAGCCAGTCTGGCTGTTCTTGACTATCACATTCTTTAAATAATCAGAGTAGGAGGTTAAACACATGGCCCTTCCACAACCATGTGCCAAGTGGCACACTGCAATGGAAGCAAGCCTCAGACAAGATTTCACCAGCTGTTCAAATGTTTATTAGTGAGCACACAGAAAGAGAGCCATACAATCTGCTCTGGTCTTCAGGGCACCCCCCAATACCTTGTCTGAAATGTGAATCCTGAGGTAGAAGCAACAATATCCTGACAGGGCCATCCAGTAAGTAGAGGAACCCAAAGCCAAAGGGAGGTCTAGACCAAGGACGTCATTCAGAAAGTTCTGAGGTGTTGTGTCTGCCATATTTTATTTATGCAAAGATGGAGGTGTTAGACAGACTTTCAGTCCCTCATATATCCGGAACATCACTTATTTCATCAATGAAAATTTATTTTTAACGTTACTTATGCTAATTAATATGCCTTCTAATACAGATTTAAAAATTGATATTTAAAGCACTTGCTAAGGCCATTTCTGGAGCATGGATTCTTTATTGGGGTGATTTCAATATTACCTAACTTCCCCCTGGAGCACAGATGGAAGCCAATCTGCACACTCAGTTAAGAGGCACATCACACTGTTTCTACAGAAATACAGTGAGGTTAATTACAGACAGTGCCACCAAGAGAATGAGAGGTGCCCAGCATGGCCAAGGTTTTGCTAGTGAAGAAGGGAGCAGAGTGAGATGAAGCTGCCAAGGTGGGAAGTGGCTAGATACCACAGGTCATCTTAGAGAGTTTGCATGTAACCCAAACTGCCTTGAAGGACTTTCAGCAGGGAGGTAACATAATCTGATTTGGTCTTTAAGTGTTCTTGCTGGATGCTTTATGAAGAATAGATTATAGAGGAGGGAGAGTAAAGCTAGGAAATTCTAGGAGCTCACATGGAGGTGATGGCATCAATCCAGCCCAATGGAAGTGCAGGTGGAGAGTAATGGAGAGGATGAGCCATAGTTTGGAGTTGGAAACACAGGGATGGTGACCGGATGAGAGTGTGGGTTGGTAGCAAGGGAGAGTTTGGAATCAAGGATGACCCTCTGGTTTGGACCAATGTCCCTAGCTGTGGTATGGCAGATTTTAGCAAGATAGAGGAGACTAAGAAAGAAAAAGATTTGGTGGTAGAGCAAAAAAAAGAGGTAGAAGAAGTGTCCCACTGAACACTTAAAAATAAGGAACATGAGCTTATCTTATTTATCTGTCTGTTTAGCAGCATGGCCTTGGTGGATGCCCAGAACATATAACATATATATATATATATATATATATATATATATATATATATATATATATATATATGTATTCCAATTCCACATGGTGTCCCAAACCATCAAAGATGGGATAAGCCAACAATGTAAGGCATTTTAGACAGAAACAATCTTCCTTTAAGTGGTGAGGGCTTGGGCTTCATTTCGCAGGGTGACACCATTAAGGAATTAAAATCACATGAACTCAAGTGATCAAGTTTGGAGTCTGGATAAGAAGATGTATCCTATGAATTCTCATGTCTCTGAGATGGCCTGCCTTTCTTCTTCAAGGGTCCATTAATGTGCCCACTCTTTGCAAATCTGATAGATGACACCATTGCAAGTGTTACTATCCCTTCAGGTAGAGATGGCTATGGTTTCCTCGTCTGTAAAATAAGGGGGTTATTCTGGATGACCACAAAGACTTGAAAGTCTCCTTCCAGATCCATCTTATTTTCTATGGTGATTTGCAAATGCCTTTGAGAGAGCCAGCAACACAGCAACATCAGAGGTCCTCATGGACCTCTCTGACTTGGCTTCACGAAATAGAGTGAATAGCACCAAACCTCTAAATTTAACAGAAGTCCGAGAGAAGCAGAAAGAGATCTTTAGCTATGTATCTTTTCCAAAGAAGTAGGAAAGTCTTCTTCTTGCTATAATTTGGAAAAATATTCTTCTCTTTTTTTCTGTATTTCTTCATATCACACAAAGGAAAATAAAAATAGTACTCCATGATTTACATAATTTTGGAAGCAGAGTAAGAGCTTCAAGAAAGAAAAGCCTACTAATAACATCAAAAGTAAATTAAAATTAAAAAATTACTCATGCTATGTCTCATAACTTAACAGATTCCCCAGAGCTATTCACATATTAAATTATATATGATACCTTTTACCTGAGCCGGGAAACAAGTACAGACCATTACCAAAAGGAAAACTTGACTGTGAGCATATTATACATATTCATAAAGTCCAAATATTCATATGTTATTGTACTGCACCCACTAAATCACTAATCTATACATAGTGAAAATTGTGTCCAACTTGGCCCCGAGCCTCTTGGTAGCCAATATAAAACAAAACACAGAATCAGCTATAAAATACCCAATATGGAAAAGAAAGAGGCATACTATTTTGGAAGAACAACAATAAGACACGTCCTTTATATAGCATGAGGCTGCAGGGAGCAGTGAATATTCCACAGTAACCCTCCCAAAGTAGAGGCTTTGACCCTCCATATGGCTGAATTCTTCACTGAAAGTCAACAGCATCATGTTAAAACACAATTTAGAGGTGTTATACATAAACAATGAATCATGGAACACTACATCAAAAACTAATGATGTACTGTATGGTGACTAACATAACATAATAAAAAAATAATAAATTTTAAAAAACACATAATTCAGCGAAAGGCCAGGGCAAAACAGACCTTGGTTGATGATGCTGCACCCAAAGATAAAGACAAAAGATCTAAAATACACTGTCTAATATGGGGGCTCTGATCCCCAGGTGACTTGAAATGTGACTGGTCTGAATTGAGATGGGTATAAGCCTGAAATACACACCAGATTCCAAAGACTTTCTATGACCAAAAAAGGGAAAATGATTTCTTTAACAATTTTTATGTGATAGTAAATAATATTTTGGATATATTGGGTTAAATAAAATATATTATTAAAATTAATTTCACTGACTTTATTTTAATGTTTAAGAAAACATGGCTACTGGAATATTTAAAATCATATATATGGCTCCTATTTGTATCTTATGTTACATTACCTTTGGACAATGTTGCCCTAGAGGGATGATCCTGACGTTTCACCTTTGATGTGTTCCTTTCTTTCCCTGCCCATCATTCTCCTCATCTATAAACCGAGGAATCGTATTACCCACCTCCAAGGGCTGAGTAGACTGGCTCATATAAAATGCCTAACATGGTGTCTGACATATTGTAGGGCTCAAGAAGGTATTCCTTCTCTACTTCTTAGCCTGGAACCTTACTTTTGGGACTGACCTTGGGGAAATGGCAATATTCTGTCTCCTAAGACAGCCCAGCTAAAGGATCTGCCTATGAGCTTCCATCTCTGAGGTTCTGGGGCTGTTTTCTCTGTCTTAAAGAAGCACAGTACCCCATGATTTCAGTGTCTCAAGATAGATAACACTAACCCTTGTGGAATAGCCAGCATGATGACAGAGAGGGCCTGTTTATAGAAGAGAGGGGTCAAACACTACTCAAGGACTTTGTTTAAAATTCTTTTTGTAACCACACAGCTCTCTGTTTGGGTTTGCTGCTCTCATTAAATAAATATCTGGAGAGTCTTCAGGGATCATCCCAGATATGTGTGACTAGGGTTTTTAAGATAATGAACCACACTCTTAAGTCAAATTCAGTGGATTCCCCAGTCGGCTCTTAGGACATATGTAAGCACGGTCAGAAGGGATCAGCAAGGGATGGTGATAAAGTTCTCCCTAACCAGGCCAAGAGTAAAGGACCCTTGTAAAGTCATGTGCAAGATTCCTGCTGACAGGCACCTTGCATTAATTTCTTATGGACAGTGTTTATGTCAGTGAGAAGGCACAGGGAAAAAAAGGACCAAGACATTATGATCTGAAAGAACAGAATTAAAGGGTGTGAGAACATCTTGTTAACTTGAAGTTTGCCCAAGACTCAGCTTCATGTTTTGAGTGAACATGTGCCGATTATTTATGATTATCACCGAAACATAAATTTGTGTTCTGTTTTAATTTAAAGTGTTTAAATTTAATTTAATTTGTTTTAATTTTAATACAGGACTATTGAATATCTAAATTTGACACTCAGTAAATCTAAGAACTTTTTTAAAAATTTTTATTTCTTTTTTTAATTTCTTCTCAGTGTTCTGGAATTCATTGTTGATGCCCCACACCGTGCTCCATGCAATACATGCCCTCCCTAATACCCACCACCAGGCTAGATTTCAATTCAAACATTCCTGAAAGGAGACTCAGAAATAAGAGAGCTAGGAAAAAAAATACATGGGATTAAAGGACTCTTCTTTTTTAAATTAATGGACTTTTTCAAAGAGTAGTTTTAAGTTTATTAAAAACCTGAACAGAAAGTACTGAGTTCCCATATATTCCCTCCCTACCATGCATAGTTGCCCCTATTTTTGCATTAATGTGGTACATCTAACAATATTATTACATTATTATTAACTAAAAACCATTGTTCATCTTAGGGTTTACTCTTCATATTGTACATTCTACAGATTTTGACAAATGCATAAAGTTGTACAACCACCAGTACGATAGCATACAGAATATTTTCACTGTCCTAAAAATTGCCTGTGCTCCACATATTTACACTGTCTTCTCCCATACTCCCAGACCACTGAACTTTTTAATGTCCCTATGGTTTTGCCTTTTTCGGAAGGTTGTATAGGGAGAATCATATGGTAGGCAGGCTTTTCATACTGGCTTCTTTCACTTAACCATGTGCATTTAAAGCTTCTTGAGGAGGACTCCTTTTTAAAACATTAAGAAAGGAGTGCCTTTCAAGAGAGGTGAGGAGAATAAGAACAGATAAAAGACAAATTTTAGGTTGAGCTATTGTTTCTGGCACCCAGTAGCTGAAGCACAAAGGACAAAGTCATTCTGGAGGAGCAAATCCCAAGATAAAAGGAGTAAAGCATGCATGAGGTGAAGGGCAGAGGCACAAATAAACACACACACCATGGGAAAGTAGTGCTGGGGGCCAAGGGGACCTTGAATTTGTCCACAAAGGCTAACTTGAAAATGAAGTGAAGTTTGGTCCATTTCCTCCCTGGTAGAGAATGCAACTCAGTGTTCCCACAAGAGGATAGACACAATTTCTTTTGAAGACAGGAATATGATATGACATCATTTAGATCTATTATTCAATTCCATTCCATATTACTCCGTTGTTGTTTTTTTTTTTTGCAAATAAAAAGTTTTATTTCTTCCCTTTTAATTCCTTCCTTTTCTTCCTTTTATTTCTTTTTCTCACTATATTTCATTGTACAAGAAAATCCAGAGAGAACATACTCATAGAAATTAACATGGAGGACATTAGGAGTAGGAAAGGAAATGTGAATTGAGGGATATCAGAGTGGGAGACAACCCATGAGAGACTGTGGACACTGAGAAACAAACTGAGGGTTTGGAGGGGAGGGGGATGGAGGGTAGGGAAACCTGGTGTGGGGTATTAAGGAGAGTACGTATTGCATGGAACACTGGGTGTGGTGCATAAGCAATGAATGTTGGAACACTGAAAAAATAAAATTAAATTTATAAATAAATAAAATAAAATAAAATATAGGACATCAAAAAAAAAGAAAGAAACTGGCATGATAATTCTAAAATTTATATGAAAATACAAATGACCTCAATTACCTAAAACAGTGTTGAAAAAGAACAAAGCGGGGTAATTTACACTACCTGACTGCAATACACACACACACACACACACACACGCACGCACACACGCACACATACATATAGTTATCAAGGCAGTATGGTACTGATGCAAAGACAGACAAACAGATCATTTAAAGAGAATAAAGATTCCAGAAGTATGTTGTTTTGTTCTTGTCTAGTTTAATTCAATTTCCAATCATTGCTTCAAAAGTATAACTTGACCCCACAATGAGTCAAACTGATTATTTTTCTGGGAAGTTTTTTTGTTCATTTCTATATTATTTTAGAGCCACATATCCCAGCTCATTTCTTTAGGAGATCCTCACTGTAATACAGGGAAATTTGTCTTTATATTTTTATTTAAATTAAATTAGCCAACATAAGACAGAAAATCTGTCTCTTTTTTTTCCCCTAATTTATTTATTTTCAGAAAAACAGTATTCATTATTTTTTCACCACACCCAGTGCTCCATGCAAGCCGTGCCCTCTATAATACCCACCACCTGGTACCCCAACCTCCCCCCACCCCACCCCACCCCCCCCACCCACACCCCACCCCCCCCGCCCCCCCACCCCCCCACCCCCCACTTCAAACCCCTCAGACTGTTTTTCATAACAAATAGCATGGAGGACAAGGGGCGTTAGAGAGGAGTAGGGAATTTGGGTGAATTGGAAGGGGAGGTGAACCATGAGAGACTATGGACTCTGAAAAACAGAAAATCTGTCTTAAAAAAAAATTCTCAAAGCCACAAACCTGAAACAAGAACATTTTTGGGGCAAAATGTAATTCAGAATTTTTTTGTGTCAGAACTTTGATCGGGCCAGTATCAATAGGAGTTATAAACAAAGGGGACTTCTGGGCTGGGAATTAGTGCAGCCTATAAGTAGGAAGAGCTATATGGTCTTAAGGACTGGATACGTGTCCCACCATCAACGGGATGTCTATCCTTGAAGGTGGGAGCCCTCAGAGAAGCATCATCAGGTGAACAATAGCATCTTAATTCTTGTTTGGAATTTCCAGAATCACTCAGTGCAAGGTAAATGGAGGATCCAGGAATCTCACCTGACCGGTACACTGTCCAGGTTCCCAATCTCTACAGCAGCCTTTGATGCCCACGACCCCTGACTCTCTGCATGGTCCTTGCCTCAGGGAGCCAGATACACTCAGATCTCTCTGAGCAGCACACTCAGGCAACCGTGAACTGTATGGACAAAATGTTTTCCAATATTCAACAGTTTAGAGTAGAGTCAGGTTAGGGGGAAGAGGCAGACCATCACACTAAACATCACCAGGGAACTAAAATATCCTGGCAAAGTGAGAAAATAAAATTGATCAGGACTTACCTCAGGGAGAGGGTGTATGAAGAGGGTATATTAGGGAACCATGGAGCAAGGAGGTAAGATCCGCTTTCCTCCCAGAATTAGGCATAAGCACCCTAATATCTGCTAAATAAGGGAGATAAATCCACTTCCACTTACCTGCAGATCTTTTCTTTGTTAAGTGGACTGTGATAGTTTGGGGACAGAGTGGAATTACCAAGGACAACAGAAAAGGAGCTGAGGGTTCCCACCTGGGGTCACTCCATCTCCCATCAGTCAGTCTTCTCTTTTACATTAACTATGAACAAGGATTTGAAGGAATGCCAAAGTACCCAACCATTCATTTTCCTGGGATTCCTAAATGTCTGTGTGTCTCTGAGTGAAGTCAAGATGCATCTCTCTGAAAGGCCATGCCACTTCATGCAGGCCAGCAGCAACATGAAGTGAACAAATTTACTTCTTCTAGTTCCTCTGTTTGGAATTTTTCTCTTTCTTTCTTCCATAGCTGCCTGTCTAAACTCTACCTATCCTTTAAGATCCAACTTAAATGCATCTCCAGCAAGCCTTATCTGGAATTAATTCATCCCCTCCTTATACTCAGAATTACCTGTATAGAGAAACAATGAAAGTATTATGAGACTCTAAAATAAAGTACAGCATGATGATATCTCTCAAAGGTAAGTTCATAGACATCAGCAATGCCTTTCTTTTTATGTTTATGCAAAAAGACATTTACGTTTATGTTATGTGGCCTGAGTACCTCATGTCACATAGAGAAGGTAGTAAAGAAAAGCTTTTGTACTGTCATTGCTGTTGGTTCAGGGGCTACCTAGATTATCACCCATCCTCCAAACTCATTCTGCAGGGGAAAAGATCTCCATGATCTGCATCAGACTCTAAGAAACAAATGTGTGATATGAGGAGTTCGAAGGAAACTTGCCCAAAAGCATGCCTACCACTGGACCATAGAGTTGATTTGACTAGCATTTATCTTTCTTCTAGTAACAGCACTCTGGTCCCTTTGGGGACTCTCCTAACAACTCTTAATCCAAGTGGTTTCATACATGGCTAAATCTCTACCTCAGTAGTAGAAGTAGACACATGACCCAGACCTAGCCAGTATTTTATTCCCTTGGACAGAGTGTTCATTTCTGAGATGGCCACAAGACCCAAGCCAAATCAAGGAGATGAAATATGGGTTTTTTTGCTAGAACTCTTGGAGCAAAGGGGCCTTATTTCCATGGTTCCTAAACTCTGAAATGGGAGTGTGGGTCTGCCAGTAGCCATTCTGTCACCTCATGGCTAGAGTCTGCCTCAGAGTAATCCCAACATGAGCAGGAGGAGAAAGCTGACATAGTATGGCCGTTAGATGTAGCCAGATAAAATATAGGAAGCAATACGGGACATACCTGTACTAAAAAAATAATTGTTTGTTATTTCTCTGAAATTCAATTTCCCTGACTGTTCCATACTTCTCTTTGCTAAATATGGCAAACCAAGCAATAGGAAGCTGTCACCAAGACCAGGTGACAATTTTTGGTTCTCTTCATTCATCTACATCCTTGAACTTCTCAACTCTTCTCTTCTCTCTTCGCAACTCTATTCAAACAAATTGGAGCTGGGTTTCTTTCCACTTGCAACATAAAATTTCCTCCCTAATGTAGAAGTTCTGCTATTTCAATGACCAACAGTTCCCCTCTTCAAAAAAAATAAAAATAAAAAAATCCCTTAGGAAAGAGGCATAGCCAGAACGATTAACAGCAGCAGCACAAGGACATTTAGCCAGCTGTTTGGGGCATGAAAGGTGCTCCAATTTGGTAATAACTTATGCCTGGAGGGAGAAGCAAATAAGCCAGGGACAAGGCTACTTAGACTAGGCTGGAAATACTTGGAGACCAAAGTCTGCACTGGACCAGGCTCAAAAGAAAACCTCTATCAGCAACACAGCCAGCTCCATGCATGCCTGCTTATGCTCTCCAAACAGCTCACCTGTAAAGACTGCACTTCTACCTGAACTTCCAGGCTATTTATAGGAAACAAGAGCAGATTCAAATCTCCAGCACAAACCCCAAGTGGTGGAAAGAAGCCAAAATGTTCTTGCAATTTGAGGGGGTAGGAAGAAGAAAGGGAGGGGAGAAAGAAGAAAGACTCCTTTTTAAACAGCCTCTGTCACTTGCCACCCCCACCTAGGGAAAGGACAAACGGAGGGCAGCCTGGGTGGGAGAGCAAACAGAAAAGTGTCTCTCTGGCACCTGGAAGCAAGCAATCTGATCCAAGAGCCCCAGAGACAGAGCTTGAGGACAAAGCTTTGTGAGGGTGGGGAGGGCAATGGCTTGCACAAATTCCAAAGCCTTCCCTGCCCTGCCTGCCCTGTCTCTAGGCGCCAGAGTGTCATGTCCCTGCAAACAAACAACATGGAAAAGGCTGCCAGGAGAAATGACAAGGGTGTTCGTGAGTTGAGGAGGATTCCACCAATCAGGTTGCGCAGGGCCATGGAGCTCTTCCTCTTCCTTACTTGGGTACATTAGCCAGAGCTTAATTCAGCAACTTCTGTGTGCCAGGGTATGGGAACGGTGGTCATTTAAATTCACTTAACAATCATTTTCCTGGCTTTCCTGCAAAGCCTTTTGGAAAACTAAGTCAAAGCTGGTATCCTCATCCATTTTTGCAGGATCTCACACAAAACTGAGTTGTGGATATTCTTAGAACACACAGGACATCAGCAACAAAGAAGAAAGTTCTCTGCTTCTCTGTCATCACTTCCAGGGCAGGGCTGTCCTGTCTGCAGAAAGCATCTTGGAGTCTTCCAAGTCAACACTGAGAGACTCTTTTTTGGGGGGTTGGGGTAAAGATAGATAGATTGATTGATTGATTGATTGATTTGACAGAGAGATCTCACAAGTAGGCAGAGAGGCAGGCAAAGGGGGAGGAGGAAGTAGGCTCCCTGTTGAACAGAGAGCCCGATGCGGGGCTCGATCCCAGGACCCTGAGATCATGACCTGAGCCAAAGGCAGAGGCTTAACTCACTGAGCCACCCAGGTGCCCTGAGAGACCCTTTTCATGGCAATTCTCTACAATTAACTGCAGCAGAATCAAGTTGTTGTTAATTGCTTTCAAAGACTAGAAGTTGTGCTGCTAGAGATGATTCTAAACCCCTGCAATCAATACAGAAGGCACTGGAGGCTTTTGTTGATAGGTTGTTTTATTCTAGTTGGGGCAAGTTCAGAAAATGTCACCATTTATTGTTGATTTTGGCCTTCTATATGGTCTGTACTTGTGTAGTTCTTTGACTTCTCCTTCAAACCAGTAGTAACATCTGGCTGGTTCCCTTGCTAATTATTGAATTACAGAAAATCTTTGACATGTGTTCATTTCATAATGTCTAAGAGCTGTGGCTTTACCCTTTAGCAATGGTGTGGCTGAAGAGAAGCCCAGAATACAGTGCACTTCAGTGTTCACAGATCCTTACCATCAGGGCAGGTTCAAAAATTATGAAAAACAAAAGATTTGCTTCTGCATCATTACAGGGCTATTTCTGTGCCTCTGTCCTCTTAAAGGGAACTCCACTTCCCAGGCTTCCCATCCTCCTCCCATCCCCTCCCTGCCGACCTAGTCAAACAACCCTCTTCTCTACCCTAGCAAAATTAATTTTCTATAAAAGCTGGTACTCATCCTTATTCAAGTGTAACTGAGAGGAGTAATATGTGTCCTCTCGTACAGAGCTCTTCTAACACGTTGCCTGGAAACAAAGCCTTAAGCTTAAGGGAAGAATTTCTATAAGTTACCATTTCTAGTACAAAATCTCAGACCATTTTTTTACAAAGAATGAAGGATTTTCAGAGGTCCTGAAATTAGGTTTTGTCACTCTATCCAAGTTCTCTCTGCCCCTTCCCCTGCCCCCCCCCAAAAAAGTATATTTTGAGTAATAATGCAGGAAATAGCCAGAGTTGTTACATATGGAACAACTCTAAGCTCTAGAGAATAACTCTGAAGGACAGGGTCCTTGCTGTTAGAACAGTGTTATTTAAGGTATAGCAGTCTATCTTCAACAAGTAATCTAACAACAGACACAGGATACACACACTGCATACACATATAATAAAAAAGCTTACTATCATATATTGGGCCACTGTATTGAGTAGTGAGTGTGGAAAATAGAGAGAAGGCAGTACAAACTTTCTGCTGCTATCCCCTCTGGGAAGGAAGATGCTGGGCTTTCAAAAGACCATGTTGCCTTTCCTACCCTGGGTCATTGGGATTTGTCATCTCCAGTGGCTATATTTGGCTTCAGAGTTTTTTGTTGTGTTTTTTTTTTAATTTATTTATTTGACAGAGATCACAAGTAGGCAGAGAGGTGGGCAGAGAGAGAGATCACAAGTAGGCAGAGAGGCGGGCAGAGAAAGAGAGGGGAAGCAGAGTCCCTGCTCAGCAGAGAGCACGATGTGGGGCTTGATCCTAGGACCCTGAGATCACGATCTGAGCTGAAGGCAGAGGCTTTAACACACTGAGCCACCCAGGTGCCCCATGGCTTCAGAGTTTTGACACTAAATGCATGGAGGACAAGACGAGCAACATGCCCAAGAATGTGTGCAATTGGAAGGCTTGTTACAATCAGCAAGCATGTTTGTCCCAGGTGTTTCTCCTGATGTCACTCCCATAACTATGTGACCTGCCCACTTTCTTTGATCCAGGGTTGAATTGATGAGACAGGCTTTGGGCTGGGACCAGAAGTCCTCAGAGTGAAGTGGCATGGTGGATCAGACCTCCCACTAAGTTTATATGGGGGAAACTGTGTATGAAGAAACTCCCAGGGGTCTCAAGATATCTGAGGTCTTAGTTGTGATAAGCTATAGCCTACAAGAAGTTAGTCACCAATGGTTACCAGATCTGCCAAGGGTCATCTCTCCATCTGTTTCCTTCATCTCGCTGTAGACAAGCCTATCCCCCAACCCCAACATCCTAACCTTGTGCAGGGAAATCAGGCCACAAGAAAGAGCCAAGAGTTCCTTCATCTGGAAGTCTGCTTCTGCAACTCTGAAGTTCAAATTCTAGGGATGACCTGCATTCCAGAATTCACCAGCCAATCCTTCAAAAGAACCTGTGACTAAATGGCAGTCATGTGATTGGATCTTCACCTCTCCACTCTTTCTGCCCTCATACTTCTTCTTCTAAACATGGACAGGGTTTGTTCCACACTTCTAGAGCTCATGTGATTGTGCAGTCATTTAAACTACATCACGTGAAGGGAATTGTGTCTCATTCCACCAGAGAGCAGAGAGCAGACCAACAGCTGATTGATAGGGCTGTATTCAAAGCCAGAACTAGAACACAGAGTTGGAGGTATTGAGAAGCCTTTTCATCTGGGAACCTCTGTCTCTAGTTCCTACCCTGTTTACCTCACTTCCAAATGAAATAATTTAGAACGATGTATGTAAGAGTGCCTTGAAAATAATAATATAGAACATCTATTATGCATGGATCAAATGCTTTCCATGAATTGCCATAGTTACTTATCAAAGCTGAAGTTCAGGGATGTTCAGGAGTTTTCCCACAAACACACAGGTCTGTCAAAGTCTTAAGACCCTATTTTAATGCTGCACCAACACAATTCCAACCTATTTACTTGAGATGTTCACTTGTATGGCTGATCGAGTGTTCTCAGCTTTAGTCTTGGCCTCTCTCATAAACATTTCTTTTTTTCTTTTTCTTTTTTTTTTAAGATTTTATTTATTTGAGAGAGAGAGAAAACATAAGCGGTGGGGAGGTGCAGATGGAGAGACAGACTCCCTGCTGAGCAGAGAGCCCAACTCAGGGACTCAAGTCTCCATCCCCAGACCCTGGGATAATGATCTGAACCCAAGGCAGATTCTTAACCAACTGAGCCACCCAGGCACCTCTCTCACTAAACACTTCTTAATGAGATTAAAGATAACTCTTCAGTGTCTTCACACAAACTCCTTCATAGGCCTCTGAACTCCAGAAAAAACAATTGCCAACAAAGAGTGAATGACCAAACTATAAGGTGGGTGGCATTGTATGAGTCAAAACAAACAAGGCTCTTGCCCAAAGGGCATTTAGACTCCACTAGCTCTGATGCCTCAAGACTCACTTCCTTTATACACCACCCATTTTATAGAATGTGTCAGACTGCATAAATCCCACCAGTTCTGAGTCTTCATTTCCCAACCAGGCTAGAACAGTGGGTGTTTAATTACTATTTGTATTACTTCCTGTATGTCAGCATTTTGATAAATGTTTTCAAATACATCAGCTCACTTAATGCATTAGTATAAATGTGAAATATTAACCCCATTCCACTAATATGAAAACGGGAGTCCAGCAGAGTTCAAATCTTAGGAATTCTATATTCTTTATTAGAGCCACTAATCAGAATGCAAAAGACAATGCAAAATCTGGTTTCTTATCCACCAGAACTGGGGGGCGGGGGGGGCGGTGACAACATGTATGTCTCAGTGGGTTACCAACCTATTTGACCTGAGTTCCCTTACGGGTTTAGAAGGAAAATTCAACATTATTTTGGTTCCCTGAACAGGTTGCACAGCATTTCTCTCCTTCTCTAACAAGCTGATGTCACTTCTTTGGGTGAAGCCTTGTGGTATATGATAGGGCTGTATCATATATCTTTTAAGTATCTATTATTTGACTACATTAGTCTTAGACTAAGAGGAATTTCAGGGCTCATTTAATAAAATAATAGCATGCATTGAATCTTTGTGGTCTGATAACACTTCATCATTTCTAAGCACTTTTACATGCATTAGAACATTTGATCTTCACCACTTTTAGAAATGGTTCCTACCAAAGATTTGTTTTTTAAAAGATATTATTTATTTATTTGAGAGAGAGAGCGCGCACAAGAGTGGGGGGAAAGGTCAGAGGGAGAAGCAGACTCCCCGCTGAGCAGAAAGCCTGATGCAGGGATTGATCTTGGGATTCAGGATCATGACTGGAACCAAAGCCAGTTATTTAACTGACTGAGCCACCCAGGTGGCCCCCCATCAAAGATTTTTGTTAGGATTCAATGGGAAAATGTACAAGCACCTAGCATTAGGCCTGGCAGATAATATATGTTTCATATATATCACCTGTTATTACTGTTAACACTGAAAGTAGTAGACAGTGTGGTCCATTTCTTAACAACTCTCAGTGACCTTCAGAGGATGGAGAATCCAGAGCTGACTACTGTGGTCACTCCATTCATCTCATATTTGCTTGTGTTGTTTGCTTGCTTCCAGATGATAGGTAAAACGCTGCTGTTATTTGCCAGCATTCCCTAGTAAGACCTGTACTGTATTAGAATGAGAAAGCTCTCTCCAACCCTGGAAATTAGGAAGGTCCATTGTTATCACAGTTGACAGATCTGAGAAGTGGATAATGGAACATTGGTCTATAAGCTTTGGAATCCTCATCCAGGAGTTTTATAGAGTTGAATCATAATAGAGTTGTATCATAATAGAGAGTAGAGTTTTCTGCTGGAATGGACTCTCAGATGGGAACCAGGAGTTAAAGTTTTCATCTTCATGTACTGAGCCAATGAAGATTGGAATCAGGCTGTTAACCTTCCCTGCATGAGTTATTACCTCTTCAAAATCATCTGCTTCTGCTTCATTCACATACTTTATAAAGATCCAATACATGAAGTTGGAACCATTTTAGGGGATATGGGCTTAAGATACTTATTCCCAGTCAGTTTAAATACCTAGCCAGTGACAGGGTGAACAAGATCATGGATTAATTTTGGTAGTTAAACCCAAAAGAAGGTCAGGAATGTACTAGGATCACAGGCTTGGAAGTCCTGTGCTGCTAACATCCCTGGATAGTTGGGCATTGATAGGCAGTCTCTCCAGCCTAAACACCACCAAGTCCAGTGGCTCCCAGCCTTTGAGGACCCAGAGCACATAGCAGTAGATTTTCCTCAGGGCTCTTCATCCTCCCATCCTCCTTATGGGATTCCAGGATGAACCCAACTTCAAAGTGGGTCATTTGAGTCCAGAATGGAGATGATGGCTATTACAGAGAATTAGGACCCAATCCAAAATAAATGCATGGTGAGGTAATTACAGAGATGAGACTATTTACCCCAAGACTGTTTTCCTGTAGGTGTGGATGTGAGGTTACTTCTTCACCCCAAGAAGTCAGAGCTTTACTGTTCTTAAATCAAGATTGTTGCCAGGGAAACCCTGAGATAAGAGCCCGAAGCTGGTTAGGTGTTTGGAATTAAACATATATGCAGACTACAAGCAAATGTTCCACTTCTCTACAGAGCAGGAGCGCTGAGAGGAAGAGCTACATGCTAATGTTTCTCTCTTCCCCACACAAACACATGCACACATGTACATACCTCTTACTAAATCAAAGGAAATGTTAATATAAGAAACAAATACTGGCTTAAAGAACTTGGGGGAAGGAAGGGAGGACTGAGGCTAAAAGACTTGGATGAGCCTAAAGAAGAACGTGGTCATTCTCCTGACTCACTACCAAGGGCCCCTCTTGCCAACTGTGACAGTGGAGGTGCAGTGAAGAGTGCAATTTTATGGATGGTGTTATGAGTAGAATTGTTCCTGCTTCCCAATTTCATGTGTAGAAGTCCTGACTTTTAATATGTCAGTAGGTGATCTCATTTGGAGATAGGGTCTTCATAGAGGTAATCAAGTTAAAGTGAGGTCATTGGGGAGGACCCTAATTCAATATGGCTGCTGCCCTACTAAAAAGAGGAAATTTGGATATAGAAGCACATATAAAAGGAAGACAATGCCTGGGTCATGGAAAGAAGAGATATGGAAAGAAGATGTCATCTACAAGCTAAGGAGAGAAGCTTGGAGCAGATTCTGCCCTCGTGGACTGCAGAAGAAACCAATCCTGCAGACACCTTGATCTTGGAATTCTGGCCTACAGAAACACGAGACAAACAATTTTTGTTGTTTAAGCCACTCAGTCTTTGGTTATGGCAACCATAGCACAGATGGAACTAGAAGTATCTTCCTAGCCGGCAGAAGCCAAGGCTCCTGAGAATTTAAAACATGGACACTCTCTTTATTCTGGTCTGAGGCACAAGCTGCAAACACCAGAGCCTTTATTTGGTGAACAGGCCTCCATGACCAAGTTGTGAAGTATTGGTGCAGAAGGTTTCAAGACCTCCTCTTCAATTTCAATTTAATTCCTCAATTTGCACTTCTTTCAGCCAGGAACAAGTGAATAATGACATCCATACCATTGAAAGCACTTATTCTTTCACCATAGACCTGTCATATGGTCACCTCATATGGATGTTTGAACTTTATTTTCTGACCAACTATGAACTCCCAACCAGAGTTCTCAACACAATGAAATTTAGTGATTTTCTGACCCTATCCTCTCATGAGACAGGTGAGGAAACAGGGACCCAGACAACAGCATCACCTAGCACAAAAGCTACTCAGCTGGTTGAAAGATCCTGGCCAGATGTCTTAATAGGTTTAATCCTATTCACTACATTGGTTTTCCTTCATGGAAAAAATTTTTAATGTGGGAAATCTAATGAAATTTCCTATTACTCCATATAGCATTCCCTTCATTTACATTTACATAACCACCTCTTTGGTGGTTAAGGGAAAAGATAACGTCTTGCCCTAAATTGAGGAACTTTGAGATCATCTAACTCCTCTACAATATTTATATCAAGTGGTTTGTCAGTATCTGATTAAACATTTTCAAAGATGAGAAATTTGTTATTTCATTTCAAACAGCTCATATGATAAGAAACTCCCTAAAACTGAACCAAAAACATGCCAGTTTCTAGAAGGCAGGGACTTTTTTTTTTTTTTCTTTTTTTAAGTCATTTAGTTTGAACTTATGCCTGGGGCTTTTGTTTTGCCAAAGTCTCTGTGACAATTACAATGGTAACATTGGTTCAGATGACACTTCCTTTCTCCTGGAGATCACACCTCAGCAGAACTCCCTCCAGGGTGGTGGGGCGTGGTGCCCAGATCAGAGGACAATAAAAATGCCCAGGATTTTGGACAGTAAGATTTAAAAAGGGTGACAATGAGTAGTGATTCCAATTTCAAAGATTCCATAAAGCATCTGAGTTGAAAAGCCGGGATTCTTCTACAAAGAGAAACATAAACTTATTTGAAAGGGGCAAGTGAGGTGGCACTTAGTTCATAGTCCTGGCCTGCTTAGGTCAGTTCATCCTGCATGCTGGAAGTTGCCTCTGCTTCTGGTCACTAGTCCATGAGTGAGTGCCATAGCAGAAGAGGAAGTGCAAAGCAGGACAATGGATCAAACGATTGTCCATACATTGTGGGTTCTATTCCTTCACATGCTTAACAAATAGTTATTGGTGGCCATGCATAGATGAGGTCCTAAATGCTCCACGGGTACCTTGCTGGAAGTCAGGACATCTGGATTTGAAGTCCCAGCTTTGAGAGCTTGGATGGATCAATGAATTTCCATGGACACTGTATTCCTCATTGGCATAAATGAAAAGGCCAAAGTTAGAAGGATAATTGTGCTCAATGATCTCAGAATTCTGTAGGCTGCATGTCTAAAGATACCCACTTACACCCACTCCATCCTTTTCCCAGTGAGCAAAACTTCTGGTAGGTGAATATGTATATGTATATGTATATATATATATATATACACACATATTTAATATATAAACTATTACACACATATATACACACATATACATAAATATATCATATATATTTGAACATATCTGTAAAATCCACATATATACATCCTTACACATATACACATCCTTAAAATCCCAGAGAAACAATAATGTATTTATATATATAAATTGTGTGTATATATATATACATATATAAATCTTACATGATATATATAATCTTCCTGTTCAACAAGAACTTATTTTGTGGAATGAAGACCCCTTCTTATTGCTTGTGACTGTTGGAAGTCATTCATTCCAAGCATAGATTCTAGAACTGTGAAAAGGAGGGTATATGAAGCCAAGGTGACCTTTAAGTAATAAATAATGAAGGCAACAGATATCTTCACTTTCTCAAAAATACTATTAGACCAATTTTGATACTTAGAATATTCTTGCACTGTGTTCTTCACAGTAAGTACTTTATTCTTAAACTTAAAAATACTTTAAAAATTTCAGGGGATAATAAAAAAGAAAGCTATATACCATAATCACATCACCAGATAACACGTTGGACATTTTCAAACATAAAAACAATGGACATGCATGGTTTAAAAGTATAAACATTATGACAGAAGATAGAAAATGAAAAGTGAAAGCCTTTCCTCACTCCCACGTAATCTTCAGACTCTCTCCGCAAAGACAGTGGCTATTAGCCAATTTTTTAAAAAATTATTTTGGGGTACCAGGTGGTGGGTATTATAGAGGGCACGGCTTGCATGGAGCACTGGGTGTGGTGAAAAAATAATGAATACTGTTTTTCTGAAAATAAATAAATTGGAAAAAAAATTTTAAAAAAAGACATCTACCAAAAAAAAATTATTTTGTTATATGCTATTTGCATATGACATGAGACTATACATAGAAACCCCACCAAAAAAAAAAAAAAAACCTATTAGAGGTCATAAATGAAATCAGTAAAGTTGCAAGATGCAAAATTAATACCCAGAAATTTGTAGTGTATAGGTGCTGATAACGAAGTAGGAGAAAGAGGAATTAAGAAAAAAATTCTATTTATAATTGCACCAAAAAGAATAAAATACCTAGTAAAAAACTTAATCAAGGAATCAAAAGACCTGTACTCTGAGAACTGTAAGACATTGATGACAGAAATTGAAGACAACATAAACAAATGGAAAATAAACTATGTTCACAGATTGGACGAATATTGTGAAAATGTCCATACTACTCATAGCAGTCTACAGGTTCAGTGCAATCTCCAGCAAAATACCAACATTTTTCACAGAACTAGAACAAATAATACTAAAAATTCTATGGAACCACAAAAGACCCCAAATAGCATTAACCAATTTTTAAAAAATCTTTTATACAAAGGGGTACCTACTTCTTACACTAAACCACATCTTCCTTTTTCATTGGTATATATCTTGGAGACCTAAGACGATTGCAACACATTAGGATCTGACCTAATGGTTTTAATGGGGAATTAATACTAACATTAATTAATTAGCAACAATAACAATTCATATTTATTAAGCATTTATGATATGCCACTCACTGTTCTAAGCACTTTCTATGTGCTTATTCATTCATTCTCTCCAAAACCACATGAAGGTTTTGTTGAGTATCTGCCATATACCCAACCCCCTCCCCAATCCTCTCATGGGGAGTCCAGAAGTAGGGTACTGTTAGGTAAAACATTGTAGAAACTCACTACAAAAAGAAAGGGAATGAATGAATGAATCAAGGAGAGAAGGAGGCAGGAGATAGAGAAAAATATTGTCATATTTCCTCTATAAAAGTATTATCTTTAGTGTTTCTATCTAAAATGTAAGAGAGTGGCCGTTTTTCCATACCATTTTTAGCAGTGGATGCTATTGAACTCTAAAAACATTTTTTTTTCCCAAGCTAATGGAAAGTATCAAATTTTTTCCAGTCTAATGATTTGGCTTGCATTTTTCCATTATGAGTGAAGATGAGTTACTCATATCTTTTCCTGTAAATCAAGATGCTATATTCATTGTTGGAAATATCCCTGGCTCTTCAGAGGGTTGGTAGGTCCAGCAGGCTGAGTGTTAGATCGACTTGTCTTCTGTCATCCACAAGCACAGTGACAGTGGCCACACAATCCAGAATGAAAATGAATGTGGACACCATGGTCACCTCCAAAAGCTCTCTCCAGTTTTGAAGTCACCAGACTTCACCAGACTTAGGGTGACCCTCTAACCTTTCTAAACCAGGAGCCCATCTGAGCTTTGTTGGTAACCCCAGCTGCATGTTCAGAGCATTTCAAACACCTTCAAATTCACTGGCACTTAATGTATCAAAAAGTAGGGCTCTCTCTGCTCTGAGCTACTTAATGATGCAGGGCTGTTTCCATGAGCATTTTTTGTTTAGCTGGGCATTTTTTAAACCTTCCCCTCCACCCTGCCTTCATTTTTTTTTCCCCTTTTCTTTTCTTGGAAGAAATTGATACTTTGCCAAAACTAAATGAAACTCTGGCTCCAAGTTCAACTCAGAATTTACTAGCTGATAAATTGGAAGTGGGGAGTGGGTTGTGAAGGTAGGAGGAGGCTGGTGAGGAGGAGAGAGGCTTTCATTTGGGAGCAAGTTCAAACTTGGAATCAAGAGCTATTAAAGTGTCTGATTTATGCTGAGTCATATGGAGGCAGAAGTCAGGGGATGATGCTGGCTACCTGCCAGCCACACGCGCTGCCCAGGTTGATGAACGAGCCTCCAAAGGAACTACAACAGGATTATAATTTCTCCAACATTTTAAATATATCATTAGAAGCCAAGTGCATGACTCTGAGCAAGCAATCAGCCTGGGCCTCTTGAGTTCATCTATCTGACTGGTGCCTGAGCATCTGTCTTTCTTAGACCCCAGACTCTCATTCAGTTCTTCCCCAAACTTCACTCACTATTACCCTTCCTCCTACCCTCCCTTCCTTCCTCCAACAGAGTAGTCTCTCATTCAATAAGGGATAAGGTGGAGCCATGGAGAGGACCCCAAGCCTTGAACAGTTCTGAGAGCACAGACTTTCCTAAGAAGATGATGATCATGCTAATGATATTAAATTCATATAATATCCAAAGCAATCTTATAGAGTAGATAGTAATCTCTATTGATAAAGAATCAAAGCACAGAGAACATAAGCAACTTCTGGTAGGTAACAAAGCTAGTAGGTGCAGAGCTGGGATTTGAACCTAGGATGTCAATGCTCTAGCACTACAGCTTCCGCCCCTCTTTCAAGCACCTCCATCTCAGCTCAGAAGTACTCACAGTACCCCAAATGGTATATTCTTCTTCCTGTTTCTGAGCCTTGGCACTTGCTATTCTCAAGGCAGAAAAGGGCCAGCAAAGAGCATATCACTCTAGGTTTTTTTCTTCCTTCCACATGATTTCCTTGCTCAGAATCTACATTAAAGATCATCCAAACATTCAGTCACTCCCTTTTTTCTCCCAACATTTTATTATGAAAAATGTCAAACATACAAAAAAGTTGACAAAATAGTACAGTGATTCCCCCTGTTCATACCCACCATCTAGATTCTACAATAAGGCTGTTTCATATGTGTTTCTTTCTCTCCAGACCTTTATCCATCTACCTGATACATTTGATTTTTTTATTTGCTCCACAGCTATTTGTAGACATTACAACATTATGCTTGTAAACTTTTCTATGACCCCTTCTTTTTTACTTTACACAAAATAAGAATTGTAATTACTTTACACAAAATAAGAATGTGTAATTGTAATTACACAAAATAAGAATTGTAACCACCAACTACCAAGTGTTTCCTCTGTCAGGCATGGTGTTCAGCAACTCCCATGCATTTCATGATTTGATTCTGATAGTAATCCTATGAGGTAAAGTACAATGACCACCTGATTTTATAGGTGAGAAAAACTGAAGCACAGAGAACAAGGCCTACAGCTAATAGTTACTTCACACTTCCTATGGGTCATGCATCATGCCAAGGGATTTCCACGAATTATCTCCTTTAATCCTTACAGCAAAGCTACAAGGTAAGCATTATAACAGATGAAGAGACTGACTGACATTTGGAGAGTCGAGTCCAGCAATGTAATAGACTTTGGGAGCCAGTTTGAATTGAGGAATATGACTCCATTTCCTCCCATTTGCCCTCATCCCTATTGTCGTGTCTTTTCATTATTGTGTTTTAATTTTTTGCCTCCACTTATGTTTCCCATCAGACCATGTCCTCTCACAGGCAAGAGTCATGTTTTAGTATTCTTATTCCCAGACCCCCAGTCAGATACAAGTAAGTACTTTATAAATGTTTCCTGAATGGATTCATAAACAATGAATAGTCATAACTGAAAGCTCTATGTCTTAGAATCAGTGTGGTAAAACAGTGCTAAGTCTTTTTTCCATTGGACATTCTTTCCTGCTTTGTCGAAGATTAGTTGACCATAGAGTTGAGGGTCTATTTCTGGGCTCTCTATTCTGTTCCATTGGTCTATGTGTCTGTTTTTGTGCCAGTACCATGCTGTCTTGATGATGACAGCTTTGTAATAAAGCTTGAAGTCCGGAATTGTGATGCCACCAACTTTGGCTTTGTTTTTCAATATCCCTTTGGCTATTCGAGGTCTTTTCTGGTTCCATATAAATTTTAAAATTATTTGTTCCATTTCTTTGAAAAAGATGGATGGTACTTCAATAAATGGTGTTGGGGAAATTGGACAGCCACGTGCAGAAAAATGAAATTGGACCATTTCCTTACACCACACACAAAAATAGATTCAAAATGGATTAAGGACCTCAATGTGAGAAAGGAATCCATCAAAATCCTTGAGGAGAACACAGGCAGCAACCTCTTCGACCTCAGCCGCAGCAACATCTTCCTAGGAACATCGCCAAAGGCAAGGGAAGCAAAGGCAAAAATGAACTTTTGGGATTTCATCAAAATCAAAAGCTTTTGCACAGCAAAGGAAACAGTTAACAAAACCAAAAGACAACTGACAGAATGGGAGAAGATATTTGCAAACGACATATCAGATAAAGGACTAGTGTCCAAAATCTATAAAGAACTTAACAAACTCAACACCCAAAGAACAAATAATCCAATCAAGAAATGGGCAGAGGACATGAACAGACGTTTCTACAAAGAAGACATCCAGATGGCCAACAGACACATGAAAAAGTGCTCCATATCACTCGGCATCAGGGAAATACAAATCAAAACCACAATGAGATATCACCTCACACCAGTCAGAATGGCTAAAATCAACAAGTCAGGAAATGACAGATGCTGGCGAGGATGCGGAGAAAGGGGAACCCTCCTACACTGTTGGTGGGAATGCAAGCTGGTGCAACCACTCTGGAAAACAGCATGGAGGTTCCTCAAAATGTTGAAAATAGAACTGCCCTATGACCCAGCAATTGCACTACTGGGAATTTACCCTAAAGATACAAACGTAGTGATCCAAAGGGGCACGTGCACCTGAATGTTTATAGCAGCAATGTCCACAATAGCCAAACTATGGAAAGAACCTAGATGTCCATCAACAGATGAATGGATCAAGAAGATGTGGTATATATACACAATGGAATACTATGCAGCCATCAAAAGAAACGAAATCTTGCCATTTGCGATAACATGGATGGAACTAGAGCGTATCATGCTTAGCGAAATAAGTCAAGCAGAGAAAGACAAATATCATATGATCTCCCTGATATGAGGAAGTGGTAATGCAACATGGGGGCTTAAGTGGGTAGGAGAAGAATCCATGAAACAAGATGGGATAGGGAGGGAGACAAACCATAAGTGACTCTTAATCTCACGAAACAAACTGTGGGTTGCTGGGGGGAGGGGGGTTGGGAGAAGAGGGGTAGGGTTATGGACATTGGGGAGGGTATGTGCTTTTGGGTAAATTGGAAGGGGAGATGAACCATGAGAGACTATGGACTCTGAAAAACAATCTGAGGGGTTTGAAGTGGCGGGGGGGTGGGAGGTTGGGGTACCAGGTGGTGGGTATTATAGAGGGCACAGCTTGCATGGAGCACTGGGTGTGGTGAAAAAATAATGAATACTGTTTTTCTGAAAATAAATAAATTGGGAAAAAAAAAACAACAGTGCTAAGTTTATGACCATTCTAGAAAAAAAAAATGATGGGGAGCTTGAAAGCTAATGTCAGATGCCACTGCTGGTACCCTGGAGCTTTCTTTATACCAGTAGGACCTGCAACTCATCAAAGGCAGCCCACTTCATGCAATATGGGTGACCTGAAGGATGAGTGGGTAGCTTGGGGGAGCCAAGTGACCTTGGAGCTCAGGCTGGAGCATACACTTGTGCCCTTTGGTCCACAAGGCATTTTTATGTGTGTCTACATGGCAGACACCAGGCTAAAGTCTGGGGAGGGAACATATATAAAACACACAAGGACCCACTCAAGAATCACACTCTAAACAGGCATAGAAAAGACAAGTACATTTTTCATGGAACCAAAGTTGTGATTGGGCACATCATGAGAAAAAGACAAACTTAGTTTTAAAGGATTTCCAAAGGGACACATCAGATTCTGGTGTTGGAGGAGACTCCACAATCGCCTGCTCAAGAAATGTTGCCATGTTGGATGGGCACAATTATCAACAAGCAAGAACATGGCAGAACCGAGAGAGTGAGGGTGGGGAAATTTGTTCCATGATGGTCAAATTTCCAAGAAAATTGAAAACAGAGTCAGGAGGGCCACATTAGCCTATATAGCGTGAGAAAAGAGATAACACTAAGGCCAAAGTCAATCATCATATATATGTATTACCAGACAAAGTAGTGCCATGATGTAGTGGTTACAAAAAACTCTCTCCCAGCTTGAAGCTCATGCAAGATGCCCATGGCAACAAGATGCCAAGGCTGTCCCAGCTGGTATTAAGATGCAATGAAAGGCACAGGGTGGGAGGATAAAAGCTTGGACGAGCATATCAAATAGTATGTCTAAGTCACCAAGGATAGGCTATACCATGTTCAAAGTTCTTTAATTTGTATCATCTCCTTTGATCCCAATAACAATAGATAGGAGAGTTGCTATTGGCCCCAGTTTGTCAAATGAGGAGACTGACACTAAGAAAGCTTGATGAATGAATCACCAGGGTCACATGGCCTGAGAGAGGCAGAGCAGTTGACTCTAGACCCAGTGTCCTCAGTATGAAATCTCAGTAATGGGACAGGGAGATGGTGGTTTTAGAAATGAACATGTTATGACACAGAGATAATTAATTTTTTTCCAAATCTGAGTGCTTTGCAATCAATCTAAGTGTTATTAACTGCCTTTACTGGGGTGGTTGAGGGAAATTATCCAAGAATTTTGAAAAGTTAGTCAAACCTGAAATTGAGCAAAACTAGTCCCCCAAATGGAGTTTATTTAAGAACATCTTCTGATACAGCTTTGTTGTTATAAGGACAGTCTCTGGAACCAAACTGCCTGGGTTTGAATCCTAGTTTGCTGCTTACTGGCTGTATGACCCTAGGTACATGACTTAACCTTTCTATTCCTCAGTTTCCTTATTTGTATAATAAAGATAATAATGTAGCTGTTGTTAGGATTAAATATTTCATATATTTTAAAAACCTAGATTAGGGCCTGGTACATAATAACTGATAAGAGCAGCTTTATTTGTCATTTATATCCCATTTTACAACTTTTTGTTAGGTTTCACTATATTTCAAAGGATGGAGGAGAAAACAGGAGAAAAGGAGAAAACTTCTTCAATCACAGTAACTTCTTCCAAGGCACATCTCTAAAGACAAGGGAAACAAAGGCAAAAAATGAAATATTGGGACTTCATCAAGATAAAAACCTTCTGCACAGCCAAGGAAACAGTCAACTAAACTAAAAAGCAACCTATGGAATGGGAAAAGATATTCACAAATGACATTGTATATAAAGGGCTGGTATCAAAGATCTATAAAGAATTTATTAAACTCAACACCCAAGAAACAAATAATCAAGTCAAAAAATGGGCAAAAAACATGAACAGACACTTCCCCAAAGAAGACATACAAATGGCTAACAGACTCACGAAAAAATGTTCAACATCACTAGCCATCAGGGAAATACAAATCAAAACCACCTTACACCAGTTAGAATGGCCAAAATTAACAAGAGAGGGAACAAATGTCGGTGAAGATATGGAGAAAGGGGAACCCTCTTACACTGCTGGTGGGAATGCAAGCTGGAATAGCCACTCTGGAAAAGAGTATGGTGGTTCCTTAAGATGTTAAAAACAGAGCTACCCTAAGACCCAGCAATTGTACTACTTGGTATTTACCACAAAGATATAGATGAAGTAAAAAGAAGGAGCACCTGCATCCCAATGTTCATAGCAGCAATGTCCACAATAGCCAAAGTGTGGAAGGAGCTGAGATGTCCTTAAATAGATGAATGGGCAAAGAAGATGTCATTCATATATACAATGGAATATTACTCAGCGATCAGAAAGGATGAATACCCACTACTTGCAGCGACATAGATGGAACTGGAGGGGATTATACTAAGTGAAATAAGTCAATCAGGGAAAGACAATTATCATATGGTTTTACTCATATGTGAAATATAAGGAATAGCGCAGAAGACCATAGGGAAAAAAGGGAAAACTGAATGGGAAGAAATGAGAGAGGGAGACAAACCATAAGAAACTGTAGACTCTGGGAAAAAATTGAGGGTTGCAGAAGGGAGGGGCGAGGGAGGGGTTAGCCCAGTGATGGTATTAAGGAGGGCAGGTGTTGCATGGCGCACAGGGTGTTACGCACAACTACTGAATCATCGAATGCTATATCCAAAACTAATGATGTACTATCTGTTGGATAATTGAACTTAAAAAAAATTAGAAAGATTTCAAATGACCTTGAGGACCAGGGTTTATTATAAAGGCATGTGGCATAAAAGTCCAGGGAGCTCCACAGCTGCATGGCCAGGCCTCTGAGATATAGAAAATTATTCTTCCCCTTCAAGCTATTGCAACCATAACTTGTTGTATGACCAAACAGTGTTAATCTGCTTGTCTCCAAGGGAAGAATCTTTGATCCACTGTTCCTCATTTTTTCCCATTTTCATGTTTCCTTCCTCTGCCAGTTGCAGCAGGTTGAGCAAATTCTACTTTTCAGGCTATTGTCTATTCTCTGTCCTCTTTCTTATTTTTCTCCCCCACTCCTTCCTGTTCTTTTCTGCCCCCACCCCTTAGGCAGCCACTCTCATTTGTGTCTAATATAGATCTTTTGGTTTGTATCTGTTCTTGTGAAACAAGTACATTTTTAAAAATGTGTGTATTTTTTATTTTAAAAAATGGTACTTAGTCATTTATCTTTCTTTTTTGACCTGTCACTGTCTATGAGATCATCCATGTTATTAAATGTTCATGCAGGCTGTTCATTCTGTGTTGCTTAGTTCTCCATGATATATACCCATCATGTGTTGCCTATCTAATCTCCAATGATGGATTTCAGGTTGCCGCCAACTTTCTGTAGCCACAAACAATACTATAATGAACATCCTCAAGCACATCCCCTTATGGGCCTGTGTGAGATGTGTTTGGGAAATATACATAGGCTCATTTTAGTTTGACTAAATTGTATCAGATTGTTCTGCAAAAAGGCTGCTCCTGGCAAAACTCCCAACACCAGTGCATAAATCCACACTAAACCATTGGCATTCTGCAGCTTTCTAAGTGAATGCATGACTTCTAGGTCATTCTCTATTTCCAGCATTCTGCTTCTTTCTTGTGCCCTCTGCCTTTATTTCCCTCCCAACCCTGCACTGCAACTAACCTGTCCTCAGTTGTTTTCCCTAATCTCTCAAACTCTTATTTTGGTTTCTTTACTCTTGTTTTCTATCACTTTCTGAAGCAATAGTGTGTCTTCTTGGCCTCTTTATCTTTCTATTTCACCTTCAATCACACTGATGGTCTTTTAGTCATCACTCAGTCTGGTGCACATCTGTGAGGTCCAGTTCTTCCCTCCGGCCCCTCCTATGACTGCCACTGATTCTGACATCTCTCCCTGGTCCAGTTGGATGTCTCCAGGGTGCTGAGAGTCACATGGTATAAACCATGTTGATATCTAAGGAAGGAAATATCTGTTGCAGATTCTTTCTACAAAGAGAGTATTGATATAATGGGCATTCACAGTTTCAAGGACTGCCCAGCATACACACTAATTTGATATTTTACTAAATTAACCAAAATGTACCAATTTTTATACAAAATAGCTGTAATTATTCAGGTAGAACATCAATCTCAAGGGTTATTTTATATGTAGACATAGTGGAAAATAACCTCTGAGGTGCCCATTGTTTGTCATGGGTGCCTCTTTTCCTTCTCTTTATATTCTTTCCTCTAACCCACACACATGATATTAGAGAAATGTTGCCTAAATACAAAGCCCATGTTATTCTTACTGCCTGGAACATTTTTCCTTAACTTCCTTTGTCTTAACTAAAGCAACTCCCTTCTTGAGAAGAATTAAATGTCATGTCTCTAAGAAGATCTTTACTTACATCTCCTCTGGGATAAATTCTCCTACTGGATGTCCCCATACTTTTCAATCACACACACCACACTCCATTACAGTTGAGTGTTGTTTTGCACTACAAAATATGAGCAACCTGAGAGCATGGTTTGCATCTGTCCTATTCACTGATGCTTTTTTTCTCCCTCAACAAAGTACCTTGCATTTGGTATGTGCTCAAAAAATATTTGGGCAATTTTGTTGAATGATAGAGTGGTGACATCTCCAGGAAACTGAGTTTAAGTCCCAGTTCAGTTGTGAGGTCAAATCATAGTTCCTATATTATATCCCTCACAGAGTTTTTATATATTAACATGATTTTTTAAGTTGTAAATATGTCCAAGACATTGGTCGGGTAAAGATTATTAGACAATTTTATGTTTATTAAGAAAAATTTAAATGCCATTTATTTGAATAGGAGAGTAAAATAATATTCTGATCCTAACATAATTTCATAAAACAAAGATTATCATCAAAAGGGTATTAGAGATGGAAGGGACCCTGGAAATTGTCCTTTCTAGATACTTTGTTTCCCAGAAAGGCAAACAGCTGAGAATCTATGTGACTTGCCACACAGCTATATACCAAGAGGGCTAAGAAAAAGGGCCCTCTATTGCTGTCCCGTACATACCCTGAGGCATGTGCCCCTGTGGGAGGAAGCATTATCTAGCTGCACGTGGTCTCTGAATGCTTACAGAGGCCAAGCGGCCTCCTCTTTGGCTTTGGATTCCAGCTTCCCACAAGCCATTATTTCTTAGAATCATAGACTCATCAAATTTTCTAGTTTTGTTTTGTTTTGTTTTGTTTTTCTTGTCTCTGTGCCTCTCACTGACCCAGTTTTTCTCCCTGGCCCATGAAGGAGTAGTAGAAAGATTTTGTGCACACACACACACACACACACACACATGCATATATATACATATACATATGTATATTCACCACATGGAGTTACCACGAGCTTTTACATGCTTTGGTCCAATAGGCACCTTCCTGCCCCCTTAGTCTCATTAGTTGGTTGTGGGGATATCTATGGTATTCAGAACACTAGACCTCTAATTCCAAGTTGTTCCCCAACACACACATGGCTTCCTAGTAGGGAAAATTAGAATATTTACATTTTTTTCTAGTTGCTAGAGGAATTAGAAGCAGTGGCAAAAAATAATCCTAATAAGGAATCCTTTGTCCCCAGCTGTTATAAAACAGGATTTTTCACAAGTATTTACTCTCCCTGCAGAACGAAGCATTGAAGTGCAAAAGTTCACCCCAAGCATGCCCACTGCTTTTCTTTAGACCTTCCAAGAGACACACAAGCCTCTTATTTTTCAGGGCCCATCTGGCTGTAAATCGCAATCGACTTTAATTTATGAAAACAAATGACACCAGGCTACTCCACGACATTTTGAAATGGGAGAATTAGGCAGGAGCAATAAAGCAAGAGTAAAATGAAAACACTCACTCAGACCCCATAGCTGCCCTGGCAGTGTCCCAAGCCACACAAGGGCCCTGAGTATCCCTATGCCAACAAATTTTGTTCTTGCAAAGTTAGTTATTTGATCATAAGACATAAAATTAACTCTTTGTCACAGAATATGGCAGGAAATTAAACACATCCAAGGCCTTTCCATGTGACTGGAATCACTGTTCCATCTGCTGAGAATTTATCAATGGTGATAACCACAGATAGAGAAAAAAAAATGGGTCATCAACACTGGCTGATGATGTAGCTGATTATTTAATCCAGTCTCTCCCAGGGGCTAATGGAACTTATTTAGTTCCCGAGACTATTGTCCAAGATTTTAGATGCAGAACTCTGATAGAGTCAAGAGGGTGATTCATAGGCTTGCAGAAGGAATTGATGTGATTATGACCTCTTCCACATGCATCTTCATTTTCCAGAATTAAGGAGACATAATGTGAATATGCTGTTTTAATTTGAATACCAAAGGAAAGAAGTGAAGAAGGGCTTGACAAAACAAGTCAGTTTTTCTGACTCTGGTAAGGCAGCTCACCTCTCTGGGTCTCCATTTCTCTGGATCTATTGGATTGATACTTCTGAGTTTTTCAGACAAGAGTAGTAATGAAGGTAAGACACACATAAACACACAACAAGAATATTTGGAACTCTGAGAGACAATCAATTGGCATAGCTTTAAAAACTATTTTGATTTTAAAAGACTACATTTGGCATAAACACTTTAGATGGAGGCTGGCAGGGATGGGGGCCTATAGTCTACTACTCTAGGATCCACCCTATTGAGAAAAAAGATACAAGGTTCAGAATGTTTACTTGAAGAAGAATATACCCAATCACTCTATAAAAGTAAGACTCAGAGAAAACTGTTGGACATAAACCTTAAGCTTAATGGGGCTTTCTATTCCACCCACCCAAATCCTGGACTTAAGACCCACCTGTTTGGACAGCTAATCTATGGAGTTTGATCTGAATTTGCCTGCCTAGCTTACTTCAAGGACCACAGGCCTGCCTCCATGCTCCAGCACAGCTATAAGGCAGAGAAAGAATAGATGTCCATCCTTTCCCATCCATACTGAGAGAACCTACTCAGGGAAATTCACCACATGGAGTTACCACAAGGAGAAGACCCAAAACTATGAACCTGCAATTCCCCTGAGAGAACACAGAAACAATACCAAGTGTCAACTCTGTGTAACATTTAACAGTGTCACTCCGCCCACTATTAAATGTCCTTTAGTGAAGTTCAGGCCCTCACCAGTCAGCTTAGTTACTCCTCTTCCTTTGGGGAGAAGAATTAGCAGTTGGTGAACATGTTTTCATGTGTCTGATAGCCATTTGTATGTCTTCATTGGAGAAGTGTCTGTTCATATCTTCTGCCCATTTTTTGATATGATTATCTGTTTTGTGTGTGTTGAGTTTGAGGAGTTCTTTATAGATCCTGGATATCAACCTTTTGTCTGTACTGTCATTTGCAAATATCTTCTCCCATTCCGTGGGTTGCCTCTTTGTTCTGTTAACTGTTGCCTTTGCTGTGCAGAAGCTTTTGATCTTGATGAAGTCCCAAAAGTTCATTTTTGCTTTTGTTTCCTTTGCCTTTGGAGACATATCTTGAAAGAAGCTGCTGTGGCTGGTATCGAAGAGGTTACTGCCTATGTTCTCCTCTAGGATGCTGATGGATTCCTGTCTAGCCATCAGGGAGATTCAAATTAAAACCACATTGAGATACTACCTTACACCAGTTAGAATGGCCAAAATTAGCAAGACAGGAAACAACATGTGTTGGAAGGGATGTGGAGAAAGGGGAATCCTCTTACACCGTTGGTAGGAATGCAAGTTGGGGCAGCCACTTTGGAAAACAGTGTGGAGATTCCTCACGAAATTAAAAATAGAGCTTCCCTATGACCATGAAATCGCACTACTGGGTATTTACCCCAAAGATACAGATGTAGTGAAAAGAAAGGCCATCTGTACCCCCAATGTTTATAGCAGCAATGGCCATGGTCGCCAAACTGTGGAAAGAACCAAGATACCCTTCAACGGACAAATGGATAAGGAAGATGTGGTCTATACACACTATGGAGTATTATGCCTCCATCAGAAAGGATGAATACCCAATTTTTGTAGCAACATGGACGGGACTGGAAGAGATTATGCTGAGTGAAATAAGTCAAGCAGAGAGAGTCAATTATCATATGGTTTCATTTATTTGTGGAGCATAACAAATAGCATGGAGGACAAGGGGAGATGGGGAGGAGAAGGGAGTTTAGGGAAATTGGAAGGAAAGGTGAACCATGAGAGACTATGGACTCTGAAAAACAATCTGAGAGTTTTGAAGGGGCAGGTGGTGGGAGGTTGGGGGAACCAGGTAGTGGGTATTAAAAAGGGCATGGATTGCATGGAGCACTGGGTGTGGTGCAAAAACAATGAATACTGTTACACTGAAAAGAAATAAAAAAATTTTTTAAAAAAGAATTAGCAGTTGGAGGGATAAGATTGGAAGCATTGTATTCCTTCTCAACAAGCCAAAGAACAAATGTGAAAAGAGGAATATAATTATACTTTCTCCCATCTATCAGGAAGGACTTCCTGACCTAGGGGTATTGAACAAACAAAAACATAATCTGGGAAAAAAAAAAAAAAAACTTTAGGAAGACCTTCCCTTAGGAAGTTTAAAGACCAGGAGAGAACCCAACCATTCTACTCTTGAGGAGAAACCATCCCAAGTGGCACAGAAATCTATATTCTTCCTCTTGAAATAGTTCCATCCTGGGAACTGCATTCATAGTGAGATATATTTGATTGATCCCACCCTGCCATCTTCCTGAATGGTCCTAAGGAATGGGCAAAAAAAATTATACCCTGCTTATAAAACCCAAGTTCTCTCTCTTATACTGGAAAGTGAAGTGATGATCTAAGGGACCTGTGACATGGAGCCCAAGAGTAGAGTTTTCACCATTAGGGAAAAGATAGAATGTTCCCTAGACTTTCCCAAGCCCGAGGGAGAAATATACAAGCTGTGAATCATTCACTTGAGGACAGCTGATGAAAGCTCAGAGGAACTGAGGGGGAGAAGGAGCACAAGAAAAGATTTCCAGAGATAGAGAGAACAATTCTTCAGTGAGCCAACTTGGAAAAAACAATTTAAGGAAGGCACATCTTCAGCCTCTCTTTACCATATGTGTACTAACTCACTGTCATCCTGGAGCCAGCTGTGGCTGACTGAAAAACATTTTCCATCACAGATCTCTTGTGGTGAAAAAGAATAAAGTTGAAAATGGATGGCACCAGATTGTATCCATGATTTATCATTTTAGTCTTGTCACCAAGAATCAGCCTTATTCAGGGAGGCTAGAGCAAAGGAAAAGACAAATAAATATATCTGATATGAATGAGTTATTTGAGGTCAATCTGGAAAGTTTCTTTAGAGTATATTTTAAAAAATCAGAAAGAAAGAATAATAATCCAGTGATCAGTCATGGCAAAGTTCAAGGATCAAGAATTTAATTTACTAAGCATGTAAAGCAGCACATTTTCAGGATGGAATCATACCTCAACAACTTAATATGGATAGAATCCCTTGGGTGGCATACCTTCTCCAGGGGCAATTTTACCCATTACCCTGACTCTAAGAGCTATAGTCAGGTCAAATATGGAAGTCCTCTACTCTTATGACTGTTACATGTTCCTGTATTTTGTAGTATCTGGAAGCAGCTTTCTTTCATGATAGAACTTAGGACAAATTTTCTTTCAGCTTTTGCCTCTTTTCAGATTCTTTCCTTCCCTTTCTTGCTTCAGGAATTTTGTATTTGCTGACCCTATGCCTGGAATACTATTACTTCAACACTACCTGCCTGATTCCTTCTCACTCTTCTAGTCTTGGATGCAATGTTGCCTCCTCTAAAAAGTCTTCCCTTATGATCTCATCTAAAGTAAAGACAATCTCCTATTATTTTTCATCCCATTGCTCTATTTGTTTGCATTGTAGTAATTATCAAATTGTCACATTTTGGTAATCATCAGATTATCAAAGAGGAGTTCAAAAGGAGAATTTAAAAGTATTTTTAACTAAATTAAAAGTAAAATTTGTCATATGTCACTAAAGTAGTACTTAGGGAGAAATATATAGCACCAAATACTTATTAGAAAAATAAAATCCTTAATGCACTTGATGTAATGAGCACTGGGTGTTACATGCAACTGATGACTCACTGAACTCCACCTCTGAAACTAATAATACACTATATGTTAATTAATTGAATTTAGAAAAAAAAGTTTTAAAAAGAAAAGAAAAATAAAATAAAATCTCAAATTAGTTTCTGCAGCCTCCACCTTAAGAAAATAGGAGAACAAACTAGATCCAAAGGAAATTGGATCCAAAGGAAATTATAAAATCAAAACAGAAATCAATGAAATTGGAGAGAGTAAAATAATAGAAAATAGAAAAGTAAATAAACCAATGAAATAATATGCAGTTCTTTTAGAACATCAATAGAAATTGATCAACCTATAATCAGGTTGATCAGGAAAAATCAGAGAGAGAGGGACACAAATGACCAACATCAGGAATGAGAGATGACCTTACCACAGATTCTACAGATATGAAGAAGATAGTAGGAGAATACTATATACAACCCCATGCCAGTAATTAGAGAATCTAAAGGACATGGATACATTTCTTAAAAGACAAGCTACCAGAGCTTACTCAAAAAGTAGATCACATTAACATGAGTAGCCAAAAATCTAAGAAAGAAATAAAGAAATTGAATTTGTGGTTAAAATCTTCCCAAAACAAAACTTCAGGTTTAGCCTTCATTAGTGAATTATATTTTAGGCACAAATAACTATATAAACAATCTCAGAAAGGTTTAAAAAAAAGGAGGGGGGAATATCAGGGTCCTGAGTGACTCAATGGGTTAAACAACTGTCTTAGATGCAGGTCATGATCCCTAATCAGCAGGGAGTCTGTTTCTCCCTTTCTGTTCCTCCCCCAACTTAGGTTCTCTCTGTCTCTCTCAAATAAATAAATAAAATCTTTTTAAAAAATAAAAAAATAATAATAAAGGGAAAATATTTTCCAACTCTTTTTATAAAGTCAGCATTACCCAGATACAAAAACCATACAAAGACATCATGGAAAGGAAAATTACAGACTAACATCCATCAGGAACATAAGTGAAAAACTAAGGTGTTAGCATATCAGGACAACTATATTTATAAAGAAAATGACACATGATAAAGTAAAAGTCAATGTTAGATTAACATTTCAAAATAAATTGATGTAATTTACTGTATTTACAAACTGAGACAAACAACAAAGATTACCCTAATAGATACAATAAAGCATTTGACAAAATCCAACATCCATTCCTGACCAAAAAATTAAAATAACACACACATACACCCCTTTTAGCCAACTAGGAGTGGAAGGGAACTGCCTCAAATATATTTAACAGTGAAAGAATAAAAGTGTTTGCTCTAAAATCAGGTATAAGAAAAAGATGACTATTCTCACTGCTTCCATTAAACATTGTATTGTAGGTTTTAAACAGGACAGTCAGGCAAGAACAAAATGTAAAAACCACATAGATAGAAAAGTCAGAAGCAAGACTTTATTTATAGAGTACAGGATTGCCTACATAGAAAATCAGATAGAATAAAACAATCAATTGGATTTCTGTATCTTAGCAATGGACCATTGGAAACTGATATTAAAAACAGTATTTTTGTAAAATAAATAAATAAATAAAAGGAAGGGGGAAAAAAACAGTATTTTTGTAATAATACAAACATGAAATACTTACAGATAGTTCTGACAAAAGATATGAAAGTCTTCTGCCCTGAAACCTATTCTATAAAACTCCTAGAAGACAACATAGGGGAAAATGTTTGTGAACTTGGATTAGGCAAAGATTTCTCTGACACTACATCTAAAACACAATCCAAAAAAGGGAAAAATTTGTACATTGAATTTAATAAAATTTCTTAAAATTCTGTTCTTCAAATGTCCTTGTGAAGATAATTAAAAGACAAAGAACAGCCTAGGAGGGAATATTGCAAACAATATATCTGATAAAGAAGTTGTATCCAGGAACACTCAAAATTCAATTAATAAGAAAGCAAAACATATAGGGAAAAATTGAAACAGACACTCACTCAAGAAAGTATATTTAGCTAGTAAGT
Source organism: Neogale vison (assembly GCF_020171115.1). NCBI lineage: Eukaryota > Metazoa > Chordata > Mammalia > Carnivora > Mustelidae > Neogale > Neogale vison. Next base: position 27,968,783 of record NC_058093.1, read on the forward strand.
GCATGAAAAGATGCTTAACATCTTTAGTTATTAGGGAAATTCAAATTAAAGAGCAATAAGATATCACACAGATTTATTGGAGTCATGAACATTTAATACGCTGGTTCATACAAGTGTTGCCAAGGATGTGGAGCAATTATAACTCTATTACTGTTAGGAAAGTTAAATGGCATAGCCACTTTGAAACATAGTTTCTTAAAAAGTTAAATACACACTTATCATAAGACCCCCAATCCCACTCCAAGGTGAAATAAAAACTATCTTCATACCAAAAAAACAAACAAACAAACAAACAAAAAAGCCTTATACATGGATGTCTTGATTTATAATTTTTTCAAACTGGAAATGGCCCAGTTGCCCTTCAAGAAGTGAATGGTTAAACAAGATGTGGTGTATACTGCACGTATGAGGGTAACAAAAAGGAATTAGGGGCTTATATAATTGACATACAGATGAATCTTGAAGCAATTATGCTGAATGAAGGAACCCAGACTTTCCTCCCATAAAAGATGCAACAACCAGGCAGAATATCCAGTGTTCTTCCCCCACCAGCCAATGGGATTTAAAAATGATTACTTACTTGTGGAACATAAGGAATAACATGGAGGACATTAGGAGAAGGAAAGGAAAAGTGAATTGGGGGGAAATCAGAGAGGAGAGACGAACCATAAGAGACTGTGGACTTTGAGAAACAAACTGAGGGTTTTAGAAGGGGGGGATGGGTGAGCCTGCTGGTGGGTATTAAGGAGGGCACATATTGCATGGAGCACTGGGTGTGGTACATAAACAACAAATCTTGGAACACTGAAAAAATAATAAAAAAAAATTAAAAAAAAAGAAGCGATCTTTGTTTATCAACATACCCATGGTATGAAACACTCAGAAAAGGTCAGATCCATACTACTCGATTGTGCATTCAGACACTAGCTTATTCCCTGGGCTGTGTTTTTGGATCATTTCTCAGACAAATGACACTTCTTTGGACACCTACCCCATGCCCCCCACCCCACCCCTGTACTGCCACTACCACAGTGTAGTTTCCAGAGCTGTGACCCAGAACCAGGAAGGTGTTAGACTCATGCCCCAGGCAGCTCAGGCATTCTACAACACAACCCTTGAAGAACAACTCTGATGCTTTAAGCTGGGAGTGGGGAAAATGTGGCATCTAAAGATGGCTAATAAAATAGAAAAAGTCCCTCCCAGTACTTAGAATACTCCTGCCAAAAACCTCTAAAATCAGATTCTCCAGAAACATAGCCTGGTAACATGATTCATTCAAGTCTCCCTTTTGTTGAGGATGTGAAGCATGGAAAGCTGCTCTTCCCCAGAGTGAATACAAACATGGTTAGGTGCAACACAGGTGAAGCATGGGTTCACCTCCTTTGGGTACAGGTCTCTACTTTATGTTTCTGTCTTCTGCCTCCATTTTGACCTGTGGGTTCTTTCTTAAAAGCCTCTAAAACCAGTTTTGATTTCTAATTATATTTCTCAATCTCCCACTTAATTCAAAGATTCCATGGCTGGTTTTCATGTTAAAACCCCCAACTAAATTCACCCCAAGAGAATTTCTTCTGTGGTCTGCCTTCATAACCACCATCTCCCATCCTTATGAGGGTGACCCAGCTACCCAACAGCAGGCCTGAGTCTCCCATGACACTATACACACTCCTTCTCTGTTTTCCTGAGCTGCAGCAATTGCACATCCTCTGGCATTATGAGAATCCCCAGAACCAACCTACTCTCAGGAATTTTCTCTACCTCTTCCAGATGAAGCTGCATGGAGAGTTCCACATTCTCAAAAGGGTCATCACTGACAGGTCTTCTGTCCCCCAGGCTGAGTCTCCGATATCTACTGTCCCCCCTCTAATTCAACCCACTGGCATCACTGCTTGTGTGTGCTGAACTGGGAAGGGGAAGGTGAGCGTAGAAATTTCCAGGCCAGGAGCCATACGTCTGACCGAGGGGGAAAAGGGCATGAATACAGCCTGCCAGGGCCTCAGAGAGAGTTAACTAACCCCTGAGGAACAAGAAACTGTGGATAGTCCTATGATGTCTCCCTAATGCCAATTTGGCAGTTCGTTTTAGTGCCACCTTCTTACTGAGGAAGGAAGTGATTAGAAAGAGGTGAAGAAAAAAGAAAGAACAGAGGAAGTGGGGAGAGAATGCAAGATGCTGGCTTTCCTCTTCCTCCCTCTTCCTCCACCCCGCTCCCCTTCCCTCTTCTTCTTCTCCTCCTCCCCCACCCACCTCCTCTCCTTTTTCTTTTTCTTTTTCTTCTTCTTCATCCCCTCCTCCTTTTTCTTCTTCCCCCCTCCTTCTTCTTCTTTTTCTCCCTCTCCTCCTCTTCCTCCTCCTTCTCCTCCTTCTCTTTTTTCTTCTCCTTTTTCTTCTTCTTCTTCTTCTTCTTCTTCTTCTTCTTCTTCTTCTTCTCCTTCTCCTTCTCCTTCTCCTTCTCCTTCTTCTCCTGCCTTCCTGTGCTGTTCAGTTGAAAACCAAGAGTTCTGAGAAATTTTAGTCATGTCTCTCCAGCTTTGCCCATCACTGGACTCCTTCTGGGTTTTCACTGCCAAATATTTGAAAATTTCTGAAAGATTATTTTTTGTGGAAATATGGTCAAAGGTTTCAGGGAAATAGACAAGTTTCCAAGAAGCTGGACTCCAAGAAAAGGGTTCAGTGTGAGTGGAAAGGAATTTTTTAAACTAATCTAGTCCTAAGACCTCAGCTATATTCAGTAGTGATTAAGCAGTATTTAAGAATTATGGAAAAAGATGCCAAGGGGTATAAAAGTCTTTATTCTAAAGGTGAAACAAAGAGATTAAATTTCTGAACTGTTGCTGGAAGACTACACTCTTTTAATACAACTATTCTTCTTTTTTTTTTCCTTTTTCTTCCTTTTTAAAATTTTCATTTTAGTAATGAATAGGGCATGGAAATCCACTCCATTAACCTTCTAGAGAGAAGTGGCCAAGAAATCTCAATCATAGGTCCAGGATTCTATTCACTTCTCAGTGACAGTGTATCCCAAATGGAGGTTAACCTCTTAAGATGAACGCCAAGGATCCTGAAAACCCATACAAAATGCCAAAGTAATGCACCACCAGTGTTCCCACCTCATTTTCTCCTTGTCCATCTATTACTCCACTTGTATCTCTCTTCCCTAAATAAGCAGAACCTTTACATTAGCATACAATAAGCACACCTATAAAGATGGACTTCATCACTTTTCCTCTAGTTATTTCACCTCTAGGAATATGATTTTTTCCTAACATGTAAGATTTCACTCTAGTATGTCCTTTGGGCCTGACATTCTAAATATCAAATACCCTATGTTCTAGGTCTTTTCATCCTTACTTGCTTTTGAAACTAAAAGTATGTAAGACCGAGCAAGATTCCTCAGTTAATGTTTTCAGTGGCTTTCTAACTTTCTTACACCAAGCCCTCTAAAGAGTCACTACAGAGGTAGGGACATAAAAGCACAATTAGAAAAAGCTAGTGGACCTTCAGGAATGTTCAGGAGTCTCTATGACACTCAGACACAGAATGTCAGAGTTTGGGAGGAGTTCAAGAATTATAGCCCAACTTCTGCCAATTTCACCAGCTGTGGCATTAGTGAAGGACTGGACAGATCATTTGCATTCTCTGAGCTTTGTTAGTGACAGAGCAAGGCTGGGACCCCAGGTTTTCTAATGCCTTTCTTCTGTGAAGCATTTCTAATCATATTACCTTGCTGTTTGTTCACTCTTGAGTATAATGAGAAATAGAAGTTTTGTTTCCACCTGGGATGAGCAGGGCACCCAGTATTGAAAGTATTCTCAGATCTCACAGCATCAACTGTGAAGAGTCAAGTTAGCTCCTGAGACTGGCTAGAATATAGACCCCAAAGCAACCATGGAGTCCATCATCAACTCAGAAACCACCAAGGAGCAGCAAACTTCTTAGGAGAGATCAGCATTGACCATTAGTTCTCTTTCTCTAGAAAACTGATTTCTCTTTCAAGGCCCCCAGCCCCAACACCCAGCCTCAGCTCTGGAAAAGTGAATCTTACTTAAAGAGCACTTGACCTTGCTGAATAAGGATTAGAGAGCTATTCATTCATCATGGAAAATTTCCTAAGCAAAAGGAATGCATTTATCTTAATTCTACCCTTATGTTTATATGGTTCTTTTCCTGGGGACTTCTATACTTAATTGCTAAGAGAGAAAGAGGAAGAAAATAAAATCCTCAAAGAACACACTTTATAGCTCCCTGTACTCAGGTCGTGCTGATAAACTAGGCTTGCGAGCAGAGCAATTTAGGTTTCTATTACCTCAAGCAACCGGGGTTGTGCGGTCAGACCATTTCCTGAGAGTGTTCTCCTTCCTTGAAGGCCCACCCATTCCAGCCCATTAGACTTGCCTTGAAGGTTGTTAGGGGGTTACCACTGCTCCTCAAGACTGGAGCTGAACCCTGGGAAAGGCAGATTGCAGAACTACTGAGGAAAAGACAAGAGAAAATGGGAGTTAACATAAACAACTGGAACTTAAATTATACAAAGAGCAAAAGTTGACCAGAGAGAATTCTTAGTGCTGGAATATATTTTAAATTCTCCATGAATAGCTTAAGATCTAGATCAAGACAAGGGCAGAAAAAAATAAAGATAAAGAGACTAAATGAGAGAGATACTTATTTGATTCATTTTCCCATCCATGACTATGTTGAAGTGCAGGCTAGAGAGAGAGACTTGGTCATTTGTGCAAGGCAAATTGTCTGCAGGTTGTTTTCTCTCTTGTTCACTGTCATCCCTCTTCTTGGTCTTTGTTTCTCCCAGCCCCAAGCACCAGAATACATTCACATCCTTGACATGTTTTGTGGCTTAGTCACTTACCAGCACTTCGCTTACCTCTTCAAGCTCAAACTTCTGATCTTTGAATTCAGAGACCTTCTGTCAACCTTATTTAGCCCACCCCAGCTTCTCCTTTTGACCTGCCTACTCCTCAATCTTGCCCTTCAATCAGCTTGGCTCTCAAATCACCCAGAACTAACTCCAGCCAGAGATAATGAGATAAGCCACATATACCATTTAAGCCCTCAAATTGTCTTAGCTCCATCTCCTCTTCTCTGGGGGGTTTAATGACCATACTAGCCCATATTTTATAAATGGAATCCCCATCATCTTCATGGGCAAGACTGCCTTTCTCAGGAATCAAGGCCCAGCCCTCTGGAATTCCCTAAGTCTTTTTTCTTCAAGAACTTGCCAATAGGTAAGGATTTGAAAACAAAATTTTAAGTCAAGCCATGTATACTTGAAAACTGATGTCACAGGTGACTGGACTGAGTACTAACAGTAACAAGGCCATTTCCAACTCCATAATGTCTTTCTATTCTCACAGCCATCCAGTGAAGGTGTATATGGGTTTTTGAGGTCCCAATTAAAAAAGAACTTGTCTCAGGTGATGCTAGTAGCTTTTTATCTCATCTAAGAGTAAAAGCCAACTTTAACATAGCATACAAGGACATACATGATCTGTTCTGTGTCTTTCTCTCTGATCTCATTTTCCACCACTCTCTGAACTCTTCATTCACTTTTCTACTTTCTCCTAAAGTATAATTTTCAAAACTTTAAAACATTATTTTCATAAAAATATGCAACCAATGCATGTCAAATATTTTACTCAACTCATTAATTAGTGAGAGAACCTGTTAAGATTTGTTCCAAAGAAAATTTGAAGAACAGACATATATGTATGTATAGGTTGCAAGAAATGTTGATGTGAACTTGCTAATAGATGCAAAACTGGTTAATATCATATGAGAAAATGAAATACAACATTTACAGCAATACAACTGGTACATATTTCATTAGGCTGACCACCAGAAAAAGAGAGGACTCAAATTACAAAAAGCAAGAATGAAAGAAGAAACATCATAACCAATCTGACATAAATAAAAATATTTATAAAGGATACTATGAACAACTGTATACCAACAAACTAGGTAACTTACACAAAATGGATAAAGTCCTAGAAAATGACAAATAAAGAAATTTAATCAAGAGATACAAAAAATGAAATAGAGCTATAATAAGTAAAATAATTGAATTGGTTATTTTAAAACTTAACAGACATTCAAGAAAAATGAATAACAATCCTCAAAACACTTCCAAAAATGAGTTCTTCTCAACTTGTTATGTAAGACCAATTTTACTTGATCCTCACACACAAAGACAAAGACATCACAAGAAAATAATATTGGAATAGACTAATCTCCCATATGTCTATGAATATAGACAACTAAAATACTCAACAAAGCACTGATAAACTGAAGCAAGGAACATATAAAAAGGATTATACACCAAAACCAAGGGTGACTTTTCCTAACAATGCAAGGTTAGTTTAACATCTGAAAATCACTTAATGTATTACACCATAATGAGAGAATAAAAGTCAGAGCCATATGGTTATCTCAGTAGAAAGAGAATAAAATAACTAACAAAAATGCAAAACTTTCCATGATTTAAAAAAAAAGGCACTTAGCATATCAGGAAGAAAGGTACTTCTTTCTTTGTGATAAAGACCACATATGGAAACCCACAACTATCATACCTAATGGCGAAATGCAACAAAAAGAAATAAAAGGCATCCAAATATTCAAGGAGGAAGTCAAACTTTCACTATTTGCAGATAACATGATACTCTATGCAGAAAACCCAAAAGACTCCACCAAAAAATTGCTGGAACTGATATACAAATTCAGAAAAGTCACAATATACAAAATCAATGTACATAAATCTGTTTCATTTCAATACACAAATAACAAAACAGCAGAAAGAGAAATCAATGAATTGAACCCATTTACAATTGCACCATGAGATACCTAGGGATAAACCTAACCAAAAAGGTAAAAGTTCTGTACTCTGAGAACTACAGAACACTTATGAAAGAAATTGAAGATGACCTCAGGCACAGCAACTTCTTGCTAGACACATCACCAGAGACAAGGGAAACAAAAGCAAAAATGAACTATTTGGACTTCATCAAGATAAAAAGCTTCTGCACTGGAAAGGAAACAATCAACAAAATTAAAGACAATCTTCAGAATGGGAAAAGATATTTTCAAATGACATATCTGATAAAGGGTTAGTATCCAAAATATATAAAGAACTTATCAAACTCAACACCCAAAAACCAAATAATCAAGTTAAGAAATGAGCAGAAGACAAGAATACACATTTTTTGAAAGAGGACCACAGATGACTAACAGACACATGAAAAGATGCTCAACATCACTCATCATCAGGGAAATACAAATCAAAACCATAATGTGATATCACCTCAGACCTGTCAGAATGGCTAAAATTAACATTACAAGAAACCACAGATGTTGGTGAGGATGCAGAGAAAGGAGAACCCTCTTACACTGTCAGAGGGAATGCAAACTGGTGCAGCCACTCTGGAAAACAGTTGAAGTTTCCTCGAAAAGCTAAAAATAAATACCCTATAACCCAAGAATTGTATTACCAATACTTAAGTATTTACCCAAAGGATGAAAAATACTGATTCAAGGCGGCACGTGCACCTTATTGTTTATAGCAGCATTATCAACAATATCCAAATTATAAGAGGCACCTGTGTGCCTCAGTTGGTTAAGCATCTGCCTTCAGCTCAGGTTATGATCTCAGGGTCTTGGGATTGAGCCTCACATTGGGCTCCCTGCTCAGTGGATTGTCTGCTTCTCCCCCTCCCTCTGCTTTTACCTCCTCCCCCCATGCTCTCTCTCTTTCTCTAAAATAAATAAAATCTTTTTAAAAATAGCCAATTATGGAAAGAGCTCAAATGTCTAATGAATGATAAATGAATAAAGAATGTGTGTGTGTGTGTAATTGAATATTACTCAATCATCAAAAAGAATGAAGTCTCACCATTTGCAATGACATGGATGGAGTTAAAGTATATTATGCTAAGTGAAAAAATGTCAGAAAAAGACAAATCCCATTTGATTTCACTCACATGTGGAATTTAAGAAACAAAACAGATGAACACAGGGGAAGGGAAAAAAAAAAAAAGAGGGAGAAAGAAGGAGGTAAGCCATAAAGGAGACTCTTAACTGTAGAAAACTGAGTTGCTGGAGAAGAGGTGGGCAGGGGAAGGGCTAAAGAGGTGATGGGTTTTAAGAAGGGCACTTTTGGAGAGGGAGACAAACCGTGAGAGACTATGGATTCTGAGAAACAAACTGAGGGTTTTGGAGAGGACCGGGCTTGTGAGGGGTTGGGTGAACCTGGTGGTGGTTATTAAGGAGGGCACGTATTGTATGGAGTGCTGGGTGTGGTATATAAACAATGAATTTGGAACACACAAAAAAATTAAATTTAATTTAAAGAAGGGGCACTTTTATGATGGGTATTGGGTATTATATATAAATGATGAATTGCTAAATTCTACGCCTGAAACTAATATTATACCATATGTTAACTAACTAGATTTTAAATAAAAATTTGAAACATCAAAAAAAAATAATGAAAGGCTTAATGCTTTCACCATAAGATCAAGATCAAGACAAGATCATCCATTCTTTTTTTTTCTTTCTTTCAGTGTTCCAATCAAAATTCCACTGGTATTTTTCAAAGAGCTGGAGAAAATAATTTTAAAATTTGTATGAATCAGAAGAGACCCTGAATTGCTAAGGAAATGTTGAAAAGGAAAAACAAAACTGGGGGCATCATGTTACCTGATTTCAAGCTTTACTACAAAGTTGTGATCACCAAGACAGCATGGTGCTGGCATAAAAACAGACACACAGACCAGTGAAACAGAATAGAGAGCCCAGATATGGACCCTCAACTCTATGGGCAAATAATCTTCGACAAATTAGGAAAAAATATACAGTAGAAAAAAGACAGTCTCTTCAATAAATGGTGCTGGGAAAATTGGACAGCTATATGTAGAAGAATGAAACTCAACCATTCTCTCACACCGTACACAAAGATAAACTCAAAATGGATAAAAGACCTCAACATGAGACAGGAATCCATCAGAATCCTAGAAGAGAACATAGGCAGTAACCTCTTCGATATCAGCCACAGCAACTTCTTTCAAGATATGTCTCCAAAGGCAAAGGAAACAAAAGTGAAAATGAACTTTTGGGACTTCATCAAGATCAAAAGCTTCTGCACAGCAAAGGAAACAGTTAACAAAACAAAGAGGCAACCCATGGGATGGGAGAAGATATTTGCAAATGACAGTACAGACAAAAGGTTGATATCCAGGATCTGTAAAGAACTTCTCAAACTCAACACACACAAAACAGATAATCATGTCAAAAAAATGGGCAGAAGACATGAACAGACACTTTTCCAATGAAGACATACAAATGGCTATCAGACACATAAAAAAATGTTCACAAAATTCATTGTTTATGCACCACATCCAGTGCTCCATGTAATACGTGCCCTGAAAAGTACCCACCACCAGGCTCACTCCCCTAACCCCCCTTCTTTAACATTGTTAGGGGTCTAGCCAGGGAAATAAGGCAAGAAAGCAAAATAAAAGTCATCCAGATGAGAAAGGAAAACTATCTACTTGCAAATGGCATGATTTTATATATAGAAACTCCTAAGGAATCCACTAAAACACTATGAAAACTGGTAAGTGATTTCAACAAAGTTGCAAAATATAAAATCAATATAAAAAACCATTTGTACTTCTACATACTAGCAGTGAAAACTTTGAAAATTAAATTAACAATTTAATTCTATATATAATAGTAAAATACTTAAGAATGCATTTTATTTCTTTATGTTCATTTAGGATATTTTCATTTAAATTCAATCAGCCAGGGAACCTGGGTGGCTCATGGGGTTAAGCCTCTGCCTTTGGCTCGGGTGATGATCTCAGGGTCCTGGGATTGAGCCCCGCATTGGGCTCTCTGCTCAGCAGGGAGCCTGCTTCCCTCTCTCTCTCTTCCTGCTGCTCTGTCTACTTGTGCTCTTTCTCTCTCTGTCAAATAAATAAATAAAATCTTTAAAAATAATAAAATAAAATAAATTCAATTAGCCAACATAAGATGTCTAAGACATACACTGATGATTACAAATTGTCATTGAAAGAAAAGAGGGAACATCTAAGTAAGTGGACAGATATTTTGTGCTCAAGGATCAAATGACTTAATAGTGCTAAGATGATTTTACTCCCCAAATATAAAACTATCCCTATCAAGATACCAGCTGCCTTTTTTTTTTTTCCAGAAGTTGATGGAGCACTGGGTGTGGTGCATAAGCAATGAATCTTGGAACACTGAAAAAATAAAATAAAATTTAGAAAAAAATTAAAAAAAAAGAAGTGGACAAGCAAATCTTAAAATTCCTGTAGACATTCCAGGGATTCAAAAGAGTTAAAGCAATCTTGAAAAGGAGGAACCAAGTTGAAGAACTCACTCCCCAATTTGAAAAATTATTACAAATCTATAATAACCAAGAAAATGTGATGCAGGCATAAAGATAGACACATAGATTAATGAAATAGAATTGAGAGTCCATAAATAAATATACGCATCAATTGATGTTCAACAAGGATGCAAAGATAATTCAAGGGGGAAAAACAGTCTCTAAAAAGTGGTGCAGGAACAACTGAACAACTGGATAAGAAACAAAACAGATAAACACGGAGGAAAAAAGGAGAAAGGCAAACCAGGAAACACTCTTAACTATAAAGAACATTCTGATGGTTACCAGAGGGGATAAAGGAGGGAGGATGGGTTAAATAGGTGATGGAAGTTAAGGAGGGCAATTGTGATGAGCACTGGATGCTATATGTAAGTGATGAATCACTAAATCCCACACTGGAAACTAATATTACACTGTATGTTACCTAGCTGGAATTTAAATAAAAACTTGAAGAAAAAAGGGCACCTGGGTGGCTCAGTTGGTTAAATGACTGCCTTTAGCTCAGGTCATGATCTCGGAGTCCCGAGGTTGAGTCCCACATCAGGCTCCCTACTCAGAGGGGAGTCTGCTTCTCCCTCTGACCCTCTCCTTTCTCATGCCCTCTCTCACTCAAATAAATAAAATCTTTTTAAAAAAAAAACTTGGAGAAAAAAGAATTAATGTAGACCTTTACCACATAACATACACAAAATTAACTCAAAATGAATAATATAGCTAAATGTAGGAGCTAAAACAGTAGAACTCTTTGAAGAAAACATAAAAGCAATTCACGGTCTTTGGTCAGGCAGCTGTGTCTTTGATACAATACCAAAAGCACAAGAAAAAAAGAAAAAATAGATTAATAGGACTTTAAATTAAAAACTATTTTTCTGCCAATAATACCATCAAGAAAGTGAAGACAACCCTCATAGTAGGAGAAAATAATTGTAAGTCATATATTTGATAAAAGACCTCTTCCCAGAATATATAAGGAATTCTTAAAATTTAACAGTAAAAGACAAGTTTAAAAATTGGCAAAGGTTTTAAATAGACATTGCTCCAAGAAAAATATAAAAATGGCCAGTAAGTGCATGAAATGATGTTCAACATCATTAGTCATTAGGGAATGCAAATTGAAACCACAAGAAATCACCTCATACCCACTAAAATGGCTATAATCAAAATGATGGATGATACTAAGTGTTGGCAAGGACGTGGAGAAATTGGAACCCTCACACACTGCTAGAGGAAATGTAAAATGGTGCAGCCACTTTGGAAAATAATTTGACATTTCCTCAAAATACTAACCATGGGCCTGTCATAGGACCCAGCAATTCCACTCCTAGGTAGATACCCCAAAGAAATTAAAACATACATTCAGACAAAAACTTGACTTGACTGCTCATAAAAACATTAGTCACACTATCCCCAAAGTAGAAATAACCCAAATGTCTATCAACTAATAAATAGAAAGACAAAATGTGATATTTCTATACAATTGAATAATATCTGGGAGTAAATAATGATTACCACATGCTATAACCCTTCAAATTATGCTAAGTGAAAGAATCTCATTCTAAAAGACCACATGGTGTATGATTATCTTTACATGAAATTTCTGGAATAGGAGAATCTATAATGATGGACAGTAGATTAGAGATTATCTTGGGCTGGTATGGGGGAGAGGGATGATGGAGGGGATGATAGAAGGGAACCTACTAATGAGTATGGGGTTTTCTTTATGAGGTTGGCAAAAATTAGATTGTAGTAATATTTGCATAACTGTGAATATACTGGTAAAACATTGATTTAAATGGGTGAATTGTATGTTATAAAAATTTTAACTCAATAAAGCTGCTGAAAATGTATTCCTTGGGGCCACCTTTCCTACAGGGTAGAATTCAGTCATATCTCTACTGGACAAAATAATTATTTGCTTTAGAAAAGAATCATTTGCATTCCTATCAGTTTTCTACAAGTTGAATTCCATCTTAATGGAACTGTAAACTTAGACAATCAAAATTCAGTCAAAGAGGAATATCTCAGCATAACCAGGTAAGCCCGAGAAAATACCCTCAGTGATGCCAAGCTGCCCTCTGAAAGGATACCCACTAATATCTTGCCCTTTTCCATATCTTGGACTATTTTTCTGTGACATGCCTTTGAAAATCTCCAGCATGTTCCTACCAAAAGCCATTTCCCAGTTCTATGCTTCCTGCTTCAAGCTTCCTTCATATGTATTTTAACCTGTCTCATTTTCTCCCTTCATTCTGGTCTCTGTTCAACTATTTCTTTCTCAGAGAGAGAGCATCCCTAAAATTCATGTATTAGTTGCAATTGTTATTTAACAAATCATCCCCTAAAGCTCTGACTTTATACCAACAAATATTTATCTCAAGTTTTTCTTGGTCAGGAATCCGGGATCAACTTATCTGGGTAGTTCTGGCTTAGCATCTCTTATTCACTTGCAGTCAGGATGTTGGCAGGGATTGCAGTCATCTGAAGGTTTGTCCGAGACTGGAGAACCAATTTTCTAGATGGTTCCTTACAGAGATGCTGGCCAGAGGCCTCAGTTCCCAGCCACCTGAGCCTTTTTAGCTGCTTGAGTGTCCTCACGACATGACGGCAAATTTCCCCCAGAGCAGACAATTCAACAAAAACAGGAGGAAGATGCAGTGATTTCATTATCCAGCTTCCAAAGTCATACCCCATGACTTGCACTTCAGTCTATTACTTAGGGGCATGGGGAATTAGACTTCTCATTTTGAAGAGAGTATGAAAGAATTTATGGATCTATTTTAAAACACCAAGATGCATCCACACACAGACATCTTCTTATCAGGTACTCTCTACTGTCTTATTTAATTTTTGTTTTCTTCATAGCATTTGTTGATATTACTCATGTGGCAATTATTGACTTTCCCCTGTAATGTAAGACCTATGGAAACAGGAATTTTGTATTATCCCACACCAAATAACTCAGCACCTAGAATAGTACCAGGTATATAGTAGCTCAATGACTATTTTGTTTCCTAAATATATGAATGTATGGATGAGGTACAGGAATAAAACCAGGCTTAGCGTTATGATTCCTAACCTTGTACATTTCCTTTTTTTTTTTTTTTGATTTTAGAAGAATTCTAAAGTTGGAATGTAACTCAAATAGTTATTGGGGAAGAGGGAAAAGAGGGGAGCCCTCCCAGTTCTCCATGAAATCCCTCCAATTAAAACCTCCTCCACTTTTCCATCTTTCCCAAATCCAAGACAAACACTGCTGACCAAAATTTAGGAAAGTCTTTCTCTGCTCCATACACACAAACAAGCCCCCACCCCATCTTTTAAGAATCAATGTGGGACTGGGGAATAGGGATGCATCTGTGGGCCCCACATTTTCTCCCCTACCTATAAAGAGTAAGTTGGGAAAACACTGAAGCAAGCCTGGATCCCAGGGTTGAACACAAATATTACATCTAGGTTTGAGAGTAAGAGGTCTCAAGCATTACCTTGCATATACAGGTTTATTTGTTCAGGATTTAGCAGCATTTCTGAAGCCAAATGTTGATGGTCCCTGGCTCTGGAGAATAAGGAAACCCACACAGTTAAGAAGCAGATTGTAATGGGAAGTACACAAGATTGGGGGTGCTCCACTAATTTGCTGAAAGACTTATTTTCCACAGTTGTAAAATGACAGGTGTGATTGCAGAGTGCATACATATTTCTTTTCGTGTTCTAATATTTTATGAAGTTCAGAGATGTCTTAAGATCCCTTGAATAGTCTTTGCCAGCTTATTACCAGGATCAGCATGGGATGTGCTTGCATTTCTCTTGCTTGTCTAGCAGCTTCTAGAATCTAGAGAGCTGGGAACCCCACCCCCCGACATACACACATACACACACAAAGGGGAACAATTATGGCATCACACTGCATCCCAGCCTGTCATGTGCCCTACATCTGCCTCCCACTAAAGGAAGAAAGTGGGAGTGGACCAGTGTGGGGGCAAGAAGAGTGGCAGTGGCTCAAATGTGGACATGGAAGTGTTATTTCAGAGATAATGGCGAGTTCACCAAATCTTGGCAGGTGCACATCTCACTGGTCCCCTTGGTGTCCCTTCAATAAAGCTTCTAAATCAAGACCAAAGGAGCCCTGGTCCTCAGGGAAACACCAAACCTTAGGAGCTGCCTCATTAATCCCAGTATCCTGGCTGAAGGGATGGTGGTAAGGGTGGAATGGGGTCAAAGAATTGATATTCACCCTTTAATTAATTTGCAGGGAGAAAAATATCTTAAAATTTTCCATCCGTATGTCTGCCTCTACTGAGTGGAAGAGCAGTGTCCTCAAAACAATAACAGTGATGATAAAGAGGAAAACAACAGCCACTCTGTTGAAGCCTTGGCTCCAGACAGATCCCTTCCCTGCAGAAGGAAAGGACATGGGACTGTCTCCCTCAGGAATGTCTGAGAAATAATACACTGGTTAAAGATTTGGTTCCTAGGGTTACCACATTTCAATCAAAGGCTCTTTTAGCAGAGAGGAGGAGGAAGAATAAAAAAGTTATTGAGAGGCAGAATGGGCAAAAGGGCAGAAAATGAGGATTTTTACTCTAGGCCTATGATATACACAAGCCGGGAAACATAAAGGAGTATCAGGGCTGGGACAGCTCTCAGAGATGTAGTCCAATGCCCTTTTATTTCAGATGGGAAAATGTCAGAGGTTAAAGCCTCCTGTCACAGTCACATTGGTGGGAAGACTATATGAAGGTCAGGAGGCTATTGTTAGAGCTGCAGACAGGACTGAAAAGATCTAAAGAACACAAGAGGCAAGCAAGAACATAAGTTGATGGCTTCCACTGATCTCTAGAAGCTGATCAATATTTAGTGACTGTTAGGGAGGGTTACAGTGAGGATAAGATCTAGGGCATACCTGGATTAATGGTATGGGAGACCAGATGCATCAGTGGTTTCATTTGTTAAGACAAGAGACACAGGAGAAGATATGAAACTGTGTTTCCTATTTGAAAGGGAAGTTCAATATCCAATAATCAGCTAGGCTCAGAGGTCAGGAGAAAGGTCGGGTCTGAGGGACAACAGCATGCAGATGATAATGGCAGTCATGGGAATGGAATCAGGGGTACTCTGTGAAAACAAATCTGTAGAAGAAGATCGAGAACATGGCACTGGTTCTTGAGAGGCAAGAAAGAAAAAAACCTTGGAGATGCCAGAGTGGTAGGGATGGGAAAGGGAGTAGGTGTATGAAAGCCAAAAATAGCTGACTCCAGCACCGAGGGATTGTAAGCCCAAGTATACATAGCCAGGCTCCAGGAAATTCTGCTCTTTCCTGCCTATCTGTCCTTCCCTGGTCATGATGAGCCAGGAAGATCTCCAATGCCCTGAGGCCTCCCAGGCCTCCCAGTATGATGAAGTTGTACAAAGGCACAACCAACACAAAGTCATGGTTCCCAAATGTAACTCAGGGTGGACGCCTTTAGCATAAGCCTCCACTCAGAGATTCCCCTGAATGTTCTATTCACCCCATACACTGAAGATCTAGGGTACAAATGTGTCTCTTCGGGCCAGGCAGAGGCTGTATCAGCATTTACAAAATTGCAACCACCTGAACTGTATCCTGTTAGCTGACTCAGATGGGGGATTACAGAAAAGGTGAGAGGAAAGGGGAAGAAGAGAAACAGTAAGGAAGAGGAGAAAAAGAAGAGCAAAGAAAAATCAGTAAAAGCCAACATACAAATGGAAGTCTGTGCTTTCAAAGACTTGATTTCTCTTTGAATTCTGCAAAGTGTCATTTCTAAATAGGTAACAACCTTCTACAACAATGGTGTGAATCAGGACCCCAAATGAGTTCCACAAATCGGTGAGCTAGAAGTCAGAGGGTGTAAGAGAAAGAGCACAAGGGTAAGAGTTAAGGGTAAGGACTTAAGTTCTACATTCGGTCCTTCCAGCAGTGAGTTGAGGGTCTATATGGTATCTCTCTTCAAGAAATGTTTTCCCAGCAAGTAGACAGTCAAGGTTCTATGTCAGGTCCCACAACCAACAGTGACCCATAAGACATCATTCCTACTGAGAAGAAGCTCCTTGATGAAAACACAAGAACACAGTACTGTTAGGAATCAAAATAGGAAGAAACGGTTTGAATCCTAGGAAAAGAGAAGAGGGTTTTGAAAGACGAACTTGATTTTTACAATATGCAGTTGCTGTAATATGTGTTATTTCAGGAGGAGAGAAAGGATATAAACTTGTTAGAGAGCCCTAGCTCCACTTTCACTAAAGGATGGGTACATGAAGGAGGGATGTGGCAGATAAGGTTGGAGGCATGGAATGGACTCATGCTTGATCAGCTCAGGGTAGGGGAACCACTGAGGGTCTTCTGTTATTTATGGGATTACAACTTACATTTTGTCTCATTAATATCAAGCCACCTTAGGTGACTTGCTGCTAACCCATGAAGTTGGAGACACAGAACCTAAAAAACTGTTCAGAAAGCGGTTTCAGCTACTTGTCTTCTATGAGCTCTGTTCATTCATCTACGTAAGGGAGGATGAGGGAAAGCTAATATTGCAGGTCTCCAGTCTCTTCTAATGTTATGCTTCTCACTTTAACTAGATGTAAGGGAAGTGGAAGATAACCAGGCAATTCTTAGGAGAGGTGGGTGATACATTGGATGAAGGTGCTAAAAGAGACCTGGGAAAATTTGCCACTGATTGTATGTGTGTCCTGTTATTTTTAAAGTAATTGAATGTTCCCCAAGATTATTCAGTAATTCAGTCTCATTTAATTAAAGGATAATTTAGGGACGCCTGGGTGGTGCAGTTGGTTGGACGACTGCCTCCGGCTCAGGGCGTGATCCTGGAGTCCCGGGATCGAGTCCCACATCAGGCTCCCAGCTCCATGGGGAGTCTGCTTCGCTCTCTGACCTTCTCCTCGCTCATGCTCTCTCACTGTCTCTCTCTCTCAAATAAATAAATAAAATCTTTAAAAAAAAAAAAATTAAAGGATAATTTATTATTTTTAGCATTCCTTAGGTACAGAGCCATGTCTTATTTGTTTTTGACCTGGTCAATGTTTGGGGCTGAGTGGGAGCGTCATGCATGCCCCATGAATGAATGCATTAGAAAGTCCCAATACTAACTATCACAAAAACCAAGCATGAAATGCTCAAGTGCTTAGTACAACAGAGTTTGAGATCAAACATCTAGCTCCTTCGTGTTTCTTTTGGAAGGTTATTTTCCCGGTTTATCCCAACCCTTTTTTGCATTGGCGTCTCCAAGTTCTGGTTTCTCCAAAGCATTTTAAGAATGAGTAGTCATTCTTAATGCTAACTATTTCGTTTTTTTTTTTTTTAATGAAATTTTACACAAAATATGCACACAAGCACAGAGGCATGAATTGATCTCAAGAAGTTGGGGATTTCCCAATGTATTACCCCCATTATTTTCCACTGTGTTCTCCCAGATGGGTTGGATGGGGCTCAGTATTCTTCATTTTAATCCATGTCCTGCCTGGCCAGGTCCCAGGAGCTGAGTCCAGTCTGGAACCTCAGATCTGTGGATTGTGGATTTCACCAGCATCCATTGAAATCATCTGCTTTGCCAGGGACCCATCCTCTTGATTTTAGTTCAACAATCTTGCCTGTTTGGGCAGGACCTGCTCCCACCAAGCTTGGATGTAGTGGTGTGTTAGGGGAGGAGGAGGATTAAATTCTTCTCCATGTTACTTCTTGCCCACCCTGAAATAGTCAACTGGACTCTAACACTTGGTTTGGGAAAGAATTTTATCCTGAAGCCATCTGGCGAGACAGAGGATATATCTTTTTATATTCTGCTTTTTTCAAGAGTACTGGGCCAAGATACATTCATGTTTGTCTCACAAACAGGACATGACTGTGGCTTCTGGGGACACCTCACTGTAGGGCAGCGGGGTCAAGAGAAAAAGAGGATGGGAAAATAGGATGTTATTCTGCCTCTACCCATCACCATCTTGGAGATTTTTCCATAATACAACTTCTAAAGCTCATTCTTCCACATCGATAAATTGAGGGTGAGACCCACTAACCCACCTCTGATTAGTGAGGTTAAAACAAGAGAGGAATAGTAAAAATTTGAGGACCACAGACATAGATATCCCTCATGATCAATAGAGTCCTTCATGAACAGGCCCTTGGCTGAGTTTTATAGGTAGATTTGTTCATCTAGTTTATACTAGATGGACTCTGTGGTCCATCCAAATGATTCCTGCGCAGGTTCAACCCAAAGCGTGCAACATATTCCTCCTGCATCTTGTTTTTTCAACTTTATCATGTCTACAGGACACACTATATTTCACTGCATAACTGCACATCAAATAAAAGTGAATTGGAGAAAAGTGACATCTAACCAAACTTTGAGTCCTTGGTCAGGGACATAAACTATAGAAAGAAAGAGTCTGGCTAAACAATTTTGTTTAACAACACAGAGTAAAATATGGTAGTACCAATAAAGAATTTGGGTAAAACTTTGGAGCCTCTTGTTCTGAGCCATTCACTTGTAATGAAGATAAATACCCGTTAGTGAATCACTCTGGTGGTAAACAAGAGACAAGGTAATGCCTTTGCTTTCACAGCATATGTATGGCCTCTCTGTTGGGACTAGTGTGTGGAAGTTGCAATGGCCCAGGGTACAGTCCTGCGATCCTGAAGTTGCTACAATGTCATCTCTATACACTCTTTTTGTAAATTTATGTCTGTTTACGTATATAATCTTTTTTCTTTGCAGAAATCTCATTTTGCTGTGAATCAAAACTAGTCAACTGGAGTGTCCACTGCATTATCAGTGAGGTATAAGAATGGTCCAGATTGGTATCCGATGTACAGGAAATGGGTAATGACCCTGAGTTGGATAGAATAGGTCTGGTAGCCCGAGGCCCAGGAAACACAAGCATAATATGGATTTTTAATGTCTTTGGTACAGTTCCAAGCAAATGTGTTTTTTTCCACTTTACATCCCAAACTCAGGTAATGAGGGAAAAGTTATTGTAACAGAGACAGAGTTGGAAACAATGAGGTCTGCCAGTCTGACCTCTCATTCTAATCACTTGCCAGACATTCATCCAGTCAAGCTGCTATAACACAGTAAAGGAAAGGTCTTAGAATGTCAAATAACTGGATCTAGTCCTGTCACTTCTCATTTTGCTTATGCCTGGCTGTATAACCCAGAGCAGGTCACTTATCTCTGGAATTTTCCATCTATAGAGTTATATTGCAGCTAAGCGCTGACCTACCAGAAAGCAAGAGCGCAGATGTCAGCACCTCAGCACCCTGCTGTTGCATTTGGGTTGCTCAGCCCAAGGATGGTGACACATGCCTCTGTCCACAGAGCATAGATGTGTGGCTACCACTTCCTGCTGTGCCTCCAACCCTAGGCCCAGAAATAGTCTTTCTATTCTTTGGTGATTTTTTTTTGTTTGTTTATTTGTTTGCATATGTTATTTTCTTTGTAGGTTATAAGGATGTGGGGTAAAAGAGGAAGGCTACTGATCTAGGATCTCTGTGGGAACTGGATTTCAGTTATGATTCCAAGCACTTGTTTACACCAGATAGGTGTGGTTAGGCACTGATGGATGAGGAATGGTGTGTCTGGCAAGGCAGGAGAGGATCCAAAGCAGAAAGAGGGTAACAGAGGATGACAAGCCCAAGAATGGATCCCCTAAGGGTTCCAAGACCCATGCAGAGGGGCCCAGACTTGCATAGATCCCTACAATAGGTAGCTGGCATGAGGAAGTAAATTTACAGGAGGCAGTTGGTTCTTTAGCCCAGGGACTTCCCTTTATGGCCTAGCAACCAAGGTCTTGCGGGTTCTCCAGGTGGGGGCATGAAGAGTTGCTGCCCGAGCATGGCTGGCAGACCCCCCTAGATTCTCAAGATTTTACCACTATCCCTGGTATGTTGGCTAGTCCCTGGTATGTTGCTTCACTTTTTCCCCACCCTTGGATTCCCAGAAAAGGGATGCCAGCCTGTCTGCTTTGTCTGGGACAATTCCACTGTGTTTCTGAGAAGTGCTGACCTTCAAGTAGAGGTCTCCAGTCCTCCCTCAGTTCCACCCAGCTACAGAAAGGACATTCATTCCCTTCCTGTACCTTGACAACAGCGAGCCCACTCACCTGCTTTTGCAGGAGGAAAACCATGCTGGCATAGTTCCCCCTCTCTCCTCTTCCACCTCCTCTCAAAGTTTACTCAACATAGGCTGGAGCACCCACCGAATTGAAACCATTCTATTCAGAAGTAAGAGGGATGGGTAACTTGTTTCTGAGACCTTGATCTTTCTGAAGATTTCCTCATGTGCTTTTGCTGAGCCATGTCTAATTTTCCTGGTCTCCAGTTGTTCCTCTCAGTCACTACTTGCCCCCTTTGTTGGGTCCTTGGGACACAACAGTGTCTCCCAGGAACAGATGCACTGAGACGCTGCTACTCCCAGCTCCACACACACCAGAAACCTCATGAAAGCTACCTGGAAAAGTAGCTGGCCTGTAATTACTCCTCAGGACACTGCCTAATTTCTCTTTCCTATCTAAGAAATTTTTACATCTGTAGAAAATGATACCCAGTTTTTGTTTTCAAAATTATGTAAAACCAAAAAGTACAAAAGAAGGTAAAATATTCACCATTGAATAGCCTGTACCAATAGTAGGTAAAATTGTTCCTGACAGTTCTCAAGATATAGAGATAGGCGTAATATCACAAAAATGGGATCTTATTACTTTTTAGTTTTTTTAAATCAAAAGTACTGTTTGCTTGAAGGTAAATGAAGAAAAAGACTGTTGGGAAACTAAAGTAATTGTTGAATATCAGAAAAATGTTTCCTGACCACATGAGATCCTAATTCCTAGAAGAACACTCTTTGTTTGGGGTGGAGAGGCAGTGAGGAGGAGTGGCAAAGCTTTAAAATTTGGAAATAACTACTTTGTAAAATTCTTTTTGTTTTAGACACTGACTTTTCAGGCCAAAGCTTTCATTTTGCATGTGGTTTTTAAGCTATATTCTTCAGAAATAAAATCAAAAGTCACCAAGTGTTTGAATTATTCTTTACACTCCTGCTTCAAAACTTTTGCATTATTCTTGCTATATAAATAGCACAAAAACTTGTCCTTGCACTGGCATATATTTCCAGTGAGGGGGAAAGAATGGGAGAGATTCAGAAGATCTGCTCTCTGGAGAAAAACCATTTGAAGGAAGCTAGTGTGGCTTTCTGCTTAATTATTCTTTTAATAACAGTGGTCTAACAACTATCTTTAGTCAGGTTTCTAGAAAATTAGTCTTCCCACTCAAATCTGCCCTATACCATGTGACTTAAAAAATTAACCCTTATCTTAATGACATTTATGTATATATGAATGTTCTTATAAAATTGCCTGGAAAGGGTAGTAGGTAGGTATTAGAGTAAGTGTAGTGCTTAAAAAGGTATGAGCCATCTTTCAGTACAAGCGGTACTGAGCTCAAAACACCATGGCTACACAGGTCTTTCAAACTTTACTCACATCTCTTTCTTAACATTTCAGGAGGTTCAACAATATAGGTCTAAGTTGTGACTAGTATCCTGATCTTCTGTGCTTTAACATCCCAAACTCTCTGGCCTCTCACATTTTGCATGCTGGGGTAGAACTTTCCCTTTAACTCCTGCCATTTTGTCCCTCCATCTTGGCCTCTCAATCATCAGTCTCTACCGGTGTGCTCAGGTGGTAACATAAAGCTGTGCTATAAGCAGCATCCTTTCTCTCTCAAGAATGTGCTTGTACTTTCTCTTAACAGTGGGGAAAAGATGAGCAAACAATATCCAATTGTTCTGTCATAGAAAGAGAAAAGCAGGGAGTCTGTGAACCCATTGTGCTACTGATCTTTGTCTAGTCACACTAGCTTTGTGGCTGAGCTCTTGGGAGAAGTGGTACTAGAAGGTGGGTGGCAGATTGTTTGAAACCTTATCATCTCTCTCTTGATTTCTCTGTTCCTGGAGGCAGAAAAGAGTGGAAAATTAAGTATGTGGCGGTGGTGCTACCTCATAATTAGTGCTTCCAAATATCAGAAAAAGCAGATTTTCCTAGCATTCACAAGCATGGAAAGGGTCTTTTTAACAGTTGTTTTTCTTAGACCAAGGCTTCTTTGCTAATGATTCTGAGTCTAGGGTGTGTGTGTGTGTGTAGTGAGGCCTTGGGTACAGAATGAATGGAGTAAAGAAAAGGAAGAGAACAATAAGAGGAAAAGTGTGCATCAGGTGCTTTTTAAAAAATCAATCAAACAAAAATAGCAAAGCGATGTCTGTGGACAGCTTTGCTGGCTGCGACCAGAGCTGAAAAGAAAAGGCTCTGCCTGCAGGGGCTGCATAACAACAGAGCTCTGATTGGCCAGACCTGTGCAAAGAATAAGCCCATAGCAGGGGCTCTGAGCAGCACTCATGCAGGCAGCTGAACTAGGGCAGGCCCAAGCAGGCTCTGCAAAGACATGCTCTGAATGATCCAGAGTACAGCTGTCGGCTAACAGCAGTTGTGAATCCTGATAGCATTGCGGTTGTTAGCCCAACACTTAACATTATGGCATACTGCCTCTACTTACGCTCCTACCTCCCTGCCTCCCATGGCAGGGACTTGTGTTCTCACAGACCATAAACTATTCAAGACAGGGTCTCAGTAATGGAGAAATTGGCTATGGTGGAGCCTGGTTTCTAGTTCCCTATTAAGCATTAATTAGTGAGGACATCTATGATTAACAGAAGACTTACTATCTGTTGATAACTGTGGAATATACTTCACCCTATTAATCCATAAGCCCTCACAACAACTTAAGGGGATAGAAACAACTAACCCATTTTCCAGATAAGAAAACTGAGTTAGAGAGAGCCCCAGGAATACATAATCTGTAACTATGTGAGGGACATATGGATGCTCCAATATCTGCTGGTTGACAGTAGCTAAGGGTCAAAAGGACAATTAAATTGCTTTATATGCAACAAGTCTTCTGACCAACTTTGGTCTGAAATTTAAGTATTAGGATCAGCCAATAGTTCTTATTATTTAAAATAAAATATCAGGAGAAAAGATAGATAAATCTGAATATTTCTCAATGGGGAGTTCATATTAATAATTGATATGTGATGGAATCACAAATTAAATACTTGAAAGTAGTTTAAAATAAATGAACTGGGTCTATATGCCTAAAAAAAACTTAATTTCAAAAACATTGTTGACTGAAAAGACCGCTCATAAAATAATTCATGCAGTATGATATCATTCAGGGAAAAAATGTAAATATACAAACGAGTGTTATTTCTGATACATAAATTTGTAATAAGCTAATAAAAACAATGGCTGGAAGGATACAAATCAAATCCTCGACAGTGATAGCTGAAGAGAAAGAAAGGGGCCTGGAATAAGGAAGAAGAGCAAAGTTGTTTTCAACTTTAACTGTAAAGATAGTTTACACACACACACATACACACACATTTAGAAACTATTTAAGCTTAAGTGACAAGTAAATATTTTAAATATGAGCAGGCAGATGTGTGGCTTATAAAATATTATTCTCTTGACTTTTCTGAATTAAAAAAGAAAAATTGGAGATTCATCTTTCCTGGGAACATCTTCATTTGTGCCACCCTGTTTGAGTGGGTCTAGAAATTAATCCTGGCTATTGATCCTGGGAACACCCTGTAGGACCAGGAGGGATAGTAAGAGATGAAGATGTATGTGCTGTATTGAAATTAAAAGAAAGCAGGAGCAGTCAAGAGCCCTATATTTCAGAGGGGAAAGGAACTTGCAGAAATCTTAAAGATGTTACTCCATGATGTCTAAACTCTTCTCCTTCCCTCTTTCTTCTCAGCCTGAAAACAGCCTTTACTAAACTCCTTCTCTAAACAGAGCTCCAGCCAATCTCAACCATCTATATATGCTAATGTTATTGCTATATTTTTCTAAGTATTTCAAAGTAATGCATGCTTATCTGTGAAAACAGATTCTCATTCCTTGCACCCCATTTGCCTTCACTACTCAGAAAATGAGGGCAAATAGCATCTCAGGTGGAAAGAGAGTTGGGGAACGTTCCAAGCGCACCCTACCCTGCAGTCCAGGGTGGAAGGGAAACTGCCCATGTGCCCCCAAGGGGAAGATGGAAAGAAGAGAAAAACAGAAAAGGAGGGCAAAAGACTTACATGTCTTTATTTTCCCCTCCCAGGATGACTTCCCAGGCCAAAGGAGGCAAGGTGGAAATTTATAGGTAGGTATAAGGGAAACCAGAGAACATTTAGGGTAGGCACTCTTCCCCGAGCACAGCCTGGAGGAGCTCATGAGCATGTTGGCAGGGCCATACACAAAGCCACAGTCATGGTGGCCCACACAGTAGCTCAGCAGAAGAACATAGAAATGGCTGGATGGGCAAGCCTATAACAATGCTTTTCAAACTCCCAAAACACAGACCACTGGTGGTGAGCAGTGACCCCAAAAGTTTATAAGTGCTCTAGGGAGAGGCCATGGAGTGCTAAGAGGGTCCTAGGTTAAGAAGTACCACATTGCCCTCCCAAAGGCTCCTTGAGACCAATGGTCCTCAAACCAGAAGCCAAACTAGAGCAGCCACAACACAGTGGAGACTGGAAGGAGACCAGAGGATAGCATTTGTCTCAAATCCCCCTTCTTTCCCCCTACCATGAAGTTGCTCTAGTCTCCCTTAACCTCCAAGAGCCATCTGGGAGAAGAATGCCAAACAACTCCAACTCTCTTTGGGATTAGTTATTTTACCCTAGAAACTGAGGGATCATTAAGTGACAAGGTATTTTTCCCCTAGCCAGTACTTTCGAGACTCAGATCAGTCACAGAATAATGGTAAAAGTCACATGAGCCACATTTTCTTTGGATATTTGAATGCACTGTGAATCAATTGGTACATGTGATTTATAGTTCAGCTTTGTCCTCAGTAGTGAGAATAAATATGAGATTATAATCAGGGGAGGCACATGGAAGGAAGACCTTTCTAGATCTCTGTAGAAACTTAAATTCTGCATGTTCATTCCATGACCTTTCTAAATATTTAATTCTTGTGAAACATTAATTTTTGTTTGCTTTAACAAACAAAATTTAATTTTGTTTGTGGCTTAAAAGGCTATGGTGAAAGGGATGGAGTTTCAGTTTAGAATAGGGACTATGAAAAGTAGAAAAACTAAACAGAAATTTTTTTTTCATGTGTACATGCACACACATATCCACATGCAGAATCCACAAATGAACCAGATGGATGCTCTGATACCAAGCTGCTAGGCAATTACCAGGACTATAGGATTAACAAAAGTCCAAGTCCAAAATTCAGAAGGCAGTTAATGGACTTAGCATCCATCATCTCTGGCATCCCTATAATTCTTTGCTGAAATGAAATATAAAATAGGGCCTAAAGAAGTTTGGCTCCAAGCAAGTAAGTGTTCCCTCACTTGCTTGGTCCCAGCAGCTCTCCATGGAAGTGACAGCGAGCCCACCCAGATAGGGTAAGTTTTGCAAATGCAAGCAGTCCTGCCAGTGGTGGGGGTGGAGATGAGGCTTCTTGGCTCCTTGCAGCAGGACAGGGAAAAAGGTACACATTTAGCCCCACCACATTCTCCCACCTGGGCAGTGGGAGCTCCAGGCAAGCAGATGAGTGCCTTTCTGTCCAGATCCATAAGCTGTCCCAAACTGAACTCTACTTAGCTCAACTCCTACTGCCCGCCTGCTCCCTGCAGAGTGAGCCTGACCCTTACTGGCTCAGCCTTCTCTTCCTTATTTGGTTTAAATTACTTCTTTGAACTTTGGTCTCATTATTTTTGGACCATCATTTGGCCTGGGAGATTTTTTTTCCACGGTTCCTTCTGTTCTCCTTCCTTTCACTCTCTTGGATGGGCTTCCCGAGGTCTCTTTTTTGTTCCTTTTGGGTGGCTTTTATTACGTTCATGCATCTTAATCTAAGTTGGGTGAAGCTCCAGGAGCATTGTCACCCTGTCCTCTTCTCTGGATGGTGCTTGTTTAGTTGTTTGGGGAGCTCTTCAATTTAAAGGGCTGAGGGAACTATTCTTTAGCATATGATGACCCAGACCATGGAATAGCCTTTTCTAGTTTGATGTGAGAAACCAGGTTCAA
Organism: Neogale vison; assembly: GCF_020171115.1. Lineage (NCBI taxonomy): Eukaryota > Metazoa > Chordata > Mammalia > Carnivora > Mustelidae > Neogale > Neogale vison. Next base: position 27,995,304 of record NC_058093.1, read on the forward strand.
CTGTCATCTAGTGCTGCCACAACTCACTCCCTGATCTCAGTGACAAAACCATAGGCCTGGAGTTGCCCTTCAATGGTCAAAGATCCCATGGCACTATTTATCTCTTCCCTAAGAGCAAGAGTTTGCTATGGCATTTGAATTTGTTTGGGTGTTTTGAGCTGTAAGTAACAGAAAGCTGTATATCTCAACTGGCTTGAACAATTAAGAAAACAAGTTACTTTTCATAACAAAATTCCATGGATAGGTAAGTTCCAGAGTTGGCTAATAGAGGGCTCCATGACATCAGCAAGGCTCAAGTTCTTACCATTCTTCTGGTCTAGAACCCTTGCTGGGTGAATTGAGTTTGTCCTTGCGCTAACTAACTACTGGCTATAACGTAGCTACTACAGTCTTTTTCTTTTGTTTTCCTTTCTTTTCTTTAATATTCAGTTAGCCAACATATTAGTTAGCACATCATTTAGCACACAGTTTTAGGTGTAGGATTCAATGATTCATTATTTGCATATAACACCCAGTGCTTATTACAACACGTGCTCTCCTTAATACCTATCACTCAGCTACACCATCTCCCCACCCCCTCCCTTCTGCAACCCTCAGTTTGTTTCCCAGAGTCCAGAGTCCCTCATGGTTTGTCTCCCTCTCTGATTTCTTCCCATCCAGTTTTCCCTCCCTTCCCTCTGCACTATTCCTTATGTTCCACATATAAGTGAAACCATATAATCGTCTTTTCTCTGCTTGACTTATTTCAATTAACATAATCCACTCCAGTTCCATCCATGTTGCTGCAAATGGTAGGTATTCATCCTTCCATCATATTGCATATATAAACCGCTTATTCTTTATCCATTCATCTGTTGAAGGATATCACAGCTCCTTCCACATTTGACTATTGTGGACATTGCTGCTATGGACATTGGGGTGCATGTGGCCCTTCTTTTCACTACATCCATATCTTCAGTGTAAATACCCAGTAGTGCAATTGCTGGATCTTAGGGTAGATCTATCTTTAATGTCTTGAGGAACTTCCATACTGCTTTCCAGAGTAGCTATACCTGCTTTCCTTCCCACCAATAGTGTAAGAGGGTTCCCCTTTCTCCACATCCTTGCCAACATCTGTTGTTTCCTGTCTTGTTAATTTTGGCCATTTGAGCTGTTGTAAGGTGGTATCTCATTGTGGTTTTGATTTGTATTTCCCTAATGGCCAGTGATGTTGAACACTTTTTCACGTGTCTGCTAGCCATTTGTATGTCTTCTTTGGAGAAGTGTCATTCCATGTATTCAGCACATTTCTTGACTGGACTATTTGGTTTTTTGGGTATTGAGTTTGAGAAGTTCTTTATAGATCTTAGATATCAGCCCTTTATCTGTAATGTCACTTGCAAATATCTTCTTCCACTCTGTGGGTTGCCAGAAAAGACCCTGAATCTCCAGGGGAATGTTGGAAAAGAAAACCAAAGCTGGGATCATCATGATGCCTGACTTCAAGCTAGATTACAAAGCTGTGATCATCAAGACAGCATGGTATTGGCACAAAAACAGACACACAGATCAATGGATCCATTGATAACCCAGAAATGGACCTTCAACTCTATGGTCAACTAATCTTCAACAAATCAAGAAAGAATATCCAATGGAAAAAAGATGGTCTCCTCAATAAATTGTGCTGGGAAAATTGGAAAACCACATGCTGAAGATGAAACTGAACCATTCTTTTACACCATAAAGAAAGATAAACTCAAAATGGATGAAAGACCTCAATGTGACACAGAAATCCACCAAAATCCTAGAGGACAGCATAGGCAGTAACCTCTTCGACATTGGCCACAACAATTTCTTTCAAGACAAGTCTCTAAAGGCAAGGGAAGCAAATGCAAAAATGAACTTTCGGGACTTCATTAAGATAAAAAGCTTCTGCACAGCAAAGCAAACAGTCAACAAAATTAGCCACTGCAGTTTTACCCACAATGTCCAGCTAACTGTGAGCATTTACAAGTTAATTTGTCTTTCAAGACCTTTATGGGGCACCTGGGTGGCACAGTGGGTTAAAGCCTCTGCCTTAGGCTCAGGTCATGATCCCAGGGTCCTGGGATTGAGCCCCACATCAGGCTCTCTACTCAGCAGGGAACCTGCTTCCCTTCCTCTCTCTCTCTGCTTGCCCCTCTGCCTACTTGTGATCTCTCTTTCTGTCAGATAAATAAATAAAATCTTTTTAAAAAAAAAAAGATTTTTTTTCAATTTATTTATTTTCAGAAAAACAGTATTCATTATTTTTTCACCACACCCAGTGCTCCATGCAATCCATGCACTCTATAATACCCACAACCTGGTACCCCAACCTCCCACCCCCCCCACTTCAAACCCCTCAGATTGTTTTTCGGAGTCCATAGTCTCTCATGGTTCACCTTCCCTTCCAATTTACCCAAATTCCCTACTCCTCTCTAACGCCCCTTGTCCTCCATGTTATTTGTTATGCTCCACAAATAAGTGGAACCATATGATAATTGACTCTCTCTGCTTGACTTATTTCACTCAGCATAATCTCTTTCAGTCCCGTCCATGTTGCTACAAAAGTTGGGTATTCATCCTTTCTGATGGAGGCATAATACTCCATAGTGTATATGGACCACATCTTCCTTATCCATTCATCCATTGAAGGGCATCTTGGTTCTTTCCATAGTTTGGCGACTGTGGCCATTGCTGCTATAAACATTGGGGTACAGATGGCCCTTCTTTTCACGACATCTGTGTCTTTGGGGTAAATACCCAGGAGTGCAATTGCAGGGTCATAGGGAAGCTCTATTTTTAATTTCTTGAGGAATCTCCACACTGTTCTCCAAAGAGGCTGCACCAACTTGCATTCCCACCAACAGTGGAAGAGGGTTCCCCTTTCTCCACATCCTCTCCAACACATGTTGTTTCCTGTTTTGTTAATTTTGGCCATTCTAACTGGTGTAAGGTGATATCTCAATGTGGTTTTAATTTGAATCTCCCTGAGGGCTAATGATGAGAGCATTTTTTCATGTGTCTGATAGCCATTTGTATGTCTTGATTGGAGAAGTGTCTGTTCATATCTTCTGCCCATTTTTTGATGTGTTTGTCTGTTTCGTGTGGGTTGAGTTTGAGGAGTTCATTATAGATCCTGGATATCAACCTTCTGTCTGTACTGTCATTTGAAAATATCTTCTCCCATTCCGTGGGTTGCCTCTTTGTTTTTTTGACTGTTTCCTTTGCTGTGCAGAAGCTTTTGATTTTGATGAAGATTTTAAAAAAGACCTTTATTTTCTCATCCAAAATAGCAATAACACTATTATTAACTACTTATATAACAATCATTATATGACAACCAGTCTTCTAAGCCTTCTCATATGTCAATACAACTGCACAACAATGCAGTGAGATAGGTACAATTACCATTCACATTTTAAAATGAAGAACTTCAGGGCAGCTCAGTTGGTTAAGTGTCTGACTCTTGATCTCAGCTCGAGTCTTGTTCTCAGAGTCATGCAATTGAACTCCATGTGAGGCTCCACCCTGGTGTGGAGCCTACTTAAGAAAAAAATTTAAAAATTAATAATTAAAAAATAAAAATTAAAAATTAAAAAATTAAAAAATATATAAAATGAGTAAACTGAGCCACAGATAAGTTAAGTGACATTCTGTAACCACATAGCTACTAAGGAACAAAGCTGTGACCTAACTCTATAGAATCCTTGACCCTAACCACTCTTTTTCCTGTCTCTTAATGAAATGGTAAGTCAAGGGATGCCTGGGTGGCTCAGTCAGTTAAGCAACCAACTGTCGATTTCGGCTCCAGTCAGGATTGTGGGAGAGAGAGAGATCAAGCTCCACTTTGGGCTCTGTGCTTGGACCAGAGTCTGCTTAAGATTCTCTCTCTCTCCCTCTGCCCCTCCTCCCACTTGTGCTCACACACTCTCTAAAATAAATAAATAAATCCTTAAAAAGAAAAATAAAGAAATGGCAAGTTAGTTAAAACAATGCTTACCTACCCATGACCAGAACAAGTTTAAATAAGATAACACAAGTCAAGCATTTACTCGAGTGACATAAGGTGTAACAAGTGCTCAATGAATACTAGGTAAAAATTCAACAGTCCCTTCAAGTGTGTACAGTTCAGCCTGGTGCAGGTTGAGAGAAGGAAAAAGCCCCTTACTGGTTCCCTTGGGCTAAGTCTCCTTCCCCTGTGCCACTCTTCTAGAAAGTAAACTAGATTTGATTTACTTCCAACTCACACCTTACACTTTAATTTTTAACAAACCAAGGCTAAACTTTCAAAAATACAAGGTTATTTGATCTAAAGACTCAGCCTGTATCTCTACCTCACTGTAACCTTGGGATCTTTCCCTAGTCTTTCCCTGGACATAAGGAAATCCTACATTGCCATCAACCCATACTGGTTTTCATCCACTTCTGGCAACTGTACAGTCCTATCTTTCAGTGTTTTCTCCTGAAAAAAATCAGGAGATATTTTAAATATAAAGAAAATCATATAGAACAACAAAACATACACAGGCACAACCACAGATATTTTTGAAATGTTAATATGATGATAGATTTCAGGGTTTATAAAACTAAATAAGTAAACCACTAAAAATACAGCTGAAACCCCCTTTTCTCCTCCTTTCTCCCTTCTTTAAAGGTGTGTATCTCATTTGCACTTCTTTCTGTGTTTTCAGTACATTTGTCTGCAAAAATATTTGCTATTATTTTCTGAGTGTGGTAATTTTAAAGGTAAATGGTGTCATACTGTAAATAAGATTCTGCAACTTGCTTTTTTTAAAGCCAATGTTTATTTTCACTCATTTTGTTTACGCTTCTGTTTCTTTTTAAATCCTTATTTTTTTCTCCTCCCCTGCCTTTAGTTGTATTAACAAAGCTGTAACAATTTTTTACCCCCCTCCTCTGTACCACCACCACAACCACCTTTTCCCCATGGGATTTCTGGTTTAGAGGTTCAATTGCATTTCCGCTAGTCTAATCATTACTCGCAGATTTGTTTTTGTGTCTCTCTCTCTCTTTTTTTTTTTTTTTTTTTTTTTAGAGAGAGAGAGAAAGCGGGAAAGGGAAGGAGGGGCACAGGGAGAGAAAGAGAGAGAGAAACTCAAGCAGACTCTGCACTAATTGGGAAGCCCAACTCAGGGCTAGATCCCAGGATGCAGAGATCATGACCTGAGCTGTAGTCAAGGGTTGGACACTTAACTGACTGAGCCACTCAGGCACTCCAGTGACAGATTTTTAATACACATGCTCATACATTTTTCCTAGATCTTAATTTATTTATTATCTCTAGCATCCTCTTAGATAAGCCAAGGATGTCAGTATGTTTAACTACTCAACACTTCCACCATCAACAATCTTTGGTGTTTATCATCTCAACTTCCAGCTCTCTCTCCTTTTTTATCACAAAATTTATGTTTCCACTGTCAATAATTCATGCACTTACTGAAATACTTTACAACTATTTTTTTTCTTCCTTCTAATTCTTCCCTCAAATTTCACCTTTCTCCTTCCTGAACTATGCCAGGGAGTCTGTGAGCAGTAAATACTCATATTCTTTATGTAGCTGAATGTGTCCTTGTTTTTCCCTCACAACTGAATAATAAGCTGAGTATGAAATTCTAAACTGGCTTTTTTTTTTCCTCAGTGCTTTGAAGATATTAACTCATTTGTATTTGGGGGTCTTATGTGGCTGAAGATAATCCCTTTGTCAAGTTAATTTTTATTCCTTTGTAGCTAAGCAGTCTTTTCTTTTTGGTAGGTTTTAATATTTATTTTTTATCATTCACATTCCACAATTTTGCTATAGCATAAATACATGTAAGTTTATTTTTACTTGTTCTGTTTGTATTTTATGTGAAATTTTAACCTAAGGATTCAAGATTTCAACTCAGAGAATTTATATTATTGTCTGCATTTTTCCCCTAGACCTCCTAATCAGATGGATGCTGGAGGCCCTCAATCCATTTCCTATACCTCTTACCTGTCCATCACATGCTTATACGTCTATATGTATAATTTCTCTTTCTCTCTGTATTTTGTTTGTATCCTTGAGCTTTGTTTTCCCATTGTGTTAGGGTTCTTCAGAGAGAAAAACAGAATCATAGATAATTGTATACATACATGTCTACCTGGGCCACAAATCTGAATACCTCTTAAGAAGTCTCCTCTCCCAGGTGTGCTTGGCTCTGCTCTGGGCTCCCTGTTTCCCTACCTGCCTTCCACCTTCTCCAAGCACCCAGCTCAACTCTGTCCCATTCCAATGAAATACGAGCAATCAGCAGAGATGATGAACAAAACCAAGTGTCACTTCATGGAAACATAAAGGCTGAGACAGAGAGGGAGACAAATGGACAGACAGACAGAGAACCACAAACAGATATAGAAATTTCTGATGAAAACAGGGTCTTTAATCATCACCACTCCTTTTGCAGTCAAGTCACCAGTAAGAAATAGATGACATACTCAAATGGGGTAATTCAGGAGAGTCTAATAAAAGGACTGCTTGCAAGGGTGTGGTCAGAGTGAAGGGGAATCATGAAAGAATAGTTTTCAAGAAGTTTTCATGAAGTTTTTCATGAAGGAATAGTTTTCATGAAGTTTTCAAGATCAGCAAGAGCAGGAAGCTGACACCATTCCTAGGTCTAAAGAAGCCAAAAAATGGAAGTAATCAACAGAACTAGCAGAAGATGGCCATAGCCAGAGAAGATGGTTGCCTGGTAGGACTTAAGGCCTTTGATACAGACTCATGGTCCACTGCCAAGCCCTGACCAAGTAAGAAAAGAAACAAGGGGGCAAATACCACACACTCCTTCTTCTCCCACTCTCTAATGTCCTGTTGGTGCTCCTCAGGGGCCATACCCACCTGGAAGCCAGATTGCAGAGTGTTCCTACCACAGTCGTGAAAGGTCAGCCTCTCAGACCATACATGGAAAAGATCAAGCATGGATCTGGATGTGGTAAATAAAGACTACCCCAAGACTATGTATTTCTCAACTCACTTCCATCTTAAAAAATACATAAATAAGTTATTTTCCTTTTTCAGTTCCCAGTCTTAGCTACTGCCTTTTTGCTCTTCTACTTCATGGGTCTTTTTTTTTTTTTTTTTTTTAGATTTTGTTTATTTATTTGACAGAGATCACAAGTAGGCAGAGAGGCAGGCAGAGAGAGAGGGGAGAAAGCAGTCTCCCCGCTGAGCAGAAAGCCCAATGGGGGGCTCAATCTCAGGACCCTGAGATCATGACCTGAGCTGAAGTCAGAGGCTTTAACCTACTGAGCCACCCAGGCGCCCCATGGGTCATTTCTTGAAGGAGTAGTCTGTCTATGATTTAATCTCATTCATTCCCTTCCATTCACAACTTTGCAAACCCTGGAGTCTCTCTCCCAGGAGGACTGATTTCCTACTAAACTCTAAGCCCAGTCCAAACATTTCAGTTCTTCCGAACTTCTTTGAGACATTCCCTTCCAAAAGCCCCCTCCTCTCTTGGTTTCTGAGAGAGCACTTTATCCTGGTTTTTCTCTTGGGCTACAGTGACAGGCTAGAGAAGGAGCAGCTCTCTGGACTGAAGAAACAACACCTAGAGAAGACCATAAGGCTCTGAGGAGTGAGGCCACCAATGGCTGGAGGTGTTGTGGAAGGGTGAGGGTGAAGAACATGTTCTAGCAGGAGAAATAGCTTGTGGGATGACTGCTGCTTCTTGTTCATCATCAATGGCTGTGCAGTTGGCCACCAAACTCTACAAAGTCAGTCTTCAGAGCAGGAAAAGCTGAAGTGAACTAGAAGGAAGGTAAGTTTCCATAACGAAGACATAGAGAAAACTTGACAGAGGTATCTGTATGAAAAAATACCTAAATCTCAGCCATCCATCAACACTCTTGTCTACTTGATATGACCTCTACTCCCAGTCCACTTTTGGTTCCCTTCAGAGCTTTGGCTGGTAGCACCTAGCAGTGTCAGCTGACAGCAGTCGCCTTACAAGACAGCTGGACTATGGAACTCTAAGCAAACACAGGGCCAGTAGTGGGTCCTATCCTGGCAAGAAGCACCCCTTTTGTTCCTCTGACAAGTGAGAAGAGAGAAACAGGGTGGAAGGAGAGGAGGTATTGAAGACTGAATGGGCAAGTGGAATTCAAAGTCCTTTTTTTTTTTCTAAATTAAAGAGACATATTCTCTGCCAGAGCTTCTGGGCCTTGATACAGCAATAAGTCAAACACCAGCATTCATCTCCTTGCAAATGGGATCCACCTCCCCACCTTGGAGCATACAGAATGCAGTTGAAACGCCCAATGGAAAAAGCTGAGTATGGCTGGGCAGATCAGCGCAGGCCTTTGCCTCTAGATCCCCTGAGGTTCCTCCCCAGGAGTGCTTGACAAATATGCATGGCTTCAAGGCGGTCCAAGGAATGCAGCTGTCTCAGCCATTTACTACCCAGGCTCAAAACCACCAGGCAGGAAGAGCAGAGAGTGAAAATGGGGTAAGATCTGTCTCAGATGAGGTTTGGAAACAGGAGATACCCCTGACTGGGCAGGCGGAATTGATGTGGTCTGGCCTGGGGCAAGGGAATGGGCAGAATGACCTTCCTAGTTCTCGGCCAGCCTGGTGGGTCTATGAAAAGAGACATTTTATTCATTCTCGGGCTCTACCCAAGTGACTCTGAAATATTCCTAGACAGTTGCCAGGAGAGTCAATGGTGGGTAAAACAAAGTTCCAAGAGCCAAGAGTTCCAAGAGCCATTCTCTTCATCTCCCCTTTCCATGTGTTTTCCTTTATGTTGGTTTAAGATTCCCCTTTTCTGACATACTGTAAGACCCCTAAGGCCAGAGAGGCTCTTTGTTTTCTTGCCTCCTCCTGCAAAGCCCATGCTGGATTGCTTTAAGAAGAGAAATTACTGTTTGACCCAAGTTCATTTCTCTGGGTTACAATTTGTTCGCCACAGGCTATGGAGAGGATGAGCAGATGAGCTGTGGCAGGAATGACGAGGAGGAAAAAACCTGGAATCACGATTACTCATTTAGTCTTATTATTTGTATAATACTCTGATGCCCACTGAAGAGAAAGAGGGTTAGTTTAAAAGAAGAAGAAGAAGAAGAAGAAGAAGAAGAAGAAGAAGAAGAAGTGGAGGAGGAGAAGGAGGAGGGGGAGGAAGGAGAAGGAGAAGGAGAAGAAAAAGAAAGAAAGAAAGAAAGAGAAAATGTAGACACATTGCCGTCTCAGACTCAGAAAGTCAAAATTCTTACCTCAAAGAAAATTCCATCAAACAGAAAGGCTAAATGGCCCTCAAATCTGATATCTACCTACATTTGCATACATTGGACCCCTGCTGAGACAGCTCTGAGCAGACAGATGGATACACTGGAGAGATTTGGAGTTACTCAGGTAGGGCAAGCCAGAGGGAGTAAATCAGGAAAGCTCTCCTACAGGACAAAACGTTGAGTATGGGCTTGTGAAAGAGGGTAAAGTCCTAACAAGGAGAGGCAAAGTTAGTTCTCTGCAGCTTGTCCTGAACAGAAGACGGAAAACATGGAGGCTGAAGCATGCAGACCAGGACCGGGAAGAATTTGGCGGGAGCCAGAAAATAATGGGAAGTTGGGTATATGGTGAAATTGGGCTGGGGGAAACGAGGAGGTGGTGAGAGGCAGCCCTTAAAGCTCAGATTTAAGAGATTGGATTTAATACAATGGGACATACACAGCCAAATTGAAAATCCATCCAAATATCTGCGAAGGCATGCAAGAAGTTGTGGTCTCAAGGAGAACTGTGGGGACTCTGCTAATGCCTGAGGGTTTCCAGTGCAGGCAGATCAAGGTGAGAAAGAGAGACACTTTCTCATAAGAGCTCAGAATCAGGTGGAGGTGGTATTAGCAGCCAGCAAGTAAGGGCATGTACCTCTAACCAAGATTTTAAGAGAAATCTGCCCCATCCTAGAAAAGGAACAAAAGCCCCACTCTTCAGGTGGGGATGGATATAAAAAGGCTTGCTTTAACAACTGTGAATTACATCTGATACCTCAAACATGCAGGAAAGAACACTGGGAAGGAGGGCAGGAGAGGAACATCACTGCATGAACGTCCTTCATTGTGCTGGGCACCTAAGACCAAGAGCTGGCATGAGGGCTGGTCCTTGGCATTTGATGGCTGCCCTACACCCACAGCACAGAAAAGATATGATGTGGAATGGGTTCTTTCAAAAGTTCATCTTCTCCAGGCTGCTTTAGTTCTACAAATGACTTTTGGGTGTCTGTCAAGCCAGTTTCTGTTATTGGGAAGCACTAGGATGGATGCTTCTGCCCTAGGAGAGACGCTTGCATTCTAACGTGCCAGCAGGAAACTAAACAAGTAAACATACAAATAAGATCGTTTCAATAGGTGCTAAATACTATGATGGAAAGAAAATGTTTAGGCTGAGCAGATAAGGAAGTGGTGTGCTAGTGAGGAACATGCAGCAAAGGGGCTGGAGGCTGGGGTCCAGAGACTTGTCCAAGGAGTCAGTATTTGTGCTGAGGCTGAGGTAGCCATCAGGCACAACCAAGGGACCAAAGGCAGAACCTTCCTGGAAGACAGAGCAGGAAGTTCAAAGACCTTACCTGAGGCTGGGATTTATAAGAAGCAAATTAATAAGAGTCACTGCTAAGTGTTCATTGTTCAAAGAGTGAGGGAAGATGTCATACATATGAAAATGAAGATGAAATATCAAATGCTTCAAAGGGACTTAAAAGAAGTCAACAGATAAGAGAGAGACGAAGAGAAATGGACAGCTGGTGAGCAGCGTGTTTCCTGTGTGTGCACCCTCCCTAGTTAGTTAACTTGTGCTCATGGAACCTGCAAGAGTGTGGTCACCAAGCTCACACCTAAGGGCTGTTCTAGGAGATTGACTTCCAAGACCCTGAGCAGAGGCTAAATACATCTCCAGGAAAGCAGTTCAGAGGTGCAGAGAGAAAAGCATGATGAGCCAACGCCTGGGGCCTCCCTACTCTTCAGCGTGGTAATCACTGACCATGCTTTTGGGGCCTGTCTTTTCTGCAAGGTGGTTAGCACTTCAGGGCACATAGCCACGCTCAGTGCCTATCCACAATGTGACCATTGTGGTCACAACCAAAAGCATGGAGATTTTCTTCACGCCCTTGACCTGTGTTAATATTTCAAATCCAGGAGATAGGGAGATGGCTGGCAGTAAACACTGGACTTACTTCTGAGATTTGTGGGCTCCAGTCCTGACTGTCCCACCAGCTCTCCATATTACTTTCTCTTGGTGCATTTTAGTGTACCATATCAAAGATCAGGAGCTGGTTTCTAAGGGTTCTTCCAGCTCTGGCAGTCTCATAAAACATGCAAGGTTTATAATGGGAACATTAACAACTACATCCAGGATCCAGTCAAATGGAGCCAGGAGATCAGATCCTTTGGTTAGGAAAATATTTGGCTGCACTAATAGACATGTAAACAACAATAGCTTAAGTTAAAGGGGTTTATAATAGAGGCTGTAGTGTTTTAACACAGGCTGCCTCCTGAGTAGGAAAGAAATAAAGTTGAGTCAGAGGGGACTGACTCTCAACTAATGTACTTGGGGGATCAAAGACACTCAGTGTCTTCCACTTCCTAGCAGTGGAGGAAGAGCAAAGGAAAACAAGGTGGTGTCAATGAGGAGTAAGTGGTTTCAATATCAAAAGGAAGGGTCTAGGAGATGAGAGGTCTCTGTGTGGTCTTGACAGGGGTTGCTGAGATCCAGTGAGGATAGAGAGGGAACTAATGATCCTTTCTCAGCAGCCCCTAGCGTCACCACCTCCTAACGGCCCTTCCCACCCCTTTCTGCCTTACCCACATCTAGAACATTAAGAGAGAAGAGGTGGAAAGCAGTGAGAACATCAGAGCACATTCAGGAGTACAGGGTAACCTGCCTGCAGATGGCAGAGCTGAGAAGTGGAGACTGGTGGAACGGAAATTCAGCACCTCTCAGGAGGCAGGGTTGGGTTGACAAAATTCCAAATGGTCTAGGTACCAGCAGTGAGGATCAATAAGAATCTGCTCCACTGTCTGCAGGGATACCAAATAAGCAAATCCAGCTGCTCCCTTCCTGCCAAGGGCATCCCTGTGCTCCAAGGACCAGTCTCTTCCTGGCTCTAAGGAACTCTTTAGCTCCTGCCCCTCATGACTTGTCATGACTGCCATGTCACAACAGGACCATTTAACGTGATTGCCATGTCACAATGGATTTAAATGGTCATTTCTCCTATGAATGCCTTTTCTGCTTTCCCTCTTTTGAGATTTTAACTGCCACTGTCCCTGTCCCTGAAAATGTTGAATGGCACCAATATCACAATTTTTAGAGATCTCTAAATAATGGCTTTACTTTCAGCAATAGAATATCGTCAAAATAGAATTATAGAGAATATAAATTTCATGAGGTCTCATAAGTCACTAGCTCCCTGGAACATAGGTATTGTAAGGGCTACATTTTCCTGTTTGTTCACTAGTGATTCTCAATGATAAGATCAAGACCTGGCACATAGTAGGTGCCTAAAACAATTTTTTTTAATATGAGCAGCCGTGTCAGAGAGCATTTGTGTGTCACTCCAGCATTATACCGCACAATATCCTTTTCTGCCAATAATCAATCATCCTGCCAGAGGTCAAGTACTTTGACTATCTCCTGCCTCAAGTGAAATTTCTATCCATCTGAAGTTAGAGATGATCTTTCTGGATCTTCATGGTCCCAATGTCCATGTACCTTACTACTCACAGAATTTGTCCTGATTCTCCCAGGACCTTACAGGTTCTCAGGAACCCAGCTTCCCTCCTGGACCTAGAAGACAGTCACTCTTGCTTTCTGGGGCTCAGACCAGCCAGCTCCTGACTTTTACTCCGGGCCCTTTCTCTCTGCCACTTGCTAGTGCTTTGCACAAAGGCTTTGACAATTTATTGTGTATTGAGGCAGAAAGGGGTCAAGGGGAAGAGGAAGCCAAGGGTCCCAGATCTTCAGTGACAAGACAGTTTAGGAGGAAATGAAGTCCAGGCAAATACCCATCATTTCCTCCGAGCACTCTGCTCCCCCTTTTATTCATGGAAACAAAGTGGATATGAGGTGAAACATCTGTTTTGCTTTGAGAAGACTTCATTTGTCTTTTCTCTTTCTCCTCAGTTTTAACCCTCTCTCTGCTACTCAGAGTCCAGTTGCATCTTCTACACATATCCTCTCTCCCTGGGGACAACTAGGGCATAGTCTCCTTGAGGGGGATTAACCCACTTATAGATGATCTGGGATGACTTGTCTCTCCTCCTCCTTTGGCTACCATGAGTCTGAACTGAGCTCAGAGCATTACACAATGTCTGCCCACTTTATTATTCACCAACTACCTGCTTTTGAGAGTAAAGCACCTGACCAGCACCATGTTGCTCCTGGAGACCAGTGAGGAGCAGAACAAACATGATCCTTTGGGAGTTTATATTCCAGGTCAGGGGACAAAGGAGAAAACCAATAAATAAATAAGTCATCACAACTTGTGAAAAGTGCTTAAGAATACAACTAGAATGTAGTGGAAGGTTATAATGGGGGCAGAGTCCTGTAAGGTAAAGGAAGACCATGGAAAGTCAGGAAGGTCATGCAAGTCTATTCTGTAGAGAAGACATTTAAATTAAAATATTGTAGAAGATACAAAGATGACTGTGGAAATAAATGAGTGAGCAACTTCTTGCTAGACACGTCTCCAAAGGCAAGGGAACAAAAGCAAAAATGAATTATTGGGATTTTATTAAGATAAAAATCTTCACAACAAAGGAAACAGTCAACAAAACTGAAAGACAACCTATGGAATGGGAGAAGATATTTGTAAAGGACATATCAGATAAAGAGCTAATATCCATGATCTATAAAGAACATATCAAACTTGACACCCAAAAACTAAATAATCCATCAAGAAATGGGCAGAAGACATGAACAGATATTTCTCCAAAGAAGACATGCAAATGGCCAACAGACACATGAAAAAATGTTCCACATCACTTGGCATCAGGGAAATACAAATCAAAATCACAATGAGATACCACCTCATACTTGTCGGAATGGCTAAAATTAACAAGACAGGCAACAACAAATGTTGGCAAGGATGTGGAGAAAGGAGAACCCTCTTACATTTTTGGTGGGAATGCAACCTGGTACAGACACTCTAGAAAACAGTATGGAGGTTCCTCAAGACATTCATAATAGAGCTACCCTAGGACCCAGCAATTGCACTACAGGATATTTACCCCAAAGATACAAATATAGTGATCCGAAGGGGTTTCTGCATTCCAGTGTTCATAGCAGCAATGTCCATAATAAACAAACTGTGGAAAGGCCCAAGATCATCATTGACAGATGAATGGATAAAGAATACACACACACACACACACACACACACACACACACACAATGGAATATTACTCAGCCATCAGAAAGGATGAGTACTTAACCATTTGCATTGATATGGTTGGAACTGGAAGGTATTATACTTAATGAAATAAGTCAGTGAAAGAAAGATAATTATCATATGGTTTCACTCATATTTGGAATATAAAAAACAGGGCAGATCATAGGGGAAGGGATGGAAAACAGAGTAAGAAGTCATCAAAGAGAGAAAAACCATGAGAGACTCTTGACACTGGAAAACAAACAGGGTTGCTGGGAGGGAGCTGGGGAGGGATGGGATAATTGGGTAATGGGCATTAAAGAGAGTGCATGATTTGATAAACACTGGGTGTTATAAGCAACTAATGAATTATTGAACACTGCATCTGAGACTAATGATGTATTATATGTTGGCTAATTGAATTTAAATTTAAAAAAAAAGGAAAAAAAGAAACGAGTGAAGAGGATTTTAAGAAAAAAGAGTAATGACTTTGAAGGACATAAAAGAGCTTGGGTTATTCTAAGAATTGTATTTAAAAAAATAAAAATAAAAAGTACATTGACATAAAACTAGTGCCTAGTGAGTGAGACAGAAGGCAGTGACACAATGAGCTCAGAAAGGCAGTCAGTCAGGACAGGAGCTTACATTTTATGCTAGGTGCCCTGAGAAGTCATTGAAGAGCTCTGAGGGAGGTCATGGTCAGCTTGAGGGAAACACCTAGGGTTTTCCTGGAGTGACTCAGAGACCCATTCTTGCCCCAGCACCCACCTCCATGCCCACTCTCAGCAACCAGAGGGAGTTAAGATCATGCTTACTTATATCAGAGATTCTTTACTCTTCTGATAGAAGCAAAAAAGAGATACAGTTCAAATCAGTCCATTTGGCAAGCTGTAAGCAACTGGAAAATTTGGTCAATGGTCAACACTCAGCAAAAATGAGAATTTTGAATTATTATTAGAAGCTTCAATGATCCAGCCTCTCCCTGTCCCACATGACTGTGAATAATCTCAAATTTGTTATAGGACAGTACAGGCTTCTTAGGCCAGAGCATGTTTGCCAGATATTTCTACTCTGGGTGGTTATGAAAAAAATAATAATAATAAAATAAAATAAAGATATCTAATAACAGCCTAGACCTCTGGGGCCAGAGATTCATATTACACCCAGATGTGCAGAGAAAGTGTGGCTTCTTCATTTCTCTATAACTGATATTATCCTCCCCAGATGACCACATGTGCTGAGAAAAGAAAAAAGTAAATGCAACTCAATTGGGTAATTTCAGTCAGGTGCAATAATTTAAACAATGCTTTTAGGTAAAATGCCCATGTTCTCGGAATTTGACTTTGTAAATCTCCTTCCCCTTCCTTTCCCAGTATGGTTTCTGGGCATAGGAATGAGGGTGGATTATTGTGTCCTCAAAGCAGTGGGAAGAGAAGAGTTTCTTAAATCCACATGGCACCTTCAGGATCCTTGTTGGCCATCATTGTTGAGAAGAACCCTTTAGGAAGACTGTTCTATCCTGGGAAATCTCCTGGCATTGGCTAGCAGAACTCATGACTCAAACTCTCTTTTCAGCCTCTCTCTTTCAGTCCAGGAGCCCTCCCTGGTTGGCCTGTCAGAGCTCCTGCTGTTCTGTGGGTCATGCCAAGGGTCTAACTGAGACTTTTCTAGTTCTGGTCCATGCAACTTATTCCAGAACTACAAGGCTCTTTAACCCTGTTCCAGAAATCCACTCCCATGGCCTCAATGAGCTCCTTTTCAGCCCCTTGGCCAACTTCTCATTCCCACGTGTAGGCTGGGATGTCTGCAACCTCCTCATACCGTACAGGTACCAAGATAGTTTGAGAGAACTAAATCTAGTCCTCTCTTTACCAAATCATGGGGCACCAGCAATTTTACTTTGATGTGCATACCCCTAGGCTGGTGCTTTTCAAACAAGCCCCCCCAAGAGTCAAGGGAGATGTTTCCCTGCTCTCAAACTCCTTTATCTCCAGATACTTCAGATGTTTACATCCTTTATTATTACTATGTTAAGTTAGTCACCATAGAGTACATCATTAGTTTTTGATGTACTGTTCCATGATTCATTGTTTGCTTAAAACACCCAGTGCTCCATGCAATACGTGCCCTCTTTAATACCCATCACAAGGCTCACCCATCCCTCCTCCCCTCTAAAACCCTCAGTTTTATTCCCAGAGTCCATACTCTCTCATGGTTCATCTTCCTCTCTAATTCCCACCTCCCTTCATTTTTCCCTTTCTTCTCCTAATGTCCTCCATGCTATTCATTATGTTCCACAAATAAGTGAAACTATATGATAATTGTCTTTATCTGTTTGACTTATTTCACTTAGCATAATCTCCTCCAGTTCCATCCATGTTGATGTTAGTGTTGGGTATTCATCCTTTCTGATGGCTGAGTAATATTTCATTGTATATATGGACCATATCTTCTTTATCCATTTATCTGCTTAACCAAAGAAGTAAAGGATCTATACTCTAGAAACTATAGAACACTTATGAAGGAAATTGAAGAAGACATAAAAAGATGGAAAAACATTCCATGTTCATGTATCTGAAGAATAAACATTGTTAAAATGTCTGTGCTGCCCAGAGCAACCTATACTTTCAATGCTGTCCTGATCAAAATACCAATGGCATTTTTCAAAGTGCTGGAAAAACAGTCCTAAAATTTGTATGGAGCCAGAAAAGACCCTGAATCACCAAGGAAATGTTGAAAAAGAAAAACAAATCTGGGGGTAACACATTGCCTGATTTCAGGCTATATTACAAAGCTGGAATCACCAAGACAGCATGGTACTGGCACAGAAACAGACACATATCAATGGAACAAAATAGAAAGCCCAGACATGGGCTTATATCTATGATTACATAGAGTTGAGATTACAGATGGCTAATCTTTCGACAAAGCAGGAAAAAATATCAATGGGGAAAAAAAGTGTCTTCAATAAATGGCGCTGGGAAAATTGGGCAGCTATATACGGAAGAATGAAACTTGACCATTCTTTTATACCATACACAAAGGTAAACTCTAAATGGATGAAAGACCTCAAAGTAAGACAGGAATCCATCAGAATCCTAGAAAACATAGGCACTAAACTTTTTGACATAAGGCATGGCGACTTCTTTCAAGACACATCTCCAAAGGCAAGAAAAACAAAAGCAAAAATGAACTTTTGGGACTTCATCAAGATCAAAAGCTTCTGCACAACAAAGGAAACAGTCAACAAAACAACCCATGGAATGGGAGAAGATATTTGCAAATGACAGTATAGAAAAAGGGCTGATATCCAAGATCTATCAAGAACTTCCCAAACTCTGCACCCAAAAATCAAATAGTCAAGTCAAAAAATGGACAGAAGACATGAACAGACACTTCTCCAAAGAAGACATACAATGGCTAACAGACACATGAAAAAATGTTCAACATTATTAGCCATCAGGGAAATTCAAATCAAAACCACAATGAAATATCACCTTATATCATTAGATATATGGCAAAAATAAACAAGACAAGAAACAGCGAATGTTGGAGAGGTTGTGGAGAATGCAAGTTGGTACAGTTGTTGGTGGGAATGCAAGTTGGTATAGCCACTTCAGATGTTTATATCCTTATCGCCACCCACCATCCCATCTCTAGCTCGGCACCTTCCTTCCCCTCTTTCTCTGCCTTCATTTCTGTTTTCCATAGTCCTTTGAATTGCAAATAAGGGTGGCCTTTGGGAGGGTCATTTTTCTAGGCTGTATACTACTTTTCCCCTTGTCATCTATCTTAGGGAAAATACAGGTTTCTTCAGTCAAAAAGACAAAGAGGCAACCCACGGAATGGGAGAAGATATTTGCAAATGACAGTACAGACAAAAGGTTGATATCCAGGATCATAATGAACTCCTCAAACGCAACACACACAAAACAGACAAGCATATCAAAAACTGGGCAGAAGATATGAACAGACACTTCTCCAATCAAGACATACAAATGGCTATCAGACACATGAAAAATGTTCATTATCACTAGCCATCAGGGAGATTCAAATTAAAACCACATTGAGATATCACCTTACACCAGTTAGAATGGCCAAAATTAACAAGACAGGAAACCACATGTGTTGGACGGGATGTGGAGAAAGGGGAACCCTCTTCCACTGTTGGTGGGAAGGCAAGTTGGTACAGCCTCTTTGGAGAACAGTGTGGAGATTCCTCAAGAAATTAAAAATAGAACTTCCCTATAACCCTGCAATTGCACTCCTGGATATTTACTCCAAAGATACAGATATAGTGAAAGGAAGGGCCATCTGTACCCCAAAGTTTATAGCAGCAATGGCCACGGTCGCCAAACTGTGGAAAGAACCAAGATGCCCTTCAACAGACGAATAGATAAGGAAGATGTGGTCCATATACACTATGGAGTATTATGCCTCCATCAGAAAGGATGAATACCCAACTTTTGTAGCAACATGGACAGGACTGGAAGAGATTATGCTGAGTGAAATAAGTCAAGCAAAGAGAGTCAATTATATGGTTCCACTTATTTGTGGAGCATAACAAATAGCATGGAGGACATGGGGAGTTAGAGAGGAGAAGGGAGTTGGGGGAAATTGGAAGGGGAGGTGAACCATGAGAGACTATGGACTCTAAAAAATAATCTGAGGGTTTTGAAGGGGCTAGGGGTGGGAGGTTGGGGTACCAGGTGGTGGGTATTATAGAGGGCACAGATTGCATGGAGCACTGGGTGTGGTGAAAAAATAATGAATACTGTTATGCTGAAAATAAATAAAAAATAAATTTAAAAAAAAATACAGGTTTCTTTACTTGTGTCCTCCCTTTTCTTTCAGCAGTTTGATCTTGATCCCTGAAGCATTTTCTTTTATGTGGCAACAATCTCTTTTTCTGTAGGTCCAAATACACTAAATTATGGAGTAAATTATGTTCTGTAAATACTGGTTCTAGGTCTTCCGTATTCATGTAACCATTGACAAAATAGGAAAGATGTATGGTTGCCAAATAGCATAATGCTATAAACTAACAAATTTCAAAAAGACAGCATATTTGACAAATGCTGGACTGAAGGTTTGGGAGAGATGTGAAGAAAGAATAAACACTAGGCCTGGCCCCCAGTAAGCTAGACTAGCCCCCTAGTCTAGGCTAGACTAGAACAACGAATGTCTCAGTGGTTTACTGTGACCAAAATATGGATACAATCTGAAAGTGCAGCACTGGGGGGTCTAATATCATTAAAAATGATATTTCCATGCACTAAGAAAAATACTACCATTGTAAGGCTGAAGTAGCTATAAGTATGCTGATAACAGACGATATCCAAAATATATGGCAAAATAAAAAACTAAGCTAAAGTGCAAAACAGCACATATCATTAGTTACCATTTGCTCACAAGAGGTCTCATCCTCCTTCACTTCTCCCACCTCCCCAGACATACTCTTTGTTTCTCTGAGTACATATTTATATTGTCATGGAATAGCCCTGGAAGGATTCACACATTGACACACCCACATATGCACACACATCAATTTGTACTTTTTAAAACCACAGACATGCATTTATTCCTATTATTTTCTTATTCTTTATTTATTATTTCTATTAAAATCTAGATGATTAAAAAATGACCCATGGGTAGTAGACACGCAGAGAACAACTGAGTATCCAAAGAAGTCAAGGATTTCAGACACCTCCACAGATTGAAGCATCAGCAAAGGCTTCACAGAGGAGGCTAGGGGTGCCTGAATTTGGCAAAAGTGCCCATGATAAGAAAACTTGGTGATCCAGCTGCACAATCAGGGGAGTCTTCAGGCCCACGTTAAGAATCTGGCATTTGGGGGCTAGTAAATTCAGAGCCTTCACATCATTTTTGTTGTAAGGGCAAGACCCCAGATTCCAGGCAGGACCAGAAGTGGCTGGGCAGCACCTATGGTCTGCCCAGACAAACCAAGGTAAGGGGGAAAGAGTGTGGTTAGAAGTTCATGCTCAAAACTAAATCCTTTATGAGACAATGTAATCAAATCCTACACTTTTCAGAATTACCACTGTTGGTCTGGGCTTTTATAAGAGTTCCAACCCTTTTTATTATTTTTCCAGCATTTTTTTCCTCCTTTTGCTTTTGGTTTCACAACATACTTTGGCCTGCTCTCTGTTTCTTTGAGCCAGTTCATTGTTTCTCTGGAGACACTAAGAAGCAACTGCTCTCCGGACGTGAATTTTTCTCATGGGGTTTCCTCACTGATAACAAGTTGTCTCCCACTTCTGCAGGAAGGGGAGAAGTACTATGCATTTGGGACCAGGAAGAGGTCCAGAATGCTGGGGCACTTCAGAGATCCACAGTGTCTCTGAGTGGCGGTACAACATACACTCTCCAGGTCCTCATAGGTCATTCCTGGCCTAGGGGCATCAGCCTTCTATGCTGGACAGGGAACCCTTTGATTACCTATCTCGGGCCATAGATAAGGAAGATGGGAGCCAGTGACTAAGCTAGCTTAGTAGTCAGATCTGGACTACTAAGTCTGGCAGTAGTCAGATCTGGACTAATGTCCTGCATCCAATACAGAGCAGCCATTCCCTGAGGCTTCCCATCCCTCCTTTCACTGGAGGCAGGAACTGTAGGCAGCCATTAAGTGGTCAGTGAGGTTTTTTTTATTATTTAAATTCAATTAGTCAACTTATAGTACATCATTAGTTTCAGAAGTAGTGTTTAATATTTTATCAGGTGCATATAATACCCAGTGCTCATCACATCACATGAGTTTTAAAAAGAGAAGTCATGTGAGCTAAGCCATCTTCAGTCATTTACAGCTGACCTTCCAAGCAAGCTCACCCTTAATAACAGAGCAGATCATGGGGAAGGAGTTAAAACTGAAGTAGAATGAGTCTTCAGGATTATTTAGCTCAACCCCCCCCCTTTTTTTATTAACATATATTGCATTATTTGTTTCAGGGGTACAGGCCTGTGAAATCATCAGTCTTACATAGTTCACAGCACTCACCATAGCATATAACCTCCACAATGTCCATCACCCAGCCACCATATCCCTCCCCCATACTCTCCAGCAGCCCCCCATTTGTTTCCTAAAATTAGAGTCTCTTATTCAACCCCCTTATTTTACATTTAAGGAAACTCATTCCCAGGGCTAGCAGTGTAATGGCAAGGATCATTACTGGTGGGAACTGGTGAACTCACTTCCACATCATGGGATCAATTCATGGAAGTGTGTCATTTTCAGACTTGAATGCTCAAGAAGGAGTGTCTTAAGACAGAGTCAGGGATTTCAGAAAATGTGAAAGTACTTACGTCTATTGGGAAGGAAGATGTAGAGGAAGTAACTTTTCTGGTTACTGATGTGTGACACACCACCCCAAAACTTAGTGGCTTAAAATAACAACCACACATCTTTTGTTTGTGAATCTGAAATGTGGATAGGTCACCATGAGAACAGCTCATTTCTGTTCTGCTGGACATTGGCTGAGATAGCTGGAAGGTTGGGATCATCTGAAGGCTTATTTACTCTCATGTCTAGCTGTTGATGCTGGCAATCAACTAGACATCAGTTGGGGCTGGGACCAGAACTCTACATGTATCCCCTTCGTGTGGCTTACTCGGAGCACAATGTCTAGGCTCCTGGGGTGAGTGTCTTGAGAGAGACCCAGACATAAGTCAAACCATTCTGTATAATAACTTGGGCCTGAGAGTTACGTAGCATAACATATACCATATTCTATCTTTCAAAGCATTCACACAGCCTGGCCCAGCATCAAAGGGAGGGCCTCCAACTTTTGATGAGAGGAAGGCCAAATAATTTGCAGACACAGTATAAAACCACCATAGGAGGTCAGTTTTCAATTGACCTGATTTGGCGGTTCTTCCCAACTAATAACCAGGTAGGCCCTAGGTTAAGACGAAAATGTAGGGGATTCCTTGGGCCAACAGTAACCCCATAATGGAGGAATATTTTCATTCTTCTGGCTTCTGGCATTCCCGAATCCTTCTGCTCAGCCCAGATTATGTAGCTTAGGACACAGCTGTCTCAAGAGTTAAAAAACAAAAAATGACCTCACTTCTTTTCCAGGTTCCTGAAGCTGCAAATACAGTGAAGCCCATCAGAATATATCAAGTAGTTAGTGAGAGCATCACTGAGGGAGGAGCAGATCAGGTGACCACTCACTTTGAACAAACAAGGATAGGGTTGGAATCCCAAGGATCTTAAGAGAGCAAAAGAGAACTCCAGCAAAATGGTCTCTTGATAATCAATAATCACACATTGACACACCCACACATGCACACACATCAATTTGTACCTTTATAAAACCGGGTGGGCTTTGCCTTCTTTAGCTAGCCATTGGAGATTTTTGTCTCTCTGGTTTAATAAGGCAAGGCGCCCTCTGAAATTTTTAGGCAAAGTGTGACTAGAAAGGACCTAAGTGCTCTCTTTCTCTTCATACCTTTGGTGGGCTTTGTAAAGGTCTAGATTTCCCACCAGCCTGCATGCTTCTCTGGGACTGTCTGCCTTTATTAGAACATGAAAATGTGACAGATCAACTTCTTAGTCCCCAGTCACACCACCAGAAAGAAAGAAGCTTTGGGACTCAGAGAGTTAAGCCACATGGAATGAATAAATTCGACAAGTGAGGAGGTAGAGGCAAGTCACAGGCTAGAAATGGTCTGAAAGGAGGAAAAGAGAAGAAAAAGAACTACAAGAGCAGGTGAGTTAAAACAAAGGGGAAAGGTCACTAAAAAGATGCGGAAAGTTAGTCTTAGGAAAACAGTTTAAAGGAGAAGGGGTGCTGAAACTGAACATGGATGACAAAAAATTTGCCTTTGGATAGAGATGAGGAGTTTAATCCCCTACCTCTGAAAATCCACAAACCCACCCTGTGTGTACATTTGCCTTCTAAGGGCCTGATGCTTACTTAGATGGGGAGGAGTAGCAGGGGAGGAGTCCTGCTGACTGATAGGAATTCTATTCTCTCCCTCTCTCTGTCTCTAACACACACACACACATTGCACACACACACACACACTACAGTTTTACCGTTACATAATTACCAGGCAAAAAACATGTCCTTTAAGTTTTCCTGGCTCTGTCTCCTTAGACTGTTGAGGCCCATCTTCATCTTCCAGTCAACTCAGGGTCAGACCCCTGTGATAAATATAAAACCATAGCTTAAGTCTTGGGATTCAATAGGACTTTTGGGGCCATTGCCTGGATCCCCCATATAACTCCCCTAACAGGAAAGACTCCCTTGTCTCCTGGAGAATAGACCCCTACAGACGCTGTGCTCAGAGGACCTTTCTGAAGATTGATTGGAAATGGAGGACAAAACCAAGAAGTCCATCCATCAGATGTAAACCCTGAAATTCAAAAATGGGTAGTGTTGGAGAAGGAAATGGAGAAACAGATGAGAGAAAGAGAGGGGGGTGAGGGAGGAGGAAGGGATAGAGAGAAAAAAGGAAAAGAAGGAGAGAGAAGTATACATGAACAAGCATGCGTGTGTGTGTGTGTGTGTGTGTGTGTGTGTACAGAAGGATGACAGAGAGAGAAAGAGGAAAAAAGTTGACATTTGAAAAGTCTTTCCTTATGTCGAGGCCACAGTAAATCAGACGATAATGAAATTCTGCACAGATTAAACACCGAACAGAAAACTTGGAAGAAAATGAGGAATTATATCACAAAACCTCAGTGTCATGTAAATCTCCCTGAACAGGGAAATCAAAATGTTAGCAACAATTACATTCTTCTTATAACAAAATTGGTTCCAAAAATGGAAAGAAAGGATGGAAACACTTTCTGCAAATGATTAAAAGGAGAGCAGGGACCGTGGGGGGCACTGGGAAGGGAAGGAGGGTCTGGCAGCGATAAATATAGAACGATAATTTAAGAGACAGTAGGAAACGCTTTGTGTGTGTTAATTGGAAATGCATTCTAGAGGCTGCAGTGTGTTCACCATGAATGTCGTGACCTTGGGTTCCTTAAGGGAATGTGGGCTCCACCCTGTCCCCATGGTGAAGGGAAGAAGCAAGAAACCATGTCATTCAATGGATGAAAGAGTTTCCAGTTTATATGGTGGAAGGAACCATTTTGTTTTGTTTTGTTTTTGCTTTTCTGTTTCATTCTTTGGATTAAAGAGAAAAACACTGTGGGATTACAGCAAAGCCATCTTGTTTGCCAAGGAAAAAATCTCAGAGATGGGATAGTTTGAGAACAGCCTCACCCCGTGTTGAAGTGACAAGATGGATGCTCTTTGCTGCTCCTGGTCGCCAAAGATCCTGGTTAATCAAATGAGTGTTTGGCCAAGGGAAAGGGAGATGTTGGGAACAGGCCTTGGGAAGAGGATTCCTCGTGCTTATCTGGGGCAGTTTCTCTTCCTCCGGGGACCTGCTGTTGGCAGTGACAACAGTTCCTGGCTCTGTGTCTCAGAACAAAGGAGAATGGGTCAGACTGGCTCTGGTGAAATGTAGAACTGAGGTCTGTTATGCATTTGGACTGAAATCCTTGGTTTTTGAATGAGAAGAATGGTAAAGGATAATCCTGCACTCAGTTTCTTTTTTTTGTTTTTAATTTTGTTTTATTTTTTCAGTGTTCCAAGATTCAGTGTTTATGCACCACACCCAGTGCTCTATGCAATACGTGCCCTCCTTAGTATCCACGACCAGGCTCACCTAAACTCCCATCCTCCTCCCCTCCAAAACCCTCAGTTTGTTTCTCAGAGTCTGCAGTCTCTCCTGGTTCATCTCCCCCTCTGATTTCCCCCAATTCACTTTTCTTTTCCTTTTCCTAATGTCATCCATGTCATTCCTTATGCTCCACAAGTAAGTAAAACCATATAATTGACTGTCTTTGCTTGACTTATTTCACTCAGCATAATCTCCTCCAGTCCCATCCATGCTGATACAAAAGTTTGGTATCCATCCTTCCTAATGGAGGCATAATACTCCATTATATTTATGGACCATGTCTTCTTTATCCATTCGTCTGTTGAAGGACATCTTGGCTCTTTCCACAGTTTGGCAACTGTGGCCATTGCTGGCATGAACACTGGGGTACAGATGGCCCTTCTTTTCACGACATCTGTATCTTTGGGTTAAATACCCAGTAGTGCAATGGCAGGGTCATAGGGAAGTTCTATTTTTAATTTCTTGAGGAATCTCCACACTGTTCTCCAAAGTGGCTGCACCAACTTGCATTCCCACAAACAGTGCAAGAGGATTCCCCTTTCTCCACATCCTTTCCAACACTTGTTGTTTACTTTCTTGTTAATTTTGGCCGTTCTAACTGGTGTAAGGTGGTATCTCAATTTGGTTTTGATTTGAGTCTAACCCTTCACTCAATTTCTGCCAACTAACTTCTACTCTGTCACTTGTTTTTCAAATTGCCCCCTCCTTCTATCCCTTCACATGTATCTTGCAACACAACCAGGGCATTTAAGAGCTTAGGCCCCAACGATGTCCTGGGGCTATGGTGATGTCCAGATGCAAGGGTGGTACATGGGGAGCATAGCATAAATTTGATAAGTACTCAGTCTCCCAAGGCTCCTAGACCCACCTAATCAGAATCCTGATGGGGTGAGCAGGAAATCTGCATTATTAACAAGCTCCTGGGTAAGTTTCAGGTGGCCAGCCCAACCCCAGTCTCCAGACAAACCCCAGGAGGCACTGAACACCAAACTTCTTACTTAGAACCATATAAACTCTTCCAGACTGGAAGAGATTATGCTGAGTGAAATAAGTCAAGCAGAGAGAGTCAATTATCATATGGTTTCACTTATTCGTGGAGCATAACAAATAGCATGGAGGACAAGGGGCGTTAGAAAGGAGAAGGGAATTTGGGTAAATTGGAAGGGGAGGTGAACCATGAGAGACTATGGACTCTGAAAAACAATCTGAGGGGTTTGAAGTGGCGGGGGCGGGGGAGGTTGGGGTACCAGATGGTGGGTATTATAGAGGGCACGGCTTGCATGGAGCACTGGGTATGGTGAAAAAATAATGAATAATGTTTTTCTGAAAATAAATAAATTGGGAAAAAAAAAAACCTGTAACAAGTGGCTAACAATAAAGGGCTAGTTAAATAAACTTTGATATTTACATGTAAAAAAAAAAAACCATATAAACTGAGACTCAGAGGGGAAATCACTGCGAAAGGCCACATGCAGGTACTAGAACTCAAGCATGTCACTTCTTAGTACAGAACTTTGACACTAGCCCTGCAACTGCTTCAAAGAGTAAAACCTGACTCCTATACACCAGTTAAGTCAGACCTAAGCCTATGTCTAGGAATGCCACACTTGTGATAACTGTGATGGTGGGGAGGATGACTATGGTGACAGCCAAAATTAGCCAACACTTTTATGCATCTGACACTATATGACTTATTTAATCCTCAAAACAATCCCATGTGATAGGCACAATAATTTGCACATTTTACATCTTGGAGAATTGAGGCACAGAGGAGTCAGAGAATATTTGTGAGGCCACACAGCCAGAAGGAAGTGAGATCAGGATTCAAGTCCAGGACTGACAGAAGATGAATTGTTAGCTTCCTCAACCCACTTCTGTGGACTTTCACACTTTCCCTTTTTGTCACACAAAACTTTCCCACTGTAAGTCACCTTTCTTGAGCTTTACTCCTTCCCTTATTACCCTCTCTCCCTACTCATAAGTATGAAAGAAGATAACAGAATTATCCTGGAGTTAGGGAGAAACACTCAACAGGAATCCTTTGCCAGGAGGGCCTTTTCAGAGTAGGGCCTGTAGGCCCGGCATACAGCCAATTATTGTCATGCCTTCTTTCCCCCACCTCCAGGTTCCTACAAAATTGAAACCAGGACTCAGATGAGGATCAAAGCAAGCATTAGCTTTGTTCCCCTGGCCCCAAATAGAGGGGTTCTGGTTTACTGTGTTGGAGGACGTGACTCAAACCTTCTTTGGTTCAGAAAGTTCTATTGGAAACTTCTTTTCTACCACCCTCTCCCACCGCCCCCCCAATACAGATACCAGAATCTATCGAGGAATAGTAAAGAAGGAAGAGCTAAATTCTGATCTAGTTACCATAAGAGGAAGGCCACCAAAAGCAGTGACTTTGGACATGATCTCACTAATCAATGAGTCATTCTCCCTCCTTGCTTTTCAGAAAAAGGGTGTAAGCAGTAGGTGAGGGCTATGGATGGAGGAGCCAGAAGTGTTCTTTTAATTATTTTTCCTGCTGGAGGATGCAACAGAAGTTCCTTTTCCTCCACAAAAGTACAAAGAGCCAAGTAATGGGTGATGTGACTTTTCCCAAGCCTTGTCTCTGACATACTTCATGACAGTTTCTGTGTCCCAACTAACCCATACATGCAAAGGGTCTTCAAACTCTGTTTCCCCAGTGGAGCTGATTTGCACTGAGTCATTCATACTTTCTCCATTCTCTTTTGGAGGCCAAGGTAATCTTGAATCTTGGATAGAATAAGCCCAGGCCTATCACCAAGGCATGCAAACAGTGCCATTGAGCACATATAGATCAGTTAATTTAATTCTGTCCATTGCTCCTGATTAAAATGAGAGTTTAGCACAAAGCATTAGCCCAATGTGACATGACATTATCTTGGCTTTTCTCACTTGCTCAAAATAAGAGCAAGTACCCTTAAGTGGAAAGAGAAATAAAACAGGGAGATGATGGAAGCTCTTAAGGAACATTGAGAATCATCACTGACACTTGAGACCAGAGATCAGTCCATGGAAGGCACTGCATATCTCCAGGGATACCACATCTGCCTTCCCTGCAGTATGTCCAGCAGGAAGCTCTTAGCATATGACCCGCCTCCGCAGCCCCTTGGGAAATCTGGATCATGAGCATTTGGGATCATTTCATATTTCATAAATGGGCTTAACTCACACTCATGAGGTCAACTGGAAGGCCTACAGGATTTAATTATGCTGGAAAAGGAGGCAGCCAGAAACGCCTCACATGGACAGGAGAGAGGCAGCTGGGAGAGAACGAGAAAGCAAAAGAGAGATGTGATGGGATATGAGTCATGCTACTCGGGATGAGGGGCTGAAACCATGTAGCACCCCAGGGAAACAAAACACCAGTTCCTGAGCCAGATAGAGTCCAAAGGAGATTTTGGTCTCAAACCATTCCCAGGAAGGCTTTGAGAAGCTAGCTGGGTTTACACCATATTGATGGGTGCAAAATAAGCTATGTAAAATTGCACCTATTCCTGTGCCCAGATCTTAAGAGCAAATTGTGGTTAAGCCACAAAAGGGGTCAATAAGCCTGACACCTCTCTCTATATATTCTTTGTTCTGAGCTCTGAGTCTATAGTATGAGGATGGCAGGTTTCACACAAAGTTGCCTCAACGAAAATTTTGATGGGACAAAGAATGTGAATCTGTGTGAAAGCCCAGAGGAGTAACACTGACAAGTCACAGAGATTAAATTAATGAGGAAATGATGAGGACATAGATTCATGAAACAATGGAAGGGACACAGCGGCCAGCCCAACACAAGCCATTAAGACAAGCAAGGACTACAGGTGCCTGGGTGGCTCGGTTGGTTAAGTGCCTGTTTTCAGCCCAGGTCTTGATCCCAGGGTCCCAAGATCAACCCCACATCATGCTCCCTGCTCAGCAGAGAGTCAGCTTCTCTCTCTCTCCCTCTGCCACTCCCTTCTCCACTTATGCTCTTTCCATTTCTCTCAAATAAATAAATAAATAAAATATTTTTAAAATATATATTAAAAAAAAAAAAACAGGCAAAGACTGGGCTCCTGTCAACTGTGGTGGCAGAGGCTGCTTGTTTTCTCCAGCAACTAGTCTTTCTTCCTTAATAATAAAATTTTAGCTAAGCATATTACTACCCATAATAAAAATTAATTTTCCAGCCTCCATTGTGATGCATGGTCAAGGGACTAACTTCTCACCAGTAACATATAAATTCAAGTGTCGTGAAGCAGCCCCTTGGAACCTTCCTTGGGAGACAGATGGCCTGCCCGTTCTTTATCATCCCTTTCTCCATCTGCTGCCTTAAATATGGATGGCACCATCTTGGGCTATGATGACAAGGGTCATATTCCAAGGATGGTGGAGTGATGAGCTCTCTGGAGTCTTGATCCCCAAGAATGTAATGAAGTAAGATTATCACACTGGCCCTAGAAGGCTTATCCTCAAATTTTGTGTTCAGTCTCTACACCAGACAGCCTACCTTGTAATGGGTGACTATATATTTAGGACCAGGTTTGGCTGCAAGTGACAAAAAGTAAAATAAAATAACTCATGTAAATGGAGAAGTTGATTTCCTTATCACATTAAGCAAGCTCCACTTCTTGTATTTCAAATCTTTTTTTCTCTTTCTCTAAAAATAAAGATCAATCCATGTATTAAAGTCGAATCTTTTCTCATAAGTAAATTATCCCACTTCAACTACTCCTCTTCAATTGGAAGCCTCCTCTCATTCCTGTGTCTCTTCATTTTCCACTCAGTATCTACCCTCCCACCCCTTCCCAGATCCCTTTTGAGTTTGCGAGTGTGGAAGATTCCAGTCAGGGGCTAAAAGTGCCTTAAGTCAAGGCAAAGCTGCAGGAAGCCTATAGAATCAGCCAAATGACTTGAATGCAGGACCAGCAAGACAGCAGAGGGACAGCCTGGCTTCAAACCAGCTCAGTGCCCAGCTCCCTGGACACAACCCTCAAGGCAGGGCAGCCCCAACTGGAGAGAGAGTGAGCGGAAGCAGACTCCACACCTGAAAGCCTCCACACACATGAAAGCCTCCACACCTGAGCAACACTGAAGGCCTAAGGCCAAAATGCAAGCCACCCCCAGCTGCTTCCCAACCCTGATGATTTGGGATCCCCTAATCCCCCATGTTTTTTCATTACCTAACCCAAAGACCTCCCGAGGCAAATAAAGTTCTCCGTGTAGGGTGAAGTTATTGAAGTGAAAAATAATAAACTTTCATGAGTGTGTTTCAATTTTCACTTGTGTTTATAGCCAAAGGTGTTTTTTATTTTAATAATCACTGCTGGAGCAAAGGCAAGCCACATGCTGCTAACTTGTTAAAGAGATGGGGAGGGAGGAGAGGAAAAAAGAGAGTCTCTGAGGGTCCGTGATCAGCTGTAAATTTCTCAACTGCTCTGTTCTAATTCTCCCAGTTTTGAAATCCCACCCTTAAAACCCTAATGATAGATAAAGAGATAAAATATTATCTGGACCACGCTCTGTTGACAGTCTGCCCTGGGCTTATTTTAGCCACAACAAGAAACTTTAGTGTGTGTATGCCTGTGTTCATGCGTGTGTGCGTGCATGCATGTGTGTGCGTTTTAAGAGTGAAACATCCATGTTCTATGGTGCCATTTCATAATGGACAGTGTGTAAAAGGGAAGGAATTTGGAGGAACAAGGCTCCTTCCAGTTGGACATCAACTTGACCGTTGTTTTCAGCTCACTTTTATCTGGCAGAGTTTCTGTTTGCTTTTAAATGTCAGAAAAGGTTAAGAAGCCTTTGAAATCTGCAAGACATTTCCTAGACTTCGGGGGTGGGGGGGTGCCCACTTTACAATGGCATAAATCAGTTACCCCTCTCCACTTTCGAAATTACATTTTAGAAGGGACATATCTGAGAAACCAAATCAAAGACAAAATGATTAAAGTAGATGTTCATTTGTGGGCCTGAAGGAGTGAACCTAGAACTATTTAGATGTTCTATTTCTCTCTGTCTTTCTCATCTGTCCTGACTCACATTTTTCCAAATCATGCAGATTCAAGAGAAAATATCCTGACTCGGAGGCTCTAACATAACCTTTTCTTGGCCCTAACTCTGAACTTCGCTGCAGTAAAAGGTGTCTCAAGGCCCTAAGTGACCACAGAGCCTCCTCTAAGCCTAGAATGGGCTCCAGTTAGCATCACAGGTGTTTAATAAAGACAAAGGACTGAAGTACTACTAGCTCTGCCAAGTTTCAGTAGTCTTTCCTGTGCAATGGGTGGCAACTTGCAGACCACCACCAGGGCATAGAGGAAACCTACCCTTTGCGGAGTTAACAACTAAATTTATGGTTTCAGGTGCTATTTTGATGTGCTTACGCTTAATCCTGTCAAGAATCCTTCACTTTCCCCAAGGCAGGGACTAACTTCAGGGCTCACAGAGGACTGAAGCCCATTGGACCTGAGAACATCTGTCCATATGGGTGTATGCAAAGATATTCTTTGTGTACCTGGTCACCAACGGCCATCAGTTCAAGAAGATTGCTACTGAGCTGTCCTGTGCTCCTACCACCTTCTAGTTCAGGCCCAGGGACTCCTCATGCTGCCATTTGTAGATATAGATCCCATTCTGCTGCCTGTGGACCTATACTGAGCCCTAAAAACATGAGTATGGCATTTTCTGCTGAGACTCATAGCAAAGACATTCCCAACCTGAAGTTCTGTCTCAGAAGGAGGATCTCTCCTTCTGGCACCCACCAAAGGCCAAAACCTCAAGACTTTCCTGCCCACTGCCTTCTCTACTTCTATCTGGGAGGATGTTTTCCAATGGTGGTTCTCCCAGGCATTTTGTACTATGTTTTGAGTCTTCTCCTCTCCATTTCCCTAAGGTCACAGGTTTTGTAACTCTATATGGTGATGGACGGTAAGTAGACACTGTGGTGATCATTTTGCAGTGTAAATAAATATTGAATCATTATGTTGTACACCTAAAACTAGTATAATGTTATGTGCCAATTATACCTCAATACTAAAAAAGACTAAAGCCAAAGATAGCTTTGTTTCTATTCTCTGACATGACGTTAGCCTTACCTTACCCTGAGAATATCCCACCAGGTTGAAAAGGGTATGTGTATGTGCATGTGTTTGCACATGTGCACATGCATGCACATACAAACATAAGTGCCTGGGAGGTGGATGGAGTAAATATCAGAATTTAAAAGTCAGTTAATATTTTAGAACTCTTCTCCTATGTTTATAAATATTCAAAAAAGAGATGATGAACTTTTAATACCCCTAGCATTGACAGAATGATTTTAGAAAACTGTCATTTTTAGCTCTTAGGAAACAATTGTGTAATTCATCCGAGTTGCATACATGCTTTGTTTCTCTGAAATTGCCCCTGTGGAGTGATAACACATCCATGTGTTCAGTGACCTGGAGTCGGAGCAGAGTTGAAAGGGACCCCTGACTTCCTCATACAAGCCCCAAGAGGACAGCATCAAAGACCTGTGTCCAAAAGCAACCTCAGGAGGACTGCCCACAGGACTTCTCAGCCCTTTTCTGCAAAGGTCAGTCCACATCACCATCCCAGGAGTAGCAGGTCGTGTGCTCATGCTGGGTGGTCAACATGGACAGCAGGAAGAGGGTGTGGTGGTGCTATGATACCAAGGAGTCACCAGTTTTCCAAACATCAAGTCCAGCCCCAAAGCAATAGAGCTAATCTTGCAACTTGGCACCCTGAAAGGGTAAGGCACGAGTCAGAGTAGCCTCACAAAGCCATGAGGTGCCAATTTCCACCTCATCCTGGAGTCATAATTCTCCAGGCCTCAGATCACTCAGGCAAAGTTTTTCTGCCAGCCCCGGGCCTCCTCCCACCTCCTTAATTCCAACAGAACTCAGGGCTTCTGCCATAGCATGCCAGGGAGTACCCCACAGCCATGGGCTGAAGGCTGCAGCCAGGTAATGTATATCTTACATCTCTGGGCAGAGCAAGGCTTTAAGTGTGTGAATATCATTTTTTAAAGCCAAGAAATTTCATAAACCACTGTCTTTTGTTTGGTATCTTTTGATTAAGAGTGCAACAGGACTCAAAACTAAGTAAATTCAGCATTTCTTTGAAGATGAGTTGTATTTATTTATCCCAATAGCATCTACTATATTTAAAAACCGTAGTGCGTAGATGTGCAAAGCTGACCATCTATTCAGTCTATGGCAATGTTTTATTCAAAATGCAGATCCCTGGACTCACCTCCCTATTTCCACCCCTCCCCCAGAAACATGAGTTCAATGGATTTGAAAGTAGAGTCCTGACATCTGCATTTTAATCCCAACTGTGTTTTTTAAATGGTGGTCAGCCACTGACCACTCTTGAAAAATACTGTCTCTGGGGATCTATTTAAATTATCTGTGGTGGCTTTTAATAATTTAGCTAAATATGGCTCTTGTTTTCAACCTTTTAATACTTCCTAATAGTTTTGCTCATCATCTGTTCTTAATGTTTTCTGAGGTCTATGAAGGTAACCATGGGAAGTACTGGCTTGCTGGCTCAGTCATCAGACTGTGGAGGTGCAGAAAATGGATTTATAGTGTTTTGTGAGTGTCCATGAAAGCACATGATTTCCAATATCTCTGTCCTTCACTATAAAGGCTTTGAGCCTACAAAGCATGATCTCTAGCCCTGCAAAGAGAAATTGAAGGAGGTTTGTGTTACTTCTTATTGGCTTCATACCAATTTACAAGCTCAAGTTTGGCCAGAGCTATCCCCTTAATTGTGTGTCTTCCAAATCATACAATCCAGAGATCCATAATTGGACAGTTGATGTAGTACTAGAAGTTTAGCTGCCCTTCTACAATAAACATGGGGATGACCATGGCGTCACTGTTCTTGGTCTGGGCATAGCACTTGGCTCGTCCATCCAGGAGTTCAATTAGAGAATACGGATAGTTTCAGAATCCATTTTGTATAAAAGGAAGGAGATTTGCTCCTTTCAATAGTACCATGGAATTTCCGACCTGATTATTAAAAGCTCTGATGAGTCAAACCTAGGCTGGGTTCTTGGCTCTGCATAACTCCCACATTCCTTGAGTTTTGGATTCTCCCAGAATCCATCAAGTCTAAGTCATACATTGACTCTGGTTCCTATGTTATATTGGAGATCTGAGGAGCTTAGCAAGAATCTGCTTCCCTGGACCAAGCTTCCATTTAACTCAGAAAAATGGAGCTCTTAATTTATATTTCCCTTGACAAACAGTGGTTTAACTTACAGGGGTAAAACATCTCAGGAACTTGGACAAACTTAAGAGAACTAAATTAGGGGTTAGATAAAATTCAGCCTTCCCCCTTCAGCCAGGTTCTGCCATCTCTAGTTACTATAAACAATTACAATTTTGAAAGTGTTAGGAAACACACACACACACACACACTGACAATCTGCCCAAAGGAGAAGAGGATTATAAGACCATTTTGAGCCTCTGCTCTCCTCAGTGGTAATATGGTTATACGGGACAGCTGGGCCCTTGACAAGCAAGGACATCTTGTTGCCATTCCACTGAGCCCCCGGGATGAACAGTAAATGGTCCCAACATCTGTCATTTGTCTGGGAAGTCCTATTATGAATGCATAGTGAATCCATAGAATAGTAGGCAATGTCTTTAGCATCTCAATCTACTTCCTTTTCCCACCCTACAAATGGGAAAGGTGGCGTTTAGCCTACTTTGAAAGCATGTGGGAAATAGCTACTTAGTGCTAGGAAATCTTTTTTTTTTTTTTTTTTTTAAGATTTCATTCATCCACTTGACAGAGAGAGATCACAAGTAGGCAGAGAGGCAGGCAAATAGAGGAAGGGAAGCAGGCTCCCCGCTGAGCAGAGAGCCTGATGCAGGACTTGATCCCAGGACCCTGGGATCATGACCTGAGCTGAAGGCAGAGGCTTAACCCACTGAGTCACCCAGACGTCCCGGTGCTAGGAAATCTTATGTAATATAAGATCTGCCATCCAGAACTAGAAGCCCAAGAGCATCGTTTCATGTTTCCTACACTTTCTATAAATGAGGAAATTACTATTCATTTTTTCCCAAAATAGATGAACCAGAGGAGGAGCACTGTTTAGCCTTCACACAGCTTCAAATCGAGATATAACCATATGATGTTTTTTGTCATTCTGCAATACTGCAGTAACCATCATGTACCCAAACTTTCCAATTTGAAGAACCTCACTTGCATCCTGGAAAAACCCTCAGACAGAAACCTTTGAGGACTCCCAAAGGCAAACCAGGCAAAGATGAGAGTGTGCCTTTGTCACCTATGACATTGGTCAAATCTGTTTGACTGTCCTTGGTTTCCCCATCTTCACAAAGAAGTCAGAATAGACCACTTCCAAATGAGACAGTTTTCAGGTCTGGAAGCTCCCAGCCCTCATGACTCCCTTCCCTGCCTTGCTCTCCCTTTCTTCTCAGCTTCCCCATGGGCCTCATACTCTCAGAGGAAAAAATGAGAACGAACAGTCTGCACTACATAGATAGAGTCTAGCTGTCATTTGAGTGACTGACTCCTGAGTGGAAGTGGGATGATTTTTACCTTTTAACAAGGACCCATGGGATTTCAGCATCAGTCCTACTGATAGCAGAAGGGAAGGGGACAGGGAAGAGGAGACTGCCCAAATACCATTAGGTCACCCCTCATGTCCCAGTGTTCTGTTTTCACGAATAGCATGGTCCTAGAAAAGTCTATTTCATAGAAGGGGGAAGGAGCCATAGTTCAGAACCATTACAAGGTAAATAAGGAGAAAAAGACTGATGGGAACTATGGCAAGAGAAGGATTTGAGCCAAAAGGCTCTGTTTAGAATATGCAGGGGGAAAGAGGGGAAAACAGAGACAACCAGGAATGGCAGTTATGTATCCAGCAGGTTACCAGGCCTGGAAAACTTGGCTACATGACCACAGATTCTCCTGCTGTCTCAAATTTCCTCTCAAGCAACCTCTAGGAGCTGCCATCACTGGTCTGTTGGTGGGGAAGGTTGAGCCAACTTACCGTCAACTAGGCTACACTTAGCAATTTCAGATCCTGGCAGACAGAAGTCAGAAAAGAATAGTGTAGCAGCTCTGACATTTTGAAAACAATAGCATGGACAGCTACCTTGGTGCCCATGACCAGAACCATTGTCATAGAGAGAAATGCATGAACTATGGTTCATCTCAAATTCCAAGAGGTCCATTGAGGCAAAAGCCATCTCAAAATCCCACCAACTTTCATCTAATCTCTCCTTGAGAACCTCCAATAGCAGGAAACTCATTAATTTGGGGTGTACTTCATTGTTAGACAACAAAAATGATTTCCCTTGAGCTAAGGAAGAAGTTCCCTCTCTGTTACTTGGGCCCAGAGAGCCCAGCTCAGTCTTGTGAGGCCACACAGGGGAAAAATATAACTCCCTTCTCTGTGCCAGTTCCTCCCATTTCTGCAAGTATAGCAAAGTGTAAACTGCCATCTGCCAAGCCCATGTTCTTCAGGATTCTCTGAAGAACGCCAGCCATTGTAGAAGCAGCAGAAGATCCTCCCATGAAACTATGAGATTCGCCAATGCTCTTCCATATGGAATGATCCCACCTCAGCCCTTCCCCTCTCCACATATGTTCTCCTAGGGTTTTTCAGCAACTTCTGTCCCCCTTTAAGGCAAGTTTCCATTTTCATCTACATTTCATCTAGGTCAGAGAGAAACATAGATTTGGTCTCCAGAACTAGCTACAAAGCAAGCGTGTAAGCTTTGATAGCTAGGGAACTGAGATTACCTCATGGCCTTTGGCTAAGATCAAGTGTAGTATCTGTTCTTATCAACTTAATAGCTAGGGAATTGTCTT
The DNA here is from genome assembly GCF_020171115.1 of Neogale vison. Lineage (NCBI taxonomy): Eukaryota > Metazoa > Chordata > Mammalia > Carnivora > Mustelidae > Neogale > Neogale vison. The sequence goes on from NC_058093.1 coordinate 28,032,254, forward strand.
TTAAAAATCCTATTTTTGAGTGTTTAGATTGTATAGGAGAGTTGAAAGAGATACTCTGTTTACTAACTAGCTAAAGACCTACTAAGGACCCACAAAGTAAGCCCTAGAGCCTAAGACAGGCCCTGGACAAGGCCAACGTGCCAGGAATATGGGAATGACAAGAAGAGGACCTGAGTGTAACCAAAAGCTTCTCAACAATCAAGAATATAAAAAGTAGTGGGGCGCCTGGGTGGCTCAGTGGGTTAAGCCGCTGCCTTCGGCTCAGGTCATGATCTCGGGGTCCTGGGATCGAGTCCCACATAGGGCTCTCTGCTCAGCTGGGGGCCTGTTTCCCTTCCTCTCTCTCTGCCTACTTGTGATCTCTCTCTGTCAAATAAATAAATAAAATCTTTAAAAAAAAAAAAAAAGAATATAAAAAGTAGGGGAAAGGGAAGTTATCTTTCTGGTCATTCCCTTTATCTTCATATGTACTTTTTTCCCAGCCTCTTGCCACTGCCTGCAACAGGGACTGGCGTATTTAGGTGCTCCATAAATGTACATTAAATAAATGAATCTTTCATCAAAACCTCATCAATAGCTCTAGTTTTTTATAATTTAGTCACTTACATGACCAACATTTATTAAGCACCAATAGTGTTCTAGGCACTGTGTCAGACACTGAAGAGTTTATAAATAAATGGGACATGAGCTCAGAGCTAAAATCCTGGTAGGGTAGGTGAAATATTTACCCAAGAAGCAGTAAGCACATAAGGAAGTGATCAAGATTAGATAGGGTAGATGCTAAACATAGGGAAATGTTACAAAGGGGTTTAGCAGAAAGGTTTCATGGGAAAGGACTCACTTCAACTCATCTTACTCTGTTAAACTTGAAGCTTGATACCCCCTCCTCAATTACAAGAACTGTCTGATTATTCAAACTAAAATCTTAGACATTACTTTGCAGTCAGAGCTGAAAGGAGAATTTTTCCCGTGGAGGGTCCTTGTTTCTGGCTCCTTCTTCACTTCCTGGCTCCTCTGGATGACCCACCCTATTGTAAACTTCTCCCTGGCAGCTCACCTTTTCCCTGGGCTTGCAACTGGGAATCTCATACCTGGACGCAGCCAAAAGATTTCAGGAAATGGTGCTTTGGGAACACATCTTTAAAATGAAAACAGATAAAGCAGCTAGCAGTGGAGCCAAGGAAAACTCTACTCTTTCTGAAAAGCAAGCAGTTTGTTGGCAGCAAAAACCTACCTGCTCTAAGCCACCACCACATCCTCTAATAAAAGCACTGGCACACACAAAGACACATGTACACACAGACTCTAGGTGAGTGGACTGCAGAATATGTCCTTGAAAACCTGAGAAACTCACTTCCGATGCACTTTGAAAGGACCTGTGGCTGCTAGAGCCTCTCCAACCCTTCAAAGCTATAACCCACCAGGCCTGGGGCACACACTTCCTTCTGGAGAAAGCTTTATGACTTCTTCCTCCACAAAGCAGACAATTTAAACCAAGTTGAGTTGAATTTTTGTAAACATTTCTAAGTTAGATGCACTGTTCAGCAATTGTCACCTACAAACCCTGAGGACTGTATTTCTAATCTAGTAAAAAGAGAAATAGAAGATGAGAGTAGAGACCATTTCATCTACTAGGGCGGCATTGGTAAGTTGACCCTTACTTTGTGGAAGGCAGCCACACCTTACCAGAAAATGCCATTTAAATAATAATCTCCTTTCATGGTTGTAATACATTCCAATTTATAAAGGGCTTCCACTTGGCCAATCCTCCCAACAGACTTGAGTAAATTGGTCGGGACAGTCATCCTCGCCTTGTGAAGATGAGGACACTGATGAGCAGATGATGAGTGTCTTGCTTGAGCACACACACATGGGAAGGAAGCAGTCAACACATCTTCTTGCACTGCATCCAGGGCTCTGTCCATCACCATGTGCATTTTGCTTCTACAGGGGCTTGTGGCTGCTCATGATTTGAACATCAGATAATTCAACAACCTAGTAAAACCCATATTCTCAGAATATATCCTGCATGTAGCTGAGTGTCTTGGAATCCCACCTCCAAAAGTGAAAGCACCCCAAATCACAAAATTAAATTACACATGTTGGTTTTTGTTTCTTTTTTCTTAAGATTTTATTTATTTATTTGAGAGAGAGAGCGAGCATGAGCAGGGAGGGACAGAAGACAACAGACAAAGGGCTCCATCCCAGGACCCCAAGATCATGACCTGAGCTCAAAGCAGACTGACAGAGCCACCCAAGCACCCCATTCTTTGAGTTTCTTTGAAGAAACAGGACAAGGGTTTCCCACTGGAAATTCAGAGCACTCAGAGAACATCCTCTGAATCCTCTTTACACATCCATCCTCTCTCCAGTATCTGACACTGCTACAGTGGCAACAGAAAAGAGCCTCTCTCTCCTCTCTCTCTCTATGCCTATTCTCTCATTTTCACAATCTCAGATTTACCCTCTGCATTTCTTGCTCTCTGTGTCTGACCCTCCAGGAGGGCACAGACTGGACATCCAAGCTGAGTGGGAGGCATTGACTAACTTGATAAGCCGGAATGAGAGACATGACAACGGGGCCCAGTTCCAGGAGCATGTTGGCAGGAACACACCACATCACAGACACAGCTCTCCTACACATCACTGGGCCCAACCTCATCTAATCCCAAAAATCAGACTCATCTTACAGGTGGGAAAGAAATCTGACATTTGCTGAGCTTTTAGCACACTAGAGTTATAGTCACTGTCAATACAAGAGACAAGATGCTGAAACTATCTTCATATGGGAAGATGAGCAGAGACCCAATGCAAAAGCATGAGTATTTACTAAAAGGCAAATGTAGAAATACCCTCAGGGGAAGATGAGCCTCACATGAGGAAGAAAGGGATTAACCCCACAGTGTCCAAGCCCCAGGGAGCCATTGAAGCTGCTAAGAAGAACCCCAGTGACCCATGCCAGCTCAGGTGAAAGCAGGCCAAGAAGCATAAGTTTGTACTTCTTTAGGATTAGTCCATGAATCCAGAGTTCCCCAGGCCCTTTGGGCACTGCCTGTGATTATCTGATTCTCAACCATGTTATAAGTTCTCTGAAGACAAACTCTAAAACACATTTATAACCTCAGTATCTGGTACAGTGCCTGGATTCTTAGAAAATAAGAAACAAATAAAAGAAAGATGGGGGTGGGGAAGAATGTCTCTAGTCATTATTATTTCAGCCCCATTAATAAAAATAGGAAAGCTTCTACCTTTCCATAAATGTAATCGTCCTTGATTCCTGTGATTATGAAGCTATATTAGGATTGTCAGTGTCTTACAATGAGTTTTTAAAACTTGATCTGTCTTTACTGTAGAATAGATTTGGGAGTCAGTCTCAAGGATTATTTGGATTCATAGAGTGAGCCTTGACTGTGGGACTCTAGGAAAGCCATGTGACTGGCTATAAACTTGAAGGTACTGGATACCTGTTTAGGGATATTATTATCCAGAATATGATGAGTTATTAGGATGATGGTTTGCCTGTTTATAGTCAGATTCATTGTCAGCCCTGCTCTGTCCTGTTATATGTCACAGGGGGCTAACCCTTGCTTGCTACACTTCCCAAACTCCATTCCAACTGACTTCTTTTTTTTTTCAATTTATTTATTTTCAGAAAAACATTATTCATTATTTTTTCACCACACCCAGTGCTCCATGCAAGCCATGCCCTTCATAATACCCACCACCTGGTACCCCTACCTCCCACCCCCCCGCCACTCCAAACCCCTCAGACTGTTATTCAGAGTCCATAGTCTCTCATGGTTCACCTCCCCTTCCAATTTACCCAAATTCCCTACTCCTCTCTAACGCCCCTTGTCCTCCATGCTATTTGTTATGCTCCACAAATAAGTGAAACCATATGATAATTGACTCTCTCTGCTTGACTTATTTCACTCAGCATAATCTCTTCCAGTCCCGTCCATGTTGCTACAAAAGTTGGGTATTCATCCTTTCTGATGGAGGCATAATACTCCATAGTGTATATGGACCACATCTTCCTTATCCATTCATCCGTTGAAGGGCATCTTGGTTCTTTCCATAGTTTGGCGACTGTGGCCATTGCTGCTATAAACATTGGGGTACAGATGGCCCTTCTTTTCACGACATCTGTGTCTTTGGGGTAAATACCCAGGAGTGCAATTGCAGGGTCATAGGGAAGCTCTATTTTTAATTTCTTGAGGAATCTCCACACTGTTCTCCAAAGAGGCTGCACCAACTTGCATTCCCACCAACAGTGGAAGAGGGTTCCCCTTTCTCCACATCCTCTCCAACACATGTTGTTTCCTGTTTTGTTAATTTTGGCCATTCTAACTGGTGTAAGGTGATATCTCAATGTGGTTTTAATTTGAATCTCCCTGAGGGCTAATGATGAGAGCATTTTTTCATGTGTCTGATAGCCATTTGTATGTCTTGATTGGAGAAGTGTTCATATCTTCTGCCCATTTTTTGATGTGTTTGTCTGTTTCGTGTGGGTTGAGTTTGAGGAGTTCATTATAGATCCTGGATATCAACCTTTTGTCTGTACTGTCATTTGCAAATATCTTCTCCCATTCCGTGGGTTGCCTCTTTGTTTTTTTGACTGTTTCCTTTGCTGTGCAGAAGCTTTTGATTTTGATGAAGTCCCAGAAGTTTATTTTCGCTTTTGTTTCCTTTGCCTTTGGAGACGTATCTTGAAAGAAGTTGCTGTGGCTGATATCGAAGAGATTACTGCCTATGTTCTCCTCTAAGATTCTGATGGATTCCTGTCTCACATTGAGGTCTTTTATCCATTTTGAGTTGATCTTTGTGTACGGTGTAAGAGAATGGTCGAGTTTCATTCTTCTACATATAGCTGTCCAGTTTTCCCAGCACCATTTATTGAAGAGACTGTCTTTTTTCCACTGTATATTTTTTGCTGTTTTGTCAAAGATTAATTGACCATAGAGTTGAGAGTCCATATCTGGGCTCTCTACTCTGTTCCACTGGTCTATGTGTCTGTTTTTATGCCAGTACCATGCTGTCTTGGTGATCACAGCTTTGTAATAAAGCTTGAAATCAGGTAAGGTGATGCTGCCAGCTTTATTTTTGTTTTTCAACATTTCCTTAGTGATTCGGGGTCTCTTCTGATTCCTTACAAATTTTAGGATTATTTGCTCCAGCTCTTTGAAGAATGCCGGTGGAATTTTGATCGGAATGTCCAACTGACTTCTGATTAAGGTTGGCCAATTTCTTTCCTGGGGGAAGGAAAAAACCCAGGTATTCCACTCATTCCATGCTTTAGGAGCATCCCAACAGCAGCTTAGTCTTCTTCGGGGTCCCACTTTCACCAGGAAAGCTCTTCCTCTATAATTTTAGCTTTCAAACTCGAGTAATACCACCTCCCCTCCCCATCTCTCCAGCCTTAAAGGTAGTGGTGGTATCCTGTTGATCTAGGGCTTGCTTCACTCATATGCCCTTTTAGATATATTAACCCTACTTTGTACCAGTTTCCCATATTAAGGTTCCTCTCTTAATCTATCTGGCATAGATTATGTTTTCCTGGATGGACCTTGACCAATACAGCTACCATTTTATATGAACTTTCTCAGCTCCTACTACTCTGCCAAGACCATAAGGAATTAAAAAACTATATATAAGTGCAATGACCAAGGGTCTTTGGGTTCAACCAACTTCCTAAACTAGATGTTAACCTGGCTGGAGGGGCTCAGACAGTGGTGTGTCATTAACTGTGTAACAAGTTCTCCAAGAGAGAAAATCCCTGATTTATAATGCTTGACACTTTCTGTGGCAAGTCTTCCCACCATGGCTTACTTAAGCCTCCAAAACATAATCACTAAATGTGGAGCTGGAAGGAAACACACAGTGATGGGTCATCTGGGTGGCTTAGTCAGTTAAGCATCTGCCTTCAGCTCAGGTCATGATCCCAGGGTCTTGCTCCCTGCTCAGCAGGGAGTCTTCTTCTCCCTCTCCCACCCACCCCCACTCATACTTGCACTCTCTCTCTCTCTCTCTCTAATAAATAAAATCTGAAAGAAACAAAGAAAGAAAGAAAGAGACACAGTGAGGTTGAAATGCTGCCAATTCACTAGACATCTGAGGAGCAACAACCATTTGCCCCGAAGCAGCTGAGGGAGAAGGGTGTATAAGCAAGTGTGCAACTGCTCTAAGTGAAAGAGAGAAATTTGGGAGACTGCAGAGAGTGGAGAGAAGCCCAGGAATGGAGAAATAGCTGGAGAGTTGAAAATCGAATCAGGAAGAAATGTCAAATGGGAACTTAGGGAGTACAGCAGTAAGATTTGTGAGCTATAGTATCTTCCAAGAGAGCTGTGGAATCAACAGGAAAAGACTCCTTGTCATTAATATGTTAGGGAGTTGGGATTATTTGGGAGGTGAATGAAAGAGCTGAGGGAGCTGCCCAAGAAGGACCCAACCACAGGGGGATTACAATGGATCATAGAGAGGTGTTGTTACAAGGGGCCACAGTGTATCCATTCCAACAGCATCATTTAACAGATTAGGATACTAGACCCAAGAGAGGCTACAGCCACTCAAGCAGATAGTGACAGAATCAAGACTAAATCTCAGCTTTCCTGATGAAACCATTCATTCCTTCATTCAATGAATATTGCTTGACAATGGAAGCATTACAAGCATGCATTGCAGATGTGGTCCTTGCCTTCAAGGACCTTACTACCTGGTATCAGAAAGAAGGATTATATAACTTATCAGTTTGTAACTACTTTTTCAGGTAATAAGGTCTCTGAAGGAAAATATAGGCATTTGGAGAGACCTTGCATGAAGACCTTATTTAGACCTAGGGGTAGAGGAAGCCATCTCTGAGGAGTTGACACTGAGCTGAGACAGGAATGAAGAAGATGAATCTATTAGGTAAATACCAGGGGAAAGAAGTTTCCTGGTAGAACTACATTACATGCAGAGGTTCCAGTTCAGGATTTGAGACCCCCAATAAATACCACTTATGTAACAGGTCTTATCTTTCATAGCCAGACAACCCCAAAATTTGTTGAAACCTATAAGCCTTGAGTTAGAAATAAGATAAAACTTTATCATAATGTAATAAATAAAGGTGCAAGTACAAGAGTATGGCTGGCTTTTACCCTTATAATTTGGAATGAAAACTGGTAGGTGCCTTGAGCCTGGTCAGTGTCACCTAGAATGTTTAACCTCTCTCAATCACTATACTCCACAACCCCACATCCAAATGAAGCCCCTGCCTCTCTCTCTGAGGAAAATAGTGGTAAAACAACATATTCTCCAGACAATGTCTTTGTAATTTTACCTGCTGAAACCCACTGGTGATGTCTCTGTGTTTTCCCTGACTGATTGAGGTAGATAACACTCCTGGAGCCCACAGGTTCCTGGAACAATGGCTCATTCCTCTCTCTACCTGCAGAGGTGAAAGCTGTGTCCAACCCTTTCTCTTGGGCTTTGGACTCCTGCCCCCAGACACTTGATCTTGATCTTCTGAGGTTGGGAGGTATTAAATCTCACATTGGTTTTCATGTTGAGTGGGTCCAACATATCAGACTTCTCAGTCAGTTGTTCCCTCATTTTACTTTCAAATATCAACTTCAGCCAAGTTTACCTTCAGAGTCTTTCATGACCCCTCCTGCCCTTAACTTGGGACAGAATGAACACCACCACCGCTACACCTCAGACAGACTAGCTACAAAAAATTTGGATCAACTTCATTTCCCTCTTCTCTAAAATGGAGACATATTTTGCGTGGAAGTAGCTGTAAGGAAAAACAAATAACCCACTTGTAAATGCTCTGGATTTCTTCCTGAAACACCATCTGGATAGCCTAATTCTATAATCCCATGGATAAGATTGTGACGTCTTTTGTGAGAAATGCCTGTTTCCAAAAGGCCAAAATTCCAGCCCACTAATATTTTATAACTTTTGACATGTTGCTTGAGTTCCTTCAGACTCAGTTTCTTTCCTTTGCAAAATGGGATAAATAATGCTGTCTGGTCTACTGGCAGCATAGGAACAATTTCTAAAATAATTTTGTGGATTTTAGAAGGAAAGATATCAGGGACATCCAAGTTTTTTGTGATTTTTTTTTCTTTATATTGAATTACTTTGACTAGAGGCAGGGGCTTTAAAAATTCAATTGAGGAGGGGCACCTGGGTGGCTCAGTGGGTTAAAGCCCCTGTCTTCGACTCAGGTCATGATCCCAGTGTCCTGGGATCAAGCCCCGCATCGGGGTCTCTGCTCGGCGGGGAGCTTGCTTCCTCCTCTCTCTCTGCCTGCCTCTCTGCCTACCTGTGATCTCTGTCAAATAAATAAATAAAATCTTTAAAAAAAATCAATTGAGGAAATCAGCAAAAGGTGCACACAAATCAGTGTGTTTCTTTTCCACGTAAGGTATGGCTATGCACTGTGTTGTCAAGGATAAGCACTTTTTTTAAAAAAGATTTTATTTATTTATTTGACAGACAGATATCACAAGCAGGCAGAGAGGCAGGCAGAGAGAGAGAGGAGGAAACAGGCTCCCTGCTGAGCAGAGAGCCCGATGTGGGGCTTGATCCCAGGACCCTGGGATCGCGACCTGAGCCGAAGGCAGGGGCTTTAACCCACTGAGCTACCCAGGCCCCCAAGGACAAGCACTTTTTATCAGCATTTTTTAAATGTGCTAATTCTCTTTTTCTTGAGGCTACTGGATGCAAGAGTCTGAAGAAAAGGGAGTTCCTGGTATCTCTGGAGAAGAGTTTATTTCCTTTCCCATGTTCCCCAAACCCACACGAGATCATTTGTCACTGAGAGGAAGTGCCTTCATGGAGAAGCACAGAGGATTGGAATCCTTTGGGATTGTGAGAGCCTTTTCAGGATTTCAGGAAATGGAGATTGTGTGAGACTCAAGGAGGACACACATCCATGTTAGAGAAGAAGGCAAAGTTGGAGAACATGCCCCCAAAAGGAAGAGAGCAATGTGATGCCCTCACTACCTCGCTGTTCTGAAACCAGAAGACACTCACCCTACCCTCTGGGCATTCAGTATTCCACTGACAAATTCCATTCTCTGGTTCAGTTAATCAAATGGTCCAGAAACCAGCCTTTCCCCAACCCGAATCCGGTGGACTTTTTGGTTTTCATGTGACAGGTATTGATTCAGAAGACCCCAATGGTTCCCTGCTAAACCACTGATTTTCATTAAACACCCTGCCCCAATGCGTTTGGCACGTCCCAGAATTCTGTTCCCTTCTGTCCTTTCCATTTTCTTCCCTGTAGGCCTCTCCTCCCTAAATAAACCCTCACTTGGGTTTAAGACCTTCCTGGAAGATGATTCTATAGTGCTCCTTTCTAGACCTTCCCAACCCTCACTCTCATTCAAATGAGGGAATCACTAAAGGCCTCCTTGTCCTTGCCCCCCAGCAGACCCTCATAAATCCACAGTGAAGTTGTTTTTTTTTAATTAAAGCATCCAAATAATTAATGATCAACTCCATTTGTGCCATTGAAAACCCAAATGTCACACGGTTGAAAAGACCCAACCAAATAATTCAGTGTACCCTATAAAGCTTTAAAAAAAAAAGCAAAGCCTAAGAGGCCTGCATGACTGGTTTCTGTGCTGTCTGAAAAGCTTGGTTGGGTTTTTGGGCACTTGATTGGATTCCAGGAATAATGTGCCCTGAGCACAAAGGGCTCTTTTGATGTGTCTGTGCCATGGCTCCTCCTTTCCCTCCTCGCTTTACCTGGGATACACATTCTCCTTGTCTCCCAAGTTGGAAAAAATAACCCATGGAGGAGAGGAAAAAACAGCAGAAGGAAACTCAAGCATGGGGGTGGGAGGAAACTGCAGTTCTTAGTCTGAATTTGGTTACTGTAGTCTGATTATTTCACATGGAAGAGAAGAAATGGGAGTTTAGGGGCTCCTGGATGGCTCAGTGGGTTAAACCTCTGCCTTAGGCTCAGGACATGATCCCAGGGTCCTGGGATCGAGCCCTGCATTGGGCTCTCTGCTCAGTGGGGAGCCTGCTTCCTCCTCTCTCTCTCTCTCTCTCTCTCTGCCTGTGTCTCCACCTACTTGAGATTGAAATAAATAATATCTTAAAAAAAAAAAAGAAAGAAATGGGAGTTTATACAATGTCTATAACCAGACACTGGAAAAGTGATGAAAAGATGTCTCTTTTTGAGTTGTGGTCCCTTGAACTATGTGGAATGAATGAATACCCCAGTGACAACCTACTACTTTCAAAGAATCAGAAGAACTACAGATTGTCAATCCTGGAAATCAACGGGATTTACATGCTTCATTCAGGCAGACAATCTCATAGTGAGTCCATCTTATGAACTTTTCATGGGTGCTAGAATATTCAAGAAAGATGGAAAGAAAGAAGACAGACCCCTCATGGCTAGAATGCCCTGAGAAAAGTGACAGAGCTAACTCAAAGCCAGCATTAAGCACTGGCCTTGGAGACAAGGAGGGTGGTCAAGCCCCAGATATGGGGATGCCCAGACTGGCAGCCCAGGGCAGCAAGCTGGTGGTAGAAGTAGACTGCGTGAGGTCTTTCTGGCCTAACTTGAATAGGCTGTTTATCCTTCTCATCTTGTTTTCGTTATCTGCAAAAAAGATGAATTTTACTGTGTTATCTCTGAGATTCTGTTTCAGAAATCTCTCAAACTAGCAACTTAAAAAGAAAATCTACCTAGTCTTTTTTAGTTTCAATAATATTCTATAAATGTCTATCTAGGGATTGTATACATATAGACTCATTACATTTACTTAAAGCATTTGGTATTTTTCATTAGTTTCAGAGGTAGAATTTAGTAATTCATTGGTTACATATAACACCCAGTGTGCATTACATCAAGGGCCCTCCTTAATGCCCATCACTCCATTATCCCTTCCCCCCCAACCCACCTCCTCTCCATCAACCCTTGGTTTATTTCCAAGTATTTGATATTTTATGCTATTATAAACGGTATGTATTTCTTGATTTTATTTCTTAATGATTAGTTGCTAATATATAGAAATACAATTGATTTTTGTGTATTGAATTTGGATACAGTAACCTCATCAAATCCTTTACTAATTCTACTGATTTATCAATACACTCTCTTGTCTTTTCTTCACCATCAGCTCTCCACTGGGGAGTACACAAGGAAGATGTTTAACATACTTGTTAAATTTCCAGGATTGCAAGCAAAAGAAATGATTGGCTAACTTAAATATAAAGAAGGATTTCTCTTAAGGTTATGGAAGAGTTCTGTGAGTCTCTGGAAAAAATGAACTACCAGACCTCAAAAAAGAACAGGGCCCAGAATAGCATTAGGGAACAAATCAACTGCCTCTTCAGGATGCACTGTCAGGATGAACTCTGGACTTCTTTTTTCTCACTTCACTTATTCAAATTCCTCAGAGCAAATCTAGTTGTTGCTATTTAGATCCAACCATTTATCGCATTGCCAGTTGACTGACAGGTCCACCAAGACTAGGTGAACTTCTGGAGGAGTGGTACCCCACAGGAAACTCACCATGGTATCATTGAAGGGAGAATTGATGCTACAGGAAGACAACAAGTGGCCAACATAGGGTACCTAAGTAGATCCTTTGCCACTCTCCCACCTTAGCAGGTATAAGATTAGCACTTAAATTTTGGGGATGACAATGGTGATGGAGAGAATTCCCAACTCAGACATCCCTAACTTCCCATTGAGCCATCAAAATCACTTAGGTTCAGTCAATGATCCATGTTACTCATTTATACATGAAAGTGAATCCTTGACCGAGCTTGCTTCTCTGGGCTTCACTCAACTTCCTCTACTCACTTAGTATGTATTGTGCTGTCAAAATAGGTTTGATTAATAACTGAATGTGTATATGTTCTTTCTTTCTTTCTGGCCTCTATTCTGCCTCTTCCAAAGGGTTTTAGTATATTTATTTTGCTGTGGTTACTGTGGAATAAGAGACCTAGGACTTACTGATACAATCAGTAACTACACTGAATTCTATCTGCTTATTGAACTGCTGACTCTGGGCTTGAGCACACTAAGTGTACAAAAGATGTCTGTGTGTTTCCTAGGTGTTTTTAATCCATAGGAAAAAATGGATGGAGGTCATGAGGATCAATTTTCTTAAGAACTGAACTGTAGCAAAAACGAAGTGAGATTAAAAGTCTCTTATCTTTGCCATCACTCATCTCCACCTTTATTTATTGCTCTCTCTGCTTTTCATTAGTATGCAGACAAATGTAGCCATAGACATGTTCATCCACACTCCAACTACTGCCCTGATTTCAGTTCCAAGTTATGAAACTTAATCTAAACCTTAGAAGGGAAGCAAGAAAATGAAACTTTAAATTTCAGCTTACAGAGTCCCCCAGGATGATTCCAGGAATTGAGAAGGGGGAGGCCCTGGGAATCAGAAACCAAACTACCACCTCCTCACTCCCCTAAGAGGACCTAAGGATATTTGAAATAAAACTCACAAAATGCAGTTTTGACAACATCTAAACTAGGAGAAAAATTGCGAGAGAACATATCCATCCCCTCCCCGCAACTGCTCCTAACTAATCCCAGACAGAAGGAGGTGTCTCTTATTCTTGAAGATCACTTGAAGGACATTTCACAATTTCCTTCAGTCACCTGTTTCAAAATATAAGAAATGGGTGCCAGGAAAATCTTCCTCATATTCAAACACCAGTTCTGCCTTCAATTCAGACCATTTGGATAATTAAAGTATAAAATTTCAGAACTGGAAGAGACTTTAAATACCATTTAGTCTAGAGGTTACAACTGGTGACCCAGGGATTGAGACATATTTTACTAGGGCCATGGAAAGTTTAATTTTTAAGTTTTTGAATTAGTTGCCAATACTTAGATATTGAGATATTTCCTTTTTAAAAATTCATATAATTACAGATCTAGAAAAGCCAGAAGATCTGGAAACACTGTGGACCTCAGTCCCATGGCAATGGTCAAGTTGGGAACTCCTCTTTAAACTGGTAACATTAGGCAAAAATAAATTAGGGCTTCAAGGAACCAACCAGACCTGCTTATCTTATTTACCCTAAATGACTAGCCCTAGTTGGCATTGTGACCCCTGATTTTTGCCAGTGAGAAAATGGAGAATCAGAAAAAATGGTTTCACTGATGTATACAGCTCTCAGCACATCATGCCCCTAGCCCAGGGCTTTTCTCCTGTGGAGCACTGCTGGTCTATAGTCATGCTGACCTAAGGCAGCTAAAGATAAAAACTATAGATGACAGAGAGGTTTCATAATAAAGTCAAAACCTACAGTTTTCATATTTTCTTCCATTTTTTATAGTCCATGGGCCAGCTCAGCAGTGTGTCAATACAGGTGTGCCCATAACCTTTAAAGTGGGTAACTGCTGACTGTCCAAGGATGGCCAAGAAAAGAGTCAATAGAAAGCTTAGGAGACCTCACCCCATTTTCATGTTGAGGACTAGGTGTTGCCGGGTGGGGGGGAGGGGGGAGGTTCTCAGTGCTTTGAATTCAGAATAAAAAGAAAAGAAGCAAAGGGATTTGCCCATTTCCAGCCCTAGAGTAGAGTCTGGAGAAGACAAAGAGAATTTGTAGACCATATAAAGGTACTGCAGGGAATTTTACCTATCAAGAAAATTTAAAAAAATCCAATCTATGTGTATGTTTAGGAGAGTCTATTACACTTTAAGGACAATTTGGCAAAAATAAAAATTGAATAGTGTATTTCTCAGATTTCTCAAACTAGCTTTTTGGTAAAATGTATATACAAGCTAAAAGTTTTTTTTTAATCTTTTACTCCTTCAGTGTTCACTGCACAGAGTAACAACTTTGTGTTAATCCTTTCCTGCAACAAAAAAGAAAACACTAGATTAAAAATTCAGGCAACCCATGTGCAGCCCCAGCTTACCTGATCATTGCAGTCAGTTCAGGTTCTGAATAGGTCAGCTATTGCAAAGACAAAAGAGCTGAAGGAGGTAAGTACATAGCAACTACTAATTTTTTAAGCCAGGTATAAACCAATCCTTTGATATATTTTCTGACTGTGAATGTAGCTCAACATAGGAAAAAGTGGCCAAAAGAAGCTTTCCATCTCTGCTGTAGCTCTTCACCAACCACCAAGAAAGGTTAGAGAAGGCGTCCTCTTCCCAAGACCAAAGGTGTGACTTGAGCTTGGGATATTTGATTTTAATTGGAGTTTGAGGGAGTCTAAATGCCTCTATTTCTACCAAAAACACTGAAAATTGGTGTTTATAGGGGGAAATAGCTTTCCTAGTTGGAAAAGTGATGGGAAAAGACAGCCAAGATTTCTTTCTCAAGGTCAACTGATTTTTAATAAGCTTAGTGGTCTTTGGACATTACAAAACAATTGATTAACAGCCATTCCTTCCCAAAGCTCACTACCTAGAGAGATTGCATTTGCCAGTTGACCACCTTCTCTCCCTCACCTAAATTCCTCCTCTGGAAAATCAGCAATAAATTTTAAGAAAAAAGATTCTGAAGGGGCCAATTCAGTGCCTAGTGGGTTGCTGGGGAGAGGGGGGTTGGAAGAAGGGGGGTAGGGTTATGGACATTGGGGAGGGTATGTGCTTTTGGGTAAATTGGAAGGGGTGGTGAACCATGAGAGACTATGGACTCTGAAAAACAATCTGAGCGGTTTGAAGTGGCGGAGGGGTGGGAGGTTGGGGTACCAGGTGGTGGGTATTATAGAGGGCACGGCTTGCATGGAGCACTGGGTGTGGTGAAAAAATAATGAATACTGTTTTTCTGAAAATAAATAAATTGGAAAAAAAATTAAAAAAAAAAAAAACACTTACAGTCGACTTGTCCTCCTTTTTGGTACTGGTTGGACACCAGCAAATCTTCCTAGATGGAAAATTTCTTTCCCCTGATGATGGCAGAAACATTTCAAAAGAAACAAGGGGAACAACATATTACAAAACACAACACAAAACGAAGATGACATTCAGATCAGGGGAGGAAAGAGGAAGTGCTGAAATAACTGGTTGTTAATATGCAAAGCAAATTTAATTAAATTCTTACATCTCTCCTTGAACAAAATTGCATTTAATGCAGATTAAATACATAGATATGGGAAAGAAAACCTTAAAATCTTTTAGAAGAAATTAGAGCATCTCTTTAAAACCTTGGAGTGAGATAGAATGTTTTTAATTCATACATGTAAAAATACTTAGGGCAACAATTTATTTTTTTTTTTAGTTTTTTACTTAAATTCAATTAATTAACATATAGTATATTATTAGTTTCAGACATAGAGTTCAGTGATTCATTAGTCTTATATAACACCCAGTGCTCACTATATCATGTGCCCTCCTTAATGTCTAGCACCCAGTTACCCAGTACCCACACCCACCTCCCCTCCAGCAACCATCAGTTCGTTTCCTAGAGATAAGAGTCTTTCATGGTTTATCTCCCTTTTTGATTTCATCTTATTTTATCTTTCCTTTCCTTCCCCTCTGCTCCCGTTTTATTTCTTAAATTCTACATATGAGTGAAAGCATATGATAATCACCTTTATCTGCTTGACTTATTTTGCTTAGCATAATACCCTCTAGTTCCATCCATGTTGCTGTAAATGACAAGATTTCATTCTTTTTGATGGCTGAGTAATATTCCTGTGTGTGTGTGTGTGTGTGTGTGTGTGTACACATATATGTATATACACCACATCTTCTTTATCTATTCATCTGTTGATGGTTACCTGGGCTCTTTCCATATTTTGGTTATTGGGGTCATTGCTGCTATAAACATTGGGGTGAAGGTGCCCCTTAGGATCACTACATTTGTAACTTTGAGGTAAATACCTAGTAGTGCAATTACTAGTCATTGGGAAGCTCTATTTTCAACTTTTTGAGGAACCTCCATACTGTTTTCCGGAGTAGCTATACCAGCTTGCATTCCCACCAACAGTGTAAGAGTGTTCCCATTTCTCTGCATCCTCGCCGACATCTGTCATTTCCTGACTTGTTCGTTTTAGCCATTCTGACTGGTGCAAGGTAGTATCTCATTGTGGTTTTGATTTGTATTTCACTAATACCAAGGAATGTGGAGCATTTTTTCATTTGTCTATTGGCCATTTGTATATCTTCTTTGGAAAAATGTCTATTCATGTCTTCTGCCCATGTCTTGATTGGATTATTTGTTCTTTAGGTGTTGAGATTGATAAGTTCTTTATAGATTTTTGGATACTAGCCCTTTATCTGATAAGACATTTGCATATATCTTCTGTGTTCTGTCAGTTCTCTTTTGATTTTGTCAAGTATTTCCTTTGCTGTGCAAAAGTTTTTTTTTTAAAGTGGTTAGATACATCTTTATTTTTTTTCCAATTTATTTATTTTCAGAAAAACATTATTCATTATTTTTTCACCACACCCAGTGCTCCATGCAAGCCGTGCCCTCTATAATACCCACCACCTGGTACCCCAACCTCCCACCCCCCGCCACCTAACAAATAGCATGGAGGACAAGGGGCGTTAGAGAGGAGTAGGGAATTTGGGTAAATTGGAAGGGGAGGTGAACCATGAGAGACTATGGACTCAAAAGTTTTTATCTAGATGAAGTCCCAATAGTTCATTTTTGCATTTGCCTACCCTGCCTTTAGAGATGTGTCTAGCAAGTTTATGATAACAAGTTTAAAGAGGACTGATACATTCATCTCCATTAAAATAACTGTAAAACTTATATACAACAAAATATACTATAAAAATAGGAAAGATAAGCAATGAGTAACAGAAGATATTTGCAAACACAAAGCTGACAAAAGATTGGTATCCAGGATATGAAATGGACTCCAAAAATTAATAAGTAAAAATAAAACAACCACCAGAAGGTCTAACATGCATGTCACTAAAGTCCTAGAAGGAAAGAGAAAGATCAGGGCAAAAGAAATATTTGAAGAAATAATGTTCAACAAACTTGCCAAATTTGGTGAAAGACAAATTCAAGCAACTCAACAAATCCCAATCATACTTTTGATAAATTGAAAGAAAGTCTTGCCTATATACATTGTAATCAAACTTCTGAAAGCTATGAATAAAGAAAAAATCTTGAAAGCAGGGAGAGAAAAATGGTACATTACACAGAGGAGCACAAAGACTTAAATGACAACAGATTTCTTATCAGGAACCAGGGAGGTGAAAAGACAGTGGAACAGCATCTTTAAAGTGCTGAAAAGGAAAAAAAAATAATTATCAACCCAGAATTTTATATTCAGCAATATATTCTTCAGAAATGAAGGTAAAAATAAAGATATTTTCAGAAAAAGAAAATGTAAGAGAATCATCGCTAACAAAACTGTGCTACAAAAAACTGCTGAAGGGGGCGCCTGGGTGGCTCAGTGGGTTAGGCCGCTGCCTTCGGCTCGGGTCATGGTCTCAGGGTCCTGGGATCGAGTCCCACGTCGGGCTCTCTGCTCAGCAGGCAGCCTGCTTCCTCCTCTCTCTCTCTCTGCCTGCCTCTCTGACTACTTGTGATCTCTGTCAAATAGATAAATAAAATCTTTAAAAATAATAATAATAATAAACCTTTTGACTAATTTAGAGTCAACTGGTTGTAATTAAGGACTTTAATTCTATTTACAAAGTCCCTTCACAGCAGCACTTATATCTGTGTTTGACTGAAAAACTGGAGCTCTAGTTCGGCCTACCCAAGGGGACACATCAAAAAAGCCATCACATCTAGGTAAGTATAAAACACTACTTTCCTTCCTCCTAAGCTGTTTATGATACATGTAGCTGCTTGAACCAAAAAACTGTATACTGGTGGGGTTTTCAATGTGTAACTGAAATACATAAGACAACTATTATACAAAAGATGGTGGGTATAGTGTAGAAGAAAGGGTTGTCAGTCTCTCTATTTTACATGAGTGGTAATATTAATTCTTAATAGACGGTGGATCTATCTATTCTACAAATATATAAGACAATCACTGAAAATATACAATAATGTATAACTTTAAGCCAGTATTTAAATTAATATAGAATACTAAAAATAGTCAAATAATCCAGAATAAGGCAGGGAAAGGAGAACAGAGTAACAAAAACCAAATGGTCATATATAATAAGATATAATATAATTTTAAAAAGTATGATATAATAAAAAAGTCGTATAATAAAAAAAAGTCAACCTAAATTCAACCAGATCACTAATCACATTAAATGTTAATGGTCTAAGCATTAAAAGGGAGAGATTGCCAGAGTTGATAGAAAAAACAACTCAACTACACTGTCTGCAACAGGCACACTTTGAATATGAAAACACATATAGTTTGAAAGTAATAGATGGAAAAGGTGTACTATGCAAACAGTAAGTATAAGAAGAGTGCAATAATTATATAAATATCAGATTTTTAAAATAGACTTTATCACAAAGTATAATAATCAAGGGTCGCCTGGGTAGTTCAGTGGGTTAAGTGTCTGACTTCAGTTCAGGTCATGATCCTGGGGCTCTGGGATCCATCCCATATTGGACTCCCTGCTCAGTGGGGAGCCTGCTTCTCCTTCTGCCCTTCCTCCTGCTCATTTTCTCTCCCTCTGTCTCTCTCTCAAATAAATAAAATCTTTTTTAAAAAGAGTATAATCAAAGATTAATTTTTAAGGAGCAATTCACCAGGAAGACAATAATTATAAATATGTTTGCACCTAATAATAAATCTGCATGAATTATTTATTAAAAAAGGACAATTCCATAATCATAGCAGGCATTAACACCCTTCTCTCATCAATGATAAAAACAATTAGAAGACATAAACATCACTATTAACACCTCAGTTTCTTTCCTAGAGTTAGGAGTCTCTTATGGTTTGTCCCTCTCTCTGATTTTATCTTCTTTTATTTTTCTTTCCCTTCCCCTATGCTCCTTTGTTTTGTTTCTTAAACTCCACATACTAGGAAATCATATGATAATCGTTTTTCTCTGATTGACTTATTTTGCTTTGCATAATACTCTCTAGTTCCATCCATGCTGCAGCAAATGGCAAGATTGCATCCTTTTAGATGGCTGAGTAGTATTCCACTGAGTGTGTGAGTGTGTGTGTGTGTGGACACGTGTATCACATCTTTATCCATTCATCTTGATGGACATCTGGGTTCTTTCCATATTTTGGTTGTTGTGGACATTACTGCTATCAGCATTGGAACACAGGTGCTCCTTTGAATCACTATGTTTGCATTTGGGGGGTAAATACCTAGTAGTGCAATTGCCTGGCTGTAGCATAGCTCTATG
The DNA here is from genome assembly GCF_020171115.1 of Neogale vison. Lineage (NCBI taxonomy): Eukaryota > Metazoa > Chordata > Mammalia > Carnivora > Mustelidae > Neogale > Neogale vison. The sequence continues at coordinate 28,051,487 of NC_058093.1, forward strand.
TCCAACTTTTTGAGAAACCTCCATACTGTTTTCCAGAGTGGCTGTACCAGTTCCTTTTAAACACAGATAATACATTCACCAGGCTAGACTATATTCTATGCTATAAAATGAGTGTCAGTAAGTTCAAAAGGACTGAAGTTATGTGTATCATATCCTATGATCACAAGAGAATGAATCAATAATAAAATATCTAGAAAATCTGATTATTTGAACATTAAATGGTAGATAATTAAATAATTTTGAGTCAAATATAAAATCACAAAGGAAACTGGAAAATGCTTTGAACTGAATGATAAATAAAATACAACATGAAAATTTAGAAGATGTAATAAAGTAGGGCTCAGAGGAAAAAACAGATTTAAGTGCAAAAAAAGAGAGGCCTGAAAACAATTACCTAATCTACTTTAGCAAGCCCTACCAAGAAGAGTAAAGTAAGTCCAAAATAGAAAGAATGAAATAAAGGTAAGAATAGAAATCAATGAAAGTGAAAATTATTTATAAAGAAAATAAAAAAGCCAAAAGCTGGTTCTTTGAAGAACAAAACAAAATCAATCAATCCCTAGTTAAACTCACAAGAGAGAGAAAACATGTCACCACTGTCAGGAATTTAAAAAATGCATTATCACTACAAATCCTACAGACATTAAAAAAATAAGTGAACTTTGAAAGAACTTTATACCATCATAGTTTACAACTAAGATGAAAAGAAGAATTTCTTGAAAAATACAACTTATTAAAATTGATAAGGAAATAAACAGAAATTGTAAGTTGCCATATTTGGAACAGATTTAATATATTATCAAAACCTCCCCAAAATGTAAACAATAGACAAGGGGCAAAATACATGAGCAGACAATTCACAAAAGAAGGCATCTGAATGGTTCCTCATTCTATGAAATGCTGCTTGATCTCAGCAAGAATTAGCAAAATGTAAACTACAACTATATGAGGAAATGTTTCACTTATCAAATGGGCAAAAATTAGAAGTCTGACAGTATCAAGTACTGGTGAGAAAACAAAGAACAACAGAAACTCTTCTAAACTTCTGGTGGATATGCAAATAGGTACAAGTACTTTTAGGGCAATTTGGCAGCATCTAAAGTTGACAATGCAGATACCCAATAAGCGGCAACCCCACTCCCCGGACACCCTAGGGAAGCTCACACATGGGCATAGGAAACACATGTAAGGATATTCATGCAAATATTACTTGTAGTAGAAAATGTTAGAAACAAATTAAATGTGTATCAAGAAGAGAATGGATAAAAAATACATTTTGATATATTTGTATATGTAATTCTAAACAGCAGTTAATATGAGAAAACTAGAGATATATGTTCAATATGAAAAATATCAAAAAGTTAAGCGAAGAAACCAAGTGGCGGAAGGATACACAAATGATGCCATTTACTCAACACTCAAGACATGCCTGGCGGGCTAAGTTGGTTAAGCACAGATCATGATTTCCACTCCAGTCATGATCTCATGTTCTTAAGATTAAGCCTTATGTCTGCTGCACATTGGGCCGAGAGCCTGCTTAAGATTCTCTCTGCCTCTCCTTTTGTCCCTCTCCACCCTTAAATAAACAAATAAATAAATAAATAAATAGATAAATAAATCTTGTTTAAAATTAACATTGGGTGGGGCGCCTGGGTGGCTCAGTGGGTTAAGCCTCTGTCTTCAGCTCAGGTCATGATCTCAGGGTCCTGGGATAGAGCCCACATCAGGTTCTCTCCTCATTGGGGAGCCTGCTTCTCCGTCTCTGCCTGCCTCTCTGCCTGCTTGTGATCTCTCTCTGTCAAATAAATAAATAAAATCTTTAAATAAAAAAAATTAACACTGGGGGTGCCTGGTGGCTCATTCATTAAGGATCTGCCTTCAGCTCAGATCACGATTCCAGGGTCCTGGAATGGAGCATTGCAGAATCAGGCTCCCTGCTCAAAAGGAAGCCTGCTTCTTCCTCTCCCAATCCCCCTGCTTGTGTTTCCTCTCTCACCCTCTCTCTGTCAAATAAATAAATAAAATATTTATAAAAAAATAAAAATTAAAAATAATATTCAATACATGAAAACAATGCTATGTGATTTTAAGATTACACAGAAAGAGAGAGAGAGAGTAGATATGTACAAGCAGCAATGGGAACGATAAATACCCAAAGCAAATACTGCTGTCTCTACTGACAAATAGAGGGATAGGATCAGGGATTCAAGCCTATTTGTAACATTTTCTTTTTCAGCCGCTTGGCGCATACAAGGGTATTCACTAGGGTATGCAGTGCACCTTTATGTGTGTCTGAACTATTCCGTAATTTTAAAAAATTAAGAAGGAACTGTATGGCTGCTTGGCAAAAGATTCAAACTTCAGTCATAATGAGGGAATAGACGCCCTTGCTGAATGTCCTCAACTGTTTTGACTTCTGGAGGGGCGGGCCGTGATTACAGCTGCGATTAGGTGACTCACCATAATTATGTTTTGTTGAAATTGAATTTATTGAAGCGTGAATCATTCTGCCCAAGTCCTACCTAATTGCTGCAACACCGCGGATGGGAAGGATGGCGGAGGAGTTTTCAGTAGAGGTCATTATAGAATGAATGTGTTCGCGTGTGTGTGTGCGTGTGCATACACGCCTGCACACACTCCCACAGCACTCACCCTGCAGAGAGCCTGCAGCGCTGCCTCCTCCTCTGTAATGATGTGAGGTTAGCAGGCAATGTCTACAGATTTCACTGGCTTCTTCTGCCTCCCACCCCCTACTCAAATTTATGAGCAACTCACTGTTTGGTGATTTGGCTCTCTGGGGGTCTCTGTGCCCCAGACCAGAACTCCAGGTGGGTGTTGTCTGTTTTCTCAAAGCTGTCAACTGGCAGCTTTTATACCCATTCTCACAGCTCAGAATCACACCCCCACCCCGCCCATTGCCCTGCCACACCACCACCACCCCACCCGCCACTGCCTGCTGCCTGGTGCAGCGGGGATCTTAGGGATACACCAGGAGCTGTGACCCTGCTGCAGAGCTATGATTTAAATCATCATGGATGCTCTGCGGAGGTAAACAGCAAACCCAGAATGTGGTGGGAACCCTTGGAGTCTCCCTCTCTCCAATCATGTGCAGGGAGTAGTGGGAATGGGGACAACTTTGGGTTCCTACGCACTGGGTCATCCATGGTCTCCCACAAGCAGAAAGCTCAGAACTTTTCTCCTGATTCCTCCAACTGTGAAGACAGGGGGACTTCATTTCTTTTTTAATTTAATTTTTTTTCAGTGTTTCAAAATTCATTGTTTATGCACCACACCCAGTCTCCATGCAATAGCGCCCTCCATAATACCCACCACAAGGCTCACCCAACAACCCACCCCTTTCCCCTCCAAAACCCTGTTTGTTTCTCAGAGTCCACAGTCTCTCATGGTTTGTCTCCCCCTCCGATTTCCCCCAACTCACTTCTCCTTTCCATCTCCCAATATCTTCTGTGTTACTCCTTATGTTCCACAAATAAGTGAAACCATATGATAATTAACTCTCTCTGCTTGACTTATTTCACTCAGCATAATCTTTTCCAGTCCTGTCCATGTTGATACAAAAGTTGGATATTTATCCTTTCTGATGGAAGCATAATACTCCATAGTATATATGGACCATATGTTCTTTATCCATTCAGCCAGTGAAGGGCATCTTGGTTCTTTCCACAGTTTGGTGACTGTGGCCATTGCTGCTATGAACACTGCGGTACAGATGGCCCTTCTTTTCACTACATCTGTATCTTTGGGGTAAATACCCAGTAGTTCAATTGCAGGGTCATAGGGTAGCTCTATATTTAATTTCTTAAGGAATCTCCACACTGTTTCAGACCAATATCCCTGATGAATATGGATGCCAAGATTCTCAACAAGATTCTAGTTAATAGGATCCAACAGTACATTAAAAAGATTATCCACCATGACCAGGTGGTATTTATCCATGGGACACAAGGGTGGTTCAACATTCCCAAATCAATCAATGTGATAGAACAAATCAATAAGAGAAAAGAGAGCAATCACCTGATCCTCTCAATTGATGCAGAAAAAGTATTTGACAAGATACAGCATCTGTTCCTGATTAAAACGCTTCGAAGTATAGGGATAGAGGGAACATTCCTCAGCGTCATGAAATCTATATGAAAAACCCATCTTCAATGGGGAAAAGCTGACAGCCTTTCCTTTGAGATCAGGAACACAACAAGGATGCTCACTTTCACCACTCTTGTTCAACATAGTGTTAGAAGTCCTAGCAACAGCAATCAGACAACAAAGAGAAATAAAATGTTTTCAAATTGGCAATGAAGAAGTCAAACTCTCTTCACAGATGACATGATACTTTATATGTAAAACCCAAAAGACTCCACCCCCAAACTACGAGAATTCATACAGCAATTCAGTAATGTGGCAGGATACAAAATCAATGTACAGAAATCAGTTGCTTTCTTATACACTAACAACAAAAATACAGAAAGGGATATTAGAGAATTGATTCCATTTACTATAGTACCAAGAACCATAAGATACCTGGGATTAAACCTAGCCAAATAGGTAAAGGATCTGTACTCAAGGAACTACAGAACACTCATGAAAGAATTTGAAGAAGACACAAAAAGATGGAAGACCATTCCATGCTCATGGATCAGAAGAATAAACATTGTTGAAATGTCTATACTGCCTAGAGCAATCTATACTTTCAATACCATTCTGATCAAAATTCCACCAGCATTTTTCAAAGAGCTGGAGCAAACAATCCTGAAATTTGTATGGATCCAGAAGAGACCCCAAAATTCTAAGGAAATGTTGAAAAAGAAAACAGAACTGAGGGCATCACATTGCCTGATTTCAAGCTTTACTACAAAACTGTGATCACCAAGACAGCATGGTACTAGCACAAAAACAGACACATAGACCAGTGGAACAGAGTAGAGAGGCCAGATATAGACCCGCAACTCTGTGGTCAAATAATCTTCGACAAAGCAGGAAAAAATATACAATGGAAAGAAGACAGTCTCTACAATAAATGGTGCTGGGAAAATTGGACAGCTATGTGTAGAAGAATGAAACTCAACCATTCTCTTATGCCATACATAAAGATAAACTTGAAATGGTTAAAAGACCTCAACATTAAACAGGAATACATCAGAATCCTGGAGAAGAACATAGGCAGTAACCTCTTCAACATTGACCACAGCAACTTCTTTCAAGATATGACTCCAAAGGCAAAGGAAACAAAAGCGAAAATGAACCTTTGGGACTTCATCAAGATCAAAAGCTTCTTCACAGCAAAGGAAACAGTCAACAAAACAAAGAGGTAACCCACAGAATGGGAGAAGATTTTCGTAAAAACAGTACAGACAAAGGTCTGATATCCAAGATCTATAAAGAACTCTTCAAACTCAACACACATGAAACAGATAATCATGTCAAAAAATGGACAGAAAACATGAACAGACACTTCTCCAAAGAAGACATACAAATGGCTAACAGACACATGAAAAAATGTTCATCATCATTAGCCATCAGGGATATTCAGATCAAAACCACATTGAGATATCACCTCACACCAGTTAGAATGGCCAAAATTAACAAGATAGTAAACAACATGTGTTGGAGAGGATGTGGAGAAAGGGGAACCCTCTTACACTGTCAGTGAGAATGCAAGTTGGTGCAGCCTCCATGCCATTCTTAAACACAGTAGTGAAACTGGCATTTCAAAAATCTATTGGCTTATTTTTTTTAATCTTTAATTTCCACTTATTACAGTCAACCCTTGAAAAATAAGTCCTCCAGGGACAAGATAATATTTTAAACCCAGGTTGACAAGCTCTTGGGAGAGCTGACTGAGTGGTAACAGACACAAGGACCTCTGGGTGTAGACTCATTTGTAGACATTTAAAGAATTGAAGAGGCCATAAGGAGTGGAGACCCAGTCAGAGACACGTTCCCCCACATCTTCACTTCCGATTTGTCCCGGAAAGAAGTCTATGCTCTTGTCCTTTTCCTTCTGGTTTGTTGCCTCTGAAACACTGCAGACTCAGAGCTGGCAGATGAGCTGCAACTCCAGAGATTCCTGCAGATGTGAATGTCACAGTGTCAAGTGCTTGTGATCCAGATCATTTTACAGACAAGGTAATTGAGACTTCAGTGACTACATGACTTGTCTCTAGTTACATGATGAGACAGTATCAGGACCAGTAGTAAAACTCAGAAATAGGTTCTGAGAGAATTAACAGCCTTGAGCAGCTAAAGGAAAGGTCATAGGTCCAGTCTTCTGAATTTCTGTGTTTTAAAGGTCCATTTTTACTCAGTAGTGACACAGAAATATCCTTCCCACAAAATCATAGAAGTGTTGCATGGTAAGAGAAACATGGAGAGTGTGGTCACAAACTCCACATTCCATGTCCAGCTCTGAGACTCGTGACCTGCGCTATTTTGGGCAAGTCCTTTCAATTCAAACCTCAGCTTCCTCAACGGTCAATTGAAAAAACACCATAAAACCTTTTTCATTCACGTGTTTTGAGCATGAGATAAAATACCACATTTGAAGCACCCCTCACAGTTTCTGGTCCTAGCACATATTCATCAAGTTGTGTGGGCTTCAAGAATGTTTTCTCATTCCATTTTGATCACAGGAGGAAAATTTGGGACCCTTGGGGGACTTAGTTTGATCTTTCACCCCAGATGGATCATCATATTCTTGCCTTCTTTCTTAATTCACAACACTTATAATTGTGTCTTCTATTCCTGTGACCTTTGCTTTTCCCATCTCTTAGTTTGGTATCATTTTCCAGCCTAACAAATGTATTAGCAAGTTTATCATCCAGAATGCAAGTGATGGTAACAGTCACTTCTGCCTCTGAGTTTTCTGGAAGCCCACTGATCATACCCCAGCTTCGTCCTCTCCCAGGTGGACCCTTGTTCATTGGAAAGCAATATGTGCAGTCAGCTGTGCAGCCATTCCTACATCTACCTGAGATCTGAGTCCTGTTTTTCATATACTATCAGTTAAAATTCTTGCTGTCCTGGTGCTCACTTTTTTTAAATTTAAATTCAATTAGCCAACAACATATAGTACATAATTAGTCTTGGATGTAGTGTTCAGCAATTAATCGGTTGTGTATAAAACCCAGTGCTCATCACATCACATGCCCTCCTTAATGCCCATCACCCAATTACCCCATCTCTCCACTCACCTCACCTCCAGAAACCCTCGGTTTGTTTCCTAGAGTTAAGAGTCTCTCATGGTTTCTCTCTCCCTCTCTCTCTCTCATGACTTCCCATTCGGTTTTCCCTCCCTTCTCCCATGATCCCCTGTGCTGTTTCCTATATTCCACAAATGAGTGAAACCATATGATAATTGTCTTTCTCTCATAGACTTATTTCATTCACCATAATACCCTCTAGGTCCATCCATGTTGATGCAAATTGTAGATATTCATCCTTCCTGATGGCTGACTAATATTCCATCTTCTTTGTCCATCCATCTGTCGATGGATGTGCAGGCTCTTTCCACAGTTTGGTTATTATGGACATTGCTGCTGTGAACATTGGGATGCAGATGTCCCTTCAGATCACTACATTCATATTTTTATGGATAAATACCCAGTAGTGTGATTGCTGGGTTGTAAGGTAGCTCTATTTTCAACTTTTTGAGGGAACTTTATACTGTTTTTCAGAGTGTACCAGGTTGCATTACCACCAACAGTATAGGAGGATTCCCCTTTTTCTGCATCTTTGCCAACATTTGTTGTTTTCTGTCTTGTTAATTTTAGTCATTCTGACTGGCGTAAGGTGGTATCTCATTGTGGTTTTGATTTGTATTTCTCTGATGCAAAGGGATGTGCAGCATTTTTTTATATGTTTTTTGGCCATTTATATCTCTTCTGGTGCTCACTTCTTGATAGTTATTCCATCTTAACCAACATATGACTTTCTAGCTCTCCCATCCTTTCTCTGATACCCTTTGATTTCTCTGGTCCTTCCTCTTAACTTCACTGATTACGCACAGCATTACTCAGGTTCAGTGCATATCCCTCTGCTTTAATTTCTGTAACTAGGATGATGGCAACCTTACTTCTTTTCCCTCTTTGAAGAGGAACTTAAGCATAAAATGGCATCTCAAGGATGAATTCAATCAAGGAATTCTATCAAGTCTTATTTAAGTAGTTATTTTAAAGTGATGACTGAGTCTTCTAACCTGTAAAGTTTAGAGTTGCATATTAACAACACAGAAATATCATCAAATGCTCTCTCTATATAAAAGATTTTATGGTAATCACAAATTTGGGGGGTGATAAAGGTCTAATATGAATGCTTTGTCACCACTATTAAAGTTAAAGAAGCATAATTTCATGTTTCCATAAAAAGATAAAGGAAATCCCAAGGAACAGAAAGGAATAAGAATCTAAAGGAAATAAAAAGTCAGGAATGGAGATAAGCATCAAAATTCAACTCACTGAGATTTTATCTGTACCTTGTACTGTACTATGTTCTTCTCTTAGAAAGTGAAATAAGGATTTAGGACAGCTTCATCTATTTATATTATTTAAATTACAAGAGTTTTTAAACAAACACAAGAATGCATATAACTCCAAAACAAATATGCACTAATGATATTTCAAGGTACCATCTCTGCATATCATCATCACCATATCCCCTTTCTCGTTCTCTAGCATTGACACCTCAGTCTACCCTATAGCAGGTTTGTCACTTGGAAGAATCTTCTCTCTCCTTCACCCCCTACTCCATATCTACTCCCTCTTTCTAAACACTGCCAATACCATAGTGTGTAGCCAGACATGATCATAGTAGATTCTGACGTGATTGGTGTGTTGTTGCCATACAATAAGTTTAACCTAAGATAATCCAACCCGCTGCCATAAAGAAACAGCCAGTTCCTGTCCCTACTTTTCATCATTAAAATTGGTCTAAATAAATTAGATTGGTGAAACCCTTTGTTCCCAACTTCTTGCCAAAGGACATGTAGACTCAGCAGTTTTCTTGGACTTCAACTTCCCCCTAGCTCCATAGTTCTTACCCTCTTTTCCATGCCTTTACCACCAGATACCTGATGAAGACTCCACTATCTTTGTGCCCCCTTCCTCCTTGCTTATTACCTTCTGTAATCTAGCATATTTAGATTTAGATCCAGAGAAACTGAACCACATATTCACCACTTATGGGTCTCACCTCAAACCAGCCAATAGTCATTAATATATTACTGCATGCAAACAGGAGACAAGGTACAGGCTTTAAATTTAAATATTTAAGACACTGGTTCTTGGTCAATACAAAATCTCTTTACCTCATGAGGACAGGCAATTGAACAAACATGGGGTGAGAGGAGAGAGCTTGAGGAAGTTTTGGTCCATATTTTGGGGAAAAGAGTGCTGAAACTATCACTAGGCTATCTAGGAATTTATAGTTATCTGTACCAGAGACTTGTGCTCCAGAAGACTAGGCATGATATCTGTGTACCTATCAACATGTGTATGCAGACAAGCACTCCAGGGAGACAGGGGATTAGGCAGCCGGCTGAATTTACTGAGACATCTTGAACTATTTTTTTGAATGTTTGTATTTGGCAAATAAATGCATTATCCCCAAGCACCTTTCCCCTCATTTAAAACCCATGTGTACTGGAGAGGAAATTTAATCCTTATGTTCCTGATTCACTTACACTTAACCCATCAAAATCCAGTGTGGTGGGAACTGTTAGATGTCCATGAGCCTTCTGAACCTTGTGTAATAAACCACTTGGAGCTGTCTTTTCTTTGAATCTCAGAAACCACAGTGAGGAACTATTTTCAGTGGCTTTAGTTGGGGGAGAAGATGGGATTTTGATTTTGCCCTCAGATTTCACCACAACCAAAAAATTCTAACTTTGGCCAAACACACTGTCACACCTTATATTTAGTTCTTGCCAACAACCTGAAATCTAGAGACTCCATTTTGTGAAAAATCAATGAAAACGGACTGAGATCCAGTTCCAACTATGTGCTAAGCACCCTGTGGATCTCTGGCACTGGATCCAAATGTCCTCACCAGTGGCTAACCTCACCCTCCTCAGGATCTCTGAGTGGTTTTGTTTCCCTCTGCTCCAGGCTAAATGTATAGGACATACTGTTCATTTGTAAAGAGTAGTGGAGAACAATGGAAAAGAGGGAATTTAAGGAAATAGAATCTTGTAAAGGCAAACAGAGCATAATAACATATACACTGAAAGCATGGATTATGGGGACATTTACAGAATATAACCAAAATTCACACAGTCCATATATTCACCCAGAGTTCTATCTCTAGATGACTTCAAGTCTCACATGGAAATTAAGATCTCTTCCAGCCAACTCATTTACCTACCTCAGTCAGCAGTCGATGAAAGAAGAGTCATGGCTAATATGCAAACAATTATTATCCAAATTTGGCTTTCAATTTTTCTGTAATCATCATAGGCAAATTCAAACATATAATCCCTATTTTGCCTGGTCCTGAATCTCACCAATATGTGGGAGACTGAAACAGAGAATTATTTGTTTCTAGCTGAACTGCCCTGGGTTTCTTGCCCAACTGGTTACATGGTAGGGAAAGAAGCCAGGTGGTCCCAACCTGGTCACAGATACCCTGTTCACAGGTAATCAGAAGGGAGTTGTTCTATTGCAGTGCAAGTCAGGCCTTAGAATTTCCTGACTCGTGCCTACCACATTTCCAACCTGGTGTTTCATTAAGATCTGAGTGCTCATAAACATCATTCCTGGAGCTCGATTTCTCCCATGCCCCTCACAGCACAGTGTGCCTTTCCCTTGAGTCTCACAACTCACAACATATGGAGGAGAAAAGAAGGGCATAATGGTGTTTCCTCCCTTTCTATTGAGATCACAGTGTTATTTATGCCCCTTCATTTGATGCAGAACCCTACTCTGGGTTACCTAGCTATTAAACACTCACTAATTTCAAAACTCATGGAAGGACAATTTCCAGTGGAACAGTAGTTTTTATTGTTTCTCCCTGGTCTCTCAGCAACTTGGTGCCACCAAAAGAGAAAGGCCTGAGGTTTCTCATGTCAGTTCAGCCCCAAAATGGGAGAAAGGAGAAGGGAGCTGAGGGAAATTGGAAGGGGAGATGAACCATGAGAGACTATGGACTCTGAAAAACAACCTGAGGGTTTTGAAGGGGCGGGGAGGTGGGAGGTTGGATGAACCAGGTAGTGGGTATTAGGGAGGGCACATATTGCATGGAGCACTAGGTGTGGTGCAAAAACAATGAATACTGTTATGCTGAAAAGAAATAAAAAATACATATATTTTAAAATCCAGAGAAAGAAATAAAAATTAGAGCAAAGAGATTTCTGAGTTGGAAGGGACTACCTATCTGACTAGAATAAAAAGGGGAGGATGCAGTGAGGCCAAGTACATGACTTCCCACCACAGTGTCCCTGGCAGGCGATATTCAGTCCAAACTGCATCCAGCCAAGGCAGCTGCCCGAGGAAAGACACTTAAGGCTTTGAAATCAGAATGACCTGGATTCAAGTCACAGCTCTGCCTTTTACTACCCGTGTTACTCACTTTATGAACATTAAAATGTTAATACTTTCTTCATAGGGTTATCATGAAGATTGAATGGTCTACATATTTAAAGTGTCCTATGGAGAGTTGACATGGAGGGGAAGGGAATGAGATGGTAGCCATAAATTTTTCAGCTCATACACCTTGCTGTTTTTCCAGGAATTTTCCTTTTTTTTTTTAATTTAAATTCAATTAGCCAACATGTGGTATGTCATTAGTTTCAGATGTATTGTTCAATGATTCATCAGTTGCATATAACACCAGTGCTCATCACATCATGTGCCTTCCTTAATGCCCATCACCCAGTTACCTCATCCCCATACCCACCTCCCCTTCTACAACCCTCAGTTTGTTTCTCAGAGTCAAGAGTCTCTCATGGTTTGTCTCCCAGGAATTTTCATTGATTTCCCTTTCAAGTTAAAGATTGAAAGGTACTGTTAAAATTCAAACGTGTTGCTTAGAAGAGGTAACAGTCATCTTTTTCAGTGATTGTCATCTTGATATATATTTATAGTCAGACTAAATTTCTGATGCTATAAGGGTGTGAGATAGGTAAATCTTAATGTCTAGAATGAAAGGGGAAAATATTGGAACATGGTATGCTTGTGTTTAGACAAATGGAAATATATTAAATTTTTAAGGGTTTATTAGGGCAAAAATCAGTTCTAATTGGGCAACCAGAAATGGTTGAGAGAACACCAACAGGAGCTAAGGAAAAGACTTTTATAGAGGAAACACAGAAGCAAAGTAAGGAAATTATTTGATTGTCTATAATTTATGCATTATTTGGGAAAGCCTTGTTGTTTATGATTGTTTGTCCTTATGTTTCAATTTCTTAGACATTACTGACTTAGGTTTTGCTTTGCTTACATAGGCTACTAAGGTATTAAAGCCACTTCAGTCCAAGGCCTCCCTGTTTAATTAATTTAACACTGGGAAAGCAAATCTAAGTGGGCACTAATTTTTGAGATTCCAGGATATAAGGCTGCCAAAAGCAAGAGGGGACCTAGAGCAAAGGAAAATGGCAGAAGGAATAAGAAACTCTGCATAAGGAGAAATTTCAGTTTTGCCTGAAAGCCCAGGGTCAAATCCTGCCACCATAATTTTTTTAAATTTTTTTAAATATTTTTATTTATTTTCAGTATAACAGTATTCATTATTTTTGCACCACACCCAGTGCTCCATGCAAGCCGTGCCCTCTCTAATACCCACCACCTGGTTCCCCCAACCTCCCACACCCCCGCCACTTCAAATCCCTCAGATTGTTTTTCAGAGTCCATAGTGTCTCATGGTTCACCTCCCCTTCCAATTTCCCCCAACTCCCTTCTCCTCTCTAACTCCCCTTGCCACCGTAATTTATGCTTATATCACTATTATACCACTGTGCCCAGGTCTGCAGTTGTCTTCTTATGCAACTCTGACTGGAATCTAGTTTCCACATCAGGTCTCTTCCAGCAATGTACATAGTAAGAGTAGAATAAATGTAGCTGGATGATCCAAGACCCCAACAGGTGTTCTAGACATCCATGGATCAATAGACAACATCCCTATCCCTCCTCAAGCAAGGTCTTCATATTATTCTTTCATGACAAATGTAGAGCAGTAACATCCCTGCTCAGAAACCCTAGGCCAGTCACAGAATATAAAATAGTGGTTGAATTTCACCACCTAAATGATACACATTGTTACACACACCTACCTCTTCAAGAAGGAGATAGGAGTCAGTGTGTTCTAACAGCACAGGGAAATTAAAGGGTTTGAATAAGTGGTAACTTAGTGATTGCTTTCTGGAACCCAATAACTTTGCAGACCACATCAAAGCTCCTCTCCTACTGGGCCAGAAGTTTTCTACCCACAGGCACATTGGTTATATGAGAAAGATTATTTAATGGAAGACCCACACATTTCATAACGGTCTTCAGTTTTGTGAAGAATTGCTTTACAGAAGATGGTATCAAGCTATTCTTCACATCTGCTGAGGACAAAAGGAGTATTCTGAGACTGACTACAGAAATGAACTTATTTTAAATGGCCAGCATAAAGCTCTGGAAAAGAGGAATAGTGTGCTGTCATATGGATTTTAGTTGTATGTTTTTCTTTCTTCTTTCTTATAAGACCTGATCTTCTGTGAGATTGAAGACTAGGGGAAGGAAATTCTTCATCTAGTCCTCCTAAAAAGAATGCTGATTTGAAAAAGGTTCTCCTTAGAGTATAGTAAGGTTATTGGATTAAACACTGGGCATGAGGGCTGCAAGAAAATATTGAAACTTGGACCATATTGGTGTCTCAAAGACTCAAAAGATCTCTTGACCAAAATTATTTCTTTATTTCCTTTTGACTAACAGGTATCAAAGGAGAAATTTGATTTATTTGAAACCTAGATAGGTTTCAACTGACCACTGATATTGCATTATGTCAAAGCCTGACTACTGTTCTAGGATGAGCTAATGATTTACCATTCACCCATGCTGCATGCCCTGTCCACTGACAGGATATTAAAAATAGGGGTGTGAGGCAATGTCACCAAAATGGTAGAATAAGAATGTCCAAAAAAATCCCTTCCTTAAAATCAGCCCCCAAAATTATTGCAAAAACTGTCAGAATCAAAATTTTTCAGAACTCTGGAAATTAATCACAAGCTTGTAACAACCCAGTAACTTATTCAAGAAAAACAACTGAATCTCAGTAAGAGCACCAACTCTTAGCCTAGTCTCATCCCCACTCACCAGCTTAGTGGGAGCCTTGAGAAATACCCTGCATTCCTGGTACCTGATAGGGCAGAATGAATTTGAAGCACTCTCAGAGACTCATTCCCAAAGAATAATATTTGACCTTCTCCTGGTTCTCTGGTAGACCACACTCAAGAAACTACATTTCACTCAAAAGTCTTTTCACCTGCCTCCTAACTTGCATAATAATGAAAGCCTTTGGGGGTAGAGCAATTTGTAGAAATCATTTAACAGCTAGTGTTTTAATATGGGCACTGCTAGAGAACATGGGGGGAAACAATAAGCCAACCAAAATGCTTAGAAGAAGCTAGACAGTGAGTTGTCTACAGGTCCTTGGCAAATCTAGAAGATAACACACTATGCACATAATTACACACAGTCCCACGAAAGACCTGAGTTGGCCCTGGCTGACACTGAGGCTCTGTACAAGCAGGAAATCAGTGAAAATAACCCAAATATCCATCAGTTATTGGATAGACAGATAGATGTGGTATATCCATATGATGGAATATTATTCATTCATAAAAAAGGAATGAATTAGTGATACATACTACAAGATGGATGACCTTGAAACTATTTTGCTGAGTGAAAGAAGAAAAACACCAAAGGTCATATATTGCATGATTCCATTCATACAAAGAACTGTCCAGAATAGACAAATCCATAGAGACAGAAAATTGAATTAGGTGCCAGGGGCTGGGGGAAGGAGACAACTGACAGCCCCTGGGTGTGGGTTTCTTTTTGAGATGATGGAAATGAAATGTTCTGGAATTGGATAATGATTATGATTGCACAACCTTGTGAATATACTAAAAACCACCCAATTATATGCTTTAAAATGGTGAGTTCTATGTTATATGAAATTTTATGTGAATTACATCTCAGTGTTTTTAATGTGAATGTGAGAGAGACTGGGGTATTTCTTCTCCCTTCTTCTACCTTTCAGTTAGGTCTCTCTGGCACCAGGCATGTTCTTTGTCTAAATTTCCCACTGGGCAATCCTTCCTCCAGGGCTCCAAGTCACACCAGGCACCAAGAACATTATTTCTTTGTGCTCCTTGATACAAACGTAGTAATGGTTTCCCACTCTTGATATTCTGGACTGGGTGCCCCAAATTCTGTGTTTCCTTAACTTTTCTGACACTACCAGAAGACAGACCATCTCCATGACTTTTGTTTTCTTGGTGGGACTTGACTAATGTACAGGTGTTGCTAACTGACAATGAAGTGATGTTCTTTGAAGCTCTGATATGCTGGAATGTGCTCCAGTAGAGGGTGGATAAGACAACAGGATAAAGAATGCAGAGGTTTTCCAATGTCCTATGCTCAGCCCCATTGTCATCCCTGTCTCTACCATCTTGGGAAATCTGACCTCCCACAATGTCTTCAGCTGTCACCTCAGTTTGGAATTTGTCTCTAATTTGATTCCTGACTTTTAAACTAACCTTTCTAATGGTACCATGAATGTTTCGTCATGAATGTCTTTTAGATCTCTCAAGTCAGTATGCACACTTGCCAATTTCATCCACCCTTTTACTCTAATTAGATACACTATCTTCAAGTCCACCTTTTCTCATTGACCTCTAAACATTGATTCTCTAAACAGACCTGAAATCCCACTTACATTTTAGAGATACTTAGGAGTATTGGGTCTTCAGTTTCCCTGAGTTCATCACTTTATATTCCTACTTCCAAATATCCTCTCTAGGACCAGTTTCTTCTTTGTAGGACATTCTCCTACATATCTGCAATGCCGTGATCACTCTCAAGAAACTTAACATTGATGCCATAATACTATGTAATATATAAGAAATACTCAAATTTTCCCAAATATCCTGACAATGTCTTTAATATTTATTTTTAATCAAAAGCCAAATCTAATATAATAGATTATAGTTATTTGTCATGTCCTTTTATTCTTTGTGAACAACTCCTTCACTTTTTTTTTCTTATCTTTCACTGAAAGTGAATTTTTGCAACACCCAAAGTCCCACAGACTTGGACTTTCCTGATTGTTTTCTCATGTTTAAATTCTGAATAGACATATTGGGCAAGGATATAGTGTAAATGGCATTGGGTCTTTCTTTGTGCATCACATCAGGAAGCAATAATGTCAGATTATCCCATTAAGGTTAATGCTATTTACTAGTTAAGAGATGTCTAACAGATTTATTTCAAAGTAGAAATAACTTTTTTTTAAATTAGTAAATAACTTGTGAGGTTAAACTTTAAAATGGTAAGAATATCTTGTTATTCAAGAATCTTTCACCAAAAAATTTTAGAATCCATTGCTGATACTTGCCTGAATCAATCATTACCTCAATGGTGACAAAATGGTCATTTTCTGTCATTACTTCTACATTCCCTTACCATTCTTCTGTAAAGAACCCCTCTTCACTCTCTCATCTCCTTTTGTCTTGTGTGCTTGCTTGTTTTTAAATATCATTTTTAATTAAGCATAATAAAATATATTATTATCATTGTTCTTGGGACACTCAATGCTTCCCTAATTTAGCCAGTGGGAAGTTCTTCAAGCTAGCTCCTGTGTTCACTTGTGCTCCAGGGGAAGGTGGATAAGTTTTTGGTTTTTTAACACTCTCTTGCTTTCAGGGACAGTAAGATACTCCAGATTGAACTTGTACTTTTCTTTCCTGATACCCATTCAACAGAACTAAGAAATATGTTTTGAAATCATGAGTCATTCTGATACTTTCAAATCCAACACAGAGAGCTCCTCATCTCCTCCTGTCCCACATTTGTAGCTCCCTTCTCTCATGATAAAACCTGGTTCCTAACAACATCTGGTGTTAACTCATTTGTTCTATACTGTAATTCTCACAAAGTAGTATGGGAATTGTGATGCCAGTATCACAAAGAACAGCAAACCTACCAAGTAAAGCCCAAATTTCTTTACAATTCTTTTTCACCTTTAGACTGTATCCCACTAGGCACATGCAGCCAGTTTTGTGTTCAATTAGTTAGGATGAGCCTTTCTTTCCGTAGGGGTCTGCTATCAACTGGTTGTAGAGTAGGGTTCATTTGTTTCTTTTTGTCCAAATTAGGGGACTGGGCTCTTGTTTATTAAACTTTATTTTTGAATATACATACTGTTATGACGGTTTAAAAGTAAAAACAATATGAGAAGGCAAACTCAGAAAAGTGTCACTATTTCCTCATCCCTCTACCTTTTTCTCATTCTTACCCTACATTTGTCATGGAGGCAACTATTTCATTAACTTCTGGTTTACGCTTCCCAAGTTTCTTTTCACAAAAACATGTGTGTGTTTTTCTTTCCTATGTCCTCTTTTTCACTTTGTAGTTTTTATTTGAAATCTATCTTAGAAATCTATCTGAATAATTAATAGAGATCTTCCCCCATTCTTTTTGTAGTCAAATAGCTACTCCAATGTGTGGATGTACCACAGTTTATTTAACCATTATTTTCTGTATTGGCACGCAGGTTGTTTCTGTGATCACAGTTTGGTGAATAATTTTGTGCATATGCTTTTTGCTTGCTTATTTGTTTTGGAGGGTCAGCTTCAGGGCAAAGTTCTGGAGGATCAGATTGCTGTCAAAGGGTAAATGTTGCACAGAGAATATTTTAGCTAGCCATAACTTCTTCCCAATGGATTATATCAGCAATGTACGTACTTGGCTTATAGGTTAAATAGTCTCCCCCTTAAAATTCATATACTGAAGCCCTAATTGCCAGTATCTTAGAATGTGACTATATTTGGAGACAGGGCCTTTAAAGAGGTGTGTAAGTAAAAATAAGGCCAGTAAGGTGACCCCTCATCCAATCTGATTGGTGTCATAGAAGAGGAAATTTGGACCCACAGAATTATACCAGATATGTGCTTGCTCAGAGGAAAGGCCATGTGAGGACACAGTGAGAAGGCAACCATCTGCAAGCCAAGGACAGAGACCTCAGAAGAAACCAAACCTGCCAACAACTTGATCTTGGATTTCTAGCCTTCAGAATGGTGAGAAAATACACTTCTGTGTGTCAGTCACCCAGTCTGCGGTAGTTTTTAATGGCAGCCCCAGCATACAACACAGACTGTTTCTCCACTGCCTCGCCAGCCATGGATGGTCCAACTTGTGAGTTTTTTCATTTTGATCTGTGAAAAAAAGTACAGTTTTAATCAGCATTATTTTATTCTGAGTGCAGTTGAGCATCTTTTCATGTGTTTGAAGATCATTTTTTTATTTTTGCAGAAAGGGGTGATTTGGGTTTTTTTTTCCTCAAGTTTTAAAAACATTTTAGACATTAGGGAGATAGTCATTTATTTCTGATACATCATGTTGCAAACATTTTCTTCCAGTGATCCACTTTTCTTTTGATTTTTCTTACTTTTTGCCATGCATTTTTTTCTTACTTTTATGTAGTAGAAATTATTGACCTCTTTTTTTTTCTTTTTTTTTGCATGTGGATTTAGAAAGCTTTTTTCCCACATTCGTGTTACAAAACCATTCATCTGTGTTTTCTGCCAGTACTTGTGTGATTGTTTGTTTTGTATTTTTTTAAGATTTTATTTATTTATTTGAGAGTGAGTGAGTGAGACAGAGCATGAGTGGGGAGGAGAGGGAGAAGCAGGTTCCCCACTAGCAGGGAGCCCAATGTGGAGCTCATTTCCAGGACACTGGGATCATGACCTGAGCCTAAGGCAGACACTTAACAAACTGAGCCACCCAGGTGCCCCTTATTTTGTATTTTTTACATTGAGATTTCTCATTCTTTTAGTTTATGACACATGGCATAAGGTATCAATCCAGTTTTATCTTCTCTCCAATAGCTACCCAGCTGTTCCACCATCATTAATTTTAAAGTCCACCTTTTCTCCAGTTATTTGAAATGTCACCTTTACCAAATAATACATTTTTGGCATACTTGAATCTATTTCTGGACTTTCTTTTTGGTTTCTTTGGTCTCTCTGTTCAAATACCCACACTTCCCTGTATTAACCAACAACCTGTTGGAATATGTTTTACTAACAGATAAGATCATTTTCCCTCATTGCTTCCTCCTCCTCCCTTCCCAAAGTTTCCTAACTCCTGTGTGTTTATTTTTTGACATGACTTTAGAATCAATTTAACTATTTCAAAAAAAAAGTCTTGGGGCGCCTGGGTGGCTCAGTGGGTTAAGCCGCTACCTTCGGCTCAGGTCATGATCTCGGGGTCCTGGGATCGAGTCCCGCATCGGGCTCTCTGCTCAGCGGGGAGCCTGCTTCCCACTCTCTCTCTCTGCCTGCCTCTCCATCTGCTTGTGATTTCTCTCTGTCAAATAAATACATAAAATCTTTAAAAAAAAATCTTGTTGGCATTTTTCTTGCAATTGGGTTAAATTTATATACTAACTTGAGAAGAACTAACATCTGAATGATGTTGAGTAGTTCTCTCCAAGAACAATGGATGCTTATTTAGTTGTTCAAGTCTACTTTCATGTCTTCAGGAGCATCTTAAAATTTCCTTGTTTAGATTTTACTTTTTTTTTTCTTTCCATTTGAGCACAGTTGACACCTGATGTTACATTAGATTCAGGTAAATAACATAGTAATTCAACATCTCTATACATGTGCTGTGCTTCCCACAAGTGTAGCTGCCACCTGTCCCTAGACAACACTATCACACTACCACTGACAATATGCCCTGTGATGGACATTTCATCCCCATGACCTGTTCATTCTATGACTGGAAGCCCGAATCTCCCACTCCCCTTCAGCCATTTTACCCATCCCCTGAACCCTAAGAAGATATATGTATATATGTGTATATGTGTATGCACACGTGTGTGCACACGCACACAACACACACACACACACACACACACAGGAATATTACTTAGCCATAAAAAAGGATGAGACCTAGCTATTTGCAACAACGCAGGTGGACCTAGAAAGTATAATGCTAAGTGAAATAAGTCAGACTGAGAAAGACAAATACTATATAATTTTACTTATATGTGGAATCTAAAATACATATTTAAGATTCACCTTATTGTTGCAACTACAAACAAGTTTTTCCTCTTATGTTGTATCCTATAATTAGCTATATATATACATATGAAGGTAATGGATTTTCATGTCAATTTTATATCTTACTATCTTACTAAATTCCTTACCTAATTTCCATTTGTTTAATCACTAATTCTTGGGTTTTCAAGATTCACCATCATTTCACCTACATACATAGTTTTTCTTCTTGAATTTGTATACCTTTATCTAATAGCATTGATCAACAGCTCCAAAACAGTATTAAATAGTAATAGAGAGAGGGGACATCTTTACGTTATTTCTAGTCTTGGTCGGAGTGCCTCTCGTGCTTCCTAATTAAAGAAGGTGCTAAGTTTAGGACATATACATACATATATACACAAATCATATGTATGTGTCTATGTATGTGTCCATATATAAAATTGTGTAAAGAAAGTATCCATTAATTCCCATTTTACTGAGTGCCTTTTTCAGGACTGGGTTTTAAATGTTGAAAATCTTTCAGCACCCATGGAGATAATATGATTTTTCATATTTGTATTTTTCAAACAACCAGAATTTTCATTCATTTGTTAGATCTACTTTTTTTACTCTTTTCTCCCACATTATTTTCTCCTTAAATCTCTAACAAGGTAAATTATATTAATAGATTTCTTCATATTGAAACTCACTGCACTCCTGAAATTTAGTATTGATGTTTTATTTTATTATGGTGGTTTGAGATTCTTTTTGCTAAAATTTTACTCAATTTTTGTATCTGTATTTATAAAGAAAATTAGTCTATAGTTTTCTCTAGGCTATACTATTGTTATTATTATTACTGCTATTATTAATCTTTATTAGGTCTAGATACCAATGTTAAACTTACTTCTTAAAAAGAATTTGGAAGTTCTTCTTCATTTTCTACACTTTGAAACAGTTTGTGGAACAATTTACAAGCATGAATATTATCTAATCTTTGAAGGTTTATAGAATTCTCCTATGCAAACATCTGGCTCTGGTGTTTCAATATAATCATTTGATAACTTTCTCCATCTTTTCTCCACTCCAGAGAGCTGCCTGTCTGAGCTTTCTATATCAAAATGGGGTCTGTTTTCATAAGTTACATTTTTATAGAGAGTAATCAATTTCATAGTTTCTGAATGTATTTGCACAGTTTTGCCAAGTCATCTACTTATGATTTATTTTCATTGTTACAATGGTTGTTTCCTCTAGTGAAACAACCTTATTTTATGTGTTTGTGCTTTCCTTCTTTTCTTGATGGGTTGGATATTGGTGTGTCTATTCACTTTTTTCCCCCAAACAACCAGAATTTTGATTCATTTGTTAGCTCTACTTTTTTTACTCTTTTCTCCCACATTATTTTGTTCTGTTATTTTATTATTCCCTTCCTTGTGCTTTCTTTTGACTTATCTTTTGATGTTTCTTTATTTTAGTTAGAAATTAAATACTTTTTTTTTTACCAATTTAAGTATTTAAGACCACATTTTTTCCTCAGATTATTCCTCTTATTGTGTCTCACCAATTCAGATGTGCATATTTTTCAATCTAATTTTTTGTTTTTTTAATTCTGTAGTTTTTGTTCACAAATAGTAGGAACTGAATAGTTGTTTAATATTTATTATTGTTGTTCAAATTCCAGGTAGAAGGACTTTTTAAAATTTTGTTATTAATTTCCACTTTGTGGCACCCACTGGGACTTTCTTTGTGACCCATCATGTGGACCATTTTTGTGAACACCATGCTAATGCTTTGAGAAGAGAGGATATTCTCTATATCACCAAGGCTTGAGATTTGCTATATAGCCTATGCTCACCATATTAATTATGTCAATTAGCTCTTTATACCTTATTTATTTTACTGTTTCTATTTTTCTGGAATATCTTTGTTAGTCCCTTGATGCTTAGCCTTTCTGGGCCACTTTGTTTTAAGTGTGTCTTATATATCTCATAGAATTAAGTTTTTTATGAGTCAATTATAACATATTTACTGAGAGTATTTTGCAATTTATTAATAAGCTTACTAATAAATTATGATATCACTGATATAATTTATTAATATGACTGATGTACTTGGTCTCAACTCACATTTTGTATAAAACTGTCTGTACATATTTCCTTTTTCTCCATGTGGTTTGTTTTCTGGACCCATTTTATATTTTTTTGGTGTTTAGGGAGGTTCATATTTTCATTGCAGTGGTTAGCTTTTCACCGAGACCTATCATAATGCCTTTAATCCATTTGTTCTTATTTAGCCTCTACTTATTGGTCTTTCTTCTTTAAGTAATATCCTTCACTCCCACCCCTTATCTATGCAACAATGTATTGGCTCAGCTCAGAATATTTAGCAGTTATACTCTCCTTCCACTCTTGCCCCATCCTTGTGTAGCTACAGATTTACACCAAAATATACCTGATGCTCAATCTCAGCCCACTTGCCGAAGTTTCCTGGTCCTGTTCCCATTTTGATTGAATAATGTTCACCCTCTAGTAGATCCCTTTTAGAACAATATCCAGTGATCTCTGAGCTCTTGTATATAGAACACTGCTTGTCACGGTCTTCATCCTTGGAGATGAGCTCATCCAGAGAAAAAATATTCCTACTGTACTTTCTTTAGTTTCTTGAAAGTGCAACTCCATTGTTGTCTTATTTTATATGAGAAGTCTGCTATTTACTTGATCTTCTTTCCTATGTAAGAAATTTGCCTGGAGTCCTAGAGGATTTTTTTCTTTAAGTAAGTCTGATGATTTCCTGGTATATGTCTTAGTCTCCACCATTCCAGGTTAATTTTCCTAGGAGCACAGTGGGGCCTTTAAACATGCGGATTCAAGTCTTCTTTTAACTTTGTAAATTTGTCTTAGCTCACAGTGTGAAATAGTTGTTTTCCATTGGAATGTTTTTCCTATGCAGACTCTTCTGGGCCTGTCTTCAACCAATTATATCCTCCGTGTTCTTTTTTGCTTCATTCCTTGTTTATCATCCCCTTGCACACTCTCCTCAATCTCTCTTAGATTTTCAGTGACATCGATAGTTCCATGAGTACCTTGTAACTTAGCTTTTAAGATGATTTTGGGTTTTCCTCCATTTCTTCCCTGAATTCATTCAACTCTCACCTCACATGTTCCCTGAGTTTTTGTCTATGTCTCTTATAAACCTTGAAACTTCTGATTTAAGATGTCAGCTTTATATTTCCAGATTTCTTATTTTAGGATATTTAATGGAGTTTGGGTCTTACGTCAAAGTTTTCTTCTGCTTTGTGTTTGATTGATAAGGAGCATTTGCATCTGCTGAAATGTTTGGATGCTCATATTTTGTTTCCTTATTAGCCTTGTATTGGTGTTGTTTGAGATTGTCTATTCATTCTTAAAAGAGTTCATATATGGTTCTATGTAAGCACCTTTATGGTGTTTGGGTGACTGACAATGTTTCTTAGTTCAAGAGCACCCTCTTCTGTTGGTACTGAAAAGTGTAGATTCTTTAATTAATGCACTTTCTAGGAGGAGGGATTGGTATATTGAGGTTCTCTTTTGTTTAGCAGAATACCCTCACTTCCTTATTTCCCTTCACTAACAAGCTTCCGAAAGCACCCCTGCCCAGTAGCCTCCTCTCCTCCAGAAGTGATTCCTTTCCCACACTGCCAACCCTTGTCCCATGAAATGCCAAGGTCTTCCTTTCAATTCCCCAGCTACCCATCTCAGAGTTGTTCTCATTAGTTTTCATTCAAGTACAAACTTCTCTCTTGAGGTCATTTTATCTGTGGTTCTGGTACACCAAAGCCCCCAGACCCCTCTCTTTTTTACTGTATTTTACCTGGTTCTTTGTTCCCAATGTTGTGGTCTGCAGTTGACAGTGTTGGACCTGGGAGCTTACTCTCTGACTATAATGTAATTTGAAGTTGGCAATTCTCTCTCCTTCTTATGAGGGTGTGTGTGTGAGTGTGTGTGTGTGTATTTGAGAGGGACAGACAGGCAAATAGAGAAAGAATCTGGAAATCTTTATTGACTCAGGGAATTCTTAAAACTATTTTGACCACAAGAAAACTAATTTTTAGGATTACTAATAAAGCCTTATTAAAATCACGTACTTTGGCTTCTGAGCCAGTTTAACCACTAATGCTCTATGTGGCCTTGGACAAATCATTTAAATCTGGATGCCAGTTTTCTTTTAGTGAAAGAATATCTGCAAGCATCTTTCTATTGATATTCAATGAACTTTAGACTCCATTCCTCATACCATCCTTGGCTCCCCTTCCCATATTATGCATGCAAATGAAATTAACTTGTATCTTACAACTCAGTCCTTAACATCACAAAGAAAACTATTGGGTGTAAACTGAGTCTTGACAAAAAAAATAAGTATAAATTTGTTTCCCTGGCTGGTTTAAAAAGAACTGAGATCTCTGTTCATTCCATTTGCAGCCCTTTCAGGGTAAGGGTTTAGCTGGGAGCTGCCACGTGTCTGCTCTGGGGTTCTTTAACAAGGTCAGGATGTTCCCTCTCAAGCACACACAGTCTTCACCAAGTCCAAGCAGAAGCCACCACCACCTCTTCTCCATGCTCCTCTAGGCTCAGGCTTCTGCCTTGAAGCCAGACCCTATCTCCACTCCTACAGGAGATCATAATTTTAAATAAACCAAAATACAGAAAGCACAGAGAAATTGCAAGGGCCAATGTGAAAACATACTGCATCACCATAGCCA
Organism: Neogale vison; assembly: GCF_020171115.1. Classification (NCBI taxonomy): domain Eukaryota; kingdom Metazoa; phylum Chordata; class Mammalia; order Carnivora; family Mustelidae; genus Neogale; species Neogale vison. The sequence goes on from NC_058093.1 coordinate 28,076,485, forward strand.
CCTTGCTCAATAATACAAATTTATGTAGTGTTCTCAGTTTTCATATGGCTACAATAATAATATATATCCCCCACTCATGGGAGCCTAAGAGACAACATCACAGGTGATTCATCCCAGAAGGGCCCTCCAGGTCACCCTGGCAATGCCCTTGCCTCCCACCAAAAAGGCCCTCACCTATTATAAACAGATGCAAGTATCAAATGGGTAAAGAGATCCTCCTATTTTTAAGCTGTCAGAGTCAAATGTTGAAACTGCCCCTTCAGTCACCTGCTCGCGGGTTTCCAACACTTTGACATTCAGGAAGCCAAGCAGAAATAGACTTCCTTTAACAGCATCTAATCTCCAACTCTATTCATTCCAAAACTATACGCACTGTCATTTGTAGGCTTTCTATCTCTGCATCTGTGTCTAGGGCACTGGCCGCAATGGTGACAACAATAGCAGGTCAGCACAAACATACACACGTGCATGTGCATGTGCATGCACAAGCACACATGGGTATACACCTGACACACACAAAGACATGAACACACATGTGAACCCATGTAGTTAGTTATGTGAGAGAAAAAGGGAAGATATGTTGAACTGAAACATCCTTAGGCAAAAGACTGGGAAACCAGAAGCCAGAAAGAATAGACTTGTAGCCCCCAGAGCACCTCAAAAGATCACAGAGCTTCCTCATCTACTCCAACTGTTTTTACCAAGTCATTCCAAGGTCAGGAAGTCTCTTTTCAGATCTCGCCTTCTGTCAGACTCTCTGGCCAAGCTCTTTGAATAAGAAAACAGAACATTCAGACAGGAATCTGACCCTTATTCTGGTGCTTAGAATCCTTCACGGGCTTCTCATTTCTAAGGTCAGCTAAGCTAAGACATGTCAGCACACAACTACTTTACCAAGGGGACTGTGCCAAGTGTGATGAGAAGTTAGAGGAGGAACTCAGGGGATGGAGAAATTCCTTCCAGCTAGAGACAGAGGGCAAACTCCACTGAGAGGGTGATGGGGTTTTTTGTTTTATGTTTTTTGTTTTTAAATTTTTTTTTTAATTTTTTTCATTTGAGAGATTGAGAGACAGCACACAAGCAAGAACAGGATCAGGGGTAAGGGGGAGGGGCAGAGAGAGAGAGTGAGAGAGAGAGAAGCAGACTCCCCGCTGAGCAGGGAGCCTGGGGACTCAATCCCAGGACCCCAGGATTATGACCTGAGCCAAAGGTAGACAGTTAACCATTTAACCATTTGAGCCACTCAGGTGCCCTGAGAAAGTAATGTCTTACCAAGTACTGACATAGAGATATAAAAACCACTGGAACCAATTTCTAGAAAATTCCTAAGAAGCATGCTTGGAAAACAGTGAATGATTAAATTGGGCTACAATGAAGCTTGCATCTGGGAGGGAACAGGAGATATTCACTGTCAGAGAGGTGGGTTAGGGTCATGTCAGGGAGCATCTGGAATGTCTCTTTTCTAAGGAAATTTCCTAAGACTTCTTGTGATCTATTTGGCCTCAGATCTCCCCTGATGTCTCCAAGTTTGATATCCAGAGTAGTCATCATATACCACAAGCCTCATAATATTGATGCATCGAATTTTGTAGCTTTTAGAATACACTTTTTTAAATTAGAAGACAAAAATAACAAAAGAAAAAAAAAAGAAAAAGATTCATCTTTGACAGTTTGGCTGGTTTGGCTGATGTGTCTTATCTAACCTTGGGTTAGTTATTCCATAAGCATCATGTGGCCCAATGTGTTTTCCAGCCCTAAAGAAATAGAGCTAACACAGTTGAAGATAGCCATGTTCATTTCCACGTGAGGTTGGAAGAGCAGGAAGGTCCCTATGGAAAGAGAAATAATATAGGCGGGGTAAAACACTGCAAGTCAGTGTGCAAATGGCCACCTTGTAGAAGTAGTTAAGTCCACTCATGAACTTAGAAATAGTTTGAGTTAAAACTAGAATCAGTGGGGCACCTGGGTAGCTCAGTCTTTAAGCATCTGCCTTCAGCTCAGATCATGATCCCAGAGTCCTGGGATCAAGCGGGGCTCCCTGCTCAGCAGGAAGCCTGCTTCTCCCTCTTCCACTCCCCCTGCTTGTGTTCCCTCTCCCACCGTGTCTCTTTCTCTGTCAAATAAATAAATTTTGAAAACTTTAAAAAAAAAAAACAGACTTAGTTGGAAATGAGTAGGAGATCTAGCATTACATACTAGTCAACATCACCAACTCAAGTGACAGGGAGAAAATGGAACAATCAGGGCTCAAATTCATGTCTAACTGTGCAAATTGAGCAGTTAGGTTATCTGTCCAAGGCTCTGCATTGTTTTCTGTAAAATGGAGATACCAAGAGTAGGTATTTTAGAGTACTTTGAGGATTACATGTGGCAATAGACACAGAGCTCTTAACATCATCCCTGGCACATAAATAGGGCTCAATCAATATTCAATGACTGTTGTTAAGCAAATAAATATTCAATAAATATTAGTAAGGAAAAAAGGAACCCCCAAAATACAGTCAACTGACACTGGAGCAAAAACAATTCAATAAATCAAAGTTAGTATCTTCAACAAATGATGTTAGAACAATTGGACACCTATGCAGAAAAATGAATCTAAACACAGATTTTTACAACCTTCACAAAAAAAAAATAATAATAATAAGTAAAAATGAGTCATAGAACTAAATGCAAAATGGAAAACCATAAAATTCCTAAAAGGTAACATAGGAAAGAAGCTTAATGACTTTGGGATGGGGGTGCCTTTTTAGACACAGCACAGAAAGGCACAATCCAGGAAAGAAATAATTGATAAACTGAACTTTACTAGAATTAAAAATATCTGCTCTGCAAAACACAACACCAAGAAAATTAGAAGACAAGCCTCACACCTGAAAAACATGTTTGCAAAAGACATACCTGAAAAAGGATTGTTCTCCAAACTATGCAAAGAACTCTTAAACCTCAACAATAAGAAAGCAAACAAACTGGTTTTTCAAATGAGTCAAGGACTTTAACAGACACCTAGTCTGTTGTATATACAGATGGTAAATAAGCATATGAAAAGACACTCTATATCATATGTCATCTGGGAAATGCAAATTAAAACTACAATGAGAAACCATTACATACCTAATTAGAATGGCTGGAACACCGACTGACAGCACCAAATGCTGACGAAGATATGGGGCAACAGGAATCCTCATCATTGCTGGCGAGAATGCAAAATGGTACAGCCACTTTGCAATATAGCGTGGCTGTCTAAATGTACTCTTATGCATTCCAGCAGTCACACTCCTTGATATTCACCCAGGGAGGTGGAAACTTGTGTCCACACAAAAGACTGCACACAGATGTTTATAGCACCTTTGTTCATAATTGCCAGAACTCAAAAGAAACCAAGATGGCCTTCAGTAGGTAAATGGATAAATGAACTGTGGTACCTCCAGACAATGGAATATTATTCTGTCTCAAAAGAAATGAGCTATCAAGCCATGAAAAGGATGCATGGAGGCAATTTAAATGCATATTACTATGTGAAAGTAGCCAATATGAAAAAGCTCCATACTGTATGTATGTATGTACCTCCAAAATACATATGACATTCTAGAAAAGGCAAAACTATGGAAACAATAAAAAGATCTGCATTTGTTAGGGGTGGGGGAGGGGCATGAATAAACAGAGCACAAAGGATTTTTAGGGCAGTGGAAGTTCTTTGTAAGATATTATAATGGTGGATACATGTTGTTATACTTTTGTCCAAATGCATAATATCAACACTGAACCCAAAGCTGAACTATGGACTTTGGGTGATTTGAGTGTCAATGTAGGTTCACCCTCAGTAAAGAAATGTGCCTTTCCAGTAAGTGGTATTGACAAGGGGGAGGCTCTGCATGTGTGGGGACAGGGAGTCTGTGGAGAATTTCTATGCCTACCTCTCAATTTTTCTATAAGCCTAAAACAACTCTAAAAAAAATCAGTGTGTATCAATAGAGAGATAAAGAAGATGTGAGATAGATACATATGTGTGTATAATGGAATTACTCAGCCGCAAAAATAATGAGATTTTTGTCATTTGTGACAACATGCATGGAACTAGAGGGTATTATGCTAAGTGAAATAAGTGAGACAGAGAAAGACAAACTGTATGATTTCCCTTGTGTGTGGAATCTAAAGAACAAGGCAAATGAACACACTAACAAACACAGAAACAGAATCATAAATGCAGAGAACAAACTGGTTGCCAGACAGGAGGGAGATGGGTAAGGGAGGTGGATTTAAAAAAAAAAGTGAAGAGGATGAAGAGGTAAAAACTTTCAGTTATAAAGGAAGTGAGTCATGGGGACAATGAATAATACTGTAAGACTGTGCTATGGTGACGGATGGTGACTACATTCATGGTGAGCAGAGTGATGTGTAGCCTTGTCAAACCATCATGTTGTATACCTGGCACTAACATAACCCTGTATATCGACTATACATCAATAAAAAGTCTTAATGTAAAAAAAAAATTAAAAATAACGTGCTGAAAATATAAAGAGACAAAAGAAAAAGAGAGCATATAGATATTATTCTGCATGGCTCATTTTTCTGATCTGGGTAAGGATAGCTGTTTAGAAAAGAAGAAAAGGGGGCACCTGGGTGGCTCAGTCTGTTAAGTGTCTGCCTTCGGCTCAGGCCATGATCCTGGGGTCCTGGGATGGAGTCCCACATGGGGCTCCCAGCTCAGCAGGGAGTCTGCTTGTCCCTCTCCTTCTGCTCACCCCACCCCCGCTCATGCTCTCTCTCCCTCTCTCTCTGTGTCTCTCAAATTCATAAGTAAAATCTTGAAGGAAAGAAAGAGAGAGAGAGAGAAAGAAATAGAAAGCAAGAAAGAAGAAAGAAAGAAAAGTGAAACCCATGAAAACAATGAAATATCCTTAAGTTGGTGGAACTGGAGAAGACAGGGGTGGGGCCAAAGGAAAGACTTCTGTATCATGGTCCAGACTCTGACATGACATTTCTCCAATCCTCGGGTTTTTTTAACTTTAGAACTGCCACATTGATTGAACTGGCTGGCCTCTGATATCCTTTAGTTCTCTGACTTCCTCTGAGATCATGACAACGGGGGCTAACCATGTCTAAAGACCCTTGAAAACCAATGTTAAGTGATTCTGAAGGAAAAGTTTGGTTATAGCCCTACAGTTGAGGCAGGAAACTGAACTAGAGACTGAACTAGATCCAGATAGACATTCTTTCCAGGCCAAGACTCAATGCTTCTGGAGGGATTGAGGTTATATTTCTTCCAAGAAGGTCGGGCACAGCACAAGCCTTCCATAGAGAGTAGAGAGTCTACCTCTAATGGGAGTGACCACTTCTCACTCTTCCCCTATCTTCATCAGCCAAGTCAAATCACAGAGAATAAAATACCTTAAAACTGCCTCCCTCTTCCTCCTCACATTTCCAGAGATGCCCAGAAAGCAATATAATGTTCTTTCATGGATCTAGAAATTACAGTTCTCATCTTCTTCCCTAGGTGCACAGAAATCTGTTTGGAGCTCTTATCTTCAAAACTTTGCAAGGGATCCACAGTGGTGATTCACAACTGTGCTCAATGTGATTTAGTCTCATAAACTGAGAGATTGTCCAGGAGTAAATTGCACAGAGCCTTAGGCCTGATGCAGCCACCCCATACTTAAACCATCTGGTCTAATCCCCTTGGCTAATAGGCTCTCCTGCTCCAGGGAATGCAGGCAGGACTCCCTCTTGTGCAAGTCCCAACGTTATCCATGATTTTAGTCTCATCCTAAAGAGGCTTTGAGAGACCATCCTCTTAAACTACAGACTTTTAGAGCCAATTTATCTCCCCTCATCCAGAGAAACATAAGCCATCTCTGACATTTAAAGAAAATATTCTCAAATAATATCACATCAACTGAAGCAAATCCCTTCTATGCACTGCCCTATCTGGGGCCTACCATCACTGACTGGGGGATCTTTCTGGCACCAGTGAGATGGATCCCCAGTACTTTGACTCAGAATCCCACCCCTGACCAAAGGCAGCAACCTGTGACCTGTACTTTCCAAACTTGGAGTTGACAAGAGAAATTGAGCTATGTTAAGTCCAGGTTACCCATGGGAGCATATGAGGTGAACCCAACCAGTGGCCTCCCCGAGGGGGAGGAGTTTAGAAGTTCCCTAGGAGGACTATCTGGTGGCTTCCCTCACGCCAATGCTCTTTTTAAAACCACTCAGCAAATGCTGGCAGTTTGGAGGGGTCATGTGGCTTCTCAGATCCCTAGTCTGGAGGGTTCATGTCTCATTTATACTTCCTGGGAAGTGTCAGGAGCTATTTCCAAATAGGCAACTGGTGAGGAAAGAGAGATGTCAAGGGCAGCATGACCACAGTCTCTTAGCCTGAGACCTCATGAGGTATGCAGCACTAGGATGTCACTGGTGACAGGGGGGCTCCTGGGTGGCTCAGTGAGTTGAGCCTCTGACTTTCACTCAGGTCATGATCTTGGGGTCTTGGGATCCAGCTGCACATAGGACTCCTTGCTCAGCAAGGAGTCTGCTTCTCCCTCTCCATCTGCCTCCCCCCCCCCATTCATGCTTGCTCTCTCTCTGTCTCAAATAAATAAATAAAATCTTAAAAAAAAAAAAAAAAAAAAAAAAGGTGGTTCATCTGCCATTTCTTCTGGGCACAGGCTGAGGGAGCATCCAGCCTGCCAACTGTTGAAGCCTCTGGAGGAGCACACCTTCCAGGCAAGGTCTTCAGGAGTCCCTTCTCTTCATCATGGTACCAGCTCCAAGTTTCCTTTCTGCCCAGCTTCATACAGACTTAATGATGAACTTTCCCTTCAGATGTAATGTGCTATTGTCTCTGGACTGTCTGAGAAGGAATCGAGATTTATAGAGCATGGTCAGCTAGGACGGACCAAGCCCAGGATGCCACCTGCAACGGCTGAATTCAGAGCTGTCACAAGGTCCAAAGATTCAATGGTCTACATGCCACTGAGGTGTAGGACCATGGCCAGGGAGAGTGTCTTAGTCCATTCAGGTTGCTGTAACAAATCACCACAGATGGGATGGCTTGTAAACAACCAGCAGGGATTTCTCAGAGTTCTGGAGACTCAAAGTCCAAGATCAAGATCCTGACATGGTCAGGTTCTGGTGAAGATCCTTCTCCAGGTTACAAACCACTGACTTCTTGTGGTGGCCTCACAGAGTAGAAGCAGCAAGGAGCTCTCTGGGACCTATTTATAAAAGCAATAATCCCATTCATGAGGGCTTCACCCTATGATCTAATCACCTCCCAAAGGCCCGACATTATAATACAATCACATTGGGCATTAGGATTTCAACATATGAATTTTGAGGGACACAAACATTCATCATGGTAGGTGAATAATTAAAGATGGGGGATTGGGGCCCAATCTAGGGAATATAGTTACCAAGCACACCAAAGGGCAAAGATTTTATTTACACAGATATTTAGCCCTTTCAATAAATCTATGGAGCAGGAATTAGGACATGTCAGGAAACAAGTTGAAATGGGTTAAGAAGTTTTCCCAAGGTCACAGCTAATGTCGGAGACTCGATCTGACCCCGGGATGGTATGTCCCAAAGCCCATGGTCTTCTCCTGACATCAGTAAAGCTGACTCTCAGGAACACCAAAGTGAGAAGGTGAGTTCTCAGGGTTCTGTAGCATTTAGAGGGTGTATGCTATAAAGTCTAAAAGGAAGATCTACATTGGATGGGAGAGTAGATCAGGGGTTCTCAGACAGGGATGATTTTACTGTTCTCTTCCCAAGGAGATGTTTAGCAACATTTGGGGACATTTTCAATTGTCACATCTTGGGAGATGCTACTGGCAGCTAGTGCAGAAAGCCCAGATTTTCTGTTAAACATCTTGTTGTGCTCAGGAAAGCCCCTGCAATACAGGTAATACAGAATTACCTGGTCCAAAATGTCAGTAGTATGGAGGATAAGAAACTCTGAGCAAGGTGATCGTAGGTGTCTTCCAATTCCAGAACTAAATGAGGGTCCTTAATTTTCTTTCCCTCTAGCTGCATAGATGGAATTGAATTCTGTAATTTTGCATTTTTCAAGGCAAAGCCAGGTAAGGGACAAGAATAACATACTATATCATCAGACCCATTTATTTTATTTTTTTAAAAATAAATTTTATTTATTTATTTGACAGAGTTCACAAGTAGGCAGAGAGGCAGACAGAGAGAGGAGGAAGCATGCTCCCCGCTGAGCAGAGAGCCCGATGTGGGACTTGATCCCAGGACCCTGAGATCATGACCTGAGCTGAAGGCAGGGGCTTAACCCACTGAGCCACCCAGGCACCCCCATCAGACCCATTTAAACCCTGAGTTTCTGGCATGCCCAAGGCCCCAAAGAAATGTAAAAATATTCCCTCTACCACCTAAAGACTTGGCCATTAAGTGCCCTCAGTGAATCTGCACCCCTGTGAAATCCAGGTAGGCAGAACTTCACAGGGTCTTCTTACGTGCAATAGGGGATTCTAGAAAAATCCAGAGGTGAGGGTGGAAAGGAGTAGAAACCCACCAGCTCAGCTCAATCCATCATTTCAATGAATGCCCAATTGGTAAAAGCTAATTCTCTGGAAGGCTGATTTGCTGAAAGCAAATTCCCAGAAAACCAGTTCTTAGAAAGATAAATTTGCCAAATTACCAATTCACTAATTTTTCCAAATTCACATGTTATGATACTTAATGGAAATGTTTATCCCCTGAATTCCAGTGTGGAATAGGGCAATCTCTTTGGCACATTATAATTTTTAAGTGGAATAACTTAAGTGGAATAATTTCCACTTAAAAATTATAATATTATGATTTCTTCTGAATGGTTTTGCTATGGAATTGAATTTTAAATTATGCATTAATGACATCTGAAATTCTGCTTTTTTTTTCCTTGCTGTTTAAAGTTAACTTATTTTCATTTTAATTTAATTAAGATTTTACATTGACTTGCCAGCAGTTTGTAGAAAGGTACAAGAAGAAGAGGCACACCAAAACAGTGGAAGGGCTTTGAAGATGACCGGGAGAGATTTGTCACACTAGTCATGCGTCGAAAACCAGGCCTATAGTCAAGGAAAAATCAATTCAGAAGCAGCAAAGCAATCATTTTGCATTTTAAAATGTGGCCACTAAAAACTGGAAATAATAAATCAAGGTAGATTGGCTATCTGCAAAATACTAAAAGTGCAGGAAGATTGGCAAAAACCCAAATTGGCATTTAAAGGTATCTTTCTAGGGGTGTCTGGGTGGCTCAGTTGGTTGAGCATCTGATTCTTGATTTCTGCCCAGGTCATGATCTCATGGGTCACGGGTTCTAGTCCGGCATCAGCCTCCATGCTCAGCAGGGAATGTGCCTGAGATTTTCTCTCTCCCTCTCCCTTTGTCCCTCCCACTCATGTGTTCTCTCACTCACTCTCACATTTTCTCTCTTTCTAAATTAATAATAAATCCTTATTTTTTTAATTATGTTAAGTTGGCCACCATACAGTACATCATTATTTTTTGATGTAGTGTTCAACGATTCATTAGTTGTGTATAACACCCTGCAGTATTTACCCCGAAGATACAGATATAGTGATAAATAAGAGGCACAGACACCCCCATGTTCATAGCAGTAATGTCCAAAGTAAATCTTTAATAAAATAATATAAAAATATCTTTTGAGTTGCTTAGCTGATTTGCCAAAAAGGGACAATGTTACTTATCATAAGACACGGTTTATTTCTGTATAGAACAGCTATAAAATCAAGAGACTTGTTTTTCCTTATGTGTGGGGAATTTTTTTTAACCACTGCTAAATTCTATTATGCCACAATGTTATTTTCCATTTCTCTAAACATCAAGCACTTTTCAGTGATGTTCATATATTCCTTAATTTTTGTACTCCTGGCAATTTGACACTTATATTTATTCTATTTATATTCAAAAGCACTCAAAAAAGATTTAAAGCATTAAATTTAAATTTAAACTAAATCTTCAATAGCAAAAAAATCCAAAATTTAATTTGAAATTAGGAAGCGTGCAAGATGAATCAGTTTTAAACTAAATTAAACTAGAATTTATATTCCAAAGCATAAAAAGAAAATCAAAAGTAGCCATTAGTTAAAACAGTTACACATAAATATTAGCATAAACTGAAAAGTTCCCATGTGAAATGCTAAAATAGTATTACTAATTATAAAATATGTTTCTTTATGTAGCATCATTTGTAGCAAAAATGAGATATTTATATTAATTTTAAGACATTCCTATTAAAATAGCTAAACATTCTAGTCAAATATTATACACTATCCAGTTTGGTAAATTTGGTACATTAGTCAATAGGTGAAATTGATCATTTGGAAAATTGGCCTCCTAATAATTTCTTTTCAGGGAATTGGACTCAGACTCAAGAATATGTAAAAGTGGGGAAAGGGAGTAAGTTTCAGGGTGAAGGCCTCAGGGTAGTGGAACAGGCTGTGATTTTTCTCTTCTCCTTAGAGGCTGCAATCTGCCTTGAGGGTAAGGGCCAGGGAGCTGAGTCACCCCAATAACTTGCACTCCTAGTGGACTGCAGTGCTGATGGCTACGCAAAGATCCAGAGGCTTAAGACATGTTCCCATCTCGCAAAACAAGCCTCTTCCTTGTGAAGGAAACCTAATGCATTAATTATTCCAAACTACTAAGCTTCACTGATATAAGTGATCATTACTATGTAACCCACGTCTATACAGCCTAAAATTATTCTAGAACTTACCGCTGCCCCATGCCAATAGCCCTGTTAGACAAAAAGAGTGATACCTTACCATAATTTCTTCTTTACTAGTGGGAAAGCTCCAGTGCTGAGAGACTAGGTAACCTATTCAAATTCACACCACTTATCAGTGGCAGATCTTAGAGGTTAATTATCCATGCTGCCCAAGTTGGTAGCCACTTTCCACACAATGAAGTGTCAGTTAATTGAAATTAAGAAAATTTATAAGTCACTTCCTTGGACTCACAAGCCACGTTTTGAGTGTTCGATACCCACAGGGGATAGAGGCTACCATATTAGCAGGCTCAGATAAAGGGCACTTCTAACTCCATGGAAAGTTCTATAGAAGAGCACAAAATCTTTGCACTCCAGAGAAGCAGCAGAAGCATCACCTAGGAGCTTATTAGAAATTCAGAATCTGGGGTGCCTGGGTGGCTCAGTGGGTTAAGCTTCTGCCTTCAGCTCAGGTCATAATCTCAGGGTCCTGGGATCAAGCCCGGCGTCGGGCTCTCTGCTCAGCAGGAAGCCTGCTTCCCATTCTCTCTCTGCCTGCCTCTCTGCCTACTTGTGATCTCTCTCTTTCTGTCAAATAAATAAGTAAAATCTTAAAAAAAAAAAAAAGAAAAGAAACAAAAGGAAAGGAAAGGAAAGAAAAAAGAAAGGAAGGAAGAAATGCAGAATCTCAGCCCCCAACCCAAACCTACAGAATCAGAAACAGCATTTTAGCAAGATTCCCCAAGAGATTTAGGTAAAGTTTGAGAAGCACTGACCGAAATACCCCCACCTTCCACTTCATTTTGCTGATGAAAAAATGAAGTACATAGAGAAGAACTGACACGACCTTGTACAACTGTCATTGTACAAGGTTGGGAGTGGAGCTGGGGCCAGGAGCCAAGACTCGGGCATCTGCCGCTCAGTCCTTGAGTGAGCACTGGGCCGTGGAGACTGTGGTGGCGCCTGGCAATGGAACGGGAAAAAGGTGCCAATGCCTCTGTTCCCACCACAGCAGGAAAGAGGGCAGAGGGCGATGATGTTGGCCCCAAGAGGGCAAGGGGAGGCTGGTAGATCTAAGAGGCCCTTGAATGGAGGACCCCTGTCCAAGATGGAAGGTGATACCACAGAGCTGTCAGGCTGAGGAGCAGGAGCTGGGGCCTGCTGACTGGCGAGGACTACAGCCAAAGGAAAGCTGGTGATGCAGTTGTGTCTACAGCAGTGAGAGGAGAGGGAGTCTCCCTTCCCTGGCAGGGGGCATACCCCCTACTCTGAAGGGCTAGCTTCCCAAGGGGCTGCCAAAAGTTTATCTCCAAGGTCCTCCCCATCCCCAGCAGAGACCCCAGGGCCACCCATTCCCCATCCTTCAGCCTCTTTCAGCACACCTGGAGGTGGTACCTGGTTAACCAGAGAGCCAGCCAGAAAAGTGCACAGCCAAAACAAGAGATGGGCTCTGTGCTTTGAGCCTCTGGAGACAATGCCCCAAGTCACTGCAGCTTCTCTGGGGAGAACTCCTGGGCCTCGTCAGCAGAGTAGAGGGTTGTAGACTAGGATTCAGTCCTAGACTAGACTGGTTATATGACTCCAAAACAGCATTACGCAAGAGAAGTTTCTACAAAAATAGGAACGTTCTCTATCTGTGCTGTCCGACACTGAAGCCAGCAGGCACGCATAGCTGGAGAACATTTGCAATGTGACTGAGGAACCAAGTGTTTAATTTTAGTTCATTTCAGTTTAAGTAGCTGCATGTGGCTAGTGGTTGCCATATTGAACCACACAGTTCTGTACAAGTCTGTCCTCCTCTCTGGGCCTCAGCCTTCTCAGCTGTAAAATGGAAAAGCTGGACCAGGTGGGCTGATTTTGAATATGAACCACAGCCAAGATGACAGAGCTATTTGTTTTCCCTTCGGTCAACATGCCACAGGCAGATAGTACTCACTTGTTCTTCTTTCCTGGGCTGATAGCCTCCCCACTGTGCCACCATCGTGATGAGGAAGAAGATGCCTTCAGGCAAATCAAAGCCCACATTCTCCATCTCAACACTTTCTGTTAAGTTATCTTAAAAGGAAAGTTTTAAAAAAAAACATGTGACAAGTACTTTTTCCTTGGGCTATGTTAGATCTGAAGTGTTCAACCCACTGACTGACACAGAGTTTTAATACATATATGGTGGTTTTATTTTTTAGCTTATTTTATTTAAAGTCAATTAGTTAACATAACGTATCACTAGTTTCATATGTAGAGTTCAGTTATTCATCCATTGCATATAACACCCAGGGCTTTGACAGTCCTCTACTGAGAGGTGGAAGTGTCCCCTCCCCTTAGCTATGAGTGAGTCTGAGACATCTGGGTTAGTAATGGCTAGCAAAAGGGAGGCTAGGTGATGTCCAAGGCTAGTTGTAAAGGGATGAAGTTCTACCTTCACTGGGGCACTCACTCTTGGAGCCCTGAGTCTCCATGTATGAATTCCCTCTCTGTCACCAAAATGACTAAAAGAAGACATTAGTCGATGCCCCAGGTGACAGCCATCCCAGTCAAGGCACCAGATCTGGGAGTGAAGAGGTCATCTTAGAAGTGGATCCCCCAGCCTGGCTCTTCCAATCTGCAGCCATCTGTGCCATCCCAGCTGAAACCCGAGACATCATGGAGAAGCAAGAGTCATGCCCACTGTGCCCTCTCTGATTTCTCACTCTCAGAATTGAGAAAGCAAATCCTGTGCCACCATGTTTGACGGGTGGTTTGCTCTGAAGTAATAAGCAACAGAACAGGATGTAAGTAGGCGGGAACCCTGTCAGGTAATGTGTAGGTTCTCAAAAGGGGGAAACTCTCCAATGATCAGGTTCAAGCACAGGTCTTAGAACTGGGGTGCTCAGATTTGTACCCAGCTCTGTTCCTCAGTGATTCTAGGGGTGTGAGCAGATTCCTTAGCCTCTTTAGCTTCTCCCACCAAATAGAATTCTGTTTGTGGTGATTAATAAAAGATGATGCTCAGGAAGACCCTTCAATGAATGCATCATGAGGAGAGGCAGGGGGTGTGTATGCAGTCAGGTTCCAGTGCTAGTTACATGGCCACGGACAAAGAGTGTATGAACTGTTTTCTCATGAGATCACCACGATGCAGTCTGGACCTGGAAGATTAGAAATGATGTGAATTTAAGAGGTTAGAAAAGCATTTGAGCCAATAGCTCCATTCTGGTGTATGAATTTGCTTCCGTTGCCTGTGAGGTAAAGTAGCTATTTAGAAGACAATAATACATTGTAATGGAAAAGGAAGGAACACCCAGCCCAGAATGTACTGAAGGATGATGCCTTCAGGCTCTGGGGTCCTCGTGGTGGCCTGTGCCTTATTTTATCTCCCATCAAACTACCTGGCCCAGAAGCTGTCCTCTGAGTGCATCCCCTTCCTCTGAGTTCTCCCCTGAGCTAAGACCTCTATTAGAAATGACCCTCTTTTTCTTCCACCTCTAGCCCTAACATGATACCCTCCCAAGTTGGAAGTTCTTCTTAATATCTGACTTCGGTGACCCACCCTTCTCTCTTGAACACACACACACCTCATCTTTCATCTCAGTTCCATCCCTATAGAAGCTGGAACGTCAATTTCTCAGACATAATGCACTTTCTCTCTGTTCAGTACTGGCCCCTTAGCTACTATTTCTCTTACCACATTTCAGCTGAGAAAATGCCATGCATGGCAGTTAAAGAGGAGAGACAAAGATTAACAGGTGTTTTCCAGAACTGAGCACCAAGCGTGTGGCCTCTGGGCTGCCCTGTGGAGCATCTGCAGCATTGCCCTCCTGAAGGTCCCCCTCCCCTCCTCTTTCAAAGATTGAAATCAACAGGCTCCATTAGCAAGAGCCAACAGTGGGGAGAGGGAGGGAACTTTATCTCTGGAATTCCATCTTCTCAGTGGTCCAGAAAATGTAGAAAGGGCAGGGCACTCCATTTATCTCCCCAGATGGGTCCCCTGGTACCTGACATGACCTGGCAGCCCATGTTCCTCCTCTGATTTCCCTGTCACCAAAAGCCTGGCAAGTCTAGGAGCCAGTGTGAGGCTCTGGGTGGGATGGCAGCAGGAAGAGGGGAGGAGGGCACTCTGGCCCTGGAGGGGGTGGGGGGTTAGCAGCCATTGCTCCTCGATGCCGCTAGAGGGGAAGAGTGAGGGGAAGGGGAAAAAGATGGAAGACCATTCCATGCTCTTGGATATTGCCATCAGGAATGCAGGGTAGAACAGGAGATGGTCAGTCAGGCCATTTTGCCACGTCTAATCTCTCGGGATGGACACAGTTTAAGTTAGAAGGAGGGGGGTTTGGCGTAAGACAGAGGGAGGGGCACTTGGGTGGCTTGGTTGGTTAAGTATTCGACTTTTAGTTTCCACTCAGGTCATGATCTCAGGGTCCTGGGATTGAGCCCCAAGTCCAGCTCTGGGCTCAGTTCTGAGTCTGCTTGGAATTCTCTTCCTCTCCCTCTGCCCCTGCCCCTGTTCATTGTCTTTCTTTTTCTCTCCATCTATCTCTTCTCTTTCCTTCTTCACTCTCTCTCCCTTTCTCTAAAAGGAATAAATCCTAAAGAAACAATAAGATAGATGGGAAGAACAGGGATGATGAGGCTGGTTTCATTCTCCTTCTGGCTTTGACTCGCTCTTGCCCTTACTTTTCTTTTTTTTTTTTTCTTTTCTTTTTTTTTTAAGATCTTATTTATTTATTCGACAGAGAGAGATCACAAGTAGGCAGAGAGGCAGGCAGAGAGAGAGAAGAGAAAGCAGGCTCCCCACCAAGGAGAAAGCCCAATGCGGGGCTCAATCCCAGGACCCCGGGACCATGACCTGAGCTGAAGGCAGAGGCTCTAACCCTCTGAGCTACCCAGGCACCCCTTGCCCTTACTTTTCTACCTAAAATGTGATCTTGCAAAGTAGAAACAGCCCAGCCTCTGGCCCCATGGACTCCAGCTTTGGCACTGTCATCTTGAGTGTGGCATTGAACTTCTCTGGGCCCCACTTTTTCCATCTGTAAATGAAGTGATATAACATCAAGAATGGTGGTGAGAATTCATCAAGGAAACTCAGATGAAGTGCTCTAGTGAAGTACTGGACTGGTTGAGATGCCCTCTAACTGTCAGTCCCCACTCTCCGTTCTGCCTCCCACCATCCACCTTTATGATAAAGAACAAACTCTCAGCCAAAAAGAAAGCAGAGAAAAGGCCATGAGCACAGGGGCAGGTTGCTGCAACACTTGTTCAAGGCATGTAATCATCATGAGGTCAACCTTAATAGCTTCTATTTATTTTGCACCTGTCCTTGAAGAGCTCTGTCACTCTCAGCCTCTGGATGAGATCAGTCACCTTTGTGAACAGCTGAGTGAGGTCAGGAGAAGAAGCACTGCTATGCCTGGCTCAGGTTGGAGGGCTCAGCCCAGAAAGTGATCTGCCCAATGCTGTTCGGTTAGAACAGAGATGGAACTGAAGCCAGCACATCGTGGATCACTGTTCAGTAATCACCAAGGGTCTCACAGTGTTCTTCTGCCTCCAGAGAAAGAACAGGGTTGTGTCCACTCTTTTCCACTCCCTTGGGCCATACCAAATATGATGATCCAGGGTTCCACAGGCCTTGCAAAAAACATCTAGCTCTCAAAGCTCCATATAGCCAGTGAGCCACAGAGTTTTAGGGAGAATGTGCCCCAAGGCAGAGGCTCTCCAGGGATGCAATTTTCATCCACCCAAGAACTACTTCCCTCCAGCCTAGATGTTAGACAATGACATTCAAGTGGAATGCCCAAGTGCCTATAAAAGAATTATTACTAAGTAAGAGTGGATGATGATAATTAATTACCCCCCATTAAAGAGAAAGTCCCTACAGCAAAAGCATCAAAGGCGATGTTTTACTGAGTTGGCAATTTCTTTGGCTCTGGAACAAGATGACTCCTTAGTCTGCATCTTGAGTCTGTTCTTTTCTCTCATATTCTGACTTGAAGAATATGCATTTTGACTTTAGAAAATTTCTTTTAATTCCCACCTTTCTCCTCATCCCTGATCCAGTAATCATTATTATTAAAACTTCACACCAGGGCCACAGACATATTTTATAACAATCCTTTGATGGATTAATTCACAGTTACTCTCCTTCTTTACTAAAGTCTAATCAAAGAAAATGCACTTAGAGTGGAAAAAAAATCTCCCTGCCAGCCAACAGGGGAAGACCATAGAAAAGAGGCATCCAAAAGGATGATAACATCTATCTCCTCCTCCACAAATATGCTAATGGGGGAGGAGAGGACAGAGCAAGAAGGTATGCTATAATCCCAGAAGAATACAAGGGACCAATCCAAATTTCCTCCAAATCCTGTCCTATGTCTGACTCTATGGGGTATATATCCATGTCTCTTAGAAATATACTTACTTCATGATTCTTGGTCCAGAATCTGGATCAGCTATCCCATGACTAGTAAGAAATTCTCTGCCAAACTGTGGAAAGAACCAAGATGCCCTTCAATGGATGAATGGATAAGGAAGATGTGGTCCATATACACTATGGAGTATTATGCCTCCATCAGAAAGGATGAATACCCAATTTTTGTAGCAACATGGACGGGACTGGAAGAGATTATGCTGAGTGAAGTAAGTCAAGCAGAGAGAGTCAATTATCATATGGTTTCACTTATTTGTGGAGCATAACAAATAACATGGAGGACAAGGGGAGATGGAGAGGAGAAGGGAGTTGAGGGAAATTGGAAGGGGAGGTGAACCATGAGAGACTATGGACTCTGAAAAACAACTGAGGGTTTTGAAGGGGCGGGGGTGGGAGGTTGGGGGAACCAGGTGGTGGGTATTAGGGAGGGCACAGATTGCATGGAGCACTGGGTGTGGTACAAAAACAATGAATACTGTTATGCTGAAAAGAAATTAAAAAAAGAAAAAAGAAAGAAAAAAAAGAAAGTTCTCTGCCTACTAGATGAACTTGACAATGGAGAGAACATCCTGAGAATCTCATGTGACTTATTTGGGAAGGAATCTTGGAATATCCATGTATAGCAAAAAGAGTACAGAAGTTAGGGAGTCTGGGAGCTGAGAAGTCTCTGTACGTCCTGGCACTGTCACCTGGAGGCTCTCTGTAAGTCAGGCTCCTTATCTATAAGAGCAAGAGAAGAATTCTTATCTAATGGGTTCTTGAGAAGTTGGAGGAGGTCCTTGATGTGGTTCGGTACCTAGCCCAGTTCTGAGTATGTGCTTTCCATCATGTTATATAATTGCCATCTTGGGAGGATGGAAGCAGGACCATGAAGGAGGTGAAATGCCACTATACATGCCAGCTCCCAGAAGACTGTCTGGACCTTTATAAGTACATAGTAAACATTTGTTGACTGAATCAATGCAGTTAGATTCTGGCTTATGTAGCCAGAATGTTGGTAGATTCAGTAAGAGCTCTCTGGACACTGAGGAAGTTACTTTCCAATCATCAAGCTGCAGGGACCTCAGCAATCCAGAGATGTCCTTTTGGGATTGGTTAGTACTCCAGGCTCCCACAAAGGATGCTTGTGAAAACTTGTGGAGACTGTGCAAGACTAGGCAGAAACAGGCTTCCATCAGCCTATTCTGAAGAATAGCCGTTGCTTGCTAGAATACTTTTTCCTGGAAACAACTAGCCTAACACAAACCTATTAGGATAATTATTGCTCGTGGTTGGCACAGGCCAACTCCTAATCTTGGTATATTAACATAACAAAAATTAAATTCTTACTGACTAGAAATCCAAGGTGGCTTGGTAGGAGTTTTCCTTCAACCAATGATTCAGGGATCTAGTTGCTTATCCATATCAGCACATTACTTTCAAAGTTGCACCTGAAAAGGAAAAGGAGATGGAGACGGCACAGTGGTTCTTCACCACATTGGCCCAGAAGTAGCATACGTCATTTCTGATGACAGTCATTGGATCCCTTCCCTCTACCATATAATGCTTTAACTGGAGGGGCAAAAGGAGGCTTTTAGGCAAGATACTCAAACACAGGAGCCAGGGTCCAGACCTTGGGAAACATTTTCTACTTTGTTGATTACTCATCTTTTCTCCTCTCATTCTGATGAGTGAGTTTCAGAGGCGATTACTGAGGCAACTGTAGTGGTGTCTTTGTAGCTGGTTCCCTCCCCAATGACTCAGTTGAGGGTAAAGGTCATGGAAAACCTGGCACCCTTGTCCTCTCACTCATCTCCTAGAGAAGATAGATCCTCCCTTTCTGAAATGTATGAAGGCCGCCAGTCACAATGTTAATTCTACCAGCAGTGGGGGCTGCTCCCCAAGAGTCTGACAGCCCAAGAGGTCTTAATAACTGTTTGGGGGGGCAGCGCCTGCAGGTGAACCCCAACTCCTCTGGACCAGCCAGCCCAGGACTCTCTGCAAGAGAGATTAAAGCTAGCCTGAGGCTTATAGGAGAAGGGAACATATACACAGTTTGAGGCCCTGGAGGCTAAAAAGCTAGGCTTATATTTCAGGCTACAGCTTTGCCAAGTGTTTTCCCCAAGCACAAGGCTATGGAAATTCTGAATTGTCTGGTCACTGGCTGTGGTCCAAGCCACACTTCCCTTTACCTTCCCAATGCTCCCCTAACCACCCCCAACTCCCTGACTGCCTCTGGGAGTCCCAGCATTTTTCCCCAGCAAACACATTGACAGTCCTATAAAAACTGAATGCAAGGAGAAGAAAAGGAGAGACCAGGCTTATTAAGCCCCCCCCGCCCCACCGCCCCACCGCCTCGGCTAGCTGCATGGATTCTTTTAAGTCCACTGTTGGATTTCTTTGAGGTCTCAGTACGTGCTGATTTGCATGGCTGGCTTAGCGGATAGGGGAAGGAGGTAAGACAAGCTTTGCACTGGATAAATAAAAAGCTCTTTGTTAATTAAGGAGCCACCGACAAGGCCATGGCCTATGTCAGACAGCCTACACAGAAGATTGGATTCTTCTGGAACTGAAAATAAGGAAACAGAGAAACTGCCCCCTCCACACTGCATAACTTTGTTCAAGGGCTGCTAAGTTATTCTCTGCTACTACATCAGCTGTGAGAGCCCTGCGAAACATGCTGGGGTTAAAATAGATCTCAAGCACCCCACCCCCAGCTTAGAAAGAAAAGGATGTGTTAAGTTATCTAAAACAGTTCATTTCCCATCTTCTCTCTGAAAAAAAAAAACCTAAATCACAAATTTTTCTATACAGACTTTTTATGCTTTCCTGGTGTGTCCAAACAGACTAATCTGAATGCAGGATGTGAATAAACCACCCAAGTTGGCTTGAGAATGTTGAGTGGAAAAAGGAAGTCAGATGATTCACCCAATGTCTTGGACCCACAAGATCTTACAAATGGCTAGCCTTCCATAAGGGCAATTTCTGGCCTGAGCTGCCAAAAGCTCTCTGCATGCCAAAGCTTAGACCGAGGACCTGGCACCTGGCAGCAATCTCCTCTCCATGCCCTCTCCCTTGCTGAGCCAGCCTCACGTGAGTTTCTGAAGCCAAGAGTCTAAGGTCAAACTTCCAGGTCTCACATAGACAGGTCACAAAACCTGTGTTCAGCCCAAAGAAATTAAGAGGATTAAATGTGACCATGTATTGTGCCTCCTACACACTGGGTGTTCAGTAAATCACACATAAATAATAGTGTGGTAAGATGACATTGTTGCTCTTCTCTTTATCTCCTCCAGCTCTTGCTTCACTTCCCTGGAAGAGAGTCAGTCTTCTCCAAAGGGAACTGAGCCATTTCCAGGCAATATAAGTTGGGCTGATCAAACTTTTCCAAGAGATGTGAATAGGGCAGAAAGGAATACAACAGCATGAAGTCACTACAAGCTCAAAGGAATGCCCTGACTTCCTAAGAGTTTACCTATCCTGGGCCTCTTTATACTTATTATAGGGGGCCACCCCTGCACTGACTCTTCCCTTCTGTGATCTCACTGGATCATGCCAGCAGCTCTGCTACATATAGGGGCCCCGTGCCCTCACTGCCGCACTGCTTACAGGCTTTCCTCTAAAACTCAACCACTCTTCCCACTATAAAAACCTCTTAGAGCCTCCCTAACCTCCAGATGGATCACAGAGTCTCTAATCTTTGGGAAGAAACCATGCAACAAGCCTGGATTTGAATCTTGATTCAATCACTCATTAGTGATTACTTGCCACTAATCCTTAAGCATGGAGTTTTCACAACTGGGAACTGGAAACAATAATGTCTTCTACATGAGGATCCCAAGAGTGTTAGAACCTCATCAGAACACTACCCAACAACTCAGCCAGCAGTAACCACCTCCTTTAGTCAGAGTCTGCTGTGGGTTACTCGACTAGACAATTCTCATCTTTGCCTGTTGATGGTCAAAATAACACAGAAGTCTTACTGATGTCAAAGTTCAGAGAGATTATTTAATGTGCGCAGTTCACAGGAGGTGGGAGATCTGGGATTTAAATGCAAACCAATCTGACTTCCAAGTCTGCCCTCTCTTACACAACTTCACGCCTTTCTTAATTTGTCTCTCCAGTAGCCTACCCACCACACATTCTTCTTACCACCATCATTTCCTAGCAAGACACCCTGAGGGCCTTTGCTCTGAAGATTGCATGGCCACTCACCCATGTTCTAAAGAACAAGTGTGTTTAGCCCTCTCCAGGAGACAAAGAGCAGAAACCAAGAAGATGAAATTTAATGACGATAAACATAAGGTTCCACATTTCCATTCAAACCAAAAGTTACATGAAGAGACTGTAGAGAAATTTGGCTCAGACTAGTCAAGGGAAGGGGGCTGTGACAGAGAGAGCAGCTGCCACTTACACTCTGGCTTTAGTTCAGCATGAGGTGTGTGGAATATGCTTTACTCCTGACCTCCCCACAATTTCACGTGAGCCATGAGATGAGACTTCTTTAGAAGCAAATGTCTCAGGGCTGTAGGGAAAAATACAAAATGTACCTCAGATGAGGTACTAGTCTTACCCAATGGCCAGGAAGCTTAAGAGTGGTGCTTTTAATTCCCTGCCTCTTTAAAGAATGTGCCTGACAAGAAAGAAAACATCTGAGAGGGTGAGCATCCAAGGAGGAGCACAAATGCATCCATCAATGTGAGAAATACTTATTGATCCCTTTATAAGTCAGACACTGTTGTATAAGCTGAGGAGACAGCCAAGTCTCTGCCCTGTTGGAGGCCCCAAACATCCCCTTCGTATGTGTGGTTTCCAAGTTTGTAGCTTGGTCTGCAGGTCCCTAGCAGCTCCGCCTCTGACTTTCTCTGACCTCATCTCCCACCATTGTTCCCTCTCTGACAGTGCTCCCAGAACATATCTCTTCTTACCTTTCCTTGAGGACACCAAGATCTCAGGACTTTGCATTTATAGTTACCAAAGCCCTCCCCACACCTTGCAATTTTAAGAGTCTGTTCTTTCATTCCAAACTTCTTCAAAGATTATGCTGTCTCTCAATTTTTTTTAATATTTTCCATTTTTTTAACTTTCTTTCAATTGATTTATATCAATCTTCCTATTCTGGTTTAAATAGTTTTAGGTCACAGGGATTGTATTTAACAAGATTTGTTTGAGGAAATTGGATATTTACTCTAAGAGAATAATTATAATGACTTGTTTCTGTCACAGCTGTAGCCCCAGTGCCTTGGGACAGTGCCTGGGACACCATGGGGCAGAATAAGTTGTGGGATGATTGAATATTGGAAGTAACAAGAACCAAAATACAAATGATTACAATGCCTATATTTTCTTTTGTTCTCCTTGTTGTGATTTCCTTAGATCTAAATCTATTTCCCTTTGATTTCAAGTTAGTTACTTGAGAGTAAATATTAATGGTGCCAATATTTTGCCATTGGTTGATGGTTCTAACCACACTGAACACTGACTTGTTAAAAAGAAGAAGAAGAAGAAGAAGAAGAAGAAGAAGAAGAAGAAGAAGGAGGAGGAGGAGGAGGAGGAGGAGGAGGAGGAGGAGGAGGAAAGGAAAAAAAAGTGGCTGTTCCAGCAGCCTTGACTCCTCCAGATGGGTTCTGCCTTTAAATTTTATGGTCCTGATGATGGTTTGGTTCCAAG
This sequence comes from Neogale vison, assembly GCF_020171115.1. Lineage (NCBI taxonomy): Eukaryota > Metazoa > Chordata > Mammalia > Carnivora > Mustelidae > Neogale > Neogale vison. The sequence continues at coordinate 28,099,272 of NC_058093.1, forward strand.
AGAGGTCATCCCCTATCTGGTGACTTTTCTCCAGTTTATGGATATTTTATTAAAAGCTGTATCCGGTGGACCCTCCAAAATGTCCAGCAAAAATGTCTTCCATTAAAGGTAAGGAAATGAATAACAGCATTTGGGTCTCAGAGGAATTATTATATGCAGAGCAGAAGCCAGCTGTTCTCCATCTTTTCTGAAGATGTATCAAGAGGAAACCACTGAAATCACAGTGGGCAAGATGTAAGTCACACAGGTAGAAAAGCATGCTTAAGAAAAAGGATTATGAAATAATGGAAGAAGAAAAGTTGAAGGATTTCTTCCTCTAGAGAATTTGAAGTTGAATGAGGTCATGAATGCATCAGTCTGGGCTGATTTAGCCAAAGGGCACTTGGAGGACAGAACACATACTGTAAAGTGACCTAACTCTCCCAATGTGAATTTAGACACGAAAGGATTTCTATCAAAACATAAGGATCATTATGACTATGAAGATATGCTTTTGTCTTTTTTTTTTAATAACAAATTACATATTTTACTTCAGTAAAAGGAGTCAAAGGTAGAGGAGGATCCTCAGTGGTTATGTCAATTTAGCACATAACCTTCAAAAGTTGATTTTTCTTAGACTCTTTATACCTACAAGCAAATGACCAAAGAAACTCCTAAATGAAACTCCTTGACATCTGCTAAGATTTCATTTTCTAAATATTAAAGATGTTTTACAGCTATCATCATAAATGGGAAGTCAGTTTCACGGCACTCTGCTCCCTAAAGAAAGGGGGTTTTGGAGGACTAATCCTTTTAGTCAAATGTACAGCAATGCCAGATAGACATATACGATGTGAGAAGACAAAAATTGGTCTCAGAGTCAAGGGACATGTTGTCTTCACTTTTCTGTACCTAAATTTTTTTTGTATTAGACAAACCTTGTACTCTCAGTCCCTATTTCTTCCCCTTTAATTGCAAAACCTGGGGGTTGCTATGTCTCTCTCTAAATGTATTATAAAGATTAGATAGGATATCATATTATATGGTAAGCTTTCAATATCAATATTATTTTCCAAAAAAAGCAGCCAAAAAAATCATTTTTGCCTCTCTCTAACTGAAAAAAATGACACAAGTCCTTAACATCAGTCTTAACAAGTCCTCCCATTGGTGACTTATACAAAAAGAAGTTGGCTTTCCATTCCACCTCCAAACAAAACCTAAACTGTTCAGACAGATTGTTCAAGTTCTCACCATGAGTGAAGCACCATATGCTTTTCTTGATAACATTATTTGGGGATACTATGCAAAAACTCAGAGAGGATACTTGTGAGGCCAAAAAGACATAGTCCACAAACAATGTGTGTCCAACCTCCACAGAATCTTGATGTTCTCAGTGTGACACAAATAAACAGAGCCACCAGACTGGAAGTAGACCCTGAAGGGATGACAGGTAGCCCTAACAAATATAGATCATTGTCCATGACTTGAAGGGCTCCCCAAAGTTCTGGTACTCATAAGACCCTGGGACCTTTTTGTCTGGGGACTACTGGGATAGCAGACTGAATTTCCAAATGGTTTGAAGACATGAGGAATCAGAATTATATTTTTGTTAATTTAGAGGAAATAAATGCAGTATTTCTTACACACCTGAGTTTATGAGCTAAGAGCCATACCTGTAATCAAGAGCATACTCAAGAACACATGCGCAGGCCTACACACACAGAGGACCTGGGAATCTTGAGAGATGATGTGAAAAAGTAAAGTTATGTCTGGAAGTCTGGAAAGGCTCCAAGGAGACAGAATTCTGAGAGATGTCCAATCAGAGAAGAAAGCGTTCAGAGAAGAGTGAATGGTGCATGAAGTAGGTCTCAGGCAGAAGAAATGAGGTGAGGGACATTGAACTAATCTCCATATACTTGACCTATTTGGATGTAGCCATGAAGCAGATACTTGTGAAAAAAGTCTCATGCAGAGCCTCATACTTTGTCTCTCAACTGAGTCCTGGGAATTGAGTCTTTGCCTTTCCCCACTATTCTTTACCTTAACTTTGTGTTTTATGCACCTTCATTTCTTCTGTCAAGGATCAGTGCAGTTGGTGATATAGTTCACAGTAAGATATTAAATGATAGTGATATTCCAGAAAAAAATCAAGAAATGGATAAATAAATGCATCTGGAAATGATCCCATACATTAGAATATCAGTAAGAAACTAATTTGGCTGCACTGGGCTCCTAAAGGAGCCACCTGCATGACCTAGGAATCTTACCTACTCCTAGACTACTCTTTATCAAAATTCTCTCCATTCAAATAACTTGGATTATTTGTTAAAACACAGATCCCTTCTTCTTACCTTAAATGTACTGAATCAGAATCTCCAAGACTAGAGGCCCGGCCTAAAAATTTTAAGCAAGCTTCCCAAGTAATCCTAATGCACAATAAACTTTGAAGAGGCTTACCTTCCAGGGCAGTGAACAATGTCTCTTTCCTGACCTTTACATCTTGACCATATATCTATTTGGTACATATTTCACAGCATATTTGATTACATGTCTGTGTCATCCATGTGAACTTCGTAACAGACAAAGATAGTGAGAAAGGGGCCAGGTGGGAGAACTAGAGGACCTTGAGGAGGTATTATAAAAACATCAGTATACCTTAAGGATGTTGGTGAAAATTTAATGAGTTTAATATATTACATGAAGTATCCAACACAAGTGTTAGCTTTATTCCTTGACTTGCATGGATACACTAGAATATGAGTTTTTTAAAAGATTTTATTTATTTATTTGACAAGTAGGCAGAGAAACAGGCAGAGAAAGAGAGGGGGAAGCAGGTTCCCTGCCGAGCCAAGAGCCAGACATGGGGCTCGACCTCAGGACCCTGGGATCATGACCTGAGCTGAAGGCAGAGGCTTCACCCACTGAGCTACCCAGGCACCCCTAGAAAATGAGTTCTTAAGGACAGGGACACTTCCCTATCTTGTTCATCCTTGCCATTCTGGAAATTTGAGTAGAGACTTGGTTCTTAGCCGATGTTTGCTCTATAGTCAGCTTCATGAGTGAATTCATAGTAGAGACCTTATAGTCACAGTAATTCCTACGTGATGATGCTAGTTGCCCTGAAAATGACTTTTGAATGAATAATTGAATACATTAGTATCTGCTCATGATATGTGTTTCCTCTCTGCTTCGTCAATGCCAACAAAATTTTTTTTTGAATAAATGGGTGCATACATAGAAGTATATATGTATTTTAAAACACTCATAATGGACCACTCATCCTGCTCTAACGACCCCTCTAGTGTGAGTCAAAGCAAACCAAGAAATGTGGACACAGAGCTCACACATTTTGTTGAAATTTATGAGCCAGAGAGGTCAGAAAGAGGAATTTGATTCTTATTGGAGATACAGAAGCTGCTTGGGGAGGTCCAAGGGATGTAAACTGCTCAGGTAAATGACTCTGGAATTCTGTTCTACCATATCCAGTTCTACGGTTTACCCCAAATCAAGAATGTAACAGAGGAGCTCTTGCAGCTGAAGGCAGGTGGCTGCCCCAGGAATGAAGAGGACAGACTTCTTTTCTGTTTGAATGCAAATACTGTCATCTGTAGAAAAAGGCAACTGGTGAGGAGAGGAAATCAAGCACATGGAGAAACCCAATGTACACATGTATATGAAGAAAGACACTGGCCTAAATAAACTTAGACTGGAAATGACCCACCTGGTGGGGAGTGAAAAGCTGAAGTTATGGAGCCATGGAGAGCCAGAGAGGAAATAGAAAGAGCTTTCTTTGGGGAGGCTGTGAGGCAGGAAGTAAGGCCTCTGTGGATGAATGAATGGGATCATTCAGAAGCCCTGTTTGGTCCCCTTCTGCTTCATAAAGGTACAACTGCTAAGGATATCCAGTGGGGGCTAGTCAATGCCAAGAATACTGTTCAGTTCAGACATGCTAGCAAAAAAGTAAACCAACTCAATAAAGAATCTGAGCCAAAACAGTTTTATGGATTTGGGTAGGCAATGCCAATACATGATAGACTATATATTTTTCACTTTCTCATAGAGTTCCCAGGATCAGAAAGCCTTAGCTGGGGAGCTATGCTCAGATAAACCAGTTAGCTCAGAGAACTCACCCATAGTCCAGTGAAGAGAAAGCTCAGCCATGAAAACTTTTGGTATCAAGTAGCAAGGTAGAAAGCTGTCAAAATAGTAAAAGGTTTTATATTTCAGGTTAAATCACCCTCTCTATTATTTCTTCTCTGTCTGATTTTATTTTTTCTTTGGAAAAAACAATGAAAATTCATTCTTTTTTTAATTTATTTTTTATTTATTTTCAGCATAACAGTATTCATTATTTTTGCACCACACCCAGTGCTCAATGCAATATGTACCCTCTATAATACCCACCTCCTGGTACCCCAACCTCCCACCCCCTGCCTCTTCAAAACCCTCAGATTGTTTTTCAGAGTCCATAGTCTCTCATGGTTCACCTCCCCTTCCAATTTCCCCCAACTCCCTTCTCCTCTCTAACTCCCCATGTCCTCCATGCTATTTGTTATGCTCCACAAATAAGTGAAACCATATGATAATTGACTCTCTCTGCTTGACTTATTTCACTCAGCATAATCTCTTCCAGTCCCGTCCATGTTGCTACAAAAGTTGGGTATTCATCCTTTCTGATGGAGGCATAATACTCCCTAGTGTACATGGACCACATCTTCCTTATCCATTCGTCTGTTGAAGGGCATCTTGGTTCCTTCCACAGTTTGGCGACCGTGGCCATTGCTGCTATAAACATTATGTGGAATATAAGGAATAGCACAGAGGACCATAGGAGAAGGCAGGGAAAACTGAATGGGAAGAAATCAGAGAGGGAGACAAACCATGAAAGACTGGACCCCCAAGAAACAAACTGAGGGTTACAGAAGAAAGGAGGGTGAGGGGATGGGGTAACTGGGTTAAGGGTATTAAGGAGGGCACGGGATGTGTGATGAGCATGGGGTGTTACACACAACTAATGAATCATTGAACACTACATCAAAAACTAAAGATACACTGTATGTTGGCTAATTGAACATAATTTTAGAAAAGAAATTCTGATCTAATCACAAAATTATCTATCCACTATTTCAATTATATGTGTATAGAACGTGCTGGTCAGGATAAACCCTCTTTGTCTTTCTTCTGGCTTCAAATTCTGTTAATACCCATCCTTCCTGCAAAACACAATGAAGACAAGTCAACTTCAGAAATGTGTGTCCATATGCAACAGAGACAAGATTATAGCAGTCTGTGAATGTTATTGAGATTTTGGGAGTTAGCCTTAGGGATTTGGAGTAAAAGTAGTTGTGGAAAGAAAAGAATGAGGTTTCTGGTCACTTATGTGTATAAGTTTGGAGAGTCAAATCATTTCATGAGAATTATTTATTTTCAATGTCCTGTATTACATGGCAGTGTATTTTACAGATATATGAAATGTAGAATGGATGAGTCACATTGTCTGACCTATAAAGTGTCTGAGATCTCTTACAGGAAATGTAGAGAATGTTGTACAGAATGTTATACAATGTACTCAAAAATCAACCAGTAGGATAAAATAAATATCTATGAGTCCATATGCTATAAATAAATGATTGAGTAGATAAATGGGTGAATTAGAAGGGACAAATACTTCTAACAAAAAAATTCCAAATAATGCACATAGAAAAAATAAGAGAAATATAATTTCACCATTACAACACCAATGTTGGTGCAGGCAAAATTGTGGATTAATGGCAAAATTAGAGTAAAAACTGTAAGGAGAACCAGAATATTTACATAGTCTTAAGATCTCTCCCAAATATATAATAAATATATTAAGTATTTATTATAAACTGTAGTGGTTTTCCCCTGTCTCCACAAATTCTATGATACTTCTCTCTCCAGGATGTGGAGTTTAATTCCCTTCTCCTCTAGTGTCCATTAAACTTAGTGACTCATTTCTAATAAACCAAATATCAGAAAAGAAAAACAGTAAGCTGGCAGATACTACCTTATCCAAGTAAGGTAATAAGTAACCACCTTCACCAGTAATAAGTCATATTGGTATCACATAGATGCTAGTATGATGTGATAAAGGAACGCTTCACCTCTGTGGTATTCTTCCCAAAAATATGTATCTCCAAGTCATGAGAAAACCATGGACAAACTCAAATTGAAGAGTTGGGGAAAATTGGAAGGGGAGGTGAACCATGAGAGACTATGAACTCTGAAAAACAATCTGAGGGTTTTGAAGGGGTGGGGGGTGGGAGGTTGGGGTACCAGGAGGTGGGTATTATAGAGGGCACGGATTGCATGGAGCACTGGTGTGGTGCAAAAATAATGAATACTGTTATGCTGAAAATAAATAAAAAATAAATTTTAAAAAAAGTAATTAAAAAAAAAAGAAAGAAAGACACAATAAAAAGATACCTGTCTAGTACTCTTCATCTTAACAAAGAGGCAACCCACAGAATGGGAGAAGGTATTTGCAAATGGCAGTACAGACAAAAGGCTGATATCCAGGATCTATAAAGAACTTCTCAAACTCAACACACACAAAACAGATAACCATGTCAAAAAATGGGCAGAAGACATGAACAGACTCTTCTTCAATGAAGACATACAAATGACTATCAGACACATGAAAAAATGTTCATCATCACTAGCCATTAGGGAGATTCAAATCAAAACCACATTGAGGTCCCACCTTACACCAGTTAGAATGGCCAAAATTAGCAAGACAGTAAACAACATGTGTTGGAGAGGATGTGGAGAAAGGGGAACCCTCTTCCACTGTTGGTGGGAATGTAAGTTGGTGCAGCCACTTTGAAAAACAATGTGGCCGATTCCTTAAGAAATTAAAAATAGAGCTTCCCTATGACCCTGAAATTGTGCTACTCGGTATTTACCCCAAAGATACAGATGTAGTAAAAAGAAGGGCCATCTATACCCCAATGTTCATAGCAACAATGGCCATGGTTGCCAAACTGTGGAAAGAACCAAGATGCCCTTCAATGGAAGAATGGATAAGGAAGATGTGGTCCACATACACTATGGAGTATTATGCCTCCATCAGGAAGGATGGATACCTAACTTTTGTATCAACATAGATGGAACTGAAAGAGATTATGCTGAGTGAAATAAATCAAGCAGGAAGCATCAATTATCATATGGTTTCACTTATTTGTGGAGCATAAAATAACATGGAGAACATGGAGAGATGGAGAGAAGGGAGTTGGGGGAAGATGGGAGGGGGAGATGAACCATGAGAGACTATGGACTCTGAAAAACATCTGAGGCTTTTGAAGGGGCGGAGGATGGGAAGTTGGGTGAGCCTGGTGGTGGGTATGATGGAGGGCACATATTGCATGGAGCACTGGGTGTGGTGCATAAAAAATGAATTCTGGTACACTTAAAAGAAATTTTAAAAATTAAAAATTAAAAAAAAAAGAAACTCAAAAAAAAAAAAAAAATTAAAACCAAAGTAAGGAGAGAAAAGGAAATAACAAAGAATATGACCTAACTCAAGGTAGTAAAAAACAGAAAAATAATAGCAAAAAACAATAAAACCAAAAGCTGGTTCTTTGAGAATCTCAATAAAACACGATTACCTATATTAGGAATGAAGAAGGTAACATTATTTCAGATTCCATGGATATTAAGAGGACAATAAGAGAATGGTACAAACAACTTCATTTGAGTGATTTCGATAAATTTGATGAAATGGAGAGAAATTCCTTGAAATGCAAAAACTATCAAAGTGCATTCAAGAAGAAATAACCTGAATAGCTCTCTATCTATTAAAAAAAAAAAAAATGTATTGGTGGCTAAACATTTTCCCCCAAAGGAAACTCTAAGCATAATCATCTTCCCTGATGAAATCTACTAAACATTTAAGGAAGAAAGAATACCAATTCTGCTCAATCTCTTGCAAAAATTTGAAGAAAAGGGAATATTTTTCAATTCATTTCACTAAGCTAGCATGACCCAGATACCAAAACCATAGTAAGACATTACTTAGCAGTAAAATATTTTTTAAAGACTTTTTATTTATTTATTTGACAGAGAGAGAGGGAGAGGGATCACAAGTAGGCAGAGAGGCAGGCAGAGAGAGGGGGAAGCAGGTTCCCTGCTGAGCAGAGTGCCTGATGTGGAGCTCGATCCCAGGACCCTGAGATCATGACCTGAGCCGAAGGCAGAGGCTTAACCCACTGAGCCACCCAGGCACCCCTTAGCAGTAAAATATTAAAGTTTTATCCCCAAGATCAAAACCAAAACAACACATCTACTTTCAGCACTTCTATTCCACATTTGATTGGAAGTTCTAGCCAGTATAATAAGGCAAGAAAAATAAATTAAAAGCACCTAGAGAATATCTTTATTGTAAAGGAAGAAGTAAAAAATCATCTTTATTTGCAGATGACATGATTATGTAGAAAATCCCTTGGAATACACACACACACAGTAAAACATGAGTTTGCAAGAAACAAAATGAATATACAATACTGTAGTCTTATATATTATGTACAATGTACAATCAGAAGTGAAATTGAGAAATAATGCCATTTATAACAGCATCAAAAAACATCAAATGCTAAGGCATAGATCTGAGAAAATACATGCAAAGCCTATACCAAAAAACATTGCTGAGAGAAATTCAAGAAAAATAAATGGTGCTATATACCTTATTCATGGTTCAGAAGACTCAGTATTATCAAAATATCAATTCTTTCCCAAATTTGCCTATAGATTCAATGTGTTTCAAATCAAAATCCCAGCAGACTATTCTGTAGAACTCAGCAAGTTTATTTTTTGTTTAAAAATTTATTATTATTATAATAGCAAGTTTATCTTGAAATTAATATGGAACTGTAAAAAAGAAAAAGAAAACAGAATTAGAGGTCCAAAACTACCTGACTTCAAGACTTACTATAAAGCTAAAGTAATCCATCCAGTATCATTTTAGCATAAAGATAGACTCATGGATCAATAAAACAGAAGAGAAGTTCACAAATAGACCCATATGTATGTGGACTGATTTTTGACAAGGTACAATGTCAGTCTGGTAGAGAAAATACAATCTTTTCAATAAATGATGTTGAAACAGTTGGATACCCATATTTAAAAGAAATAAAAATCAACTTTGATTCATATTGTATGCCATACACAAAAAAATTAACTTAAAATATATCATTGACCTTAATTTAAGTGTAGAATGATAAAACTTTTAGAAGAAAATACAGAGAAAAAAATTGTGATAAATATTTAAATACAACACCAAAAGTGTGACCCATTAAAAAAATGTGATAAATTAGACTTCATCAAAATTTGAAAACTGTATACTTTGAAAGACACAGTTAAGGGAATACAAAGACAAGTGATAGACTGGAAGCAAATATTTTCAAATCACTTACCTTGAGGTAAGCTTAAATTGTATCCAGACTCAATAGGGGACTCTCAAATTCATTAATAAAAATAAATATTGTAAATGGACAAAAGATTGGAAGACATTTCACCAAAAAAGATATACAAATGGAAAATAGGTGCAAGAAAAGATGCCAAGTTAATCATTAGTCTTTATGCAAATTAAAGTGCTAACTAACTTAATGCCAATTAAAACCACAATAACATACTGTTACGCTCCCATTAGAATGGCTAAAATTCAAGACTGATCTTATCAAGTGTTGACAAGGATATAGAGCAACTGAAATCTCATACACTGCTAGTGGAAATATAAAATAGTGCAATCACTGTGGTAATCAATTTGGCAGTTTAAGAAATTAAACATATGATTCAGTCACTCTAACTCCACTCTTAGTTATTTACCAAAGATAAATTAAAGCATATATCTATATAAAGATTTGTATATAAGTGTTCATATTAGCTTTATTATAATAACCAAAAACTCTTACAACTCAAAAGATGAATAGATAAACAAATCATATTATATCTATACAATGGACTCTGCTCAGCAATAAAAAACAAAATTAAAAAAAAAAAACAAAACAAAAATGACAACAACAACAAAAACCTAAAGGTAGGCTATTGATATCCACATTATCATGAATGAACTAAAAAAAAGAAAGCCTGAGTAAAAGAAGACAAACAACAAAGAGAACATACTTTAAATTTCTATTTATACAGCATTCTAGAAAATGTAATTTTATCTATAGTAACGAAAGTAGCTCAGTGGCTTTCTAAGGATGAGGTAAATGTACAAAGGCACCAGCAGAAACTTTTGACGGTAAAGGAAATGTTGGTAATCTTGATTGTGGTGATGGTTTCATGGGTGTATATGTTTGTCAAAACTTACCAATTTATAACTTTAAACACATGTAATTTGTTGAATGTCAATTATATCTCAATTTAAGAGAGAAAAATATATACAGAATAATTACCATGCCAACTTTCACAGAGCTAAAAAAAAAAAAAAAGAGTAATTAGCTATGAAAAGATGTATTATACAGAGTTCTAGGTGAAATACTTAGCACTCTGGTACACTTTGAGCGTATAACCATGGCAAAGAATTCTCAGATGCTCTGCTCCCTATTTTAGATTGTCCTTCATGCAGACACTGGACATATCTGCTATTCCATTTATATGTCCCTAACCCCTGTTGGTCCCTTTTCTGGCCCCTGTACACAAGAATGCTTAGGGCTCCACCTGGTGCCGCCTTAATGTGAGGTATCTATAGAAAAATGGAAAATACTGAAGGATATACTCCCCTGGGTGTTGTGGGTTATTCCAGAAAGATGATGCTGCTAAGATGGCACACCAGCTGATAGCTGTCTATTGTAAGTTGGTAGGAGGATTAACACCATCCCAGAAGTATGACTCTAAGAATATACCAGAAACAGCTGCTGGAACATGGGCTCAGACCTTGCAATGATAAGATACCAACAAATTCCAGCCAATACCCTGCAGCATCTACTGTTGGATAAACTTAGCACAACGGTGGCTTTGCTTACTCATGTTGGTATTCTGACCCATGGAAACATCCTAAGAATTTGGGCAGAGTTGTCTGTCGATTTAAACCCTGATGAACTGGAATGTGAGAGGAATGAAGGGGCCCACACTCTTTTAGGATCTGTACCCAGGAAGCCTGCACAATTTACGGTGACCTCCACATCCCTGAACTCAGAGCAGTCTGCATCTATCCAACTATTTGCAACAGTCAATGTATCAGGCATTGCCTGGTGCCCAACACTGTTATCCAGTGTGAGAACTCAGCTCTTGCAGTGAAACTTAACCTTACATATTCATTCATTCATACAATAAATATCCATTAAGTTTCTACAATGACAAAGCAGTGTGTTGCATACTGAGGTTACCAGGATGATGAAGACAATCATTACCCTCATGGAGGTGAATTTCAAGAAGGGGAAACAGACATTAAATAACAGTATACAGTAGGTGATCTAATCATAATTGTGGCAAGAATGAAAGTTAAAGGTGGCATCAGAACCAATTCAGAGGAACCTGAGGAGTCTGAAGGATGAGGAAACTTTCTGGAGAAAGGGACATCAAAGCTGAGATCTCAGAAGTGAGTAAGAGTTATCTGGGGGAATCAGAGGAGAGCATTCCAGGCTGTGGGAGAGGAGAGAGAGGCACGGAAATTTATGAGGAAGCCAAAGGAGCTGGAGCAGAGAAAGAGAGAGGTAGACAGAGGCCTCATAATGAAGGTCTTGTAGGCTGTGCGAAAGATTTGGGGAAAATGGAAAGCCATGGAAGGATTTGTACTTTACCATCTTCATTAGATTGCAAACTCCCTATAACATAGGGATTATATCAGTTCAACAGAAAGTAGCCTAGCCACCCAGAAAATTCCACCTGCAAGCAATTGATAATAATAAGCATTTATTCAGGGTCATCTGGGATGCTTACTTGGGATTAACTACTTTAAAATCTTGTCTAAAATGTCTGATTTCACCTTTATGTTTTTGTAATTGCATACCAGAGTTTTTTTTTCTTTATTTAAATTCAATTTAGTTAACATGTAGTGTATTATTAGTTTCAGGGGTAGAATTTAGTGATTCATCAGTTGCATATAACACTCAGTGCTCATTACATCATGTGCCCTCCTTAATGCCCATCACCCAGTTACCCCATCCCCCAACGCTCCTCCCCTCCAGCGGCTCTGTTTGCTTCCTAGAGTTCACCGTCTCTTATGATTTGCCTCCCTCTCTGTTTTCATTCCTTCCCTTCCCCTATGTTAATCTGTTTTGTTTCTTAAATTCCACATGTGAGTGAAATGATATGATCATTTTCTTTCTCTATCTGACTTATTTTGCTTAACGTAATACACTCTAACTCCATCCACATCTTGGGCTCCTTTCACATTTTGACTGTTATGGACATTGCTGCTATAAAATTGGGGTGCATGCACCCCTTTGACTGATTCCACCTTCTAATTTCATTTGGTGTAGTAAATTAAACCTCAACAAATCTTTCTTTGCTGATTAAGTAGCTGGCAGAAGAAATCCAAGTCACTTACTATCTGGAAATTAGAATGATAGAATCCCAGAGTTGGGGAAGAAAGAACTGATCCATGCCCGCACATCAAAAGAGGCTTGCCGAGGGTTGCACAGGGAAGAAGAAAAAACCAGGGCAGAATCTGGGCATCTCAGGCCCTAACCCAAATGCTTATGACCCTGTGATGGTCCTTAAAGGCTGTGATCTGGTTTTGCTTTCTTTTTACTTATGACTCTTGGAAGGCAGAAAACAAAGTTACTAGAGAGTTCAAGATTGTTGGATCCCAGGTAACTCAGGTTGTTTTTAGAGATGTTTTAGGTAGAAGAGCTGAAGTGGCATTGGGGACAACAAAATTAAAATTGACTCTTCACCTGTTGGGGGCCAAACACAACTCCGGGTACTTACAAACACACTTTTTCCTCTCCCTAACCCCATAAGTTAGAATTATTAGCCTTGTGTTACAGATGAGGAAACTGAGTTTTATAGAAGCTCACCCAAGCCCACAAAGATAGCAAGTGACTTGAGAAAGAAATCTGAAATTCTAACCCAGGTCAGTATGGCTCAAAAGCAGTATTCCCTCTATTATCTCATGCAGACTCCCAGATTGACTGGGTTCCATGTCCACACACTGATAGATGACCTTACCTTTCAGGGAACTTGACCACTGCCTAGGGCTGCCCTAAAATGCAGGACCCTCAAAAGCTTGCCACATTCCTGGGAGATACTGATCTCCAAAGGGCTCTTTGGGACCTTTGACCCCGGGGAATATGACATTCAGCGTCTGGAGTAAAATGGTCTGCAGGATGTTAGACCCAAAGCAAGACATGACAAAGACATGGAAAATCTCCCTACCAGTCTTTCCCTCAGAGGGGTTTGGTTCTTATTTTATTAGAACCTTCTTACCTGTCTAGAAACTTGTCCCTACCCTGCCACTAAAAGTGAACCTTCTGCAACACTCAACTGGTCTCCTGTATGCTCAGGAAATAAAGTATTTCTGTCTTCGTCTCTGTCTGTCTCTAAGCTCTGTCATCTTTGGCTTCCCTAGAAGCAGTACAGGTCATGCTGAAATGTTTTTTCTTAAGAAGAAAGGGCAAGGGACAAAACATGTGTCATTCCCAGAGAGAAAATGAATCATGTGTCTTCTGATTACTTGGAAATATCTGATTTCTCTTTCCAAGAGAAAGGGTTACAACTGTGGTCCTTGGGTGGTTCAGAAAGGAACAAAATGTCTTTTTCTCCTTTATCTAAAGAATATGTCTCAGCACTTTTTTCCATTCAAGAATCAGAGTGAAAAGGTAATTGCATTACCGTTCACCCTCCCAGGAACCTATAAGCAGTCTGGGACCAATACTTATGGTCTTATATCAAAAATATAACTTGGCTTTGGAACTAAGCTCCAAACCCAACCACCTAGTGATCAAAGCAAAGCCTTCCAACTTTAGTCCTTCTCCCATTACCTCCCACTCCAGGGTCCACAAAAATTGGAATACAGGTAGAAACTAAAAAGGGTCAAAAATTAATCATTAAGGATGAATTCCTGGAAGCAAAAGAAAAGGAAAAGCAGTGTGCAGTCACAGAAAAAGCATTGGTTAAGGAGTAAGGCATGGTGGGATTTGTTTGTAGTGTAGAGTGGCATCCACTCTCCAGATGACAGTAGGCAATATACTTCACCCTTCCAGGTCTTTGTCTCTTCTCCCATGATATAAAAGTGCCTGGCTTGACCTTTAAAGTTACTCTGCTAATGACATTGGCTATATCTATTGTCTTATAAACTGGGAGATTGGAAGGGAAGAGAAAGATGCAGAAGAGCATAGGGAAGCAGTTGAAACTTCAGAATAAATAGAGTAACAAGAGAACCATGTTTGACACTCAGCACAAAGAAGAACACCTGGAAAACAGAGGCTAAGAAGATCATGCAAAAAGGAAAATATTTTGGAATCCGACAAATCAATCGTGTTAGTTCAACTTGCAACTGGATAAGACCCAAGACAACTTGTACAGATGCCCAAGGCTGGCAGAAAAGAGAGTAAAAAGAGAAGACAGAGCTGCCTCCCTGTCTTCCCACCTGCTATGGGCCCTAGAATTCCCATCTCTCTACCAGGCAGATGGAGAGACCCAGCTAGCACAAAGGAAATATCTACCCAAGTCTCGTGGCTGGCTAAGAAGATGTGCTTTCCTCTGTAAATGTTAAGTACTGTGATTTGACAAAGGAAGCATGAGCCTGGCCTGAGACTTCTGAACCAGTGACTAGAAAGACCTTGCATTTAGTGTAAACTTAGAATGACAAAGCAGGGTGGAATGGTGGGTGGGGTGTGGAAAAGAGAAAGAGAATGGGTGAATATAAACTACCTCTGGAGGTAATTGTTGACTGCTTGTGGGAATGTTGTGACTCAAGTTCAGAGGACAGAAAGGACAAGGACACTCACACTCCCAAGGGCGGAGAGTGGCTTTGCTAATTGGCCTTGAGCTGGCCCATCAGTGACTCTTTCTCTGCCCCAAGCTTGGCAAGGCTGACCATAACTTGCTACTGGAGGGAGATTTGGCGGGATTTATGAAATGAGCTAAGGGGCTGGCTGTTCTTGGCAAGCCAAAGCTATAAATGTATAATACTTTATCTCCTGCAGGGATGTTTTCAAGCAAAGGAAAGACGGGAAATGTCTACATCAAGTAAAAACCCCTGGTCAAGGAAAGTGGCCTCTCTCTGGAGCTACATCAAAGGGATGGTTCTGTCTGCTCCCTGTGGCCTCTGTGGATCCTGCCCTGGGAGTTCAAAAGTTTACTTGGAGCCAAAGAGAGAAGAAAGAACACCCACTGCCAGTGTTCTCCCAGGATTGTCAAGAGGAGGTTGTGCTGGGACTGCTGGAAAAAACACCATTGCCCCCTCCCTAACTCCCTTTCCTTAACGTTTCTTCACCCTCAGGATGAAATGTTAGTGCTTCAGTGGCACTGATGCATGATGAAGTCAAAACACTGAACCAATAGTCTGCAACTAAAGAGCTACAGGGCCTGCAGAATGTCATTTCCCCTCTCCAAGTTCATTTTCTTATAAAGTGAGAGGGTCGAAGCTGAATCAAAAGCATTCTTAGTGATCCTCTCCAGTGACCACAGTAAGGCAGAATTGGCTTTTCAAGTTCAGGAAAAAAAAAAAAAGAAAAGAAAAGAAATTTCTTGTGCAAGAGAATTCCATTTAGAATTTGATGCAAATCCCATTCCTTCTCTAAGTCACTTCTAACTGGCCATGCTCTGGTGAATGAGACCAGCTGGGATGCAACAGGAAACACAGACTAAATTCCTGAGGGCCGGCTGAGGAAGCTTGTCTCACCCTTGATGCCATCTTCTCAGAGTCTATAAGAACAGACAACCTGTTCTTAATTTTCTAGAGGATGTTGCAACTTCATCCCAGACATTATGTTCTTCCTTTCTCTCTCATCCTTAGGGACACGTCATTGAAAATAAAGTGCCTAAAGCCAAGGCTGCAAAAGCCCATACAGAAACTGTGTAAATTAGAAAAAGACAAGCCCATGCCAGAGCAAAAAGCTTAGGGAGTGTTGCACAGAAGGGATGTCTTCTCTCATTTGACTTAGTTGGCTGGAGGCTCCCATACAATCTTGTAAAACCTGCACAACTATAGCTGAATAGCAACACTTGGCTTACAACATTTATTCAAAAATCTATATGTCAATAATAATGGTACATTCCCATGTGTCACAAGTGAGGTTCCCCAACAAGCAGGCTCAGAGCTAAATATCCCTATTCAGGGATACATGGCCAAGATCAACAACTACAGGGGAGGGAAGGGAACAGTATGGGGCAAAAGAACCACAATGCAATTGGAGCAAATTCTCAGCCCATCCTGTAGGGGTCTTGGCAGTTGAGATGGTCATTCTGAACTGTCTAGAATTTGGGCAAATTGGCTGGACCTTCGTATACACTGTATAGATCAATCAGGGATGGGATCCATCCTTGGGAAAGGGGTATGACATTGGGGGAAAGGGCCCATAATGCAAGGACAAGTCTTGGGAAAGAACTCAGCTGCAAGCAATCAGCCAGGAACACTGGCAGCATCTAGGGGAATACAAGCTTCATTTGTGATAGTTCTGGATGGCACAACACAGAATCCACTATCCTTTTTTAAATATTTCATTGTTTAACAAGCATGTCCCATTTGCTCTTCTAGATCCACTCTCTGCTTTTCTCCATCTTGCTCTTTGCTCTGGGAGGCTGACCTGTATGAATTACATCAGTCGGCTCCCATGCCCTCTGACTCCCATTTGGGTTCAGCCAATAGAGCCCTGGCCGAAGATCAGAGGGAGGGAAGAGAGGAAGGTCAGTGCGCTTGTTGCCCTGGCTCCATCTCTGCAAGGTCACATTGGATTGGACACCTCCTCCAACTGAAGGTTAGTGACTCCTATCCAAGACCCTCTCATGGACCATTGATTCACTCCTTCCAGGTTCTGGCAACTACTCCCTCCCCTCACCTTTTTAACTTGGTGCTCTAGCAGGTGTCCCTCACTCCACCACTCCATGGTACTAATGCTGGGATAACTCCACCTGCATGATTTCTCAACTCTGCCCACACTTTTGTAGAGTCCTTTCTTTACAAAGGGAACTCTCCCTGAATTACCCTAATTTGAGTGTACTTCTTCATTTGTTCCTTCTAGGACACTCCTGATACTTTTAGACATGTATTGTCTTGCCTCTTCCTTTCCACCTTCCTATGAATCAGTTGTGTTTGTCCCCACTTTAGAGATAAGAAAGTACAAATTCAGAAGAGGTGTATGATTCTTTCAAGCTCCCAAGTTAGTAAAATGGCCCTTGTCTGTTGACTCAGATCCACCGTCTACATCAAGATTACACCTTAGTGCTTCTCTCAGATTATTCTCTTTTCCCACACAGCTCAGGGGGAGGGGGAGAAAAAAAACAGGAGAAGGAAGAACAGACATGGAAATTTGAGACCACAAAACATTTTAAAATTTAGCATGAGGATGCCTTTCATTTTAGCACTGGGATTGAGAAAGAAAGAAAGAGAAAAGAGAGTCCTCTTTATGATTCTTGCCCTATCCAGTCTTCCAGTCTTCTGGAAAACTTCAGTTTCTTTTCTAAAGTACCTCTCTCAATTAGAAAATTAAGCTATTTCAAAATCCAGATCTGCCCCAATCAGCTGCTTGACCCTGGTCAGGTCACATGACCTTTGGGTCTTTGGTTTCTTCATCTGCGTAAAGGAAAATTGTTAACTATGTGAATCCCAAGCGCCCTTCCATTCTGTGTTTCTATGAGCTCCTTGTTCTCTTTGCTTCTCTTATCCTAGAAACAGACAACAGTCATGTGGATAAGCTCTCATACTCACAATTGTTAGTCTCATCCCTGGGAAAAAGAAGAAGGAGCTCAGATGGTGCTATGCACAAAGACTCACTTGTTAGCACTAGGACCCTTCAAAAGGTCTTGTCCAGACCCTTGCTTTTAACCAGAATAACAGTTAAGCCAAATGAGAAAGTGGAGATACCATTTCATTCTGCATTACTCCCAAAGTCCCTGTGTGTAGCAGATATCTAGATTCTCAGTCCTATCAAACGTGGTGTCTCTGTTTTTCCTGGTCAAAAGCGAATGGCTCTTCTCTGTTCAAAATGTCTTTTGTTCTGTCTTGCTTGCATTGTCCCACATTATTGATGTATTGTTCAGTACAGGGATCAACTAGAAATGAGAAGTCCCACTGTGATGCTGCCACTACTGTGAGGAGCTCTCATTTACAGAACCACCAACTGCAAAACAGAGAAGTAAATACTTGTTCCTCCCTTTCCATGTTCCTATTCTAGATCTTGGAGTAGGAATTAGAGACACTGGGTTCTAGTACTAATTCAATTCTTAATTTCAGCAAGTCACTTCCTTTCTCTAGACTTCACTGTATTATCTATTAAAATGATAGATGTGGGTAGCATCATCTTTTCTGGGTAGCATCATCTTTTCTAGGTCTGTGGGTAGCATCATCTTTTCTAGGTCTGACTTTCCATGAACGTCTGGGATAAAGAGGATTCAGGTAGGTTAATTTGGACAGATGGCATCTTAAGGTGGGTTCCCCCAGTAAACAAGATCTGAGTAGAGACTTACATTGGGAGATACAGTCCCAAGGCATCAAAAGTGAGGGAAAAGAACACAAGACAAGGAAGAATGAGAAGCAAAGTTGATGTATTATTATCTTAGATGATTTTGACTGCTGTAACAAAACACCAGAGGCCAGGTAGTTTTTAAACAACAGAAATTTATTTCTCATATGTCTAGAAACTGGAAGTCCAAGATCAAGGTGTTAACATGGTCACCTTCTGAAGAGGAGCCGCTTTCTGGTTCATTGTTGATGCCTTCTTATTGTGTTCTCACATTTTAGAAGGGACTAGGTATCTCTCTGGAGTCTCTTTATAAGGCACTAATCCCATTCATTAAGGCCCTATCCTTATGATTTAAGGCCCAACTCCGAGGCCTAACTCCCAAAGGCCCAACTTCTTAATACCATCATCCTTGGGGTTAGAATTTCAACATATGAATTTGGGAGAGATACACTTAGACCATAGAAATTATCAACATATCCACAGCTTTACCTGCTCCAGAGAAGTCCAAAGTGTTATTTGATCACACTGGACATTTCTGCATATGTTGTACAGAAAAAAAATAATAATAAGTCTTGAAAAGAAGAAAAAAGCAGGGATTTATCTGTAGACACCCTCTGTTTTTCTCTCCCCCATTGGTCAAATTTTACCCAATGGGATTTCTTTCTCCTGTTCTAGGTCATATCACCTGGACACTTTTAAAAGCCACTGGGGAAGCCAGATCCTTCAATCGGAAGTGTGGCACTGCACCCCACCTTAAAGAGGTGGAAAGAACCAAGGAATTTGGCCTTCAGTCTCCTCTACCTGGAACCCGCTGTTGTGGCAGAGGAAGGCAGCTAAGGGTTTGGGAGATTGTGAAGCTACGAGAAACTAAGGAAGCATAGATGCCATAGCTGGCACCAACAGGTAGAAATGGTTATGATGGTGGGGCACCTGGGTGGCTCAGTGGGTTAAGCCACTGCCTTCAGCTCAGGTCATGATCTCAGGGTCCTGGGATTGAGCCCTGTATTGGGCTCTCTGCTCAGCGGGGAGCCTGCTTCCTCCTCTCTCTCTGCCTGCTTGTGATCTCTCTCTGTCAAATAAATAAATAAATTCTTAAAAAAAAAAAAAGAAATGGTTATGATGTAAAAGTGTACTAGAAGAGAGCTCAGGTACCTTTATTCAACAAATGTCTTCCAAGAAATTTGATTGCAGAGGTGGGAAAAATTTTGCTTCCCACAAGGAACACTGTCTGTTGGGGAGATGGACTTAGACACTGGCAATGACAGCAAAGTGATCTGTCATTGTGAATGTTTAGGTTTGCTCTCCTCATGTTACATGGAGGGACATGAAGCCCAGGCCTGACCAAACTGACATGAGGAGTATGGGTCAGAAGGAGGTCTACAAACCCAAGCTGTGAATTTCCAAGTCAGCACTTCATTGGTGGCCCCTCTCTCAAAGTCACAAAAATGGTGTAGAGGAGGTTATGTTCTCAAACAAGAGGGGATGAAACAGGTCTAGTGGCATCAGGGCCTGGCTGAGCCACAGGACTCAACTGTTTAAAATCGCCTACAGATCAGAATGACATCCTGGGACTGGGTCTGGGGTGGGTGTGCGGAGGAGGAGGGAATGTTAGGGAACTCTTTGTGAACACAACTCTTTGCTAAAAGGAGCCAGGAGGAATCAGTTTAATTGAAGTTAAAGATATTTTAAGGAAGGTAGAAGCCTATCTGTAGGTTCAGCCAAGGGGTTTCGTTCTGCCTTTGAAAATGAGAAGAGTTGAACAGGATCTGTATGGATGAGCTGATAAAATAGTCCTTTGAAGTGGACAGGGATCTTTTTATAGCCTCCGATTAACTTAGCCCCGGGTGAGGGAAGAGAGCTCCTCTCATTTACAAGCATGGAAGGTGGTGAGCTGTCCCCCTCCAGTTGGATTTCTTCTGGCTTGGCCGTGAAAAGAGAGAAATTGGCCTGGTGTCCTTGTCTAGCTGAGAGAAGATAAATCTGGCAGTGTTTCACACAAGAGAGCATAGATGAATGGCCCAGGGAAAGTCCTAGAAGGCTGGTTAACAGACATCACAAAGAAAGGCACAGAGCACAGAATCAAAATCCCCACATTCCACCCCTAGTTCACACACCATCTAGCCCACTAGATAAATCATGAATTCCACCTTAAAAAGAATTAAGAAGTCAACAGTTACATGCAACTAATGAATTGTTGAACACTACATCAAAAACTAATGATGTACTGTATGTTGGCTAAGTGAACATATGAATAAAAAATTTAAAAATAATAAAAAATAAAATAAAAAACAAGTCAACAAAAATTCCAAGAAATTACAGCAATAAAAATTAGTGTCATGGATTATTTACTTTGTGCAACATGCTATACAGGCTATATTTCTTGATTCATCTTAACAACCTAGGAGGTAGGTATTATTTTTATTCCCATTCAATATTCGAGAAAAGAGAGGCTTACTTATGGATGAGCAAATTAAAGCACCTTATTCAAGCTTAGTACACCACAGACCAGAACCCAGATTGATAAAACTGCTAGATAATTGTTCAGGTAGCATGAGGTTACCTTCGGTTACAAACCTCATGCCATGGAACTCCACGCCCATTTTATTAGCACCCATTTCTCTTGGCGGAATAACTGTACAAATTGGTCTAATCTCCCACTCCCCAAACAGTTCAGAATCTCCCTTCCGACATGGAAACATTCTGCCAAAAGCTTAAGATTCAGCTTTCCTCAGACTCCTGAATCCATACCACAACCACCCCCCACCCCAGTGAAGAGGAAGAAGAAACTTGGAGACATGAACCACAGTGATAATAAACTTGCCTCCAAGAGTGAGCTGTGTCTGTTGTTAGCTGGCTAAAAAGCTGCTGATTGCTGCCCTTCATTCCTACGGAATACTGAAATGGGAATTGGAGACCCAAAGTACAGTAGAATGTAACTTAACCTGACATGGAAGGCCTTTGCCAAGATCTTGGGCTTTCTAACTCCCCAATCTGGTGCATGTTCCTGTAAACACAATGAAAGTTTATTACCTGAAGCTATGAAGTAAAAAAAGGGAAAGAAGTCAGGAGACTTTGGGTTTAATCTCAGTGGCATCAAAATCCATGTAATGGCCTTCTAAAGGGGCTCTACCTTCCTCTTGACTTCTAGCATCCTGTCTGGACAATGAGAGAATTCCACACAGTTCATCTCGGAGGTGTCTTCCTCTGCTCTTCCCATCTTGGGCAGTACCCTTGCCTTACTAATCTCACAGGGGCTGCAGCAAGAGTGAAAATTGGTAGAAGTGGGATATGGGAAGAAAGGACTCTTAAAAGGAAAGTCAATAATGTTTTATATCACACAAGTACAAAAAAAAAACAGAGAGTCTTGGTCAGTCACGTACTCTTCCTAATCATCCTTGAGACATTATAAAAACAAATGGAACGCTTTGAAACTCCATGATAAAGAAACCTCTCCCATCCTCTTTTTGGATGGAGACTTGACTCTTGAGGCCTATGAAAGCTTCCTCTCCTCTGCTAGATGGGCAGGAGTTCAAAGTCCAGTAAATCCACCCCGCCCCCTCGCCAAGCTGATGCCTATGGGGTCTCCACTTCTGATCCCTCACTGACCTCTTTCCTTTTTCAAAGGAAAACCCCTGGTAATGGACTTTCAGGACACACTGGGGCTGAAAGAGATTAGGGAATTTTTTTTTTTTTTTAAGTTCTGAACATAGGGCATGTGCTAATTGGCCTGGTTCTAGCTATGAAATAAATTGCTGTCATCTTTATTTTATTCTCTGAAGGAGACAACCTCAGGTTAGTATTTCAAAGAAGAATGAGTCACTGGGAAGGTTTAAAAGTACCTGCTAATTATTTCTTTAAAGAAAAACCTTAACTCCGGGAGAAAGGAGTGAGACACAGCATCAACCGGCCATTAAGATGAAAGAGCCAAGTTACCTGGGCTGCTTCGGGAGGCCCAGAAATAACAAGAGTGCCCCTGTATTTGCAGAGCATATTTCCCTGCAGAGGCTCTTCCACAGACATTATCTCACTGACCCTGAATTCCTGAGAGAGGAGCAACCCACTGCTGGCTTTGTTATCCCTTTCTTTCTGCCTCACTGTGATGTGAGGAGGCTGAGGGAAGACAGGTCAGTGCTGAGAAGTGATGGGGGTCTTTCAGTTGTTTGTGAGTCAGCATATGCACAGCTGCTTAGAATCCTTAGCCCCTGTGCTTGGAGATGTCCGGTCACCTTTTCCAGCAGCTCCCAAAAAATGTTTGGGATTTATCCTAATAAAATTCTATGAAGAATCCCAATTTAAAACAGAAGACCAATTCTAAGGTAAATTCAGATTTTTAATACTTATTTAGTATCAAGCCAATCAACAAAAATAATGAGGTTCATTTGAGGAACACAAAACTGCAACCAGTCATCTGGAGCTCAGTGACCACAGAGATGAAGTACATTATGGTTCACACTTCAAATTTTTTGAAAAAAAAAAAATCCCTCCGTGCCAGTGTTTTCTAGGATCTTGAATGGCTCAAGAGCTCAGTTAGGTTAGTCGGTGTTATGGTCAACAGAGACATTTCCAGACAGTTTGTCCAAGAGGAGAAGGAAATGAAGGCCAATATCCAGGGGAAGACAGAGGCCCAGTTTCAGAGAGGATGCAATTGTATTTTTCATATCGGAGAGGCTAGGGAATGACAAGTTCTAGGAGGGCACAACCCTGTGGCCTTACTCAAAGGCTACATCCCAAGTGAACCTCTGATAGGGCTCTCACACGGTTGTCCAGTGATGAAGTATTGGATATTGAAACTCTGGGAACTGGGACTAGGCCCTCTGGCCATACCTGGTCCCTGGAAAGTTGAATTTAAATTGGTCATGCAGGTCTGTCCAGTGGGTGTCTTCTGAGAGACTGCTAACCAACGAATACAACCAAAAAGGGTGAGGAGTAGAGGACACAATAATGAACTTTTTTTTTTTTTTTAAAGATTTTATTTATTTGACAGACAGAGATCACAAGTAGGCAGAAAGGCAGGCTGAAAGAGAGAGAGGAAGAAGCAGGCTCCCTGCCGAGCAGAGAGCCTGATGTGGGACTCGATCCCAGGACCCTGGGATCATGACCTGAGCCGAAGGCAGAGGCTTAACCCACTGAGCCACCCAGGTGCCCCACAATAATGAACTTTTTAACCACCCTGCAAGCTAGGGCTAAGACACAGATTTTGTTGCAAATATAAGAATTTTATTACAAAAATAAAGGAAATTCCCACTTGCCATAATGTGAATGTTGGGGTCCCCCAAAACTCTTATGCTGGAAACCTAATACTTAAGGTGAGGGTAGCAGGGCCTTTGGGAGGTGATCAGAGTGATGAGGGTGGAGCCCTTGTGAATAAGATCAGCGCTCTTACAGAATATATTCCAGAGAGATCCTTTACCCTTTCCACCATGTGAAAGTAAATGACAAGTCTGTGATTTGGAAAAGTGCCTTCACTCAACCACCCTGATCTTGGACTTCTAGCTTCCAAAACTGTGAGAAATGAGTTTGTGTTGTTGATAAACTACCCAGCATGTGGCATTTAGTTATAGCAGCCCAAACAGTCTGAGATACCAGTCCACACCTTGAGTGTGACAGAGCAATTCACATCCATTGCACTGGCCCTGGTTGCTTCTGGTACCTCCTCTTCCCCAAGTTTATTCCCTTTTACTTTGGGTTTAGCCTTCCACTCTTGGGCACCCATTCTTTCTCTTCTAGGTCTTAATTTCTTCCAAACATTGTATTCCTGATGAGCAAGCACATCATGGGACAAAGAAGTGGGTCCCCAATGGCGGTTGTCAGCATCAGTACTGAGTAGCATCAGGACACATAGATTATTTTCAAGGGAAGCTTCTTCTCTAAAGACTACCTCATCCTCTTAGGGTTACATTTTAGTGCCAGCTGGTTCCTACACTGATGCAAAAGTCTAGTTCAAACACTTCAGCCAGTTTCATTTCTATGATGTCAACCTTCTCACAGGTGGAGGCTGTAACTTCTGCTTATCTTCCCTCTCCAGAAACTTAGGTAGGTAATGCTGTCTGACCCACAGAGGCAGTGACCTGGGATAAGTAACCTGAACCCAAGCGAAGAGCCTTTCCTCCCAGTCCTTCTTCCTTCGAGAAGCTCCCATATGTAAGTAATGATCACACAGTTTACTAGAAAATCTATGAGAGATCTTGATGAAACAGGAACCACTGGTTTCAATTTTCTGTGAAAGGACTCAGGTGCCAAAAGCTCCATCCCATGTATGGTTCTCTTATACTTAACTTCCTATCATTTCTTCCTTATCTTGTTACATCCCTGAGTTAAAAAGCTCCATGCCAGGGTCAGAATGTCTAAGTTCTAGTTCTGCCAATTAACAGCACATGTAGCCCTAAGCAGGATTCTTAATCAGCTTGTAAACTGAGGAAACTGGGTAGAGCTATGTACCCATCACCTCCATCTTCTGTCAACTTCCAAGTCCTCCACCCATGAAGAGTCAGGACTAATACAGCACAGTATTAACAGCCGTTCTCAGGCCCTGGGGGTGGGGAGGAAGCCAAAGGAAACAAGTGGGATGTTCAACTAGTTTCAAACAGAAGATGCTTTTGGTTCACCCAGGCTGAGGATGAAAAGCATTCCAGAGAGCTGAGGCAGTGCTGGGACAAGGGTCCATGCTCCCTGAGGGCTCTGAGCAATGACGAAGAGGCATGAAAAAGACAGAGAGCCCCCCATTAGGGTCTGGCTCTCAAACCTGACCCAGTAGGAACTGGGAACAAGGGGAAAATAAAATGATTGCCCCTCAGGGAACATAACCGAAAGATCAATGCCCGCCCCCTCCCCAGACCACCTCCCAGCAGGAGAGGGAGTGAATGCAGGATGAAACAAGGGAACAAGCTGGCTTTTGATGAGATGAAAACCTGAGATGGAAACCTGAGATGCGTAGAAGTTGAAACTACCCCCTGATTTACGAATCTAGCAAAATCTAAGAGTGATCAAGGTCCAGGTAACAATGGTAAGCAACCTTTTCATTGTCTCTCTCTCTCTCTGTCTCACACATGTGCGTGCGCACGCACACACACAAACACACACACCACTATCACCACCACCAACAACAACAATAAAAAGAAGAACTATATAAACCCTTCAACTTCCTCCTGCCTGCAAACTCATCTGGGAAATGTTATAATAGAAAGCAACAACAACAACAAAAGGGGGTGTGTGTCAGTGGGGGTGGCTCAGTCAATTAAGTGACTGCCTTCTGCTCAGGTCATGATCCCAGGGTCTTGGGATGGAATCCCACATCGGTCTCCTTGCTCAGCAAGGATACTGCTTCTCATTCTCCTTCTGCCTGCTGATCTCCCTGCTTGTGCTCATGCACTATCGCTAATAAAAATAAATAAACTCTTAAAAAAGAAAGAAAGAAAAAAAAAAGATGTGGCATCCATGCTGGCTTTCTCATGAGTAAACAGATTCCACATGGCAAGGGAAAGGTCAAGGAGAAAGCAACTTTTGTGAGGACAAAATAGAAGGGAATAGGTGTGGACAACCTTTCATCTTACTAGAGGGACCAGCACTACAAGATGTGGTATAATGGGTCTCAAGTGGAGGCCCATGCCTGGAAATTCCCTTGCCATGGCTATAAGCTCTCAGTGCTGCACACAGAGGAAGGAGTCCATGTTCTTCTGGTCCTGCAGGTTGGCTGTCACATTATGAGACTTCAATTCTACCTTTAGAGTCCAGGTCTCAGTATTTTTTTTTTCTGTAAAATGGAAAATAATGATCCTTTGGCCCAGCATACCTTAATGGAGATAAGATTCAGGAAATAATACGGGAGAGAACTGAAGGGGTTTTGTGGATCTGGGAAGCAAGAAATTATGTCTGAACCAAGGTTTGAACCTATATGGAAGTTCTCAGAAGGGAAAGAGGCGTTCAGGTCATGGAAATGGATAAAGGAGCAAGAAGAGTAAGTCCAGTAACACAATGGTTCTTTATTGGGCAGAGAAAAAGAGCCAGAAATGAAAATCAGAAAGGAAATGCTGAGAAGTAGTGGAGCCATAAAAACCTGAACAAAAGTGATCTGAGAAGATAATCATTTGTGTCCACAGATTTCTTAAGAAGTTAAGCTTTGTTCTTCTTTTTTCCTTTATATCCCCAAAATCACTGTGGGGATCAAGCAGCACACAGAAAATGACTATTAGAGGAGAGAATACATGTGACATTTGTTGTAAGCCTGGAGAGAACTGTAGGGGGAGTCCCTTTCTCCCTGGTTGTTTGGTGTGCAACACTGGACATCTAACACAGCCTTTCTGTGCTGGCCTCAAATAGTATTTATCCAAATCCTTAGTGACTTGGGTCCAGAAGATGTGGGTTGTAAATCCAGCTACTCCTGGACAACTGACTCCAAAGGGAAAGGTGAGCCTCAAGTGGGAGTGGAACACACTGCCACCAAATAGCCAGAGTCTCCTCTCCCCAAAACCTGGTTTTCCTTAGAACAGAATGAGGATCTCAAAGTTCTTTTCAAAGGAACCACACTTGCTGCTTGAAATTCTTTTCATACTACCCAAAATAAATTTGCTTCCATAGCAAATACTTATGGAAAAACCCCAAGTGCAATCCATGGGCCAGGTCCTGAGAGGTTAAAAGAAGACAAGGACTAGAAGACCATTGAGGCCCTGAGACATGAGGCCCCACGTTCCACCTAGAAACAAAGGCAGACTCTTACAGTCAGACTGTGCTAAGTGTCTTCACAGAAATACAAACAAAATGCAATAGGAACCCAAGTGGTGGTCATTAATCTATACCCACAAGATCCAAAAAAACTATAGAGAGGAGGTACCATCTGGACTAGGTCCTGATGCTGAAATGGATTTTGATATTCAGAGAAGGCAGAATGTATTTCAAGCTTAGTGAATATGGCAGGCAAAGTTTTGGCAATAGGAAAGGTTTTCTGCTTTAAGAGTAAGTTGATGGTTTGGGACCTCAGTCTGTATTCATTGTCCTAAGTTAAGAAATTTTTTTTAAGCAAGGGTGTGGTAAGATTGGTTCTGCTCTTTACACAGAGCTTTCTGGCCAGAATGAGGAGAGAGAATGGAAGGGTGGAGAACTGAGGGAGGAGACATCTTGGAAAGTTGTTAGCAGAGTCCAGAAGAGGAACCGCCGATATAAGAATAAAGAAGCATTGCGATAGCAAAGACCGAATGTTGTTTCAAGGTTTTCTAGAGTGTGCCAGTAAAGAACACAAAAGTATGGAACTGGGAAACTAAAGAGGAGATAAAATTACTTTTAGACAAGTTGAATCTGTCACACACAAATGGGTTAGCAAGAGAAAAGTTAGGAACCTGTGTTGGAGAGGACTGCAGTGTAACCTTATGGAAGTTAGGTTCTGAAGGCCACACTCAAGGTCAATGTTGACCAGAGGCAAAATAAGCACTGCAAGTCCCTCAGGGAAATGCAACAACTGAAACTGAGATCCAATCGCACTGTCAGTCCAGTAGGACCAGAGATTGTTCCAGAGGGGGAGGGGCCATTGGGCCACCAAGAGAAGTAGCAGGCTTACATTCTGGGGTCTGTTATAAGAGAAACACTAGAAACCAATTTCCCATTACCAGGTCACTAAGTAGAATGGTGGCCAGAACAACCTGCATAAGCTAAATTGTTGCCTGTTCACCACGCAGTTGATGCTATGTTCAGGTGGGCATCATGGATCTGTTTGTGCAGTGAAGCAACTTCAAGCCATGGCTATGAAATGCCCATGTAGAGAGAAGGGATCAAGAAGTACTGAGGGCTGGGGACAGCACACAGGTGCGCGAAGGGCTGAATAAAGGAATGTGATCAAAGGAGGAACAGACAAAGAAGATTCAAAAAAGGAGAATGGGGGTATTAAAAGTTGTGGAAGTCAAGGAATGACGAGGAAGAGGAGGACGTCAAGAAAGAGAGGGCCAGGGCACCTGGGTGGCTCAGTGGGTTAAAGCCTCTGCCTTTGGCTCGGGTCATGATCCCAGGGTCCTGGGATTGAGCCCCACATCGGGCTCTCTGCTCAGCGGGGACCCTGCTTCCCTTCCTCTCTCTGCCTGCCTCTCTGCCTACTTGTGATCTCTATGTCAAATAAATAAATAAAATCTTTAAAAAAGAAAGAAAGGGCCTTCGGATGCTAAATTCCATAAAGAGAAGGGGGCTTCAAAGTCCTCTGATGAGATTGAGACTGCAGTGTTATCAAATATGTTAAAAACAGAAAGCCTCCATGAATGATAAAAATGGCAGCCGAGTTATAAATGTTGGAGGTAGGGGCAGTTAAGAAAGGTGGAGGATTAAGAAATGAAGGCAATGAGTTACATTCTTCCAAAATTTGATCATAGGAGGAAGGAGAAAAATTGAGGGGTTATGATGCAGAAGCAGGGATAAAGAAACAATTTTAAGTGCATGGGCTGGTTTATAAGAAAATCCCCAGTTACTTATCCATAGTAATAATAGCTAACACTTATTGAACATTTACTGTGTGCATTGATGTAGTTAAACTTAGTTAACTCTTTAGATAAATACTCTTATCCACCAGAAGAAACTGAGGGGATGACAGCAAAGAAGTCAAGCAAATATCCCCAAATCCCACAGCTGTTGAGGGGTAGAGGCAGGATTGCAAATAACCAGTCTGGCTCTGAGACCCCACTTACTCTTCTGTGTAGAATAGGTGGAGGTTCTAGATGTCACTTCCCAGAGACCAAGCGTTGGTCTTAGTTCAGAAGCTTCCTATAGTCTGCCCCTTTTGTTCCCAGGATTTTGAACACTGCTTTCACTCATTCCTAGGAGTTCACATATTGCATCTATGTAGAATTGTAGTGATAATTCATGTGAATGACACATGGATCAATATCCCTATCCTTCTGCTTGGACACCCTTGAGAGTCATCTAGGATGCTCATGCTACTATGTCCTGACTTCTTCCTCCCACGCTGAATACTAGGACTGCATACAGAGTCAGCTCCCTGGCCCTTGAACTCACAGCAGGTGAAAAGCCAGGAAGCAAAACAAGGAGAGAGTAAAAACAAGTCCTATCAATTATGACAGAGGTGAGCTGAGGGGTGACAGGAGGTAAGGGGTGCAGTTAGGGTACCTATCTGTAGAATTTCCCTTGTCTATAACATGATACAAAATTACCAATCAGAACTGAGAAATACAGATGGCGTTGGATAAAGAACCTGTGCCAAGGGTGAAGAAGTCAGAGTTCCATCTTTGTGGCATTGCCATCTAACCGACACATTTTTTATTGAGCAAGTGCTATTGATCTTGACCATGCCAGGCAACAGGACCACACAGTTCTGTCAAAGAGACTGTGCTAAGACATGTGAACAACTGAGAAGAATGGTGTGGTATGAGTGTTGTGCTTCAAAGAAGATGGACTCACTGAGGGCTGAAATGGCCATGATCATGGTCAAGGTAAGACACAGTTCTGAAGTAAACTGTTCTAGGGAAAAGCTGAGGGTGCATATTCTGGGGGTACCTAGGAACATGGCAGGTGGATAGTGAAGGAACCTCCAGATAGAGTTGGTAAGAAGATAGCTTCACCAGAGTAGCATATGAATGAATTCTGCAAAGAAGTAGTTGATGAAGTGGAATTAAAAAGGAGATGACTTTGGGGTGTAGCGTTAGAACAAGAAATAATCTTGAAAATGGTGGGGGTGAGGGAGTGAGGGTATTTTGTACCAAGGCAATGGATAAAGAAGACTATCCAGAGTGATTCCATAGAACAGGGCAAGATGGGGCCAGCACAGAGCACATTAGAAAAGTGGAGTGATATTATCTACTGTCTGATCTGGTTTAACCAGTTATAATACATTGACCTCTTGTGTCACAGTTTACAAACAACTTCATAGTCATTTTCTTCCTGAATTTAGTTTTTAAAAAAAGAGTTAAAAAGATTATAAATCTTTTAAAAAGATTTATAATCTTTTTAACTCTTTTTTTAACTCTTTTTTTTTTTTCAAATAAAGAGAAAATCAGAGGATCCATGACTTTCCCAAGCTCCTTCAGTCAGTGAGTGGCTAACCTGCCTTCTGATCTCAGTTTCCTTTCCAATTGTCCTCCAGTGGCTTTCTTGACCTTGGACCAGTGAGAACACAAGAGTTTGTCCCTAGTTGCTCTCACATGCTCTCATGTCTGGGAGGTGTCAGCTGTCTAGATTATAGTTTTTTATTTACATACCCTGTACTCAAACACACAAAGCAAGAGTAATACATCAGTCCATATAGGCCAAGTGACATCCCCTTCCTTCTCCTTCAAATCTGGGCTGTGCCATGGTGAGTGATTTGGAGAGGACCTGGAATCACCACACAGGGCCCTGGATCTCCATATGCTTCTACTTAAAGACAGAAGCTCTCAGCACAAGGGAACAGACTGGCTCAGAGAACCTACTGACTGCACCCTCTTCTGGGTGAATCAGACATGAGATAGGGTCTAGCCAGAGCATCTAATTACACAGGCCAGGTCAGGCTCTGGAATCAAAGCTCCGCTCACTGCCAGGCTACCAGCCTCCAAGGTGTCAGAGAAGACCGCCGCGGGCGAGGGGCAGGGGACCCACACTGGAACCAACTTCAGCAGTCCTTGGTCCCAGGCAAGCCTGCTCTACAGACTGGGAAAAGTAATAAAGGGCTTTAATGGAGGTTTTATTATGGGCTGGGAGGCAAAACTTGGTTATCCAACTGGCAACCTGCTCTGAGAAACAAGCAGATTCCTTTCATGTGGCAACTCTGACATGCTGAGATCATGCCGAAGAACAGGGAGGCAGGGCTCTGAATTTCTGCAACTCAGCACAGCCTTTGTGGGAGATGCCCAGGCAGCTCAAAGCGGGGGCTGCTGAGCCAGACCTGTAGGCAGGCTGGGCAGGCGCAGGAGCAAGGCTCGACTGAGGTCCTCGGGCCAGCCCGTGGAGAAACCCGCACCTCACCTCATCATGCATGAGGACAACATTGTCTACTGGCAGGGCTCAGGGCTCAGGGCCCAGGACCTCCTCAGCTGCATATTTATTTTCTTTTCTTAAAAGAAAAAGTCCACTAATTCAGAAGCGGCTGCCAATTACTTGGCAAACTCGTTACAAATCCAGATTATTGCTTCATACTATAATGACCTGGCTTTTGATAATCGGCCTGCTTTAGAGATGAATTCATTAGAGTATCTGGAGGAAGGTAAAACATATTAGTTTGTTGTGGTAAAAAGGTACCTATCATAAAATTGACCATTTTAACCACTTTTAAGTGCACAGTGGCCTTAAGTACATTCACACTGAAACGATTATTTCTGAGAAAGAACCACTAGATGTCTAGCATTGGATAGAAGGATTCTTAGGGGAAAAAATCTGTTGTCACTGACGTACATTTGGCGTCAGCACTGTACTGTTCTCTAGTGGGTAAAGTTGTTTCTCACGGTGGTATAAGCTAACAGTTCTGAAACGGCTGGACCTATGTGCCAGGGTTGAATAAATAAAAAAATGGACATCAAATATGAGGAGCCATGTTTCTCACTGTTGGGAGTGGGAGGTTACAGATAAGGAAAGGGATGAACCATGGGGTACTGGATTAGCCAGAGATAGCCATATGAACTCATGCTTAGCTTAATATAGATGCTGATGGGTATATGAAAATAATTATAGACATATATGTTAGTATACATATATGTATTTTCTTGATCTGGCCATTAAGAGGGCCTAGAAGCAATGACATTCTACTAGCAACAAGCATACCCAACACCCAGATCTTGGTTGCTAATACATTATACAACAAAAGGAACCAGGGCTCTTGATTCTAGGGCTGGGGCAGGGAAAATATAAGATGAGCCTACAGCTTCTTTGGAGGGCCAGAAATTAAGGATGTGCTCAGAAAACAAAATAATAGGAGTATGTCAAAAAGAAGTAGGAACCAACAGAACTTCTAATGGCTAAAGCTGAAACAATTTGAGCAATAAAATAAGTAACATAGTATTAGATTATATAACCCAAAGTATAAAATAAATAAATACACATGCATCTATATTGACAGAAGTAAAAGCTTGAATAAATAAATGGTAGAGGATAGGTAAGTTTCCCATTCAGAATACCAAATAATTTATGCAGACATTACCCTCTTAAGGAGTGAAGTGTAACCGTCTACCTCTTAGATGTAGGTAATCCTAGTGCCTTGCTTACAAAGAATACAGTATGGAGAGAAAATGAAAAGTAATTTTGCAATGGAAAAACCTAACCAACGTACCTAAGCCAGTTGACCAAGATCAACATCATCAGTGAAAGGCAAGTTTATAACATATGCTCTTGATACAATATATTGAGAATGCACTGCACCAGAGCTCTGTAGACTTCTTTTCAGAAATATGCTCACATGCTCTCTCTCTCTGAAATAAATAAATCTTTAAAATAATACTAATATTTCAGTATTGAAATATCGTGGCAAATGTGCCATCACAATGTAAGACATCAACAATAGGGGAAACTGTTGGGTATATGAGAACTCTCTGTACTATCTTTGCTACTTTTTCGGTTTAAAAATATACTTAAAACAGAAAGTTTATGTAAAAAAAAAAAAAACAGACATACACCATACATAAAGTGATTTTATTTCCTAGGCATCTACTATGAGCTGAAGATCACGCCTTGTCTTAAAAAGCATACTCCAATAGATAAAAACAAAACAAAATATCCCCAGACAGCACCATACAAGAAAAAGGAAGATGAATAAAGAAGTGACCTGCAAAACAAACACTCTGCTGGTTCAAGAGAGGAGTAATCACACCCGCTGAAAAAGGATGAATATCAAGTTTACTTCCTCTGTGAGCCCCTGTGCTCCAGCCTCTCCAGTGAATCAAACAATTCCTTCATCATCTCTGTCCCTGCGTCTGTGTTAGAATGAATGAGACGTCATCTCTGTAGGGCATGTGGTCACATCCATAATTCCTTACCCCAGGTTCTAGATCAATGCAAGCCCTTCCTTACATTCCCAAAGCAGTGAAGGCATTCTGAAGAGTCCCTACTTCTCAATTATATAAGTATGAGGTCATCTTTCAGGGTCTGAGGCCCCATCCTGGTCAATTCAGCAGATGAGGGTCCAGGACCCTTGATGCCATATTCAAAGATGTGAGTCCTTGAATGAGCCACTTAGTTTCATCCCATCCTACAATTTATTCCTCCAACACATATTGAACCTCTGCCCAGCTGCCAGTCTAGCATAATGGCCCAAGCCTGGGCTTTCCACTCAGATGTCCTGAGCGCAAATCTGGCCCAACTACCTATAAGGTACATGATCTCAGGGAGCGAGTAATCCATCCAGGCCACAGACTCCTAAGGTATAGAGGAAGAAAGGATTGAACATACCTTATCGAGTTGAAGAGATTAAGTGAACACCCAAAGGGCTTAGCATGGTAGGTGGCACACACTCTATGCTTAATGAGAATTAGCTGCTATCATTATTAGGGGAAGGGAATACAAAAGTAGACAAAGCCGATACAGTTGCTTGACTCATTAGAAAATGAAATCTAGTAGATTACATCCAGTGGCCACAAGTTGTTCCCCTAACCCAATCTCCTTTAGGCAGTGGGAGGAGATTGGCAGAGAAAATGTGATCTGACTACAGAATAGCATTGTTCATGAATAATTTGGGTCATGTGTCAAGTGTGTCCTTACACAGAAAATTCTTTCTCTGCAAAAATCAGAATCAGGTAATATGACAAAGGAACAGTTGTAAAATATTTTCATGATAATGCTTAGCTAAATCATTATGGCAGTTACAGTTAATAAAGTAACATCATTTCTGCACTATATTGATAATTTAAAGGTGTTCATGATGGAATACTGAAAACCAGGTCTATCATAAAAAAGTTAATATGTATCTCCACTAAACACACACACACACACTCGTCAAGAAAATACTATCTTTTTTAGTAGTTAAGGGTCCCTTTCAGTTTGGTCCCCAATTGACGGAAAAAATACCCTTTGATTTCCCGCTCTAGCTAGCAAATCGAGTCTCCTACTGTCACCCTTCACCCAATCCACCCTCAAGAAAACAAAAACGAAAACCATTTGCTCTAAAAGTTGGATTTTCTCCACAGCTGGGGGTGTGCGGGAGTTCAGTGAGCCTCTGCTCCCCATTGTGTACCCTGCGACCGCTCCTCCCCTCTGTACCTGGCAGTATATCTGCATGAGCACGCTCCCACCAGTCTGTCCCCATGCTGGATGGCAACAATTTAGTACTGAGTTAAGCAGTAGCCTCTTGTTAATCAGATAAGGTTCCTACAAAACAGAAACTACACAATTCACTGAGTCTTTCAGCCCTATAACAATCTGTTTATTTCTTCAAGGATGCAGACTATCTCTTCTATACCCAATGCATAGCACTTCAGAATGTAATAAAGAAAGAAATTTCATCTTTTTCCCCTTATCTATGAACACTACTGTCTAGTGCATAGGGAATCCTTAATAAATATGTATGAGGTGGTTGTTTCTTTGAATGAATCTCTTCTATTCCATTGCTTGGCTATTTTTATTTCACAAATAATTACATGATACTTACCGTGTACTCAACACTGTCCCCTGTGCTTTTACATATATGCACTCATTTAATCTTCACAATAATACTGTGAAGCAAGTACTATTATTATATCCTTCTTACAGACAAGGAATCTGAGGTACAGAAAAGTTAACTGGCTTAAGGTCATTCACCAAGTGGCAGAGTTGGATTGGGAACCTGGAAGGTCTAGATTTAAAATGTGTGCTTCTAACCCTATGCTATGACTAACCTCTGTATTAGTCCACCCTCCTCCTGGCCACAGGGGGTGGGCTCAGCCTTGAGCAATCAGAGGACCACATCTCCCTATCAAAGTTACAGTCTAGGATGTGGACATGTAGTTCAAACCAGGTCAGAGAGAGTCCCGCTCCCATCCTCCTCCACCCCGCCCAGGGTTCTGCCATTTGAAGCTGTATGTGAAGGTATTTGCCTTTGGAGGAATGGAACAGGAGAGACATGAATCCTGGAAGCACTGAAGAAGAAATCTATCTCTTGAATGATAGAATAAAGCCCAAGGCTGGGGAAGTGGTGTGGAGATGTAAGCAGAAATGCAGAGGGAGATGACACCTTGCTTAAACGTATAGATCTAGGTGTGACTGAAACCCCTTCCACCCATGGGCTTTCTGTTACACCTCCCAGGATGTTCCCCACTTTGTAAAAACTTAAGCTTGTAGAGTTGGGTTTATGTTACTTTCGAATAAAACTGCTATTCATTTGTTGGGGGAGGGAGGTGGATGATTTAATAAAAAATGAATGCCTAAATGGCCCTGATTAATACAACTCAGCCATCCATTAAATAAATAGCAGTTGTGTCATGAGCTGTGACAAGCATGAGAGTTCTAGCAGTGGACACAAGAGCCCCCCATCACACAGAGAGGGAAGACAGACATTTAAAGGATGAACTGCAATGGGACAGCAAGCTCCATCAAGAGCCAAAACCACCCCAGGGCAGCTGCCATGTGGAGTCGGAAGCGCCTGGGACAAAGAGAGGGAGAGAAGCAGGGTCCAGATCATGCAGAGCAGGGAAGGCCATGTCAGAAATTCAGTCTGACCCTGAGATCAGTGGCAGGGGTGAAGGGGAGGGAGGAGTGTGGGCACTGGAAGGTTTTAATAGGAATGACATGTTCAGATTTGTACTCTCAACAACTCTGCCTGAAGCAGGGAGAACATATTGTCTCTGTAAAAAGTAACGGTGGCCTGACCTAATGTCACAGCAGAGGCGGCTAGAAATATCTAGGAAGTTAAGTTTAGGTCCCAGCAGCCCAGGGTAGCAAAGCCAGAAGAGAAATTAGAGATTTCTAGAGATCTATGGAGCTGCTTCCTTTATCCACAGAGAAGTACCTTGAAGGTACAGAGCAGCACCCTTCTTGAGGAGTTTAGCATACATCTGGGCAAATCCAGATCATGATGGATGGCTCCTCCATCAGTCGTGAAACAAATAGTCCTTAAGATGAATGCACAAAGCAAATAAAAATTTGAAATAAAGATTTTTCTTTCCTGCTTGCAGTGGTTTAGGAGCTGTAAAAGCCACAGCTAATTCGTTTACCCCTCTTCCCCCGCTAGCTTCAATGAATTTAGTGCCTCATTTTCTCCAATAGATCATCCCTCCTCAGTCTTTCTGGTCATTTTTATTGTCTTTCACGTTAGCCTTGACCTCTAATTGAGGATTTTGACATTATGGTAAAAGAAGTCAGCCAGACATGAAAGGATGAATAGTGTATGATTGCACTTCTAGGAGGCACCTGGAGCAGTCAAATTCAGAGACAGAAAGTAGGGTGGTGATTGCCCGGGGCTGCGGTAAGGGAGGGATGGCAAGTTACTATTTGATGGGTTTCAAGTTTCAGTTTGCCATCATGTGAAAATGCCCTGGAGATGGACAGTGGTGATGGTTGCACCAGGGGAAGCTACTTAATGCCAAAGAACTCCACACTGAAAAATAGCTACAATGGTAATTTTTATGTTATATATATCTTCCCACAATAAAAATAAATTTTAAAAATAAAATGTAATGTAATTGAGTACATGTTTGTTCCAAGAAGCTTTCATATTTCATTCCTTCCATTTTCCCATGTCTTTCTCCTTAGAGTGATCCTGACACAGGGACCTGATTAACACATATCCTTACTTTATAAATGTTGATTAAGGACCCAGTGTTGGCAGTTCCTCATATATTCCTAACAACCACCCAGTGTGGTGATAATATTGGCCCTACTTTACAGATGAGCTTCAGAGATTTCCACTGAAGATCACAAAACTTGTGCTAGATAAAGTAGCAGAGAAATTTCTTGTTAAAGAAACTGATTCAGGACTCATTTCTTTTTTTTTTTCCCAATTTATTTATTTTCAGAAAAACAGTATTCATTATTTTTTCACCACACCCAGTGCTCCATGCAAGCCGTGCCCTCTATAATACCCACCACCTGGTACCCCAACCTCCCACCCCCCCGCCACTTCAAACCCTTCAGACTGTTTTTCAGAGTCCATAGTCTCTCATGGTTCACCTCCCCTTCCAATTTACCCAAATTCCCTACTCCTCTCTAACGCCCCTTGTCCTCCATGCTATTTGTTATGCTCCACAAATAAGTGAAACCATATAATAATTGACTCTCTCTGCTTGACTTATTTCACTCAGCATAATCTCTTCCAGTCCCGTCCATGTTGCTACAAAAGTTGGGTATTCATTCTTTCTGATGGAGGCATAATACTCCATAGTGTATATGGACCACATCTTCCTTATCCATTCATCCGTTGAAGGGCATCTTGGTTCTTTCCATAGTTTGGCGACTGTGGCCATTGCTGCTATAAACATTGGGGTACAGATGGCCCTTCTTTTCACGACATCTGTATCTTTGGGGTAAATACCCAGGAGTGCAATTTCAGGGTCATAGGGAAGCTCTATTTTTAATTATTTCTTCATTTAAGGACTGTGAAATTCATTCTGAGAGCCTTAAACCCATTACACCTAAATCATTTAAGAACCTTGTAGCAGAATGTGGGATTTCTTATTGGCAGTTCCTCAACATCCTGTTTCCACATCCATCTGTTCTCTTTTGTAGGAAATGACCAGAATAAATCACTGTTAACACACACTAACCCAACACCAAACCCCAGCCGAGACTCTGTTCTGGAATATCCCAACCCATTCCCAAAGGACTGTTACAAAGAAATGGACTAACTGTTCCAAACGGAATTAACATCGAGGGTTAAGTGAATTCTTTTTCATTTTTCTAACTGTTCCATAATTAAAAGATGGATGGTTGTCTCCATGAGTATGTTTATGTTGAACGCCAACCTTCCTACACAGAACCCGGCAATGCTCTAATAGCAACTACTCATGATTACCATGACCCATTTTCCCTTATCCAAAGGCTATCCATGTGTTCTTTCTTGAGGTAGGAGAAGTCTTAGAGAGTGTCCCATTCCATCTGTGGTTTTTCTGCCCTTCCTGTTATC
The DNA here is from genome assembly GCF_020171115.1 of Neogale vison. Lineage (NCBI taxonomy): Eukaryota > Metazoa > Chordata > Mammalia > Carnivora > Mustelidae > Neogale > Neogale vison. The sequence goes on from NC_058093.1 coordinate 28,137,822, forward strand.
CTGATATCACTTCAGTCTTCACCCTACAAACACATAGCTCAAACCTGACAGACCACCAGGAGTCCCTTCCCTCCACAACCACTCCAGCCTCCTGGGCACAGGTCCAGGAGAGAGTGGGGCTGCCTGAGGTCTTCAAGGTGAACCCTAAAGGCAGATGATCCCTGGAAACCTTACAGAGTGACTCCCCAGACAGCCTGAGAACCAGTTGCCAAGGAGTCTCTCCTTAATCTGCAGCACCACCTTTTGAGAAGACATTGTATTTGGGGATAATGTTGGGCAAGACCAAGGCTGGGAATTGGAGTTGCTAGCTTGCTGGGTAAATGGGGAGGTCTGCGAGGCATCCCTGCCACACTTCCAGCCTGGAGCAGAACTGCCTGAGAGAGAGAGAATCCCAAGCAGGCTCCATGACCAGCATGGAGCCCAACAGAGGGCTCAATCTCACAACCCTGAGATCATGACCAAGAGCTGGCCACTTAACTGACTGAGCCACCCAGGTTTCCCCTAAAATCTCATTCTTTTTAAAAGCTCCTGTCTTTGTGATCAAGCTTACCTAGATTGGAGAATAAATCCCAAGCTAGCTCTTGAACAGAACTAAATAATATTCTTCACCAAGACTTTTGTGTAGGAAAGCCAACTAGACAGAAGGAGAAGTGTGTCTAATTTTTAAGTGAGAAAATGAGAGGAAAGATAGAAAACGGTGTGATTGAACTTAACACTACAACACAGTGCACACAACCAACAGGTCAGGAACCTGGTTCCAATGACTGTAGAAATGGTCACTTGACCTTCACAAGCCAGGCCATTCAGCCTCCCCTGCAGAGACTGCCTTCCCAGGTTGTTCACTCAAACACCAAGGGACGTTTGCTTTCCATGCATGATCTGAATTGGCACTTTACCTCACTGTTCCTGAGTTGAAGTGACTTGTTCCTTCTCTTTACACCAAACGACCATTCTCTCTCTCTTGTTCTCAGAGCTAGACAGCCACTGCCCCACCTCTGGATCCAGGCTCGGTCCTTCTGCCCTGTGCTATCGCCCCAGAAGGCTAGGCCTTGAAGATATCATTTTCAACAGGCACGTTTCAGATTCAGCCAGTGGAAGGTGCTGGTAGAAGATCAGAGGGCAGGAGGAAGAGAAATTAAGGACATTCTTCCCCACTACATCCCTGCCTCAGCCTGGTTCTGGGGTTTTTACTGCACCCCTCCCTTCTCACAGCTCCTACCAAGGAGCCCTCCTTCCTGAGCTATCTCTCACAGGGCTCCAGTGCACCACACCCCATGCTTTGTCCCCTCAGTCCCACAGATGATGGCTGCTTCCTGCTGACAATTTTCTCTGGGGGCTTCAACATTCCTGTTCAATCCTTTAATAGCCGGTCCTCACTTTCTAAAGTAGTGCCTTCATCAGAGTCTCCGCTGGAACCATCTATGGTAAGTTCTGTTTCCTGTCTGCACCCTGCATGCTCAGGTCATACTCAGCTCCTTGCTGTGACACGCATACGGCCTCAGGATCCCTCCACATACTTTTCCATTTCCCTGTAATACTCGATTCCCAGATTCCTGCTTTGCCCAATTCCTTACCTCAGGGATACATTTCCCGACCACCCTCCATAGAATGGCAACCTCTCCTCATCCCCTTGCACCCATCACTCTATGTCTCCCTTACATTCCTCTGATTTTCTTCATATTTTTGTCATTTGTCATACTATATAGTGATCAATGTGTTGTTGTTGTTGTTTTTCCTTTCTCTTCCCCAACTGGAATGGAAGCTCATTTAGAGTTCATTGCTAACCTTAAACAGTGCCAGGAATATGGTAGGTACTCCATAAACATTTCTTGAATGAATAAATGCATTGTGTAGACACTGCTTGGCTCTCCGTCATAACTTCAGGCTGTGAACTCTGCGTGTAGCTTTTCCCCATGAAGTGTTCCACACCATCTCGGGGAATAATTACTGCTGAGTCAAAGGTGCTTGGAATTGTACTCAGCAATACTGGATGCAGCATCAAGAGAAATCAAGTCAGAAAAAGAAAATAATCCCCAAATTCCAAAGACCAGCAGCATTTGGAATCTAGACAAGCTCCAGAACTAGGAGTAAGGTGCAAGAGTGAGTCAAAGAGCCAAACTCAGAATGGATGAATTCATGAGGTGGGTCAGGGTTGGGTGGGACGGGGCTGGAAAGAACAGAAGGAGGAAGGGTAAGTGCTGAGATAAAGGGGCCATGTGGCGTGGCCAAAGGTTTTGTCCTTGGAAAATGAAGAAGAAAATGCAAAGTCCTGTATCTTTTTGTGTTAGGCTTCCTCTTTATGAAAACTTCCAACTTCGCTTATGTTACCTTGGCAACACCTTAAGCCCTTTATCTTCTGAAGCAGGAGTGATGGGACTTTGTGCCATCTCCTTCCCAAGGGTCTAAGGAACACTGAAGGGGGAAAAGTGAGCATCTCAAAATAAAGTCATGTTGGCCCTGAGAGATACATTAAGATTTCCTGGATCAGAATCCAGCCCACCTTTAGAAAACACCATGGAATAATTCAGAGCCAGGGAGACCTGGACTCTTGGGCCCACATAATCTGATCACACCCACATTGTGTCCCCCTGTACACTCCTCACCACTCCCCACTGCCCAGAGCCATGCTAGACCCCTGACAACTCTTGGCCTTTGCTCATTTCAGCCATTCTCACAGAAGAGTAGCGTTCCCTCATCATAGTCTCAGCTTGCCTTTCCCTACTGACTAACAGTGTTGAACATCTTTTCATGTGCTTATTTACCATCTGTTCATCTTCTTTGGTGATGTGCCTTTTCAAATTGTTTGCTCATTTTTAATTTTACTGATTTTTGAGAGTTCTTCACATATTCTGTAACAAGTCCTTTATCAGATAAGTAAGCTGCAAGTTTTCTCCCAGTCCCTGGCTTAACTCTTCATTCTCTTAACAGTCTTTCAAAGAGAGGTTCTAAATATTGATGAAGTCTAACTTAGCAGTTGCCTCTTTTGTGGCCCATGCTTTGGTATCATAGCGATGCAATCCCCATCCCAAAATCACAAAGTCTTTCCTTTTCCTCCTATGTTTTGGAATGTTTTCTGTTATCTACTTAACTCCATTGTGATCACAGAACATACTTTGTATGATTTCGAGTCTTTTAAATCTGTTAAGGTTTGTTTTAAAAATGCAGGATATCTTGATGAAAATTCTGTGTGTTCCTGAAAAGAATGTATATCCTGTCACTATTAGGTGCCATGGGTTAAAGACCATTAGGCCCAGTCGGCTGATGGTGTAGTTCAGTTCCACATATTTACCAATTTTCTGTCTATTTGTTCTACCAATTGCTGAGAGAGGACTTCTAAATTCTTCAACTGTGAAATTGTCTTTTTCTCTTTTCAATTCTATCTGCTTTTCTCCTTCGTGTATCTTAGTGTTCTGTTGTTAGCAGCAAAACATTTAGAACTGGTAGGTCTTCCTTGTGAATTGACTCTTTTATCATTACAAAATGTATAAAGTCTTTCTTTGTGCCCATGAGTTTTGGTTTTTTGTGTTTTTTTTTTTTTTCTGTGAAGTCTACTTTGTCTCAGATTAGTAGAGTCACACCAGCTCTCCTCTGTGTGGTGTTTGCCTGACAGATCATTGCCCATCCTTTTACTTTTAACCAACACCTATCATCTGAAGGGAGTTTTTTACGACATAATTATTGACAGGCTTGGATTTAGATTTACCATTTTGTTCTTTGTTCTATTTTTCCTCTCTGGGTTTTGTTTCTCTATTTCTTCTTCTCTGCTTTTTCTGGGTTTATTTGAACATTTTTTTACTATTCCATTATAATTTATCCACTGCATTTTTTTTTTACTATATCTCTTTGTATAGGTTTGAAATGACTATATACATAATCAGCTTTTCCAATCTAGTTTGGTTTGATATTTTACCACTTTAAGTGGAATGCAGAAACTACCAGTTGTTCCCTTCATCTCCCCTCTATGTCATAGCTGTCCTAGGTTATATCTACATACACTGAAAATTCCATCAGACAACGTTGTATTTTATTGTTTTTAATCATCAGACAAACTTCAAAGAACTCATTGGAGAAGGGTAGTCTATTAAATTTACTGAGATATTTATTATCTCTGTTACTCCTCCTTGATTCTTGATGTTCCCAGTTTCCTCCTGGTATAACTTCTTTTGTGTCTGCAGACTTCCTCTAGCAATTCCCTTAGATCAGGTCTGCTGGTAACAGACTCTTTTCCCTTTCCTTCATCGGAGATTTTTTATTTTGCTCTCATTCCTGAAAATATTTTCACTGGATGTAGAATTCTAGATGAAGAGTTCCTGTCTTTCAGCACATGAAAAAATGTTCCAATTTCTTCTGGCTTCCTGGTTTCTGATGAGAAATCGGAGAAATCTGCAGTTACTGGAATCAGGTTTTCCTACAAGAAATGCATCATTTCTCTCTGGCTGCTTTCTAGATTTTTCTGTTTTACGTTTTCAGCAGTTTCATTATGACATATCTGAATGTGGTTTGCTTTGGATTTATCTGAGGTTTGAGGTTCACTGGGCTTTTTGAACCTGTAAGTTTCTGACTTTCATCAAATTTGGAAAGTTTTCAGACCATTTTTTTCTTATCCTTATACTTTTTCTCTTTTCTTTCTGGTGCACTGATGACCTTTTGTTATTGTCCCATAGGCCCTTGAGATCTGTTTTTAGTTTTTTTTAATCTGTCTTCTCTGTGTCCTGATTAGATCCATCTTCATATTCTGACTCACTTCTGTCATCTCCATTCCACTATTAAACCCATCTAGTGAGGATTTATTTTTATCTCTGGATTAGCAAATTTTCTTTATTTTCCTAAATTTCCTGGATTTTTTTTTACATCTTCTGTTTCTTTGCTGAGAATTTCTATCTTTTCACCCATTTCAAGAGTGCTTTCCCTTACTTGTTAGAGAATTTTTTAATAACTGCTCTAAAATCTTTGTCCACGTTAGTGAGACATTTACTCTGTTGCCTATCTTTCTCTGTATGGGTCAAGATTTTTCTGGTTCTTTCTGTGTGCCAAGTAATTTTGGGATTTTATCCTAAACATATTGAGCATTGTTTTCTGAGATTGTGAGTTGTATCTAAATCCTATAAAGAAAGCATTTAGGCCACAAGTTCTAATTAGCCTTATAAGGTCTGTGGTTCTGGTATCAGCTCAGCTTTCAGAGCTGTTGTAGTATTATTTGGATCAGTCTCACAGGTATACTACCCAGGGGTCACACTGGGATTTGGAGAGTGGTATATCCCATAGTTCAGGTCTCAAAATCTATATATGCTTTTTAGGGTCAAGCCCAGGGCGTTATACCAGAGCTCCATAAACCACGTTGAGGGGTTTCCCTCTGGTTTCAGATTCCTGCAGGCTCCCTTTGCTGCTGCTACCACAGTTTTGCTTGAGTTGGGACAGTAGAAAATGAAGAAAAGACCAGAAGAAAAGAAAAACGAGGACTTCTACAATCTCTCTAAATATTAGGAGTTTTCTTTCCTGCTTAAGCCAGAACTCAAGGACTTCTCCTGGACATTTTTGTCTGCATCCTCCTTCCTACTTGCAGATTTGGGGCTGATTGAAGTCAGGGAAATAACAGAGTGGGGGGAAAATAATAAACTCACTCCCAGTTCAGGGGTAATACAAATTCTAACCTTTTCCCCCAATCCACATGATACTATTTACTTTTCAGAATCCTCAAATAGCTGCCCCATGCATTTTGTCCAGGCTTTGGATTCCCAGGTCAGAAACCAGAATCTTCTGCAACGTTTTCAAATGGAAGCGATACATGTGATCTTTGATTTTTTTCTCACATTTTTCTAATTAAACCATTTAAAATAATAAGAAGACAGTGAAATGACTAAAACAGTTGCTTGACCTAGATTTGTTCTTAAGAAGGATGAGTAGCTTTACGGTCTCTGTCTTCACATAGCATTGACTCAAGATTATTGGATAAGGACTCTAGATAAGCTTTAAGGGGCACTTCAAGGATCTAACAAATGATGCAGTCACTACTGGGCTCTCTGAGTTTTTACTGGTTGAATAATGCATGGTGATCATGCACCTGGGTTCCAGTCTTCAAGAGGCAAGTCCATCCTCCCCTTGCGACACCAAAACCAACCTTAACTGGATACTAATGGTGCCACTTCATCTGTGTGATAGGAATTATGCTACTCTTTCAGATGTTGAGTACTTTTATGTGCAGACATTGTACCAGATACTTCTCTCACTTTATCTACTTTAGTCCTCACCACAGCCAGAAAGGTAGGTATTATTAGTATCATCTAGAGTTGAGAAACCCAAGGCTCAGAATGATTACAGCACTTGCCAGGTTCCCAGAGCTACTAAGTGGTGAGACCCAATTTGAATCTTGTTCCAGTGACTTTATTCTTCCCACACATTACGTGCCCCTTGAGGGGAGCATTTATATTTGATTACTCTCAGTAAATCCAAGGCTGTTCACCTAGCAGGACTCCATAAATGAATTCATTAATTTAATAACCAACATTAACCTCTATCTTGTTGGGTTCTTTTCCTTTTCTTCTAGTCTATTTCCATGTATTTTCCTTTGTCCTTCCCCTGTCTTCCAAAGGGATCCTGAACTCCTCAACAATCTGGCAAGCAACATCTGGTCACTTAAAAACACTGCAATGACTGACTAGATTTCCCAGTTCCTGTTCAGATGCAGAGCATGCTGGAGACACCGTAAGCCCCATCTATGCTTTCTTCTGTGTCTCCCTGCCACAATCAGTTCTGAGCTCTGCAAACAGCCAGTACCCCCCATAATATTGCCAGTTGTTCCAGTCCTTGGCCAAAGCTTTCTTGTTCTTGGGTGCCTGCTCTTTTGTCCCACCTTCTCTACCTGCACTGGAGAACACTCTCCAGTCCACTCTCTAGGTTTCTATAAAAGGGATTCTTATATCTGGTGAGAGACTGGATGATGTGGCCTCCGAGGTTGTTTCCATGCTAACATTATGTCCCCTTGTGAGTCCAGAAAGTTGCTCTGCTGACTACTGTCTCTTGGGAAGAACAAAGGGACAGGTGGCAAAGCTCCTGCTCTGTCGTCCAGGAAACACCAAGCGATAAGCCTTCTTTGACCTATGAGCCATCCGACCTTAGTAACATACCCTAGGAAGTAGCTCTCAGACATTAAGGTGATTAAGAATTATTTGAAGTGCTTGACAAAAATGCTGATTCCCTCTCCCAGTGAACACATTCTGAATCAGTAAGGGTGGTAGGGCACAAATTCTTCAATTTCCACAAGTGCTCACAGGCAGTTCTGATGCAGGTGGACCACAGCCTACCTTAAGAAATTGTGCACCATAGAAAACGTATTAGTGAGATGTCTTATTTTATACAACACTTAGACCAGCAAGCACTCAACGTAAATGGGCTGATGGTAATTCATTCTGGACAGAATGATTTTTTTTGCCTAAATGAAGAAACAGACTGTCCGTAACAATAGTAACAATAGCTGTGATTTGCTGGGGGCTTATTCTAACCCAGCAACAATTCTAAATTATCCATTTCATCCTCAAAACTCATCTGGACAAGAGCTACTATCTAAATTTTTAAAAAGACAAAACTGAAATTGGGGGTTAAAGCAGACCACAGCCAGTATATGGCTAAGCCTGGACTTGAACATGGGTTTATGGGACCCCCAAAGACAATGCTCACTCTACACCACCACACTTCCTCCCTTCCTAGTAATTACCTTGAGGGAAAGGAAGAATGATTATTATGTATAAGCTCCGTATGGTATGAGCCTACCTCCCTTAAAATTAGAAAGAAATATGGTCGATCATAAAGGAAAACACCCTACAGTGAGCCCGGGAGAATTGGTGGACTCTTCCACTAAAAGTCTTTAAAGCATAAAGAACTCGGTTGTTTAGCTTCATCCTCCTGAAGGCAGAGAAATGGAAAAGACGACACTCACCCCAAGTCTTTTCGGGCCAAGAATTTCATTAAATCTTGCCCTCCACTAAATACCTGTCTCCATTCTAAAGGACTTGCTGTAGCCAGCTTCTCCAGCCTGTAGGTGCAAACATCTGGATGGCAGGTGTTTGATTTTGTAGGTGCCAGAGGACACACAGCTGAGCTGCACAGCTGAGGGGACAGGAGAGGAAATGTCATGCATTGATGTAGCACCTTTCAACTCTCCCTGAGCCCCCTTCAACAGGGAAGTGATGGGGGTGGGGGGTGACCGGAGGGCCAGCAGCTGTGGAACAGCTGCACAGGGGAGCATTTAAGACTGACTAGGACAGGAAGTGAAACACAGAAAGGCAGTCAGTCTCAGGGAGGGTCTGAGGGAAGTGGAGGGGAGCGGGGCTAAATCTTCCTGCCTGATGATGATGCTCTGGGGAGGGTCTGCTTAAGCTCAGAAACCAAGGACTCTGCTTCTAGTTTTTGGAGGGGAAGTGGAAAGAGCTTTTCTGTTTGTTTTCATTAAAAACAAAAAGAGTGGGTGCCTGGGTGCCTCAGTAGGTTAATCATCTGCCTTCCACTCAGGTTGTGATCCCAGGGTCCCAGGATCAAGCCCCACATCAAGCTTCCTGCTCAGTAGGGGAGTCTGCTTTTTTTTCTCCCTCTGCAGCTCCCATTCTCCCCCACCTGCTCATGCGCGCGTGCGCTCTCTCTCTCTCTCTCTCAATCATTCTCTCTCTCAAATAAATAAAATAAAATAAAATAAACAAAAAAACAAAAAGAGTCACATAGGCAGCATGTGCTTCCTCCACCATTCCATGCCCTTCCCTGGAACTGGCTGTGGAGTTCAAAGAGCCCACTATCTCACAGGTACAAGGGCATCAGTTGTCATTTTCCTTCAATCCATTTGTACCTCATCTCAGGTCTCTTACCTACCAAGAGGAGCAAAACAAAACAAATCGACTCCCATTCTTCTAAGAGACTTCTCCCCAAAAGGGTGCCAACATTGGAGACAGCCCTCTGCTCATGGATAATGGATCTCCCTGGTACCGGCTAAGATGTCCTTGTGCCAGCCTGAAGGTCCAGTCCCTTCAGGTCCAGAGCCACTGTGCCCTAAGTCCAGCCTCTCTAGGTCCCCCACACCACCATCCCCTCCAACACCAGCCTCCTCTCCAGGCACCACCAGGACCCCCGCAACTCTGGAGGTGCCTACTGTCTGTCATGCTGCTCCCAAGATATTTGCCTCCTTCCTTTTTCCCTCCTCCTCTGGAATACCAAGAAAATAGACTGGTAGCTTTAAACATACACAAAAGACAGAGAGAGACTTTGATTTCAATGTCGCTTCTACATTCCATCTTGCAAGAAAAGCACTTAATAAAATATAAAACATGTATAGCCTTTTTATGTGCTTAGTACATTAGCAGTAAAGCATAAAGTTCTAAGCACTTTATATATGCTAGATCACTAAATTCTCACAAAAATGTTACAAGGTAAGTCCTACTTTTCTCCCACTTTATAGACAAGGAAAATGAGGTACAGTGAGACTGAGTAACTTACCCGAGGTCACACAGCTAGGCAGTAGTGGAACCAGAATTTGAACCCAGGTCATGTCTCTGGAGTCTGTGGTCTATGATATAAACCATATTCACAAATTACCTCCTTGAAACTCGAGAAGGGAAAAACAGATTAAAACACATAAAAACAAATACTTCAAAAAATTGTTTTCCCACAGAAGAGCATAAGTAAGTAAGTTTCCTAGAAACTCTAGATACTCTCCCAGTACCACCACATGATACCATAGTAGAAGCATAGAAGCTTATCTCTCCTCAAAAGCCACCAGCAAAGAAAAGAACAAAAAACAAACAAACAGAAGAAGAAGAAGAAGAAGAAGAAAGGGAAAAAGAAAGAAAAAAAGAAAAGAAAAAGGAAAATCAAGTTCTGCTTCAAAAAATTAACCTGAACTAGATCAGATTTCAAACTACAAGTAACTAATTTGCATTGAGGCACAGGGTTAAAAGTTTAAACCATCAAAAACAGATTTAAATACAAAGAACAAACAGGTCTGCCAGAGGAAGGGGGGCAGTGTCTGGGCATGAGTAAAAAAGATAAAGGGAGAGAGGGGTTAAACCATCAGTAAAAACAGCAGCTGAGTTCAATTTGAAAAAAAAAAAAAAAAAGTAAGTTTCTTTTCTAAAAATCTGAGTTGAGTGATGGTTTTACCTGGTACATATGTTCTCTATCAACTAGTAAAGGGCAAATGTGTCCTTAAAAAAATAAAAATAAAAATACTTCCCCAGCTGGGAGTAGGGGGTTCTACAAAAATTGCAAGTAGAACCATCAGATAGCTATGTAGTTTCAGTAATAAAAAATAAATCTTGTATCTATATCGCCATCCCTGATCTCCCTCCTATGTTTCTTACTCATATTTCTTGGCCCTTTGAAGGCAACATGGCACAATCCAAATCCTTTACTCTTCTCTTAAAACTATCTCCACTCCTATATTCTTTAACTTCATGGCAACATCTTTTCAGTCTTCCAAGCCTAAAACCCAAAAGTCAGCCTGTTTGGGGTGCCTAGGTGGCACAGTTGGTTAAGTGTCAGACTCTTGGTCTTTGTGTGTGTGTGTGTGTGTGTGTGTGTGTGTGTGATGTTAGTCACCATAAAATACATCATTAGTTTTTGATACAATGTTCCAAGATTCATTGTTCATGTAAAACACCCTGTGTTCCATGCAGAACATGCCCTCCTTAATACCCACCACCAGGATCACCAGACTCTTTGTCTTGACTCAGGTCCGTGTCAGTCTCTGCCCTCAGCACAGTGTCTGCTTAAGTTTTTCTCTCCCTCTCCTTCTGCCCTCCCATCTCTCTCTCTCTCTCAAGTAAACAGAGAAATCTTTAAAAAAAAAAAAAAAGGGAACTTGTGTGTTTCTTTCTGCATCAGACCCTAGTATCAAATCGGTCTCCAAGAAATTTTCACCCTTCTTTGTAAACACCTTTTCAATTTCATTTCTTCTCCGTCCTTAATTCCGCTGTAATGAGTTCATGTCCTCAATATTCTTACCTAGGCTTTTTCTCACAGCCCAAGCTGCTCTCCTGTACTCCTTCCTCTTCTTAATCAAATCACCACTGTTTCCCACTGTTACTAGTCATCTTACGATAAGCCGTTCCTCCCAGGGCTCCCCCAATACCTATTAATCACGTAAGTCATAATCACCATGCTAATAATAGCTGGAATAAGTGGGCAGAATAAGCCCAAGTGCCCCCATGGCTTTCAAGGTCCAAACAACATGGTCCTAAACCCACCCTTTCAATTTCCCTTTCTGCCTCCTGCACACCAGAGTCCCTGTGTTACAACCCTCCAGACAGCCACAGTTCCTCTAAAATACCTCATTCTTTTCCCTGCTCCATGTCTTTACATGTGCATTTTCCTCTCCTTGGTATTCGCTTCTCCCTTTTTCTTTGACCAAACCACTCCTGCGTGTCTTTAAGGAATCAGTTGCAAGACCACCTCCCCAATGAACATCCCCCACTGACCTAAGCAAGTTTAGCATCTTGTGTAGAACCCCCAAAAAGCTGCACTGAAATATAAAGAAACCAATAAAATCAAGTTGGATCTTCTGACTCCAGGCTATGAGTTCCTATGTATTCCTAGTAACTCTTAAGTGCACCTCGTATACAGGAGACAACTCAGAATCTTTTCAATGAATCATGGATGCAACATTTTATCAAACCTCATTTTCTTCACATTGGAAGTGATCAAAGGGTACCTTCAGGTGGACAGAATGCCTAAACTTGAACTCCAGCTTCACTTGCCAGTTTTCTTATCTTGAGGAATTCATTTAACCTCTCCATGCCTGAGTTTCCCCATCTTCAAAATGGGATGCTGCTGGCACAGACTTTCAGAGGCCGTAGTGAGCATGAAGTGGGCACCACACGTAGAAGACTCTGAGAAGAACGTACAGCAAGGATTACACACCCAAAAAGAATGGTTACTATTATCGGCTTTCTAAAGATTGCTTAGGGGACTGTATTAGTAAGATCACTTTCATATATACATATACACCCTTGCTTTTCAATGATTTGGAGGTTTTTTTTAAGATTTTATTTATTTATTTGACAGACAGAGATCACAAGTAGGCAGAGAGGCAGGCAGAGAGAGAGAGGGAAATGCAGGCTCCCTATTGAGCAGAGAGCCCGATGCAGGGTTCGATCCCAGGACCCTGGGATCACAACCTGAGCCAAACGCAGAGGCTTTAACCCACTGAGCCACCCAGGTGCCCCTGGTTTGGAGTTTAAAACTAAGCAATACCAAACACAGCTTTCTAACTCATATTGATCAGCATTTCCAAACTGAGGTAGATAGCATTTCTTCATGAAAACTATCTTGCTAGCTTCTCTCTGGGACTTGTCTGACAAGGGTATAAACAACATGTCTATACCCTGCCACTTTCCTCATTTTTTTCCTTTCTGTTCAATGGGTTTGCCACAGCAGGATTTCACTTTGGATCTAAGAATTTCCTGGGGGGCATGCTTACGTCCTGTGTCCTGGGGCCCAGAGATTCCAACTCAGTAGATGAGAAGTGGTACCCCAGAATTGTATTTCTCCAGCACCCAAACTGATCCTGTTATAAGTGGAACATACCCATGCCCTTGAAAAATACTGCCCTATGAACACCCATCCAAGACCTAACAAAAAACAGAAAAGCCTGTCAGAATATTCCAGAACAAAAGGAGGAGGTGGTGGCAGTTGCAACAGCTAGAGGCACGTATCTCTTTATCTGCCTTGTTGCCAAGCCCTCTGTCAGCACTCCATAAATAATAATCACCATGATAATAATAGCTGGAATGAGTGGACTGAAATTAAACATAAGAAAAAAGGAGTCACAGCTGGAATGTGCAGTGGTATAATGACATGGGGGAGGGAAGTTCTGGCTCTGATTAAGGAGAGCCCCTTGGAGACCTCATCACCTCACCAACCACAGGGCAAAAGCAAGCAGTCATCCTGATGCTGATCCAGATGCGAGAATTCTCATACAGAATCATCCTCACGTGGTATCTGGGACTCCCTGGGTGACCTCCTTGAACCCAGACAGGACTGGTGTTCCTGGGGACCATATGAAACTAAACTTCTTCACTCCTGCATCAGAGATTACCATCCCACCCTGGAAGTCACCCAGTCTCTCCACCAATCTTCAGCTCCATTGCTCCCAATCTCTTGACCAATACTTAGGGTTCCACTAGGGGCAAGGCACTGGAGCAGCCAGACACAGGGAGATCACAGAAGGAGACATTGTGGTGGTCTCCTCAGATGTACAGTATTTTTGTGGAGATGAGATCAAGGATGTGACTACTGAGACAGAAGATCTTCCCTTCTTGCTCCCCCAGGTCCACTCTCTACTTACATCCAGCTCTGAGGCCTTAGTCAATGATGTCTTAGGAAGGCATGAACAAAACTCCCATTCCCTCTGGCTTCCTTGATTCCATTACTGGCAGCCGACAGTGGGAGAGATTGGAGGGAAGGAAGAACAAGAGGTCTAGATGTTTATTCCCCAGTCCCTCCCTTCCTGTCCAAGGGCTGGCAGTGCTTGAATATACCTACCTGAGGACACAACTGCCCTTTGGAGGCCTTTCCCAATAGCTATCATCGTACCAAGTCCCAGCAACTATCTTCTCCCCTGGGCCTTTCTTAGGTGTTTCTTTGATTTCCAGTTCCAGTGCTGACCATCCAGGGGATAAGAACCTTCCATTGTGCACCTTGTGCCCACCAAACTGTCTCACATACAACCTGGAGCATCAGAACTATTCAACACATAATGGCTTTAATTAAATTGAATTGAAGTTCTCTGGTCATATGCATTGTCTATCTTTGTAAGAATGGGAAGAAATGAGCCTCCAACACAGACAAATCCTGAGGACATGCCCCAGGGAAACTGGTTCCTCTGCCCCTGATTTTAGGGAGGCAGAAATGAAGGCCTCTTTTATCACTAAGATGGACACTTTCCTTTCTCACCCCCACTATCTTCTTTGCACTATGTTGAAGAGCAGAACATAATATGTAGGGAGGGAATCTTTGTTTATGTTTCCCATAAAACCTCCAATAGGTAGAATAGACCTTGAACACAGCGGGTATTTGATTCGTATCTGTGGAATAAAGAAAAAGAATGTTAATTTTGTGGCCATCACAGTCCAATCCAGGTCCCAATGGGAAACAGAAGGCACAACCAAATTGGGATCATTTGAGGTGGGTTTAGTAAAAAGACTATTTAACAAAGATCTGAGCAGAGTGTAGGGAAATAATGAGTAGTCATGCAGTACTCCAAGGCAAGCAACAATGGAGCACCATTATTATCCCTAGACTTGACAGGTTGGCAAGTTAGCTGTTATCCAACCCAGAGAAAATTAGTGGAGAGGACCAACTGACAGGAGTTGTGACCTTCAGTCTGGGGACATCCTTTGCTTGAAGGGATCCCAGAAAGAGGTCATTGACATCCATGAACCCCGAACAGTGATCCCCTACCCTCACCACCCTATCTGTGTCCAAATAACCATTTTTGCAAATAATGTGGTTCATTTCTCATGTACTGAAAACCAGTATTGAATAATCTGTCACCATTATGTTTTCTCTCTTAAGTCCTGGTAGTTTCTTCACATCTCCTTAAGCATTCTGCAGGCAAATTTTATGCAAGAGGAGAACAAGTTCCTATAATCAGAGTTTAGAAGGAACTTTAGAGTCCAAAGTTGCCTGGTCTGGTCTTCAATCCAATATTTACATGCCTCTAGATGGTCTCCCAATCTCTGTTGTTATGCCTATGTGATGAGGGACTCCATGTTTTTGATGTGCCCTCTCCATCTAGGCAAGTCTGACAAGGAAAGCTTCCTCCCTGATAACATACATGTTTACTTTGTATGCAAAAGTCTCAATTTTCTTTCTGCCCTTTGGAAAGGGCCTTATGTACTATGTAAAGCAAGTCACGCTTCCTTTCATATGAGAGCCCAGATCCTGACAGGTCGCCACAGAGCAGTCATATCTCTGGTCTCCTCTCCACTTGACCCTATCACTTGGTTCTTATCCCTCTTAAAGTGTGTCTCTCAGAACGGAACACACCACTTCTAGAATCATGTTCCTCCCTTTTGACAGATATTGAAGAGTAGGTCCTAAGAAATTAAGTAAGACTTCCTGAAAGTCACACATACAGGCACACAACATGTATGATCTTTTTGGGTCTACAGCTAGGACTGAGGGTGGCCACGGATGCCCCCTGGGAGGGCCTATCTCATCTCTTCCACCCCACCAGCAGCATCCATACCTCAACAGCCTCCTCTTTGTGAATGATACCAGGCAGGGAGGCAGGCAGTATATGCTGTATGCTCTCCCCTCCCCCTTTCCGACAAGGGGTGGCCATGGTGGGAGCCAGGAGAATTCTATTTACAGCCACCTCAGTTGCACAAGCAGGGGATCTGGACAGCCGGCTGGACTTATCCAGGATGTGAAGCTCTGGGAGATGCCAGATTGTTATCATTGTCAGATACAATTTCCTCCCACTGCCTCTACCCCTCCATCGGGCCCGTGGTGTCCATCTGTTTATGGAAACAACGAGGTCCTGGCTGGGTATTTTTAGACAGAGCCTTTGTTGGGCAGGAGCGACTTCCCACCAGAGCCCCACTTGTCAGCACTGTCCAGGTTCTCTTCTCCATTTATTTGTTGTAAAATCTCTAATAATATATAAAACCACAAAGCCGGGGGCTGAAGGTTCCTTGGAATGTAGTGGGTGCTGACCTTTCTCTCTACCTCCTCCTGCAAGGGTGGATTTTCCTGTTTTGACCCGCTTCTGCTTTTGTTGTGTTTTGGGTTTTTTTTTTTTTTAATTTTTTGGTTCTTTTTCTTCTCCTGTCATTATTTTGAAAAAGAATAACGTGCAGCAATTCCCACCCCCATTGAAAAATGAGCTTTATTTGAGGACTTCCTGAGGGATAGGAAATTGCTCGGCATGCTTCTGACAGCTGAGTCTGCGGAGGAGAGGAAATAACATGAGGGTCAAGGGGAATGAACAGTATTTCAGTGTTAGCACGATTGAGTCAATGATAGGCTATTAGTGACCATGAAACCTAATCATTGTTTTACAGATAAGGAAACTAAGGGACCCCAAAGGGAGTCATAAGTGGCAGTCTAGCAGCTGTGCTTCAAAACATGAGTGTCACCCATCACCTGGCACAAGAAGGTTGGGGGCAGAGGCAAATGAGAGCAGCCTCTTTGGGGAGAAGCAGCTTTAGGAGGGAGGGGTGATGAGCAGGAGAAGAAAAGTCCAGCAACACTTAAAGATAACACATATCCCCGTGCTTTAGAAATCAACTGGGTGCGGACTGAGACACAGTAACAGTGGTTTAAGTGGAACTCCTTCAGATTCTGAACCATATTATTAACCAAATAGCTTTGGGGGCACTGAGCTTAAATTTGCTCATGCAAACAAACCCCATTGCATGCTGGGTTCCAAACTTAAACTATGTGTGTCAAGTTTAAGCTATTTAAATTGTGAAAAACTTGACTTCCATCAGATCCATGAAAAGGATGCTCAGGAGAAAAGCAATGGACATGAAACTGGCATTGGGAGGACCTGATTCCAGCTCCAGCCCCTCCAGTAACTCCCAGCAGCACATGCTGGGGTGGGTGGTGATCTCAGCCCTTGGGGCCTCAGTTTCCTTACCTGGAAAATGCTAGACAAGCTTTTAAAATTTTTTCAAACTCCTCTTCTTTTAAAAAATTTCCTAGTCTTATCTGAGAACCAACAGTATGTAGGAGTTGGAGTCCAGATCCCCCAAATGGCATTTACATTGTCTGGTTTTCTAATACATATTGGAATAAAAATCAAACCGGAACATGGAATAGCAGATAAATATGCAGCCTCTGGGCACAAGACCCTGGATTAGAAACCTGGTTCCACCACACACCCTTTCTGTGGCCCTGGTGAAGATCTAACCTCACAGTGCCTTGATTTCTTCATTACAAATAGAGACCCACTACTACCTATCTCATGAGATAGTTCTGAGAATTTTTTTTAAATATTTTATTTATTTATTTGACAGACAGAGATCACAAGTAGGCAGAGAGGCAGGCAGAGAAAGAGAGAGAGGAGGAAGCAGGCTCCCTGCTGAGGAGAGAGCCCTATGCGGGACTCGATCCCAGGACCCTGAGATCATGACCTGAGCCAAAGGCAGAGGCTTAACCCACTGAGCCACCCAGGTGCCCAATAGTTCTGAGAATTTAATGAGTTGATATGTCCACAGCCTGTCATAGAGCAAGCAAAGCATGCTAACTGTTAAAATATTCATCTGAGACCATCTAAAATAACCTTGTATACCACCAAACTTCTGAAAACAATGAACCTGAGGGTGAGTTCTAACTCGTTACAGAGGGAAGGAAGGAAGATGAACAAGTAGGGAGTACGAAGAGTTGAGGTGGGATTGGTTTTTATTGTGAACTCCCAGGAGGTATTAGCCCTACTGCACATGGAGGTCCTGGGAACGGGAGAATCAGCTCCCAGAGTTCTCCACTGGTCAGGCCCAGCATGCACCGCTGCACATCTTAGAAGGCCTGCTTGTTCATGCTGGACAGCTGGACACTGAGCCTGAGGGCAGCATGTCTTTACGGCTCCAAGAGAAATAGGAAGAAAGGGCTCACCTGGGAATCAACATGGGGGCTCCACGGCTAGCTCTGGAACTATGAATATGTAACCACAAACTATCATTTCCTCTCTTGAGCACCAGTTTGTTGTTCATACACCAATGAGGGGGACGAGGTGAAAATATCTCTGAGGTTCCTACCACCTCACACAGTACATCTCTAGGACGGGGCCAAGTTATGGGCAAGTTCGCCCACCTTCCTCTGAAGGATTACTGGGGCATTTCTGAACAGGCCAAGGAAGCTGAACCACATAAAGGAAGTGCACAAGCCCTTCTGCTTTGATCCAGGTCCTTGTCTTGTGATCAGAACTAGGGATGAGGCACCTGTTCCGTGGCCCTTTCCGAGAGGACAACAGGGAGAATAGTAACCATTCCCCCTGGAAATGCCACCAAATGGACCCAACCTGCTGGTTGCCCACCCTACATGCACATTCTCATAGAGTAAAAGTGCTTATTAAAATGCAGATTCTTGGGCCGGCTTGGAACCCACCAAATCAGAATTTCTAATGACGGGACCAGGGTATCTGTATTTCAACAACTTCTTGCAGGCAATCCTGATATAGAGTCCTATTTAAGAACTCTAGTTGCAAAGAATACCAAAGCCTATTGCCATCCTTCTCTCCGCTGGAAGGAAAAGACAGCCGGTTGAGTATGACTTGGCCATCCATTACCCAGCTTCAGAGCCTGCTACATCATGGCAACTTATATATGCTGTGGGCCAAACAGAGACCAATATAACCTATGTGTCCCTTTCAGGGGTATTTAGTGCATAGATAGAGATGAGGGAGTGGAGAGGGATGAAGAGACAGACCTCAGATGAGTAATTAAAATACAACTGGATCTGAGAGATATAATAAGAAATGGGCAAATATGAGCCACTATGGAAAGCATTGTTGTAAGGAGTATGGCCTTTGGAAACACAGAGAGCAGAGTTTGAATCCCCTTTCTACCACTTATCAACTGTGGATTCCTGTGGGCCTCACTTTCCTATTCATAAAGGGGATGGAATGCCCAGAGACTCATGAAAATCACATGATTGCATCTGGCGCAGAATAGATATTTGGTGACCTCCAACCCTTTCCTTCTCGCCCCTGCACTTTACTAATGACCCTCTGTCCACCAGGATGCCACAGAGACAAAAAGGATCGCTTATCAGGAGCTATTGTTAACTCCAGTTGTCAGAGATAATAACATATTCATCTAGTTGTCTGAGAAAAGAGTTTGTTTCATTTCCCATTGTTAAGCTGAAAATAAGACTCTGTCCTCTGGGGATCTTGAGGGCTATTTGTTCTGGCTCTTCAGAGAGCCCTGGACTCCTGGGAGTGGCATGTCCTGGAAACAGAATACCTTGCCTTCCCAGTGGGAGTGTGGTCCTCCAGGCTGCTCCTCCCCAAAAGATGAGTCCAGCATGGTCTGGGAGAGAGCCAGCATCTCCTCTGTTGGGGACATGTCAGCCCAAGATGCCAGGACAAACCGCCTTGTTGTTTGTTTGTTTGTTCTCTGTCAACCGAGTCTATACCGTTTACAAAGTGCTTTCCCACACATGGCCGACCCCACAATGATGTCAACTTGTTGGTAGTGGTAACATCTCAATGACTCTCTCCCTCACCTCTTCCAAATCTTTGCTCAAAATCACGTTGTCAGTGAGGCCTACCCTGACCACCCTATAAAAAGAGCAACCTGTGTACATCCCAGCTCCCCCACCTTCCTTAACCCACTCCACTCTTTAGAAGTGACTTTTCACATATGTAACGTGAGAATGCACCCTACAGACCAACTCCAGGCCACACAGTTGGCCAAGAGCCTCAGCTGCTCTGACCTGATACCTATCATTGCGTTTGAGCTGAGACCTACCTTCCAAAGGCTGTCCCCAGCCAGTGACTGGGTACAGTCACAAAACTGGGACTCCTCACGTCCAGCTCAGTCCTGAAGTCTCCCTGATGGCCTTGCCAACCCGGGAAGCCTTCAGCCAGACTCGTACCTCTCCTCACCCAGGGTCAGACTTGCATGGTGGTCCAATGGCTCACGTTTCTCCACAGCCCCCTACTTTCCCTCCCACAAGCATTTCCTCTGAGTAACACTCTTTAGCTAATTTCTCTACCAGTATGCTAAGACCTTTGCTTATGGTATTTATCTTATTTTCTGTCTCCACGCATAACAAGGCAGGATTTTTTTAAACTCTTGTGTTCACTGATGTACCTAGGCTCCTAGAAGGTGACCCTACATGATTAATTTAAAAACAATGTCCGTTTTACAAGTAGGAAAATGAGGTTCAGAGAGGTGAAGTGACTTTGGCAAAAGGCTTATCCAGTAACTGGTGAAAGTGGACTTAATACCAGCCTTCTGACGTACAAACCCTGATCTGTTCACTCTGATCTGTCTTCTGTCTTCCTTCCCTACTCCGTCTTCCCTTCCTTTCCACTCACCCATCAGAGACTACATTCCTCCGTTTCTCTACTTCTGGGTCCTTCTCTTTGTTCTTCATGATGTTGTTTGCCTCTCATGTGCTCAGTCTTCATAGTGTGTGTGTGGTATGTGGGTATGTGGTGTGTATATGAATGTGTATGTGTGTGTGTGGTATGTGTGTATATGTGTGGTGTGCACGTGGTATGTATACTGTGTATCTGTGTATGGTATGTGTACATGGTTATCTGTAAGTGGTGTGTATGTGTGTGCATGGTGTCTGTGTGTGGTATATGTATGCATGGTGACTGTGTATAGTGTGTGTATATGCATAGCACTGTATGTGTGTGTGCAGTGTCTATCTGTGGTATGTGTGTGTATGTGTTTGTGTATGGTATGTGTGTGCATGTGTACATGTGTGTGTGGTATCTGTGTGTGGTATGTGTATATAAGTAGTGTGTGTGTGTGTATCGTGTCTGTGTGTGGTATGTGTATGTGGTATCTGTAAGTGGTGTGTGTGTGTGCGGTGTCTGTGTGTGGTATGTGTGCATGTGGTATCTGTGGGTAGCATGTGTGTGTGGTGTGTGTATATATGTAGTATTGTGTGTGTGTGTGTAGTGTTTATCTGTGGCATGTGTGCATGTGTGTGTGGTATGTGCATGTGGTGTGTGTATATATGTAATGTGTGTGTATAGTGTCTGTGGGTGGTATGTGTGTCTGCATGGTGGCTGAGGTCCCTGTTGTGTCAGTATTGCTCAGGATTGTGGGGTCAGAGGCCAGGGAAAGGCTGATGGGACACAGGGGGAACCACACAGTTGTAGGGCTAGAAAAGACTCCAGGAAGAGTGGAAGGACTACTCAGGGAGGTGACAAAAGCAATGACAGAGACATGCACCCAGATGATAGATAAATGTTCAGGCAGGAATGGGATGACGGGCTCCACCCTGCTCCACACCAGCCTTGGGACTTTGGCTGGGTCCCTGAATTGTCTTCACTTTAGGAATTCCAGGCCAGTGCTCTTCACAGTAATAAAGACCAAATGAAATGGTGCTGGGAAAGTGCTTGGGGAGTTAAGCATCCTTAAGGAAGGACAGGTAGACGCGGGTGACAGAAAATACACAGCCAGGTCTGGGCTGTCTTCGCACTCCACATTGACCCCAGATGCTGCCGCCCATTGAGTGGTTGGAAAGAGGAAATACCTTTGGCCTGTGAAACTGGGTCAACCACAAAGAATTGCCCGACAGCAAGGGCTACAGAGGTGATGGAACAGGTGCCTGGGGAAAAGCCGGGGGTGTCGCCTTCCTGGAGTGTGGGATCAATTTCCACGTCCCAGTGTGATTTACACAAGGTCATGAGGGCACACCTGGGAAGGGAGAGGCATTAAAGTCATGAAGACAGCAGATGGTGGACAGAGTGCAGGACAGAGGCACAGAAGGCCTGATACTGCCTGAAGGGAGAGGCTGGGTACCAGCACAGGGTCATGAGTACCATGAGTGGAGGAGGCAGTGGCCCTGCCCAGAGCCCTCCCAGCCAGGAGACTCTGGCTCCCAGGCCCTAAGGAGGGATAAGCAGAAGATTGTGGGGAGCTTGTGTCCTGATTATCCTTCTGCAATCACAGAGGGAAATAAAATACAAAGTTCAGTGAGGGTTTCACATCCTGCCCGACCCAGCATCTGTCAAAGTCACAGCACACATTCTAAGGGGCTTACAGCCACCAGGGAGCAGAAACCTTCTGATTCAGCAGAGAATGTTCTTTCTGGGCCTCAGGGAATGCTCCAGAAAACTTTCCCTGATTTAAGGCATGACTTGGGGTCTCCCACCCGCTCCGAGTCTGGAGAGTGGGCAGTCAGGAAGATGGACTGTAAACTCGGTCACTGCCTTGCTGAGGGGCGAGGAACATGGACCAATCACTCTGAAAGGAGGCGTGAGAAAGGGGCACCAGGAGGGCTATGCTGCCCAGGCTCCTCTGGAGGTGCAGGTGCCCGTCCCAATCACCCCAAGCACCTGCACACACTGGTTCTCACAACCTGTGTGCAGCAGAGTTCTCTACCAGTGGACCCCCATTACTGTCATTGTGAGCTTCCGCTCCCTCAGGGGCGGGGAGGGGAGGGCTCCTAAGGCAGGGATGGGATGGCATGGAGTCTGAGGTTGGCACAGGGGGAACAAGCAAGCAGGGGGCCAGGGGACCCAAGCCTACCTACAACACCGTGTCACTTGGAACGAGTCATTTCCTTTTTCTGATTATGGTCTTAGCCCTTTATTGCTCTGAGTCTCATTTTCCTCACATATACAATGGGGGAAAAGAGATAGTTTGGGGTGTCTCCTGCAGCTCAGACATTTGGGGGATCCCGTTCACGCAGCTCAGACATTCAGGGGATCTCATTCACACAGCCAGGTAAAAGTAGGGGTAGCATGCCAGCTTTTCCTGGTAGAAGGAGTACAAGATTGCAGGAAACCTGGAGGCCTGCTTGGGCTCTGCCAACAGCTCCTGTGAGACTTTCCAGGGGCCCCAATTCCTTCTTTTAACCAACAAGGTCATGAGGCTCATTCCAGGCCCTTCAGGCCAGTGTTCAGTGGCATCCCCTCACCCCCGCCTAGAGTGTGGCCCCACGCAGCCCAGATACCACTGCAGTTCTGCACATTCTCTTATCTGGTGGCCTCATGTCTTTGCCCATTCTCGGCTCCACTGTCGAATGGGGATGAGATATCCAGGAATCAGACAAGACAAACCCTGCCTGTCCCTTCCCTACTCGCTTCATGCTCTCCCTGCCCAGGGTCCACTCTGAGGGGGCGCATGACAGAAAATAGATGAAAAATTCTTTCTCCGGCTTTACCACTCACAAGCATGCTCCCTGCAGGGACCTCAGGAGAGCGTCAAAGCCTCTTTCTCCTTCTGTCTGTCTTCTCTGAGGGCACGAATAGAATACGTAACTCTGTGGCTTTGAGGGGAGTGCATGGTTCGGGAAATGGCATAGGGAACTCGGTGAAGAGTGTGGCAATGCTCATCATCCTGGAGATTAATCCAAGCAGTCATTGATGAGGACCAGAGAGGAAGTCCCAGCAGGTTCATGCACTCTTCAAGGCACCGCCTGGCCTGGCATTGCGCCCACACTTCCTGGATGTCAGCCAGGCCATCCCAGCCAGACCAAGGCCAGAAAAAGGATGGCAGTGGAGCCCCATCGATCTTGAGCCTGGGGAAATTTTATTCTGCTGAGCCATAGACTCCTGGAATTCCAGGAGTCCTTCGAACTCACTCTTGCTCAGAAACCTCCTCCCCACAGTTTTCCTGTCTGCTGGTCCTTTGGCCTCTGCTTGGCCACTTCCATTGACAGGGTGCTCACAACTTTACAGGACAGTCCATTTCACGGTGGGACAGCCCTGGATGATAACACAGAGCTTTACAGAATAAAAGGTCTGCCTGAACACTACCTCCCTCTCACCTCCTTTAGCTCCATGACTTGGGACCTGGGATACCCCTTCTCTGCCATCTTCCTCAGTGCCTCTGTGGGGGAAAAGTACAAAGACAAAGGACAACTAGGAGAACCTGAGGGCGCCTGTGGCTCTGGCATTCTAACTTTGCAAAATGGTAAAGAAACACAAAAAGAAAAATTTCTTTAACCTCAAAAGTGGGCATAGCCCCCAAGCCCAAGCTCTTCTTGCCCTCCTGTCCCTGTCTGGTTTTTGCTCTCCCACTCTACTCAGAGAAAGTCATCTGGGAAGTGGAGTAATAGAGGAAAGCCATGACCAAGACAGAACCAAATTCTGGGCTCTGGCCACCTCAGTCTGTCAAAAACCACAAATGAACTAAATAACCATGTGACCTTCATAAAATTAATGTTCCTTCTCTGGAACTCTTTGACTCACACACCCAGTGACCAATCACAGGTTTGGACTCTGGATCACCGTGTCCAATAGTGCCTCTTACCTTCTCATTGGGAGGGGATGAGAATCCTGGAGTTCCTTCCTAGAAATTCAGAGCTGTCCCGTCTCTGCCATCGCATCTAGATGAGGTCTGGGGGTTGGGGATGGTCTCAGATCTCTCTTGAGAAGGGCTCCACGCTTCTAAAGAGCAAAACTGGGTCTAGGGTGACCTCCCAGGGTCCCTGCACTGTGAAACAAGTAGCAAATGGGACAGGCGGCATGCTACCAGGAGGGCTCAGAAGAAGGACAGCCTCTATAGGTGTCTTAGAGACCTGCTGGGGTGCATTGTCAGCTTGTGTGGGTCAACATATGCCATGGTAAAGCGGACAGCAGGGATTGGCAAATCCAAAGCCCCATAGTGACCCGGAAGCCAGCATGACCACAGCGCCATGCTCTGTCATCAAGATGCTGCGAGGGCCCGTTTTTGCCGGATGGCAGTTTTATTTGCAAATCCTGGAACCTGCTGGGCCCTCCTCCACCTTCCTGAGCTGTGAGTGTGAAAATGACTCAGCCCAAGGCAGTCTTTCCATCAAAGCAGACTAAACTAAATCTGATGGAGTTCTCACCATCCCAGCTCAATTCTGCAGGTCTTCCAGACACTCCTAACCTTCATCACCAGGTACATTGAAGGATCCCTGCCTTCTTTGAGGTCCCGTATAAGAAGGGGGAGCAACTGGTCCCACATGAGCACATGGACACCTTCCTGGGAGTACATCAGGAGTTCTGAAAGAGCTTCCTGGCAGAAACTATCTTCCTTGCTGCCCTGTCACCATGGAATAAACAGTCTTCTCTTCCATTTGTAAATGCAATTCAGGAAACTACCCCTCCCCACATGCTCAGTCCTGTGTCTGGGCCCTATGTCTGACTCCACTGCCCTGTCTACTTCCATGACTATCAAAGACAAGGTGATGGCACATGACCCAAGACAAGCCAGAGAGACTCAGGACAAGAACTTCTGAGTAAAACTGTTGTTAAAATGCACTTGCCATTGGGGGTGCTCAGCTGCCATTACCTAAGCTGGGAACTTTGTCTGATGTCTATTTTGCCACCTTAAAGGGGACTCTTCCTGAGGATAGAGCCACTGTAGAAGAGAGCAAAGTGATAGAGAGAGGGAGAGAATCTCACCAACGTTGTCTGGAGCCAACCATAGCTTAAATGGCTCTCCTTCTGAGCTTTAGATCTCTGGGTTAGAAGAGAAAGGGGCTGATACTGATCCCAGCATTCTTCCTGGCACCTCTATGCTTCTTCATTAAGTGTGAGAAAAGTGAGCCCTCCACTCTTCCTTCCCAATAGGGCATCACTAAGTAATCCACCAACACCAGCCCCCAGCAGACTAGAGAAAAATCCTAAAAAGCAGTGACTATGGGATGACACAAAGAATGGATTTAAAGAATGAAACAGCAGAATTTTGGAGTCTGGCAGATTTCTCTTGCTATGAAACCATTGACAAGTTACACTGTGCTTTGAGGAGTATAACTTTTGTTTCACAATACAAATAATTCATGGATCTACAATTATAAAAAAATTTTAACTTAATACAAAAAAAACAAAGGATTAAGTCCTGAAAGCCCACCTCATCTTATCATCTCAATCCTACTTCCTTTCCTAGAGGTAACTTTGGTGCATATCCTTCTAGACATTTTTCTTTCTATTTGCTTAAGTGTGCACACGCACACACAGCTAGTTTTATTCTTTTTTTACATATTCTTTTTTACATATGCAGAAACCATATTACACTATGTATTCACCACATTATTACTTAATCCTGGGCATTTAGTAGAAAATGTTTCCTAGCTTCCCTTGCAATTAGGTTGGGAACGTGCGACTGAGTTATAGCCAGTGGGAGTGTGAGCAGAAGTCATATGTCACTTCTAGTCCAAAGCAATATGTCAACAATGCCTTCTCCTTGTTGCCTCTTTTTCATCCCCATAGCCAGAGGTAAAGAATTCTGAAATGATGGAATTACAAGATGGTGGCAACATGGCTTCCAGGTCCCCACTTGGAAGAAAGCCACATCAGAGAGCCAATGGACCCACACTGGAGTGGGACATGAGGAAGAAATAAGCCTTGGTAGTGGTATGTCTCTCAGATTTGATATTTATATGTTACTGGAGAAGAGCCTAGACTATCCTGACTAATACAAATAAAATCATACTCTTCCTATTTTTCTGCATTTTTTTCATCTTAACAGCATGTACTTTCACATCACATATCCTCTCTTCATCAGGATAACATAGAACTGTTGTGAGGGGATTGAGAGCACCCCACATAAACTCTCTCAAATTCAAGTAACCCTTTTTCCTCTCCCGCATGCCCTCCTTGTAGCAGCAACTAATGCTCTGAAGGACACCTGAAACATTGGGGTTTTCTTATTCCTCTTGGGGAAAACAGAGTAGGTTCTCTGCTTTGAAATGCTCTAAGAAGACATCCTCATCCCCATCCCATCTCTTATGCTGAACCAAAAACTCCATCATTAGCCATATATTCCTTTGGGCCTGGAGGCTTTAAGATTTCCTGCAAATACTTCAGGAACTATAACATGCTAAACCTCAACTATTTCAGTGGGGATTCGTGGTCCACATTGAGAACTTGATCGTAATGGGATGTGGGGTGAGTAACAAGGACACCCAGATAAGAAAGAGGTGAAAGAAGAACACAAAGTTCTTTGATTCTTCACAGTTCTATCAAAAAAAAAAGCACATTTTTTCCAGGAGAGCTCTAATGTTTGTTACAGTGTGTTTTTTCTAATTCTTGGAAAAATGGTCACCCACGTAGGGAATCCCTGACAACACTCCATTAGCTGGAGTGTCCAAGTAACCAGAAGGCCCCAGGGATATTCAGTTGGGAAGCACAATGATGATGAATCCTGTCCATATTGTTTATGATTTAACAACTGGTTTATTATGTAGGATGTTCTGGGTCACTCCTGGGAAACTATTTAAACAAATAATCTGCAGTTAAATGATCTAATAGAACAAGTGTTGTCAGGTTCTTGGAAGAGAAGCATGATCTAAAGCTATTCATAGATTCTTGGAATTGGAAGGTACTTTCAATATCTCCTTATAAGATTCCTTTTTCTAGTAGTGAGTAAACTGGGACCTAGAGAAGTTAAGAAACTTGCCCAAGGTCAAAATTTGCATTCTTCACCCATATCCTGACCACCAAAGGGCTGATGTCACTTTCACCGCATTGACATGCCTCTGGTATTATGGAAAGAACACTGGAATGTGAGCCATAAGACCTGTTCCTAGTGCGGGTTCTGCCACTCAGTAGTGTGTGACCTTGAGCAATGGGCTAAAAATTTCTGAACCAGATCCACCATAAAGGTCTTAGGAGCCTGCCAGTTATATGACTCCTTTTATGCAGTCTTTCCCTGCAAAAATTGCTATAACTTATGCTTCGAGTTGAGCTAAACCACCTAGAGTGGTCAAAGGCAACCACATCCACACATCAGTTGATTTTGGGTAAGACCACTGACGTCAGAGATGAAACAGTATGAAATCTACCCAGGAATCACACAGGTACTGGCAGCTCCCTTTTGAGATGCTTAAATGCTAGGCAATGTAAACTCACTTGGATATCCATCCAGCATCTCTCACCCTTTTCTCCTTCCTAGGAAGCTCTGGGTTTGTTCAAGTGTCTGCTCTTGCCAATTATTCTGTGTGACCTCAAATGTGGGTTCTAACTCCACTACCTCAATCATGGCAGTCCCGTGTCCCTGACCAGAGTTTGGCTCAAGAAATCAGGTTTAAGCCACTCAGCACACAGCATTCCTATAACAATTATTATTTGCCCAGAAATGGGCACATGACTTAAGTAGAACAACCAGGTAGAAGGAAGGGACTTTCATTACATGCTGGGGAAGGATTTTCATTCCGTGTTTTCCCTGTCTGCCTGAATGTGAAATAAGAGAGCTTGCTGCCCCCGCTGCTATGGGCAGCCATCTTAAAACCAGGACAGAAGGTGGCCTGAGCCAAGACCAATCCTTAGAAAGGGGGGGGAGGGGAACTGAGCAAATTACAAAGAAATGATCTGATAAGCATCCCTTGCTTAGAGTCCATACTATCGCTAGATGTTCTCTGTGTGAGATTTTAAGTGTCTCTATCATTTAAAGAAGTATGAGGTTCTGTTTCTTGCAGTTGGAAACATTCTAACCAATAGACAAGGTCAATACATATGGAAGAAGACAAGTTCCTGGAAATCATGGTGTATCCCAAATAAGGTCAAGAGATTGCTCTAGTGCCATAACTTTTGGTCCTAGAAGCACCAGGTCCCACAAGCCATGCTGCTGAGAGGTCACATTCCAAACTACTCTACATTCCTTATTCCTTGACATCCCTGAAATAAACCCCAAGAACTGAAATTTGAACTAGTGTGTCTGTTCTTATAACCTCTGAGGACTTCGGCCAACATACTCTGTAGTCCACAGTTTCCAAATATAAACCAAGTTGATACAACTTATCTAGCTGACCTTCATTGTCCACCTAATAGACCAATTGGCCATTTCCAAAACCCCATCTATTTCCCTTCTGTTCATCCCCTCTCTGTCTCCCCTGAACTTCTCAACCATGAGAGGGGTCAGGTTTGGAGGGAAGGGGTGAAATGAAAAGTAGAGGCACTAGAGCCATCACCTGAAAAGATACGGTTTTGCTCTATGCATGCAAAGCCTCTAAGAGGTTGGTCAGAGCCTCTAAGAGGAAACAAAATTCGTTCAGATGGGAGGACACCACCCTTCTGCCTCTAAGCCGGTGCCTGGCAACCCCTTGCTGGATGGGCCAGGGCCTCCAGTCCTTACTGTGTACCCTCAGTCTGTCCTTTTGGCCTTTGGAACTCCATGCGTTTCATTCCTGGGCCCCAAAATGGTGCTGGAATGTCACAAGTCACTTCCACTTCTTCCCTGAGAATGCAGTCTTCCAGGCACAGACTAGGCCAGATGCTGAGAATGGACTCCCTGAGTGGGAAGGGTACATCAAATCATACTGTATGCAACTCCTGTTTTCCTCACTCCTCATTAAACACTTCAGCCAGGGGTCCCCAAGTAATAGTGAATACAGAAGCCGCACTTGCAGGGAATAAGAGAGCCAACAAAATTGCATAGTAGAAACTGGGGGGCTCTATGAATCTCCTCCCCTTCAGCAAGGATCTGTGAGGCAGTCAGTTTTCTTCGACCCCCAGAGCTGCATCCCCAAATATGTTTCTATTCCCTCAGGATTAGATATAACAGCATTCAGGCATTTCATATGAGAAACAAGGTTGGAATGAAGAACCCCAGAGGTCCCTTTAGACCACATATTCTTGGTTACAACCTCTCCTAGAAAGGAATTCATGACACTCCTAGAATTGAAGACTGGAGCCAACAAGCTTCTCTCTCACATCATTGTCTTCCCCTGTTCCATGGAGCTCCACAGGTCTGCCAGGCTTTGCCCACAATCAGAGGAGGGGAGTGGACGTGTAAATGAAGTATAAGCAACTGTCTCGTTTTCCTATGTGAATAGAATGGAAAGATGAGCTGTTTCTCTCTCACTCTCTTTCTGCCTCCAGGGAGCATGAGAAGGGGTGACATCCAACCCAGGTCTTCCCTCTATATTCTATCCCCCCAATCCCAGACATTTGTGGGGCCTCTTGCTGCAGGTCCCCCAGTGGGGAAAGACAACTCTGCCCTTCAGACCTTATCCCCACCTGCAGAGTGCAGTCTCCCCCAGCGCAGGGGTGGGCTGTGTCTTTCACACAGTGCCTTCCAGCCCCCCGAGCACCTGTGGGTATTCGCACCAGACCTCAGCTGTGGGTCACAGCAGACCCCGCATACACCCAATGGGCTGTGTAGGTTCCCAGGCTCAGGACCCACTTCTGCCAGCTCCACCTGGCTTCTGATCAGCCTTGGAATGCATGAGCAGGTGAGAGGCATCTGCTCCTCTTCCCATTGTACACTTGCTTGTCTCTCTTTTCTGCTCAGCAGACTAAAGTTCAAGTCAGGTTCAGGGAAAGGGCTTGCTAATGTGGTTCAGATTTCAAATTCAGAAGGAGCTGAGAGGCAATTTCTGGTCCTCTGTTTAAAGGTGCCCTAGAGGATATTTATCTCATTTTCCTGGCAATCACATGCTGAGCACCTAATCCATGCCAGGCTCTGTGTCCTGGGCCAGGGGATACCAGGATTGGTCCCTTGAAGCCTAGAGCAAGGAAACAGACACACTGATGGTGACAAAACTACTGAACACAGTGTGGGCACAGGGTTGTGATCTCTGAGAGAGGTGACCACAGTGAAGAAAGGGTGCAGAGGCATGTGCCGTTCTAAGGCAGGGCACTTAGGACGGAATACCCACTCCCATCTGGAAGCAGAACCAACTTGATTTCTAAAAGGATCTACCACCTCACCCTGAACAGGATCAAGCTTCATCTCTTTTTTTTTTTTTAATAATGTTTCTAACTTTATTTATTTATTTGACAGACAGAGATCACAAGTAGACAGAGAGGCAGGCAGAGAGAGAAGAGGAAGCAGGCTCCCTGCTGAGCAGAGAGCCCGATGCGGGGCTTGATCCCAGGACCCTGAGATCATGACCCGAGCTGGATGCAGAGGCTTTAACCCACTGAGCCACCCAGGCGCCCCAAGCTTCATCTCTTGTCTCTGTGAAGTCTCTGGAGGTACGCAGGACACAAGACCCGTGCAAACCCACACAGCAGCCCTGCCTGACATCGGTCACTTGGAGCAATATTGTCTTTATTCTTTTATTCAGTCCGTCAATAAATGAATACCAATGACATGCCGACTACATACTGGGCTTGGCAATTATGTATTTTATTGACCTGACTACCCCTCCACCAGACTGCAGTTTCATGAGAGTAAGAGATCAGGTTCGACTTGCTCGTTTCTATATCCCCAACACCAGCCCAGGGCTCAACACACACAGGTTTTCAGTAAATGTTTGTTGAATGAATGAGCAAAATAAATGCCGCCATTATGGAGTGTTAGGGTTTTTTCAGTAAAACTGTAGCCAGGAGTTGTCTCTGCTTTTCTTCTACCTTCCCCCAAGCATACAGTACCCATCCCAAAATCCACGCCCAGGGTGGGCATGGCTAGAAAAAGTGGGAGAGAATGTTTTTAATTGGAAAGTTCCTAAGGGAGAAAAAAAAAAATACCATCACAGTACCTACCTCATCCTCTTTCTTCTTACTGGAATCCCCTCCTTCTGTGCCTCGGGCCCAGACTAGGGCTAGTTTTCACCAATCCTTGCCAAATTATAAAAAAAGTTTGGTGACACACGTATAGGTAAGGGCTTAGCTCACTAAGGAGCATTTGTGTCTAGGTAGAGGGCTTTGAAATGTAACAGTTCAGCCAAGCATTAGCTGAGATCCAGCCAGTGAAGCTACTACCCCCAGGACCAGAAAATCAAAGGTAAAGAAGACATCTTTCCAAGGACAAAAGACGTTACATAAAAATACAAAGTCAAATGTTGTGAGTCTAAGAGCCCTACAAAAGGATGTTGAAGGTTCAGAAGCAGGAATGGTAGAAGAATCCAGGATTTTCGCAGCCAAAGCAGCACTGAGATAGATCTTGCTGTTTGTATAGGCATAGATGGGGTGTGCAAGGCTCCCTAAGTGGAGGAAAGAACTTGAAGGAAGATGGAGAGATGTCTGGTCAGTTTTTCCTTTCTGGTGGCGCTCAGAATACACAGAAGGGACCAGGACACAATATAAAAAATAATAGCAACGCTAGCTAGTATTTCTTGAGTTCTCACTCTATAGTGAGTACTCTGTATTTAATCCTCATGACTGGGGAAATAGAGAATATTACTTGTCCCTTTTGACAGACGGAAGACACAGAGGCGTGGGGCAGTTAAATGGCTTGCCCAGGCTTGCATCTTTTTTAAGTGGCGAGGCTAGAATTTAAATGCAGGTCATCAGAACTGCCGAATCATATCACAAATAAATTACTGTTTTAGACTGTTTCTCAAATTATGTCCCAGGGAATGCTGATCTTGTGAAACGACAGCTCCTCCACACCGCTCCACCCACCCATCACCCAAAAAAATAACTTTTAGGAAACCATCTATACTATCCCGTCCACCCTCCGGAAGAATAATTAAGCAAAATTATTTATTGAACAATTTCTGGTAACTCCTATTGTAAAGAGACAGGCTTCACTTGGTCTAACCCAGTGTTTTCCAAATGCATTTCACCAGAAAACTCTGCAATCATGAAGCACTTATTGATAACCTAAGGCCCAGTGAGCCACAGAAAACTTGGGAAACCCTACCTCAGGATGTTATTCCTCGCCTCTCGCTTCCTTCCTTGTAGCTCTAAGTCCTCGGAGAAATAATAATAGCTTCTCTTCATTTCACTCTAGAGTTTTCCCAAGTGCTTTAACAAATATCATCTCATCTCATAATATTTGAAGCTTTCAAACTATCTTTCTAATGTCCTTCTTTTTTCTTCTTGGAAGCAGAACCCCACACGATTAGATTTATGTAGGTGTATCTCAGAAAGTTAACACCCCGTCTATCTTTCATTTAGATCAGAAGGGTGAAATATTCTACTACTTAAAAAAAAAGAGAGACAGAGAAATCCTTTTCTCCTAACAGATTTTATCAGTTTCTAGGAATTACTTAAAATGCGCTTATAATAGTAAATGTCAAAGATTAACACTTCTCAACTCCCTTAAGAGGTCTCCTGCCAGGCATTTATTCTGATACCAACTACTTTTTGTTAAGGATTACTTTACAAAGAACACAGTTAATTTAAAGTAAAACATTTTAAAAGAAAATGAGAGGTTTTTGTTTTGTTGTTGTTGTTTTTTTTCTTTTAATAGAGCATCTTAGTAGCTAAAGGACTTCCCCCTCCCAGAAATATTCACATTCAAAAGCAGAGTTTGGCTTAACTCAAAGGAAGGGCTCTGTGATGTGATTCTCAGGCTTCAGGAGGAATATCTGGGGAGGTGAAGGGTGTTATTTTTAGCTCTCAAATCACCCCACCTACACAATTGCATCTCTATCTCTCAGGTTTGTTGGGTTCTTTCTACTCCTATCTCCTGAATTCCTGGACTGCGTGGACATTGAAATTCAAACTGGTGTGAATCCTGGCTCCATCCTAATGCATCAGATAGTGTTTCTTAAACTACTTCTATCTCAGCTTCTTTATCCCTAATTATAAAATAACACTGTTTAATAACACTGTGTTGTTGTGAGAATAGAACTGGGACAGATGCAAAGTATCTAGCACCCTACCTGACACTTAGCATGCACCCGGAGGTGCAAGGCTGCAGACCTCCCATTGCCTTGCAAACTGCAGGCAAGAAAGGCAACTAACTGGGAGCCAAGTGGCACCTCATTGGCCCAGAGCGTGGACTTCGAGATTTCTACTTCACATGGAATCGTGAGTGAAGGTTTGTCTTCTCGCCACCTGGCAACCCAAGCGGAGACTCAAGAAGACCCCTGGCTCCCCGCCCAGCCGCATTTCTCTAGCACTGAATCCCATTCATTCCACAAGGGCAGCCATCGTTCTAGGATGCCTGGCCATTGGTAAGGGCGGCTCGGAGGGTCTTCACTGTTTCTCTTCCTTTGTAGCTGTGGCCAGAAAATCACCCAGGAGAGTGAGGCACAGGGAGAGGCCTAGGAGACTGGGATGGGACAGGGGCCAAAAAAACAAGCCTATTCTCTACCAAATGCCAAGTTTAGTAGCTTGGAAAAAAAAAAAGAAAAGAAAAAGTCCTAACCCCCAAGGTTCAAGGTCACCATCCAGAAATGGAAAACCATCCCCAATAAATTGTTGCCCACCGCATCATCTCTGGATTTCAAAAGAAGCTGAGTTCAGCCTTTATTTCTCCCTTTCACTGCCCCCAAGTTTATGCCTTAAAATGGTAGAAGACTTGGAGACCCAAACTGTGGCTGTGAATGCCCAGAAAGGGCGAATGGGCTTGCCCTCTTCACAGCTCTTCAACAACTCACCCTAAGGCCACAGCTATTTAGTTCCCCATGATTTCCAGAGGCTGGGCTCCGTGGACAAAGCCAGCAGATCAGTGAGCCCTTGCCTCTACAGTGACCCTTCCGACCTCAACTTTACACCCCCCAGCCTAAGAGAGAAGCCCTCTTCCCCTCCCTGTGTTCCTCCAGAAGTCCCAAGGGTGGTCTCAGCTGTCACCGGCAACCAAAGCTCCTGTCTGCCCTGCAGGGCTTAGCACAGTCCCCAAGCTCCGTCACCCCAGCCCCGCGGACCAGAAAGCTGAAAGGCCTGGCGTTGCTGACGTGAGGATAATGGGTCTGGCAGGCTGAAAGCATTCCAGTCTCCCACATTCAGTAGGAAGGGGTGCGTGGTGGGGAGGAAAGGTCGAAGATGCTGATGGTTTACGTTTTCCCAAGCCAGCATTCCTCGCAAACAGCTGTGTTTATACAAAAGCGGGAGACGGAGAGAGGGAGAGAAAGGACAGTGTCCTGGGGATGACATCACTTTGTCTTGTCTGCTTCAGCTCCAACCAGAGGAGCAGGACGAGGTGGGCGGCGAAAACTACAGCAGGCTGGCGCTGGGGTGTTCACATGTGCATGTGTTTATTAGATATATAATTTTCCAACTCTCCAAACTGCTCCCTCCCCTCTCCTATTCCCAGAGCGACCGAATACATTGTGCAGAACACCAGTTTCCCTACAACAGTGCCCTCCAAGGAAGGCTAGATTTGGGGGCTCGTATTCACTCCTAATCTCTTTAACAACCCCCACCCCACCACCCAGTGAAGAAAAGCCTGACAGGAGGCAGAGCCATTAAAGTGAATTAAAATGCATCCAAGAAGAGATTAGCCCCTAAAGCCATTCCCATATCAGACAAAGGCCCCTTTCATGCAGACTCCAGCCACTTGGAGCCCTGGAAGCAGAGATTAGGGAACAAATTCTCAGAACCCAGAAGCACTGGCTCCTCGGACACAGGCCAACGCAACCTACTCTGGCTCGACCTTAACAACTCAACTTCTGCTGAAGCTACGTCCAACTTCTTCATGCTCCACTGGAGAAAATGTATTCCCCTCCACTGAGGCAGTCTGGCCCTAACACAATCATAGGCACAAGACCCTCACCCATTCTTGCACCTTGCCGGAGGACATAATGCTCATCCCAGCCTCCCGTCTCAATGTTTCAGGGAGGATGGCCTTCCACCAGGAGTCTGGACATGGTCCCTTCTGAGCCCCATCGCCTCATCTGCAGTGGTCTTTGCTGAGCATCTGTTTGGTGCGGGCTAAGCAGGACATGGTGTAGATATAAAGCGATGGCCAGAATAGGATCCCTGCGGTTGAGGCACCTATAACTGTATGTCTGAGAAAGACAGATGTGTTAAGAGTGAGTGCATTACCTATTACGTGCACCTAATAGAGGCTGCCCAGAATGACGCCAGAAGGGCACCAAACATGGTTGATTCTCCGCCTGGAAGGCTCAGGACAATTTCATAATAAAAATGACACAAGAGCCAAGTCTTGAAAGAGGAGTACACGTTCACTAGGTAAGAGCTTGGGCTGGAGATGGAGAAGGGAGGTGGAGGAAGAATATTGCAGGCAAAGTGTCCAGCATGACCAAGGGCAGTGAGCTTGCCAGAGCACGTTGCCCTGAGTAGCTTCCAAGGTTCTTCCCTAGAGGAGCAGAGCATCTGAGGAGCCGTGCTGTAAGAGATGACAGGAGAGGTACACAGGGGCCAGGTTTACAGGTGGCCTTTGTGCCCATCTGAGGAGTTGGAAGAGATGTCATCTTCAAACTTCAGAGCTGCTGGGGGATTTTAAGCAAGGGACAGTCCATACTCAGCCATGCATTTTAGACAGATCATTCTGGGAGATGGCCAAGGTCAGATGCAGGGAGACCAGGTGGAAAATTACTTTAAGAACCCAGAGGAGAGTCGGTGAGATTTGATGGGTGGTGGTGACAACACAGGGGTTGGTGAGAAGGAACACGTGTATGAGACATACTGAAGAGAGAAAAACAGAAGTAAAGGGCCTTCATCCAATAGGAAGAGTCAGGGAAATGGAGGAGTCTAGAATGACTCCAAGACCTGGTGGCTGGAAGATGCAGTGTCAGTCTCTAAAACAAGGGTTGCAGGGGAAGAAGGCTGTTGGGACGAAGGCACCTGTCCCCTCTTGAGCACCAGCTCCAGCCTCTCGGCTTCAGCAGCCGGCTCAGCGCTGGGACCACAGGGACCACAGCTCAGTGCTGGTGCAGTGTGGCTCCACCTGGGCCTGGACACTTTCCCTGGGGAGTCTCACACTTCTCTGGCCTCCAGTGGCATATAGCGCTCCGGCTTCTGACGGGACCCCTGGCTACTCACATGTGTCCAACCCAGAAGCACAGGAGAAGTCATGCCCACTGGGCACCCAGTAGGCAATGGGGATGATGGGAAATGTTTCCCCTTCTCAGAAGGTGCCACAGACTGGGTTACCCTGTTGCCCATGGCAAAGTTGGCAATCTGTCTTTGTACTGGATCTCCCTCTCTCTCCTGTTTCATTCTTCTTTTCCCTTACTCCTCTTTGGAGTCCTAGGTAAACTATTCGCACATGAGATGGGTAATCTGTCAGCTTGGCTGGACTACAGTGCCCAGTGGTGAAACATTCTAGGTGTTTTAGTGAGGGTATTTTGAGATGAGATTAACATTTGAATCAGTGGATTTTGAGTACAGTGCAAAATGCAGGTTAGCCTAACCTAATCAGTTAAAGGGCTGCGTCAGATAATGGGCTGTCCTCTCCCAAACAAGAGGGAATTCTGTCAGCAGATGGCCTTCAGTTCTGTACTGCAACATCAGCTCTTCCTGGGTCTTCAGGCTGCAGGTCTACCCTGAGATTTTAGACTTACCAGCCTCCATAATATCATGTGCCAGTTCTCTAAAATAAATCTCTTTGTATGTAAATATACATTCTTTTTGTTCTATTTCTCTGGAGAACCCTCACTAGCGCAGTATATAAGTCTCTATCTCGGGGTCTGCTTTCTGGGGAACCCAGCTTAGAGGAATGATGTTGATCTGGGGTTATAAGAGATGGAAATGAATATCCAACAGGGGATACCCACAAAAGGAATGTCAATTTAGGAGTCACCCATCTGCAAATGGCACTTGAAGCAAGAAAGGTGAATAGAGGGAAAGAAAGATGACACAGATCCTTCAAAGACCAAAAATCATTAGGTTAGATCCCTTGTCTTCACCCAAAATAAATGAACTCAATTGCTCCATACAAATTTACTCAAATGTTTTAAGGGACAGAAAGGGAAATCTTATTAAAATAGATAAAAATATCACTGTGACCATAAAGGATGAGTGTCACCAGGACAATCACAGTTTCAACTTGAGATGTTTAAAAACAATTGCACAAAATCTTTCACCCACTCTTTCATATGAAGTGCCATTTTCTGCAGCCCCCAGTGACAGTGGTCACTACAGTACGCTAGAGTATAAGTTTCTATCCCTTTTCCATACTAACCACCTCCTTCTGGCACCGAAAGCAGGTGGATGGCATGGTTTTGTCTTCTAGAATAGAATTATTTTTTTCTTTTAGAGCAACCCCTTCTCCAAGGCTCCTTAATGGCCACATCCCTCACCCTGGCCCCATGGTGTCCTGGCATAGACTGGGGTGGGAATGGCGACACTGAAGATCTTGCCCTGACTCCAATCACTGATCCATCCCGCATGTCACTTCCCTTCTATGGCCTCAGTCCTGTCATGCAGAAATGGGAGAGTAGAGCCAGGTATCCCTTAAGATCCCTTTTATATTGCGCATCCTGGCTTGCTTTTTTTTTTTCTTTTTTTTTTTTAAGATTTTATTTATTCATGGATGCCTGTGTGGCTCAGTGGGTTAAGCCTCTACCTTCGGCTCAGGTCATGATCTTGGGGTCCTGGGATCGAGCCCCACATCAGGCTCTCTGCCCGCCTCTCTGTCTACTTGTGATCTCTCTCTCTCTCTCTCTGTCAAATAAATAAATAAAATCTTTTTTAAGATCTTTAAATCTTTTTTAAAAAGATTTTATTTATTCATTTATTTATTTGAGAGAGAAAGAGAGGGAGAGCAGGGGGAGGGGCAAAGGGAGAGAAAAAGAGAGAATCATAAGTCAACTCCACGCTGAGCCCAGAGCCCAATGTGAGGCTTGACAAAAGATCCCACTTCACGACCCTGAGATCATGACCTGAGCTGAAACCAAGAGTCAGATGCTTAACTGACTGAGCCCCCCGAGGCCTAGAATCCTGGCTTTCTAAGATGTCACGTGCTTACTCCCAGCACGTCACTCCCCTTTAGAGAAGGTGACTCCCCTGATGCTCTCCTCTTTGGCATTGGCTCTCAGGCCATTTTATTGGGGGACCAACCTGTGCTCAACTCACCACACACACACACACACACACAGCACAAAGCTCTGTGTTCACTGCTTTATGGTATGTGTCCACTCCAGTAGCCCTGCCTCCATAAGGCCTCACTTCCTCTGTCTTAATTTTCATCGCACAGCAAAATTCTAGGGGAGGTTGCAGATGTAAAAACTTTGGCACAACAAAAAGGCAACAAGGATGCCAATGAATATTTAATAAAAACTTCCCCCAACCTACCCTTTCAAAAATGGAAAGGCTATTTGTCTTTCATCGTTGACTTAGCTACTTCATCAGCCATCAGGGAAAACCCTTTTCTTATTTAGATCTTAGAGGAATCTTGACTCACTTTCATCTTTTAATTGTTTGTACTTATTTTAACATCTGTGCACATTCTGCAGCCTCCGACAGTTTTATGTTGCTTATGTGCTACAAAACACCGAGAACGCACATTTGCAGGCCAAGAATCTCACTGGTAATGTTCAGAGGGGAAGGAGGCTGCTGGCCTCTGCTGGCCCCATCTGAAAGACAGAGCTCACCTATCCCGGGGTTTCTCTCTCTGTCTCCTGTTTGTTTCCTTCATAACACTTTTTGCAAATATATACATTCACGCTTTTGTTTTATTACCCCGCTAGACTGCAAGACCCCCTGCAGAAGGGCACCCTTTGAGACGCTGCACCCACAGCTCTGGTACAACGTGCAGCATCAAATCGATGCCCAACAAATGCTTCGTGGATGTCCGTTCATGAAGGGGCTGGGCCAAAAATGCAAGACATTATACTTACAACAGAATTAACAACCCCCCAGCTTCAGCTGTTCTCTCCCTTGCAGTCTGAGAAAATTAAAACAGGCTGAAAAACATCCAAGTTACAAGGGCCATGAGGCCCTGGAACAAGTTGAAATGGAAGAAAAAGCCCTGGACTGAGAGCCAAGAAGTCTGAGTTCAAATACCAGCTGTTTCTTTATCAATATATGACCTTGGGCAAGTAGCTTATTCTCTCTGTCTCTCATTCCTATAAAAAGAGGAAATTACACCTGATCACTATTTTTTTCAAGGCTTTAGGACTTCATATTTTTTACAACAGGTTAAAGTAGCATTTCATTAGCATACAATATTGTCTGAGTTCAAATATATGATATTTATTTGATTGTTTACAAGAACAATGGGACTGATGAGGCTGATTCAATGAATTCAAAAAAATATCAGATCCAGAGCTATGGACAAAAGCTGACACTTTCTGTTAAGTATAATTACACCATCTCAAAATTCAGATTCACACAGATAAATGGTTTAAAAATGGTGACTCCTCAGATAACCAAGTCTGATTTACAAACATGTGTCTAAGAGAGTCCCTTGAAAAGGCAGAGGCTGGTTAGCTGGTCAACTACATTTCACAGAGTCCCTCACAGTTAAATGGGCCACATAACATATTTCCAGCCAATAGCATAGGAATGGAAAGATGGGCACAGCGCCCCCGTCACACACCTCTGACACACAATTCTCTATGTTTTTTGCTCTTGTGCTAGTTCAATAAACAGGGACCCAGACAACCTGGAAGTCCCAGATGAGATATTGTGGAGCCACAAGATGGAAGGAGCCTGGGTCTCCATACCTCTGCTTGAAGGAGAGCTGGCCAGCATTCAGAAACACCCATTAGGCTATATTCTTCTAGTGTACTTGATCCATTATGTAATTTTTTAGAGCAACTAGCACTACCTAATTACCTGTCAACACAACTTAACTTTTTAGGGCTCTCAAATGCACATCTCAAAATGCAATCTATGATATGTGTTGTTTTTACTGGAGCTTTTGAAATAGTTTTTATGTTTTCCAGAATGAAATGTGAATAAAATAAATGTGATACTCCTGAAACTCCTTTATGAGGCCCCAAGTCTTTATAAAATGTATCTGAAAATCACTAGGCCAGCACTAGATGCTTTCAAAGATCCTTTCTGGAGCCAACATATTATTGTTGATTTGTACTGGTCTTCATAAAGAGGAAATAAACTCCTTTTGCCTCTGAAATAAAATAGCATCTAAGAAACGCCATGGGATACCCATGGTATTTCTAACTTAATTGTTGCATATTTGGCAAGGGGAGGTTCTTCTTTAGAGGACTTTTGTTCCAGGATCTTATTTCTTTTAGATGAAGTAACAGTCTTGCTAAAAATGTTCTGAACATTCTGTCAAGCAATGACATAAGTTGTCTGGGAGGTCCTTCAAAGCAAAGTCAAAATTAGAGCAATTTTTTCATGGGTTCTATTTATATGCAAACACATTAATAAATGGCACTTTGATAAATCTCACAATTACTAACCAGAACAAAAACAAGCAAGGCCATTTTCTTCTGCTGTGGTCTTCTTTAGGAACCATGATCCTCAGAAGCCAAAGGATGACCACAATGACCTCTGCAATGTGCAGTCACCATAGTAAATGAATGACAGTCCCAGGCACAGATCAGAAATTCCCCAAGCCACAAGGAAACTCAGCCTTCACCTGCGGGCAGGACTACCCCAAGAACTTTTTCTAGGCACATAGGAGGGCCAGTCTCTGGAGGAGACAAAGAGAAAATAGCAATGTGGAAAACCTTGACATTTCCCAGATTCTAAATTTATCTTAACTTAGTAATGTTCACCTCTGGGGACAGGAGTATGCTATCAATCTTCAGGGAGTTTAAGAGCCCAAAGAGCCAAATATCATCACTGCCTGCCAAGTTTGAGAGCCTTGAAGAGAGGTTCTAGCTAAAAGGATAAGGAAGAGATTCACTTTGGATCTAGGCATCCCCAAGTTTGAATGCAATGCTTCGCATGCTGCCATGTGACCTTAGCGAAGTTATGTAACAACCCTGAGCCAGCCAGCAGATTCTAGTGTGAAAATGGCAACTAGAGAGGATCTCAGGGTCCAGTCTTATCCAGCCCTGAGACTTCATGCCCAGCTACAGGCCTCTGATCCCCACTCAGCTTCACTTTTTCCCATGGTTCTAAGGCACCCCGCTAAATGCTGAACCTTCCAGAAGGGGAGGGTGCTCTGTCCCTGCAAACCAGAGGCTCCAAAGCCACTGCGTCCTTGCCCAAGTTATGTGGTAGAAGAGGAGAGGTTGTTTTCCTTTTCTTTTCTTTCTTTTTTTCTCTTTTCTTTCTTTCTTTTTTTTTTTTTTTTTTTTTTTTTTTTTGCAAAACACTTGAGAAGCTTGGGGAAAAGAATCCCTGTGAGCCCCTCCAAAGATGTAACTTGATACGGCCTCCCAGCTTGGCCAGGCCTGCCAGTGTCAAGCTGGAGACCACAAAGAGAAGGAGAGTTTCCGCACAAAGGAGGCATGGGTCTCTGTGTATAGATGATCCAAGGGTGAACCAAAATAAACCTGTCATAGTCTGAATGCTGGGACAGGCAAAACTACCTCCCAGTACAGAAGGCCTCTCACCTCCTGGACCAGACTGGAGGTTGGAGCTTGGAGAAAGAGTATAAAATGGCTCATATCCACTCTCCATCACATGGATATGGCCTTTGCCAAAATGCCAGACAGCAATGTGGGATGGTTAACAGGTTGATTTTCTATCTGGCCTGCCTTATCCATCCTATTTCATCATGCCTAAGTCCCAAAGTCTGACAATAGAAAAAAATAACTTACTGCACTCTCCTTCCAGAGGGACTATATCCCTATTCTATTTCTGAGGATAATCCTCATACCAGACTCTGTTTCTTTTCTCTTAAGAGCCCCACCTGCCCCTAAGCCTCAGTTGCTTGCCAGCCAAAAGAGTCTCCGCTGCTACTACTGCCCCTCCCCCATCTTCAAAAACTGCCAGCTGACTCAGCGTCTCCACAGAGCAGGAGCTGGGTACCCACTGACCTCCAGCACACCTGCTCTGAGGTGAAAGTTCTGGTGGTTTCAGAGCCTCAGCCACTCTAGCACCCAGCTTTGACCCAGCTGGATTCATGGAGCTTCTGCCTTTCCCAGCAGCTGC
The DNA here is from genome assembly GCF_020171115.1 of Neogale vison. Lineage (NCBI taxonomy): Eukaryota > Metazoa > Chordata > Mammalia > Carnivora > Mustelidae > Neogale > Neogale vison. The sequence continues at coordinate 28,180,006 of NC_058093.1, forward strand.
CAAAACGGGTCAACTCTGAATCATGAGAGGCAAACAGTACAAGGATCTAGCTGATAAATTCTTCTCACGACTCTCCAGAGTCGAGTGTCCAAAGGACTGTTCCAAGATATTTCAACATTATTCCTTCCACTCGCTCCAGAGGGATTTCCCATTTACCCAAATGACTTGCCGTGTGTCTTCTTGGAAGGCTGTGGCCAACTCCATAAAGTACCACTTTGGATTTTTCTTTCCCTCCTTCTGTGGCTCCCTTCTGTATCCCTCACTCTTGCTGCCCTCAGATTGTACTCTCCATAAAAAAAAAAATTAAAAAAAATTAAAAAAAAAAAATTAGCATGTTGGCCTCAGGCTCTGTGTGCTAAAGAATGTAGCCTAAAACAGCATTCATTATCCTTACTCTCTCCCCAGCTGGAGGTATTAATTTAAGCAAGCCACCCTCACCCCTCACTCCCACCCACTTAGCTCTTCTAGCCCCTCCCTCTCCCAACCATGTACCTCCCAAAAGGAAGTAGTGTAGTATACCTTTCCAATGGTAACACCAACGACTTATATTCACTTTTTTTTTTCACTTCATGTGTTTTTTTGGTTTTATCCCTTGAATTTGTGGTTTTAGGATGCCCTTAGTCAATTTATCAAAAATAAGCTATAAATCCATGTCCATGCCTTCCCCAGGATCTAGAAAGAAAGAAAATCCTATTCATTTGTGCAGCAAAGAAGACCCACAGCAACAGTTTCTAATGTCAGAGTTCACCCTGGAGTAGCGTTTCCCAAAGTCCCATCTACAGAACACTGGTTGGGTGGGGTATTACAAGTAGATGGCTTATTCTCAAATATGCTTAGGTGCCTGAGGGTTAAACAAAATGGAATTGTCTCCCTGGCCTTACAGGTTATATGAGGGTTTACTATAGTATTGCATGTTGTTCCTCTCCAGGAAACGAGTTTGTGGCATTTTCGGAATTTCCTGGAACACACCCTTTTCTTCCTGAGCATCTCATAGGATTGATGCTACACGAAATACTCAATTCCTATGCTTACAGATGTGGCAAAAATTCTAGATGAACCAGCTCCTGGGAAGAAGTCTCTCCAGTTACAGGATCTTTGGGTCCCTGCTGAAAAATACTACGGCTATCTAGATTCAATCTTATTCTACTAGCTAGAGACCTATAGAACTAAGAAAAGCCAAGATTAACCACCCAGAACTAATTCTAGGCAAAGCGTACTTCCTTCTTCCTATTCTCCATCCACAGAATGATTTGTATTCATGATTCACCAACTTCTTTTCCACATAAGGCTAAAGCTACTCCCCCCATTCCACTTATAACCACTGTCAACCTGACTCTTCAAATCCCAACAGAAAGAAGAAACCAAGGTACAACTCATCTTCCAAACCTGCCTATCGCCACACATGCCCCCACCCTGACTCACTCAAGTGAGGTCAGCAGTTACCAAGGGTTCAAGGCATCGTGTGTTCCTCCCCACCCAGGAGTGCTCTCTAAAGTCACTTTTCAGTTTTGAGGTACTGAAGTGCAACCAGAAAGTTTGCTGCGGTCAGTCCTGGGGGCTCAAGCTGCCATCACTACATAAAATCTTCGGAGTGAAGGCTTCAATAAGCAAAGCAGACTAATGCCTACTGTCCCTCTGGTAATAAGCAGCGGAAACGAGCTTTTGGGGAAAGCCAGTGTCCCACATAAATCTACATGTTAGCAGGTCTGCCTGCTGGAGCTGCTGAGCCGTGTAGGGGGCAGGCAGCATGGTGGGGCTGGGATGGATCATGGAGCTGGGAATGGTCTGTGGAGACCACCTAAACCAGCTTCTTCATTTTGCTCAGGGGAGAGAGAAGTCTGGACAAGTAAACTTGCTTGCCCAAGGCCACAGCATGCATTAGAGTTGAGCTAGTAGGAAAACTCCAGGTTAATCTTCCCAGAGCAAAATCGGGGGGCAGCTCAGGATCTAGGATCCTGAGGAGCTCCAGGGGAGCTTTTTTGCATAAAAGCCTCTCTCTGGGTCTTGAAGACATTAATGTGTGCCTCCCATGTCTGGGAAGACGGTGATATCAGCAATGGTGTGAGAATTGGAAAACAGAGATTATTCTGAATCTCTGTGCCTCTGTTTCCTCCGCTCTAAAGGCACAGCACGGAAATGGGAACATGGTGCTAACATGCTCGGGAGGATTTTGAAAAGCAATCTGTGTTCTAGATTCTCCCATCAAGAAAGGTAACTAAACCTGATTTAACAGTTTAATTAGAGGGACTCACCATTAGAATATAGAACAAAGAAGAGTGGAGGAAAAATAAAAATAAAAAGAACTGTGAGCTAAATTCCTCCCTGGTCTAACTAAGCAAAACACCCCTCCCCTCAACACTGGGAGACCTATAAAGCCTCCTCCTGGGCAGCAAAGACCCTTGCCCAAAGAGAAGGAAGAGCCTCTATTTTACAGCCTTTATATTTTAGTATAAATTCTCACTTAGCCATGCAGGGCATGGGGAAGACAGCACCATGAGTACAACCCAAGCCCCAGCTAATCGGACAGTTCTGAGGGGTCTCAAGGAGCCCCTCAGATTCCAGCACTCTGGAAACCCTGCCCTGTCTTCTGGCAGCTCTCCAAGGCCAGACACATGGGCTCTGCATGCAGTGTTCCACAAACAAGTCATGTGTGAAGGGGAATCCTGAGCCAGCGTAACCAAGAGCACCCCATGAAGAAGTATTCCAGAAGAATCCTTCTCAATGGTTAGCTCTTACTTCCTATCCTCCTGCGGGCCTGGCATTTAGATGTGTCTCTCATCTCCGGCTCTCAGGAAAAATACACCAGAAAAAAAAAGAAAAAAAATGCTCCCTGCCAATCCAGCATCCTCTCTGCTCAGTCCCCAGACTGTGTGAAGCACAAGACACACTGTGTCACTCTGAGAAAGCCCCCCCAACTCGGGACCTCACACCCTCTGCCTGTGTGACCAGGGGAAACCAAGGGCACCTTTGCCTAGTGTGCCTGCCGGCTCTGTGACTCGGGGACTCTATGATTTGATGGCAAATAAAACAGGACAGACTAACATCTCCCAAGAGTGCTTCCTCAGCCAAAACCTATGCACACTCTCAAACATAGCAAACAGTCCCTCTGCAAGGATCTTTTTTTTGACCCAGAAAATGTGACTCTGCAAAGCCTACATACATATGTCTATGATAACCCACCAATTGTGTGATGGCCCTTTGTCTCCCATGCCCCCGTCCAGAAAAGCCCAGAAGAACAAGTCTCCCCTGATCTCTCCAACCCTGGGCCAAATGTTTCTTTGTCAAGATTGTCCAAAAAAGGGAAGAACTGAGCGTGTGGGATAGATTGGGGGGATGCCAGAAAGTGATCCAGACAGGGCAGAGACTTGGTTGCCTCACCTTCTTCCAGAGAGCAGGGACAGATGACCTCAAATTTCATCCCTCCTCTCTAAGGCCCCCAAATTCCTTTGCCCCACCTGAGCACTCTACTCCACCCACAAACTGGTAGACCATCGTCCCTCAACCAATCCTTCTCGCCAATCCCTGGGCCTTATTTGTGCTATGGGGAAGGGAAGCTGGCCAGAGTTGGTGGGAGCAAGATATCTCTCCTGATTTGCAAAATCTGGGATCCAAGACCTCAGCCAACCTAAGCATGGAAACTTAGAAAAAGAAGACTCAGATGTGGGGCTATGATTCAGCTTCCAGGATCAAGATAGTCTTCCTCAGGGAGAAACCCTCTCTGCAGGTACTAGGTCAGAGTGGTGATCCAGGGAAAGAAAATCCAAAACTGTACGAGTTTCTCAGCATACTTCCTGGAAACCTTCTAGAACATACTGTGAATTCCTGTTGGGTAATGTCACAATGGAGACAAGTTTTCATGTACTACACATACCTCCAGTGCAATTCATCACCCCTTGGATTCAAGAGGCTGAATGGAACCATAATTTATACCCTCTGAAGGCCTGGATACCTGTGGTTGGTTCCAAAAGAGATACCTAACCCCAGAGAATTTCCCAGGAGAGAACATCTACCCAGGCTAATTCTTAAGAAGAAAAATCACAAACCAGAGTTTCTTAGGGCTAAAGACAACCAGAAACTACCTAGATTCTCTCTTAGGGTCCCCCAACAAGAGCCACAACTAAAAGATCCCCAGGAAGTTGACCGATAGTTAATTTGAAATGCCTAAGAGATTGGTAACTCAGGCTGGGGGAAGCTCTACACAAAAGCCCTACACTTCTATGGCCACCAAAACCTACTTTCTCATATCCTCCAAAGCCCTTCTTAGTTTCCTAGTGTCCAAGGAATTAATTCTAAATTCCTGGCACTTGATTGAAAGACCTCTAGGACCTATACCCAGTCTACAGTTTGAAACTGAGTTCTCTTTGAGCCTATTCATGCATCCCGTGCCCAGGCCATACCAGTCTGATCATTAGTCCCCAAGCAAAATCTATACTTGGGCCCATGCTCTTCTCCTCACCTGCTACACAAGCAGCAACACTCCCACCACCCATCTGCTCTGCTCTTTTCTAAGCAGCCAGCTCAATTGTCCTGTGTTCCATAAAGCATTCCACTCTAAGTCTGAATTCACAGCTCCTACTTTGTATTTCTATGGAGGAAACACCAACTTTGAGTGAGTCAGGGCAGCAGCTCATTCATCAATTTCTTCATACATATCTACTGAGCCTCTAGAGTATTCTAAGCCTCCCAGCACTTTGCTAAGAACTGTCACTCTACAAAACTGAGTAAGACACTGTTGGATCTTTGGGCAGCTTATGGTCTAACAGGAGAGTTGAAGGAGAAGACTCAGATTACACCATAACATGACCACTCTGGGGGCATGCAGATATCATGTGGGGATAGAACAGACACGGGCCAGCTGAAGCACATGCTCAACAAATAAAATTTGTTCAGACCCAAGTGCCACTGAAGAAATCACAGAGACCACCAGAAAGGGTCTTGGGAATTATGTGTGGAAGGAACCACACTAGTTAGAGATAAACCCAATAGAAATGGTGATTCCTTTCCTCCAGGGAGATCTTGGGGGTGCTCATGGCATCTCCATCCACAAGCCTTCCTGGATGAAATTGATGGGGCTTCCTCAGGGTGTAGGGGGAAACGATCAATGTAAATTAAGGACCTACTTCCCCAAGTTCAACTCAACTCAATTACATTCCACAAACATTTCCAGGATCCTACTAAGAGGCCCTGTGAAATCATTCCTTCATGAAACCAAGCTCAAACATTGAAGATGGGCCTCAGTACCAGAAAGCCATAGTTATTCCCAGACAGGCTAGGAAACCTGTTCCTAGAAACTTCTTTAGCCCAGTGCCCATGGCTTTCTGAGTCTCAGTTTCCCACACAAGACTATTAACTCTGAGAAGGCAGAGACTCATTAGCCTGATTCATTGGCTTTCACATTTTCAACCCTAGAACTCCAAGTTTAAATGAACTCTTACTTGGGGGCATGACTGAGTAAAATGGAGCAAGGAGAGCTTGTACCAGTGTCCTGGGGCTGCTGGAATGAATCTCCAAAACCTTTTTGGCTTACAACAACATAATTGCATTATTTTACAGCTACCAAAGGTAGAAGTCCAACACAGATCTCTCTGGACTAAGATCAAGGTGTCAAGGTAACTGTGTTGCTTCCTGGAGGCTCTGGGGGAGAGTCCTTTTCCTTGCCTTTTCCAGCTTCCACAGGTGATACTTGTGGCCCCCTTTCTCAGTCTGCACAGCCAGCATCATTGAAGCTCTTGAGTGTTTCCTCCAAAAGGACATATTCTTCTCTGACCCTCCTCTTCTGACTCTCTCTTCCACTTGTAAGGACCCTTGCGATTACACTGGGCCCACTCAGATAATCCATTCTCCCTATTTTAAGGTCAGCCAATTAATAACCCAAATTCCATCTACAACTTTAATTCCCCTTTGCCATATAACACAAACTATCCATGGGTTCCAGAGATTTGGTGTGGGCATCTTGGGGGGGGCATTATTTTCCCCTCTCACAGAGCCCAATCCACCCCCAGTCAGGAGTACAGATTATAATACAACTGGGATTACCATCACAAAAGACTAAGTTGGCTGTGTGTAGCCTCTGCAGGGGTCAAACCTGGCTCTTCAGCCCACCACGCACAATGACACACAGCTCCCAGCTGCCTCTTGCTGGCACACCTCAGGCCTCATCCTTTCCCTGGAAGGCCAGCTTGCCAGGAGTGTGAGGAGAGAAGGGTGGAAGAACCTAAAGGGGACCAGAAAGGAGATCTGTGATAGAATGACACCTGCAGAGAAGAAAGGTCTGTGGGAGAAAGCACATTTTAGAGGTGACCTCTTCACCTCGACAGTTGCTTTCTTATCACATCAGGCTGTTTGAAGGCAGGATCTGTGTTGTATTCACTTCCGGGTCCCTTTTCTTTCACTGGCCAAAGCATCAAGCTTGTATCACAGCAGGCAGATCAGAGTCATCACAGAACCAGCCCCTTCAGGGGGCAGCCCTCAACCAACAACAGACTAGAGCTAATGGGTAAGCAGGCCAGCTTCTTTGCCCTTTTTTGCCCTCTGTCCTTTATCCCTCTTTGTCATCTGAAGGCATGGTCTACACTGTCGTCCAGGTCTATACATCTACATGAAATTGACTGGGTCCAGTTGCCTGCAGCAGTAACCTACTGATGAATGCAACTAGGTGACCAGCCTCTCCCAGTTTTCCCGAGACTTTCTCTGTTTAGCCTGGGAAGTCCCATGCCCCAGGGACCACCTCAGTCCCTGGCAAAGAGGATAGTTGGTCACCCGAAACCCAACCTACTCACTAACACAGCTTTCTTCTTTGCCTTCCCCAACTCATTTTCACACTCCTCCTTGGTGCTTCCCGGTCTCACCTCCCAAATAAAGGACTTCTGCCAAAATCCTTACCTCAGGCCCTGCTTCTGGGAATAGTCAAGCCAAGAAAGGCCCACAAACTAACGAGCAGGGCTGGTGTACTGTGGCCACGCATGTCAGACACCCCCAAGCTCCAGGGGGCACCATCACATAGACTGTAATGAAAATGATCTCCCTGGCAGAGTGCATTTTGGAGGCTCTTACAACAGCTGGTATCTCTGGCTGGACCTCCTGTCAGGTTGTTCTAGGATGAAATTCTCTTTTGCCCCATCTCCCACCACACGGGAAAGAGACACATATTACCACAGGAAATCTTCCCATAAAGACAGAGCAGTTTTAATCCTCCACTGCCCTTATCCCCCTCACCCCAGCCCTGCCCTGCCCTTTTCCAGATGTTCCCATTTAGTCATGGTGGGAGCCGAGCTGCAGACGAACAGCGTGACTGGGCCTGAACACCCTTCACCATCGATTGAGCTGTGGCAGCTGGGCTTGCCCCCAGATGGGGAGAGCTCTGTGCAGACGGTGATTATGTCTGGGAACAGAGAGCCTTGGGGACTGGCAGGCATGGCTGGTGTCTCTTCCATTCCCACTGCACTTCAATTAGCAGCCCTGAAAATGAGGAAGGGCTCTCTGAGCTCTGACATGCCTCCCACAGACACCGGCTTGGCCTCACCTGGGGAGACAGCTTGCCCCCAGGGATGGAAAGCAACTCTAGCAGTGGACATCTGGATCCCCCTAATGAGGCCAGCCCAGGATGGGAGCTCAGCTAATTACTCAAATAGGCCGTGATGTCTGGATTCCAGCTGCTACGTCTAGCAGCCCTGTTCAGATGTCTTGAGTTTACTGTAAGGTTGGGACTAAGAGACCCTTAGGAATGGGGGATGTTAGCTGGGGCTCATGCTGAAGCAATTAAGGGGACATTTGTTGTAGGTGAAGAATGGTGGAACAGTAAAATAAAAATATCACAACTTGCTGACATCTTACCAGGAAATGCATAGTCCCCAGCCAAGATGGGCCATTCCAGAAACACAGAGCGTGTGGTGTATGATTAAAGAGAAAGGGAGGGGAGACTAGGAAATGTCCTTGGGCCTGAACTGGGACCCTGGGTCCTCCAGATGAGAATTGGCCAGATCATGTCTCATCTCATGCAGCCTGAAAAACAAGGAATCTGCTTATCTGCCCTGCGTCCAGACCAGATTACACTGAAGTCCATGAAGGTTAAGCTCAGGGCTCTTGCTTCTAAGGCCAGTTTCAAGGTCCTGGAAAGAGTCCTAGAGATGGTTTAAATGGTAGAGTTTCATTTTTTTTTCTTTTTCTTCTGAGCAAAATTTGCAAAAGAAGGATATATGAATCATAATCAATTAAGAGCACTGTTTCTTTCCATTCTGACTTTCCCACAGCCACACATCCTCTAATGGCAGGTGGTATTGGTATGGGGGGGATTTAGCTAAAAGAGTTGATTTAGGGTAAATTTAGTTTGGGTTTAGTGGGATAGTTTTATGTAGTTTTCACAGTTTCTTCTCTTCAGCTGTCCTGTTGTAGAATGGCTTCCAGAAACACTCCTATTTACACACTCGACTGATTCACCCAGTGTCATGGCATACAGGTGCCAGGCCAGAGAGCCTATGATGACATAAATGTATCTTATGGCATTAGAAATGGAAGTATTTGCATAAAGTAGAAGAATTCAGATTTGAAATGTAAGGAGCCAGAAGCCAGGCTGTAGAAAATTATTCTATCATCAAAAGCATAGAATTATACATGGAAAATCCAGTTCTCATTAGTCCCTAAGCAAAATGGAAGAGTTGTTTTTACCAGGAGTACTCTTAATAATTCCACATTCACAATTATAAACATCTTATGCAGTAAGGATTAGTTTTCATAGATTTCCACAAGAAATCAAGAGATTACTCCAGTAAGTGAATTACACCAAATTTTTGGTGGTTCCAAAAGCACCAATTCATCAACAGAGATAAATTTGAAATAGGAGTAAGGACTAGACTCTTGGATTGTTAGGTTGTTCAATTTTAAAGGAGAAGAAAATTATATAAGCATATTGGAAAAAAGAGTTTAATCTCTTGCTAATTCTCTTGGCACTAAAAAAATAACAAAACTCATAAGATGCTACTACAAAAATACCATGAAAGGGAAATTGGTTAATGAGCACAATCAATTCAAGAGGCATTTAAAATTAGTCACTGCTCGAAAAAACTTGATCAATACCAAAAACAAGAACAAAACAACAACGCAATTGAAAAATGGGCAGAATACTTGAATAGACATGTCTCCAAAAAAAGATAATACAGATGGCAAATAAGCACATGAAAAGATGCTTGATATCACTCATCATTAGAGAAAAACAAATCCAAACCATGCTGAGACATCACCTCATTCCCACAGAATGACTACTATCAAATAAGTAAATAAATAATACGTATCATCAAGGATGTGGAAAAACTGGAAATGCAAAGTGATATAACTGCTGTGAAAAAAATCAGATTACAAATGGTGGTTTCTCAAAAAATTTAAAATAAATTAACATATTATCTAGCAATTCCACTCCCGGGTATATGCACAAAAGAACTGAAAGCAGGGTCTCAAAGAGATATTTGGACACCCACATTCATAGCAGCTTTATTCACAATAGCCAATGGGTAGAGGCAACCCTACTGTCTGCCAGTGGGTGAATAAGTGAACAAAAGGTGGTCTCTACATACAATGGAATATCTTTCAGCCTTAGAAGGGGAAAGAAATTCTGACACATCCCACAACATACATGAAACTTGAGGATATTATATTAAGTGAAATAAGCCAGTCACAAAAATACATACTGTATGATTTCACTTACATAAGGTACCAGGAATACTCAGATTCATAAAGACAGAAAGTAGAATGATGGTTACCAGGGGCTGAGAGGAAGGGGAAAGGGGAGTTGTAATTTAATGGATATAGAGTTTCAGTTTTGCAAGCTGAAAAATGTTCTGAAATTGGTTGCACAATAAGGTGATTGTACTTATCGCTATTGAATGGTACACTTAAAAATGGCTAAGATGGTAAGTTTTATGTTGTGTGTATTTTATCACAAGTAGAATTTTTAAATCTCAACAAAGAAAGAAAACTTGTAATGCCTTAAATCTTATAGCTCATGTAAGAGAGAGAAGTGACTGGCATGTTCCCACATTTAGGATTTAAAAACCCTAAAATTCACATGACATCACCAATAATAAGTTATAAAACAGACAAAAAATGTACAAATGATCAATAAATAAAAAGCTAATTGTAATCAACACAAAAAAGCTTAAGTTATCTTTGTATTCTTGTTGTAGAGAATATTACCATGGGTAATATGAGCCTGGGTGGCTCAGTCAGTTAAGTGTCCGACTCTTGATCTTAGCTCAGGTCTTGATCTCAAGGTTGAGTTCAAGGCCTGTGTTGGGCTCCACACTGGGCATAGAGCCCATTAAAAAAAAAGAAAGAAATAAAAGAAAAGAAAATATTACCAAATTGTAACATATTTTAGAAAAACAATGGAAAAGTATACATTCAACAATGTAGAAAAAAGCATCATGGCATGGGTGGTCTGATAATTAATAAAGTTATAAATGTTTTTTTCTGGATACCATGGTACTTATGGTATTCTGTAAGCATTTTTGAATTTGCAGTGTGTTTTGATTTCTTTTCTCATTCTAAGTAAATGTTCACTTGTGTACAGAATTTTGTATTATTTTCCTCAAAGCATGCTCCCCAAATTGTGCAAGCATAAGACCCCATAGAATCTGTATATGCCCTTCCTTATGCCCATCCCTTAACACAACAGTACTCTTGGGGAAACTTGAAATTAGGTCCCTACTGGGAACAACATGGCTCTGTCACTCTGTCTGCATGATCTTGAGTTTGTCCTGTCACAGCCTGAGCCTCAGTTCTCTATCTTAAAATGGGGGAAAATTCCTTGACATTCCCTACTTCCCAAAGTGAGACTCAGATCTATAAGAAATCACCATAAAACCAAAAGCACCCTAGAAATGGTCCTGAAAGAAAGAATGAACCAGTGTTTCTCCAAGGGTATACTTCATTTATCTGAATTTTTTCAAGGTGCTTTGTCCCATTGGACTTCCCATCTATGTTTGGGAGTAAGGCTTGGCATGGGATGGCAAAGGCCACAGGAGAAAACTGAATACAAGGAAAATGTGAAGGGAATCCAGGCTTACTTGGATCCATTGAATGAAGAGATGCCATTTCGGATCTATGACAGGGAAGTTGGTGGCATACTTGTCTAGAGAAGCATCCAAAGAAGATCTAATTAAAACTAATTAAGCCAAAACACAACTCTCCAAGATGTCAAAGCAGTAGAACATGGACCCAGTAATTGGTTTCAGGGCTCTAGTGTAATATGAGACAATGACCCTCAGAATAAAAGGAAAAAGTAGAGGGAAATTCATTCCTTCAAGACCATTAGACTGGATATAGGAAATAAGAACAAAAGTTGAATAAGGGTGATTCTTAGATTTTAGGCTCAGGCAACAAGATTGAGGGAGATGCTATTTACTGAGATCAGAAGGCTGAGGAAGAAACAGGGTGGAGAGGACACAGAGTTCCTTTCTCTACAAGTTAAAGTTGAGAAATTTATAAGACATTCAGATAGAGATGCCAAGTAGGCTGTCAGTTATATAAATCCGGAGCTCAGAGAAAAAGTCTAGTTTCAGATTATAAGTTTGGGAGTTATCAGTATAATGATGGCAATTAAATCATGAGAATGGATTAGATCATCTGAGAAAAGACAAAAGAGGGGATGGAGGGGAGGAGAAACTAGAATGAAAGAACCGAAGCATTTAGATGTCAAGTGAAGGGCACTGGGGCGGTTCAGTTAAGAGTCTGCCTTTGGATCAGGTCATAATACTGGGGTCCTGGGATCAAGCCCCTTGTCAGGCTCCCTGCTCAGTGGGGAGCTTTCTTCTCCCTCTCCCTCTTCCCCTCCCCATGTTTGTGCTCTCTCTCTCTCTCTCTCTCTTTCTCTGTCAAATAAATAAATAAGTAAATCTTAGATGTCAAGTGAAGAAGCCAATAAAGCAGAAGTGGCTGGGAAGACGGAGAAGAACCAGGAAAGAGCATGCCATCTTTGAATCTAGGAGAAGAAAATGATTAAGAAAGAAGAAAGTGCCCCACTATGCCTAATGCTACTGAGATATAAATCTAATTTACTGCCTTTCTGTTATCAGATGACCTTTGGGACTACTGTCCAACAATACTGTCTGACCTCCTGGTCAGGGTCAAAGGAAGTTCTCCTAGTGTTGGCAGGAAAGTTGGTCAGGAAGGTTTTTCTGACTCCAGCTGAATAGGAAGTCGCAGAGCTGTCCAGAGAGTGGACAGCACAGATGCATTTATCCTCAGGTAGACAAGAGACCAGTCAAGTTTTAGCAAAGAAGATCTAGCAGATCTGCCCTAGAATGGCTCTCAGTGTCAGTTAAGAGGGCCAGGAAGCGCCATCCAGGAACCCAACATCCATCATCAGCTGGTCTCAAGCAGAGAAAGTCCACTCAGATCAGTAATTAGAGAAATGAACAAAAATTCAGTGGCCAGGGACTTTCCTTTTACATTTACATTCTCTTCCTGCTGGCTAAGAAGACCAACACCACATCCACAAATTTTTGCACACGCCCCCCCCCACTGTCATCAACAAAAGGGGAATTACTCCATCCATGTTGCACCAACTCACACCAGCTCAGAATGCTGATCGTGGGCAACTCTTCCCACTCACGTTTCATGTTGGTAGCTTGAAATCAGCGATGGTGGGAGTATTTGCCCCACAGAAATCACCAAATATTACTAATTAGGGCTTTCCCCATCATTCCCGGAGAGCCTATTGTTAAATATTTCCAGCACACTGGCCAAGAGTGTTCTGCAAGATAACATTGCATGCCAAGAAAGAAAAAAATTTCAAGTCAAAGACTTTAGGCGGAACACGTCCTGCCTCTCTTGGAGATTTGTGTGCACATTAGAACATTACAGTGTTTCTCTAAAGAAATCTCTTCAACTTTTTTTTTTTAATAACAAAGAGTTTTCCAAACATAGTAACCTGTAGAATCCTTTTTTGGAGAGTGTGTATTACTGTCATCCAAAGTTCATGCTGCTTTGGATTTTTCTTTTTAAATAAAACTAAGTTGTTAGCATTGACGTGGAGATAGAAATTGGCCATAATACTTCTGCTATTCGTTCCCATGGCTATTTTGAGAGGTGTGTAGATGATGAATGTTTGTAGCCAATTCTTGTGACTGCTGAAAGACACTTATTATTTATGACCTGAGTTCTGGGTGGTGATTGCTGTCATTAATAATCATAGGATAGCCCCAAGGCTGGGGAGACGGCAGCTCTGGAGTCTCTCCACTTAGCCTGACATTCCTGTGATACAGGAGTTAGGGCTGTAAAGCTCAGAGCACTTGCTTAGTACCAGCACAGGGAGTGCTAGATTTCAAATTCTGGCCTCCGTCAAGAGCAGGCTCTTGGGGGCCCAGGACGGGGGTCTCACTCTAAATGTGGAAATCACCACAGGCTAATAGATTGAAGCAGGGAGCTCCTGGGGACTTGGGGGAACAGAACAACTGTGTTCATTAAGAGAGCCAGGAAGCAGCCGTGGGGGTCTTGTCTATCGACAACTTGGCAGGACACAAAGTATTTTACCAAAAGGAATCTCACAGCTGGAAGGAGCAGGTGCGGGCAGGGCTGAGCCAGTGCAAATGTTGGAGAGAGATTAAGGCAGGAAGGAAATTGGATTTTCCCAGGTTCCACAGGGGAGGAGTGCACTAGGAGGAGAAAAGTGGTGAGAGAAAGAGAGAGGAAGACTGAAATGGATTTAAGACTTGAAATAAATATCCTTAACCAGTGAAGGGGTTGTCGTTTTGCATTTTAACAATTTAACAGGCAAAAAGCCTTTAGCATTGACTGAATCCATGCCTTCGACAGAAAGGGAGATTATCAGTGACTAAAAAGGAAAAGCTATAACTAAACAGACAATTTTCACAACCTCCATTCCCCCAGGAGCAGGACCTGGTGCCAGGAAAAATACTTCTGTCTGCTTACCCTCCAGTGTTCCCATCCCTGGACAATGGGACTTACTCCCAGCGCTAGCCCTGCAACTCTGGATTGATGACTAGCAAATGACAGTTTGTCTCCTGGGGTGCAAAGAAGGCCAGTACCAGCAATGGACAAGCAGCAAGGCTTGCCTTCCAGACAAGGGTAAAGTGGAAGCTGGCCACATTTCCAGAAAGTTGTGGGCTTCTGCCCCTAATCACATTAGGTTCAACTTGGGGCCATGTTCCCTCCCCCACTTCCTCTTACTCCAACTGTTTGAAGTGGTGTTTTACTTCTCAAGATTTGATTCGCAAAACAAAATAAAATGAAACCACACATATAAACAAACAAACAAAAATGAGAAGTTCAACCAGATGTAATAGCACCATAAATCATATTTTAAAAACCAATGCAAGGTCATGAGATGTCAATAACAACAACAACAACAAAAAACAAACCTGTGTTCATTCCCAAAAAGACAGAGCGCCTCATCCCCACACTCACAGGTTGTACTGTGGCTAACACAGCCCTCACTGGGAAGTACCGAGGAGCCTGGGTCATCCTTTACCTAAGGGACATTAGACCCTTCGGATACATCACTGTGCAAGACTTTCAGAAGAGGGCGAATGTGCTTGCATTCAAGGACAATGGCAATTACATTGGAGAATTCTTGTTCTTATTCATATTCAATCTTTATTTTTTTATTGTGTTATGTTAGTCACCATACAGTACATCATTAGTTTTTTATGTAGTGCTCCAAGATTCTTGTTTACGTATAACACCAGTGCTCCATGCAATACGTGCCCTCCTTAATATTCACCACCAGGCTCAATCTTTAAATAGTGACTGACATTCTACAAAGTCAGTATCATTGTATTTGTATTTAGTTCTTAAAATAATCCCAGGAGTCAGGTGATATTCTGATCCTTGTTTTCCAGCTAAGAAACTGAGGCTCAGAGAGCTCAAGACAAGCCCAGCTCAGGTCACACAGCTGGTAAGCAGATCTGTGTGACTCTAAATCTCTTGCTCCTTCCTCCACCCCTCGCCATAATCCTCTGGAAGCAGGGATCGGAACACAGAAGTGTGGGCAGACGACTGCTTCATTGAAGCATGAGGAGGCGGTCTCCTTTCCTACCACCCCTCATGTTGGTTCTTGGTGCCCAGCAGACCCCCAGCTGCACCATTCCCTCTTCTCTACATAGAGAATGTAACTTCAACTCCCAAACCAGCTTTAGAGAACAGATTGCTGAATTTGCTGGAGGGACTTGAAATTGCAACAAATACTCAGCCTTGTCCTCTCCAGCACTCCTGCCAGAGAGTACAGGGTTCTTTAGTCTGAAAGGTGGAAGAAAAATTACTGGAAGGATCAAGGAGAGCATACCCAGCAATTATGTGTTGAGCTGAATATTCCCCCAAACAAGTCCACTGAACATATCACATCAAATAACTTGTTCTTTCAGGCATCGGGCCAATTTTTACACCTTTCTAATTTTTGTCTGGTATCTCCTCAGTCAGGACCCGAATGTGGCTCAGCAGCCCAATCAGAAAAGACATACATTCACATTCACCTGGGAGACCTGAGAGAGGGCCACATGTAGCCTTTGCCTCTTAGATCTCTCTTGATGCTGCCCTACTCTTCTGAGCCAGTTCCTGCATCCAGCCACTCCCTCAACCCAGAATCTTCAATGGTTCCTCACTGACTCTAGAATTAACTCCAAATTTATCTGCAAGGCATTTCACAACTCCATACCATCCAAACACTACTCATGCATACATATACTGGATAGATGGATGGATGGATGGATGGAGGGAGGGAGGGACAAATGGATCTAATACTCAGTTTCCAATTAGAACACTTCCTCTGCATCAGTGGGGAAGCAACAGTCTTCTGCGTGGGGGACAAACAAAGAAGCTTATCCCTTTTTCCTGCACATCCCTTCCCCAAACCAATACACCTTTATCACTATTGACATATAAGTCTCTATTGTTTTTATGGCTCATAATCCAACCCACCAGCCTAGAGGGGTCAGAGGATGGGCCACATCCTAAAATGTGGACTATTCTGAAGCCCCAGGTTCTAAGACTTCTAGAATTATGGACAATGGTGACTCAAGTAACTTCCTTCTAACATCTCCATTTCCTGGTTTGTGAAATTGAGGCCTTTAGATACAGATTAGATTTGGGAACTCAAAAGCCCCTCTTTGTTTGGGAATATGCAATATTCTCAGACATCACACATTTCGGGAATGCAGCTACTGAAAGATACTTAGAAAATCCCCCGAAGTATTTGCAAATGCAGTGTTCTTGAGTGTAGCCTACAGATCATGACCCCTGCTGAAGGTTACATGAGAGGATGAGGAAATGCAAACCATGCAACAACTAAAAGGGTTCCCAAGGGTGTCCAGGTAGGTAGTCAAGGTCAAGATCACCTCTGCTACCTACTACTGCTCCTGCAGCTGGGACCATGAATGGAAGCAATCTCAGCAACCAGAGAGACCCAGTCTTTCATCACTTCCCCTTGCCTTCCTTGACCCTTGGTATCTCTGGGACATAGCACACATTCTCGTCCAAGGTCAAATTAACCTAACATTTCTTTTTTGTCATTTTTAATCTCTTTAGTCATTCTAATGAAGACCTCTGGGGCCTATTACTGCTCCCTAGTGAGCAGGAACTGGATTTTTATTTCTTGTGAATTGTGGATGAGAGCTCTATTTGTTATTACATTTTATGAGCATACACTCCTTCCCAGATGATAGTTGCTTAATGGACAAGGGTTAAGAAGTAAGTGATTCTACAGATGCTCCTTTGCTTGCTCCTCAAACTTCTCCTCACCCACCCTCTGCCCTATAATGCTTCCATCTGTGAAATAAGAAGGACTCTCACATGACCTCTCAATCATCCTGAACTCAAAGGCAGCCTGTTCCCAGGCACAGTCCAGCTCTTCCCTAACAGACACATGAACACTGACAAAAAACAGAATACTACACCCTGGATCTAATGGAAGCTGGCCTAGAGGCTCCATGGGGCCAAGGATAGGGCATGGTGGGAAAGGTTAGGAAGCATAAGTCTGTATTCCATTAGGGCCTGTTTCGTGATTCCATGTGGCCTCAGATAAGTCCTGTCCCTCTCTAGGCCTGCTTTCCTAGGGTAAAGGAGGAAGAACTGACTTATTCCCACTATCAGTGAAAATTATAAAACACCTCTGAAAAACCTTCTTCCAGGAAATGAGAAAGAACATATGTAGAAAGGCATACAGAAGATCAAATTAAATGGAAAATACTCTGTTTGTGGGAAGATATCCATTGTCTCACCTTGATCTGCAAATTTAATGCAATCACCACTTTCAGGAAACTTGGCAAGGTGATTCTAAAGTTGATATGGAAGGACAAGTGCATAAGAACAACAGAGAAAATTTTGAGTAAATGAAAGCAAAGCACGCAAGAGGAAATTCTCCCCACTGGATAAAATAAGGATAGCCCTTGTCATTTTTAAAATGCAGTATTGGCTCAAAAATAAATGAATAGAGCAGTACAACAGAAGAGAAAACCTACAAATCAACTGTATGGTAGAAAGAAGAATGGACTTCCAAAGATACCTCCCCCTCCCACACCATGTCTTTATCTCCAGAGCACGTGACTATGTTGTATTAATTAGTATATTCATTTGCTAGAGCTGCCATGACGAAGCATCACAGACTAGGTGGCTTAAACAACAGAAACTTATGTCCTCACAGTTCTGGCGGCTGAAAGTTCAAGGTCAAATGCCAGCAAAGTTGATCTTCCCTAAGGTCTCTCTCTTTGGCCTACAGATGGCCACACCACTACTGCTTTTTACATTGTCTTTTCTTCCATATTCATGTGTCCTTCATGTCTCTTTGTATGTCCAAGTGGCCCCCTATAGACACCAAGCAGATTATATTAGGGCCCACCCCAGCAACCTCATTTAACCTTAATTACTCTCTAAAGACTCCATCTCCAGATACAATCATGTTCTGAAGTATTGAAGGTTGGAGCATCAACATATAAATTATGGGGAGATAAGATTCAGCCCCAACACATGGAAGAGGGACATTTGGGTTGCAAATGAGATAAATCTGCTGACCCTGAAAGAAGTGAGGAGATTATCCTGGATTATCTGGTTAGGCCCACTGTAATTACAAGAGTACCTAAAAGTGAAAGAGTGTCATGAGAGTCAGTTTCATGGTATCCAGTAAGAGAAAGACTTTACTGGCCATTGTTGACTTGATAAACGGTAGGAGCCATTGATCAAGGAATGTGAGCAGCTGGAAAGGGTATGGGAACAACTTCTCCCTAGACCCTCCAGATGGAATGCTGCCCTGCCAACACCTTGACTTTAGCCCCAAGAAAGCATTACAGATACTGATCTCTAGAATCAGGAGATACTAAATGTGTATTGTGTTAAGCCACGAAGATTGTGTAATTTGTCACAACAGCAAGAGGAAACTAATGCATCATGTATATGAAGAAAGTAAGACATGATAAAAGCATCATTTCAAATAGCTGGAAAAGGATAGATAATTAGCTCATCATCTGGTCAAAAAAATAAATAAAATATGATTTCTATGACGTCATTCACAAAAATAAAATCCAGATGTATTACAAACCTTAACAATATGCACATATATACACAATGGAATACTATGCAGCCATCAAAAGAAACGAAATCTTGCCATTTGCGACAACATGGATGGAACTAGAGCGTATCATGCTTAGCGAAATAAGTCAAGCAGAGAAAGACAACTATCATATGATCTCCCTGATATGAGGGAGTGGTGATGCAACATGGGGGCTTAAGTGGGTAGGAGAAGAATCCATGAAACAAGATGGGATAGGGAGGGAGACAAACCATAAGTGACTCTTAATCTCACGAAACAAACTGTGGGTTGCTGGGGGGAGGGGGGTTGGGAGAAGGGGGGAAGGTTATGGACATTGGGGAGGGTATGTGCTTTTGGGTAAATTGGAAGGGGAGATGAACCATGAGAGACTATGGACTTTGAAAAACAGTCTGAGGGGTTTGAAGTGGCGGGGGGGTGGGAGGTTGGGGTACCAGGTGGTGGGTATTATAGAGGGCACAGCTTGCATGGAGCACTGGGTGTGGTGAAAAAATAATGAATACTGTTTTTCTGAAAATAAATAAATTGGAAAAAAAAAATATGCACATGAGAGTACTGGAAGAAAATACGGGAGGATGTGTTTATGACTTGGGAGTAGGGAAGGGAAAATAAACAACAAAAATTAATAAAGTTTACAATATTAAAATATAAAACATTTGTTGCAAAAACACTATAAACAAAGTCAAAAGACAAGCAAAAAATGAGAGGAACATATTTCCAACATACATACTCTTTGAATTTTGTTGTCGTTTTTTCTTCTTGTCAGTGAGCCTGGATTACTTCACTAACTGAAAACAAAAAAGGAAAAAGAGGTGGAAAGAATCTTCTCTACTATCCTCTTCTTCCCAGGAATGGGATTGAAATAAATGAAGAACCTCCCTGAAAGCAAATTCACCATGGGAACACAAGGCTCTGTTTCATGAAATAAAAAATAATTATGATTTCTTAGGGCATTACCTCCTTCCCCACCATGTGTCTTCCCCACCTTCTCTGACTCCTCTTCCCTTCACATACCTATCGTGTGAGCTAAGCTCTGCCAGTATTCTTTAGGAAGACTGCTGCAAGTCCAACCAATCTAGGACTGTGGCTGGAACTAGCTGTTTAGTTCTTCTTTCCCCTTCCTCCTGGGCACACACTAGACTATATTTCCCCTAACGTTTCACTGGCAGGTAGATGTGCCCCCTGTGTTCTAACCAGTGGACTAGGGGCCCAGGTGTCACTTCCAGGCTGGGTGCATGAGAACCTCACATACTCCATGGTCTTTCTTCTCTTGCTGGCTTGATACAGATGAGTATGCAAACTTGATGCCATATAAAGGAAGACACTTTGGTCCCCGAATCACTCAGGGACCAGCAAGAGAATCACCCAGGGATCAGAAATACCTGTACTGGACTTATGAGAGCTAGAAAAAAAATTATATTGTATTTGAGCTAAAAAAACACTTTTGAGTTTGTGTTTGTTTCAGTATCTGGTGTTACATTAACTAACTCAGAATCCAACCTGACTTCTTTTGGCAAATATCTTAGTATGGCATCTCCTCAATGGCTCAAGTGAGCCTAAGAATTGTTTGGGTTAAATTACCTCTGGTAGTGGACACCTGGGTGGCTCAGTTGGCTAAGTAGCTGCCTTCAGCTCAGGTCAAGATCCTGGAGTCCTAGGATGGAGTCCCACATCAGGATTCCTGCTCAGAGGGGAGTCTGCTTCTCACTCAAACTCTCCCCCTTCTTGTGCTTTCTCTCGCTCTCAAATAAATAAAATCTTTTTTTTTTTTTAATTTACCTCTGGAAAAATCAGACCAGTTGTTTTGACTCATGACTGGGCCTGATTTACTCCAATACTCTCTTGGAGATGCTTGGTTTCCAGTTATCAGTGGCACCAACAACGCAGAAAGAGCAAAAAAGATGACTTTTGTCTTCCTCCACCCAACACCCTTGCCCTCCCTACCTCTTGCCACACCCAGATAAGAAGCAAACATGCCCCTGCCTCCTGCTGGCATTCAGTAGACCTCTTACCCAGAACTATGAACTGGAGATAGGAGGACCCCATGTTTTGTCTCCTGTGTCACGATGTCATAGTTTGACCAGCCACATACTAGACACCACCTCCACCCCAAGAAAGTTTGGGTAAGCCACAGAAGTGAATTCCCTACTACTGCCCTCTGACACCCCTTCCAAGTAGCCACTCTATTCACCCACTCTCTCTGATCCAGCTTCTACACCAGAACAAAGGCACAAATCTTGGAGAGAGGGGCTGTTAGAAGAAGGGAGCTTCTTAAAGACCAGGCTTTGCTCATCTGTGTGTTCTCCATTCTGAGGCACATAGCTCAGAGGATACAAATATGGACTTGCATCTGATTATCCCTTCAGAGGATTTATATTTGCATCTATTCCCTTTGCCTTACACATGACAGACATTCAGTGAGCCTAGGGGGACTGGACCAGAATGGAATTGGATTGGGAGCCAGCTGCCAGCTGAAAGGTTGCCTCTTCTGAGAAGGCTTCTCCTATTACCCTGGGAAGATCTGGTTTTTATTGCCCCCTCTGCATTTCCACAGCTCTTACGTGATACTTCTGTGTAGCCCTTGCCATGTAAAATTGCATTTGCTCTGCATCTGTATCTGCCTTCCCAATATACTATGAACTCCCCAAATACAAAATATCTATGCCTTGTTCATTTTTGTGTCTGCAGGCCTGGTAAAAAGTAAGTATTCCAAAGATGAGTAAATAAATGAGTGAACAAACACTGGCTGAGGAAACAAACTTTCCACAAAAAACTAATGCTAAGCTCAAGTTCACTGCCCTAACCAAACAGTCCCTTCCACTGTTCTACAGATTTGGTCCTTAGAATGGTTTTCCTTCTGGTTGGCCAAAGTCTTTCTCCTGAAAAACCTCTCTGTGGGTTCTAGTTGTACCCACTGGAAAAGACACCTCTGAAATGTTCCTAACTCCTAGCAGAGATTCTAGAAGATGCCAAGGTACAGGGCCCTGGGCCATCTCCAATCTGTCACTTCCGATAAGTATGATACACAGCCAGGGAGTTCATTTCCTTGTCTCCAGCTAGGATTCTCAAATATACACCCTATTCCTTTCTGGAGAACATCCACAGGAAAGCAACCCAGCCCATTTCTCTGTTTGTCCTGGTGCTCAGTTCTAATTCAAATCCTTTTCATTGCAATCGCTGTTACTTCCCTCAGTGAAGAAAGAGTACTTTTGGTCCCTACACTACACAAAGTAACCAATTCCTCTCTTTTCCTCCTCCCCCACCACATGACCCTGGCAACCCAGCCTTCTCTTTTATGAGCTTATTCAGATGTTCTGAGTGAACAAAGGCTTTCCTTAAGCCCCCTTAGTGCCACATGTGGGTGAGCCCACAGCCTCCCAAGGGCCAAAGCATACAGGAAGTAGAGACTCTGTGCCTAGTGCCAGCACCTCCCAAGACATATCCCAAGGCCCCTATGCCCACCATGTCCCCACTTGGACAGCCACGTGTGGGAGCATCACCTCAGCAGGGGATGGAAGGACATGAGAACTAGCAGGTCCCTCCTGGCAGACCTATTGTGGACTCTAACCCTCCCCTGCTGACCAGCCCTGAGGAGCACTGGCCCCCATGCCGTGAGCTTAATTACTTTGCAAGAGGACATTTGTAACTGGACTTCCTCTTTGTTGCAGAGAAAGCTAGGAGTGGGCAAAAGAACAAAGGCAGGTCTTTGCAGAACACAAGTGAGGGAGAGCCCATGCTGCGAATCTGGGTCTGGGCCCATGAACAAGGGAGCTGAGGGCATGAGGACTTGGGAAGCATGAGGATGGGGCTCAAAGGGAACTAAACCCCCACCTGAGTGCTCGGGCAGCCCTGTCACTGGGCTTCCACAAGATTTAGCCATATCTGAACTAATTCATGGAACCAGAAAGGGACAAAATGCCTTGAGGTTGTCTCTCTCCTCTTCCCCTGATCCTGGAAAGCCATTCTCTTAAAACAGGTTCTCTTTCTGTTTGGGCAGAAGGCATGGAGTCACAGGGAGTGCAAAATTTGTGTTGTGCCCCTGATCAAGGGCCTGAAATATTGCTGTTAAACTATTTGTCATGATATCTAATCTAAATTCCTCCAGTTATTCAATGCTGAGTCTGCAGAGACTCAAAAACGCTAGTGGGGCATCCTTTAATGTATATAATGGGATCAATGGTTCTTCACCCCCTGATTCTCCCTCCTTACTTGTCTGGAGGAAAATTCCCTTGGCATAATAATTCTCTGAGCAATTCTCAGCACCAGTATTAACAAAGGAAATGTCTGTGTGTGATCAGTGTTCCACTCTGAGAAATCTGACCTAACACAACCTGCTTCTACAGAAGACCAAAGGGTTCCTCTGGCTGGCAGTGACCAAGACAGGTGGGGAGAGAGGCAGAGAGAAGACCCAGAACTAACTGGGGAAGAGGAAAGGTGAGGAGACAGCATAAAGGAACTCCAAGGTGCCCGTCCGAAATTAGAATCTATAGGCTGAAAACAACTCCATAGAACAGGTTACCTTTGCTGCTTCACTCTGTGTTTGTGTCCACCTGAAAGTATATGCTTCCTCTGATGAATTTAGCTGCTCTCCTTTCTGCAAGCTACAGTGTGTGCGCATGGGAATCACCTTCCAGTATATGTCAAGGTCACTTCCAAATCATCCTTTGACATTCTTTTCTCCAGAATGGCTCTTTCCCCCCTTTCTCCTCCCTCAGAAATTTGAAAGGGAGAGGAAAGGAAATTCATGAATTGAATATATAACACAAAGGAGGCAATGAGGGAAATACTTTCCATCCATATTTTCATTTTACCCTCCTAGCTAGCTGCAAAGGTAAATGTAAATTTATCATGAAAAGAGGATAACCTTTCTCAGATATGGAAACTGAGGCTGGAGAAATGAATTGAGTGGCCCTGGATCACTAAACTGTTAAGAGTCACTCATCAGGTTGAGCCCCGGATCTGTCAGACTCCAAGAATGGGATCTTCATGGCCCTTCCATCAGCTCTGAGTCTCTGTTACTAACCCTGACCCACTTGCATGCCCCCATATCCCATTAGCGCTGCTGTTGCTTCAAGCACCTGACCTAGATCTGAACACGGAGAGAAAACAGCATCATGTAGCCAAGTTGGAAGGCAGCAGATAACCCCTAGGTCTGGGTCAGACTCATGCATGACCCTGTGGAAGTGGAAGCTTCTAGGAGAAGATGAATATCTGAATACAATTATTATCCATGGCACACAAGGCTCAAGGGCAGGAAAGGGTCCTGACTCGCTAGTAGCTGAGCTTTTCTGGAAATCACAATGTGCAGCACTCAAGGCCCAGCTTCTGTAATTACCAAAGTGGTGTCAGGAAGATGGATTTCTCAAATGTGGTGAATTCTTGAATCTGTTTTCCTTTTTATTTTCTTATTTATTATTTTATATATATTATTTTATATTTTATTTATTTGAGAGAGAGAGTGAGCACACACAAGCAAAGTTGTGGGGAGGAGCAGAGAGGGAGGGAGAGGGACAGACTCTGCACTGAGCACAGAGCCCAATGTAGGGCTCCATCCCAGAACCCTGAGATCATGACTGAGCTTAAACTAAGAGTTAAACTCTTCAACTTCAGAGCCACCCACATGCCTCTCTGTTTTCCTCTTTAAGCCTGACTGTGAATCCTAGAAAGATCTCTGAATACAAGAAACACAACAGAGGCAACCACCAAGCTATAGAATCACAGAATATCATGGCTGGACAAAACTTCAGAGTTCATCTAACCAGACGCCCTTATTACACCTCTGGAAAACCACCTGTACCAAGTCTTTCCCCACTTGGCCAACGACAGACGGTTAACTCAACATTGAGACCCCCAAACTGCCATCCAACCTTCTTACCACTTCCCCATATATCCCAGTTCAAGTGATGTATTTAGGTGTCCTTCCAGCTTGGGGGTGCCATGGAGGCAGCAGAAGGCACTGTTATAGGAAACCATGAGAAAGGACAAGCACTCACCCCTATCTAAGAAGTCTGTGCCTGCCTCTTCCTATTACTGCCAGGCTTTCTTCCACATCAACACCTCCTCTTCCATGGGACCCAGGCAGAAATGATTTCTGTCCCCTTCCAGGACACTGACATCATAAATGCACAGCCTAAGCTCATATTTTGCCTAATTGCTTCTCATCTCAGCCAAAGGAGACAAAGAAGATTCTGTGTGCTAGGGCCATAGGGCTCAAAATGGCAGAGGGGTGAATTCAAGGATAGAGTTGGACTCTTGTAGTAATATGGGTAAGGCCAAGGTCTCTATCCAAGGCTCTGAGAAAATGCAGAACCATGGAGGAGAAGCCACCAAACTATAAGGAGTCTGTTTCTCTGTCTTCAGCCAGAGCCATATGACTAACTCCTAAGAGTTTTTTGACTCTATGCTCACTCTGGCTTCAGTTTCTTTTTTTTGTTTGTTTGTTTTAATCTCAAGAAGAAAAGGAACCAGAAGTTTATCTGGGAAAAGACTCTCTGAACCCACCTAGGGAAGGCTTAGACCACTTCACCAGACCGCCCTTTGCCTAGGAGACATTCCTGAAGCCTGACAACCAAGAGGAGCCTCCGAGCCCAGGGAGGAAGACGATCCTCCTGGTTCTGAGGGTGTCAGAGCCTGCAAGTTTGTCTGCTGCCCACTGGCTTCCATGTCAGGTTATAAAACTGCTGGCCAACCCACAGTTTCCCTAAACATGCTCAAAGATTATCTTACCATGGAGGGTTTTATCTGACACAGAGATCTTGCTGCGTTGCTCAGGAAAATATCCTAACAGCCACAAAAAGGTAAATCAAGACGCCAAATTCACGCCAGCCGGGGCCAGTAGCAACATGGCCTTTTGCCTGGCAGTTCTAGGACAGTTCGCAAATGTAAACACCTCTGCTCTTCCTCTTGTTTCCTCCCCCTTCTCTTTTTGTTTTCTTTCCTAAGGATTAAGAGATTTCATTTTCATTGTTCCATAGAAGGAATGGAAGGTCTTTCTGAGCCAACGCCAAGCACTGTGTGTTCCTTATGGTTTGGTTTGGAAATAACTTGAAACTCTCTGTCCCTTACCCGCCAACCATCCCACACCGCACCTACCCCCAGTCCCTCGGAGCCCTCCTATCAGAATCTCGTGAAGCTGCTCCAAAAGAAGCAAGCCTTTCTCCAACCTTCCCCAACCATGTAGAAGCCAGGGAAGGCCAGTGGAAACACTGCCACCCTATCTGAGACAGGGGTGCAGGCTGGTAAGGAAGAGGAGCCCGAGAGGGGGAGAGAGCTCTGTTAACAGTCTGTCTGGAAGTCCTGATGTCTCCACGCATGGATGAGACAGGGGCAGGGTCCCGGGCTAAGGCCTTAGACAGTCCCTCTCCTCTCTTGGGTCGCCGGTTTCTAGTAAGCTCTTGGAAGAAGCAAAGGTAGATATCGAGAGATGGGACAGAGGGAGGAAGAGGAGCAGGGTCCTGCCCGCTATATGCTCTAGTCATTCTCCATTTGCATGCCCTCACGCCACCCCACAACAAGTCCACTCTCCTCTCAGTCTTGGGCCCTGGAACCCCTGGAAACACTGTATCCATTGTCTTCCAGCACCCAGATGGGTTCAACCAAGCAGAACTCCAGAAGGCACCTGGAGAGTGGAAGAGCAGTGGTACCTTCTGGATCTAAATTTTTGACATATTCCTCCACTACTCCAATCATTCCCCGCCCCACCCCCAATCCCCCAGAGAGCCCAGCCTCCATGAGCCCAGCCCTCTCCAAGACTGGAAATACTGCTTCCTTCTGTTCATGCCTTAGAATGGTCACCGCTTCCTGCTGTTGCTGGTCTCTGGGTGCTTGTGTGCCCCTTAACATACCCCCACACTTTGTAAGCCACCCCCTCACTGAAGTCTTTTTTGAACCACCCAAGCTGAATGCTGTTTCTTGCCAGGACCCTGATTCCTGCATCTGGTATGTTCAAGGCAAGTGTGGAGGGTGAAAAGGAAAAGAAGGGAACTGTCAGCTCTGAAGAGGTCATGTGTGGTCCCCGGGGCCACCTGGGGACTTGTTACTATTGCAAATTTTGGGGCCCTACTGCAGACCTAGTGACTCAGAAACTCTAGAAGCGGGTCCTGCAATCTTCATTGTTATCAAAAGCTTATCTCAGCAACCTAGTTTAATACCTCCATCCTGACAGTCACCTCAGAGGCAGTCACCTCTGACACACAGGAAACATGGAAGCACACTGCTGTGACCCTTGGGAGCCAGTGACAGGAGACTTCCTCTTCTCTCTCTCGCTCTTTCTCTCTCTCTCTGTTCTCCTTATCCCCTATCCTATCGCGAGGGGAGGAGATGAGGAGACAGACCATCCAGATTGTCCACAGTCATGAAAACTGGGCTCCTGCCCCACTTGGTCATCCTAAGATGATCCTGTAGGGGACTTTTACCACTTGGGTGGTGGCTTGGGTTAAAGAGGTCCCTATGAGAGGACAGCCCTTTGCTGTACTGTGCAAAGGGGACAGAAGCTTTCTGCTGCCGTCAGGAGCTGGTGCTCAACATGCCTGCTACTCTCTCAGATTCTTTGCACGTAAACGCAGTCCAGACACTTTGTTCTCAAATGCATGAATCCACAGCACGTTGGCTGCAGATACTGTCTAACTGCTTTCTTCCAGCTGTGCCCAGCTGTGTCACATGGACTGAAACACTGTGCTTTTTCATCATCAGGAAAGTTTTCGTCCACTCTCTCTGCTCACATGTGGCCCATTCTGACCCTCCGTATGCCAGCTGCTCAGGAACTCATTCACATTGGCAATGGAAACACTCAGGCTCCGGGAGAAAGACAGACCTCGCCTGGAATCTGACTACCCATTGTGCCAGCTGTGTGCCCACAACCAGCTCCTTCATTTGGCATTCGTCTCCTTCATCTATAAAAGGGGAGTGATAATCTCTGTCTCTCGGGGTGGGGTACAGACTCACTGAGATGACACACGTGCAATGCTTTCGCATAAGAGGTGGCCCGTACTCAGGGTGGATAAAAACTTGGTTTCTCAACTCCTATTCCTGGGAGGCTATGAGCCTGTGTTTTCTATGGTGAGCAGAGCAGAACCTGGAGTCAAATGGCCTGTGTTTGTCCCAGCCCCGCCACTTATTCTCTATGTGTTTTGGGGCAATTTATTTAACCTCTGTGTACCTCGGTTTCCTCAACCACAAAATGAGGATGATAATAGTACCTACCTGACTGGATGATTTAATTCAGAGCATACATAAAATCTAGCACTTCTGTCTGCTCCGGAGGCAGCAGCTCTTATTCATTGCAAATAACATTACTATTATACATTCCAAGTGAAAGACTGAGAATCAAAGCTATCAGGGAGGGGTCAACAAACAGGGACAATGGGACAAAATATTTGAAATTAGGACCACATTCATGTGCCTCTTTGCATCTTGCTCATCCCCAGTGTCAGGGGTAGGGAGAACGGTGGAGTTTAATACACATCTCCAATAAGAGTTTAGGAAGACAGAAGCAAGGAGATCATCAGAGAGGGTGTGAAGAGTCTGAGAGTAGGAGGAAAATGGCCCGATGGGGCTGGTGGTAAAAGAAATAGCAAAGCTGAGCCAGACCCAAGGACTAGGTCTTTGAAAGGTCCTTGCCACAAAGTACTTCTCAGGGGCGAGTTTTTCCATTGCCTAGAGAAGAACCAGTCTGTTTTCCATCCCCACGTCTCTGCAGAATCCTCCACCACTACCCACTTTGTCCACACCCTTCCCTACCCTGTAAAGCTGTTCCTTCTTTTTTCTCCTTCCAATCCTGCAGGACTCCACTCCATTCCCACTTCCTCTGGGCCACTCCCTGGTGGATCCATCCCTCTCCTACCTCTTCTACCTCTGGAGACCCCCATGTGGGCTGTGGTCAACTCCATGCTACTTAGCACAAATTTGTCTGCATTCCTAGCCAGTATGCTGTGGTTTCACACATGCAAGTCTTTTTCCCCAAACCAGTCATAGGCTTCTCCATGAGGGGAAGGACCACATCTTCCACTGCTCCCAGGCCCAAGGCTCTAAAAGAAATTAGACCGAAAGGAAGCATAAAGGGTACGTTGAAAAGCTTTGAACAGCAAGGGACTTGCACCAAATCTTTCTACCCAGACTTCAGTGACCCTCGCCCCTGCATGCTTCCTTGTTCACAGGGTCCTGAGACAAATGAAAACATACAGGAAAAGTGGCAGAGTGTTCTTTCTCTCTCTTGGTGATTCACTGTCCTTGTATTGGCCTGAATCTTAATCCTACCCCCACAAAGCCCACGATTTCCCACTCCCCAAGATAACTCCAGTGCCCTGCTGCTCTCCTTCCTCCACCAACAGAACAGCAGTGGACAGAGGTGCCCCTCCATATGAGATGGCAGAATTGAAATATGGATCCTAGGTTGAAATATGGATCCAAAATATATATCTATAGGAATTAATAGACGATTCTAAATTTAAAATTTAAAAATTACTTACAGAAGCATGGCATGGTGAGAGTTGACTGCAACCTCAATATAAAATAATAAATATTACTAAGAAAATTAAAGCAACCTGGATACATCAATAAATACCTGATGTTCAAAACATTGGTGGTGATATTTCTGCTCTACTAAATGTATTAGTCAGACCAGAACTAGAACATCTGGGACTTTTTTTGTAGGGAAGGTACAGACCAGAGCCAGGGGAAGACAAGTTCAAAAAAAGCATTTATAAACCAAACCACAAGAATAATGCTGGAAGGAACTGAAAGCATTTAGCCTGGAGGGGGAAAAAAAAGGTCTCCTAGGGATATGATCCCTATCTTCAAATATTTGAAAAGTATTCATGTCAGAAAGAAACTACATATTCTATTACTCCAGAATAAGGGGAAGCAGATCTCAGTATGCGAAGTTCCTTTAGTGCTCTGAAAAGTATAATGGACTCCTTTGTGAGGTGGTGAGACCCCCACCACTGGAGATATTAAGGAGACATGGCTCCTTGCAGAAGCCTGTTGCTTTCTAAGCCTGAAATCTTTAGCTGAGTCCACCCTCCCCATTGAAATCATACCTATCATTCCAGAAGGGTTCCTATCTCCCTCACTGACACCTCCCTGTCTGGCCACCCACCCCAGACACTGTGATCCCTTGTTGCCACTTCAAAGACCTTCACGCATCCTTTACATGGTCTATTCTCCTTCAGTTTGTGTCCACTGCCTTTCTGATGCCCTTTATGTGCTCCTCAAGGACAGAGAACACTGCATCTTGCATCCCAGCATTAGGGTGTTCCCAAATCTGTTCAATTGTTTCAACCAAATGACTAGTACTCTCGCAGCTTCTCAGCCATCAGCACCCCCTCCGTTTTCTCTAACCTGGAGGAGTATCAGAATCACTGGGGACTCACTGAGACCTACAGAATCGGAACTTTCAGAAATGGGGCCTTGGAATCTACATAGTTTTAAAGGGGCTCGGGTGATTGTGATGAGTGGTTGGGTGTAGGCACCACTGCTCTTGGAGATATAGAAAGCATTTCCTCTGGCCTTGGACTCTTCCCCAGATGACTCAACTCATCCAAGACCATGTTGATAAATCCCCCATTGTGCTATGGCACCCATGCTCCAGTCTCCTGTCCCTTGTCTTTCCCCCGTCTGCCTGGTCCTCTAAACATACTCTGTCACTCCCACCTTCTGCTTCCCTTCCATGCCATGAACTTGCACATCACAGCCCCAGCCCCCTTCTGAATGGATCCTCACATCAATGCAGTCTCTGGCTTGGCCTTCCTAACCAGCATGCTTTGCCAACAATGACCTGTGGGGAGCTACAGAAAATGTCTTAGTTTATATGCTATTTCAGGGGAGTTCACCCATGTATTTGCTCCAAGATAAACACTCAAGAATATGACTGATTAGGTAGAATGTACCTAAAGATCTATTTGTGCTCTGTCTCTTATCTTGCAATAGATTCTTAAATGGGGGAAGGGGGAGATTCTCATTTAAAGAAATTTAGTGCCTTTGAAAGCATGAGTGGGGTTTCAAAAAGATGTACTCTTCCTAAATGAGATCTCCCATTCAAAGAGCCACTGGCCTTTATCCCTACCTGTTTGTGACGTTTGATGTGCCTGAAATCTAGACTAGCAGGGCTGGAAGGGACCTTCAGTGACATCTTATCCAAGGACTCAGAGAGTCGCCGAAAGTTCTTAGAATACAAACCAAGCACTTAAAACTTTCCTTATAATTTTATTGTCGGAGGCCACACCTTTGTCTTGTCCACAGGAGATGGAAACAGTGGATGCTGTTCTCAGACCATGTTAACCCTTCACACATTCGTGTTCCGTTCCAGGGATTCGGCCACAAGGTACTGATTCCCTGTGGCAGGTTTCTCAACAGCAGCACTACCCATATTGTTGACCCAGTGTTCTTTGTTGTAGGGGGCTGTCCCAGCCACTGCAGCCACTTGGCAGCATCTCTGAACTCTGCTCACCAGAGGCCACCAGCTCTCCTCCCTAGTCCTTTAAGGGGAGAACAGAATAGTCCCCAGAAAGAATGTTCCAGACAGTTCTATCCTCTAGGAGCCCACCATCCAAATAGGACATCGGCATCTCCACCAGTACTTGCCAAACCCCATGATAAGCTCTATCACAGGAAAGAGAGAGGTCCAACCCAGAAAAGCCTTCACAATCTTCAGAAAAGTCTTCATGGTGGGGTGACTCTGGAGGCAAGTCTTAAAAAATAAGAAGGCCTTTCCAGAGGAAGCGTATTTCAGATGAAAGAAATAAGCTTGCACCCAAGGCATGGAATTGCATGCTATATTCCTTGAAGAGAACTGTTCAGAGGAGCTGGAGCTGATAGTCCCTGGTAAGAAGGGACAAAGAAAGATAGAACAACTGAACCAGAACTTTCAAAAGCTCCAGGTTGAGATCCCTGGATGGTGTTGTCTTTTCTGACAGCCCAGCCAGTGCTGGAATTCAATGACAGTGACTGCCATGGCCCAAACCCAAGATCTTGCATCTAGGTGTGTCTGGGTGGGGAGGGTACATGCCAATAAAGGCTGGGCTTACTTTGACAGAAGGCACTAAACGTTCTGCCAAAAAAGAGAAGCTCCCTGTCAGTAGCCATTGCTTCTGGCCTTCCCAGAATCCCAGTAGCCCTCGCTACCAAACTGGCCTGCCCTCCCTCCCAGCCTCTTCTGCTAGCCTTGAGGGATGGCTTCTGTGCCCCTTCCCCTCATCATCCTTCCTCCCCTGGGTCTCCCCACACGTGACAGAATCAGAGTGAAATAGTTTCATATCTGTGGGGGTACATTTTCTCCCAGTACTTTGTCTCCATCTCCTCGCTGCCGCTCACTTGGACCCTGGCCGATGCATGCACTGTTGAGGTGAGCAGGGGATGGAGAAAATGACCTCTGGAAGACCCCTCTAGCTGACATATCTGATTCTATATCACTGAGGAAACTGAAGAAAGGAAAAAGTTTATTAAAATCAGTGAGACCTAACAAGGGGGTGGAGACGGGGGAGCGCCTGAATTCCAGCATTCTCCCCACGGAGAAAAGGTGGAAAAACCCAGGCCTTCCAGCCTGGACATCATCAGATCCCAGCTTCCCCAGAGTCAGAAATCAGTGGAAATGTATATATATTTTAATACACCCTCATTACCAATAAAAACAGTGTTACATCAATACAGGGGTTGGTTGAAATGCGTCCCAACTTCGCTGAACGGGGAACGCATCGAAACGCCTGTAATAATATCATGCAAGGCAGTCCCTTTGCCAAAACGTCCATGGAGGGAAATTCATACTGCCAGAGAAAATCTGTTCTTCATCAGGGCTTCAATATTTGAGGAAGCCGGGGACATTTTTCCGCAATTGAAGCAAATTGCTAGCTGCCAATACTATGATTTAATTCCCTCTTTTTTTCCCTCTCATTTGAAACAGTTATCATGAGGGATTGGTGGGCCATGAGGTCCCTGTGCATAACCCCACCTCAGACCCACATGGAAGGAAGGAATGTGCCCAGGGAGAGCAGGAAGAGAGGGAGGTGGTGTCCAAGGAAGGTGAAAGAAGAAAGGAATGAAGGGAGCAAAGGAGGAGTGGAAGTAGGGAATAAGGGGAAAATGGGGGCACTGAATGAGGAGAAGGAGAAAGTACAAGGAAAGCAGAAAATGAGTTAGGGAAGGACAGAGGAGAACGAGAACAATGTGGGCGAGGGGAGGTGAGGAGGCGAAAAATCACAGCCGGAGAACAGAGAATGCCAAAGTCAGAAAGGAAAGACTCAGAGATGGCACAGCTTGGTTTCCTCTCAGGGGCAAAATGTTTGCCCAAGGCCACGGAGCTCAGAGGGAGAACCAAGCGCTCCTGACTTCTCCAATGCTGACTCCTTGGCAGCAGGCAGAGAGCAAGGCGAAGAGAGGGGAATTAAGAAGAAAAAGATGAGAGCTTGTATGTGTGTGTGGTTAACTAGTTTTCAATCCTGTCATTATTTAATAGTATTATGTCAATGTTGATTTATTTTGATAACGGCTCTGGGGTTGTGTAAGATATTAATATTAAAGGAAGCTGAGTCAGAGATCTCCAAGACCTTTCTGTATTACTTTTTGTAATTCCAGTAAAACTCTTATAAAGAAAAAAAAAAAAGTCATCATTATTTCAAAGGCCAGGTTTGAATTTAGAAGTGGCAGTAAGTCCCTGGGTCCTAGTCTCTGGACTCTGGTCAATGGCTCACCTCTCTTGTCTTCCCTCCTTCATCTCCTTCCCATACAAGCAGACACAAGTGGATGCTCTAGGTTGTTTGCCCAAGCTCAGGCCCTGGCCCCCTGATCCTGCAAATAGCCTCTCCTTTGCCACCTCCAGGGCCTAGGACTGTGCACACCGGCTATGCCATCTACCCCGGGAAGACAGACCCAGGGAAAGCTCAGGGCCTTTTGAGCAGGAAATTTCACAGTCTCAGGTGCCAGAAACATGGCCTAGAAGCAGGTGTGAGCCACAGGCTCCAGGGAGGCCCATCGTTGGCATCAATGTCTGAGAAGGCGCATGGAAAGAGAACTTTGAGGTTAAGGATGCCTTACCAGCTTCCTCTGTCTCCATGAAGACAGTGACCACACTCACTGTAAGGAGGCAGGTCCCGTACATTCACATCCTGATCAAACACCCCACACCCCTCAACTCCCATCCCCTTCCAGGAAGCTCCATCCCTTCCAGATTCACTCCATCCCCAGACACAGGGATGCATGCTTTTCTCGATTCCACATCACCTACCTGAACTCCTAGTAATTCTCTGATTACAATTCTTTGTGTTCAACCTGTGTCTCCTCCCTTAGACTGAGAATTTCTCAGATGCAAGGACTGTGTCTCATGCACCCCCCACACTCCCAGCCCCAAGTACGGCACATAGATGGGCATTATTCATGGATGGTTACATTGCTCTGTCTTCCAGAGAACAGAGCAGAGAGGTTAGGAGATTATGTTGCTTGGAATCACGCAATTCAGAGTTCAAATCTGACTCACACATTTAATTGCTATGTGACCGTGAAAAAGTTACTTAATCTCTAAGGCTTAGCTTCCTCGTATGAGTTGTCAGAATTAAATGAGGCAATGCTGTTAAGCACTTGGCAGAGCCCCCGGTATTCAGCAAGCACACCATAAATGTGATGAACGGTAAGATCAGGTTGCCAGGATCATGGGCTGGTCCGTGGATGGCTGGTTTGCTCACACCTCAATAGCTGTCTCAGTTATCTCTAAGTACAGGGAGAGCCAAAGCAAAAGATAGAGGCAGCCCTGAAAGAAATCACCCCGGGTGCCTCCCAACCCCAGCAGCTAGGTCAGCAGCCTTGCTCTGTAAACTCAGGCCAGCAGGATGCCGCAGCTCTCCCAGCCCGCTGCTGACTGATGGAGCCCCAGACACTTTCCAGAGAGCTGACACTCTATCATCTCCAGCTCAAGCCATCATATTTCAGGGTGGCTGGTGACAATGCTGAGACACATCGGGAGCTGACAAACCAGAAAAGACTGTTTTCAAGAGATCAACACATCAACACCTGTTAGTAAAAACTAACTAATTCCAGCAGCCCGGGAATGCCAAGAAAGAAAAAGACATGAAAGATGGATCCCTGGATGGTAGTAACAGAGACTGAGGTCTCAGAGCAGATGGCCCTGTGTGGCCAAAAATCTGGTGTGTTGGGATAGGGCAGCAGTCCCCAAGGGGGTCCAGGAACAAGGTCAAGAGGAAAGTGTAGCAACTCAAAGCTACACCAAATCAATTCCAACTGCAATTAAAATGACAAAAAGCAGAAGGAATAAGAAAGTAAAGGGTAAAAATCCAATCAAACCCCACATTAAAAAAAAAGTTTGTTAGAGAATTAAAATGTAAGCAAATTCAATTTAGGTAGAAGAATTTCACTGGATAAAGGGCATTTCTGAAATACAAAGTCAAACAGTTAACAGATGTAACTAACTGTAGACATTTAGGGTCTAGTTCTGGGGCAATAAAACGGCAGTGTTCTGGAAAAGTCTGTCTTTCTCATTATCCTGCCCACGCCACCAGTGAAACCCTGCTCTGCAGCCTTTGTAGGTTTCCACGGTGTGAACATTTGGAGGGAGGGGCAGGGGGAGAGGGGAAAGAAAGAATCCCATGCAGGCTCCACACCCAACACAGAGCCCAACTCAGGGCTCAGTCTCACCCCCTGAGATCCTGACCTGAGCCAAAACCAAGAGTCAGATATTTCACCAATGGAGCTACCTAGGCGCCCCTGGACACACTTTTTTAAAATAAGTTGTTTGTCTTGTTATAACTGAGTTCTGGGAGCTCTTTGAGTGTTCTGGGTACTAGTCTCTTGGCAAACATTTTCTCCCATAATGTAATCTGCCTTCTTACTTTCTTAATAGTATCTTGTGATGAACAGAAATTTGTTTTTTAATTTTGATGAGTTAAATTTATCCATTTTTTTGTTGTTATTAACTTTGTGGTCGGCTTAAGAAATCTTAGCTTACCCCACGGTAACAAAGGTATTCTCCTATGTTGCCTGCTAGAAGCTTATTGTTTTAGCTTCCGCAATAAATATATACCCATTTCAAGTTAGTTTTTGTTTTTGGTATGAAGTAGTCTCTTTTTTAAATCCCATATGTTTCTATTCAGTTGTTCCAGTATCACTCACTGAAAAGAAGACCTTCCCTTTCCCACTGAGCTGCTTTGGTGCCTTTGTTGAAAAACAAGTGACTCTTTACACGTGGGTCTAGAATCTACAGCTTTCCAAACTGGTCTGCCTGCCCAGGCACCTGAAACTTCATCATTAGAGATAATTATCTTTGTAATTTGCTTGATCCACGTCCTTAAAATCCCAAATATCTGTCTGTGAAACACCAAATTGAGCTCTGTTCTCAATTTATACCTTGGGGTCCTGGCTTTCATTAAGTGCCAGACAGTAGAAATGCCCTGGGCCTGAAGTCAGAAGATCCGGGTTACAGACAGTTCCAATCCAGCAAACTTCCACTGAAGGCCTTCTCTTTGCCAGGCAGGGTGCTTGGTTGTGCTGGGGTAAGGGAAGGGAAATGGGAAAGTCTGAAAAACACTTTCCCTGTCCTGAAGGCCTTCACAGCTGGGCTGCAGCTCAAATGGTCTGAGACCACCTCCACTGACCCCAAGCCCTACAAAGAACCCTAGAACCCAGAGTGGATAATTTGGGAGATTTTCCATTCCACTGGTAGTTTCAGAAATTTTAAGATGTCCTAGTCAGCTCCCTACTGGTTCTCAAGAGCCCTAAATGTCTCCACTGTTGAAGAAAAATTAAAATGGCCTCATTCATACACAGTGCTTAGCTCTGAACTTGACATCTAGTAATTGCTTAATAAACAAGCTGTTATTGTGATGATGGTGATGGTGGTAGTGGTGGTGGTGGTGTTAATTCCTCCCAGGGCTGTGATAAAAGTAAAGTTGTAAGGACACAAAATCTCAGGGTTGAAGGAAACCTCCTACTGGAGATCAGTGTTTAATTATCCAAGTGGCCTAGATATCTCAGTTAAAAATACAAATTCCCAGGAGTCAGCCCAATATTCCATTCTTTTTCCACTGGGTGAGGCCTGGGAACCTGTATTTGGAACAAAAATCTCCGGATTTTCTATGATCAGCTAAGTGTAGAGACCACTGACCTCTGGCACAACCAAAGAAAGGTGGGGTTGGGAGGATGCCTACTTTTCTTAGAATGGTGTTATTATACAAATATAGTTGGTTAAGCAGACAAAATTGCTATAGTCATCAAATACTTTCCAGAGAAACAGCTACCACCAGGCAAATGCAGGGAAGGAAAGGACAGGAGATAGGAGGGGGCTGGAAAGGAAGATGGGTGGGTGCCAGGAACACATTTCAACTATTTCACAATTTTACCTGGGGCCAGGCCCTGCTTAAGACCCAAAACCAATTTGTATCAACTTAGTGATGGATGAAACCAACAGGTCTGGTAGCCAATTCAAACTCTAATATGAAAAAATAAATAAATAAATTGGAGCCAAAAATTAATTGAGTGCAAGATAAGACAAGCTGATATTGCAAACTCCTTGAAAAATTATTTTAAGGCACAGTAGCAAATTTCCAGTTCTGACTGAAGTATGGTGACCCAGCAGGACTGCTGAGAGT
Source organism: Neogale vison (assembly GCF_020171115.1). Taxonomy (NCBI): domain Eukaryota; kingdom Metazoa; phylum Chordata; class Mammalia; order Carnivora; family Mustelidae; genus Neogale; species Neogale vison. The sequence continues at coordinate 28,217,137 of NC_058093.1, forward strand.
CAGGGCACCTCCAGAGTTGTACAAATCTGACAGATGACAGGCCAAAGTAAATTGATTTCAAGATGGAACAAAGCAGGGAGGGGTTGGGACTGGTTTGGTCGGCAATAAAATTTTCCATGGGTCACTCAGATTTCTTCTTTTTTTCTGAATTTCAGGTGCATAAGCAGATGGCTAGAGCACAGGAAGAGAGAAATAAAGGATCTGGCTGAGAAGAACAAAGTGGAAGTCCTGTAGGTCACGACTGGGACCAGGAAGCAGAATGATCCCACCCCCAAAATCTCCTGAGGACACTCACAAGCATACAGTCTCATGGTACAGGAGGAGAAGCCCTGGGCTGGGATGCAAGAGGTCTTGCTTTAGCCAATAACAACCAGAATGACCTTGGGTGATCCAATTCCATTCCCTTGGCCTCAGTCTACACATTGTCACTGGTCACTAGTCACTAGATCCTATAGCCATGACCCCTAATGTCCCTGGAATACTGGATGGCTATTTCTGGTTCACTAAGCCTTACTTAGAGAATAGGGAGCCCACTATGGTCACCAAAAATTGCTTACCCATGAAACTTCTCCCACTTTTCCTCATATCCACTTGTGCTTCTCAGGATGAGTGGCTGAGGCCACAGTGTGCTCAGTGGTATGGAACTGGGGAAGCAGGGGCTCATGGGTCTCCTCTCCAGCTGCAAACCCCACCAGACCTGAGTAGGATATGGCCTTAGAAGCACTGCTGAGGTCTCTGCTAACACTTCTCCCACCCAACCTCATCCCCAGTTCCCATCATCACCTCCTCATCTGGGCTGGGGAACTGGAGACTTGTCCACCGAGGGCACTCACTCATGCTGTGGAAAAAAAGAGAGAGTTAAGAAAAGCCAAAGGGAGCACTGCCCTCCAAGTCCAGAAAACCAGTAATATAAAGCATATTTTCTCTCACCGTCATAAGCTAACTCTGGAATGGCAAGTCCACAGTCAAAGAGAAACAGAATATTTGGCAGATAAGCTCCAACTCTGATCTCTTGGTATTCACATTAAGGAGACTTATCTTTAAGAGACAAATATGGCACTAATATTCGCTCTTTCTCTTACACATACACACACACACACACACACACACAAACACACTGTTGACACCATGCCCTACCACAGCAACAAAGCCCAAGGAGAACCCCCAACAGAAGTTGGGGAAGAAGTTGATTTTTTCCCCTTTGTTTTCCTTGTCTTACTTTAATTATTTCATGGTGAAGTGATATATATGTCTTAAAGAATCTTATTCCCGACAAGCCTGCCCAGATGACTTCCTAAACCATATCACCTGATGAAAAATGGCAAGACTGACTTGTTCAGTTGAATCCCTGGAAATGGTGCAGTCTCCTGATCTGTCCTTCTTGTAGAAAATATGCCACCATCTTGAGGGTTGCAGTGGAAGTTCAAATGCAGCCCAGTCATTGTGACTGGGATCGTGATGATGTGGATGATCAGTTGAAACCAGCATTTCAGAAGAACCACCCTTGAGACAACCTTTCATCCTTGGAAACATTCCTGCCTTGCCTTGGGTCAAGCTCACTGCCTTCTTGGTTGGGACAAAGAGCAGGGCAGTTCCAGACTTGGAGACTCAGGGCCCGCTATCGGCAGATTACCCATCTGACGACTCACTTAAGGAGACCTGAAGTCTTTCTCTCCCTATTTCCAATGCCTGGCACAATTATTTGTACACATCAATGCAACAGAATTTCAGAAGACATTAGGACATAGTCAAATTCAACCTGCACGAATAGACACAAAGACAGCCAGGCTAAGAATAGATTTCTAACAGAGTCACCTAGTGCTTTGTCCCTTTCTTAAGAACAGAGTTTGGGCATTCTCCCTTGTTTCTAATTTGAATCTTCTGGCTATTTTGTGAGCCTACTTTCTTCTTTTAAGGGAAGAAAGAAGGTTCCCTAGCACAGAGAAGACCCCACCCAAATTCTTTTTTTTTTATTGTATTTATTTTTTTTCCTTTAGAGATGGGTGGTGGTGAGGGACAAAGGGAGAGGGAGACAGAAAATTCCAAGCAGGCTCCATGCCCAGCACAGAGCCCAATTCAGGGCTCAATCTCAAAACTTTGAGATCATGACTGGAGCTGAAATCAAAAGTCGGATGCTTAGCTGACAGAGCCACCCAGGCACTCCACACATTCTTAACATCAAAACAATTCATAGCCTGGAAAGAGATACAGAATTCCTCAGACTATATTGCCTGTAACTTGTAAGATGTCTGTAGGCCTAATCTTGTAAACTTACTTATTTTCCCATATTTTGAGAAAGAAGTCTTCCAAATCCCTTTTTATAGTCATAGCCACATTTGATATATTCCTGAGGTCTCAAAACCTCAAATACACTATTGTTGGTAATGAACACAGAGGTTCCTCTACCAATAGAAGGCTCTATACAAGCCAGTTCTATCAGGTACACATTCTTATCAAGAAAGGACAGGACTCACCACACACCAAGTGTGAGCACTGTGCATTTGAAATATTTCCCAATTTTTCAGATAAGAATTCAACCAGTTAACTTCATTACACAGCCAATATCCTTCATGCAGTAACAACAAAATGGCCATATGGGAATCTAAATTGCTGGAGCTTGGTACTTCACCACGTGGCTGAAGATTGTGCAGGCACACGGGAAATTTTTCCATCCTAGACTTCCTGGAAATGCCAAAATCTGTTTTGTCCTCATTTTAAGTGAACTGAATTATAAGCTGGAAATAACTCAGTTCCTTGAAAAAGGAGGTGTGCTAGGTACATTCCATCCCCAGATCAAATTAAATAGTTTACTCCAAAGTGATCTTTCCCGCACACCGAGGCTCATCTAAGTTTCCCTACAGTAAGCACAGACTTCGCTCAGTGGGAAAATCTCCCTTTCGCATCACCTAGACCCTCCTCTGAATCGTGTCCATTTTCCCTGCTGATTTTGTTCACTCTTAACACTGACGAATTGTTAAATGGGTATTCTCTTTTATTTCTCCTGTTTCCTCCCCTCGCCACACCCATACTCTACCTCTTTGCAAGCTATGAAGGAGAAAATGAATCTCAAGAGCCAGAGAAACTAGGTAGTCTAGAGAAAGTTCTTTGGACTTTGGAGGGTATGCCCAGCCCTAGGATAGTTGGAGAAGAGCTTCACAGAGTAAGAGTCACACGTGGCTAGAACTATGTGGTGAGTGGGCTTCACCCACCTGCACCCTTGGTTTCTGTCTCCTAAGCTACCATGAGAGGGCAGAAGTCCTCTCCCACCCTCTTTAAAAACCAGGCCTTCTCAGAGGTTGGTCACTTATAGGTGCTGTGGAGAGTGGAATAGGGACGTGGGAGCTCCCTCTACCATGTTTGATGGGCTCCATCATCATGGTCCTTTGGGTAGTTTTAAAATCTGTTTTCAGGGGCACCTGGGTGGCTCAGTGGGTTAAGCCTCTGCCTTCTGCTCAGGTCATGATCCTGGGGTCTTGGGATTAAGCCCCGAATCAGGCTTTCTGCTTAGCAGGGAGCCTGCTTCCCCTCTCTCTCTGCCTGCCTCTCTACCTACTTGTGATCTCTCTCTGTGTCAAATAAATAAATAAAATCTTTAAAATCTGTTTTCAAGTATTTTCCAACTTACCCATTTCCAAAATTGTTTATGTCAACAATAGGATATCATTACATTCAACAGATCATGTATATGTCATTTGATCGCCTAACATCTAAGATCTTCCCTGCTGGAGTATGAAGAGTCTGAACTTTTATGTCTGTATCTGCAGATCTTAGCTTAGTGACTGGCACATATCAGGTGCTTAATAGAGATAGTTAAGTGAATAAATAAAACAATAAATGAAGTCTCAACCTAGACCCAGCATTAACTAGGCAGACCTTGGGCAAGGAAAGGAGACAGGGAGGGAGGAAGGGGGAGAAGGAAGGAAAAAAATAGAGGGGGAAGGGGAGGAAAGTAGCAGCATAATGTACAGCACCAGTTCTCCAGAAAGATAAGATTTTCCTGCCTAAAATAATTGAGGAACAAGGAAATTCTATTTATATAGTTCCCTCCACTGGAAGACAAATCAGATGAGTGAAACTGAGTTTCACAGGCAAAAAAGAATGTGTGTGTGCATGTGTTGAGGGGGTAGAGGGGAGGAGAAGGAAGGTAAAGACACATAGTCTACTGCCAAAGAGAAAAGGGTTGCAGGCCTGATTCTGCCAGGTTAGCCAGCCCTATTCATCAAACTCACTTAATTGCTGTAGTCTGGACTACCTTTTGCCTGAGTAAACAAAACCTAAAAGATTTTTCAAGTTTATGCCCTTGTTTTCTTAGTTCTTCTGAATGTGCTGTCAGCCAAAGGCATTGGCCGCACCCCTCTCTTTCAACACACTCCAGGGGTTTGCTCTGTTTATCAAGCAAACAACTGGATTGCAGCAAAGACTATCTCCAGCTTCGGGGAAGCTTCTCTGTTGGCTAGCTAACCTGTTTGAGGAGCTGACAAAATCAATTTTCTCTGTTGGAATCCTCAGAAGCCATGCAGGGCCTTCCAGGCTCCTTACTCTGCACCTTCTTGGATAATCAATCCATCCCCTCCCCAGGTGAAGGCTGAGACTGATGAGACCCCCTTCCCAGTTTTTGTGTTGGCCTCCTGGCTGTCATGGCCACGTTGTCAACTTAATTCCATTGCTAGATCATGAAAGTTTTAGTTACATGTTGATGGCAGCCCCACCCATTTGACTTGCACTTCTTAGATTACATGCTGAGTAAAAGGCATTTCTTTTAAATATCTAGAAACCCACCAAATGTTGCAAAAGCATGCATTCATGTGCACGTGCACAAACACATACACACACACAAATACAACCTGAAAAATCTCATTTCTCACAGGATTCTGAAGCCCTGCTTCTCCCGAAGCAGCCCTTATGCACTGCACAAGGCTTATGCTTCCATGCCCTAGAAACCTCTTCGAAATAAGCTGTTTTGAAAATTGAGCAAGTCAGAAAGATGGCGGTAGGGGGGAAGGTCACCTTGTGTAGATTAAAAGGAGTGTTCCAGTTAAATGCCTACATGTTTTGTCATCGTCTAGATTGATTGTGACATTCCAGTAACACAAATATATTTATCTTAGAGTTCTATGTAATGTATACATAAATCTTACATATTTGTTCAACATTTACTGCCATTATTTATAACGGTCTGTGAGCAATGCAGATGTTAGGTTGATGCTATCTGTTTTACATCAAAAACTTAGTCTACAAGGTAAAAACCCAACTATGAGCAATGACTCCAAACACAGAGGTTTCCAAATCCAACTACACATTAGATTCATAAGGAAAAAGCTTTTTTTTAATATTGATTGCAAGTCCCACCCCTGAATTTCTGAATCTGGATCTTGGGGAGGGAGTCTTAGACTCTTTGCTTTTAACCACATTCTTCAGTGATCTTTATCAGTCAGCTCAGCAGGGCAGGACTCAACAGTCTAGCAAATGTAGCTGCAATTATTAACAGAGTCTTCCAGATGGAACAGCCTCTGCTGACACCCAGATCTCTCTGAAGTCCATACTCCCCAGGACCTGTGAGAATGAGATGAGGGAAATCCTGCATCCCTGGGGCATGGTAGAGACCTCAGAGAAGGAATTTCTTGAGTGAAGACCCTGAAAGATCATGGTGGAGATCAGCTCACTCTGCTTCTTTCAACAGTGTCAATCTCTTCCCCTACATCACCCTTCTCAAATTGTCCTTCCACCTGCAGGTTTCCTGTGGACATGAGGGAAAGAAATGAAATCCTGAAAGATCACTCAGAATTGCTCCAGAGACCTACCCCCCAAAACGTTTCTGAAATGACCTTTTCTGCTGCTTGCTCCAATTCAACATTTACCAAGGCTGTAGTTTTTCACCTTTTCTCCATCCCCCAAAAAGATGTTGCTCAAGCTAGTGCCATAGCAGTGAGGACAATCATTAACCTAATATAAGCCTCATTTCACTTCATTTTGCATCAGAAAACTCAAGAAAAGCTCAGAGGCCAAATTACCTTCTCCTTGCACCCTTCATATTCCCCTATTTCTGAACATTCAAAGATGCGAGGGATTCTGGAATCCTTCCAGTTCTCACTTCTTTATCTTCTACTCTGGCAACATTCATCTCTTGTTCTCTGCCTTGCTTTTTTCTGCAGTTCCCTTTATACACTGTACAGACCACCAAAAAAATGCTAAAATTCTATTCCTTAGCAAAGCAGAAACAGCTCAGTAGTGATGTTAACCTCAAGTTGGGCTTTCAGATCCTCTCCTCTGAAGGCTGGACACCTATTGAGTCGAGAGAATTGAACCTCTTTCAGAATCTGTCAATCCAAGGACACACACTCTTGTCTCTAAGTTCTTTATAGCTATGGTTCATCACCATCCACAAGGTTACTGACTGCCCTTCCCCATGACCTACAGCTGTATTTGTTTGCAGCCTTAAATAGTACTGGCTTCTCCTTCTAAACAACTGCCTCCCTGCCCCACCTCCCACCCACCACTCCTCATCCTTCAGCCCTGGGTCAGACAGTGGTAAGTCAAGGGCAAGTACAAAACAAATTTGCAGTTCTCCTTCCTGCCCCAGATCTTTCTTAGTGCTAATTTTTTCCAGCTTTTTCCTTAATGCTCAATATTTGTATCTGGGATTCCTGTCTCCAGATGTATTAGTTTGTGTGGTTCCAGGCTGGACTTTAAGCCCCTGTTTCTTCCCTAGAAGAAAGGATCTTTAAATCTAGAAAGTTCCATTCTGGAATCTTTCCTATTGTCCACCAGAAGCTCCTATTCCAGAATCCACACATGGCTTGGAGAAGAGGTTGGGCAGGGGTGAAGCTCATTCAGGCTGTAAATATCCAGCCAGTCCATCCCACAACACACACCAATATTGGCAACCAACATCGTGGCAGCTACCACCCCTCCCTCTGACCTTCATTTGAGCAGAGAACTGGCCACAGCGCCTCCCAAAATAATCTGCACACAGCTTAAATTGAAATTTACAAGGAGTCCTATCACATTTTTTTCCTAAAATTCTAAATCCATAACATCTACAGAACTCCTTTTATCCAATTATTGAGTAATTCTGTGGATGGAAAAAAAAATTGGAAAGAAGACAAACCCATCCTTCATCCACCCATTAAGGTTTCCATGTTTTGCTCTTTCTTTTCTACCAGCCAGACCTTTGCACTTTGCCCATTGTCATCCCAGTTTGGTTTTCTACAAGTGCTCTGGTGCATATAGAAGTGATTAAGTTTGATTAGAGCTCCAAATATTCACCATGCTCTTGAAAATCAATGATGCCTCCCTTCCAGGGTCTTGGTGCTAAATGTATTGATCCATTAGGTGTTCTCTAAAATATGGCACTCAAGGTGAGTCCTGTGGGTCTGGAGATCTGTAAAAAGGTAGTTCAACTTCACTAAGTACCCGGCTCCCTCATGTGACACCCAGGGGGCTCCTAGTTCTTTTATACTAAGCTAAATCTGAATCCCTTGAGCTAACAAAAAGAAATCCAGCCATACAATAGTTTTGGGAGAAAGAAGCACAATGAATCCAGTCACTACCATGTCACAGATTCTGAAAGTTGGGAAATTTCTGCTCTCTGGAATGTCAGTGGGCCAAAGTGACAAACTAATTGTTCTTTTCCATCTGGGTAGTTGGCATCATGTGGACATAACTGGTATCTGATTCTACTGCCTTGACAAATACTGAAACTATGCAGACCAAATTTTATTACAACAACCTCAAAGGGCTGTCCATTTATATCATGCTGAATTTTGCTGCATCAAAGATTTTGCAAAAGAAGAGGCCACCTGCTTAGAATTCTTGTTCCTGCCTGGAGAGTTAGAAGAGAGCAGTAAGGGTCCCCCGAAGCCAACTGTCACATGCAGACCTCCAGTGCCCACAGTGGCATAGCACATGCTAGCTGGCACCTTCCAGCTGGAAGAGAAAGACAGAAAGATATATGGAGAAAAAGAGACACAGAGTGATTGAACCCAAGCCACTCAGACCCCAGGCTCAATTGTCACACCCTAGTTACCCTAGAACAGAGTTTAACAGGCCATTCCCTGATCCAGAAAGTATCTCAAGAATTCTGGTCTAAATTCCATGGTCTGCTTAATTTCTCTCTGCTTATCCAGAATTCCCAAACTCATTCCAAGCTGGAACTCTGGATTCTGGGCCTGTGTGAGGCTTGGTGACCCGTGGGCACCTCTGATCTTGGGTGACCCCCACCTTCTAGTTTGGATCCTAAATCTTAAGTGTCTCTTCCAACTTGACAGGTTTCTACCTTGCCCTCAAGACTCACTATAAAAACCCAAACTTCCCGGGGCTCCCAGAAGTGAGCTGGCCTTGGTTCAATGATCTGGAACTAGATATTTTTATGAAGGGCTAAGTTGTGTCATACCTTTCCTGAATTCCAGTCCAAATTTTGTTTTTAGAAGCTCACTAACAAAGAATACACAGCTGGAGAAAGTTATCTCCTTTCTCTGTGTTTTCTAACCTCCAAATTAAAAACTAGAAGTCACATTTCCAATAAGGTATCCTGGCCTCTTATAGATGTCCAGAAACCTGGGTTTAACTCCAGGTTCTGGCACTAACCTATTTGGTGACCTTGAGAAAATCCCTTGACCTCTCTGAGCTCAAGTATTCTCTTCAGCTTCTATATGTTCCTGTGAGATCTAAGAAGTCACAGCCTTGCCAACCTAACCACCCACCTGGCTTAAAATCATGACTATAATTTGGTTATTCAGGTAACCCCTGTGATGGTGAATTTAGGTGTCAATTTAAAGGGCATTTTTGTTCCACATATAAGTGAAACCATGTGATAATGGTCTTTCTCTGCTTGACTTATTGATTATATAGCATAATCCCCTCCAGTTCCATCCATGTTGATGCAAATTCATCCTTTCTAATGGCTGAGTAATATCCCATTATATATATGGACCACATCTTCTTTATCCATTCATCTCTGGAACATAAGGAATAGAACGGAGGGCATTAGGAGAAGGAAGGGAAAAATGAAGGAGGAGAAATCAGAGGGGGAGATGAGCCATGAGAAACTGTGGACTCCAAGAAACAAACATGGTTGCAGAGGGAAGGAGGGTGGGGGAATGGGTTAGCCCGGTGGTGAGTATTAAGGAGGGCACAAATTACTGTATGATGACTGACATAACATAATAATAAATAAATAAATAAATAAATTGCATTTTTTATGAGATTTGCATTTAAATCAGTACACTTTGAGTTAGAAGCTCCTCCTCTGTAATACGAATGGGCCTCATCCCAACAATTGAACCTGAATAGAATGAAAAGAGCTGTCTCGGAGTGATACAGAAATCTCCAGCAGACTGCCTTCAGACTTCATCTGCACCATCAGCTCTTTCTCGATCTCCAGCCAGCCAACACTGCAGACTTTGAACTTGCCAGCCTCCAAAATTGCATGAGCCAATACCTTATAATAAATCTCTCTGTATATACAGGCTTATCCGATTGGTTCTGTTTCTCTGAAGAACTCTTACTGACACAGCTGCCAAGGACTGAGCATCTGCATGTACTGAGCCCCATGGCCATCTCTGAAACATAGGGTTCTGCTACCAAGGAGTATGTAACCTAGTTGGAAAGATAAGACAAACTTGGAGGAAATAAGGCAGAACAACATACACAAGTGGCAGAGAGTGTGGGCCAGTTGCTGGTGCTATGGCTCAGAAGAGGATTCAGAAGAAACTCTGAGGAGGAGATGACACTTGTACTGGGCCTCTAGGACAGCTGGAATGTCTCAAGGGGAAGAGAAAAGGAGGAATGGCCCAAAAGTGGAGAAGTGTACGGTTCCTCTCCTGCCCCTGGTTTCCTGTCTTCATGAATGCCATCACCGTCTCCATAGGTACCCGGATCACGTGGGCCTTGGCCTTGTCTCCACCCAAGCACTCCAGCCTCCACTCCTTTCCCCCACAGTCAAGCATCTACCTTTAGAGACTAAATACTGAGAAATGTTCCCCTGCTGTCAAGTCCCACAGCTGCCTTTCTACCGGACTACCAGGCCGCCATTTTTGTTCCCTTGAGCCACCAGTATACCCCTTATATGCTCACCCTTTCTTTAATCTTGCCTCTCCAACTCTTTGCTCCCCACAAAGCAGAGTGATCCCTCAAAAGTGAACATTGGAGGCACCTGGGTGGCTCAGTGGGTTAAGCCTCTGCCTTCAGCTCAGGTCATGATCTTGGGGTCCTGGGATCAAGCCCCGCATCAGGCTCTTTGCTCAGCAGGTAACCTGCTTCCCCCTCTCTCTCTGCCTTCCTCTCTGCCTACATGTGATCTCTATCTGTCAAATAAATAAATAAAATATTTTTTAAAATAAAAAATTTTTAAAAAGTGAACATTGGATCATTCTCTTTACTTAAAATTCTTCAGCAGCTCTTCATTTCCTATAGAATAAAATGCAAATTTAGTATGGCTCCATCATGTTTTACTCTAGCCTTTGCTATGTCTCCATCCCCATCACTTGCTGCTCACATCTTTTACTACTAAAAGCTCTCAGGTCCTCAGAAAAGCCATCTTTCCCATCTCCAGACCCTTGCACATGCTACGCCCTCTACTCAGAACCCTTTTCCTCTTTCTTTAGCTACTTGCCACTTTTCTTTGGGTCTCAGTTCTTCTATTTTCTAGGAGGAAACCCCCCCCCAACTTCTGCAGATTTGTTGGGTGTTTCCCCAGCTATGCCCTCTCCTCCCTCTCTCCAAGAACTTACCGTGAGGGCCAACTGATAAATTTCCTATCTTCCCAACTGGAACTTAAACTTGAAAGACATGTCCAACTCCCAACCCCAAAAATTGGCCCCCAAATACTAAAGAACACATACTAGAAACTCACATGTTTTAAGTATGCTAGGTTTGTCCTGTGCCCCCCAATACAGCAATAACAAGACAAGCCTGCCTTCACAGTGCTCACGTGCCAAAAATTACCAAAAAGTAGATAATGTATAAATGCAGTTAGAGTTATGAATACAGCCATAAAGGAAATAACTAGAAGGTTGTCCTAGGCCATATTGGAGGAGCTTGAACTAGAACACCTACTTTAGACACCAAGTGGTAGAGAAGGTCACTCTGAGAAGCTGACTTTGAGCAAGGATCAGAAGAATGAAAAACGGCCGGTCATGCAAAGACCAGGGAGGTGAGATCTTGAGGCAGGAGAAAGCTGGGTATATTCTAGGAATGTCAGAAGATTGGGATGGCAGCAGAGAAGAAAAAGAACATATTCTTCATGCTATTAACCCCACTATTAAACGCCGCTATTAAAGCCCAGAGGCTCAGACTGCAGCCACTTTATCGCCTGTGAGATGAGTCACACAAAGAGGTTGTTTAGTTCCCTCCAGTGGGAAAGGCCCTCAGTAATAGAGGAGCCCCATACAGCATTGCCTTTTCTACAAAACATTTCAAAGCCCTAAGGCCCTGGCTTACAAGCTCAAATTCCAATGCAGTGAAGTGAAACTTGTCTTATTTAAAATGTTCCATATGCTAAAATCAATTAATAACTAGTAAAGAAAGAGGAATGAGATTGTTAGTGGTCCCTTTTTTCCTTGATGGGGAAAGAAGAGGATGGGCAGAAGACAAGACTTCTGGTGTCCTTCCAACCATCACATCAGGATGTATCTCTTTGAGAAGTTGGGCTCTGAAGGTATCACTGGGATGAGCAGACCTCTTTCTAAGGATTAAGAGTAGGGACTTCCCTTATGGGCATGGCATTTCCCAGCCACACCCACTTTATTCCAAGGCTGCTAATGCACACTAGATCTGGAATGTGACCTGTCATCTGCTCCGGGGCTGGTTCCACCCTTTCCATGCCCCAGAACAATACCCATGATAGACTGGGTAACTGTGGATAATAACAAGGACACTGGAGCCAAGAACTATTTACATGTCCTTCTGGACAACCTGTGCTCTTAACCCACGATCAGAATCAGAGTTCCCTCCCTCCATTCGTCTGCTCCTTCAGCCCTCGGAGAGGGTACACATTCCTAGCTTAGGCAATGCATTCTTGCTGTCCTGACACATACTACCAGAGTAGGCCAGGCAGGCCATTGAGAGAGCCAAGCTACCCACCCAACACTTGGCTTTGACCAAGGGCATCAAGCCAGGCCATGGTATCATAGCCGCTAAGGTCCCTTGATAAGCCACATCAACTCAACTCTTAAAATTGTTCATGGTATTGTTGATGGAGTTCACAAAGATTACATCAGACTGTATCCCTCCAAAGCCCAGAATGAATGGTGTTTAATTAGGACAAGTCTGGCGGTTAGCTCTCCCCTCACTACGGAGGCAGCTGCTAGATCCAGAACTGGGGTGGGTTTCAGTAGGGACAATATTTTTGGTTATAGGATGCACCATAACATAATGGAAACTTCTGGGTATGCATAGATGTCTACAAAAGCTCTTAGATCCAAATCCATCACTATGAAACCACCACTGACTTTGGATTATTTTGGACAAATGTTCAATATCAATGCCTTCCATGAATAGGTGTCATTCATTCATTCATTCATAAATTGTATTTAGCAGTTCCTGCATGTCATTAGCTGTGCTAGATATGTGGGTAATGAGATAAATAGGACATGTTCCCATCTTTCAGGGATCTCCATAAACTGTGATATATTTATTTACTTTTATTTATAGAATAATAAATACATTTATTTCTCTTGAGAAGGTAGCTGAAATACCTCTACATGAAACTTCCAAAGCTACAAAAACTACCAAAAACGTCACCCAATCTACAGGGACAGTGATGCTGCTGCCTGCCAGCCACCCACCACACATGGGTATCTGAATCCTTCCAGCTGCCTTAGAGACCTGGGTCATTATTTTCTCTGGGCCAATAATTCTGATGTTCCTACAGCTCTGTCCCAGCCTCTGTCCCAGTTTCTGTCTCTGAGGCTGCATTAGTCATGCTAATGCTTTTTTCTTTTCCACAAGGCCTCATGTGTCATAGACGATTGATAGTTAACAAACAGAATGAAATAGAGCTGCAATCTCTACAGCAAAGAGGGCATTCCCTTTTTTTGGTGATTACTAATGTAACATTAATATTAATAATGACATTTGAATGCTTGCTTAGTCCCAGGAAAGTTCTAAATGCTTTCTGTAATTATATCATTGAATCCTAACAGTGTTACCAAGAGGTAAACACTATCGTTCCCCTATTTTCAACCTGACTTTGTAGAAGCAGCACCAGAGGCTAAGATTGACTTGTGTACTTTATTCCCTGAAAGGATTTCCAGGGGTTCCAGTTGAGATCTGCTGACCTGGTTCAGGCTTCTCACTTTATGAAGCCCATTCATTCAGGCTTTATCACTGCCAGGCAGTGGCTACAGTGCTCTTCCAAGTGGTGTCACAAACCCACAGGTTCCAAATTATGAGGTTATTTAGTCATTCAAGGAATACCTATTCTAAATTCCCATGTGATGAGAATTCAGTGATAAAACAAACACAGTCTCTGTCCTCAGGAGGCTTTCAATCTGGGAAAGTAGATAAAAGATAGAAAAGCAAGAGCAGGCCTTGAACTGACTGGATTTCCTGGCACCAGCCTAGAAACCAGTCTGAGCCTGGCCCTTCAGCTCCCCTACCTCAAGCTCCCATAACTGGACTTTTGTGCTCCAGGCCCTTAGTATGGCTCACACCTTGGAACTGTGCCTTCCTATGGCTCAGAACCCTACCCTATGATCAACCTCACTCCACCAGCGTCCATGTCATCAGCATCATGGGCAAGACAATGCCAAATTTACTTTATGCCTCTTAATGGAACTAAAGACAGAGAGAAAGTACCCAAAGAAAGTCATTGGACAGACTGCCTCATGACTTCAGGAACTGGAAATCAGAAGACACCCATAGCTACTGAGGTGAGCACTTCACTTGTATTGTGGCAGGAGAAGTCACTTGACCAGCATCTTTCTCTTCATTATGACGTGTCTGTGAACTACAGCCTGGACTCCACCATCTTCTTCATTGACATCATTGTGACCCATGAACCTGATGGCCTCCTGGTCATTGTTACTGCCACCTTGCTAATGACAGAAAAGTGGATGGCCAAGAAGAACTTCAAAGTGAAGAACCTGGATGCGGTGGAGACCCTCATTCCACTTCTATCATTTGCTCTAACAAAACTGACACTGAGACTCACAATGGGCCCCACATGCAGTTTGACACTCAGATCTATGTCGCTGACACACATGAAGAAGAGACAAACCAACTCTCTGGCTGAAGCTTGGAATCTGGGCCTCCTTATTTAAGATAATAACACTGGATAAGCAAGTTGGGTTCAGCAAGGATAGGAAAATATTCCCATCATCAAGAAAGTTTTGCTTGGAGATGCCTCAGAAATTGCCCTTGGATGTTCTCAGAGGTCACTGTGGGGTGCTTGGGTAGAAATTAGGAAATAAAACTGCAAAAAGCCTGTAATCTCTTTTGATTCTACCAACAAATTTCAGCTCCTCATATATGAAAGCGATGGCTCCAGTGATAAATGCCCCCCTGTGATGGTGAAACCTTCTCTCTGCGAAGGCCTCAGAGAGCACAGCATCATCACTATCAATGTCCTAGATTCACCCCTGGACAAGGCACAGCTGAGGTCTTCCTCACAGTGTATACGGAGCTAGATGGCCTAGGAGAGACATATCCTTATCTTCTACCTCCTCTACCTTCCAACAAACAAGTTCTCAGAAACCTACTCAGTTGACAGATACCGTGATCTTTCCCACCTCCAACTTCTGCTTTGTACACTTTTGTCAACAAAAAATACGTCCCCTTCAGTCTATGCACTGTGCCTGATGCACTCAGTGAATGCCAAAGTGCTGGTATCAAGATCATTATAACTACAGGTAACTGTCCTGCATAGCCAAAACACTCCCAAGGGTGTGTATGTACCATTTCAGCCTATAGTAGGATGGTAGAAGATATCGAAAAATGCCCATTGCTCATGGGGAGCAAGTTAGCGAATAGGCTGCTAAGGCCACTGTAGTGGCAGTATAGAACCAAAGGACATAAATCATGAGCACCTGTATGAGTTCTTAACCAACCACTTGGGGATCATCTTTGCAAACACTGACCATTGTATTAGGCTTTGAGAGATCAGACACAGTTGTTGCCATGACCAATGAGGTGGTGAATGATTTTCCAGTCTAAAGAAGGCAGATATTGGGATTGTCGTGGAGGTGGCAGGTTCTGATACTGCCAAAAAATAGGTCACACCATCTTACTGAATGACAATGACATCTCCTCACCTAGTCACAGAGTGGAGGAAGGCTGCCTAATCTTTGATAACCTGAAGATCATTGCTTTCACCCTGGCCTAGAACACTGCTGAACTTTGTCCCCCTTTTTAATTTAACTTTAATTAATTAACATAAAATGTATTATCAGTTTGGGAAGTAGAATTCAGTGATTCATCAGTTACATATAACACCCAGTGCTCATTACATCAAGTGCCCTTTTTAATGCCCATCACCCAGTGACCCCATCCCCCTGCCCTCCAGCAACCCTGTTTCCTATAGTTAAGTCTCTTATAGTTTGTCTCCATCTCTGATTTCATCTACCCTTTTTAATTTATATTACTGCTGAGTTTTCCCTGCCCACCAGCGTCATTACTATCTTGTCCATCAATTTGGACAGACATAGTTCCCTCATCACTTTATCTTACGAAAAAGCTGAAAATGATATTATGAACCAGAAGCCTCACCATAGGAAAATGGAGGGGCTGGTGAACAAGCCAGCTGCCATATACTGCTGCCCACACACTGGCCTCATGCAAGGCTCTGGAGCTTTGGTAGTTCATGTCACTATGTACGCAGGGGGAGATTTAGACCCAGTACTCTCATTAACTCTGGGACAATGGGAAAGGACACCATGAATGACTGGGAAGACAACTATGCACAAGAATGGGAGAGGTAAATACCTGGCATGAACAGGCTACACAGCTGCTCTCATTGGCATTATTAAGGTCCAGCACAGAGTACATCTGATCATGAAGAAGATCCAGAGTAATTTCATCTTCTAACAAGATCTTTCCAGAAATAAAGCCATCAAGGCAGGGATTGCTTCCTGATTTGTCATAGCATTATTCCTTTCCTATGGCCTTAAAAGTACTACAGTTCTGAATTTCACTGTGTTCCTGGCACAGGGTTGGCCTGAGGATAGGCCACTCGCCATTCTTCTTCGGATGTATAATCACGTGTGAAAACTTTTCATCAGACTTTACTGTGGATGCTGTTAGGATAATATATCACTAAGACATCCTTTTCCCCATGTCTCCCAATTTCACACTGGTGATATCTTCAGATCTCTTGTACTATGATCACCTCATCAAAATCCACATTAGAGAACAACAAAAATTACATGAAAGACATTCGATGGATGTTTTGTACTTTACAGCTGAGATCTGACTGTTCATGCATGACTTTCATCTCTACCACTATCTCCTGTTATCAAACATGATAATGTCAAGGTGATGCTGTAGGGAACAAAAACACATTTTCATGTACACAGGTTTCCATGGTAATAAATAGTCTTGTATAACCCAGATGTGAGCTGGGCTTTCCCTGCTCTTAAGCTCTAAATAGGATTCCCCAAATCTCCATTCTGCAAACTGTTGAAGATCCAATGCCCTCCCCAATATCTCTGTGAATTTCTGAGGAAACTTTCTTCAAAAATTCAGCTCCAGGTTTGCAGGAAATGGAGGTGGAGGCAGGGTCACATCATAAGAACATGGGCTTCCACATTCATTACTCTCAGATATTGCCAGCATGCTTTCCCTGCACATCACCCTTCACCCCCACCCCTCGCTGTCTCACTAGACCATTTTTGTATTATCTACTCCCATTCACCTCCTCCCCTGCCTCCCAGACTGCCCTTGACCCCTACCACTAGAACACCAATTTGGCTTCCCCAGACTCATGCTCTAAAACTGAGCTCCAAGTGTACCAAGTGTACTTTGCATATCCTAACTCAAGGGGCTCAACTGAACAAAAGGGTCTTTCAGTTACCAGGAAGCCATTATGGTTTGAAAGAGTAATATCTATTTCTTGTAAAACATTTGCAAAGCACTTTCCAGCACTGACATTTTGCCAATCCTGTTTCACACTTTTGACTTGCGTTTATTCATGTAGAACACATATTATATTGACAGGCCCAGAGAGAACTCATTTTAAAGTAAAAGACATTTTCTAAAACAAATAAAGATGGAAAATATTAAGTGACATAAGAAAGAAATAAAGGAAGAAAGAAAGAAAGAAAGAAAGAGACTATCAGTAACTGACCTCTCACATCCCTTCTTAATTCCAATTTTCCATGATTCTGGGTCATGTATTGTGATGCCCAGTTAAAGGAATAAAAGAGGTTTCAAGGAGCAGGTGCATCTGGGCCAGACCTAAAGAAGATATAGTGTCAAGATAAGGGATCCAATGTTTAGAGAAAAAAATTAACTGATTCCACTTTCCTTTGAATGAATCAGGAGTCTTTACCCAAAAAATCAATATTGGGACTTTGACATTTCTGGGACATTCTCATTTATCTCTTAGGTTTTATTACTTGTAAAATGAGGAGATACCACTGCCTCTATTTCCATATTTATTTCCTTTAAGGAACATTTCTTGGGCGCCTTCTATGTTTTGGGCTGTGCACCAGGCACTGAAAATACAAAGATGCAGCCCCCAGAGGAAGGAATTCAAGTCAAATGGGAGAATGGAAAGACAACAAATGTAACTCAGGTTCAGACCTTCCACCCCCGCAATCCTGACAGTCTCTAGTTTCTTTCACTCAAATTTAGGCACAATACCGAGGGTCCCGCCCCCAAATTCATTCCCACCCGCCATTTTGATGATTTTAATAATTTACAATAAACCTTCAAAGGGAATCAGGATCACTTCCTTCCCTTCACTCCCACAGTCTCTCCCATCCCCTGGCTTCCCCCTTCCCCCTTTTTCCTTTATTCTATCCTCACTCCCCTCTCAACAACAATACAAATTTTCTTCCTTGCCCTACGCATGTGGTTCCAAAGTCATCTTTTGCTACTTGAACACAGCCTTGGGTGTCACCCTCCACCCATAGTGACTCAAAATATTTCTTCCAAAAAATACAGGCCCCTTCAAAGGGGGTCTCCATCTATGCTCAGAAAACGTAGCCATGCTCAGACTAGGGTGGGTCTTGTCCAGTACAAGGCAGAAGAGGCAGCCTGTGTGGGAAAGACTAAAGGGAATTCTGGTTGATAAAACATTATTTCTAATTCTCAAGAAGACCTTTCCAGAAATGTAGGGAGTTGACCCACATACTCGCCAATGTTTGGGTTATGTTTCAGCCTTGCTTGAACACTATGAATGCACACAGTGCCAACTCCCATGTGCTTTGAGGAGGGCTGGGTACATTACGCTTCTTTGGTTTTGTTTTTGGGTCCTTTCCCCATGTGTCTGCAGTGTTTCTTCCATTAAAACCAGGACTTTTCCTCCCTCTGAGCTTCCACACAAACTCTGGCCCAAGCCAATACTCCCAAGGGATGCTAAATCCACTTTTGGAGTCAAAAAATAGGGATAATTTATTCAAAAAAACACGCCAATAACTCTACAAAGAACTTTTACAGGTGGTATCATTTTGCTCCAGATTTCCAGACAGGAAGGAGTTATTTTGCTCACTCATGGCATAGCAATGACAGGTTGTTCTCCAGACATTTCTGTGATGGAAAGAAAGGCAAGTCTAGAGCATGAAATAGGGCCAGGGAGCCCCTGCAGCCTGGTGTGGGAATTTCTGCTTATTCACCTCTGAGTTCCCTTTTTTATCTAGGTCCTTCTTATGTGCAGAAATCACATCTCAAATCAGGATTCCAGATGCAGTCTCCCAGCAGACATGGTGTTCTTATTAAGGCAGCTTGGAGAGAAGATTTCAGAAAGACATGATCACTGTCCTCAAATAGTTAAAGGCATGTCACATAAAAGAGGCATTATATTTACCCAGCTTGGTGACAGAGAGGAATGGAGATAGTAGAAGCCACTAGAAGGCAAACATATCTTCATTATGGAAAAGAGGGCTTTAGACCAACATAGAATTGAGCTATTTCAAATATCTGAAGTTACGAACTCCCCCAGATTCCCCAATACCCAATTTATTTGTAGCACTGACTAGCATGTGGTGTGAGGATGTCCTGGGGAAATAACTTGAACTTGAACCATGGCCAAACTGGAGTTTCAGACATAGAAAGGGACATGGTGAATTTGGGGTGCGTGAGCAAAACATGATAAGAGAAGCCAGACTTCAAAGGGAGAAGCAAAGCAGAATCTGCAAGGAGGAGGCAGAAAAACATCAAAGTGTGGGGTCTGAACTTCAGGAGTGATAGTGGGGACTTCGGGAAGAGTCAGATGGCAGCCCTGCTTTAATCTTCCCAGCCCCAGGCACCATGGTGACATGTGCATCAAGATAACCATGATATCTAAGGACTCAAGCAATTTTTCAGAGGGAACCACAAAGTAGACAACCAAGACAAGGAAACCATTTCTGTCTTGGCAAAGAAAAAACTCTTAGGTAGCTTGGAACAGTAAGGTATCAGTCAGTGGCCTGGGGAAAAGTCTGGAAAGGCCTTACCACAGGCTACAGACCAAGTGCAGCCTCAGAGACAGAAACTGGGACAGAGGCTGGGATAGAGCTGTAGGAACATCAGAATTATTGGCCCAGAGAGAGTAACGGCCCAGGTCTCCAAGGCAGCTAGAAGGATTCAGACACCCATGTAAGGCAGCTCTTGTAGACTGCCAGAGACAGAATGGTTCTTCTCATGACCGTCATTACACAAGGACCAAAACTTTGCAACTACATAGATGGAGAACATCCAACTATTGAATTTTATGTCTGCATTCTTTTTTTTTAATTAAATTTACTTAACATATAGTGTATTATTAGTTTCAGGGGTAGAATTTAGTGATTCATCAGGGCATATAATACCCAGTGCTCGTTACATCAAGTGCCCTCCTTACTTCCCATCACACAGTTACCCCATTCCCCCACCCACCTCCCCTCCAGCAACTCTGTTTGTTTCTTATAGTTAAGAGTATCTTATGGTTTACCTCCCTCTCTGTTTTCATCTTGTTTTATTTTTCCTTCCCTTCACCTATGTTCTTCTGTTTTGTTTCTTAAATTCCATATATGAGTGAAATCGTATGGTATTTGTCTTTCTCTGATTGACTTATCATAATACCCTCTAGTTCTATCCACATTATTGCAAATGGCAAG
Organism: Neogale vison; assembly: GCF_020171115.1. Lineage (NCBI taxonomy): Eukaryota > Metazoa > Chordata > Mammalia > Carnivora > Mustelidae > Neogale > Neogale vison. The sequence continues at coordinate 28,237,371 of NC_058093.1, forward strand.
AGTTCATTCTTTTTGATGGCCAAGTAATATTCCACTATGTATATACACACCGCATCTTCTTTATCCATTCATCTGTCAATGGACATCTGAGATTTCTCATCTTCTTTTATATTTCTATAAGGTCAGAGTTATATATATAATTTGCTTACAGTAAAATCTACCCTTTTAAGTGTACAATTTAATAAATTTTCACAAGTGCATACAATGTAAAATCACTCCCACAATCAAGATGCAGAACATTTCCATCACCCCAAAATGTGCCCTCATGACTTTTTGTAGTCAATACCTTTTTATAGTCATACTCCAGCCTCTAGCAACCATCAACCTGTTTTGTTCTTTCGTTTTGTTTTGTTTTGTTTTCTTGTTTTTTTTTCTATTTTTTTTCAATTTATTTATTTTCAGGAAAACATTATTCATTATTTTGTTTTTAATATATACAACTGACCCTTGACCAATGAGGGGGTTAAGGACCCTGACTCCCACACAGTCAAAAATCCGTATATAACTTTGCCCAAAACTTAGCTACTAGTAGCCTGCTGTTGACTGGGAACCTTAGCAATAACATAAATGATTGATTAACACAAATTTTTTATGTTTATGTACTACATACTGCATTCTTACAATAAAGGAATTTAGGGAAAAGAAAATGGTATTAGGAAAAGGGCTGATATCCAAGATCTATAAAGAAATCCTCAAACTCAACACTCAAAAATGGATAATCACGTCAAAAAATGGGTAGAAGATATGAAAAGACACTTCTCCAATGAAGACAAACAAATGACTAACAGACACATGAAAAAAATATTCATCACCATTAGCCATCAGGGAGATTCAAATTAAAACCAAACAAACTGAGGGTTGCTGGGGGGAGGGGGGTTGGGAGAAGGGGGGTGGGGTTATGGACATTGGGGAGGGTATGTGCTTTGGTGAGTGCTGTGAAGTGTGTAAACCTGGCGATTCACAGACCTGTACCCCTGGGGATAAAAATATATGTTTATAAAAAATTAAAAATTAAAAAAAAACCACATTGAGATACCACCTTATACCAGTTAGAATGGCCAAAATTAACAAAACAAGAAACAAGTGTTGGAGAGGTTGTGGAGAAAGGGGAACCCTCTTACACTATTGGTGGAAATGCAAGTTGGTGCAGCCACTTTGGAAAACAGTGCGGAGATTCTTCAAGAAATTAAAAATAGAGCTACCCTATGACCTTGCAATTGCACTACTGGGTATTTAACCCAAAGATACAGATGTAGTGAAAAGAAGAGCCATCTCTACCCCAGTGTTCATAGCCGCAATGGCCACAATCATCAAACAATGTAAAGAGCCAAGATGTCCTTCAACAGATGAATGGATAAAGAAGATACAGTCCATATATACAATGGAATATTATAACCTTCATCAGAAAGGATGAATACCCAACTTTGTATAAACAGGGACAGGACTGGAGGAGATTATGCTGAGTGAAATAAGTCAAGCAGAGAGAGCCAGTTATCATGTGGTTTCACTTACTTGTGGAGCATAAGGAATAACATGGAGGACACTAGGAGAAGGAAAGGAAAAGTGAATTGGGGGAAAATGGAGGGAAAGACAAACAAAGAGAGACTATGGACTCCAAGAAACAAACTGAGGGTTTGGGAAGGGAGGGGGGTGGGGAGATAGATGAACCGGGTGGTGGGTATTAAGGAGGGCATGTATTGCATGGAGCACAGGGTGTGATATGTAAACAATGACTCTTGGAACACTGAAAAAATAAAATTAAATTAAAAAAAAAAAAGAAAATCATTAGAGGGGTGCCTAGGTGGCTCAATCAGTTAAGCAACCCACTCCTAATTTTGGCTCAGGTCATGATCTCAGGGTCATGGGATGAGGTCTGTATTGGGCTCCATCCTGGGTGTGGAGCCTCCTTAAGATTCTCTCTCTCTCCCCCTCCCTCTCTCTCTTGAGAAGAGAAGAGAAGAGAAGAGGATTATGGGGTGCCTAGGTGGCTCCATTGGTTAAGCATCTGCCTTTAGCTCATAATCCCAGGGTCCTGGAATGGAGTCCCACATCAGGCTCCCTGCTTACTGGCGAGACTGCTTCTCCTTTTTCTTCTGTTGCTCCGTCTGCTTGTGCTCTCTTGCTCTCTCTGTCAAATAAATAATAAAATAAAAGATTTTTTAAAAAGAAAAATAAAATCATAAGAAAAAAAATATTGACACTTACACACTGCATTTACTGAGGGGAAAAAAATCTTCAGTTACGTGGATCCACTCAAATATATTATTTGTTGCTTCTTCCAGAATGTCATATAAGAGGAACTGTAAACTTACACAGCCTCATGAGTCTGGTTTCTGTAGATAAGGCATTGAAATTGATCCATGGTCCACGATGTTGCACATTTCAGCCCTGGGTCCTGGTTTCCTAGTAGTAGAGCTCCAGGTACAGGTACACCATGGTTTATCATCTACCAGTTGATGGACTGTTGGTGATGTTTCAGTTGTTTCTAGTTTTTGATGACTACAAATGAAGCATTTGCATCCAGCTTTTAGTGTGGAAATATGTTGTCATTGGGTAAATAGCTAAGAGTGAATTGCTGGACCCAACACTAACAATATGTTTAACTTCTTAAGAAACCGTCAAACTATTTTCCAAAATTGCTGGACACTTTGGCATCCCCACTGTCTCTAACTCTTATTGGGCAGGACCTCATTTAAACTCCCAGGCTGAAAATACTAATATTCTACATCTGCTGGTTCAATATCTAGGAAGTCAGACGTGTCCTGAAGAAGTGGAAGAAACAGAATTTGCAGCTTCTGGGAAAGGGACTTTTGTGACACTGTGGGTATCCTGCAGGGGCTAGGTAACCACTTGTCATGGATGCAGAGGAGGGTTAGATGACCTCACCTTCCAGCACCCTCCCCACTCTGCTTTCTGTGAGACCATGAAATGACTGTCACCCTGGCAAGCATTCTCAGACACCACTCACCATTTCTTACCTCTTGGCTCACAGACAAACATGAATCTTGATGTTTGACATCTTTATCAGTTTGACTGATATATTTCCCTGAGTTGATATCTTTTATGCAATCAATTGGATCTCTTGGCAGTTTTTGCAAAAGAGGTAATAAATTAATGGACCACCCACCTTCTGTTTCAGGTTCATCTGCTGACCTGTTTGAGACTGTAGATACTTCACTCAGCCTCTGTATGCTTTAGCTTCCCCATCTGTGCCTGACAGCACCTAGTGCTGAGAATTCTGTGGAGCACACTGAGAATAGGAATGGCTGAGAAATGGTGTTAGTATTTATGACTAGAAATACTGCTTTTACTCTGTCCTCTTTGCTGTGAGTTTTGGAGTCCAACAAGCCTGAATCTGGATCCTGACTGTGTGACAAGCTGTGTGATCCTGAGCCAGTCGCTTAACCTCTTTGAATCTTGGTAAAATGAACATATTCTGCAGATGATTAGTTAATGTAGGCAAAGCACCTTGCATATTATCTGGTAGAGTCACCCTCTGGGAAACATGATTCTCGTATTTACTGTCACTGAACCTACTCTCTCGATCACCACTACTTAAGGGCACTGTGGTTATCTCAAGTTAATGTAGTGGGAAACCTGGGGCCAGGACATAGCACTAGCTACGAGTGGAATGTGGGGATGGCAGGAAGGGCTGGATGGGTAGTGACCGAGGTGACTCAGAAGTGACCCATCTGTAAGCACTGAGGAGCTGCCTCCTTGTGGTGAAGCTCCCCTGATTCTGGGTTTGGAACCATTTTCTATCACTGTCTATGAGCTCTTGGCTTGTGATATCTTTCTGGTTAATGGCTTGCATTTCTGTGTCTCCCAAGGCGCTTGACTCCTCCCAGCCATACTGGGCCTACAGGAGCAGAATTACCCCCAAATTACTTGAAAGGACCCCAGGACCACAAGTATTAAGCAGAAGGGTGGCCAAACAGCTCTGAAATGTTTTTCTTCTATAACCAAGATAGTGGATGGATCTGAATGGACCCTGACAATCAGTCTTGGCCAGAGAAATCAGAAACTTGTAATACCTGTGAACTTTGTTTTTAAAGGGATTTCCCTAAACCAGGCCATTGTCATCTCCAAGAACATGGGAATAATGAAGGGAATATGTCCTTCACCTTGAGAAATGTCTGTAAACACTTCTCAAAACCAACTCAGCTGACTTCTCACCTCCCATCTCCACCCATGTTCCTCTTGCGTATGTCACCCCTCATCCCAACCAACCTACCTCTCTTAGGTTGGGGAGGTAAATTAATCCCTTCCCTCTCCCAGCCATGTAGTAAACCAGGACAATGGGTTCTAGCCAAGAACTGTACAATGAAGGAGCCAAGAGCTGGGTGGGCAGTAGTCACTCCTCTTCCCCAGTCCTGACCTATCCTGGATCTAGGGGAGGATGGGAGAGCGGGAGTCTGCACAGAGCACCACGGAGAGAAAACACTTGACTTGGAGGGAAAGCGCACCATGTAGATCCCGGCATTTCTGAGTCATGCAAATTTGGGCAAGTGACAATTTCTCCTAGACTCCGTGTTCAGATTCTGAGCCTATAAAATGGGGGTGACAACACTGCTCTTGCAAGATTATTTTTGGGGATTTGAGATTACACATATACAGCATCTGGCACATAGTAGGCACTTATTAAACCATAGATACTCTTGTTATTGTTGTCTTTCTTCTTAAGACAATTATTTCGAAATTCTAGTACCGATTCTCAGCAGGTCCTCCGATGTATGACTGGGAAGGAGGGGAAGGAGTAGGTTCATGAGCATAGGCTCTCCTGTCTCCGTTACTTGTGGCCTGAATAGGGGCATAAACAGGTTCTTTGTTTTTCATCAACTCAAGCCTTGGAGGGAAATCTCAGAGTGATGGAGGAGCTGGAAATGAAATCGTTAAAATGTCACTTTCCAGCTACTTAGCTTTAGAAACATCTTCTGAAAGGGAGAGTTAATTTAGATGGCTGACTTTTTTTTAATCATTATCAATTTGGGGTTCTAGACATCATTTCTCTGGGCTCTCCAAATGCTCCCTCACCCTCCCACGCCCACACCAAACCATGGAAAATCCAGAGTTGGCCTTGGACAGCGTGTTCTGCCTCCTCGCAGGTGATACCTATTTTGGGGACAAACAGAGGGGTCTGGTTTCCAAGGCTGTGGAACTGGAAGCCAATCCACTTGCTAAAAAGATTGGAAACAGCGTCTCAGCAGCTTACAGCTAAGCATGAAGGCCTCAGCCTCCAGGGAAGCTCTCACATTACAAAACTTGACAGAAACCACTTGGAGAGACAAGACCCAGGTCACTTTGTTCCTGCTGCCGGAATCTGGGTGGGAGACAGAATTGTGACCGGATCCTGGCCCCAAATACCATCCCAGCCATGCAAGCTAGCTCAGCAAAATGGACTGCTTCTCCCAAGTCAGCCACCTCAGCCTTTCCTATCTCTCCATTCCGTCTTTACGTCCAGTCATTACGCAACAGTGTGGGACCAGGACTGCTGCAGGGGCAAGATCTATTCTCACCAACCCGGAAACCCCACACCAGCATTCCTGTTTTCAGTATGACACCTCTGCCTGCTCTGGAGAATATGCCTAACCAAGCCAGAAACCAAAAATGCCCCATCCTAGGCCTTGAGATTTCACCCGCCAAAAACATGTCTTTCTAAACTGTCCAGGAGATTCCAGATCTCAGAACAGAAGTATCTCACAGCTCCTGGCTCTACATGCTGACTCATTTCTCATGGACAAATTAAACCCCTTTTGGGATACAGAACTAAGCTACAGGTGCCCCAAACCGTGTTCCAAAAGCCCTCCAGGAGGGGGGCGCTCAGACAGAGCCAGAAGAAGTGGAGGTGGGTGGCAGGGCTGGGAAGGTGCCAGAGCACGGGAAATGAGCTTCTGCCCTTCGGTCATTTTCCAAGAGCGGTTCCTTCCAGCCAGACTGATTGGGACACATACAGCTGTCTCCCTGGTGGGGTTTCAGTGTGTTTCCTCTCCAAAACTGCAGCTGGAAAGGACAGTTGTGCACAAATGAAAACAGGACTACAAATCCCTTTTCAGCTTCCTTTCAACACAAACGAAGTAAAAATGCGGTCAGTGAAAAATAGGAGAAAATAACATCCTGGTGAATTAGTACTTTAGCATAAGATTAATTGGAAAAATTGCTTAAAAACTAATTGTTTCTGTTTTGCATCTCTAGAATCCTGGGGAGCTAATCTACTCTAAAGAGGAGGAAAGATAGGGACTTCGAGATTCTGATGGAAGTGTCAGCTGGCCTCTATTTATGCCTGTGCTCCTTGTCTCAATTCCATTTAAATTATTGTGATTTCTTTATTAAAGAAGCAATCTCTGTTTGTTGGAGCAAAAAATCAAAATTCAGTTAACTAGAAAAGCTTTTTTAAGTCCCCCTTCATTTCTTTCCCATCCCGTATGATGTACATAAGGGCCAGATATTTTTCTATGCTCTTATTAAGGTTTTGTTTTTATAAAAGTGGAAACACACATATTTTGTAATTCTTTATCCTCAGTTTTATCAATATGTAACCTCTAACCCAGGTTACCTTTTTTTTTTAAATGTATTTATTTGTGAGAGAGAGAGAGTGAGTGAAAGAGAAAGCATAAGCCGGGAGGAAAGGCAGAAGGAGAGGCAGAGGGAGAGGCAGGAGAAGCGGACTCCCCACCGAACAGGGACCCAGATGTGGAGCTCAATCCCAGGACCCTAGGATCAGGACCTGAGCCGAAGGCAGATGCTTAATCACCTGAGACACACAGGCGCCCCAGGTCACCATTTTAAATAGCTCTGTATCATAGCCTCATATTCCATAGTCTACTCAACAAATCCTTATTATTGAATATTTACAGTCTTTCCAATTTTTTGTTAATAAACGTTATAATAAAACCCCCCATCTTGCATATATAGCTATGTGAATTTGCCTGGTTGTTTAATATATTCCTAGATGTTACATTACCATGTAATATTTTGTTTATTTTTGATACATATGCCAAATTGTCTTCCAGCACGGTTGAACCCAGTTATATTTGCATTGAGTCATGAGCGCTCACCCCCTCCACACACACACTGTCACTATTATGAGTATTGTCATTCTTTTCTTTATTTCTTAGCCATGTCCAAGTTTACTTGATAACTGCTTTCATTTGCTTTGATGAGCATATCATGAATATTTTGTCTTTTCTTTTGATTACATTTGTGAGATCAGATCAACCTTGGTCATTGTCTATTAATAGGAAAAAAAAAAAAGAGAGAGAGAGAGAAAGAGTATGGAGGAGACAAAGGAAAATCCAATCAGGTAAAAGAGCAAGAACTGGATGTAACATGGAAAGACCAAAAATCCTCCCAGAAAGGAGGCAGTGGAAGGGACTTGATGCAGACAATTTCCTGGGTCTTTGCCAGTTGGCACCAGTTGGCACCTGAGACAGAGCACTCTCTCGGTGCCATTCAAAATGGTAGGACACCTTGTGCCACCGTTTAGTTTCTTCACAACCATTTTTAAGTTGATTCAAGTGATGTGTGTATCAAACTCACAGATAGTGCACATTTGAGCAGAGTTGCATTTGCTTGTTCTGTAGAAGACCACCGCACAACAAAAAAGTGAGGCATTCTCAGAGCAATGGAACTGGCTGGGTTGCCACCCAGTATGGACTCCCCAAGCCATTCTGTTCATTAGCAACACTGTCAACAGCACCACTACCAACCCCTAACCTCAAAATACCAGAGACTGGTTGGAACACAAGTGAGAGAAATGATGACATTTTCCAAGTGCTTCTCCTGTGCTTATGACTCCCTTTCCTTTATGTTCCACACACATCATCTCTTTAATTCCTTCAATTTGAGGTACATGTCATGGTTTTTCCCTCTCTCTGTGGAGGTGGAAAGGACAAGTTGAAGCACAAACCATGGCAACAAAGCCAGAACTTGAGTCCAGATGCTCTAATTTCCAGCTTAGGCCCTTTCCACTCCCATGGCCTGGTAGGGCTTGCAGGAACGCTCCCCACTTCTAGTTCAGTTTGAGGGGAGCTCCAGATGAGATCCCAAAGATAGCCAAACCTCTTGTTGTTGCACCAGATAAGAAAGAAAACAGTAGTCAGGCAACAATGCCTAAAGTCCCTTTCAAGTTCTGGACACAGGGCAAGGTATCACTCTTCATAGAGGAGTGGACTCCAGTGCCTTCAGGGCTGAGAGGTGTTAAGAAATCGACCCCTTTTAGACAAGCTACATGTAAATGAATGACACCCATTCTGTTTCTCCCTGGAAAAGCTCCTACCAGACCCATGTGGCTTAGTCTGAGCTGCTTAGAAATCACAGGGATCACGCAGGGACACAGGATATGAATGCAAGACACCAATCATGTGTCTTCCTCCTCTCCGTTGCGGCTTTCCTCCAGGAGGCAGAGAAGATCATGGCCACCAGATGTTGCTGAGGGAACAAAAGTTGGTGCCTGGGCTTTGCCAGAAGCCTACCCCTCCATCCTGCCACAACCATGGGGCTCCCTCCAACGATCACCGTGGGGCTCACATCAGAGAAGCTTCTCGAGCCTTTCCAAATGCTCATCTGTCTGGGCACCAGGGCTCAGACGAGGCACCACAGGGAGACCGGATCATCTGGTGTTAAGTATTTGTCAAGACCAAGTTGAGTCTGGTAGGCTGGTTTGAGGGTTGCTGTCAGGAACATCAAAGCAATGAAAATATTAAATAAATAAGCTACTTTAAGATATCCTCCAAGGTTGGGGGACCTCTTATAAGCAAAGGCTGGTAGAATTCTGTCATCCCTTCCCCTTTCACCAACCCCCTGGCCTCTCCCGGCCTCTCCCACCTTCTTCAATGTCTTTTAAAGGACCCTAAATCTACCCCTTTGGACCCCTTCTAAAGACAAATGCCATACAACTCCATTCTCCAGCTTTCCAGTCCTTTCTCAGACCATCCCACATAGCAGAGTCCTCCAGCGTCCTATTTCCTAAGGTGCTTGAATCATACCAAATCCCTGACTCCAGGGAAGCTTCTTTTGTCCCACACATCCACACTAGTGGCCATCATCACCTTGCACTCAGGCTTGCATTCCAGGGCAGGCGTTGACCACAAATGCCCCAAAGCACATCTGCTAATCCACACATTCACACGTCATGTTGCAGGAACGCAATTACCTTGTGACTGAAATCAACCTCAGAAAACTTGCTTTCCCTGCCTTCGGTACCTTCTCTCTTCCTCGCTTGCTGGACTGCCTCATTCCAGCAGACGCCGAGAGCTTCTGGTTGTTAAGAACTCATAGGTCCCCCTCAGATCACCAAAACAACTAGATGAGTTAGATAGCATTATCCTCATTTTACAGGGGGAGGGACCAGGGTTCAGAAAGATGGAGTGATTTGCTCAGATTCACACAGCTGGCTGGAGCCTGTCTACTGAGATTCGAACTCAGATCCATTGAAAGGACAACCCGTGCTCTAACAACGGCCTGCCACATGAGAGACCTCTGCCAGGTCACACTGTTGTTTAGTGGGGCTAGAAAAATAGAACCAAGAGGAAGATCGAGGCTTAAGGAAGGGAGTAGCAGGGATAAGCAAAGAAGGTAGCCTGTTGTCAAGGCAAATAAGTGAACTTTTATAGGCATTTGACTATGGCAGTTTTTAAGCAGAAAGGCAAAAGTAGGCAGAGGAAGAAAAAATATGTAAGTAGAAGAAAAATCTCTGAAAATCATTATGTCTCGGCTCCCACCTCCAGAAAAGACTTCCCTTAAGCCACACAGACCAGGTGGAATCATTTCTCAGGAATATAAGATCTCTATGCTTATATGGTATGAAATCCCAAGCAAATGTCCCTGAGCCTTCCCCAGAAAGCCCCCCTCCCATGCCACGCCCTGCCTTCAACTGCCCAGGGACAACGAGGCTGCTGCAATGGCTTGGGGTTCAGCTGTGGTTTGAAGCACCAGCTCAACACTCCCGCTTGATTCTCAGCCTTGATACGGTTCATGAGAAAGCCCAGACCTCCCCATATCAGGCCCGAAGGGCAGGATGAATTCTGCAAGACCTCCCACCCAAACCTGCATCAGAACTAAGATCCCATGCCTGTGTTGCCTGGGCTGTCCCCAGCAGGGGCACAACGGGATCTCTGGGCACAGATTTTCATGGTGACTCCCAGAAACCAAGACCCTTATGGATGGGAAGCCAGCACTCCTGGTCCCATTGGCCAACCCAGCACTCTCTTCCCGCATTGGGTTCAACAAGACACCACCATCACGAGTCAGGAGAACAGGGTTCTTATTCCAGGTTAATCACCAACCAGCTGTGGAGCCTTGACAAGTCTCTGACCTCTGACAGGATCAGACCCCTCATCTCAAGACCCTCAAAAGACTGAGCTTCCAAGCCATCATAGAGAAGATCTGATCCAATGCCCTCATTTTCCTGGTGGACAAGACAAAGCCCTGAGGCTGGAAGTGGCTTTGCCAAGACAGTGGAGTTGACCACAGTCAACAAGACTTTAGGAGAGGAGCAGAGGCACTTTCACACTTCTCACTTAGAAGACAAATACCCCCACAAAAAAGGGGATGGCCCCTGGGAGGTGGAGGGTGGAGGGTTGAATTTCAGGGATCCTGTAAAGAATAGAATGAGCACTGGACCAGTGGTTAGAAGACCCATGTCCCCACTTGCCTCTGTCTCTTACCAGGTGAGCCACCTTGCCCTGTCCCTCCACCTCTTCTTGGCACTCAGTTCTCATTTATAAAATGAAGCCCCCTATGCACGGCTCATACCTGCTATGAGAGGTAGATGAGACGTGTGTCTCGAAAACCATAAAGGTCTATATGTGCAAAGTGAATTCTGCTTGTCTACACAGCCACCTTTAGGATTTGGGTTTTGGACCAGGAAACAGACAGAGACAAGGGTGAGCCATGCTCTCTGAGCAGATCCACGGCCAGGGGCTCTCTCAGCAAAGGGGTCCCAGAGCACAAGCCTAAATCCATGTCATTAGAGCAGGGCTCAGGTTGTGTGTGTCTAAGCAGCTTTGGTTGGAAAAGATTAGGAGGCCAGTAGAGAGAGAAGAAAAATTGATGAGACAGCAGAATCCTGCCCACAGTCCCACACTGCCCTCTTCAGGTCAGCAAGGAGAAGGCATCCCGCGGGGCCTGGTCTGGCCAAGTCAGAACCCCCAGGGTCATTGGATCCATTCCTCTGCCTGAGATCAGAGCAATCCCTCTGCAAGCTGAAACGGGGTTGGGGGACAGCCCTCACTCTCAGCAAATCTGTTCTGCCTAGCCCAAATCTTCCTCCTGTCTTGATGCTCACCACTCTCCAACCTGCCTTCTGAGGAGCCTGCAGGCAGCCTTAGCATCTCTCTCGCTCAAGTTGGGACTTCAGTGGTTCTGGAAACAGAGTAGCAGCCCCAGCTTCCACCCCATTCACTGTATCCTCTTTGCCCCAGAACAGGGTGGTTTCTCCATATTCTGGGCATCTTCCTGTCCTTGGGGAAAACCCCCTGAGCCGAGGGAATCGTGACCTGCCTAAATAAAGGGACAAGCCAAGGCCCTGCAGTTTTTGAGAATGAACCAGAAATTCTGTGACTCAAAGAACCTCCGGCACAGAAACCACAACTGCTCCTCGATTTGGAAGGTGGCATCCGGAGCCCAGAGCCTGCCCTCTAGGCCCATGAGAATGTCCTTCTTCAGTGGCCCAGGCTGGGCCAGACCTTCCCCCACCCCCACCCCATTTGCTGTCCTTTCTCGGCTGGTATAGTTCAGAGCCCAGCCCTCTGCAGCTGGCTGACAAGCCTCCAGGCGTGGGCTCGGGCCACGCTCCTGTGTGCCCCTGTGCAGACCCGGGCAGCCACTGCAGCCGGCCCCGCCATGTGACAGCAGTGATTCACACCCGCAGACGCCCAAACCAGCTTCTCCATTCTTCCTCTCCAGGATATCACAAAAGGCACAGTCTCGGCTGTTCAGGCTGGAAAGGCTTCAGGACAGAGCTGCATTGTTCCCAGGGTCAGGAGGGGCTAGAGGCTGAAGGGAATTAAGAAGACAGGGAGCCCAGGCACAGGGTGGCTTTCCAGGCAGCAAGCATATCCCTCGTGCAGGCCAAGCCCACTTCCTGTCCTGGCTCAGATTCTGGGGCTCGAGTTTACATCTCCTCCTTTAGAGCTGATGTCAGGTTGGATCGTGGGTTTTTCTTATTTTCCACTCTCTGCACATGTGCATTTCTTCAAAAAATACGCATGTATTATTTCTTTGGTCCTTTAGGAGAGGAGCAGAGGCACTTTCACAACTCTCACTTTTTTTTTTAATTTTTTAAAAATTTTAGTATTTATCTGAGAGAGAACGAAAGCAAGAGAGATCACAGAGGCAGAGGGAGAAGCAGACTCTCCACTGAGCAGGGAGCCCAATGTGGGGACTCAATCCCAGGCCCCCGGGATAATGACCTGAGCCGAAGGCAGTTGCTCAACAAACTGAGCCACCCAGGTGCCCCCAGATCAATGTTAAATTTACTGATGCTCTTAACTATATACCATGATGTATACCCCCACAAAAAAAGGGGACATCTTTTTTTTTTTTTTTTTTTTTTGAGACAATAACATAAACGTGGAGCCTGGCAACCTTTGCTTTTGGGGCATGCTTTATCTTTTCTCTTCTGCTCCCTACCTCTAACTAAACAGGGCCCCAGCAGGTAGATCAGGCCTTTCAAGGATCTGGGAAATTATTAGTCCAGTCCTTCTGATTCTCAGATTAAGAAAATCTTCAATTCTGGGTGGTTAAAAATAAGTTCCTAGTAAATAAATATTTGGAAATGAAAGGGCTTCTGGAGGCTACAGGGTCCCATTCTGATCACTGGGGAGGTGGACCTTTCTCTAGCCCGTGGCAGGCTAGTCAGTCCGCCCCACTTCTAAGCAGCTCCAACTCATCAGGAGGTGTTTTTGAATATCAAACCAAAAAATCTGCCTTCCCTGCCCCACCCCCGTGGTAGACTGGAAAATGGACCACCATTCATTCCCCACTCCTCCTCATTCCCACACTGTTTGCATGTGACTTTACAGGACAGATCTATGACTTGCTTTGACCAACAGAAGGCAACCAAGGTAGTATCATGCCATTTTGGAGTCTAGGCTTCAAGGGCCTTGCATCCTTTCACGCTCTTGGAACCCCATCACTGCCATGAGAACAAGATCAGGGTCGCCTGGAGGAGGACGAACAAACACAGGCACAAAAGCTGAGTCATACCAGCTTGAACACCCCAAGAGCAGCCAGGCCTCAGCCGGTCTGCCAGCCGACCACAGATGCACCAGTGAGCCCCGGCTGAGGTCCGCCCAGCTGGCCCCGATCAGCAGAACCGCCCTTCTGAGCCCAGCCCAAATTGCATGCCCTCTGAATTATGAGCTGAAGAAATGGTTGTTTTCTAAGTCACTAAGATTTGGGATGCTTTGCTATGCGGAAAATGTAAGCTGATGTACCCCTAATAACCCTCAGGAACCATACCAAAAAATTCTGATTCCTTGTCTGGGGCGGAGGGGCAGTAGACAGGGCTTTAAAGATTGAAATAGCTGATTCTCATTGACTCGACACTCCAAAATGGCTTTGGGGGGCGGTGCCACCCTCCAACCCCTGCCTTAGAGGGAAAGCACAGCCCAGGCATCTTCCCCCTCCCCCCACCCCCAACGCCAGCCCCTGGAGCTGCCACAGAGTCTCCTTTACCCTCCATGTCTACATCCATCAGTAGCGTCCTGTCCACTCAGGAACCCCAAAAGCCCCAGTGCTCAAATATTCTAGTCTTTCTTGTATATTCTACGATCAATTAAGAAAAAAACTGAAAGATTGAGGCAAAGAAGGCGCTAAAAGTTCAATGAAAATACTTAAGTCAATTAGGCTTCTTGAAGCCACTTCTGACCCAAATCTAAACTGCCAAAAGCCCTCCAAACCAATGGAAACCTTGGTAGGTTTCCAGTGGAGCCCTGGCTCCATGGGCCACAATAGTGGGGAGATGGTCAGAGGCTGCTGGCTTCCAGAATGTGCCACGTGGAGCCAACAACAAATGCACTGAACTTGGTCTTGGGGTCTAATGGGGAAGGTCACCATCCCCACCACAGGAGACAGATCCAGCCAACGGGAGCCCCCATTCTTAACCAGACACAGAGGGAAGTGGCATTGTGGGAAACAGCAGCCATCTGTGGATCCTCTGGCTGAAAACTTCGCTGCAAAGTTGGCCAGTTCCAAACGAGCCCTTGCAGCTTGGCTTCCTGTTTTCCATTTGCACTCCCCCTGTGTCACGGCACAATTATTCTGGGAGACGTTCTCAAAATGGACGTGGTCTCCAATTTTCTTTCCCTAATAACAGTGCGGGAAATAGGGGTGAGGGAAGCAGAGAAAGAGAGAGAGAAACCCCAAACCTCAGAAAAGGATGAAAACACTCCTAAACTCTATTTTGAAAATGAGAAAGTCACAGTACACAGCCTTCTACTCATTCAATCCAGTCCCCTGCTCCGGGCAGGCTACGGGTGAGGACACAAAGATTTGGGGAAGTGAGGCAGGTGAACCCTGCTTTCATGGCACATGAAATGAATCAGTCCCGGAGGCGGAGAGAGGTACAGCACAGGGAACAGAGTCAATGCTATCGTAATGACCTTGTGGGGTGACTGTGCTTACCACAGGGAGCATGGAGTGACATATAAAATTGTTGATCCACTATGTTGGATACCTGAACTTAACAGAACATTGTGTATTAATTACACTTCAATTTTTAAAAAAAATTTTTTGAAATATCCTTCCCTGAGATCCTAAAACTCATCAGCGTAGCATCGATGACAACAGCAACAAGTGGCTGGTGGCAAGCTCCTAGGAAGATGGCGGCCACCAGCAATTGTTCTTCAGCCTCCGAAAGGAAAGTGGCTCAGAGCAGAACAAAGAAACGGCAGCTCTCTGGCAACTCTCTGGCAACTCTCTTCTCTCTTCCGTCAGACAAATGCACCAGTTCCCAAATCCATTCTTCCTCATGGCCGTGAAAACAGTATGAAGTCTAGAGCATGCATATTTTAAAGGTCTTGGAGCGGACTTACTTGTGGATTTTAGATTAAAAGTTAGAATATGTGAGTGTGAATGTGTTTGTGTGCCTCAGTTTACCTGTTTTTTTATCCATGTGCATACAGATACACACTTGTTTTTGTGAGAGCTGCTGCCCATGAGTGAGGGTTTACATAAGTAACGCTGAAAGTCAGTGCAGATGTCTGTGTGAGCCCATGCATTTGTGCACTTGTTGGCCGGTACGTGCATGAAATTGTGCGTGTGTGTGTACGTGTGCAAGCGTGTGTGTTCTCCGCACATACTTCACCCCAACGTATCTTCAGGACTGAGTTTGAGGTGCCTGTACCTGCCAGTGGATGCCGGCGTCTGAGAGGTGTGTCTGTATGTGCACGTGTCCTTCGCACACGTGAGGCCCCGTGCCCGCCCCATCTCCTCCTTCCTTCCCATGAGCCTGCAACAGCTTTTGTTCACCTCCCTTTGGGATCTGCCAGCTAATGGCAGGGGTCCCTCTCCTGGGAAACAACACTCCTCCCCTGCTCATTTGTGTCTCATCAGAGGGCTCCAGGCTCCAGCCCTTAAATGGCAGCCCACGATTGCAACGGACGACTTTCTTAATTGCCCGTGATGCTTGCGGGCACAGTGCAAACACCGCAGTAGCTACTAGGCAGCGCGAGCTCAAGAAGGTTGCATTTTGCGCCTGTGTGAATTGAGTGTTCCTGGGAGCTGAGAGGCCAAAGCGGGTTGGAGCCACCGAGAGGCTGTTATTATGGCCTGGCACAGGCCCACTGGAAGCTTCTTGGGACCCTGAGGCGATTTCACCACACTCTCCATAGGCAACACCCCTAGAATTTCCAAACCAGGACACCACCCCTGCCCTGGCTGCCTCCTCCCCCATCCCCTAGTCCCGCTTTCTCTTTCTCTTTCTCTGTCTCTCTTTCCCCTTTCTCTTTCTCTCTCTTGTTCTTTCTCCCACTTTCCTTCTCTGTGTCTCTCCTCTACCCCTTTTCTCAGTTTGTCCCTCTCTCTTCTCCCCTTCTGTCCTCTCTCTTGGCCTCTCCACCTATCCTTAGCTCACAACAGCACACTTAAAGCTGGAGAGTGGCCTAAGAATCAGGCCCCCAACGGCCTGGCTCCCGCTCCCAGTCTCTCCCCCAGGTCCTCATCCAGCCCATTCCTTCCAAGCTATGGGTCCCCAGGGGGGATTTGTTCTTTATATTTATCTCTAAGGCTTTGGAGAGGCCAGGGTGGCCTCTCGCCCCTAGGAAAGGGGCGGTCTTGTTTCCCTATTTCTATCTGTTCACCCCCTCCTAGGTGCCTGAGATAGCCGTGCCCAGCTCCTTGATTTCGGCTTCAGTGGCTTTCACTCACACGGGGGGAAGTGAGGATCGAGAAACAGGGAGAGGACACAGAAAGCACCAGCAGGACAGTGGTAGGGCCACATTGCCTGAACCCCAGGCTCTTGGGTCCGTAACTTAAGGCACAAAACTTCTCCCTAGGCACAGATTGAAGAGAGATTTGAAGAATTTTGAAGCAATGACAGTAGACCACCTGATTTCCTCCTGAAATCTGGGAGAAGAGGTTTGGGGAAGAGCGGGAAGATTCTGTTTTATAAAGGGATCAAAGTACCCCTATCCAAACAGTTCTTCAGAACATTTTGCTTGGTTCCATAAATGTTTATAACTCAGTGAATGAATAAAAGAATGAATGAACAGACTACTAGATTCTCCTCCCCAGGGATGCCAGGAGATTTCAATAATGCCAAATCTAGATCTCTCCTCCAAGCACAGATGTGCAAGGCAACATCAGCAAGGCTTTCCAACAAAAGGAGACAGCAACCCTTGAGTCAGTACCCTCCCGTGGTTGCACTCCAGATTCCTTGTCTATGAAATGAGCCTCCTGTGAGAGTCTCAACTGATCTTCCCACCAATAAGGTTGGGGACGAGGAAGCTGAAGCATCTGGAGAAAGAAGTTGCAGATTCTTTCATGGTTTTGACGCCATGCGCCCAGCACCCTCTCTGGTCCCCATCCCACCAGGATCCCTGGAGACCCACCTTGTGGCCCTTACACAGACTCCTCAGCACCACTGGAAGGACATAGAACCAGAAATGTGGATGCTAGCCATATTACCCTCCCCATTTTGCCCACCTTGCCAGGTATAGGGCACAAATCGCACTAAACGGTGAGGAAGTATGAGAGTTTGGGTCCCCTACTCTAGTCGAGATATAACTCTCACTTTCTCATCCCTTGGTGGGATTAAACTAAAGTCTCCTCCATGTGTCTTTGCCTGAAAGAGCTTGTTTGACTCCCTCCCCTCCTCTGTCCTGCACGTTCCACCCCCTCTCAAGCTTCTCCCAGAAATCCTTCATTAGCAAATCACCTATACACTAATCCTCAGCTCTGGTCTGCTTCTGGAAAGCTGATCTTAGACAACAGGTACTCCAACAAAAATGCTTTCATTGGGGTGTGTAGGCAAGAAAAGCCGTAGAATTGTCCTGTCCATCTAAAGAGAATGGCCACTTTCCAGATGTTTGTTCCTAGAGGGAATGGAAGCCATGCAGCAACATACCCTGATTTTTTTTTTAATTCTTAAAGGAATTCATGGTTTTCATGAGATCTCTTGATTTTTAAGTGTGAGAAACATCTGAGAGCATTTTTAAAGCCCTGCTCACAAACAAAACAAATACACAGACTGTATTCAACATTCTGGCAACCAGATGCCGATATGTGATCTTCTGGTTCAAAGACTCCAGTTAGGAAATGATTGAGAATGACTTCTCTATTCAACTAAGATGGTATCCAATCCAAAATCACCATGCACTCAAAAAAGCAGGAAAATGGGACCCATAATGAAAAGATCAACCATTCTGTGAAAACCAACCTGGAATTGACACGTGGTAGAATTTACAGCCAAGGAAATTGAAACAGTTATAAGAGCTGTGTCCTACATACCCAAAAAGTTTAGCAGAAATATGCAGCATATCTTAAAAGACGCAAATCAAACTTCTAAAAATGAAAACTAAAATGTCTAAGATGAAAAATACACGAGTTAGAATGAATGGGAAATCAGGCTTTGCAGAAGGAAAGATTAGTAAAGTTGAAGGCATAGCAATAGGAACTATCCAGGACACAGAGAGAGAAAAGATATTTTGGGGGAGGGGGGAGGAACCCAGAGCATCAGGGATCTAGGGGATGACTTTGAGCTGCCTAATACATGTATAATTGGAGTAATTGAACGAGGAGACACAGAAGACAGAAGAAATATTTAAGAAATACTGACAAAAAATTCTCCCAGTTTAATGAAAACCATATATCAACAAAGGAACGAATGCCAGGCAAGAGAAATATGAAGAAAATCACACCGTATAATTCAATTGCTCAAAACCAGTGATAAGTAAAGAGATGCTCTTAAAAGTAGTCAGAGGAAAAAGATAGATTACAAGGGAACAAAGATCAATATCTGAGTAGATGTCTCATCCCAAACAGTTCATGTGAGAAGGGCACTAGAACCACATCTTTAAAGGAGTGAAAGAAGAAACTGGAATTCTACACCTAGTGAAAATCTTTCTTTTAAAAAGGTGAAATAAAGATGTTTTCAGACATGAGAAACTGGAATAATCCATCAGCAGCAGACTCACACTAAAAGAAATATTAAAGTCCATCAGATAGGAGGAAAATGAAGCCAGATGGAAAATGAATCTCCTAAAGGAATGAAAAGCACCAGAAATAGTACTTTGCAGCATATTAAAAAAAAAAAAAAACTAAACTGAGGGCACCTGGGTTGCTCAGTCAGTTACATGTCTACTTTGGCTCAGGTCATGATCCCAGGGTCCTGAGATTGAGACCCGAGTCAGGCTCCCTGCTCAGTGGGGAATCTGCTTGTTCATTCTCTCTTTCTTTCTCCCTCTGCCCCTCCCTTCCCACTCATGCTCACTCTCTCTCTCTCTCTCTCTTCCTCTCTCTCTCCTTCTCCCTCCCTCTCAAATAAATAAATAAAATGTTTTTCAAAAATGAAAAAATAAAATAAATTAACTCAAAACAAACCAGAGACCTAAATGTAAAACTGTAAAATCATGTATAGAGAGAATATCAAGGAAAAGTTTTATGATTTCGTAAATACAGTACCAAAAGTACAGGTGATAAAAAAACAAATTGTTTAACTGGTCTTTGTCAAAATTAAAAACATCTGCTCTTCAAAACCAGAATGAAAAGGTCAGCCACACACTAAATATTTATGAGTCATAAGGCTGATAAAAAGGATTTCAATGCAGATTTATGCAGAGAACTCTCAAAACTCAATAATAAGAAAATGAGCAACCAATAAATAAGACAACCAAAAGACTTGAATAATGGACACTTCCCTAGGAGAAGAGACACAGGCGACAAATAAGCACATGAAAAAGAAGGTCAGCATCCTTACTCACTAGGGGAGTGTAAATTAAAACCCTAAGCACATACCACTTGTGAAGCTAATTAAACAAGGAGGCCATTAGACTGAGGTGGCTCTAATGCTCTGGTGTCTATATAAACAAATCAAACTTACAGGAGGCCTGTAAATGCCTCCAGGTTACAAAATCAAAAACCCCAAGGACAGCCAATCACCAACAGCCAACTAGCCTTTCAGCCAATTGATTGGTCAATCAATAATCTCCCTACTTTGCTTCTGCATTTTCTCTATAAAATCTCTCCCTGAGCTCCTCCTGCTCCCGGAGTCCTCCTAACCACTTCCAGCTTGGTGCTACCCAGGCTCAAATCAGTGTTTGCTCAGATAAACTCAAAGTTTGTAATGTGCCCCAGTGTATTTTTTTAACACCCTAAACACCTATTAGAATGGCTAACATTTTTATATAATTTTTTATTATGTTATGTTAGTCACCATACAGTCCATCATTAGTTTTTGATGCAATGTTCCATGATTCAGTTTGCATATAACACCCAGTGCTCCATGCAATATGTGCCCTCCTTGATACCCATTACTGGGCTAACCCATTCCCCATCCCCCTCCCTTCTAAAACCTTCAGTTTGATTCTTGGAGTCTATAATCTCTCATGCTTCATCTACCCCTCTGATTCCCCCCCCCTTCATTTTTCCTTTCCTTCTCCTAACGTCCTCCATGCTATTCCTTATGTTCCACAAATAAGTGAAGCCATACAATAATTGTCTTTCTCTGTTTGACTCATTTCACTCAGCATAATATCCTCCAGTCCTATTCATGTGGATGCAAAAGTTGGGTATTCATCCTTTCTGATGGCTGAGTAATATTCCATTGTGTATATGGACCACATCTTTATCCATTCTATTGAAGGGCATCTCAGCTCTTTCCACAGTTTGGCTATTGTGGACATGCTGCTATGAACACTGGGGTGCACATAGCCTTTTTTTCACTACATCTGTATCTTTGGGGTAAATACCCTGTAGTGCAATTGCTGGGTCATAGGGTAGCTCTATTTTTAATCTATTGAGGAACCCCCACACTGCTTTACTAGGTGGCTGCACCAGCTTGCATTCCCACCAAGAGTGTAAGAGGGTTCCCTTTTCTCCACAAACTCTGCAACATCTGTTTTTTCTTGTCTTGTCAATCTTTGCCAGAATGGCTAAATTTAAGAGATTGACTCTATCAAGTGTTGGTGAGGAGGTGGAGGAACTGGAACTTCCCTAAACTGCCAGTAGGATTTTAAAATAGGACAAGCACTTTGGAAAGCAGTTTGGCAATTTCTTAAAAAATTAAATACACACCTACTGTATGACCCACTCTACTGTATAACTTACCCTAGAGAAATAAAAGCATATGTTCACACAAAGACCTGTACATGGATTTTCATAGCAGCTTTATTTGAAACAGCCAGACACTTGAAACAACCCTTCAACAAGTGAATGAATAAACCATGGTATGTCTATACAGTGGTCCATTACACCACAGTTACAAGGAGTGAACTACTGCTATGCACTAGGACACAGAGGAATCCCAAAATAAGAACACCAGTGAAAGAGTACAGACAAGGTGATCTGATCTAAAACAGATTTTTCCATTTGTAGAAAATTCTAGGAAATTCAAACCAACCTGTGGAGACATGAAGCAAATCAGTGATCTTATGGGGAGAGAAGCAAAAGACGACCCTTAAGGGCCACAAAGAAACTTTGGGGGATTATGGACATGTTCATAACTTGATTGTGGTTGTGGTTTCACAGGCATATACATACGTTGACACTTGCCAGGTTGTACGTCTTGAATTCATGTGGTTCTGATGTGTCCATTGTACTTCCATAAATCTGTTTTTAAGAACAGGGTCTAGCAGTTAATGAGTGCCCAATAAATAGTTGTTGAATTAAAAAGAAAATTAATGGTTACAAAGAGGAAAATGTCCCCGACCTGGGCATCTTGGTGGGGGGCAGGGGCAGGGGGCTCCACTGCCCATAGGATTTGGGACACTTGGCCCCCCATAGAGGTTCAGCCCCATGGTGGTCCCAGGTCCATTCATTCCCTCTCCACGTGCCTCCACAGGGATTGAGTTGACAGTACATTTACTCCAAGGTCATGTTGTTAATATCCATGGGGAAATGAGAATGGATACAAATCTGCACCAGGGACCAGAGCTGCCTCAGATCTTTATTTTACATAATCCATATAAAAGTTTGCCTTTTATCCAGGCATAATACCTGACTTAAGCTAAAATAAAAGAGTTTACCCTCTACACTAGAACCATAAGTGTAGTATAGACCAAAAGACCCATGAGCAGGCCATTTGTTTGTAACTACTCTGCACCATGGTCTTCCTGGTGTTTACTAAAAACCCAATAAAGATTTTTCAATATGTTTCTATGAAACTGCCTTTTCCTCTGGATAGGAATTCTCAAATGACCACCGAAGGGTCTAATTTATGACCCCTGAGCCCACAGCTACCTCATTTATGTTCATTTATATTTAAAGCAGTTCCTACTCATTGACATGTGTTTCTTATCTCACAAGGATTTTCACAGTGCCCCATGGGAGTCAGGGGAGCTGACACATGATCCCCTCCTCACAGATGAGAAACCCCAGGCATGAATGTGAAGAGATGTGCTCCATATGACACAGCAATGAAGCCACGGCTCACAGGCCACATGACTACCCACGCAGTCTCCGGCGAAGTGGGGAGAAGGAAGCACCGTCACCAGACAGGGCCTCTCAGAGACCGTGACCTTCCCCAGCTCTCTGAGGTCAGAAGGAGCTGTGCCGTGAGGTCATCCATGGGAGCCCCACTGCCCTAGTGTCCCAAGTCCTATCTGCCACAAAGACTCACCCTCCTGCCTTTACTCATTCATCAGCTGGGAAAGGATATGAATCTGATTACTGAAGGGGCCGGAAGAATCCATGGGACTGGAAGCCAAAGCGGATGCCTTTTGTCCAACTCAGCTCTGTCCCTAGAGCCAACAGGCAGTTTAAATAGATCTCAGACAGCAACTGTGCTGGGAACCCAAGGTCAGAGAAGAACACATAGCTCCTACATTCCACCACCACGAGACCCACTGCATCTGCCGGGATCTCAGATGCAGAAAGTAGGATGGGTAGGGCTTCTCCAAGGAGAAAAGCAGGAATGCAGAGCTGGTCTTGCAGCACAAGCCCGGGGAACCTCTGGTTCAGCCTGACATTCCAGTTTGACAGGCTCTCTCCCCGACCAGAAGACCACAAGCCCCAGAGGTCCATTAAAAGTTCAAAGGACAGCACATGAGGTTCCCGACCCCTTATCTCCAAATGGCTTTACAATCAAACAGCCATACAGCTGCAGGGATCTGCCACTGGAGATGGGGAAGCAACTCAGGATGCTGGTAGAGAAGATCACCAACCAGTAGGTCAGAGAAACCACTTTCAGACCCAGCTCTCCAATTTCTTAGTTGTGCGACCTCAGGCAGGTTACTTTGCCTCTCTGAGCCTCAAATTCCTCAGAGAATGGGCATGATGGAAGTGCCTACCTCATTGGGTTGCCATGAGGATGAAATGGATTAATGCACAGAAAGAGTTTAGTGAAACGCAGGGTACACAGGAAGTGTTATTGTTATAATTCTGCTTGGAGACAGAGGAAAGGAAGGGGACACTGTGGCCTACTCGAGGTTTGCTGGATGGGTCCCTGTGGACGAGGGGGGTAAAACAGGGCAAAAGGAGCCAAGACAGAGCATACAGATGCTAAAAGTGGACTCAGGAGGCCACCAGATCCTCCACATCCTTCTGTCATCTAATTATTGTTCTCACTTGGCAGATGACAAAATGAGACTCAGGGGGCTGCATGGTAAGACACCCCCCGCCAGCAGCTCCAGCTCCACCATGAGACCCGATTCTGTGGTCTGTCCTTCACTCTTTATCAAGACTGGGTCCCTTCCCATCTGGAGAGCCACTGGGGACAGGATGTGCCTTTCAGCAAGCCTCTTCCAGCGCCATGCAGAGAACAGCTGACCTGCTTGGCATCGTCCTGCCTCCCCGCTGTGGCTGCACCATTATCCTCTGATACCTGTCACCCTCCCTGAACAGAGCCCCCCAAACCCAGCCCAGCAGCCCACCTGCCCTTCATTAGAAGCTCAGGACACAGACCTTACGACCTTCCTCCCACTTACTGTGTCACAAGCCAGGCCCAGGCAGCTCGGTGCTAAATCAGTACTTGGGGCGGGGAGTGTGGAAAGGTGCACGGGAATAAATCACTCAGGCCCTACTCAGGGGGAGATCACGCACCAACCAAGTCACAAGGTTGGCTGCAACAAGTGTCTTAGAGGCAGAGGCACAGATAAAAGACGCTGGGAGTTCTAAGAAGGGAAGAGAGCCTTCCAGCTGGAGGGCAGGGAGCAGGCATTTGACCCAGGTGGCATTTCTGTGCCCCAGACAGCCAAATCCGTGGGGATTTAGCTCCTGACTTTCCCTGATGAAATGTGGGAACAGGTGATGGAGGCAGCTGGTAGCACTTCTCTGGAGACCTTAAAGGGGAGCCAGAGCCAAAATATGTCCTCAGCATTGGACTTCCCATGCCTACACACACACACACACACACACACACACACACACAAACACACACACCTGAGAGCTCCCCAAAAGAGCCTGGCTGGATTTGAATGCAGAAGGGGTCTCACTCAGGGCCCACGGGGGGACTTCAGAGCCCAAGTGACTAGGAGAGAGCTGAGATCTCACCCCTCTGCCCTCAAATTGCTGCAAGTCCGTTGGCTCTGGGGGACCCCTCATGGACCTCACTGGGGAACCCCTCATGGACCACAGCCTTCAACAAGCAGGAACAGTCTCCCTCTACTCCCAGCCCTGGCATAAGCGCTGGGAACTCATTCAAAAGGTAGGAAGGGATGGGATACACAGGACTAGACGGGAAGCTCACACTTCACCTGTCCCGAACACTTCCAGGCTTCTCTGATCCTCTTTCTTTCTTGACTTCGTTCTTTTATCCATTTACTTAACAAATGTTTCTTGAGCCCAAGTTCTCCGAGAGGCCCATGGTCTCTCCCTCCTTTCAAAGTTTGCTTTCTTAGGAATAGTGCATCTCAAATTCAGGCAGGCTCACCCTCTGCCACAGAAACATGACATGGTTGTTAAGGACTTCCAAGGCTTCCTATCATTCCCACCCCATACTGCATCAGAACCTAAGTCGTAAATCTGGGACACAAGCACAAGTCATGGTGCCTCCAAGTCCAGCTCTTGTGTGTGCAACTGATGCACAGGTGTGGGGTCTCTGAACTCAGAAGCACCCCATGGTGGCTTTGCGACTCTGCTGTCACCGTCTTGAAGTTCTTAGTATTTTTATGTTTGTGTTCTATAGGTGAAGCCCAGAGGGACACGGGCATGCTTGTGAGCAGAGCGGAGACGAGCATTAGCTTGCCCACCATTCTTGGCCTCCCCGTCTGCAGTCAGCATTTGCAATTCCTGTGAGCAGAGTTCCAGTGGGCTCGTGGTGCTTGGCAGTTCCGCACGACTCAAAGCAAGTACAAGATAAGTGCGTCGTGCTTGCGGTCAAAGCCACGTGGGAGCTGACAATCTCAAGAAGCTACATTGCCCATTCAAACCAAAGGTGTTTTGAACTCAGAAAGAAGGAAAGAACTTCTAGGAAACACGCACAACCATGGGAAGGGGAAAAGAGAGCAATGCATGGATCTTATCCCTTTCGGGTCTTTGATTCCCAGTCAGGAAGGTAGAAAGAGCTACAGAATGTGCACTCATCAAGAGACAAATTGAAACTCTAGAGCTGGGATGCCTGGGTAGCTCCGTCGGTTAAGTGTCTGCCTGCAGCTCAGGTCAGGGTCCCAGGGTCCTGGGATGGAGTCCTGCGGTGGGCTCCCTGAATCTGCTCCTCCCTCTGCCCCCACGCTGCTTGTGCTCTCTCTCAAATAAATAAATAAAATCTTTAAAAAAAAAAAAGGGGGGGGGTTGTTCATTAGAACTGTAACTTTAAAAAAAAAGTGGAGCTTGTTTTGTGAGAGTTCCCACTTCTCATATGTGAACTATGATATGCGATTATGTCATCCCAGTGGTCCCGCTAGTTAAATGCTCCTCTATTTTTTCATCTAAAACTGGCATTGCATAAAATAACAATAAAATTCATGCCTATCACTTGATTTCTAAATTTCCATTCACTTAGAACTACATTAAACAGCAAATTAAAAACACCTTGACAGACCAGGCAGGAAAAGAAAAAAGTTTCATGTTTTAGGAGCTCTAAAGGCACTTTTCCCCTTGCTGTTGGAACAAGGGGCCCGTGTTCTCATCTTGCACTGGGGTCTGCGAATTCTGCAGCCAGCCCTGTGGACACCTGCTCATATGCATAGCAGATGAATATTGGAGAACAGTCGGCTGGGTCATGGGGAAGCCGGGGTCCAAAGCCGCAGTGTGCCCCGCTGGCCCTCACAGCTCGTGGCAGCTCTCGACCGTCGGCAAGCATCTCCCTCGAGTCTGCAGTCAAGACA
Organism: Neogale vison; assembly: GCF_020171115.1. Lineage (NCBI taxonomy): Eukaryota > Metazoa > Chordata > Mammalia > Carnivora > Mustelidae > Neogale > Neogale vison. The sequence continues at coordinate 28,263,293 of NC_058093.1, forward strand.
TCAAATCATAACTTGAAATCTGCCACGGCGGGAGTATTTACACCCCAGAAGGGATCTCACACTACAGATCAGGCCTTTCTCCAGACAGCTACTGTTAAACAGAGGCTCTCTCTCTCCTCAGGACACCAAAAACCAGGCGTGTGTGATTATTCAAGGTCCCATTGTTCTCAATCAGAGACCTGTCGGATTTGGTTTCCAGGTCTTAATGTGGAAAAGGGTGGTCCCCGAGAGGCTATTGAAAACCAAAGGCCAGCACCCCAGCAGATCCCCGTGCCGGCGATGATCATGCTCTCCCCGGATAATGCAGGGGTTAACTGCAGGGAGTGTGTCCTCCCTGCATTGTCCTGTCACCAGGCAGGAAGCGTAACCTTTGCTTACAAATGCTCACTCCAGAACATGCCTCCCGGCCCATAATTGCTTTCAGAACATGCTGTTTCCACTTAGGGAAACCTGAGCTTCCTTCCAAATGGCACCGGGCATGACCTGAAATTGCATGTTTGCCTTCTGAAATGGATGCCCCAGTCAAGCCGCGGCCCTGGAGTCCCCGAAGCCTGGGATGCAGGAGGCCGGAGCTCGCTGAAGCATGGGCAGCCATGGCACCTGGTGAAGCCCAGCTGGACATCGGGCTCCCGCAGCTTCCGCCGCAATGCAGAAGCTGGCACTGGTCCCTTCTCTACCGGTGCCGGGACTCACCCAGGGCCCAGCACTGTGGCTTGGGCCACCATGGGTTCCTCAGTACCCCCAGACTGCCTAAAGTCTCCATTCATTAATGCACAGCACATTGGGTAATTGTCAATTACCCACCTTGTGGCAGGCACTGAAGACACAAGCCTGAATGAAGCGTTTAGCAAAACAGTTGTGGAGGCAAGTCCTTATCATTTAAAGGAGACTCTGATGTGCTCCTGGAGAGAAGAAGGAAAAAGAAAGTGATTATGTCTGGCCTGGCAGGGAAGGACGGGGTCTAGGGTGTGTGATGAAGACCATGATTCTCCATCTTGGCACTGAAGAATGAGTAGACTCGAACGCTTTATGGTTTCCAAGTACTTGCGCAAGCATCAGTTCACTTGAGTCTAAGAACCATGATATCATAGAGTAAGAAAAACAGTGTTAGCTCCACTTTCAAGAGGTGGATTAGGGTCAAGGTGATTTGACCATGATCATGTAATTAGAAAAGGAAGAAAACAGCTGAATATCAAAGAGATGAGAGAAGAGGTAAGACGTTAGCATCTTCCATCCAACAGGAGGAGAAGCTTATCTTAGAAACTGAAGTGGGAGAGGGCTGGTTCTTGTTTCCCCAGACCCTGGTACAAGGGAGTCCTCCATCTTCTTCCTACTGGGAGATACTCTCTCTGACCTCTGTGTCCCTCTAGTTTCTCTCTTCTCCACAAATGCTCACCAAGCATCTGGCCACCAGCAACCCCTGATTCCTGAGCCCCTTAACTCCAGTTGCCCCCCTCTGCCCTACCTGGTCTCCCCACCCACCCACCCCCCACTTGCCATCGCCAGTGTGTGCTGGCCAGTGAGGTGTGTGGAGCTTGCTCCTGGAAAGAGAATCTGGGGGGTCCTGGACATAATCCCTGCAGCTTCATTGGCTCCAGCCATAAGTATGCCCCATCCCTCCAGCTGCAAAGAACCACGTGGAGAACCTGGAAAATACTGGAGTCCTGGGCCCCACCTCTGGTGGCTCTTGTTTAGTGTCTATAGTAGGGCTGGGAAGTATGACTTCTGAAGTTCCCAAGTGAAAAATGAAAAGCAGACACAGGTGCTTTTTCTTCTATCTGTACAGTTTAATCTCAGCAATACTTGGAAATACAAGGATATTCATGGTAGTATTTTGCATTTTCATTAACATCAAAGGGGGGGGTGAAAAACTTTAAAGCTCTCCAAATAATCTGACATACCCAGATTTGGGATGAGTCTTCAAGGCCCTTGGGAGTCATTTCACTGGCCACCTCTGGTCTTCAAGAAGTGCCTTTTAGTCTAGCCTCTGAGACCATGGCCCACTTCCCATCCAAGTCGCTGGGGAAGCAGTGGTGATGGCCTCCTTCCCACCCGTCCCCATGGTCTCACCTCCCTCCCTGAAAGATGGCCCTCCCAACTGCCTCCCTATTGACCCTTGACTCCAACAAAGTGATATTTTCCCTTTGTACTGGAAAAGGACAGGCCTTGCAGAGTTGAAGGCGTAGGGGTGACGATAAATTTTTAAGATGGAAAAAATAGAGTTTTGAAGTGAACTTACGGTGATACAGGAGTGAGTTGGGGGGCAGAGATGCAAGGGACAAGGGGGACGGGGATCCTCCTGACACATCCACACTGAGAAGAGACAAGAGGCATTCGTGTGCTTGGGCTGAGGCTACAAATCTAAAATCAAGGAGTTGGCTTGGTTGGTCCCTTCTGAGAGCTGTGAGGGAAGAATTTGGCTTACAGATGGTCATCCTCACATTATCTTTCCTCCTCTGTGCTCCAATTTTTATAAAGACACCAGTGATATTGGCTTAGGACCTACCCTAATGACTTCACCATAAGGTCCTCACCTCTAAAAAGACTGTCTCCACATGAGGTCATACTCTGAGGTTCCAGGGGCAAAGACTTCAGCATATTAATTTGGGGGAGACACAAGTCAACCCATGAAAGTGACCTAAAATTTCATGTTTTCACACCATGCGATGCCCCAGCCCCTCCGCCTGTTTCACAGAAAGGCAAACTGAGGCGAGGCGCAGCGGGCCGCCCATTCACCAGAACTGCCATGACTCGTTGGAAGGAGCCAGAAGTTGACCCAGCAACAGGACTCCCAGCCCGGAGCGGTCACCACAGGTTCCTGTGAAGCCAGAAGGCAGAGGTCTCAGAACTGGAATCTAAGTCCATCCAATACCGTGTGGTTTACTCAGAGAGCCTTTTATTTACTTTAAAATATAGACATATAGAGAGCTGTGTGCCCTCCAACACATGTGAAACAACCTCTATTCAGATGATCTGCAAAACCCCAAATTGTCCCTATTAGGTTCCCAGGAGCCTCTCAGTGAGCGCAGCTGGACCTCAAACCCCACTGCGTGGACAAGCACTAGCTAGTCATTCCGGTCACTGTGGAGTCTGAAAATCCCTCACATGACCCCGTCCCTGCCCAGCGCCCCGCCCCTCACCACATCATCAGAGTTCACTAAGTCCGTCCTTAGTTCAGATTCAAAAAAGAATGTTTTTCCCTTTTTTCCAACATCCTGAATGTCATCGTGTAGATGACAAGGGGCAATGGTGTCCCAGGCCTCCCAAGGGTGATCTGACAATTCGGGGGAAGGGATGTAGACTGGACCCTGGAGAGAACTTCCCGATACCCACGGTCCAGCTCAGACAGCTCTGGTCAGCCTCCAAGCCAGAGCTCAGTGGACCCTGACTGTGGCCGTCCGTGCTGGGAGATTATTCTGAGGCTGGATCCAGTTCTCTCTGCGGCTCAACTGAGTCCCTAAATCATGAGCTCAGCCTCCCGTGGGTTCCACATGTGAGTGTAAAGGCATTCAAACGTGTACGGGGAGAACCAATCCGTTTTTCCAAGGAAGCATGACCTCTCAGGGATGCCCCCCGCCGATTGCTCTCATGCCCAGTCCATTGTGAGGAGCTTCTGGGGGATGGCACAGGGTTTGGCCGGCACACGAGGATGTTCTGGGGTTCACAGAGTCAGACAGTAGAATAAACTGACTCTTGGACCGCAGTGTGTCCATCATGTACCTGCCTGTTTTCTCCCCAGTCTCGGATCCATGCAGCACTGCAGAGAACGACACATCCCAGGCTCCCTTTCCTCTGACGTGGTGGGGACACGACGGGAGGCTAAGAGGCAGAAAGACCACACTTTCTGCCCTCTCTTTCTGCTTTGAGCAGCATCTCAAGCAGTGGCCGCTCCCCTACCCCCACAGGCTGCCTGTGGTCTCAGCCTCTGCCAGGTGGTCCCCATCCTGGGCACCAATAACACCACCCCCCCTTGTCCCTCCAGCCCCAAAGGGGTTTGGATCTTCCTGATATGATGAATTCCTATTTGCCGTCTCAGCCCTGCCATCTCTGTATTCGACTCTCTGCACAGAAAATATTCTACGTGGCTTCTGTTTTCTGTCTGGGCCCTGACTAATAGTGCGAATGACAGAAATCCAGTTAAAACCTGGCAAGAAAGAGGAAGGACGTGTTGCCTCGCAGGAGGCGACTGCGGGCAGGACAGGGAAGCAGCTGGGTGTGAGGAGCAGCCGGACTCGGAATTCTCTGCTTGCTCGTGTCTACTTCTCTCGGCAGGCCAGCCTCCTTCCCCCAGACAGGTGTCCTCCACGCTCTTAGGCAGTGGCCCCCCACAGCTCCTGGACACACGTGCAGGTCCAACGCCAGGAGGAAATAACTGTTGTTCCTTCAGTTCTGATTAAAAAGCCAGCAGGTGAGGATGAGCTGCAGACGCGCCCACCTCCGTGGCCGAGACGCCGGGAGCTGGCAGGCAGAGCCCACTAGAATCACGTGAAGGGGGCCCCCCCTTGAGTTATCAGGCTTGTTAGGGGGCTCAGTCCCAAGGCAGAGAGAGCAGGGGAAAGGGTGGTTTGGCAGGAGGAAAGGGCAGCAAATGCAAGCAGAGCCTCATTGCCTGTCACGGCTTCCAAAAAGGCCGCGGCCCTGACGTTCCTGTGGGCACAGTCACTGCTCCTGACCCCATCTCATCAGGCAGAGGAAGGGAGAAGAACTGATCTGCTGGACCCCTCCCCTCTGCCGTCTATCCTAGGTCAAATTGTCCATATGAGGCATTAGCGCTCCCCCCGCCCATGCTTCTGGGTTACGGCAACACTTGGCATCTTGAAGGAACCCGCTCTCCATCAGAGACCAGGATGGGGGCAGGGGGCAGGAATGAGGGCCTCTGTGCACCAGGTCAGGTCAGGCCCACCATGGGGGGGGGGCAATGCAGGCCATGCTGTGGCCCAGATTCATCCTGGGGGAGGACAGCCCTGGCAGGAGCCATCGCCATGGCAACAACAGATGCATCTCCCTAAGCAAGGGGTGAGGACCCAGGAGACAGCAAAGGCCGAGCATGTCAGAGATGATGCGGACATTGCTGTGATGGGAGTGAGGGGACCAGGGCCCGGAAGAAGGAATCACTGTCCCATAAGGAAGGGGTCCTATGGGGACAGAACCGGAGCTTCAGGACTGGGCGCCGCCAAGTTGAACAAGAGGTTGAGCTGACAAAGGCTATCCCTGTGGCTTACACAGCAGGGGCACACAAAGACATGCGGGGAACAGCAAGAGACACTCAGAGTCAGGCTTTCTGGGGCTCTGCTGTGTTCTCTCACGTCTCCTTTCCCTTTTCCGGGCACCCGCTCGTACCGGATACCATTTCGGGGGCTGCTACATGGTCTGTGCTCACACTCACATGCCCTGAATGCAAGCACTCCTCACAGCCTCTACGCTGGCCAGCCACGGTCCTCCCCACCCGGGGACTCCCAGGCTCGGCTCCTAATGAGTCGGCCTGCTTCTCCAGCCTTCCTTTGCTTCAGGCTCTTCCACACGCAGCAGCAAGACGGCCCTTATAAAACCCAAATCAGATCTGATTTGTTCTTTCCCCTTCTTCAAGCCCCTCAAGGCTTCCTTCCCCTCATACTTTGGACAAAAGCCATACTCGTCTGTTCCTAGAAGCTCTGGCATCTAGACCTCTAGCTTCCTACCCTCCGCTCTCCCCTCACATACCAGTCTCAGCCACACCGGCCGTTTTGCTGTTCCTGGACCTCAGCCTACGTGCTCCTACCACAGGGCCTTTGCTTTTGCTGTTTCTCTCCATGAACCCCAATTCCCCTGGATATCAGAATGGCCCATGCCCTCCCTTCTTTCAGGTCTCCGCACTGAGTCACACTCTCGGAAAGTCCCCCAGTCCATCACCCAAGCCACAATAGCACTTCCACTTCACATCCTACCCCCTTCAATTGTTTTCTATTCCTCGTGTATTTACCATGCACTGACATCCGTGTGTGTGTGTGTGTGTGTGTGTGTGTGTGTGTCCCTCTTCTCCTTCTCCATTGGAATGCATGCCCCATGCACTTAGGGGCTGGTTCCCTGACACAGCTAAAACAATGCCTGGCATGAGAGGTGTTCAATAAATATTTGCCTGATGAGCAGATCAGTCTGGTTCAGGATAGATGGACCCCCCTGTGGCAAAATGATGCTCAACAGGTGTGAGAACATGTGATCGTCACGAATGCCTTGGGCTGCATTCTGCAGCCACATTGGTCTGGGAAGCCGCAGAAGCCCGCAGCAGCTGGGACTGACCCCACCTGCTCTCTCCAGAGCAGGGCAAGGAGGATGGCAGACCAGGATCAGAGGCCAGGCTACCTGTGGTGGGGGGCAGTTCAAGGTGGGCGCCAGGGGGAACACGGTGCCATCCCTCAGGGCCCATGCTTACAGCAGTCTATTGTCTGTTTAAAAACATTTGTCATGGAATGTCAGGCGAAAGGGGAGACGGGCTCAGCTCCCCCTGCAGTACAGCCTAGGAAATGGAGTCTCAGAGAAAGCAAATGACTTTTTCCAACCTGACACAATAAGTTGGTAGCCAAGCCCACTGTGGCAGATTTCTAGACACTCTTGGCCTCTCCATGGTGTGAAGGATTTGGTCCTAGGAACACACCTCCCTTCAGACAAAGACCCTGAGAAACCTTCCCATCACTCATGGCTAAGGGGAAATTCAGCCCTTAGAGAAGTTCGTTGATGTGACAAGCACTGGGTATTGCCTTCAACTAATGAATCATTGAACATTATATTGAGAATAATGATGTACAATATCTTGGGTAACTGAATTTAAATTAAAAAAAAGAAAAAAGAAAGATGCTTCATTGTATTTAAAGTTAAAGCAGTCGAGTGATTTGTCAGGAGACAGAGGATTTTCTTACTCATTTAAAAAAAAAAATTAGGTTTTGCAAACATCATGAGGGTTGGGAAGACACTTACGTGATTCCCACTGCTTTCTGAGTGCCAACCAGGGGCTGGGCACCTGGCCGGCTCTCATTAATCAGGGCTGACCTAACCGGGTAAGGAGAAGGGAGAGTCGTTCCTCTGGAGGAAAAGGGCCTGGCACCAAGGTTGGTATTGTCTCCATTTTGTGTCCTTCTTTTGTATCCATACGGGGGGAAGATGCCTGTCCATACAGGAGGCAGTTGAGATTGGTCATGGCAGTGTTAGGATGAGAAACCAAGGAATGTCCCTGATTCAAATAATTCAGTCATGGATTAAAACAGGACAACGTACACGACTCACCACTCACGAGGCCTTTCTTGATTTAGAGAGTAAGACAAGCTGCCGTGAAGCCTGGGAGTTATTCATGCCCTTGTAGAGCTGGACTGAAATGGGCACACCACAAGAAATGCCCCCCCAAAGGCTTTCATTATGAAATTGCCGACATTTTCCCACTGCCAATCGTATGAGGGAGAACGCTACCTTCTTGCTCCTAAGGGTTGGCCTCTTTGCAAACTTGCTTCTTAAGACTTCATTTGACTAAAAAATGGTTTCAATAAAGAGATCTGCTCGCTCCCTGCTCCCCACCTGTGGGCATCAGGTCTGTGTGATGAAAGGCCACCACTGCCCCAGGTCCCAAGAGCAGCCCACTTCTCTGAAGACATGAACACACTTCTGACAAGTGGAGTCAGCAAATCCAAATACACAGTCAGACAGTGAATGTCCCAGCAGAAGCGGAAGACTGCACCCACCCCCAGAGCCAGGCCTCATGGACCCCGCTCAAAGGCCCTAAACAGCTCTTCCTCTGGCCTCGATGCCCTCCACAGGGCAAGGACTTAGGGGGCAATGGGAATATGCCAGCCCAAAGCTCAGCTCTCCTTTCCACACCGTGCTGTGGGCACCTGCGTGGGCCGCTGCCCGGGCATCCTCCTACCAAGACCAGAGCAACCCCCTCTCCTGGCACACACATACCTGGCTTGAGGGGTGACCCAGCTGAGCTGCAGGATGTACTGTCACCACCTGCATGCACACAGGATCTCCAGGTTCAGGGGACGGACGGGGGAAGGGAGAGCGGAGGGGTGGGGATGGTGGGTGGGGACCAAGGACAGTTCTCCCTGTGTGATATATTGCCATCTTCCAGGTTGTTAAAAAGGAGTTTTGGGTCAAGGAAGGAGGAAAGAACACACAGTCTGGAGCTGTTTATAACTGTTGGAAACTTAGCCATATACTAGATGGACCTCCCTCCCACCCTGGACCCCAGTGATAGTAGGGCTGGGTCTGGATGGGAAGTCACTTCCCATCAAGGCCTCGGGGGCTGCTGCTCAGGCATACTAAGCCTGCCAAGGGGCTTGTGGGGGCTGGGGTTGGATTCCCCAAATCCCAGAGCAGCAACCCCATTTCCACAGGATTCACCCCAGCAGGGGCTTCCCCGAGTTCGAGCTTCCAGCCTTCCTCTGTCAGAGGAAGAACTTCCTAGGGATACCGTGAGTTGCCGACATCACTGAGCTTACTATAGCTGTTCCCAAAGGTGGGGGGAGGGGGGTGGAGAGAAGGAGACTAGATCAAAGAACTTGTGTGGGGAGAAGGGAGGATATCTGTAGGGACTTAAGGAAGGCCCAGAGAGGTTACTTTCTCTAGGAGCATGATTCTCTGCAAGGCTTGCAAGACTTTCGAGAGATAGGGAAGGAAGCAGAGATGGTCCTGGTTTTCCTGAACCTTGGGGCCAGTGCCTAAAGGCATGGGGTTTAGCTCGATGTCAGGTGGCAGCAGAGGCAGCTGGGTCCAGGGGAGTCCTCAGAGCCTAGAGACAGACAAGGAGGCATGGCCATCCTGTCACTGACAGCACACACTGACAGCACAGCCGGTTTGGGGGACCCCTTGAAAATGCCTTTATTTTAGCTTCTTTAAAAATTGTAAAGCAAAAATCAGTACAGAAAAATGAATATGGGACACCTGGGTGGCTCAGTCAGGTAAGTGTCTGCCTATGACTCAGGTCATGATCCCAGGATCCTGAGATCGAGTCCTGCCTGCATCGGGCTCCTCCTTACTCAGCAGAAAGCCTCTTCTCCCTCTCCCTCTGTCCGCAGCTCCCCCTGCATGTTCTTGTTCTCTCTATCAAATAAATAAATAAAATCTTAAAAAAAAAAAAAGAAGAAGTAGAAGAAGAAGAAGGAATATGTAATCATGAATTTAACCTGACTTGTGTTTGTCTTTATACCAGTGCAGTCATATGACGTTGAACAGTTTTCTAGAGACGAAGGGGCCCACAAGGGCGAGGTGCCTCAGACCCATAGAAATCAGACTGGGTCCGCCGACAGCAAGAGGTCCTGATGGGGCTGCAGTCCCTTGGAGAGACACGGCCCCAGTCTGAGGACCGGCTCAACATCAGTCAGCTGCGCCGAAGCTGGGGGTGGAGCAGCGGAGGATGGAAGGTGGGGATAGAAAGTACTTGGCAGCGGGCAGACACCAGCGGGCAACACCAATTACTGGGAATTATTGGCGATGGCCAAGTCCACTGGATCCCAGAGATGGCTGCCTCAGCTGCTTAAGACCCTAGGCTCGCAAGGACAAATCTAGATGCCAATCCCTACTTTACATCTCACCAAAGGTGTGACTGTGGGCGAGAACCTGCATTTCTCAAGCTGTCGAATGCAAATTATGCATTTGCTCAGAGAGATGCGCAGAGCCCCACACATGGTTGCTGCTCCGGGATGCTGACGTTTTCCCAGTGAGATAAGGGCAGGTGCCCGCAGGGTAACTGAGAGGTACCTCCCACCCCAGAATATCTCTCCACCAGCACCCCCTTTCTCATATCTTCAAATCGGCCATTCAAAGTCGTCTTGTTTGTGAACATGTAGACAATCTCTAGGGCCAAGTAAGAGAGTGGGCTCAGAGGGAAGAACAGCAATGACAGGGTGGGGCGGGCATGGCACTCACAAGGCGGGAAAAGCACAGCATGAGGTGTATTAAATCAACACATTGTATGCCTTAAACTAACACATTGTTGCATGTCCACTGTATCTCAGTGTTTTAAAAGCACTGAGTAAGGGTTGCTGGAATAATCTAGACAGATTCCCAGCGCAGGACAGGAGCAGAAAGAGAAGGAAAGAGCTGAGAGCCGGCTCAGGGAGACAGTCTGTGAAAGTGTCCCCTCCAGCAAGCTGGGGGGCCGTAACCTGCGCGCTCCTCCTGATAGCTGGGTTCCTGTCCCTATTTGACCTACAGAGGGCATTTCATCCACCCACCCCCCCACCTCCAGGCAAGACTCCTAAGAAACCCCAGGGACACCAGGAGACCTTAGTCTTGCTGTTATGGTCTCTGGGGAACAGGGACTTTGCAACCCCTTCTTCTCTGCCTGAACATTTTAGACAAATTACAGATATGTCCCAGAAATGCTGTCAGAGCCACATAACTTTCTGGGACTCTGAAAATCCCACATTGGCCTCTGTCCCCCTAGTTCTTTCCAGCCACTCCCCAATCATCTGATTCGTATCACAGCATTCCCACCTACAGAAGAACCTCTTAGCAGGAAACTAACTGACAGACCATTTTTCGAACTTTTTTTTTTAAAGGCTGATTTTTTTTTTTTTTTACCTTTTTACGTTAGGGTAAAAAAAGAAAAGAAAAAATCAGCTATGTCCAGACCAACAACCTGTCTTTCTTTAAAAAAACAAACAAAAAAAAATTACTTTCTTGGACTAAAATCAACCCAATGTTTTGTTTTTAATTTCCCAAACCAAACAACATGTGCGGATCTAGGATCTAAGTTTCATATCCTTCTCTCCACCAGCTCATCCCTGACGCAGAACACAAGGAAAACCAAACAAACAGGAGAGAAGGGTGGGCAGAAGGCGGCTCATTCCTTCCGGGCCAGCTGCCTGATTTCCATCAGGCCAAGTCTGAGATTTCTGTGGTCCATCCATGGTTGGTTAGGATTTGGAGAATGACAAAGCTACACGGGCATCTGCAGAAGCTAAAAGCTTCTGATGGTTGCCCCAAATCATTTCAAAAAAAAAATCCTACCGTGAGGTTAAAGCAGCCATGAGCCAGCATCATGGCTGTGTGCAAAGAACCTTCACGCAAAAAATCCCAGCCTTAGAAATCAGCAAATCGGTTTGAAAAGTTAAAGCACCTAGACCAGCAGATAGGCAGGGCAAGACCCTCATCTAGGGGTGCAATCAATGGGTTCAGGTCCCCTGCCCTGAACTGTTTCCTTTACATTCCTTTCCTCCATCACCCCAGCTGAGATCCTGAGCATCCAAGGGGAAAGTTCCAGGTCTTGCTGTGCAAGCATTTGAATGATCAGAAATGAACAGAACCGGTCTGGCTCTCCCACCCACCGTCTCCCACCCCACGATGGCTAAATGAACTCAGCTGAAAATTTCCAAAAGTATTCCACTTTGGGGCCAAGCCCAGAGATGGAAACTTTTAGCCTGGGAAGGGAATCTAGCAGGAAGCAGAGCAAGTGAAAACAGAAGGGCTGAACAAGGAGGTAATGAGAGGGGCATCTCTGTCTCTGTGCAGGCAGCCCGTGGAGCCAGGCACCATGCTTGGTCCACCCTGCGACTGTCCCCCGAATGGGGCATCCAGCCGCTGAGTCACCGTCGTGGGAATGGGGCACTGGTAGGCAGGCACTGGCCTCCTTTCCCTAGGGCCTGTATAAGGAGGAGTCTCTAGTCTTTGTCCTCTGTACCTGGCCAACTCACCAGAGCTAGCCCTGTGAGCTCTGAGCTGGGCTTGCTCTGGGGGCTGACCACTCCTGACCAAGTGTAGAGGTCACTGGAGGCCGCACGAGAGGGTGGCTGTGGGGTCTACATGGCCTCTCGCTGGCCCCAGAGGAGTCTCTCAAATGACCAAAAAGTCTTGAAGGCAAGAAGCCCATGTCTAATGGGGACGATGGAGATAGGAGGGCAATCTATCATTCCTAGGGCCCCCGAACTTCCCATTCCCATCTCTAAGTAGGTTTAGGCATCTCCCCACCACAAAAACCCTTCTCTGAAGGTGAGAGCCCAACACCACCTACCCGGGCTGCTGGTCGAGTTTAAAGCAGGGAAGTATGCGAAGCTCTGGGCCAGGTCCTGTCACTCAGAACTGACCACTGACCTTTCGAATGAAAGCCCCTCAAAGGTATGGCACCACCTGGCTCTGCACCCCTAGTGTCCGGCACGTTACCAGGCATACAGTGGTGCCTCATTAATACTAGATGAATATGCAGTCACACACACACTCCAAGTGGAGAGCTAGGGGAATCTGGAGGGACACACACATACACACACACACACACACACATACACACACACGTCACCAGACGCCAGTCTCCTGGTTCCCCAAAGGCGTAGGAGACATTGCATCTCTGTGAAAAAGAGGCTGCACCCTAAAAAAGCTGTACAGCCCAGGGAACTGAGGGATCCCCCAGAGAGGCTGGCCAGGGGAGCAGGTTAAAGCAAGAAGGCAGGCCAGTGAAGAATTCACAGTCACGGCCAGTTCCAGAAGCCAGGCTAGAGTCAGGAGCCCCCCCTTCCAGGCACACTCTGATTTGCATCACATGGGCAAGCTTAGAAATACCCCAGTGGGAGAGTCCTCCCTCTCCTGGGATCACTGCCGACATACACCCCATTCTGTGGTCAGGAAGCAGCAGCATGAACACAAGGCTTGTTGGCATCTGTATGGCTGGCAGACACAAGTATGATCTCCATTTTACATATAAGGAAACTGAGGTACCCAAGTTCAGTCACTTACCCAAGTTCACAGAGCTCCTGAGTAGCAGTTTGGATTGAAGCCTACCCCACCCCTCTGGCCCCAGAGTTTAGGCCCCTCATTACCGCACTCTCCTCCCTTAAGAGGAAGAGAGCTTAGTTTGACTCCAATTAGATGGATTCCATTGTGTGTCGTTGCTTTAGTCCAGGAGGGCATCCTGGAGCAGGCAGGCTCTGAGGAATCCTGAGAAAGCAGAGGCAGGGGCACTAAGGAACTCGGGAAGGAACGGGCTTCCCAGAGCACGACTTATGGAGACAATGGCAAAATGGGGATCAGGCAGCCCAGGACCACCTTTAGGGTGAGAGGTAACAAAGACTTGGACATCTGCCACACCTAAAAGCTTGTCCTGGTGCCTGGAATTGTCCCTCTTAAAAACAAAAAGAAAAAGAAATTGGCATTCCTTTAGTGGCATCCTGGGGTCTTAGAAGAGAGGTTGGCCATTCCAGTCCACAGATCTTCGGAGGGGTCAGCTGCTCTGACAAGACCCCCAGAGGCCTCACACTCTGGCCCCGACCTTCCTGTCCTGTGTCACATGCTCCGTCTCTCCCACTGGCCGCCCAGATAATCCCCTGTGCCTCCACCTCATGCTCCCCAGCCCTTACTCGTCTCTCCCATCTGCCTAAGCCTGCAAAGCCCAGCTCACGTGTCGCCATCCTGCTTCAGGCAGACTTTCTTTCTTTCTTTCTTTCTTTCTTTCTTTCTTTCTTTCTTTCTTTTAAATTTATTTTCTTTTCAGTGTAACAGAATTCATTGTTTATGCACCACACCCAGTGCTCCGTGCAGTTTGTGCCCTCCATCATACCCACCACCAGGCTCCCCCAACCTCCCACTCCCTGCCCCTTCAAAACCCTCAGATTGGGGACGCCTGGGTTAGGCCTGGCTCAGTGGGTTAAGCCTCTGCCTTTGGCTCTGGTCATGATCTCAGGGTCCTGGGATCAAGCCCCACATCGGGTTCTCTGCTCAGGAGGGAGCCTGCTTCCCGACCCTCCTCTCTCTCTCTCTGCGGGCTGCTCTGCCTACTTGTGATCTCTGTCTGTCAAATAAATAAATAAAATATTAAAAATAAATAAAAATAAATAAATAAAAACACCATGACTATAAATGTGAAGAAAAGGGGCAGAATTTAAGTTTTAACAAAAAAAAAAAAAAAAAACCCTCAGATTGTTTTTCAGAGTCTACAATCTCTCATGGCTTGTCTCCCTCTCCAATTTCCCTCAACTTCCCCCCCAGAACTCAGCTCTCAGGCTAGAACAACTCCCTAAAGGGATGCACTCTGGTCACTATGTATCCATCCTCTGCCCCAAAGCTCCTCCAGGAGGACTCATCCACCTCCGTGCCCCCCCACAGAGTGGGAGCACCCCTGTGTGGCCCCTCTCAGAAGGTCCAACAGGCAAATCTATTATTATCAGTGATGCATGCATTTTTATTTCTGACTTTTTGACTGTGGTAGAATATACAAAACGTAAAACTGACCATTTTAACCGTGTGTAAGCGAACCGTGGGCATCAAGTACCTTCACTCTGTCATGCCACCATGACCACGATGCATCTCCAGAACATTCTCATCATCCCAAATTAAAACTCTCTACACATTAAACAACAAACCCCACACCCTAGCCCCCAAGGCCCCAGTAACCACCATTCTACTTTCTGTTTGTGGATTTGACTACTCCAGGGATCTCCTAGAAATGGGACCACACACTACGTCCGGTTATGCCTGGCTCGCCTCTCTAGCCAAATGTCTTCAAGGTTCCTCTGTATTGTATCCTGTGTCAAAATTTCACTCTCTTTCAGGCTGAATAATTTTCCATTTTTATGTAATATTACATGAATATTGTTCCATGTAATACTTGCAAATATTACATATCAAAGACACCATTTCACCTCTCCACTGACAACCTATGTTTTGCTCCCACTTCTGGATATGGTGAGCAGAGACCGCTGATGTGAACATGGGTGTGCACACAGAAGGGTGACTTTGGAGGCGGATGAGAAAGGGCTCTGGGTCAGGGAGCCCAGCCTGGGAGAGGAGCCCTGAACCTGGGGGGCTGGGGAGAAGCCTCGCCTGCCCTCTCCTGTCTGGGTCTCCCTTTGCCGTCCAGGAGGAAGGGGCTGGGAACACAGCATGGGTCGGACAGAGACATGGGAGAAAACATGCCCTGCCCACTCCTGCTGGGTCTGTGCTCACTGTGCCCTCTCCCCAACCCTCAGGGGCAGAGGCCTTGGACTTCAGAAGATGAGGGCTCCAAGAGGGGGCCCAAGGCGGGGGTCGGGGAGGTTAGTCTAGAGGAACAAGGATGTAATCCTGAGGCCAACAGGACTCCTGGATAGGGAGCCCTCTTGGCAGCCTAGGCTTCCGTAGGCCCCACTTGCCTTGGGAACCACAAAGCCAAAATGTAAAGGAATCTATTTTCTAAGGAAAACACATACTTATACATTCTGAGTAATTTCCCGTGGAACTAGGGAAAAACAAACACAACACCCCAAATGGTTTTTTGCTTACAAATGGTTTCAAGTAAAGAGAAGTGGCAGAAGAAAATATAGGGTCAGGGGAAACTCTGTGCTGGTTCCAAACCTCAGAAACAGCCTGGAGGCTTGAGGGGCTGGAGGGGTGAGGAGGGATGAGAAGGGATGGGAAGGGATAGGGAGGGGTGGGAAGGGATGAGGAGGGCTAGGGAAGGATAGAGAGGGATGGGGTGGTGAGAAGAGATGAGGAAGGATGGGGAGGGATGAAGAGGGCTGAGGAGGGTTGGGGAGGGTTGGGGGAGGGGTGAGAAGGGCTGGGGAAGGATAAGGAAGGATGAAGAAGACTGGAAGTGATGAGGAGGGCTGGGGAGTGATGGGGAGGGTTGAGGAGGGCTGAGGAGGGATAAGGAGAAATGGGGAGGCTGGGGGGGTCTAGAAAGAGACAGGAAGGGTGAGTAGGGGTCGAGAGTGTTGAGGAGTAATGGGGAGTGATGGGAAGGGGTGGGGAGGGCTGGGGGTGCTGGGGAGGGCTGAAGAAGACTGGGAATGACGGGGAGGGGTGAAGAGGGCTGGGGAGAGATGGGAGGAAGAGAGAAGAATAAGAAGGGAGGAGGAGGTGTGGAGAGGGCTGGGAAGGACTGGGGATGGGTGAGGAGGGCTGGGGAAAGCTAGGGAGGACTGGGAAGGGATGGGGAGGGATGAAGGGGGATGGGGAAGGACAAGAAGGGCTGGGAAAGGCTGAGGAGGGTTGGAGAAGGCTGGAGAGAAATGGGGAGCAATGAGGAGTGGTGGAAAGGGATGAGGAAGGATGAGGGGGGGAAAGAGATGAGGACAGCCAGACACGGGGCTGAGGCGCCCAGACCCAGAGGCCTGCTGGCTCCTCTTCTAGGAGCTCCTCATCCACCCTGGGAGGACTCAAGTGTCGTATGTCCCACATGGAAGGGGATTCGGCAGCTAGAGGGAAGATCATGGAGCCACAGAGCACAAGTTCAGACTGGGTTCAAGAGCCCAGTGCAGTGGGCACCAACAGTGGTGCAGCAAGGTTAAGGAGAAAGCTATGTCACATGGCCATAGACTGGATGGTCTGGGAAAAACAGGCTAGAGTAGGCCTGGGGGCCAAGGAAGGACAGCTACGTGGGAGGCTTCAGATGACAAGCATCACTCCAAGAAAGCCATGAAGAAGGACACGGGTGGGGAGAGGACAGTGTAATGGTGGACAAGCATTTTGTTTTCCCAGGCCTAAGGGTACAATGCCAAGGGCAGAGACCCATCCCGTCCTCTGCTCTCAGCCAGCTCTCTCCCCCAGGACCCACCAGAAGGTGCTGGAGACAGGGGGTTCCACGGCAAGAAAACCTGATGGACACCCAGACCTCCTTCCAAGACTACCCACCCTTGACCAAGTCACTTTGCCAGCCTGAGCCTCAGCTTCCTCGTCTATAAAACCAGAAATTGCCTCGGGTTAGCCATTTGTGATATTTTAGAGTCAAATCCTGGCTTCCCCCCAAAATGAACTTTACCCTAAACCCCAACCAGAAACAGAAAAGGCAGGACCATGAATCAGACCAGAGGCCTAGCAGGGCTAACTCTTCCATCCGTCCACATAGTCCCCTCCACCAAACCAGAAACAACACAGAACATGATTTGAAACTCTCTTCACCCTTCTCCACAGAGCCCAGAAGGGATACAACTTCTCATGGCTCAATCTGGGTCTCCTCTTTCTTCTTATGTTTTCCTAAATATCTCAACCACCATCAAAATGCTGTCAACTTCCAAATTTTAACTTCAAGTCACAACAATGGCTACCCAACATCTACTCCTGGCCCTCTGTATTAGTTGTCTATTTCTGTTTTATCTCACAGAGTTTCTGCTGGAAGGTTCTGGCTCACAGTCTCTCATGAAGCAGAAGGCAAGAGGTCGGCTGGGGCTTCTGTCCTCTGAAGACTTGAGTGGAGCTGGGGGATCCATTTCCAATATGGCGCACCCAAACAACTGTTGGTAGAGGCCTCTGCTCCTTACCACCTAGACCTCAACAAGATGGTGGCAACTTGCCCCTCAGCGAAGGACTCAAGGGAGAATAACAAGATGGAAGCTCCAACGCTTGTTATGACCTAGTCTTGGAAGTCAGAGAACATCACAGTATTCTGTTTATTGTAAACAGGTTACTAAATCTGGCCCACTGTTGAGGGTGTTCCGGTGGCTTGTTCAGTGGGTACCTGTTGCTCTAATAGGCACCAGGAGGGGGGGATCAGGTTTGGGGAAGGAGGAGTTCACACAAGTCTGGTTTTGGATGGTGTAGTGGCTTTAAATAGGTCAAATAAATAAAATCCTCTGATAGTCCTTTCTTCAAGTGTTGGAGCTGGATGCCCCTTAGAACACACTCCTCAGTCTGTGTTACTTAACCAAGTCTTTTCTTCCCCTTGACACTAAGCTCCATGCAGGCAGGACCACACCTGCCTTTCCTTGCCACTGTTTAAAAGACTCCTGAGCCAGTGCCCTGCACAGGGTCAGTTATCAGTGTTTGTAGAATCAGCACCTGAAACGTTCCCTCAGGTACTTGTGGCCAAGGTTCTAAGATGCAGCAACTAGCTGACAAAAAAAGGTCTGCCCTCCACAGCTTCCTTCATCCTTCCTCACCCACCCAGCAGGGGCTGATTCGTCAAGTCACCCCCTGAGCGGGACCACCCCTCACATCCTGCAGCCTGTGTAACTGTAAACAGAAACTGGACCCCTTTGTGGGAGCACTGGGGAGGGGGCCTGCCTGCCTTGCCCTGGGGCTGGCTGGGGCTCTCCTGTCCTCTAAGGAAATGATGGATGGATTTCACCCATGACTTCCCCATGCCTGGGAAAGGCACACATTTGCCTGTCTTGCTCAGGGCCGAAGATCCTGGTGGTCCAAATCCCTGGCCCTCTCTTCAATTACTTTCCCTGAAATTGGGGTCAACCTTCAATATTCTCACTGATTTCACCCCAGTTATTGGCCTCAATTTGTTCCCTACAGTGGGATGACCCAAATATTCCCTAAGATACCCCTCACAAGCATTTCTAGGACCCCCGAGTAGATTTGGAAGAGACTTTCAGCTCTTTCCCTAAAATATAATGTTCTTTCACATATATCCCTGCCCTCAAGTTACTTAGTCATTCAACAACCCTTTTATTTATTTTCTTTTTTTGAGAACCTAATCAGTACTTGCCTCTATTTTATATGCTGAGGTTGAAGAAATGAACAAAACAGACAACAACACCTGCCTTCCAGGGTTTGTGTTCTAGTGAAAGCCCCGCAGAGACAAAGCCAAAGTCCAGAGATTTCCTCTGCCTGAGTCAACCTCTCTAGTGCCGCCATCTTGAATAGCAGAGCATCTTGCGGATTACTGTCACCTTTCAAGTTCAGTTCATGTTCCAGCTGTAGCTCTCCATGGCTTCCCTTCCAGAAAGGGGCAACTGTGCCCTCTTGGGCTTCTCTAATATCTCCAACATTTTTCCTTCCTCCTTTCCTTCCCCTCCCCTTTCCCTTGATCAGATTCACTAGTCAGCACTTTTAGCCCAGAAGAACATCTGTCTAACCCCTCTTCAGTAACTCACCCCCTTTTGTTTTGTTTCATCAGCATGGCTAGGCTTCGCCGCCCTCCATAAGGATTTTCTCCTCCCTAGAGGCTGCTTCTGGAGTCCACAATGACAGGGGAGCTGAGCATTTCCCAGTCGGTTGCCAGCCCTCAGCTGAGCTTGGCCTGGGGCCTGGGCAAGCATCTCAGGAGACGAAAATCAACTTTCCTGGACCCAGCTCCTGGTTTTCCAGTGAGAGCCCACAGTCCCCACAAGCTGCTGGCATACCCTCTGGAAGGACATATGGGATGGTAAACAGGACTGTGTATGTCCCCACAGCCTGCAGGCTCCACAGGGCAAAGCCTGGCCCTTTCCATAGGAGGGCCTATGTCTCTGGCTTTATCTCTGGTTCCCAGGTGAACATTGTATGTGCCTAGCCCCAGGCTGAGGTATGGCCTTTGGGACCCCTGAATCCCAGGGCAGGTGAAGGACTCCTAACCACTCCAAGTTTGTGACAAGGTCTAGGAACTACAATGTCACATACGATGATGCCATGCTCCATGAGCTCTACCCTCCCCAGCAGTGAACCATTCTGTAAGGCCTGACCCTCAGGGTCATAAGGCCCTGGCATGGACAAGAAGATGCTACACGTTCCCCTGCTTTCCCTCTCATGCACACAAAAAGAGAGCCATCCACACTCATGGACCAGGCAGATGCCAACTTCCAGGTGAGTGAACAGGCTCAGCAGAGTCTGGACTCTCTCAGGCCCCTGCATGATGTTCGAGGCCCTGCAGATCTAGTTTTGGTCCATCATCAGCATCTATCCACCCTCTGCCAAGGCTGAGACTCCATTTGGGTAGAGAGAATAGGCTGGGCAGAGAAGGGTGACTCGCCCAGTCAGTCACAAGGATGGCTTGCAAATGAGGAAGTTAGGACAAGACAAACAAGGGCTACAGAAATCTGAGTGGACGTCTGATGCTGGAGTGGCCAACCTGACCCCTCAGAACAGAGGCTGGGGGAGGGTGGCATCTTTTCTCACCAAGTGTCTCCTGCCCCATTTAGAAGAGTTTCCAACAAGGGAACATGGGAAAACTGAGGGTGACCCAGAAATGGAAGCTCAGGAGAAAACAGTGGCTTTAGGAGACCACTTGCATTGAGAGGAGAAAGTTGGGGCAGGGGTAAGAGAGAGAGGTCACATTGACCTTGGGAACCCAGTAAGACTCTGAGTTGAAGCCGTCAGGGCAGAAGTCACAAGGAAATGATGACAGTCAGAGCGTGGGAGATGTTTCCCAAGGAGGGAGAGTGGGATTCAAGAGTCGCTGATAAGCAGACATCATCTTTCCTGGAGATCAGTGCGAAAGAGGATACCATCCAGATGAGGTATGGCAACTCCAGCTTCCAGACCCCAGATAGGGGGCAGGGATGGTATGTGATTCTGAAAGTCCAATTTTCCCAGAGCACAGAAAGTCCCACAATGGAAATGCCAGAAAGGGGTGAAGACTGGCTCAGGAGAAGAGGGGGTCCAACCGGCCTCTTTGCTTTCACCCATATAGCCTAGGTCTTGAGCCTTGACAACCCCCAACCCCCAGCAGACATGTCTGATGGTACCTCCCAGAATAGGAGCCATTACAGAAAGAGCAGAGGCAGGGGGAAGGATCTGGAAACATGGCTCTGAATGACCTCCATCGTCCATAACAGGGAGGGGCGGAACAAGATCATATTCTTCTGGCCTCCCCATGCATATTTCAACCAGAATGCTTTACTTTCCTTATTTTGTTTCTTCTAGTGGGGTTCCATTTGCACTTTCATTTGAAGAAAATGTAGCCCAGCTAATGAGAATCTCTAGACCCAACATTGGCCAAGGACCCTTCCCGCTCTGCTGTGTGCCTTCTCCCCTCTGCTGCCCTCACCCAAGCATGCTCAGGTCCTGGGAGTAAAAGCTGATAAGCCCAGCTCCTCCAGGTCAGAGCTGGCTAGCCCTCCCCTGATATCCTCGTTCACCATCTCTGAGTGTGGATGCCACTCCTGCATGTGAACAGCAGAGTCATTCCCATAGGGAAGTATGCCCCCAGCCTGGCAGGTCTTTCGAGACACCCTGGAGAGACATTAGCCACTGAGGCTCCTGGGAACACAACAGGATGCCCTTGGCACAATCCTGGAACGGAGTTTAGCCTGCTGTCCCAGTTGGAGCAGATGCCCATGATCACGAGCCCCAGCTGGTCCCCAGTCACTTTTCTTTGGACTGTCAAAGTGAAAGACTTGGGTTATCAATGTTTCCCAGACCATGAGCATAGATACTCTAATGCCACTAGATACTCCATGGAAGGAGGTTTCTCTGGGCAAATAATTCTCGGAAATGCTCCCACAATACCAGCTCTTGCAGATCTCCCTGTCCCCCTGGGCATACAGACTAAACTTCGAAGATGCTCGGGGAGGAGGGGTGATGCTTAGCTTCAGGTGACATTTGGTACAGCTTCCCTGCCGAGGTTATGTTCTGAAAGCTATATCTCAAACACTTTGAAAAGGGCACCCCCATAGCCCCTACTTATAAAGGAGGAAACAGAGGCACGGGTTTTGGGGTATTGAATGGCAGTGCTGGGATTTATTTAGATCAGGTAGTCTGGCTCTGGAGTGGGGACTCCTAGCCTTCACTCCACAGCACTCAAGCAAGCTCCTGGGGGGGACGGGGTAGCGGACTGTAAAGGGGGACCCATGGGACCGGTGCATTGCCTCGGGGGTCAGCTCTCTGTCCCCCAGACCAGAGGGATGGGGCCATCGGGTAGATGTGAGCATTCTAGAGCCCACCTTCCGGGGTTCCCATCTGCCCGCTCCTAAGCTGTGGGTCCTGATAGCAGGTGGTCTGGGCTGCAGCCGGGGCGGGGGGGCAGGGTGTCAGAGCCTGGAGGGGCAGGCACATGAGTGTTTCGGGGGAAAACATTTCTTGAGGAGAATGAGCAGCGTGGACTCCCGTCCCTCCTCTAATTCTGGCCCCCTTTTCTCTTTTCTAAGTCTCTGAGCCCAGAAGACTGCGCCCTCGGCAGGTGGCAGAGATGCTCCAGGCTCCAGCTCCAGCTTCTTCCCCACCCCAAGCTGGTGACCTGTTTCCTCTGTGAGGATTCCTCCCTCCCTAGGCAAGGCCCCTGGCACCCTCCAGTTGTGGATCAAAACACACATGCACAGGAGGTCACCTTCCTCTTCCCTCCCAGAGCACTATGTTCAGTTAAGACACTCGTCTCCTCAGTAACGGTGGCGCTCCCCCTTTTTGAATCCCTCTCCATCTCTCAGTGTCTCTGTCTCTCAGTGTCTCTGTCTCTCCATCCCTCCTTCAAATTCAGTGGGGTCTTCTCATGGTGAGCCAAGTCTCTAACTGGTCTCAGAGGTCCTCCTGTCCTGTCCTCATTGCTCAAGCTGTATTCCAGGATGCTAACAGGCATTTTGTGACAAGTGTCCCAGGTCCAAGCCCAACATTTGGGAGGCTGTGGGCCGAGGGGGAGCAGAGCCGAGCCATGCAGTGGTTGTGTTCATGGACTGTGCAGACAGATGGGGATGGCTGCCCGGCATGGGGATTCTGATGTCCCTGTTCTGTACCCCTGTGGGGTTAATCTTGTCAAATGCAAATGGTGGCCAGGCTCTACCTTGTAATTTTGTCCTGTTTGTCACGCACAGTAAGTTGCAGAGGAAGTCACTTGGCCCAGAGCACTTATTAGCTCTTATTATCCTTTTGATTTGAGCCAAGGGTAGGCCTCCAGGCCCCTCAAACAGCAGACAGTCCCTCCTTTGTGGTCTGGCCCAAAGACAGTGAGGAGTGGTGAACTCTGAGCAGGTGAGAGAGGAGTGCCACCCCATCACCAGGCCAAGGGGGCACACTCCAGGACAGAGCCTTCGCCAGCCCATTTTACAGATGAGGAAACTGAGGGAAAGAACCAAGGCTTCTCGTTAGCTGTGCTCTGTGCCCCAAGCCCAGTTGTGGCTTCAGCAAGACAGCACTGAGTTTAGCAGAAATCCCCCAGGACATCGGGGGTGGGGGACTGGGCAAGGAGGCAGGAGACATTGGGAGACATGCCCTCCACCAACCCGACCCCCAATGGATCTCCGCCCGGGTACCAGGCCTCCTCGCTGACCAGGCCTGCGACTTCCTCCGCTCTGGGTTTTTCTCAATTCTGCCTCTCCCCTCTTCCTCCCCCTGGAAAGCCATCTTAGGCAGGCCTCTCCCAAGCCTCTGTTCACAAAATTATAAGCTTCCTTTGTCCCCAGCCTCTTCTGGTTATAATACTCGTGGGCTCGCCTGAGCTTTCAGGGGCATGGAAAATGTGACTTCACTCCTCAAGGATTTTCTGCTTTAACAAAATGGCATTGGGGAAAGAAAAAGAAAAAGAATGCCTCTGTCCATCCTTGACAGAAAAGGCACCAGGGCTTCTGCCACCCAGTCCAGAGCTAGGAGCAGAAGCCCCAGAGGGTCCGGCAGAGACGGACAGGGGACCCCTCCTTTCCCCACAGGCTGGGAGGGCTGTGAGGGGAGCAGGGACGGAAAGGCTCTCTGGAGAGACATGTAGAAGGCAGGAAATGCACACATCCTTCCTTGCCATGCCCTGATCTGACTAATCGATCATTTCTGCACTTAGGGATTCGTTCCGCCAGTCCACTTCCTTGCTCCAGATGCTTGGAGTGAGGGGCTCTGGGCTCCGGCCACCCAGGTCAGAGTCCTGGCTCTGCCCCTTGCTAGCTCCTTTCCTTTGGGTAATGGACTTCACCTGTCCTCGCCTCAGTATTCCCATCTGTAAAGTGGAGACAATACAGCCCATTACCTGCACTAATGAGAGAATATGCCCAAAGGGCTCAGAAACAAGCCCAGCAGATTGCAAGCACTCAGTGACCCGTGCCTCTGCTCCTCATCATTCATCCCTGCACCTTTCCCAAGAAGACCAGCTTGCCGATGTTGGACCTCGGGGAATGATCTCCAGGCACCTGCTGTCTGCAGACTCCAGCCTGGCCTCTCGCCGCCGAGCCCACGCGGTGGGCAAAGCGGAGGCATTGAGAGGTAGGCTGGCCGCTAAGGATAAGAACCCAGGGAGCATTCGCTGTGCACTCTTCCTCAGCGAGCTCACCTCTTAAAGAACTCAAGTCCCCAGGAAATCAAATACGTTAAAATAAAAGGCCAGAAATAATAGTGATACTCGTGTTGATGTTACTGTTCCCACTTTACAGATGAGATCCAGAGACACAGCCGTCAAATGATCCAGGAAGGGTGACCCCGCCGCCTTAGCTCTTTCCTCTTCATTTTTCTCTGCTGCCTTAAGGGGCACTTGGGTGGAAAGTCCCAGCGCTTCTGGGAACTGGTGGTGGGGCCAGCACCCTGCAAATGCGTAGAGAAGCACCGTCCAGGGGCAGGAGCACCTTTGCACAGGCCTTACAAACTCTGGTTATTTTGAAAGAAAACCTTTGTTGCAATGAAAATTGAGATTTTCTTTTTTTTAAAAAAAGCAATTAAAGCACGGCTTTTGGTAGCAGAAAATAAAACTTCTCCATTTCTCTCCACTTAGCCCCCACCTCCACCCAGTGGCCTGGAATTTTCCATTCTTTTAAGGAAACAAACGTCTAGAGCTGACCCAGCGGTGCTGAGGGACAAAGGAACACAGACTGCCAAAATGGAAAGACCCCTCATTAGACAGATGAGAAAATTGATGACAAGAACGACCCGCCCAGGGTCAGGCACTTGAGCACATACTTGGGCACACGCGCGTATGTAGACACGCGGGCCGTGCACACTCGGGCTCTGGCGCCGCACAGCCCAAACGTGCCCTCCCGCACGTACACAGGCTAGCCCAAGCGCCCTCTTCTTGAGCCCACCCCTCAGCCTCCCGGGAACGCGCTCTGCTCACCTGTGGGTAAATACTTCCCCCTGGTGGTCACCAGAGTCATTACAACCTGCGGGCCGGCACCTTGAGCTCTTACTAGGTCTTCCTTCCGAAGTAAACCCCAGACTGCTCTGGGAACTTGATTTTCACCAGTGTGGTCAGGAGTCTTGGGACCAGGGAAGGAGTGAAGCAGAGACTTGGTGTTTCAGGTCAGGTGTCCGGGAGGCCGACGCTGAGGCGGAGATGAGCAAGCAGGAAGTTTATGGGGGAGCATAAACTATGGAGAAGGGCACAAGCAGGGCCCAGCTTTGGCAGTCCCCCGAAGGCCTCCGCTGACCCTACAGGGGCTCTGACGTTGGGACAGCCCTTCATCCAGACTCACCAGATTTAGCAAATAAAAAATAGAGCATGCTCAGTTAAACTGGAATTTCAGATAAAGGTGATAAAGATGAAGAAGGTGTCTGGGAGAGAGGGGTACGAGTTGCGGGCGGGAGGAAAATGGACGTGCGACCCAGAGAGACGGGACAAACGGAATAGACTGAGGATAATGGGAGCCGTGTTTCTCACTATCGGGGATGGGACTAGGAAATCTAGCAAGGGAGGAGGCAGGGAAAGTAGATACGTTGGTGTGAACTCAGCTTCCAATTTAAGGTGATGTAAGAATAAATACAAATATAAACGTGTGACTATAGATATAATGTCTGAATATATACCTGTGTACATAGGCACATACATAGTTTGAATGTTATTGACTATTTCCATATGGAAAAGGCTGGAAAACGGACAGCTGCATTTCCCAGGTTCCCATACACCTGGAATTTTAAATATGATTGGTACTCTGTCAATCAGATAGATGCACTCGGGTTTTTGAAAGCAGGGGTGGGGCTGTTACTGCTGTGCAGCTTCCAGCTGGGGCATGCAGCAGCGGAAATTCGGGTTTTTCTGTGCGCAGGATTAACACAAAGGGGAGGGGGTCCAGCGACAAACTTCGGGAGTACCGAGGGAGTGCTGGGCGCAGCTAATCCGCGACTGATGGGTTCAGAGCAGCTCCGGGTGGTTCTAGAGCCAGTGGTGGCTTCCCCCATCTAGACAGTTTTCTCCCCTTAGGAACAGGAGTTGGCTAGTGTGGTTCTGGAGATGGTGGCCCCCTGAGTGTGGGCATCACAGAACCCTGGGGGTGGTTGGGGAGTGGTTCCTGAAATTTTAACCTAAAGTCTGTTTTTTCCTCCTCTTCATATATGCTGAAATTTGTTTAGAAAATTCCCTCCCACTCAAGCTTATCTAGAGTGGCTTTTGTCCTGTGCAGAACCCTGACCATACAGCTGTGTTCATGTCAACCCTGATGTTGACTTTCAGCTTTAGAATCAGCCTATGAAGGAGAACCCAGAAATGGACCCTCAATTCTATGGTCAACTCATCTTCAACAAAGCAGGAGAGAATATTCAATGGAAAAAAGTCTCTTCAACAAATGGTGTTGGGAAAATTGGACAGCGACATACAGAAGAATGAAACTGGGCCATTTTCTTACACCGTACCCAAAAATGGAAGAAAGACCTAAATGTGAGACAAGAATCCATCAAAGTCTTAGAGGAGAACACACACAGGCAGCAACCTCTGTGATCTCGGCCACAGCAACTTCTTGTTAGACACGTTTCCAAAGGCAAGGGAAACGAAGGCAAAAATGATCTGTTGGGACTTCATTAGATAAAAATCTTTTGCACCGCAAAGGAAACGGTCAACAAAACCAAAAGGCAACCAATAGAATGGGAGAAGATATTTGCAAATGTCTTATCTGATAAAGGGCTGGTATCCAAAATCTATAAAGAATTTGTCAAACTCAACACCCGAAGAACAAATAATCTAATCAAGAAATGGGCAGAAGACATTTCTTCAAAGAAGACCTACAAATGGCCAACAGATACATGAAAAAAAGCTCAACATCTCTTGACATCGGGGAAATACAGACCAAAACCACAGTGAGATTCCACCTCATACTAGTCAGAATGGCTAAAATTAACAGGTCAGGAAGCGACAGGTGTTGGCAAGATGCGGAGAAAGGGGAACCCTCCTACACTGTTGGTGGGAATGCAAGCTGGAGCAGCCACTCTGGAAAACAGCATGGAGTTTCCTCAGAAAGTTGAAAATAGAGCTACCTTACAACCCAGCAATTGCACTACTGGGTATTTATCCCTAAGATACAAACATAGTGATCCGAAGGGGTACCCACACCCCAATGTTTATAGCAGCCACAAATAGCAGTATTTGTGGAATACTTTTCCACAATAGCCAAACTGTGGAAAGACCCCAGATGTCCATCAACAGATGAATGGATAGAGAAGATGTTGTGTGTGTGCATGTATATCTATAATGGAATACTATGCTGCCATCAAAAAATGAAATCTTGCCATTTGCAACAATGTGAGTGGAACTAGAGGATATTATGCTAAGTAAAATAAGTCAGTCAGAGAAAGACAATTATCATATGATTTCACTCATATGTGGAATTTAAGAAACAAAACAGAGGAGCATAGGGGAAGGGAGGGAAAAAGAAAACAAGACCAAATCAGAGATGGTGACAAACCATGAGAGACTCTTAACCATAGGAAACAAACAGGGCTGCTGGAGGGAAGGTGGGTTGGGGGGATGGGGTCACTGGGCAAGAGGCATTAAGGAGGGCACGTGATGTGATGAGCACTGACTGTTGTAAGCAACTGATGAATCACTGACCTCTACATCTGAAACTAATAATACGCTATATGTTAATCAAATGTAAATAAAATAAAGTTAAATTTTTAAAAAAATAAATAAGAATCGGCTTCTGAAGTAATCATTGAAGAAAATAGAAAGACTACAAACTTGGTGATACACAAAGGACAAAGACAGTTAGCTATTATCCAAAATTAACTGTTTTGTTTTCCTCTTCTTTCTGGGCAGCTAAGAGGAATACATCTCCCAAAATCCCCTGCAAAAAAAATGTGTCCCTGGGTCTGAGTTGCAGCCAATGGGGTGTGAGGGATGTGACATGTGCCTGGCTCAGAGACATGGCCTACCTCCTCTTGTCCGTGCTCATTATACTTTCCTGCTGGCTGACAGGCAGATTATCATCTTGGACACCCCTGTGATTCATGGTTGAATTCATCAAGCTTCCATCAGCCTAAATCAACAAATGAACTGCCAACCTAGTCACCGTACAGTGCTGCGCTGGGAGCCGGAAGTAAACTTCCACTGTGTTCAAGACATATTTGTCTCCGCATCTAGTTATAAACCAACTCATATAGTCAGTAAAAGCACATATGAAAAAAATAAATGTGCGAGGGGAAAAATTGGTGAGGGAAATGGACCCAAATATCCTCAACTTACAAAGTGAGGTAGTCAAGATGTATTTTATAATTTTTTTTATTTTTATAATTTATGTAACAAGAAATAAAGACGCATCTTCTAGAAAGTTCCAAAATAGACAAAAGATGGACTAAGGTAGTGATATTGGTAAGAGGTGGAAGGCAAAGGGAGGGGATTATGTGAGGTAGATGTCAATGTATCCTTGCAGAAAATGACTGCATAATCTCTGAAACAATCATCAAGAAACAGGAGCATATTATAGAAGAGGCAACCACAAACAAAACTTCATTTTTTTATTATGTTCAGTTAGCCATTAGTTTTAGATGTAGTGTTCAATGATTCATTAGTTGGGTATAACACCCAGTGCTCATCACAAGTACCTCCTTAGTACCCATCACCCTATTACCCCGTACCCCTGCCCCCTCCCATCTGAAACCCTCAGTTTGTTTCCCAGGGTCCATAGTCTCTCATGATTCATCTCCCTCTCTGATTTCTCCCCTTTCAGGTTTCCCTCCCTTCCCCTATTGTCTATTCCTTATGTTCCACATATAAGTGAAACCATATGATAGTTGTCTTTCTCTGCTTGCCTTACTTCACTTAACATAATCCCCTCCAGTTCTATCTAGGCTGATGTAAATGATAGGTATTCATCCTTGCTGATGGCTGAGTAATATTCCATTGTATATATGGACCATATCTTCTTTATCCATTCCTCTGTTGAAGGGCATCATAAACGTGAAGTTCCCTCTGGATAATGGGCCTGAGATAAGGAAGAGTGGGGCAGGGCTCACAGGTCAGCTTCACAGGTGTGTGGACCCTGCCATTGGGCTCGTTCTCATGTTCTGCTATCAAGGTCATGAATTCTTGATGGTTTGCTTTTGAACTCAAGTTTCGTAACTCAAGCCCAGTAGCCTATGGAGAATGCCCATGAGCAGAGAAGATGCAGCAATAAGCTTATCCATGAGTCTTTACTGCCCAGACACACACAGCCATTGGCAACACCCAGTGAGCCCAGAATCCAGTGGCTGTGTTCTGCGCTGGAATTCAGCAGGATTCAGTGTGAGTACGAGGCGAGCATGACGTATGTATGACTGGGTAAATTGGGGGCCTGACAGCCCTGGGAGGCCACACCTTCCTTTTGAACCAGAACTTGCTTTGAACCCAGACAAAAGGAAACCTTGTTCTAAGAAACACACACAACCAAGGAACCGATCGCATTCTTCCTCATTCGTGTTACTCCCCCGTATGAGCCAACCATTCATGTGGAAAATGATGCTACAGAAGGAGAGAGAGGCGAACCCATCGAAAGCATTCTTCATGGCTGCTACTGTGTTTTCTATTTCGAGCCTTTCCATTTGATTTTTTCTATAGTTCCCACCTCACTTTTGAAATCACCATCTGTTCATCCAGGCAACAAGCTGGATGGATCTCAAAAACGTATTGCTTAAGTGAAAGTAGCCAAACTCAAAAGGCCACTTACTTTAAGATTCCATTTACGTAGCCTTCTCGAAGAGGCAAAACTCTAAAGACAGGAAATAGATCCATGGTTGCCACGTCCTGGGGGTGACAGAAGGGATTGACATGAAGAGGAGCAAGGACCTTTGGAGGCTGGTGCGGTGGTGTTGGAATTACTATGTATTTTTATTACAAAAATGTGGAGGTTAATGAAAATTCATAGATCCGTCAATCTACAATAGTGAATTTTGTTATATACAAATTATATATCAATAAACCTTATTTTTTCTTAAAAAATACAATGAATTTCCTGCCATCACACTCACTTCAGGAGAGCTAACTTCTAAGAAGGTGTCCATATAAAGTGTCCGTGGGGATGGAAAGCAATGGGGCAGTCCCTAGCTCTATTGGCAGGAGTATAGATTCCTATAAGAACTTTGGAAAATTCTTTAATAATATCCACTGAAGTTGAATATATGCATACCCCATGACCCTGCCCTTCTATTACTAGGTTTATGCCCAAAAGAGATTCATAAGAATGAACCCCAGGTATTTAAACCAAAGATACAAATGTAGTGATCCCAAGGGGCAACTGCACCCCAATGGCTGAAGAAACGATGTCCACAATAGCCAAACTATGGAAAGACCCCAGATGTCCGTTGGCAGATGAGTAGATAAAGAAGATGTGGTTTGTATATACAATGGAATACTACTTGGCCATCAAAAGGAATGAACTCTTGCCATTTTCAACAACGTGGATAGAACTAGAAGGTATTGTGCTAAGCTAAATAAGTCAATCAGAGAAAGACAAATACTGTATGATTTCACTCATATGTGGAATTTAAGAAACAAAACAGAGGATCACAGGGGAAGAAAGGGGAAAAAAAAAAGAGATGAAATCAGAGAGGGAGACAGACCATAAGAGACTCTTAGCTGCACATGGGGAGATGGAGAGAAGGGAGTTGAGGGAAATTGGAAGGGGAGGTGAACCATGAGAGACTATGGACTCTGAAAAACAACCTGAGGATTTTGAAGGGGCGGGGGGTGGGAGGATGGGGGAACCAGGTGGTGGGTATTAGGGAGGGCACGTATTGCATGGAGCACTGGATATGGTGCAAAAACAATGAATACTGTTACGCTGAAAAGAAATTTTAAAAAAAGAGAGACTCTTAGCTATAGGGAACAAACTGAGGGCTATGGAGGGGAGGGGTGTAGGGGGATGGGGTATCTGGGTGATGGGCATTAAGGAGGGCACGTCATGTAATGAGCTCTGGGTGTTATATAAGACTGATGAATCACTGACCTCTACCTCTGAAACTAATAATACATTATATGTTAATTAATATAATTTCAATTTTTAAAATAATTTCTAAAAAAAAAAAAAGAAGAATGAACCCCAAGGGAGAAGTACAAAAATGCTTACAGAGCTTTACTTGTAGTAGCCAAAGATGGAAACACCACCATGTGATTGATAATTAATTGTACTCAACATTTATATACGCATGTGTTTTGCACACTTTTTTTAACGCATTTTGTGGGTTTTTATACTTTATAAAAACATACTCCATAGCAAGGTGGACAAGGCCTTCCATGCCCGGCCCCACCCACCTCCACAGCCTAATCTCACCATTTTCAGGCAGTGCCTGCCCCAGACATACTCATGCACCATGTGCTCATGCCCCCATACAAATACACCACGGCCTCTCTGCCTCCATGCATTCGCTCACTCGGTTCCCACTGCCTGGATATTCTTCCACGTGTCTGATTTTGACACTCTTCATCTGCATGGAAATCGCCAACTTATATTCCAAACCCAAGCCAGATATTACCTCCTCCTAGGAGCCTTCTTTGAACTTGCACTTCATACAACCTCTCCCCACGAGGCTGAACTGGACACCTGTCCTGTAATTTCTCCTAACACCCTATGCTTTAGGTCTGGGTTTATCAAGCCCCACACTGTGGACATTTGGGTTGAATAATTTGTGTTCTGAGGGTCTGTCCTGAGTATTTCAGGGGTTTTTTGTTTTTGTTTTTGTTTTTTAGCATCCCTGGCCTCTGCCCACTTGACCCCAGGAGGATTCCACCCTCCGTTGTGACAGATGTCACCTGGACGGGCAAGACCACCACTGGTTGAGAACCACTGCTCTAGGGATTCAGAGAAGCAGTCAATAACGTCCTCTTTCCACACCTGAATTCAGAAACAACTGACTGACCCGAAGTGGGGAAGAGAAGGTCAAAGCGTTAGTGACAGAGCTGATGGGACAAGGCGACTTTAGAGCAGAGGCCACACTAACTTGCTTCTGTGTCACTCATAAAGTGAGACCCTCCCATACCAGGGATGAGCAGCTCGGGACAACCCCAGGGCTCCCGCAAAGGCCAGGCCCCCAGCCACGTGGCAGAGGAGACTGGAATGCAACCGTTCTAGAAGCAGGCTGCCTCTGAGGGGGCAGAGAGAAGTGCAGGGAGCTCCATCTCTCCTCCCAAACTCCCCAACCCAAGAAGGGTGAGGAGAGAGGCCAAGGCATTACGCAGAAACCCCTCCGGAGAAGAAGAGGTTATGCCCCTAATATTGTGTCCCTCCACCCTGGACATGGCTGCGTGCCACTCAGCTGGCCTCTCCATGGGTCCCGCAGGGATGGTGGAGGGCATGGTCCAGCCTGCTCATCTCTGGGCCCCCGGTGCCCCGCACAGGGCCCGGCTGGCCTGGAGAGCTCAGTACAGTTCTTCCCACCGCTGCGGCTCTGAGGTGCCTGGAGCCCTCAGAGCCCCCACGTTCCTCCAGAGAAAACCACTCACAACAATGAAACCTGAAAGCTGCCACCGTCTGACACGCACCCTGCTCCTGGATATCTCCCACAAGGGGAGCCCCAGGCCCAGGAGGAACTCAAAATGTGTTTCAACTGTGATGACCTGAGGGCTGGCTGGGGACTGCCCTTCCTCGGGTCAGCCAGTCTTGTCATTGTAGCACCATGGCATGGCCATAAGGAGGCGACATCCCCTTTCCTAAGCTTCTGCAGCCCCGTTTCCTAAAACCAACGCTTTCCCCAGGTCCAGGGAGGTTGGAATGAGGCAGCTTGCCCATTTCCCTCTTCTAAAGGAGGAAGGGGATTCTGGGCCAGGTAATTGGCCTCGTGGCCACAGCTGGATGTCCAGTGGACTCGGACTCTAACCACGATGACCTTGGCCAGGAGCTGCCTCTCTGTGGCTTTTCTTTCCCTCCTCCCCTACATTCCCAGAGGTTCTCTCCCATTAAGCCCTGGAGCATCCCCAGCCCCACTAGAGGCAGCGGAGGTGAAGGTGACCCCTCTAGTGTGGTCTCGGGGATCTCCCAGCTCTGGCCTCATGTCGACCCTCAGCCTTTTCACCACCACCAACACCCCCAGCACCCTTGTCCACAGTGCCACTGCTGTCCTTTCTACCACCCATGGTCAGGCACTGGAGTCTCCCCAGAAGCATCCCACAGACAACATCTGCCTTCTCAGTCTCCTGAGGACCATCCTAGGTCTTTCGGTCCCTGAACCTTTGGACCAGCCAGGCTTCACGAGGCCAAGTCCCTTCCCCTCTCTGAGCTCAGCTAGCCTGCTCACAAAGGGCACAGTGAGATGAGCGGTAACCAGATCTCCTGAGCCCCCAGTCCTCCTCTCCCTAAGGCCCATCCCTGGCTGTCTTCTTCCCTCCCTCCTGTCTGGCTCTTCTCTGGTCTCACAAGGACTTCCGCCTTCTTGGGACCCTGCCCTCAGGAGGCTCCAGCCTCTACTCCACCTGTACTTTCCTAGCTGAGTCTTTGGGAGCAGACAGATGTGAGTTCGAATCATTAGATGGGCTCTTATGAATTGTTACTTCTCTGAGCCTTGCTTTGTTCATCTGCGGAATGGGGGTGATAATGACCACTTTGTTGAGTTCACGGAACATGAGATCCTATGTCTCTTACACATCGCAGGCAGTCAGTAGATGTGACGGCCCTCCCAGAATTCCAAGCTGGACACCCTACATGAAGGACTTCCTTTGTCATGACTGCCCTGTGTTACAGACAAGGAAACTGAGGCATAGAGAGGTCAAGGCATAGAGAGGTCAAGGCATAGAGAGGCCTGGAATCAGGGACTAGGAAACAGCCGAGCACACTGGAGGGATGGCCCCCCATGAACTTCGCTGCCATGTTCCACGTGCAGACCGCTGGAAACGTCTCACCTTTGTTTTTCAGCTGGGGTATCAGAACTTCAGTCCTGTTTCTACATAGGCGCCCACTGTCACTCCTTTCGGCGGGGAGAGGGCTTGTTCACTTATTTATTTTCATTTTTTGTCACATTCGGCTTCTCTTTCATAAAGACCTGGGGCCGTCTGGTGAGCTTAGTGGACTGGGAGTCTTCGAGAGGAACGTGGAAGTTCACGCTCACTCTCACGGGCATCACTGACCTTGTAGAGGAGGGAGGGAGGTAAATGACCACATGACCACATCCAGGGAATTCCGATGCTTGCCTTCCTGGTTCCTAGACCCCAGGCCCTGTGAACGGGAAGCTGCTGGAGGGCCGGACCCTGCAGAAATGAGCTCCCATGGGGGCAGAGGCACAGCGGCAAGCAGAACAGAATCTGCAGAGCATCCGATCACCCCAAGGGGCAAGTGGGACCAGCTGCGTTATGCCTTGAGAGACCTTCACCTGCCCCCCGTGAGAGGAGGGACAAAAGCAGGCTGGCTGCTGGGGAATGGGCAGATGGGGCTTGTGGAACCAGGGGATTAGAACACAGGGCTGGCTTGTGCAGGTCTGCGAGAAGGTACCCAGACCCATCAACTGGCCCAGAGGTCCAAGTTAGAGACGCGGACACGCAGTTTTGAGAGGGGAATTCTCTTGGCCAGCCCCCGTGTACCCAAATCTCTTGCTGCTAGTCCAGTGCCCCTCCACGGAGCCATCCCCTGGTCAGGGCCTCAGTGACTCCTGATGCCGCCAGCTGCCTGCAGACTCTCTGGCCCTGCCCCCAAGCAGGTCAGGGAGGGGCTCTGGAACAGCTCCAGTCAGCCAGGAAGGAGGATTGGTGATGGAAACAGAGGCCTCCGGGTCTCTGTCCCCGGAGCTTTTAATAAACACCTGCCTCGAAGTGCCCAATGACTGACTTCCAGCTCTAAGTAAACAAGGTCTCTCAGGACCTTGGAAGTTGGCTCTACCCGGGGTGCGCGGACACCTCTTCCAGAAGTGCCTGCAGTTCCCACTATTGGCCACTGGGGGGAGCCTTGGGCCCGGGACGGCACTGGGAAGCTGGCCAGCTGTGGTGTGGCCCTAAGGCTGGAGGAGAAAAGCTCAGATATCAGAATAGCAGCCCCGTCTGGACTTCCAAAGCCCTCCCTCAGCACAACCCCAACCCATGCCTAGTTCCCTCCTGTTCTCTGAGGTCCCTGGTCCATCCCATTCTAAAGGACCACAGCCAGGAGCTGCAGCTTGTCTACGAGTGACCATAGGGAAGGTGGCCTAGGGGACAGAGATGGAGCAATGAGATGCAAAGTGAGGGGACAGGACCCAGGGAAGAAAACAGGAGAAAAAGCAGCTAGGAAGGGGTAGGGAAGGCGAGAAAGGCAGGAGGGGAGGGAGGGCCCCCTCGGGAGGAAACTTTGAGCTGAACGTCTTCCCTGGGCCTCCTCCGTGGGGCTGGCCCTGCAGGGCCCAGACACCCCTCTCTGCATCTGCCTGGAGCCCGGTCTGCCCTCCTCAACACCAATCCAGGGCTTGGGTTATCAGCACTCCCAGGGAGCAGGACATCCGGGAGGAAGGGCTGGGAGAGAGCTGTAATGTCACACCAGGCACACACAAAGGCAGCCAGCTGTCACCTGATTTTCACCTCCCTTATCTCCCCCACTTGGGGTAGAGTCTGGCAGTTCTAGTGATCTGAAGGAGCTTCATTCAGAAAAGGCCTCTCCCTCCCCAGCTCGTACCTGCTGATACCACAGCAGAGAAGATCAAGGTGAGGCATCAGACGGCTCCTTCAGCAAGGCTAACCCCAGGGGGCTTCCAATTTCCAGGACAAGTCACCCCCTTTCCAGGTCCAGGCCCTGAACGCAGGCTGAGCACCTGAGAGCAGAGAGCAACGCTGGGGAAGAGACATGAATCGCGGTGGGGAGAGGTCAGGGTTCTTGAAAGAGCTGTCCACACTGGCTGTCTCTCTCTACCTCCTGTTCGCTCACAGAGTCACCGATTCTAGAAATACCATGAGCTGTTTGGAGCCAGACACTGTGCTAAGTCACTTCCTCAACCCCACGCTCTGATGTCTGTCCCCAGAGGAGGAAGCCAGGATGACCTCCTCGTGCTCACTTCAGTGACCTTCTCCCAGGGCTTTTGACGCAATCTTGGGCGGGGGTTGGGGGGCAGCTGGATTGTCTGTCGATTGTCCATTTCTTCCACAAAACTCTCACCCCTTGCCTATGGAGACACGAGCTCTTCCTCCCCTTCTAGAGCTCCGGTCTTCTTCACAGGGCCATCTTCCTCTACCTCCTCCCTACTCCCTCACGTGCCCTGGTCCCATTCACAACCCTCCCCATCCCTATAATGCCTTTAGAACAGGATGAATCTCTACCCACAGACGCACAACAATCCTTCCGTGATTCAGCTCATTTTCTCGGTCACCCAGCCCTCTGGACAGACATAGTGAGGAATTTCAGCAGCCGGGGACCTGAGCCTTAGGGAGCATTGCAGCATCCTCTGGGAGGCATGGCCCTGGGTAGGCCGCTCTCTGCAGTTTCTGGACCACACCCCAAAACAAGGACCCCTGGTCCTTGTCCTCTGTACTGAGACCCAGGACCATCCTTCCCCTGTGTCCTGTCACCTCTCAGGAGGTAAAGTTGGATCCTGGCCTCTGGGCCACCCTGCAGCATCATGGGGAGGAAGCGGTCAAGGTACCCCAACGCACAGACATGGCTGCTGGGGGGCACCCCCAGAGGCAAGGTCCTTCCCCTGAAAGAGGGTGACCGCTGACCTGTGCGACTATGCCACGTGATATCACTGACTCCAGGATCCTGACCCCTCACTCCTAAATGTCAAGTGACTCTTTCCACTGGAAGTCCCACGGCGGCTTCCCTCAACACGTGCACCTCCAGGTCTTCAACTTCTGCTCAAACCCATGCCTCTCAACTCGGCGTGCTGTCGCCAGGCCCAGTCCTTCTCCACAGGCCTTCCGGCACCTCTGCGTTGGGTCAGGGATGAAGCTCTTCCATGTCTGCCTGCTGAGCATGGTCTGAGTGAGGCCACAGAAGGAAGCACAGCGCGGACACTCCCCTCCTCCCCCGGGAGCCACAGCGGGGCTCTCCCTCCCACAGGTGCAGGTGCGTGAGTCAGAAACTAACAGTGACTCCCAGCACCCACTCTCCTCTTCTTGCTTTAGTAAGAAGTCCCCAGACGTATGGCCAGGCTCCTGTCCACACAGCATAAAAATAACTTTTCCCAGCAGCTAGTTGAGGCCATGTGGTAGTTTGAGCCCTTGCCCTCTGAGCAGAAACAATATATACAATGGAAGCAGTGTATTGTGTCCTTAAAGAGACAGGCATGATCTTTCCTTCCCACCTTTCCTTTCCACCACCTGGAATGCAGTTGCAATGGCTGGAGTGGCATCAGCCTTTCTGGCCACATATTGAGGATGGCCGAGCAACAAAACTGAGTTACTAAGCAACTTCATAAGCAGAGCTCTGATAGGAGCTAGAGCCTTTACTTGAGAGAGAAAGAAACTAGGTACCTATCACATTTATCTCTAGCACTTTCCAGCTAAGAGATCTCGGGCAAACTACTGAATCTTCCAAGCTTTAGTTTCCCTAGCTGTATTACCTATTTCCTGGGATCGTTTTATAAATAAATGAGGTAACATCAGAACATCGTCTAACGTATAGCTGGGCTGAGCTGCAAGAGAGGTTGAAACAGAGAGCCCAGGCATCTTGGCCAAATCCTAATCTGACCCCACCACTCCCTTGATTCAAGAAGTCTTAAGGACTTAATAGTCTGAGGGGGTCTGAGGTCAAATAAGCAGATAATAAACACAGCTCACATTTATCAAGCACTTACTATTTGCCAAGTGCTGCCCAAAATGTTCGTACAGGCAGAGACTCTCAACTGCTACAACAACCTGAGTCAGAGACGACCATTACCTTCCTACACTGATAGCAAGGTCGAACAACTCAGGGTGTTCGGGGTGCTCAGGGTCATACAGCTAATAAGAATGGAGCAGCATTTGAACCCAGAGCCCACAGTCTGTGCATTTAACCACTTTTCTCTCTGGCCCACAATTGAGTGTGAAATTAACACTATAATACACGCCGCTCAGGGGAGGCACCCAAGGTTCAAGCATTCTATGCCCCTCCTGCCCCTGGACCTTAGCATGTGCTCTTCCCTCCACCTGAAATACCCTTTCTCTCCTTTCTGCCCAATTCTGTTCCCTCTGTGGACCCTAACATTTGGATAGAGTTACATCCTCGAGAACACCTTCTCTGCTCTCCCCAGACCATCAGAATCTGCTTACAAACTCTTTCCGCACCATGCACCTGTCCTCTGGGACACTTATCATATTGTAATTACATACTAGCTGCTTCTTTATGTTGTCCCCATTCTCCCTCCCTGCTATCATGAGACCCAGAATGCTGCAAGAGAAATAAACAAACCAGTAGTGCTCAGGGCCCAGTACAATGCCTGCACCTAGTAGGTACTCAGGGCCTAGCACAATGCCTGCACCTAGTAGGTACTCAGGGCCTAGCACAATGCCTGCACCTAGTAGGTACTCAAGGGCTAGTACAATGCCTGCACCTAGTAGGTACTCAGTACATCTCAGGCTTATTCACGGGCTAATCAATTTATCCCAAGGGAACCCCAAGGTCTCCACCAGCTCTAGGGGGTGTCTTTTCTCCATCTCTCCCTGGTGGTCTCCTGCCTCCTCCAGGACCCCTGGCCCACACAGGCTCTGTTCCTGAAGTCCCCAACCAGCCTGAGTCCTGTGAGGAAGGGGTGATGGTTTGGCAGCTCAGGTCCGCTCATGCAGGATAAGAGCCAAGGTAGGGGGACAAAGAGTCTGTGACCCTGTGTACCACCCCCCAACCCTGTTTCCCAGGACCAACCCAGAAGCCAGGGAATGGGAAGGGGCTGAGAAGAGGGGTCCGGAACCTAGACATCCTGTCTTGATGGCCAGAGATGATCTTTAAACCCCCAGAAAAGCTGGAGCCACAGAGGCGGCAGCACCACCCCCGCCCTGAGCCTGTGGTCGGGAGTCAGGAGCCGGCTAGATCAATATCATTAGGGAGGCGTTCAGCCATGAGTCTGTTCTGCTGCCAAGTCCCCCCAGAGGCCTGAGAGATGATGGGGAGGAGGCAAGAGGCACAAGAGGAGGAGCGAGGCTGCATATTCCTTAAGGCCCCAGAGCCCAGCTGTAGATGGGAGGTCTACCTGCACACCCCGCCTCTGGGGTCGGCATTCTCCCGTTTTACAGATGAGGAAACTAGGGCCCAGAAAGGACAATGCTCTCCTGAGACCCTGGCAAAGCCAGAGCTGAATCAGCTGTGCCTGGTTCAGAGGCCAGCTCTCCCAAGGCAGGTCAGAGTGGACGAGGCTCATCTCTGGTCCAAGGGCCTGGCTGCATGGGCACTCCCAGCTCAGGCTGGAAGAGGGGCCTTTCCTAGGTTGTGCCTGCAGCCACACCTGGATGGACGCAGTCATCACTCCTGCATCTGCAGGGTCAGGGGCTCACTGGTCCCAGGGCACACTTTGCAGTAGCTCCCCTCCACTCTGTGCTCTTTGCGGCACTCCCCCAGGAGGTGTGAAGCCCAGAGAGTATGGGCTCCCTTGTCTGCAAGAGGCCACAGGACATGATGGCACAGCCAGCCTCTTGGCCTCCCCACGCCTCTGTGTCTCCAAGCTGAGCTGTCCCAGTCCTTGGGCTCCTCGTGGCTGCAGCCCACTGGCCCTTTTCCACCGACTCCTGCTTGCCCACGTCCTGCATCCACTCTGCACCAGGTCCCTGGCCTGACCTGCAGAACCCAGGGGCAAGGGGCTGCTCTCTCTCTCCTCTGACTGTGCCGCTCCGCTGATTAGCACAGCCAGAAGTCAGCTCGCTGCGGGAGTAGCCCTGTCCCATCGCTGGCTTGTAACCCTGGGACTGAGTCTCCACGCCAGACTGCTGGTGGCAAGAAGGTAGCAAAAGAGATGCCTACGTGGGGACTCAGTACATCCCAGTGGGCTAGGTCTCGTGTGTGTGTGTGTGTGTGTGTGTGTGTGTCTGCACGCACACAGGTGCATTTGTAGTACTCCTGGTGCCATTGTTTAGAAGCAGCTGTCGCCTTCCCATCCCATACTTTGGCTTGCTTAGAAACTGCTGAGACTAATCATTAGTCATTTTTGCCAGGGAATGAGGAAAATCCAAGTCTTTAAAAGAGGAAGGCAGAATTTAACCCCCAGGAGGCGGGTAAATCCAGCCCCGCTGGAGCTGGATTTCCCAGATCCTACGCTTCTACTCACATCTCGAGGGCCTGGGCATGGCCACAGGGGACAAAGACAGCTTCTCTTTCCTCAAAGAGCTCTGGCTCAGGCGGGTTGGGGCTAGGAACCCCTCTAGATGCAGGAGGAGGGACATCGGGCTCAGCCCTTAGAGGGGACAAGGGAGGCACATGGGGAAGGAGGCCATGGGGACGCCCGAGCCCATCCAGAGGGGATTTCGTCCTCCCCTGCCCCTCCTCCAGACTGTTCACCAGTGCGCGTGCTTCTGTGTGTGGACACATGGCCCTGCCGTGGAGGATTCCATTGGCACAACGGTCTTCCACACTGGTTCCGGTCACAGAGTCCCCGGCGGAGGGGTAGAAGATTCCAGTGCTCCCGCAGGACTTCAGACTCACACAGAACCTCAGGGAGTGACCCATCCAGGCTTCAGCACTTGTCAGCCAAGTTTGAGACCAAGTGAGAGACAACTCCTCTTTGGCCCCCAACCCCATCCCTCTGCCCCGCCTGCCCTCCTGCTGCTGTTCCTGCCTCTTCCAAGGGCAGCCTCTCCAAACACTGCCCACACTCCAAACGCCTGCCCACAACAGAGCCTGCTCCAGCGCCAGGCCCCGCCCCCGCCTAGCTCCCGCCCCGCCTAGTTCCCGCCGGCCGACACTCCCGGGTCCCCCAGCTGGTAGGGCCTAGGACTCCTGGTGTCCAATGGAGGCCCAGACAAGAGCCGTCACGGTCCTCATCGTTCAGGCAGGGCGGAGGCAAGCCCTGAAGGGCATTTGAGTCCCGCCGGGCCGCTCAGGCTTCAGCACGCATGCAGGTCTCCTGGGGGTCTCCTGAGGGTCTGGTCTGCAGGCCTCTGCCTTTCCTATAAGCTCTGGGCAATGCCAACGTTGATAGCGCAGGGTCCGCACTCACATAGGAAATGGAGGGTCTTCTGTGTAATAAGGTGTGTCGGGACTCAAGTCCCTGCCTCAGAGCCCTCCAGCAGCAGCCCACTCTCTCCCTCCTCCTCCTCCTCTTCCCCGCACCCTGGGAGCACAGATGCACCCCCCACCCGCCACCTCCCTGGTGGGACCCCTCAAAGCCAGGCCTCAGAGCCCAGCCACAGGCCCCAGCCTGCCATCTCCTCAGTCTCTCTCATCCACTAGCCCAGGCCCAGCTGGAGGTAGCCACATCCATCCACACCTGGGTGGCACTGGAGGGTGAACTGCTCACACACCTGGAGTCCCGGTCCACTCGGTGGGAAGCTGGCCAGCCTGCCCAGTTCCCAGGCCCCCCATCTGGCCAGTTCCCCCCGTTGGGTCTTCTGCCTGCCCCTCACTCATCAGAGTCTGTCCTTCCCTCGTAAACAAAATCCTAAGGGCCAAGGAAGGGGTGTGAGCTAGGAAACGCATGGGCTTTCAGGGTTCATAGCCTGCTTGGCCGATTACCAGCCTTAGGATTTCGAGCAATCTCCCCACGTCTTTGAAGCTCTGTTTCTTTCAAAGACAGCCCTCCTCCTTCCAGGAGTGCGTGTGTGACAAAACACACAGACACACTCGGCATGGCCTCCAGAACTTAGCGGGATTATTCAATGCCAGCTGTCACCAGTGGTGACAAGTTCCAGTTCCGCCTGTTAGAAGCTAGGTGACTTCTCACAGACTCAGTTTCCTTCTTTGTCGCCTCAACGTAACGACACCCTCTTTCGCCGTGGTCCAGAAGGCTCCAGAGGCTGTCCCGAGAACCAGCTCTGCATACACTGGTTGGTTCCGAGCTGGTCCTACGACCCAAGCAGGGCCCATCAGAGTTAAAGAGCACTTGCCCTAGCATTTGATATTTGCTCAAAATACTGGGGAAAAGGCTCCCTGCGGGGGCTGCCGCGCTGGTTGGATATGAGCTGGGAGCGCCTCGTGACCCAACACTGGGGCGCAGCCTGCCTAAATGTGAACCCAGCCCAGAGCTGAGGGATGGAGACCAATTCCAGCTCCGCCGTTGGAGCTGTCGGGTCCCGCGGGGCCTCGAGAGCCAATAGAGTGCTTTTTTTTTTTTTTTTTTTTTTTTCTCTTAAACCAGTTTGAGTTTCGCTCCTCGCTAAAAGAGTCCAGATGAAACTTTCATGGCAATGAGAACCCAGACCTGGACGGCAGGAAAGCCACTGGGAGAATGATGGGGGAGCTGTGTGCGAGAGGCACCCCCCTGAAGCCCACCGCACATCCGGAGCCTGGAAGGGGCCCCTTTGTGCTCACCGCTGACCCCTGGGCAGACCCCTTCCCAAAGAACACAGCTAGAGAAAGACACAGATTTTTCTTTCGCTTTATCATGAATAAAGCCATACAATGGGTGCAAGGAGACAAAGCAGCTGTACAGGAGCGGGCGGGCAAGGGCTTCGATACATTCATATCCAGGGAA
The DNA here is from genome assembly GCF_020171115.1 of Neogale vison. Taxonomy (NCBI): domain Eukaryota; kingdom Metazoa; phylum Chordata; class Mammalia; order Carnivora; family Mustelidae; genus Neogale; species Neogale vison. The sequence continues at coordinate 28,305,488 of NC_058093.1, forward strand.
GTAGCACAGATTGGGGTTTACACAGGTGGCAGAGGCTATAGGCACGATGATACAAAATAGAAAGGATATTTCCATCTATATAAATACACAGCCAGGGGGTAGGGAGGAGGCTGGGTTCTTTCGTCTCTCCCGCAGGGGCCGGGGAGGCCGGGAGGCGGAGGCAAAGAATCTCTTACATTTGTTCTGGACGGCATGACAGAGGGAGGAGAGAAAATGGGGGAACACGGCATGTGAACACCGATGTGCTCAATCTCACACAAACCAAACACGGTCACCCAGGAGAGTCTCAACCTGTTTAACACTGATCAGAAACCAAACTTGGGACATCCGTCGGCAAAGACCCCACTGCCAGGAAGAGGCCAGGTGTGGGACGTACATGGAAGTCCTCCAACAGTCTGGACATCGGAGGACAGAGAAGTCAGGAAGGAGCCCATCGGCCAGAGCCCCAGGGGAGCGAGTCGTCCCCAAAAACAATACTGCGGTTCCTCCCATCGGGGGCCCTCCTGATTCCTTTCAGGGCTGGGTGATATTGAACTGGATGTCTTATTGCCCACCCACTCCCTTTGACGCTAACCCCACGTTTCCTAAAGAGATCAGCAAAATATGCACCATATACCCCTCACGCATGCGCACAAGCGCATGCGCGCACGCCTACATCTAGCCTTACACTGGCCAGGAGCCCCGGTCTCCAGGTCTCCGGGTCCTGGACCTGGATGAGGCATGGATCTTGGACTCTGCCTCCAACTTCTCCAAGGACCCTGAGCATGGGGAGATGTAGGGGCTGGAGGGAGCCCCCGGACGGGGCATGGACCTACTTGACCTTCCCAGGGCCTGAAGTTGAGAAGCTCCAAAGAAGCGCGGTAGACCCGGGAGGGAGGGAGGGTTGGTGGACAAATGTCCAGGGCATAGATGTTCTGCTTCTAGACGCCTCTGCACACCTTGTGTGGCAGGAGGAGCCTGCCCGACCTGGACTAGGGCACATCGGAGTATCCTCCCTCTCCTCCTGAGAGCCCCCTTTATAAGGATCACACTTGTCCAGCTGGCTGTGGCTTCTTCTGGCCACCAGGCCCCACTGTTCCTATCCTGCCAGTCTCTGATACACAGAGGGATTCCTCAAAACCCAAGGGAGAAGGGGTCCACAAGTTTTCAGAGCTCCTAGGAGAGACTCTGATGAAGAGGCGGATCAGAAGGCCCATCCTAAACCTCGGACACAGCGTACATGGCCCTCAAGCAGCTGACTAGGTAAGGAAGCCAGGACACCAAGACTGCTGGGAAGGGGCATTTCAGGAACCCCTGGAGGTGGACCCAACAGCTCCTTCCTTCCTCTCTCCCCTCTGGGGTCACCTCTCCATTGTTCCCGTGCTCTGCCCTCTCCTCCTGGTCTACTGGCACGGAACTCCCCTGTACCTCGTTGACCCTCTCTCACCGAATCAGACAGATGTCACACTTCCCTGCCCTCTTCCCTCCAGACACCACTCAGGCCAGCCCCAGGGAGGCCCCGGGCCGGCCTCAGATGCCTGGCTGGAGCACGGGGGGGCCATGAGCCTGCCTGGCGTCTGCACCCCACCCTGTAACCTGACCCTGCCTCTCCCGTTCCTCCTTGCCAACCTCCCCCGGACCCTGGCCCTGCCAGCCTGTTTTCAAGACCAGACAGCACTCTCCTGGCTGACAGACAGATTCAACAGTAACAGTAAAAAGGGGTGCGGGGGAGGGAGGAGAGAAAAGGTTAGACATTTACACAATAATAACAATAATGATTAAAAGTGCTTTCTCTTAAAGGAAATCTTTGGCAAGAATATACTGCGGTGCTGTGTGTGTGTGTGTGTGTGTGTGTGCCCATGCGTACGCAGGGGTGCACAGACCTAACCTGTGAGACATGAGAGGACCATAGTGTCCTCCCAACCAGTGTCTGACCCCAAAGTGGGGCCACTTGGAGACTGGGGTACCCTTCCCCAGCATTCTTCTGGAAACCCACTCCTTCCAGAGGGATGCGAGGGAGTGAGGAGTGAGCTGCTCAGCTTCCCAGGATGCCCTGGTCCTTCCCAGGGTCACACTGGGCTCAGGCCTGAGCAGGGCAGGCTGGCTGTGCCTGGGAGGCAGGGGCTGCCGGTGAGCGTGTGTGACGGCCCAGGGCTGGCTGCTGAAGGGTCTGCCGCTCCGCCAGGCCCCAAGTGAGGAGAGGCCATCCAGACCAGGAGGGGCAAGCGCCCAGGGCCACGTCCAGTGGGAGATGTAAGATATTTACAGAGGAAGTGGGGAGGAAATATCTCCCATCTCGGGAGAGAATTGGGGTGGGTGGGAAGGAGGAGGGATTTCTGGGTATCTGGCTTGAATGCCTCAGAAGGAAGAGCACTTTGGAGGAACCTTGGTCACCAAGTACAAGGCTGCAACCTTTAGGAAGCGGGGGCCTGCTCCCCCCCGTCAGACACTCTCCTTTCCAACTCCCTGAAAACAGAACGTCCACACAGATACAGCTTCTTGGAGGAGAAAAAATGCAAAAGACACACACGTCCCCATCCACCACACACACCCTTGCCCCGGCAGTCCCACAGGGAGGAGGCAGCGCCCCCGCCTTCTCTGGGAGCTGACTGTTGTGCCCCGGGCCTGCCAGAAAACAAGGGGGCCAAGGGAATGGAGCAGGTGCCACCACTGAGCCCCCGCTTCCTCCAAGAATAAAGGGCCCCTACATTTCAGACTTCACTTAGACATGAAAAAGGGATGGGAATTGGTTTATGCCCGGGGAGGCAATAAAGCAATATGGGAAAACAATAAATACTTCTCGTCAATTTACCTATTCTTTTTTTTTTTAACCTTTTCTTATATTTTATTAGCTTACAGATTCTGTCAGTATGTCCCACATATATATTATATATATTTATATATCAGTACAATGCCTCTCTCTAGGGGACCCCATCGGCTTAAGAAGCCCCCCAAGAATGGAATCCTGGTGAATTTTCCATTCCAGCTTAGAGTCCTTGGGTGGTGGTATGAGGGGTCCCCAACTGCCCAGATGGCCTCTTGGCCCTCTGACCTCAATGCATCCCTTGGCCCCTCTGTTCCGTGGGCAGCTTGGTTCTGCCAGGGAAACCAAGGCAGGAGGGGGAACAGCAAGGCTTTGGCATGGTAGGCAGGCCGTGTGGGATGCACAGACAGCAGCAACAAGAAATCTGCTAAGGACATCCTGGGCAGTCCAGTAGAAATCAGACCCCAAAACACTCACAGAGGGAGCCACGAGCCCTTTGGGGGCCTCTCCTGGGAATTGCTGGGCAGGGCTTCTGAAAGCAAGTTCCCCAGGACAAGCTCCAACGTGAGGACCCTGAAGGACAGGGCAGGGCAGGGCAGGAAGGCTCAATCCCCCAGACCCAGAAGGGCAACAAGCAGATAAGGAAATGAGGAAAGGCTGGTCTGGGGCACGAAACCCAAGAACGGGCTGAGGGCTCAGGGCAGTGGGAGCGACCTGCCCAGGCTGCTGAGGGACCACGCATGTCCAATCTGTCCAATCCGCTGAGCTCCGAGGCCGAGGCCGCCCCTCCTGGTGGCTCTCTTCCCCAAAACTACGCACATGTGTGTCTGCACCTCCCTCCAAAACCAATACTTTGGACTCCCCTGCCCCGCCGGGGTCTTTGTTGAGAAGGGGCTGACAATGCCCAGGGCTGCTAGAGCGCAGGTAAAGGGACCCACAGTCTGTGACCCAGAATCCTGGGGAACGGGGCTTATGTCCCCTCGGGCTGCCCTGTCACCCCCTGCTGTCACCTTTTCTGGACAGGAGGCACATGTGTGTGCAAACACGCGGGGCACAGACAAGGCTAGGTGATACGACCCTGGCTAAGAGGCACGGGTGGAAGTCAGTGTGTGAGGACAAGGGTGTGGTCCCACGACACACCCTCTACACACGCCCGCACACTGCACGGCGGAGGCACAGTCCCGAGACCCCGCGGTACCCCAGGACTCAGAAACTTTCAAAGGCAAACGTTCGGCCACTTGATGTTCCGTGCTGGCTCTATTTGGTTCACCCATCTACCCCAGAGGCGGCCAGAAAAGGATGCTCTCAATCTGATTTCTCCTTGCCAAGCAGTAGGGTTAGGGAGACAGCTTTTCCATCTACTCCCAAATGACAGATCCCCAAGGAGCTGGTCGGTCTCCTCTGAGGAGCCCCATCCTCTCAGAGGGGTGGGGGGAGTCAGGTGGACCTGGTGGGCAGTGGAGGCTTTGGGGGCTCCACAGTATCCATCTACCCAGGGGAATCCGAGTTATTCTCCTCCATCTTTTTCTTTCTCTCTCTCTCTCTTTCTCTCTCCCCCTTCCCCTCTGCAATTCACTTCCCCCTCCCCACGTTGCACTTTCTTCTCTCCTTCTCCAAAATTGGCCCAAAGTCCTCCTTCTGGATTCAAGGGTGGTCAGGATTCATGGGTCCCCTCCCCACATGCCCCATCCCCACTGCCCTGGCCCTGGGCGAGGGGTGGCGTTCATCTCTTCTGGCCGGCATTCAGCATGACCTTGGAGACGAAGTTGACGATGGCGGAGGCGGGCTGGTTGGGGTCAAGCTCAGCGAAGAGGTGGCAGGCGTTGTCGGTGGTGCTGCCCTGCTTCCGGGCCACGAAGCCAAAGAGCCTGTGGGGGGTGGCGGGGGCAGGAGAGGGGGTGACAGGCGTGAGGGGAGGGTTGGGGGGTGGGGGACGCCCGAGACCTGGGAGAGCTGCCGGTGTGAGCAGGCCCATCCTCAGCTCGAAGCCCCTCCCCGGTCTTCCCACCTCCCCCTGCCCACAGGGACGGGAGAGAATCCTCCCTCTGGTCCAGCTCCAGAAAGCCAGGTCCCAGGGATGAGAGTGTCCCTGGTTTCGGGGTAGGCAGTCATTCACCTTTGAGGAGCAATGGGGGAGGAGGAGCTGGAAGCAAATGAGGAGACTGGACAGCAAGAGGTGGGGAGGAGACCAAAAATAAAACGGGGACATTCCTCGGCAGACTTCTCGAGGCACTTCCCAGCCCCACCCGGCCCAGCCTGTTCTCGCACACAACACAGAAGCACGTGAAGAAAACACGGACCGCCCGTCAGAGTGCTTGGCCTCCTCAGACACAAGGAGAGGATCAGGGAGACAAAAGGATGAGGGGTTGCCACCCCCCTCACACACACACACACACACACACACACACTTCTCCTCGGCTCGAGAGAATGGGAGGGGATGGGGGACCCCACACCTGTTCCTCCCCACCCCCACTCCCTGCACCAGAGTGACCTGGCATTCTCTCTGCAAAACAGAGTTAAAAATATGAGCAGAGAACAGAATGTGAGCCCAGGTCCCCTCCCAGTCGGCACATTGCTAATTAGAGCGAGATGGGGAAATCGGACAGCTGGAAATTCCGATGGAAACCCCTCTCCCCAGGACTGGACCACAACAGCTAAAATTAGCAGAGTTGGGCCCTGCCTGCCACCACCCGCATGCATAAACACACACACACACGCACACGCACACGCGCACGCGCACGCGCACACGGACGTAGGACTTCCTACAGCTTTGCTGTCCCCACCTTTGTTTCAGGAGCCTGGAGCAGCTAGGGCCCGAAATCCGGGATAATGACCTGCCTAAGTGCAGGGGATGCCTGGGTCCATGGCCCAAGCCCCAGCACCTCCCTTCCAGGCCGTTCAGGCTCCTTGGTGCCCAGGAGGGCAGTAAGGGCGGAGGGAGGGAGTGGCTCCGAGCCACCGCAGGACCTCCAGCCAAGCCTGGTCGCCTGGTTCTGCCAGGGTGGGGAGCCAGCCAACCTCACCAGCCTAAACATGGCCCGCCTGCCCTCCCTGCTGTTTATTTCAGTTCCCCCAGCCAGTTCAATGACTGCCAGGTCCTTTCTCTGCTGGGGGGAATGGATCCAGGCAGGAAACCTCAGCCCCAGGGCAGGGAGGAGCACTTGCAGGAACCTGAGAACACGCCTCCCGAAATCTGGGGCCTCGGGCGCCTGGCATACCTACCCCTCCTCCACACCCAGTGCTGTCCCCTGACTGAGCCAGGCTCTCCTGTGCCTCTGCCCTGCAGAGCAAGGTCGCGTCAGCAGGAAGCTCAGCACAAAACCAGCTCCAGAATGAGGAGAACAACTTCCGGGCTTGGGAGCAGCCCACTTCTGTCCCCCACCCATCATCTCCCCATCACAGGGCCCGGTGGTGACCAAGGATGAACTCCTTCAGACACAGAGCTCGGGCCTGCTTGCTTGGGTCAGGGACTTGGAGACCCTAACGGTCCTGGGAACTCAGAGAAGCCTAAAGCAGGTATGAGGCACGCTTTGAGATGGCTGGCCACCTGGGTCCTCCTTTCAGCTGGGCCGCCCATTCTTTACATGACCTCGGGCACGGCGAGGTCCCCTCCATCCCACACAGCCCCTCTGAATGCTCCCAAGGGCGTTCATGAAGCTTTCTACTGTTGAGCAAGATTCCCTTCAGACTACAGGATTCACAGAGGCTCACCCAAAGAGTGAGAATGGGAATCAAGGAAGCCAGGATATGGGCAGAAAGACCATTCAAACAAGCCCCTGCCCCGTGGCCACAGCCTCCAATATGTTTCCAGCTCTCTGTCCACTTCCCCAGCTCCCTGGCAGTCTGGTTCTGGGAGAGGCAAGGTGACAAGACTAGCTCCAGCCTCAAGAAAGAAGGCAAAAGTTCTCGCTGCTTGGCCAAGCTTTTTTCCCAAGTGACCGACCCCAGTTACCCTTCACCTACCCCTGGCCCCAGATTCTAGGCCTCCCCCCGGAGCAGCCCGCTGGGGCAGGGGAGAAGACACTTACTTAGCGGGGACACCTCCCTCTGTCTTCATCCACCTGTGGAAAGAAACACACCATCGCATAAAACACCACACCTTTTCACCCCCTAGAACCCGGCCCCTCACATGACCAGGCCTCCTGGGGGAAGGCAAGGGAGACCCCATTCCAGGTGGATTGAGGCCTCCAAAAATCAAGCAGGGGAAGGCACTGAGGGTGAAGAGAACACCGCAGCCTGTCTCCCAAGGAGCTCTCTGGTGTGCAGAGGAGAAGCAGATTCAAGGTCAAGGATATGGCAGAGGGCATGGAAGCAAGCATCTGAGTCCCTGGGAGGGTCTCCAAATGTGTGGTGGGAAAAACTCAGATAGCTACTCAACACAATTACTCACAGTCTCACAGACACAAGCAGACCTTCAAGTTGAACCAAGAATATTCACCCACAGCCACATGTGCACACACATGCACACACAGAGACTCCAGTGTTCTAAAAGTGTGCAGAAGGGAAGGTGTCTGCAAAAGACTTACTTTCTCTCCTGAGGATCCAGGTCACAGAAGGTAACAGTGTTGAGTGGGTAGTGTCGTCTGAAGAAGAGCCTGAGGTACAGATACCAGGTAAACAGAGAATGAGCGTGGAAGGGACCACTCTCTTCCAACCTCCCCTTGCAGGTCAGGCCACCACGTGTAGCTGTCACGGACTGACCTCCACCTTATACGCAAGATGGCCTGGGCCACTCATAGAAGTGATGCCCAGGGACAAACAGACGTGTCACTGAAACATGTCCCAAATGCTAGTAAGTGGGAAAAAAGGAAGAAATTGGTACTGAAGAAGGAGAAAATGAGCAGACCCTGGAGGAGGAAAGAAAGAAGTAGGAGGGAGAGTCTGAGAGGAAAGGCTCTGCTCTAGAAAACAGGCACTTTTGTCAGTTGTATTTATGGCTGTGTGCTCAATCCAGGCACAACTGTAGTAGGAAAGATGGAAGGAAGGAAGGAAGGATGGATGGATGGATGGGTGGATGGATGGATGGATGGAAGGGTGGGTGGCTGGATGGATGGATGGACGGAAGGAAGGAAAGATGGATGGATGGAAGGGTGGATGGATGGATGGATGGATGGAAGGGTGGGTGGGTGGATGGATGAATGGACGGAAGGAAGGAAAGATGGATGGATGGATGGATGGATGGGTGGGTGGATGGATGGATGGAAGGGTGGGTGGGTGGATGGATGGATGGACAGAAGGAAGGAAGGATGGATGGACAGACAGAAGGAAGAATGGATGGACGGATGGATGGATGGGTGGGTGGATGGATGGATGGACGGAAGGAAGGAAGGATGGATGCATGCATGGATAGAGATAGAAATGGATGATGGGATGAATGGGTGGGAGAGGATAAATGGAGGATGAATGGCTGCAGGAATGAGCAAATCAACTGGTGAGTGGATGAGTAACCGGACGGATAGGTGTGTGGGTGGTGGATGGGTACGTGGGTGGGTAGACGAGTGGATAGGTGGCTGGATGAGCGAGCAGGTGGATGGATGGATGCATGGATGGGTAGGCGGATGGGTGAGTGGGTGAACAGGTGAGTACAAGGAACAAATGGTAAGCGGGTGGGTAAGTAGATGGATAGACGGTCACCGGGAGAGAGCCCGACATGGAAGCAAGTAGAAGAGGCTTACTTTCTCTGGTTGTCAGTCAGTGTGATTCCCTGGGCAGAAACTTTGAAGTGAACGATGGTGGCAGCTGGTGTGGGGTCAGCAGCCAGCGTCTCAGAAGTGGCTTTGGAGATGGCCTGTGGCCCAGTGAGCGACTCCATGTCCACAGAGTTGACGAAGAGCACATTGCAGGCTGGAATAAGCCCGCCAAGAGAGGAGTCAGTGGGGCCGCAATGGGGTGGCAGTGGGGAGGGGGGGTAGATGACACACCATGTCGGCTCTTTGGGGAGAAGGAGTGGATGAATTCTAGGCCAGCCCCCCAGCCAGGCATCTGCACAGACATGTGGACTGCCTGGCGGTATTCGGGTCTGCAGGGAGGGACAGGGCAGGCCAGAGGAGAGGGGAGGAGCCTGCGCGGGGACCCAGGCTGGGGCGGCCACTCACCTGCCCCTTGCTTCAGCAGATCAGTGGTGGAGTTGGCAGAGCCCGAGCTAGCTTTCGACTCATCTGTGGGGTCTGAAACAAAAGTTTAATTCAGCCGGTAATTAAAACTCGAGAGCTGGAAAGCAGCACACGTCTGGTTGAGCCTCAGGCAAGCTCTGCAAATACTTTGTGCAACGGATACCACTTTTCATAACAGGCCCTGGCAGGTGGCACGTGCGTGTCCAGTCAGAACATTCCAACAGTGACGGCAAGTGTGCCACACGCGGGGGGAGCGCTCTGGAGTCCAACAATGTGGGGTTCAGACTCTCACCCCAGCATCTGCCAAGGAGCTATAACACGGAGATGCAATTATACCCATTTTGCTGGGTTTTTGAGATGTTCCACGCACAGGGGGAGCCCAGTGCTTGGCATAAAGCAGGTCTTTGAGTGGCAATGGATGTCGCTCTTGTCATTGCCCGTGGGTATGACTTTGTGTAGCTCCATGAGGGCCCTAAGCCATCAAGCCCTTAATGCGACACAACTATAATTTCAATATTAATAAGAACTGAGGGGACGCCTGGGTGGTGCAGTTGGTTGGACGACTGCCTTCAGCTCAGGGCGTGATCCTGGAGTCCCGGGATCGAGTCCCACATCAGGCTCCCAGCTCCATGGGGAGTCTGCTTCGCTCTCTGACCTTCTCCTCGCTCGTGCTCTCTCTCACTGTCTCTCTCTCTCAAATAAATAAAATAAAATCTTAAAAAAAAAAAAATAAGAACTGAATATTGTCGGTTCTTATTGACATGCCAGACTCTGGTGTGCAGAGCCCCACCCCCGAGTTCCTGAGTAGGTGGGGCCTGAGAGTATTTGCATTTTTAACAAGTTCCCAGGATGGTCAACCCCGTGGGTCTGGGAACCATACTTTGCAAAGCGCTGTCTTCTACAATGTAAATATCAAACAGTTTTATAATTGCTCAACTACTTTCATAAGTTTCATAGAGCTATAATTTAGTTGGTGTCCAAAATGTGGGGTTAATAATGCTACTTAAGTTGTATTTGAACCTTTAAACCAATAATGTTGGTCAATTATCACTAATAATTCAATGAACTGAGTTGGATACATTGAAAATATCAAATAATACTGGGGGTTGTGTGTGTGGGCATAACCGTAGGAGCTCCAAGAGAAACTGGAAGAAATTCCCAGAAACACTTCTGAATATCCTAGTTTTGAACAGAAGATGGGGAGAAGGGACCCAGTCTCTAGTTCCTAGACCTCGAGGTCAAGGCCAAACACAATCCCCCATGCACGGCCCTTGTATGTGGGGCCAGGTGGCAGAACCCCGTCTGGTGTCTGTCCTGGATGTCTGTCCGCCCTCCTCCAAAGCTGAAACACTTCTTTGACAAGGGCTAAACTCTCCTTCGCTGGGCCCACTCAGATTCTCACCTATAAATTCCGAGGCTCTCGGGTTCCATTTATACTTCCCACAACCAACAAGCCTTGCTCTTCCCATCGGTTCTGCAATCCCTCAGTCAGAGAACACCCTCACAGCCAAGCAGACCAGAAACTCCAAGGACATCTTGGCCCCGTTTCCTTCCCACGCCAAGCAGAGCCTGGCCACCTCTTCCTCCGAGTGCACTCCCTCCTCTTCACTCATGCCAACCTCCAACCCCCGGGGAACGTCCCCAACCACATAAATCCTCCTTTCCCTCCCCCTCCCCTCAGCCCCGTCCACCAATGCCCATCTCAGCCTCTATACATGGTCCTCCCTATGACTGTTTCCTACTTCAAGTGCCTCCCCTGGGCATATTCTGAAGATTCGTGAAAGAATTCCTTAAAGCCACCAGAGAATTTTCCAGAACAATCTGGCAAGTCAATTATGTGTGTTCCTGGAGTTAAGTTTTTTAAAGAGCTTTTCCTTCTTTTGTATTGGGTGGGTGTGGGGGGAAGGAGAGAAGTTTTGAATTTCCCCAGACAGGCAAAATGACCCATGTCCTCCAACCCCGGCCTGTGTTCTGGAGCAGCTGGCAGAGCGGACACAAGAGGGAGGCCAGCTCGGAGACGTACTTGGAGAGCAAGGAGTCTCACGTTCCTACCTCGGTTTGGAATGACCAGCTTACAGGGCAGAGCCAGTGGGATGATGGAATGCTGGTAGACGAGGGCAGAGAGAGACCCTGTGGGAGGAGACAGCACGTCAGGACCGGTGTCCCTGGGAGCGGGCCAGGGTGCTGAGGAGCCCAGACACCCCACCCCATTATCCATAATCTCTGGCTTCTTTATCACCTCTCCCTCAGCCCAACAATGAAGCTGAAAACCCACCCCCTTCTTGTTAGCAAGATCTAAGGGAGAAGGTTTCAGGGGTTCCCTCTAGCTGCCACAAAGGTCCTTTCCAGAATATTCCTCCCAACATCTCTCTTCAGTCCTTCCAGCTGCTGGGACCCCTCTCAGGACAGTGCAGCAGAGGTAGCAGAGGATCGTGGGATGAAATCCCGGCTCAGTCACTTATCAGCTCTGTGCTCCTTGGGTAAGTCTGGCTTCTGTGAACCTCATGTGGGAAATGGGGCCATAACACTTCCCAGGCAGAACTGTGAGGAGACCAGAAGTAATAAAAGGTGCCCAGACGGTGACTTTCACATCGTAGGGGGCCGTCTGTGGTTGTTAATTCAAATTCCAATGATCAAGCCTTTCAGGCACTGGGACAAATACGAAAAGGCCTGTGGCTAAGTGAAGCAGTCATGGTACAGAGGACGAGGGCCACTGGTCCCTGCACCCATGACAAGGGGGACCAGGGACCACCTGAGACTCTGCGGGCAGGCTGTGGAAGTGGGGGACAGCTTACCAAAGTTTGGCTCATTGGGGCACCCCTTGAGCTTGACTCCTCTGGGGCCGGTCTCGATCAGGAAATGTCTCACCAGCTCGTGGGTCATGTCCCCTGGGATGAAAAGAGAGGAGGATAGAGCACTTTTCGTGGCACCCTCCCTCCACCTGCCAATGGCACTCCGTCACTTCTCCCCACTGCGGCTCTGGGAGGGGAGCAAGGCTGGGATGGGTAGTACGGCCGGAGCCCCAGAATGGAGAGACCACCACTCAGGCAAATACAACCACAGGGTCCCCATAATCCTGCTTCCCTGTGCTCTGACCCCAGCCATCACCAGGCCCAGGACTTGCCCTCCTGAAGAGTCTGACTCAGCAGGGACAGGCCCCTGCTGCTCTTGGGGTCCTCAGGCACCTCAGGACATGGGACTAACGACCATGTTGTCCAGAAGCCCTGTTCGAGGAGGGGGAGCTACCTTTTTTATTCTGCTGCATGATGGTCGGAGGGGGAGAAGACACCTTCATGGCCAGCCCATAGGCCCCTCGGAAGGAGTGGCTGTCGCGGATGATGAAGGCCCCTGGCTCCTGGTCCTTGAGGAGTGCGATGGCTGGGATGGGAAGGAGATGAGGAGAGAAGGGGGGAGAGGACAGAGATGGCCGTGATCTTAGCTGTGACTCAAGGCCTATCAAACCTCGTTCTTTAGAACTGAAGGTTCAGAAGGGTCCTCCTCTGCTACAGGAGACAAGTGTCTTCTATGAAAAGCCAGGTAGTAGATATTCCGGGCTTAGCAGGCAGTGCAGCCTCTGCTGCAAGCACAGGGCCACCACGGCCGCCCAACGGGAGGGAGCCACACACAATACGGAAGCCAGTCGACACGGTGCGTTCCCCTAAACTCCAGTTAAACCAACAGGCAACAGTTCGGTTTGAACCTGTCGCCAACACCTGCCTGCCTGGGGCGCCTGAAGTGGGCCTCATCCCCGGCCTCATCCCCAGCCCCACTATCCCAAGTTTGCTCTTTCTGTAAAACGTGAACAAATCTTCCACCTTGTGTAGACACGGGGCTGAGATCTGCTATTACGTTAGCTGGCCTTTTACTTTACTTGGAAAACCCAGACTTCGCTGATTTTAAGGATCCCTCATGGGTCTACAAACCCTGTCTCTGCACCACCCCCACGCTTCACCGTGGGGAGGTGCCTCTTACTGTCTGACCTGTGTCTGCCACGTGTGACAAAAAGGAGGAAGTCTGCTTGTGTTCCGTGCCCAAGGAAGACACGGGGGGTGGCAGGCAGCAGTGACCTCTGATGGACCACAGGACCCTCTTGCCACCCGGGACTCACCCTGCTCTCTGGAGATCTCAGGCTTGTACCAATACTTGGAAGTGTCCTGAACAAACTTCACTTTAGCCCGTGTCTCAGGGCTGTTGTCTACAAGAGAGGAAGAGAGAGAAACAGCATTAGGGGTTGAACTGTAGCCCCCCCAGAAGATCTGCTGGAACTCTAAGTCTGGGTACCTGTGAATATGACCTTATTATTTGGAAATAGGGTCTCTGCAGATGTCATTAAGGTAAGGTGAGGTCGTGCTGGGTGAAAGGGGCCCCAATGCCATAGGACTTATGTCCTTATCAGAAGAGGGGAAGACACAGAGACATGTGGAGGGTCATGGAGACGGAGGCAAAGACCAAAGGGTGTATCTATAAGCCAAGGGACACCGAGGATTGCCAGCCACCATGAGAAGCTAAGAGAAGTCCTGGTGCAGAACCTCCCTCGAGCCTCCAGGAGGAACCAAACCTTCAAAAACCTTGACTTTGGACTTCTAGCCTCCAGCCTGGGAAGGATTAAATTCTGTCGTCTCAAGTGACCACGTGTGTGGTACTTGGTCACGGTGGTCACAGAAAACTAGCATAGGAAGGCGGTGTCCTCGCTGCTGGAGGGGACCCTGAGCAGCCTGCCCATCCTTCCCCTCTCCGGCCAACTGTCACGCATCATGAAGCTGCTCTCCTCTCCAAGAGCCTGGCACAGCATTCTCCCCGAGCTGAGGAAAGGCCTCCTCCACTCCATCCCCTCCTTTCTCCAGAAGATTTGGACTAAACCCTTCCTGCAGCTTCTCTCTCACAGGCTAAGGCACCCCATCTTTTGGCCTCTCTCTCCACAAGATGGACTTCCCAATTGTGTCATAACCACGGCAAAGATGGTGGGAAGAAAGAGACATTCCCATCGCTTCTTCCCCAGCTCCCTAGCCCCTCACGCCCTATATGGAGATCCCGTGTTCTGCATCACAAACAAATTCAGCCCTGCCCTGGAACAGAGGAGGATCTGCCCTAGAACAGAGGAGGGGGTGGCCTAGAGGCTATCTACTGTGCATCATATACCTACCCCACTTCTCTGGCAAATGACCCTCACTCAGACCCTCCACAGACCAGAGACGCTTTATGGAGCATTTAGATTCTGGAAGATGCTCAGAGAGCATCGAGTCTGACCACTTAACTTTACAAATGAGAGAAGTGAGGCTCAGAGAGGGAGAGGGACCTGCCCAAATCACACAGCTGGTTCTCGGAAAGGCTCCTGTAGGTCCTTTCCAGGTAAGGAAACACAGCCGCCAATGCGTGGTCCTCACTCTCCAAGCTCCTCCTTCATGTTTTGGCACCAAAGAAATAAACGGGGGACTGGAGGAAGAGGGAGAAAGGAAGATTCCAATTGCATATGTGTTTTTGCTCTCCTTTCTTGGAAGAGAAGCTGGGTCAGAGGGAGCCTGGGCTGATGATGCTGGGAAGCTGATGGTGAGGACCAAGCCATGAGTTAGACTGTGTGTCCAACGCTCAGTTCATTTCGACTTGTCAGTTACACTGTGCTCGACCCTGGGACCGGCCTCCAGAGGACAGCGAGGGGGTAGGCCAGCTCCCTTTCCTGGCAGCTGTGCATGGAGGTGGGGTGCTCTGGGCTAGGCATCTGCCTAGGGCTGCCTGCTGCCTCTCTCTCTCTGCTCAGAAGGCCCAGGCCCCCACTGCTGCTGGGGCCTAATGAGCTGTCAGAGGTGGCTGGAGCCCCATGTGCCTTCCTGTGTTGACTCCAATGGCTATTTTAAGCAGGGAAGATGGTGGGAAACAGGAAATGTCCCAACTACTAGAAGTTTTCCATCCTCCAAGAAGAGGGGCTGGGAACCAGATGTCCCTGGTGGGCAGCAGGAAGCAGGGGTGTGCGAGGTCCTTGTAGGTGTCCCGAGTTGGCAGGCTCAGGGCAGGACCCGGGAGAGTCACACTGAGCATCAAGGCAGCTGGGGCCCACCCTGGGCTGCCGGAAACTGTCTAAATCATCCTTGAATGCCCCAGAACCCCGGGGCCACTCTGCAACAGTCATGTTCCAGGACTGGCTGACAGCTGCAGATCAGCTGAGACCGCGACCTTTGTGCTTTAATAATGAGCCCTCTGCACAGAGGAGAAAAATGCCTAGTTCTGATGATGAGTGAAGAATTCAGTGTGTGAACACACATGGGCTTCTGCAAAGCCGGGCCGGTAGGAACCAGACTCCAGCAAACATGCCCAACCTCCGGCCTCGGCCCACAGGGCAGCTAGCTGCTTGATCCGTTATTAGTGACATGCACACAGGGGGATCAAAAGGTGGGGACAGAGTGCCGTGAGCGGCCAAACGTAGGAGGTCCACGTTGGGAAGGCAGATTTTCAAGGGAAGGCTAAATCACAAGGATGGAAACATGATCATTCAACTCCAGTCACGCTTTAAGGGCACAAACTTTAGGTACGTGGGCCCAGATCAGAAATCATTTATCAAGTGTGTAACCATGGATGAATGACTGAGCCTCCCTAAGCCTCGGTTTGCTCCTACATAAAATGGGGGTTGTAAGTGGGGGGGGGGGAACCTGGATGGCTCAGTGGGTTAAGCATCTGCCTTCGGCTCAGGTCATGATCTCAGGGTCATAAGATGGGGACCCGTATTGGGCTGTGATCAGCAGGAAGCCTGCTTCTCCCTCTCCCTCTGTCCCTTCCCCTGCTTGTATTCTCTCTCTCTTAAACAAATAGTAAAAATTCTATAAAATAAAATTTAAAAATAAAATAAAATAAATAAAATAAAATAAAACAAGGGCAAGAATACCTACTGTGCCATGCAGCCGTGAAGACTAAGGAGCCCATGAGTGGCTCAGAGCCTAGCACACAGCACGTGCTCAACAGGTGGCAGAAGCCAGGTTGGGGGAAAGGATCATCATTCACAGTAATGTCACCATTATTCCTCTCCTCCTCCCCATCCTCGTGGGCACCCACATCCTCATCACGGAATCCGCACCCAGCACACTTACTCTGAGGACACCTCCAGCTCCCATTGTACAGACAAGGAGACTGAGCCCCAGAAGTCAGTAATCTGCTCAAGGTCATGTGCCAGAAAGACAGAGGCGGAGACAGATACCTGAACCGGCAGACGACCCATCCCAGTAGAGGCAGGGGCGGCAGGAGGGGCTCACCTGGCATGGAGTACTTGGAGAAGTCGGGCAGCGTGTGGGAGAAAGAGACAGTACTGCCCCCGCTGGGACTGGACATGCCGCTGGCCACAGGCGAGGAGGACACCTTCCCGTTGACGGTGGCATAGTTGGGGAGGCTGCCCGCGCGGTCTCCCACGGACATCCTCCGCTTTTCCGGCAAGGCTGGTGTGGGGCTCCCTTGACGGAAGGCTGCTGAATCCGGCGACGGGGAGGTGGCAGGGCTGCTCAGGCCCGGGTAGTAGGCAGGGGACACGGGGAAGGAGGGTGTGGAGGGCGCCTGGTAGCCAGAGGCACTGCTCTGCCGGGATAGTGTGGGTCTTGGGTCCTCGGGGGTGGAGTGACCACCGTAGGCGACGTGCCGGTCCAGGCTAGGGCTGCCGGGAACCACAGATCCAGACCCTCCCAGGTGCCGGCCCATGCTGGGGCTTCCCGGGCTGGCTATCGTGTTGCCATGGAGACCAGGAGCCAGGCTGCTTTGGTGGGCCCCGGGGTGCCGGCCCAGACTGGGGCTTCCCGGAGTTGTGGCCACACCACCATGGAGGCCAGGAACCGGGTGGGCCCCGGGATGCCGGCCCAGGCTGGGGCTTCCCGGAGTGGTCGCTGCACTACCCTGGGGGCTGGAGACGGTGCTGCCATGGAAACCAGTTCCTGCTGGACCCATCACCTGGCGGTGGCTCAGACTGGGACTACCAGGGGCAGCCAGGCTGGGGTTGATGGCCCGGCGGCCAAAGCCAGGACTGGGGGGTGTGTTGGTGCCCACTGTCCTGTGGCGTGCCTGAGGGCTCCCAGGCACCGTGTGGACGCCGGCCACAGTGAACTGAGACCGCGCCTGGCCTTCCGGGGAGCCAAACTGCTGAAGGGAGTAGTCGGGGCCGCCGTAGCTGCTGCCCGCAGGCGGGAGAGGAGAAGAGCTCTGGTAGTTTCTCTGAGCCGAAGGGCTGGGCTGGCCCAGGCTGCCGGGACGAAAGCCTGAATCCAGCAGAGGCTGGGTGGGTGTCCGGGGACCCTGGTCACTGCTTTCCCCGGACGGAAAACTCCCCACCGAAGTGCTAGAGAGAGAGGAGGCCGAGTGAGATGTCAAGGTGAAGGACAAGCTCTCCGTGAGCACGCAGCCCACCCTCCCACCACCAGCAACAATAAGAGTTCCACTGGCATGTGTGCCAAAACGTCATGACTTTTGCACATCACCCGATGGAAGCAGCAGAAGAGACGGAGGCTCAGAGAGGTGAAGCACTGAGCTCATGATCACACAGTAAAAGACCAGGGTTCCAGCTCAACTGTATCTGATTTCAAAGCCCCACTGCCCCTGTTGACTCCTAAATAGCAAGTCCAACTGAGGGGGTCTCCCTAGGGACACTGAAGATAGCTGTCTTCATGTCACCTCCAATATCACCAAAACTGAACACCAGGGAGGGGTCGACCCATCTCGCTCCTGTTCCTGCTGCGAGCATCCCCACCTGGACTCACTTTTCCCAGAAAACTATGATCGTCTTTGGACACAGAGAGTGCTGGAATTGGGCTTTCATTCCTGGTTAGCTCCAAAAGGCAAAGACAACAAGTCTCACAGAAGGAGATTTCAGCTTATTGTAAGGTCTGCTTTCCAGCTGTTGGATCTGGCCCCTAATTCAACAAGCTGCCTTGCATGGTAATAAGACTCCTATGGTTAGCAGTATTTAAGCAGAAGCTGACCCGCTTCTTGACCTGAATGTTGTGGGGGGGATCTTCTCTATTGGGAGGTTAGATTAGATGAGCTCAGAGGTCGCTCCCCATTCTAAGATTTCAACAAAATTCATTTCAGAGGGGGCTGGCCCTGGGGGAATGGTCACAATCATAGATTCTCCTCTGAAGTTTTGTGCAGCGGCCACCAGCTGGGAAACCTAGGTTCTGAAAAGCCTGGTTAACTTTTCTCACATGGCAAAAAAGGGGGCTGAGTTAGATAACCTGATTCCTTCCAGACCCAAAGTCCTACCCCTTGATGATACGGTAGGAGAGGCAAAGGTTGACAGGGACCCTGTCTGAGCTGTGGCTGCAGGGCAGTAGCAGACAGGGTCTGCAGCAGGAGCCCCTGGACAGGGGCCGGGGCGGGGGGGCAGTCCTTACACAAGACGATGGGTCAAAGTCTGGAGCTACAGACTGGAAGGAGTCTTGAGGCCAGGATGGATAAGCTCAGGTCCCCGGGGGGACCTGGGGTGGTGGGTCAGGCAAGAGCCAAGGGCAAGAAGCAGGTCACGGGCCAGGCCAAGAAAAAGTCTACCTCAAATCCCAGAAGGAGCTAGAGGGGAATGCCATTCCTGGGACAGAATAACACGGACTCTGAGGAATGGAAGGATGTGTCAAGCTGAGCGGGGCAGGGTAAGGGCCACTAACATGGAGTTCTGGAAGACTAACCTCACAGCAGAACCGCTAGCTTCCTGAGCACTGAAAAGAGCCAACTCTACAGCAGGAGGAATCTGAGTGAGAACCAGTGAAGACATCCTAATATCAGGGCGCCCTGAACAGGAGCCGTGGTGGCTGGCCAGGTTAGGAAAATCCCCTTAAAGGAAGAATTCACCTTCTGCCCAGAAGCAGACTTGCCAAGAAATGGAGCCGTCTGCCCTGTGCAGAGGTTGGAGAGGGGGCGAGATGGACCGGGGTGCTTGCTCGGCTTGAGGTTCTCAATTCTCAGAACACAGGAGAACACAGCCTCTGTCCCCCGGGCCACTCCCACCCTAACTTGGAGGGGCACACTGCACCGGGCCAAGGGAGGGCGTAGGGCACACAGCAAACTCAGCACTGGGCCTGGCCTGTGACAACAGGAGGGGATGGCTGGAGAGTTTCTGGGCCCCGTGGAAGGCCAAGGCAGGAAAGGGGGTGGACATGCAGAGGGATGCCTATTAGTCTCCCCTCCTGGAGGAGAGCTCTGGTCGGGGCAGGCGAGCCCAGTCAGCAGCCCCAGGCCTGGCACCCTATGGCAGGGCTGATCTTGAGCTCCCTCTCCCATGTCAGATCCCGTTCTCCCTGTCACAAAGCCTACAGCCCCCTCCCCCTGCAGTCCACACATGGGGGCCTCCCTCTTCACAGCCCTTCCCGGCCTGATTCCAGGCTCTCCTCTCTGTCTGACCCACTGAGAATGCCAGCTGTCCAGCCACCCTCCCACCTGCAAGCGCATGCCCTCAGCCCCACGCATCAATACATCCACACCCCAGCCCTCTGCCCTGGCTGCGCTGTTCCTTCTAGAATGCCCGTTCCCTCCTCCTCCACCACCTTTCCACAACTGCTCATCCTTCTGGCCTCACCACCAATACCTCCAGCCCCCAGAAACCCTCTCTGCATCCCTAGCCAGAAATAGCGGCCCCTCGCTGGGAGCTCCAAACCCTTATATGTCTGCTCTGGGCACATCTATCACCCTGGGACAGGCAGGCACAGAGACGCAGGCCCAGGCAAGAGGAGAGACGGGGGCTCTAGAACCAAACGCCTTTGGTCCGAATCCTATTTCTGCTACTGTTTAGCTGCAGGACCTTGAGCAAGCTATGTGGCTTCCCTATGCCTCAGTTTCCTCTTCTAAAAAATGGGATCATAAGAGTACTTATTGCTCAGGATTGCTGAGAAGACTAAATAAAATAACCGGATAAAGCATTTAGCAAAGTGCCTGGCACACCAGAAGCACTCGCTACAGAGTGACTGCTGTTGGCTAGGTTTTGAACTTGTGGGAAGGACTGGTTCCCCATGATGGCCCTCATTCCTTCCAGCACAGTTCCAGACAGTGGGATCAGATTCAGTCTGGGAATTATGGTTCATCCCCGCTCATGCTCCCCGTGGGCTTTGGCACCCAAGGTGCTCTCTTGATGCACCCCTGCTTCCAAGGTACAGCTATCTGGATATGATTTCTGCCCAACCATGCTCTAGGCAGATCCAGGCCTGGGTCCTCCTCCCCGCTTACCTGTCAGCGCTGAGGATGGGGCTGCTGGTGGAGAGGGGGCTGGGGGAGACAAAGGAGCCTCCCAGGGTCCCGTTCCTCAGGGGCGTCTCATGGCCATAGGCCTGGGCAGCTGGGGCGCTAAAGCTCTTAGGCTCGGGGTCCTGAGCTCGGGGTCCAGCCACTGCTGTCCTCACCACCGACTCCACATAGCTCCGGGGCTCTGGAAGGGGGCAGAAGAGAGACTGAGATCCATGGGGGCAGAGTGCAGACCCTTCCCAACCTGCCAGAGAATTCCCCAGCCTGTGGGGACAGCCCCAAAAAGACAGCCAAGCATGCAAAGGGCACTTCTGGGGTTCTATCAGCCGGCCCATGCCTACCCAACTTCTCAGTATCGTGGAGACGCTGTGAAAGCCCCCACAGAACCCCACAGAAGCTTCCCAGAAATGGACCCCGGCTTTGCCTCTGAACACAGTTATCATGGAATCTTCCCTCCTATAGTTAAGCGCCCCTTTTAGCTGCTTCCTCCCTCCTAGGTGCCCCCTGGCATGGCTGGAGTCTGCTCCGGCCCAGCCTTGCCCATGTTCAGAACAGTGCCAGGCTTCCCGTGGGCTCCACCCACGCCCAGAATCCAGAAACAGGCTTGCTGGCCTAGCAACAGGCCTATGCTGGCGAGACACGCCCAGTCCCTTCCACGCCAAGACACACCCATCCACCGTGCCTGACACACTTAGCATTCCTCTAGAGACTGACATCATTATCCCTGCCTGGTGTTTAGAAGAGCCTAAGAATCTGGGGAGTTGGGGGACAGGGCCAGAATGGGCATTCTACAGGTGAGGACACTGAGGCCTGGGGCATGTGACATCTGGAGGCAGACCGGGAGATCGGATTCCCAGCTGGGATCTGCCTGACGTCCTCCCAGACCTGTGGGGCCAGGCCTGAAAGGCACTCAGGGTGACACAGGGAGAAGAAGCAGGACACTCCTGGCTTCTCCTGGGACATGATCGGGGATAGATGATATTCCCATCACCTCCAAATCCGGCCTCGCCCTGTCTCCCCCAAATAGGACGTGATCGGAGCACAGCTCATGCACTGACCCCAATCAGGGCATCTGCTGAAACCAGCCCGAGAAAGGGAAGAACCAGAGGGTTTGTGCTGCCCTGGGTAGGCCAGGCTCCGGGAACTTTTGCTGGCCAGGGCACGTGGGGGCGGGGAGAGACGTCAGCAAAGGGACAAACAAGCATGGCGTGAGGCAGAGCCAGCCAGCTCCATGCCCGAAGCTGGTGTCCGTATAGGTGGAGCTCAGCTTCGCAAGAGGCCTCCTCCAAAGTCTCCTCAACCAGCCGGGGCCACCCACCCACCTCCCAGGAGCCTCAGACCACTTTCCCTCCAAAGGCCTGGATTCTGTGCTGCCCGCATCTGAGGGTTGGAGCCTGGAGACACTGCAGAGACCCTCTGGCCCGGTGCAGGCACACAGTTTGTTTTGTAAAAGATTCCATAGTAAATATTTCAGGCCATTTAGAAAACGGTCACTGGAGCAGCTAGTCAAGTCTGCTTTTTCAGCAATCACTCATAAACAAAAAAGTGGGGCCGTGTTATAATAAAACTTTCTTTACAAAAACAGTCAGGAAAAAAAAAAAGGCAGGAGGCCAGAGTTGGCCACAGTTGGCTAACCCCTGACCTCACCCCTCTTCTTGGCCCAGAGAGGTAGAGAGATCTGCCTCAGAACACACAGCCAATCAGTGGTCACTGTCTCCTGACCCTCAACGCTGGCTCCTGGTGGCCTAGAAAGGGCCCCAGCATCCTGGAGATGCTGAGAACTGGCAGCTACCCAGTCCGCCAGCATGTCGGCCTCGACTATTAATAATGATAAAAATAGTAATTACACGAGGAAAGTAGGAGAACGTCAGTAATTGGAGAATGTAAGCAGCTCACCCCATCACACAGCTCCAAGGGGCAGAATTGGCCAAGGAAAGCAGGCAGTCTGGCCCAGAGCCTGCCCCCTCGCCCACAGCACATACGCCAGCCAGCTAAACATCAGGGAGCCAGTTTCGTCTTGGGGGACTAGCTGCGTCCTTGCCATGCAACAAGGACCCCACAGAAACATCAGTGGAGACACGATGCCAGGGCCGACCGTCCCCACCCACCCCTCACCGTTCTGGGTCACTTCCTGAATACTCCTCCTACCCTTCCAGGCTCCAGGCTTCACCCCCGTGCCTGCAACACTTGCCATGCCACTCCCACAGGGAGACAGTGAGGGCTCCGTCTGCTCCCCGGCCACCCCAGGCCGTTTGCTGATCTCTATTCACTGTGCCCCACACAGCCCCGGGGCACACAGCAAGCCCCTGACAGGCGTCTACCCTACAAGCTAGCAGACACCTGACTTTCACCCTCCAGCTCCCCCCACCCCCACGCAGAGATGCATCAGAACTAGGACCCGAGAGGCACACGTTCACTTTTCTCATCCCCTGGAATTCGTGCTGACCCCAGAAGTTCAAGCTACAGCCCTCATGGGTGATTCCTGAAGTCTGTGCCCTTCCACCTGTCGATGTCCCCCCTTCCACTGGCCAGCCCGTTCTGCGCCCCTGGAGGCCGCTAGTGACCGCATCACCCAGACCCACAGGTCCCAGGGTCCCAGAAGGCTTTGGCCTTCAGCCTGTGAAAGAGACTGGCAGGAGATGGGAGACAGAGTGAGGAGCAAAGGTCAAGGTGCCAGCGCCTGCATCCCTCTACCCAAGACCACAGCTCCGGTCAGGGTTCCTCTCCGCCAGCTCTCTGCTTTCCCTGAGGTCTGGTGCGGGAATGACTCCCTCTTCCTGCTGGAGATCACCCAGGGGTGTTCACCATCCATCACTGCTTTACCCAGACCTTTTAAATAGACCATGAACCTCTCTGTTGTCCCATAGAATGAGCCATCCATTTCCTACCAGGACCCGGGCCCATACACTGGGTAAACAGTACACATTAGCCTACACTCCACCTGTAAAAAACAAACAAAACAAAACAAAAAAAAAATACTACATATATCCCTTCCACCAGCAGTAAAACAGATAAA
The DNA here is from genome assembly GCF_020171115.1 of Neogale vison. NCBI lineage: Eukaryota > Metazoa > Chordata > Mammalia > Carnivora > Mustelidae > Neogale > Neogale vison. The sequence continues at coordinate 28,328,550 of NC_058093.1, forward strand.
ACAGGCCTCACCACCCTGTCGCCTCGTCAGAACAGAGCCACAGCAGGGACCCGTGGACACTGATTCCCATCCCACCTGCTCGCCGGTACCCAAGGCTATGTCTCCACTCACAGCTCCTGGCCTGAACGTGACAGCCTGAGCTCCAGGCCGGGGGCCTGCACACAGTTGGCACAGGGTGGCGGTGGGATGGCAGATCAGAAATTCTGGGCTGCTGGGAAGCCCAGCGTGGTCACATTCTTAAGGCATCAGTGTCATCGTCCCTTCCCCACGGCCACCGGATTGTAAGCCACAGAAGCCAGACGAGAGTTCTGCCTGAACTCGGGGAACAGGATCGCTTCCCCAGGGAGAAGCAGCAGCTGCCTTCCTTCCACACGGCAGGAAACAGTCCTCAGGCTCAGAGGCCAACCAGCCCCAGGGCTCTGCTCCCAGGCTTGCAGGGTTTCAGCGACCCAGCCCACCCGGCCCTGTCCTCACCTGTTCCCCTCCCTTCCCCCACGTCCTGACACACGACCATCCTCGTCTCTGCTCAGCTAGTCTGCTACCATCTGTCACCCCTTCCTGGCCTGCCAGGCCCGCCCAGGGGCAGAGAGGAACCAAGTCCTCTGTTTCTCATGAACCCGGAGCAGGACGGACCTTCAGGAAGTTACTTCCTTTCTGGAGTCCATCTCCAGAACTGATCAAAACCAATCTTTAGGGCCAAAAACAGTTTCCCCAGTTTCAGACTCAGTTATATTGAAAACACCTCCTTTTTCTGCTTATTCTTTGGCTTTTTCTCTCTTCCCAACCACAGGACAACATAGGACTCGCAGGATCCCCCTTTTCTCAACTCCTGGAGGGGGTGACCTGAGACAGGCTGCTGAAACTTGCTGGGACTCAGTTTCCTCATCTGTACAAGGGGAATGAGAATACTCACCTGCGCAGCCAGGATCAAGTAACAGAGATGGGGAAGCTCCCTCTCGTTCTTTCCTGCTTCACCCCACACCAGCATTTCTAAGCAGCCCTCCCGGCGCCTGCCTCTGTCCCGGCGCCTGCCTCTGTCCTGACCACACCCGCTCCTGCGTCCCTCCACCCTTCTCTCCCACCCCCTCCTGCTACTTTCCTCCTCTCGTCCAGTCCTGGGGCAGCTGCACCCAAAGGAGTTGGAAAGAGTAGGAGAGGTAGAGCCTAAGGGTGCTTCACATGGAACATTCCAGAACTCAGACTTACTCTAAGTGGCCGTTGGCTGCTGAGAGCAGAAGGAAGCAGAAGAGTGACTTGGCCCCACCAGGCCCAGGGCATGGTCAGCTCTTCACCCCCACCCTGAGTTGCATTTCCTGCCACTGCACACCCACCCCCAAGGATCTAGTCCCCTGGTCATCCGTACAGAATCTAACCTAAGGAAGCTTCCACACCTTCTTTCCCTGTTTCATCTGGGAAGATATTCTTGATGCTGACCTCATGTCTTTACTGCTGCAGGCTTTCTTCCTCTTCTTCCTTCATGGAGGACGAGTGCCCAGTCCCCAGGCCCACTGTTTAGAGGTTGTATCCAGCACAGTCACATGGAAAAGGGGGCAACCTCCACAGATCTGGCATTCGCTCTCAGCCGCGCCCCTGACCGACCGTGTTAGGCCTTAGACAAGACATTTAACAGCCCTAAACATCATCTCCTCATTGGTAAAATGGGGTTCCTACCACTTTCTTTTGGATGCACCTGTGATTGCTAAACAAGATGGTGTGACGATGGTCCTACATGGTCCTACTCCTGCCTGCTGAACCTCATCCAGACCACATTCCCCCTTGCTCTATCCTCTAGCTCCCTCTTACTCTCAGCCCCACTGATTATGCTATGCCTGGGGTGGGGGGGAGCGGAAATGCAATCCTCTCCAACCCCAGGGCCTTCGTACATGCTTTTCCTCCAAATGCTCTTCTCACCTGCCAGTTTCACCAAGTTAATGTCACTCACCCTAACATCTTACTTCTTCAGCCAAAGTCAGGTTCTTGGCTAGAAAGTCTCCTAAACTATATCCTTCCCTTTGGAGCACTCTCTCAATATGTAATTCCAAGTAATTTAATTCTGGCTTCTGCTCCTGCCTATGTTCCATGAGATAAGGAATCACAGTATTGCTTATCGCTACATTCCCGGAGCCTGGCCCAGGGCACAGGTAGGCATATAAAATACTGAATAAATGAATCAGTGAATGAGACAATGAATGCATGACAAACATTAAGTACAGTGCCTTGACCAGAGCAGATTCCCTTAAAGTCTGCTCTTCCTCTGGCTGGGTAATCCTGCTTCTGATCATTTTTCCTCACAGGCATCTTTTTCTGAATTTCTCATCAAAGTCTCAGCAGGGAAATCAAGCTACACTTCAGAGGGTCAGCAAAGAATGTGCTTTAGTCTGACCCAGGAGGTGGTACATGAGTCAGGAAAAATGGAACAGGCTGCCCACAGCCTTGCTCCCTGCCCCTCTCCTGCCCCACCCCCCAGGCCGCAACAGCAATTCCAACCCCACGCTGGAATCCCAGGGCACGGTGCCTGGAAGCAGGAGGAGGGCCTTGAAATAGCCCCTGGATGAGGAGGAGACAGAGAAGAGTAGGTCCAGTGGGTCCTGCTGTCTCCTCACTGTGGCCTGGGGCAGAAACCCCAGACTCCCAACCCCACAACACAGGCCTCAGCCTGTGAAAATGATGGGTATAGCTGAGGAGATCTGCAAGAACCTTCCTCTCCAAACTCTGTGGCTCCAGGACACAGGGAAGAGGGCCGGAGGCCTCGGGGCCCGGGAGGCTGAGAGGCATCTGTGAGGCAAAATGGGCAGGTCTCAGTTCATAACTGCTAATACTCACTTCTCTGAAGCATCGCCCCCAAGCGGAAACACAGCATCCAGGGCCTGTCAGCTCCTGGGATAATCTCCCCTCAGACCCTCCCACTAAGAGCGTTTGTGGGAAAAGAAAGAAAGAAAGAGAGAGAAAAAAGCTGATAGAACCTTTAAAGAAACCAGGCTACAGAGAACCAGGACCCAGGTGGGAGGTCAAAACATCTAACACGTCAGAGCTGGAAGGGACCTCAGCCTCCCCCCCGCCCCCCCGATCCAAGGCCCCCTGGTGAAGGAGAGGAGGACACAGATGCGCAGAGCCACACACAGAAGGCCTAGGCTGGCACCCTCTTCATTTCACCTCATGCTCTGACTTGTCATTTGAATCCTGTCTCTAATAAGTTAAAGGCCTCCAACCCAATCAAGTCCCCTCTCTGCTTACGTCCCATTCCCTGCTTCACGTACAACACAGAATTCATCTAAATCGAGGGTTAAGCTGAGCCACAAACATGCGAACTCCAGGAAACTATCAAAATTATGTGCATGGGTGTCCCGACTCACTCATGTGGGAGTGGACCCATCACTGTTCTGAGAGCCCCAGAGGCATCCAAGCTCCCAGAAGGACAGACTTCCTACCATCTGTGTTGATAAGCCCCAAGCACGGGCTTCAAGAAGCCTACTCTCGGCTAAGACTGCTGAGAAGGCCTGCTTTGAGTGACATATATGGAGTGCCCCCAGGCAGCAGAAGAACGTGCATCCCTTCGCCCATCGAGAGGGCTGGCAGCACCCCCAGGCAAGCTAGCGGGGGTGCGGCTGAGGTAGGGGTCGACACCAGATGGCACCGCCCTGGCGCCTGGAGCTGGCTATGCCTGAACCCCAGCCCAGCTTGCCCGTCAGAACTCAGGCAACATCCAGGGTGAGTGACAGCTCATGGGGGGGGCGGGGACAATAGGCTATGTGCCCAGTCATCTGAGACCTGTCAGGAAAGAGAGCTACCCCCGAGCCAGCCCGGGCAAGCTACTCAAGAATGGCCATTCCCAGACCCAGAGAGCAGGAAGCGGCCACACAGCAAAGCCGCACTTACCTTTGGGAAGCTCGGTCACCACCTTCCCCTCATCCTCCTCTGAGGGAAGATGAGAGGAGAGGTAGGAGGAAGGAGAGGCAGGAAAGAGAGGCAGGTGAGGAGGACAGGAAAAGCAGAAAGGAGAAAGAGAGATCGATTAACAGAGATTATTTCCTGAAAGACAATCCGCTGAGAAAAAAGAGGCAGGAAAGCAGGGGTGAGACCAGGGCAGAGGAGCCCAGGGTAAGAGGTGAGGTCCACCCTGACACGGCCCTGCAGGCTCAGGACACATAATCTAAAGAGGGCTTCAATCTCAGGGACAAAGCTGGCCCCCACTCCCAGACCCTATGCCTGGGGCTTGCATCTCAAGCAGAAGTGTGCTGGCTGGTGAGAGGAAGCCCCTGGCCCCTTGTGCTCCCCGGTGACTCAGTGTCCCCCGGCCATGCAAACACCTCCAAGGGGGAGGCTGTGCCGGCCGTGTGTCCATGTGGGTCACACATGCGTGTCATTGCCCTCCTACCTGGCTGGATCAGTCTTCTGGTGACTAAGGAAGAAAAGCAAAGTTGACCCCAAGAGCCCCAGCCCAGCCCTAAAACCAGAGACAACCTTCTGGTCTCAACCTGTTCAAAATGGCCACTCAGGGACCAGCGCCCTCTACTCTTTCCTTGCCCACAGGGAGGAGGGGAGCTGGGGGATGTGGTGAGGAAGTGAGAGGTGGGAACTGGTGTGTGTGTGTGTGTGTGTGTGTGTGTGTGTGTACGGGGGGCATAGAGCCAGGCTTCTGGCAGGGAGAAAACCAACTCCAAGGAAACTGAGGCCAAGCGTCCAAATCCCCAAGTCAGAGCCCCTTTGGAGCAGCACTGACCCTACCTGTCCATGGGCACGAGGTTGTAGAGGGACCTATCCCCCTCAACCCCTGCAGAGAGCCCCCCTCCTCAGGACTGACCCCACTGTGGGCACAAAGCCAGGCTTTCTTGTTTCCAGAGGGTCCTGAGGACCCATCACCTCTGGGCATTTTTTGATGAGATCCCGAGGCTCGGCCCAGGACCACAGGGGTCCTCCAACCCCTACTCCTCCCTCTGGCCTCCCTACCGCCTCCCTTCCAGCTGGAGTCACTCACCACCTGTAGGGTGCAACAGGATGTCCGCGGGGTTGTGGGGTTTCAGGCCAAGAGCAGACAGAGGTGTCTTGGCCAGACCTGGAGGGGAGCGCACTGTGCCAAGAAGAAGAGAAGAGACACGGGGAGTGAGCCTGGGGATGAGGGAGGTGTGGGGAGAGGAAAAGGGGGGCAGGAGTGGGGACACCCTTGAATGAGGACATGTTGGTGAGGGGTGGGCAGCAGGAAGGAGGGCAGGGGAGCTGGTCCCAGTCCCAGGGGTTGCTCCCTTGCTCCCACTGCCCTTTCCTGTTTCCGTGTTTCTCCATGGCTCCAACAGCAGAGTGAAAAAGTCAGCAAATGCCCCTCAAGCCGGCCCTGGCCCTCGACCTTGAGCAAATAACTTTTATCCTGGGGCCCCCAGGGGCATCACTGCGGTCCCCTCACGTCGCCATAGCTCACAACATACACACGGCTTTCCTTGGCTATCTCTGACTTCCTCCGGATTATATTCTCGCTTCCCTCATCCTTTCGCTCCCCAACACACACACAAGTCCTTCCACACTGTGCACCTGGGTGGGCTTAGAGAACAAAAGGAAATGGGAAAACAAGAAGGCACATCCTGAAAAGGACGGAGGGAGTAAGGGATCACGGGTGGAGCCAAGGCAACCCTGAGACCGCTGGGCAGCCCTCGGCTGAGGTCTGTGACCCCCAGCCAACCATGCCACTTGTAAACCCCAGAAAGAGAGAATTTCTCAGTGTGGGGCTCTCTGTACCCCCAAAACCTCGGTGTTCCTCTGGCAAGAGCACCAACTCCCTGTGCAAACCCCAGGGCCCTTCCCAGCTGCCTGGCTGGGCTAGAGGTAGCATGGAACATGCAAGGTCAGAAAGGGCCGTCCAGCCTTGTCCCACCAGCCAAGGACGTGCTGAATGGCACTCCGAGCTGAACGGCAGGGTGGTTGGTATGCCCAGTCACATGATTTCTCGGGGGCAGCTGCCATGTCTCCTATCACGGCTGCTGGGAGCACGCAGAGGCCACCGGCCCTGAGGACAGGCAGCCACACAGGTCAGCCAGAGCCCAAGCCTGCTTGCCACACACCAATGGCCCCAACAAATGAGCTGTAGCCCTCGGGTGCCTGGTCCCCACATGGCAGCTCCAGGACCCTCCTGGACCCCTCCTCCTTTACCCAAAGGACAGAGAGACCCACTGGAAACAAAAAGCTACAGTCTCTCACTATAAGCAACATACATAGCTTCTCTGTGCACATGTGGGTATATACACAAGTACACACAGAAATAGTGAGAAATCACAGGGACCCTGGATGGGGCAGACTGTGTCTGCACACTGTCCTCAGATGTCCAGTGGACATAACACAGCAGCGGGGACAAATGTGTACAAATGCAAACATCCCAGTAACAAGGTAAGGCTAAGCTTGCATGTCTCTATCCCTCCCTCTCCTTACACACACACACACAGACACACACACACACCACACAAAGATTCAATTTCTGCCCCCCCACCCCCCGCCCATTACTAAAAATGGCGTCTTGCAACAGACCCTTATTAATGTTTATCAAATGAATGAATGAATCTGAATGTAATTAACCATGGAGGAATGAGCCCAGCCTCAGAGACCACAGTCCCTTGAACACCCATGGAGCATCTCCAGCCCACAGGCCGCATGTGTTGGTAAAGGAGGTGCTGCAGAGGCACAGGGCGACCACTGAGACAGACAAAGAGGACAAGAGGCAGGGGGAGGTTTCTCTTGGGTCCACCTCCAGCTCCTCCAGCTCCCTAGTCGCTCATGCCTCCGTCCCCTGGCATCGGGCTCTTCTGCTGAAGCAGACGAGTGGGCAGCCCCGAAGCCAGGCAAGGTTTTTGCTTCCCGAGAGAGGAATTCCTTGCATTTCTCCGCCTCTGTCCTCTCTCCCAGCCCTGTGTACTGATGAAACCTCTGACTTACTCTCCCCGCTGGGGAAGCAGGGCTGGCCAGGGCAGCGAGTGAAGAACGGGAACAGACACATATGACAAAACCTAAGCCTGACTCTGCCCGGATGGCTTCCATCCCACATGGGGTGGTGCCCAAGATCCTGGCTGACTGGACCAACAGCGAATCGGAGCATGCGGGAGGGTGGCGGGTTAAGACCACCCTCAGGAGGGAGAGCGATTCCAGGGAGTCACAAAAGGCCACGGAGTTGCCTCTTGGGTAGCCCGCCCTGGGCGCGCACTGTCCGAGATGGCAGGGGGGACGGTGATGGCTGTACAGCCAATCAGAATTGAGATCCGCTCCAGGTGTAACACATACCAGGTCTCAAACACTTGGTAGGAAACACGAATGCGATGTATCTCTTTATATTGATTCCATGTTGAAATTATAATATTACAGATCTTTCGAATTCTGTAAAACGTCTTAAAAGTAATTTCACCAGCCTCTTTTCACATTTAAAAATTTTAAAAAGATAGAGCACTGGGCGTTAGAGGCGACTGATGAATCATTGAACACAACATCTGAAACTAATGATGAGGTACGATGTGTTGGCTGATTGAATCTCAATAAAAATTTTTAAAAATTTGTAAGATATCTCATTAATATTTTTATCTTGATCTATCTGTTGAAATGATAATGTTTTAGACAGTTGGGGTTAAACAAAAAAAATACTACGGTTTACTTCTCCAGTTTTCTATGATGTTTTTCAATGCAGCCACTAGAAAATGCTCCATCACAAATGTGACTTGGGCTGGATTTCCACTGGGCCACGCTACCCTGGGGAGGGTATGGCTTCCACTCCCAGCTTTGGCTTCCTGCGTGCCCCAGACAGCAGCCCATACAAGGTCCGCGGCCCTGGACACATTCTCCCCTCAGGACATCCAGCCCTCGGGGGAACGTACTGCCAGCTCTGGTCTCCGTCCTCACCCTCCACCCTCCCTGGTCTCTCCTTCCTTGGTTGCCCCAGGCCTGCCACGGGGACCCTGAGTCCTTCTCAGGCACGTTCCATCGCTGTCATTCCACGGCTACCCCACTTCCAGCTTCCCCGTCTCGTCTACCATAAGGTACACGACCCCAGCCCTGCACTCATCCAGATCTTTGGATGGAAAGGCCTCTGCCCATCAGGGCTTTGCCTCTCCCATGAGTCCATCACGGGCTAGAGACTGACTATTCCTGCCCGGACACTGAGAACAGATGAGCTGGGGACTCCTTTCTTCCCCTGATGAAAACTTAGTAGGCTGCGTGAAATGGAAGAGGTGCCCGGATGTAGATAGAAATGGGGCTCAAGAGCAAGGAGATCAAGGGGTACAGAAGATCAGAGATACACAGCAGGTCACAGAGAGTCACTTTAGGATGGGAGGGTGGAGGTTTGCACACAAGATGCAAAACCTCTCAATGATTAGGAAAATTCTAGACTTTGGGAGGCCAGAGACCCCGCAGAAGGTCAGTAGGATCCCGATGTGGGGGGTGGCTCTGCACCCCCACATGTATGCATGTGGACAGTGGAAGGAAGGGGAGCCGGACAGGGATGGTGAACTGAGACGAGCCATCTAGACCCAGAGCGACAGATCTCAGCCCTGCCCTCTGTCAGCATCTCCCCACAAACCCGAGGTGCTTACTCAGGCCGGGGCTGAGAGAGAGCCTTGCGGGGATCCAGGGAAGACAGGCTTAGTGAGGAGCTCTTACCCCCACTGGACGGTGGGCTGGTCGGGGAGGTTCCCTCCATCTCCTCAAAGGCCTCCTTGTAGCTGTGCAGATGGGGCTGCGGGAGAAGAAGAGGGGAGGTGGGAGGGGATACCCACCGGTGGCTGTGACCCTGAAGAGCATGGGTTTCCCAGGTAACAAGCACACATGTCCCCTTGCCAGCCCTACCACCCACCCCTCCTCGAGGAACCACAGTGTCTAAAGGGAGATCCTGGCCATTCATGGCCCACCTCCCAACCCCAACTCCTTTGTCACTGAGAGAACGAGAAGTTCTATTTGCAAAGCCATGATCCAGCACGGGTGGAAATCAGGAACACTTGCCTTGGAAATATTCCGCAACAGGGCCAAAGAGAATGGGGCTGGGGATGGGGAACTCGGGTCCTGCCAGAAGGCAGCAGAGAAAAGATGTCCAAAAGCCATTTTTAGCCAGAATGATTCGCTAGCCTGGATTTTATGGGACATGGGTCACTCATATCAGAATCTTCCAGCATGGATGTTTAAAATGCCTATTCCTAGGCCCTGCCCCAGATCTAATATGGTGGGATCTCTGGAGGTGGACTTGGGAATTAACATTTTTATCAAGCTCCCTGGTGGTTGTTTTGCTCTTTGAAGTGTGAGAGCTACTGCCTCCCATGACAGACAGACATTTTGGCATTGAAATTAGATCTCCCAAGGAAACCCCACACCTAGAAAGAATTCAAAACCACTCTTGTCAGTCTATAGGGCCTGGCTGGGAGCTTAGAGACTGTGGTCATCTGTGTCATACCCTTACCATCCTACTAAATAGCACTCTTTAGGAATCAAGGAGGGAACTTTGATCTCAGTGTTAATCTAAAAAGAGGGAGCATATAAGCTATTTAGGGAGGAAATGCCAGATTCCATGTGCCAGCGAAGAGACAGGGGTGAGGACTGAATTTCCTGATAGGGCAGGGCCACACAGGTGACACTGTGACTCCTAGACCATTGAGGCGGGCTCCACTCCTCTCTCTCTGGCCACAGGATGCAGCCCAAGGACTCACCTCTTTGGGTCGCCCTCCAGGATTGAGGGCGATGGTGAGAGCCAGCTCAGGGGAGACGCACTGGACAGGGGAACGAACCCCAGGGCTACGGGGGGACGCGGGTTCTGGAGACTGGTTCTCATACTGTCCATCGCTGGCTGCCCTCCTCCGGAGAGGGGCGGGAGGCTCTGCAGGCTGCTTCTCCCGAGCCTGCACCCCTGGGAGGAATGCGGGGCAGAGAGGGCAATGAGCATTGTAGACGAGAAAGGAGCGATCAGGCCCAGTTCCCCAGAGAAGGAGGTGTGTCTCAGCCAGGGTCCACACTGGCGCTGGACCTGTCTCACCTCCGGACTCCCCACTGCCTCCCTCTGCCCACACCCCAGGCTTCCTCTGCAGGGTGGGGGATCCACTGAGGTGGGGCTGGCCTTCCCCAGGATTCTCCGCCCTGCACAGGATTGGGGCCCAAAGCACAAAGGGCTGATACGAGAAACAGATGTCAATGCCTTTCAAACCCTGGAGGCCGAGGGCCAGGGCTTCCAGGCAAGTGAGGGAAGGTGGGGAGAGGAGAGACCGTCTCCAAGGTGACTGCATCAACCAACAAGCAACATCAGGCCCGCGGGGAAGAACTTGGGAGAGAGCAAATAATGCATCATCTCGCAGATGGCGCTCCCAAGAAGAAACAAAGAAATGACTAAGCCTTGTCATGAAGTCCTCAGCCCCAACTGGACCCTAGAATATTGCTGGGCTTCTCTGAGGTTCCCCACCCTTCCTCCCGTGCACCTCCGACAACCTTTACCAACCGCCTTTATGTTGGCCTCTCGTCTACCCTCCCCTCGTTGCGCCCAAAGATGGTCCAGCTTCCCGCCCCGACCCTCCCCTCCCCTTGGAGCAGCAGGCCAAGGGCCTGAAGTCATGCGTTCCATCTGCCTTTCTGCATTCCCTTCCATTCCCCAGGCCGCGGCAGGCTGTTAGCCTCGCCCGCCTTCCTTCCTACTCTGTCTCCCCGCAGCTGGGCTGAGCCTCACTGAGCTGGCTCCAGAATCCTAGAAAACGTACTCCCCACGGCCCAGAAGCCAACATAGGCTTCTTGTCTTCGGGATTTTGTGTGAGGACATCCGCAGCTCTGCCTTCACCACACCCCCTGCAGGGGTAGGTTAAGCGAGGGGAAATTCTGGGCTGTACCAGAAGGCACGTGGGACCCTGGCTGTGCCGGCCTTGTGGCCGCACATCGGGACGCCCTGTCCCGCGGCACTCTGTGCACACACACACACACCCGCATGCACGCACACACACACCACTGGTCCCCCCAGGATGTGCCTGTGAGGCCCGCTCCAGACTGAATCACCTGCCCTCCATGGTGGGGTCTGCGTGTCCCCTGCTCCGGCTCTTGGCACAGCCATTAAGGCTGCCATGAAAATCCCAGGCTGGGAAGCCTTCTGACCTGTCATGAACAGCAGGCTGCCGACACCAGACTAGGGGAGGACACACACTCGCTCACGCGCACACGCACACACAGTCCCTCGGAGACACGCACTCATCCGATCACATAGCCGGGGGCCCCATCCGGAGGGCAGCAGGACTGGTGTAGCATCTACAAGGCAGACGGACCCAGGGGGGCATGGGGGGACGTTTCAAGCCTCCTCTTGGGACTCTCTACAATTCAGGGCAGCCTGCCTGCTGTCTCAACCGAGAGAAAAGAGCCCTGGACGGGACAGCGAACCAGACTCACAAACTGCTTGACTTAAAGCAAATAAGGCCTCCTCTTAAAGTGCCCTGATTTTCTGAATAGAAAAATGCGAGGTCACCCAGTCCTAACAACGGTCTGTTAGGACCAGGATAGGACCATCAAGCCAGATTAAAGACGCAGCAGGCTCTCCCAGGGCTGGGCAGCTCCTAGGACCCCAGGCCGCAGCCACCCCAGGCTCCCAGCCATCAGAGAGGGGGCTGCCCCGAGCACCACGCCACGTCTGCAGGGGCTTCCTGCCTGCGCCCCACTTTTCCCACCTCCACCGAGTCCCTGCCTCCTGGGCGGCCTGGTCCAGAGCTGCCGCGTGTTTCATTCCTGGCAAAAACATTAGAAAGAAACAGACATAACCATTGATTTTCTAATAATAATTGTGACAAAGGAGGCCCATTTGGGAAAGGCTCTAGGGGTTTGGAGCTAAGTTCAGCTCCAAGGTTAAAAGAAATGCATTAAGGCTGGTTTCAGTTCCGGCTCACCCAGCCCAGCAGCCTCTTTCTGGCAGATCCCTGTGCCTTTGCAAGAGGTGGCTGGGTTCCCTGGTTGGGGATCTGATGTCTGCCCTTGAAAAGTGGGTCTGTTTCCATTCGAGGCCCTAAATCTCCCCGAGGGACAGAGAAAATGTTCTCCGGTTTGCCCAGAAGCACCCTCCACGATCAGGCGCTGAGCTGGCTGTAGCCACCCAGAGAAGGGGCCAGACCGCCCAAGAGGGGCTTCTCAACGGTAGAGGAAGCAAGATCCTCGTATAGTCAGCTATCTGAGAACGACCACTCCTCCTCAAATGGAGCTCTCCCGCAGTGGGGGGAGGGATAGACAGGACGACCCCCAAAGAGCTGGACTCTGCAGAAGGGGAAGACCCCACATTCCACTCCCACGGAGATGGCCGCTCCCCCTGCAGCGTGCCCCATGGCACCCGTGGCCAGTCAGAGCCTCTCACATTCTCTGAACACAGTATCTCACTGTTGTTCCCTTTGGCAGGCCCAGACATGCCCCAGAGCGCTGGAGAGCCATGTCCCCTCTCTCTTGTCCTTCTCTACAGGAGGGGAGACAGGGCATGGCAGCGGGGAGGGAAGAGAGCCCTATTGTTCCTCAGCCAAGCTGGGACGGCTGGACACAAGCTAACAGCCAGTGTCACAGAGAGAACACCCCTCCCTCATGTCCCAGAGACTGAACAATGCTAAAAATAGGTTTAGTCCCTGCCACACACCTCCACACCACCACCCTCAACCCCAGGACTTTCTCGGTCATTTGGCCTGGTTCCCTGTCTCTGTCGAGGCCTCTGTGTCCACGTGCTCCACTCCCTACACGCGTGCGCACGCACACACACACACACACACACACACACACTGACCTCTGGGGGCTGAAGCCCTAGCACACACCCAAACACCCACTTTGTCAAAGCACAGGTGCCCCGAGTCCCATAGACAAACGCCTGGAGTCAGGTTTCATCACACGCTGCCCCTACCCCCCCTGGCCCCCAGACTGGCCACGGCCACCCCCGCAGACCCAGCTCTTCTTTCCAGCCTTCCGATTTCCAAAAGCCTGGATTCCTCAGCTCTAGGTGACGGGGCTGGGTGTCCAACAGCATTACTGGGGCTCCGAAAGCCAGGGTCTCCGGGAGGCCACCTGCCGGGCCAGGGCACCAGAAAGCCACACGGCGATCACACTAGCAGCCCTAGGGCAAGCCAAGCCAGCTCCCCTCGGGACAGGCCCACTGTCCCAGATCTGCCCCCAATGTCCAGGTCCGACTGAACACTGCGCTCCCCACCACTGGGCCGAGAAGGGGTGAAGGGAGGGGAGAGGAGGAGGACAGGGGGCATTCTGCTAGAGCCATCTCCCCATTTTCCATGGACTGGGAAGAGGAGGGTCTAGGCAAACACCAGATACTGCCCTTAGGAGTCAAAAATCCCCACTACCCCTACACCTTTTCCTGGAAGTGCTCAAGGCCATGACCTGGAGGGAACCTGAGCATGGCCTATCTCTCCCCTGGGCCTCCAGGCTTGGAGGGGCAGGGAAAATTATGGGGCAACTCCCTCCCAGAGCTAACAGCCTATGGGCAGACGCTAGTGGGCATCACCCTCCATGCGGGCATATTGGGGCACGTCAAGTCACCATGCAAAATAGACATGGTAGGCTATGATGACTCCCTTTTCCATGGTAGGAAATGGAGCTCTGAGTAACTACGAGACTTGCCCAGGGTCACAGAGGTGGTCACTGGCAGAGCCTGGACCACGCCCAGGGCTTCTGACTCTTGGACATGGGTCCTGGGATCAGAGATTCGGGATGAGGTCGGAGGGGGAGCCGTGTCCCCAGAGGACCATGCTCAAGAGTAGACAGAACAGCAGGTGCCAGGGCGCCACTCTGTCGTGAGCCTGGTGACCCATGCAAAGCACAGCCTGGCTCCTGCTGAGACCCTGGCCCAGGAGCCTGGGTGGTCTGGCCAGGGTGGCCGGAGGGCTGGACTGTCCCCGCCCTCACCGAGCACTTACTGCAAAGGCATGTGTGTCCATGGGGAGCCTGAAAGTTCATCTAGTCACCCCAGACCCTGTTCCTAGCAAGTAAGGCCAAAGCCAAAAGCATCAGGCCTGTGTCCATGCAGAAGTGGGAGCACTCGCTCATGCAGAAAGGAGGGGGAGAGAGTCTTGAGAGAGGCAGGAGGGAGAAGTAGGCTGTGGCGGAGGTGGGGGGATGTAAGGAAGTGCCGGGGGGGGGTGGCAAAGAGAATGGGAAGAGATGGAAAGAAGAGGACAGAAGGAGGAGGAAGAAAGGTAAGGGGGATGGAAAAAAATGAACCAGGATGAGAGCAGGCAAAGGTTAGAAGAAGTAGTCCATGAGAAAGAGGGGAAGAGAAGCTGAAAGCTACAATGAGGGCCAGAGACTGGTAAGGGGGAAGGGGTGGAGGGGAACCAACCGGAGAGAGAGGAAGATCGGAGCCGGTGGAGAGGACGCAGCTGGAAGCCGGTGTGTCCCATGCCCTGCAGCTTGGCGTTGTATGCTGCCCACCCCGACCCCGGGGAGCCGGCAGGGAGGGAGGCAAGCGGGAAGAGAAGGCGGGGGGCAGGGAGGGGATGACACCAGGCAAGGGAGGCACCAAGCCCACGGCACAGAGGACAGATGGACACAGAACACATGGAGAACGCAAGGGACGAGGCATTAAACAAGACGAAACAAAACAGAAACAAAGAGAAAATCAAGATTAGTTGGTGTTCTGAGTCTGGGATCTGGCCACACACTTGGAGGGAGGTGGGAGGGTGTCAGACAAGAAGAGAGGGTGAATCCGGGGTCTTGCTTCCCCAGTGGGCAGGTGGACCTCCTGCTGTCCCTCAGGATGCCACATCTCTCACTTTTCTAACCCCAGCATGGGGCAAGCAGGTGCTGGCCCGGGACCAGGTGAGCAATCCTATTGTCCCACAACTCACCTGTCCTCACAGTCAGCACGGCCCCATCCTGGGACCAGGTGAGCAATCCTATTGTCCCACAACTCACCTGTCCTCACAGTCAGCACGGCCCCATCCTGGGACCTCTGTCCTCTCGTGGTCACCTGCCTCTTCTGGACCCAGCGGTGACTCTACCAGCCTGAGCCCAAGGGCCACAGTCCCTAGCATCCTAGCATCCCCCTGCCCTTCATCCTTCCCTCACCCCCACCTTTGTAACCCTCTTCCCTGGAGTCCCTTCCACTTCTACTCCTGCCCAAGGCTGCTGGGCACCACCATAAAGTCCTTAAGATGAGCCCCTCTTAATGCACTATGAAAACCTGCTACACCCTCCTTTTATGTGCATTCACTGACTCCCTGTCCCCACGGGGGCTGCACAGGAAACCCTGCTCCCTCCCCAACACACCGCCTCACAAGCTAATCCACACCAGCTTCTTGGCCACTTCCCTCTCATGCCTCCAACTGCCAATTGCAAGAGGCTCTGGGACTCAGCCCTGGGACCTCTGCTGCATGTGTGTTCCCCCCAGGTGCAACCACACGTGCCACACTTCACATGACACCATACACTGGCAACCTTATGTCCCGGCATCACGATGCCCACATTTCTAAGTTCCAACCTCTCCCCGTGGCAGCTTCGAGGGCATCTCCCAACTATCATGGCCAAAATCACACTGCCGACATTCCCTCCAAGTCTGCTCTTCCCGCATCCTTACCCATCTCAGCAAGGAACAACTCCATCCTTTAGTTGCTCAGGTTGCGAGCTGTCCTTGACTTTTCTTGTTCATTTCCCATGTCTAGCCTTGGCTCCGCCTCCCAGACTGTCTACAGCCTAAGCACTTCTCACCATCTCCACAGCCACTGCTCTGATCAAAGCAGCAGCTGCCTCACCGTCTACCTCCCTTCCATCCTGGCCACACCGATCCTTTTAGAACGAGTCAGATGACATCACTGCTGTGCACACAGCACACAGAGTAAAAGCCCAAGTTCTTAGAATCACCTACAAGGCCCCCTGCAAGCTAGCCTCCAGGCCCATTACCTCTTTGACTTCGAGCCCTACTCCACACCTCACATCAGGTACACCCCAACCTCAGGGCCTTTGCACTTGCTGTTCCATCTATACATCCCCTCACTGCCCAGGGCAGCCTTCTCTGATCCTATGTCAAGTGCAACCACCTACCCACTCTCAACTCCTCACTGACACTTTCCTGCTTCATTTTATCTCTGTGCCACTTACCACCATCTGACAGATTATATATGTATTCGCTTATGTGTTTATTGTCCATCTCCCCCATGAAGGCAAGCGTTTTTACCTTTGTTTACCACCATTTTTCCAGACCCTAGACTAACACAGATGAGGAATGCATGCTGAATGAATGACTGAATGGACCTGGATGTAGTCTCCTCTTTCCATGATGAAATGTAAAAGTTGGGTTCTCAATTCGAGGTCCCAAAGCTTGACACATATATTTCCCTGTATCTGTATTCATCCTTCACTCTTACTCCACAAGAAGGTATCTCACCTCCTCGTTGAGCCTTAATCATCCATGTGGGCTCCTAGGCCTATATCCCCTTGTCCCTCCTTATTGGTCCTATTCTAACAACTTCTTTCTTTCTCTTCCATCTTTTTCTTCTTTCTATTCCCTCCATACTCAACTTCTGCTTCTCCTCTAAAATCATTCTCATGGCTTCTATATTTGGGGGAGGGGTGGAAGGCTCTTCATATCAGCCTGCATTCTTCAGCTACCATCCTCTTTGCTTTTATCATACAACCACTCAAAAGAACAGTGGGCATCCTGGCTGCACTGCCTCTCTGCACTCACCCCTCAGTCCTGCCATCTGCTTTTCACCACTACTGCTCTACTGAAAATATGTCTTTGAAAATCCCTGGGGCCACCTAACTGGAAAGCCCAGTGAATTTTCCCCAGTCCTCCTCCTCATGATCTCTCCAGTGACACTGTGAACCCCCCACCCCCGCTCCTGGAAATCCTTTTCTGTCTTGACTTCTGTGGTGACCCACTGTCCCTGTCTTCTCTCACTGTCCTAAATGTTTCTTCTCAGCCCCCTTCCCCTCCATTCCTCTCATAGCCATTTCATCCTAAGTTCTTTTCTCTCCATGCCCTCTGACATAGAGATCTCATTCATGAACAGTGCTTTAACCCATGTCTTTGTGAGGATGACTCCAAATTCTATAGTTTTTTCTATTTTTTCAGGCTCCAATTCCAGATGTTTAGCTGCTTACCATACATGTCTATGTACAGGCTCTACCATCACCTCAAACTCAAAATAAGGAACACTGATGTCTTCATCTTATATGAAATCTGTTCCTTCTAACTCCTGGCTTATTAATGGAACTAGCATTCTGTTCCTATTCATGGAGCCTCAGAATCCTCTTTGATGTCTTCCTCTCCTTTACCCAATCAGTTTGTAAGTAAGTACATTGGCTCTACTCTTATAGTATCGTTGGCACCCATCTCTTCTTTTTCATCTCCATGGTCAGCACCCGAATACAATGGCCTGACCCAGTCTACTTAATAAACAATGACATCTCCCAACTCAGAGTTTCTCCTATTTTGCATTCTTCCTGCTCAGATCCACCAGATACATCTTCCTAAATTACAGCTCTGATCATGGCATACTCCCAACTAAAACATGGCCACAGCTTCCTACATTGCCACTAGATAAGATTCAAGCTCTTTAGTCTGGTATTTTAAGACCAGCCAGAGGCAGGTCCCAGGCTACCTTCCTTGACTCTCTCTCACTGCCAATATGCTCTCAATCTACTATATTCGTCAAACACTTATGCTTTCCTGTGTTCTTCAAGAACCCTGTCTCTCCCATGACCCCATCCACTTCCAAACTCCTATTCCTCTCCCAAGGCTCTTATTTAAAACTCACACTCAACATGCTCCTCAATCTCTTCCACTGATACTGATCTTTCCTTTTTCTTCACTCCTGCAGAACTTTCTCCATATCTCACTATTGGGAATGACTTCATTTTAAAGTTCAAGTTCTTTCTCCCCTTACTAAACTCTAGACTCCTTAAAGATAAGATGCACATCTGATCGCCAACATGCATAGAAATCTCTACCTCTAGAGACATCTGAGATCAGTCCAGTCACAGACTCAGGATCATAAGATAACATGGACTCAACGACTCTGGCTCCTATTTCTTTTTCTTGTCTTATTGCACTGGCTAAGATAGCCAATACAATGTTAAGTGATAGTGGTGATAACAGGCATACTTATTTTGTCCCTGGTGTACCAGGAATGCTTCTAATGTTTCACAAGAAAGTGTGACATACGCTACAGATTTCTGGTACCTACTGTTTATCAAGTTAAGAAAACTACCCCTATATTCTCTGAGATCCAAGCTGAAATAAGAGATAAGGAGTCATTGGATCAAAATGGAATGAGCCAGGGATCTAGTATTGAGGTATGGAGGAGGTACTGAGCCAAAGAAGAAAAGGCAGACCTGCAGGAGAAAAGCCAGGAGAAACCAGATCAAGTTCATGGCCATTAAGGGGTTCTCCCTCAGATCTGAGCTTCCTGGGTTACATGTTCAAGCTTCTTGCAGAAGAACATAGAAGCAGCAGGAAGAAGTGGTACTAGCCTGTTGCCTGACTCCCAGGTTGTTGTACACAATGATCCTGCCTTTGCACCTCTGTTTACACAAGTACTGCAGACACTCTGCAGGGTTACTGAGGAATTTGTGCAAACAGGACCTGCTGACCTAAGAAATACTTTCATGACAGAGCACGGACCAAAAAGGCCCCTTTATAGCCCTGAGGACCAAATATATCTGTCCCCTCTCTACATCTAATCCTTTCTCCTGACTGATTCACTCACAGTTGGGGGAGAAGATGATAGCAGGGTTGGGGACAGAGACATTGTACCAACATCTCTCCCTCCCTATGACTCCTTGGCAGCCAAAGCCTGAGCAACTAAGGATATGGAAGTTGACAGTCAAGACTTCAGAAGTTGGTAGGAGAGGAAAGGCTGAGGGGAGATACACATTAAGATGGGCATCCTTCTGGAGCTATTAAGATACGGCTTCCTTTACAGCAAGCTCCAGGAGAGCTATACAGAAGGATTTTCTGGTAGGGAGAGCAAATTCACTCTGCTTCCTCAGAGAATCTGTCCATCATTAGGTTAGAGTGTTACTATTCCCCAGGCTACCTCAATTCTATAAAGTAGTAAGAGGGCCCCATTCCTCTCCCTTGAATAAAACCTCTGACAAAGAAGCCAAGGGTCCTTCTCTCAGGAGCTCAAAGGTGGGAAAAAGCAGAAGATGGTAGCCCCATGTGGACCACACCACAAAGCCCTTCACCTCTAGAGTTAGAGAGCTACTCATCCTGTGTTTTGACATTCAGTTAAAAGCAATGATGTGCTTCTGGACCAGCTCTCCAGGCGAGGTGAAACCCTGATGGCCAATATCCATGCCATAAATACTTTCATCAGAGCCAATCTGAAGTTACTGAAAGTGGAACTAGGGACCATGCTCTGCTCTGGACCAGCTCTCCAGGCGAGGTGAAACCCTGATGGCCAATATCCATGCCATAAATACTTTCATCAGAGCCAATCTGAAGTTACTGAGAGTGGAACTAGGGACCATGCTCTGCTCTGAAGTACAGCAGGACATCCCTACCCCCCCACCAGGTCTGCCCTCAGCTGCTTCCCCAAACCCAATGTCCATCCCCAGGGAGGGGTCTCCCTCTTACCCTGCAGCTGGTATGATGACTCAGCTTCCCTACATTTAGGGGGAGGGGTGGAGGGCAGAGTCAGCTGCCCAGGCTCCTCTTCTCCTGTCCACTGAGGGGCTTGGCAAAAAGTCCCCTAGCCCCCATCTCTAGTCCACCTCTGCCTGGCCTGACCTCCACAGTTAAACAAACCCACAGGATTTCCCACTGAGTGTGGCTGCCCCCATGGAATGGTCATGGCCTTAGGCCAGCAAGAAAGGAAGAGAGCCCTTTCCACCCCTCCCAGCATGGCCCTGCAACACTCTGCCATTTCTTGTCTAGATCTCCCCAGTAAGCTCTCTGGTTGCCCCATCCCCTCTACTACCTCCAGAAATGAAGCCCATTCTCCAGTAGGAAATGGAGCTATGTTTCTCAGCACCTGCTGCTCATACACAGACATCCAAAAGCAAGCACTAACAGGAGAGTTGAACAAGGGGAACCTTGGCCTCCCCACCAAAATGAGACATACCTAGAGGGGACCCACCAGGGATGAGCACTCAGATAGACCCCTGGCCTTAAGGATACCCTCCTTTCTCTGTTATGCCTCTGGGAGGGCCCAAGGGGGAAACTGAGTCTATAGAAGCCTCCCTCCCTCCAGGCTTCTCCATACCTTCCCCCAGGAACTGAAGCCTGAGGACAGCAGGCAGTTGCAGAGAGCTTCCTCTCTCTGCCTAGAAAATCTGCACTCCAGCCCCAAAGTTACCACTTCCAAGCTTTCCCTGATTGCTCCAGTTGGTAAGCCTTGCTTTCCCTCCAGCTCCAGGGCTTTGGTCCCCACCCTGTCATAGTACAGCTTACATTCCTGTGTACCTGTCCCTTTACTATAAGACACTGATCTTTGAATCTCAATGCCTGCCTTGGAGCCTAATGGACAGGAATGCAGGGAGGGATGGCTAGCACGTGACAGCCTCTTCCCCAGTCAAAGCAGCACCTGCCATGGGGTGAAGGCTACTCTTGTACCTCCCCCAGCAAGATCATCCTAGACCAAAGAGGGTGGGCATGGAGGGAGTAGGAAAGGAGTCCCAGGGCTGGTGGTCCCCACGGCTCTTACCTGCTACCCGGTGGGCTACCAGTCCCTCCAGGTTCAGTGGTTCCTCGTCTGGAGTGCGGGATGGGTCTGAAGTTGCCTCCTTTGGTGGGAACTGAGGCTGAGCGGGGAGGCCAGAGAGAGAGACTGGGGGCTGCTGAGGCCCTGGAGGGCTCTGGGTGGTTGGAAGGAAGGTGGACGAGGAGGAGGAGGCTGGGCTTTTCGGACGGAAGCTCTGGCTGGACCCAGCAGGACATGGTTGATAATCGTAAGGTGAGTATGGCCTGCCAGAAGGGAAGGACTCCAGGGCCAGAGAGGACCGTGGGGCCGGCTCAGGGGTTCCCAAGGAATGCCCACTGGGGATGTAGCCAGACCTGGACTGGGTCAGGGGATGGGGCTGGCAGGGGGAGCCAGAGAGAGGCTGGGAGGATAGTGGGGAAACCCCTGGCCAGGCCCCTGGCACGCTCTGAGACTTGTGCAGGGGGGCGGCTGCCGCGGCGGGCTCCAAATCCAGCATCAGCATGTTCAGTGCTTCGATGGACTGCTCGATCTCCTGCTGGGAGGCTGCCCTTGGGAACTCAGGGAGGCCGGGGGTGGGGGTCTCTGCCAGTGGCTGAGGGCTGGGCCTGCTATGCCCAAGACTCTCCAGGTGGGCTCTCTCCTGCTGGCGAGGAGGGGGACGAGGCTGCTGTTGCTGTTGCTGCTGCTGCTGCTGCCAGGAATTCAGACCCCTCTGCACAGCCTCCCGGCTGCTGCCACTGCGGGCCGGAGCTGGGGGCAGCTGGGGCTCGCTCTCCGGAAAGGATTGGGAGCGGAACATACCGCTGGGGTCAAGGCCATAGTGGGAGGTGGTTACTGGCTGTGGCCAGGCTGGATGGGGCCCCTCCCGCTGGTAGCCGGCTAAACCCTCCTGTGCCGAGTAGGAGGGCCGCACAGGGACAGGGTGTCCGACATGGGCAGGCGCCGCCCGGCTGGCAGACTCATAGGGGTAGCCCCCGCCATTGACCATCGGTTCCGCTGGGTAAGACTTGTCCAGACCGTTGGTCAGTGAGGACAGGGCCTCTGGGTAGCCCCCCTCACTGGTGTTGGTGACCCCGTCCAGGGAGGACAGTGTGCCCATGCTGCCCACGCTGTGCCCATCCTGGTTGGGCAACTCATCATCCAGGATGTCCGTCTCCCGCTCGGATGCCAAGGCCCCGCCGTTGACGTGAACCTGGGCTGGGACGACGTGGCGGCCGGCGGTGGGTGCAGCCGGGCCCCCCGCGGGGCGGGACCGGAGATGCTGCGTGTGGTACATGGGTGCTGGCTTCTCTCTCTCGACGCCAAAGCCACTGAGCAGGCGGTCCAGCTCGCGCTTCTCCTCAGGACTCAGGGCAGCGGGGGCGCTGGTGGGGCCGGGGGCCGGCTCATCGGTCTTGTCTGTCTTGGTGGAGGCTGTGGAGTTGCCTGAGTCGCTGCTCACAGAGAGGGTGTGCTCCACGTGGTTGGGGGTAGCCGAAAGGGCAGGGCGCACGGCGTTGACGGCCCCAGTGCTGCCATGCAGGGAGTCCTTCTTCTTCACCTTGGCATACAGGCTCCCATCCAGAGGCCCCTGAGTGTGTCCCACCACTTCTGCAAGACAGCCGGAGGGCAAACGACAGGTGTCAGTGAAAGGCTGGCACACCCTCTCATCTCCCAGAGGGAGGGAGGGAGGAGCTGCCATTCCCTAAAATCTCCTTGTACCACTCAAGACAGAGCTGAGGTCAGGGATGTGAGGGACAAGGACAAAAGGACCTCTACCCAGCTGTGGGGCCCTAACACCCAGTTCCAGGGCTGTGAAGCCAAAGTGGGCGGGGAGGGGGAGCCTGGGAGCAAGGGGCCCCAGTCTAAAGCATGGCCCTGGCATTTCACCAGCCTCCCAAGGACCTGAAAGTACTGGGTCAAGATGGGGCTCTGCAAAGCCAGCAGTCCCCGCATCAGAGGCGACGCGCCTTCACTCAGAGTGCTGGGCTCCTGGGATTCTGGAAAGAGGATCCAGAGAGCAGGAGGGCAGGGGAAGCATCTTAGGGATCCAGAACACAAAAGGAGATGTTCTCCTCAAGGAGGGGTGTCCCCTGTGTCATTCTGTCTGGGGACCCCATGAGCAATACTTTCTCTGAAAGGAAATAGTGAGTACTGGGTGGCTCAGGGCCAGAGGGCTGACTCAGGAACGAAGAACGTCCCCACCCAGAGGGACTCAGTGATTTCACACCCTGTACAGTCAGCAGCCCAGCTTCCAGCCCCGACACACACACACACACGCCCCTCCCCTCCCTTCACTCCAAGGCAGGCCCTCAGTTGGCAAGAAAAGCAAGCGCCCCCCCCCTCAAATAGGGCAAAGTCCAGCCAGACACCAAGAGTCACACACACACACCATCCACACACAGGAAAACCAGACACAAAGACGTCCCGAGACACACACGCCAGCTGGTAATCACCCAAGCCAAACACCCACAATTCACCCAAACTGAACCCCTGGTGCACTCTCGGGGTACGCTAGATAGGTGCCCCCGAGGCAATTTACACAAACTTCATTTCCAGTCCCACGAGTCAGGGAGTATCATGCCTCCTTCAGGAACAGGAGAAAGTGAGATTCTACAGATATACGGTATCTGATAAAGATGGGATTTAAAATCAGAACTAATTTAAGATTTAATTAAAATAAAACTAAATTAAAGGCAAAACTAATTTAAAATTAGAACTTCAAAAATCATCCCATTCTTATTATTTCACACCATCTGTCATATAACACACATGCAGAGTAAATGAAACACGTAAAAGGCAGCAATACCCCAAAATAAATACTTAAATCTAAAGCCACAATCATTTCAGAAAATACAAGCGCCTACCATGCCCAAGGTTCAGCCCTCAGGCCATAAGTGGCAGCCTCCAAAAATAAACACTCGTACAGAAGCCCACAGCCAAAAACAAGGGATCAGACAACCACAAAACAGGAACATCGTGATCAACAGACATACACACAAACCACAGGCCGACCAAATGACGTCACCGGGAGCAAGCGCAGCGGTGCCCAACGAGGCACAGCGTCCACGCACACCTCCCCAGGGCTGGATGCTCTCTGCCCATTCACCTAACTCTCCAGACCCATCTCTCTGTCCCCTGTTTTCCCCGGGGCTTTGGGACCTTGGCCAGCAGCAGGTCCCAAGGGACACTGGACCAGAGAGTGGCAGCAGCCCCGGACTTCAGGGGATGGGGCTTGTTGGGATCGGGAATGGGTCTGAATCTGGTCCTTGTGCTGTGGCCCCTAAGGGCTGCTGAGATCAACTGGCCTGTCCTCGCCTCTGCAGGTGTCAAAGCTACTGAAGGAGAGAGGCTGCCTGCATGCCGGGTTCTTTCAAAGAGCTGGGCTCCTGCCACACAAAGAAAGAGACCCCAGCTAACGGCTTCCATGGGGGGAAGCGTCAAAGACAAGAGCTCTGCTCCACTCAGATTTCTGGGGGTGGTTCCCAGGAAGGGGGGGAGCCCTTAGACCAGTCAGTGGTAGGCCGAAGAGCTGTCCTTCCTTCCCACTGTGCCTGGAAAGTGGCTGGCCTCAGAAAAGGAGGCTCACACTGTGAAGCCAGCAAGCTCCTCCAGCCGTGGCAACCCCTAACCTCCCAAGTTCATGCTCATGTGGTCTGGGAAGTGGGGGTAAAAACAGCAAAGCAAAGGGTAGAGTGTCCAGCTCCCCGTTTACACTTGGGGGGAATGAGAACCACTGGGTACAAACCAGGGTAACACAAAAACTATTGTTTCCTTCAGGGAGAAAGGAGACCCACTCCCGCATCTCACTTGGGTTCATAAAAGAAGAGCATTTGGCAAGAGAGCTATGAAAGCATCCCCTGAGGGAGACAGGGAGGAAGAATTCACACTACCAGTACCTGATATCTTGCCCCTTTGGGCCCCTTCATTGATTGCAACAACATCAATATTAAACCTATTCTGCCATGTAATTAACCCCCACACAGACCACTCTTTGCAGCAACATCGGAAACAGTAACTGCCAGGCCACTGAGGCTGAGTTAGAAAATCGAAGAAGTGCAGATTGTTTAAATCTTTTCCGCACGATACAAATGGAAATGTCTATTGCTGTCCTCCAAGAAGGAGCCGGCTGCTCCTGACCACCGAGCACCTGCCCCACACTCCAGGCTGTCCTACACCTTCAGTGGTCTCCGTCTTCCCATCAAGAGGGGGCTTTGAGGACAGCCAGGCCCGTCCTGGGTCTGTCTAGCCCCCGGGAAGGCTCTGCTGAAAGCCCAGTGTGTTGGCATGACCCCAGCATGGCAGGTAGCCCTGTTCCCCCCGTCAAGAGATGAGCGCCGCGCCCCCCAGCCCCCCACACCGGTACACACATGCTCGTCCTTCCCTTCTGCCCGCCATTGCGGCCACATTAAGTGCTACTTAGCAGGACCACAAGAAGCCGGAACACAATGTCGGTTTCACTCTGTTAAGGCAGGAAGAGCAAGAGAGAGAGGCAGGCAGAACAACGAAAGAAAGAGCCAGAGAAGACGGTGGGGGAAGATGGCTTTGGGGCTCTCAAGTTGGGGGGCCACGAGATCCGACTCAGTCCCAGCAGCCTCTGGGGGCACAGCCAGCTCAGGCAAATCCTCTCAGGTGAGAAGGCATTGGACACCCAGTGTGGCAGGGAGCGGGGACAGAGGAGGAAGCTGCCAGACCAGGGCCATCGGTAGCGGCACAGGTCACCAGGAGGAGAAGGACAGACAGCCAGGTAACACAGGTTGCAGGCAGCCCAGAGTGGGGAGCTCCCAGCCCTGCAGGTCGGCCAGCCGGAACGTCCTGTCTTGTGGGCCATCTCCCTGGCTGCTTCTCTAGGGAAGCCGAGACGCCCACAGTCCCTTTAAGGCCCCATTTGCTTTGTCTGAATATGTCTCCTGGCTCCCCCGGCAGCTGCCCAAGCCCCAGCCCCACCCTCGACATCGAGGTTGATTGCACCAAGAGGCCCTTCTTCCACGGCGGCCGTAATCCAGATGTGCGAGTCATACTTTTGGAAAGCTCTGAGGAAAATCCCCAGCTGACTTGGACATGGACCTACTCCTAGGCTCCCTCCAGCAAGCCACAGAGGTGTGTGTGGTGCTAGAAGCCCAGTATAGGCCAGGAGGCAGGGAAGGAGAGACATGTGCTGCCTGCATGCTGCAAAGAGAACGGAAGGACTATGGGAGGCAAAGGTTACCCGGGTT
This sequence comes from Neogale vison, assembly GCF_020171115.1. Classification (NCBI taxonomy): domain Eukaryota; kingdom Metazoa; phylum Chordata; class Mammalia; order Carnivora; family Mustelidae; genus Neogale; species Neogale vison. Next base: position 28,354,345 of record NC_058093.1, read on the forward strand.
TAGGACAGTTGTTTTCCACCTTCGAGGTTCATAAGAATCTGCTCCAGAGATTCCTGAAAACGGAGATGCTGGGGTCCCGCCCCCAAAGACTCACTCATAGGCCCGGGGCGAGGCCAAAAAGCAGTATTTTAACTCTCCCAAGGCTCTGGGGCTCACACAGGTGGACGATATATTGAGAAACACTGACCCCAAAAGTCAGCCCTTTGGATCTGAAAAGAAGGATCCCCATTTCTCTTACTAACGTCTAGTGGAGAAAGACTGCTTATTTGGTGGTCAGGAGAGATGGCCCAACCATGGAAAATAAAAGGCTCGAACCTGGTCCGCTCTAAGAAAGAAGGTTCCTCTGGTGGTCAGCAAGCAGCGACCCCACCTCGTCCGACCAGCAGGCTGGTTTTGAATAGTGAGTGACTTACTAAGGTTTTCAGGCTGGGGCCCTTCAGGATAAAAATCCCTTTGGGTCCATGTCCAGCTGAATAGCAATACATTAAGATATACTGCCCGGAGCAGAGTGACCAACCAATGTGGAGGAAAATCAAAGCATGCCAGTAGGAAGAGGCCACATGCCCACCCTGGATACCGGTAGTTTGGAGGTAGACCTGGGCCCGGCACACCCAAAGGGTCCTTCAACAGGGAGTGGGGCATCAAAGGCTGTGAGCAAACGCCTAGGAAGTAGGTGACCTTTGACAAGGGCTGAGGCTTGGCCAAGAAGAAGCAAGGTCTGGACATGTGAACCGGAAATTTCATCACAGACTCTCCCTCAGCCATGGAGGGAGCCAGGCGGGGCTACTGAGGGGCAGCATGTGGGAGCCAGAGGATGGCGCTAGGTACCAGGGAGGCCCCAGGGCTGTGGTTCTGGAGAAAAGCCAGAGGAGAAGCACCCCTTCAACTCCACCATTGTGCCAGATACAACCGTTACTCAGAAGGACAGTCCCCATCTTAATGTCAAGTCGCTTAACCACACAGAGCCTGGCTTCCAAGCCTGGGGGGTGAAGATTCAGATGCTTACCTGCAGGTTTGCTGAGTGACAGGACTCGGGAGCTAAGTACCTGAAACTAGGCATGGCACATCCTGGCATGCTATGTTCTCCTCTTTCCCTCCTGTTTCGCATGTTTTAACAGCTCCCATCATCCACCCAGTAAGGCCCAAACCCCCCCTCCACTGCTGGACAAGCCATACCTCCTATCATCTGACCCCCATTTGCCTTTTGAAGCTTCACCTTCACTGTCTCCATACCCCCAACACCCTTCACTCCTCTTACTATTCCTATGCTTTTCCTACTCTGGGCTTCCCATCTGCTGTTCCCTCTCCTAAAAAATCCTTCTTCATGTTTCCCCCCACCCACCCACAACTCTTAAACTCCTTGGAAAACCCCTTTCTCCTCCTTCAGGTTCAGCCTGAACTTCTTTGGGAAGCATCCCTCAACCTAACACTTTCCACAGCCCTCCAGACTGAGCTTAACCTCTTCTGAGTTTCTCTTGCCCTGGGCAGACAACTCCTGGAACACAAATCACCCGGAGGCTGGTCATGACTGCCATCCGTATTTGTCCTCCCACTAAGTGGGGGCTCCTTGAGAAAGAGCCTTTGTCCCCCACCCCCCGCCACCCTGCCAGTGCCTGGTTCCCAGAGGGTACCCTTCACAATATGGTCTATGCGAACAGTGCCTCTTAGAGCTTAATGCCCAACCCACACGGCTTACAGCACCGCTCTGCAGAACGCAGGGCCTGGCACACATCGCATGTTTCATAAATGCTTCTTGCATCACATTAAATAGTCCAAGAATTTATATATAGTCCTGTCGGCCCCTGAGGCACTCTTCTTCCACTACCATCCAGAGACGTGACAAATCAGAGGTTCAAGGTGGACCCAAGCTTCTCCCGAAGGAAAGAGAAAAGACAAGCCCTGCAGCTAAAACATCATGAGAGAGAGGCATCTACACAGCTGGTGGCCCAGGTGAGGCACAGCGGAGGTCCTGAACCAGAACCCACCCCAGGGAGGCCCTCAGACGACCTGGAGCCATACTCCAGGCGGGCAGACGTTAACTTTCATAGCTAAGGACGCTTTGGGATATCTGATGAAAGTCCCGACTAATTGCCCTCAAAATGCATAAACACAAATTGTGCACATAATTGCTGGGGTCCTCAAAGACCACCTATGGATCTTCAATGTCGACGTATGAATCTAACAGGTACTGCCTCTTGGGCTCCTTCTCTGTTGCCTGGGATTCCACGCAGAATGCCAGACTGCCTCGGAGAGAAACAGAAGAACACACAGAAAAGGACGATCTTCCGGCTGGAGGAGCGCAGGTGGGGCCCAGCCCAGAGGAGCCCACTGAGTCGAAGCCCGCCCTGGGGAGGGGAGTGTGAGGCGGGGATGAGGATGGACAGCTCAGACATGACCTGGGGTCCTCTTGACACGCCATGGCAACAGTGGCGGGGATCTCCTGTGACCCCGTCTGTGACAGTCTTGGCCCCAACCCATGCCAACCTCCCATCCCACAGCAGCCAGAGACTAAGGCAGCCCTTTGTTCCTCCCAGCTGCAGAGAGATCTGGAACATCTCCAAATGGGAATGGGCTTCATTGGGGATTCTGAAGGTCAGCAGAATTCGCGGTGAAGGGAAGTCCCCAAGTCTCTGAAGGGAAAGCACACAGCCTCTGGGATGGAGAGCAGGCAACAGGTGCAGCCCAGGAGACCTAATAAGGTTCACACTGGGAGGTGCCCACTCATGGGCATGGGGCCTCAGGCCCTGTGGGCCGAGACAGATGAGGCCAGGCATAGCCAACAGACACCTGTCTATCTTCCTGCTTGAGAGCACTCAGAGGGAACCCCCTGCCTTCTCAGAGACTGGACAAAAGAGAAATAAGATTCTTCTCAAGGCTGATGTCAACCTATTCACAGGTGGTTCTGTGCCCGTATAAGTGACCACTCTAGAGTCCCCCACAAACTTGCCTCTGTCGACTTGGGGGTGGGGCAGGGGGGCACAGGAAAGAGAGAAGGTCCAATGGCCAAATGGGGCCCTGGTCTAAATGTCAGCCGGAGGGCCCCAGGACGAGAAAGCCAGCATGCAAACAGAAATGGGAACCAGAGCCCCTCCCACGGGCTGCTCCTGTCTCCCGCTGCTCCAGGAAGTCAGCCAAGCCAAGACGGCTTTCTAAATCCATGGAGATTTTAGCTGAAGGTCTCAGGGGATCAGTTAATCCACTGCCCACCCCTCATTTTACAGAAGGACGGTGCCACTCAGCAGGCCCAGGGGATCCCCGCACCAAGGTCACCCAGCACGGACAAGTTCAGTGCTTTCTCCTAATGGCCTTCAAGGTGAAGATGGCTGGAGTCTGGGGAGGGCGGGGCGGGAGGGAAGGCTTCCAACCATGGCCATAGAGCAAGAACGGCCCAATATAATCCATGGGGCTTCATCAAGGGCTGATGACAGATGTGTCCCCAGGCCTTCCTCAGGAAGGACCCACAGTGCTTTCACAGATACCATCTGATTTGAATTCCTCCAGAGAGAGGGAGCAGGGACAGAAAACTCAATTCTGACCTTTATTTCAGACCCAAGGGACCAGGGCCTGGAGTGACCTGCCCAGGTCACAGGACGACCCACACCTGTGGGGCAAATGTGAACTTGCAAGACCAGCCTCCTGACTGCAGCCTGGCCTTCAGCTCCCACGCCAGACACTATAAGCAGGGCCTGGCACTCCCACTCCGCGCCCGCAGCCTATCCGGGCACCAGATCTCACAGGCGCTCAGGACAGTAAAAATAGTGCCCGAGTCCATAACAACCAAAGTCCTTCTCTGCCAGGCCAGGGTGCCCGCCCGGACACTCAGGGATCCCTGGCCAGGAGGATGGTCGAGCCACTCCAAGCCCTGCCAAAGTTGGGGCAAAACCAGGAATGGGAGCCCACGGGTGGCCCGCAGAGGAATGGTCAGCACTGGGGGGACCACAAAGCTCAGACCACAGAATGGGAGGGGGGGTGTCCTGGACATATATCCCACTAGGGGTGTCTCAGGGGCTCGCCAGGCTGCCACCACATTTCCTTCACCCACCACCCCATCTTCATCCTCCATGAGCCGTTACTCCCAAAGACTGAGGCCAGCTCAGACACACTGCCTCCCACAGACTCAGCCACCCCCCCCAGACCTGAGGTAGCAGCTCTTCCCTGTCCCAGGGCAGCAGAACCAGGAGGGAGGTAGCCAGGTCCACCCCCACCCACCTCCAAAGGCGCTGGCATGGGCCACGACCCCATGCAACCCCCACACACTTCCCGGGTCCAGGTCCACCGCAGATCCCGGTGCATAAGCCCAGCAGCCTCACAGCCCCAGGTCCAGTGGAGAGCCACCCAAGGATCCACACAAATGCCTAGCAGACACTCACCCTCTGGACAGAGAGGCAGAAAGGGGAGGAGGAACTGCTGCTCTGATTTGATCTCTGCTCCTTGTGCCTCAAGTTTCAAATAATTCCTCCATGGCTGCAGCCCCAAGGCTGGCTGTGTCCTGCTCAGGCTCCTGCAGACTGTCAGGGGTGGGAGGAGCCCCTGCCGCCTGCCTGCCCGGTCTGCACGCACCACCCCTCCCTCTGCTCACTCCCTCGCTCGCTCTCCCCCTCTTGGCCAGCTCAGCCCGCCTCGCTCTGGCTTGTAGGAAGCCAGTGGGATAAAACTCTGTCTGTAATTTCAGCCAGCTGGGTCCCCAGGGTTTCACTTATCATCCTGTAGCTATGCAGCTCTTGAATGACATCACAGTGGCTTCCCAAGCCCTCCACACGGAGTGAGGAGCCCCGGCCGGCCCAGCAACCGCCCCGGCACAGCCCGGCACAGCCCGCCCCCGTCCCAAACCCATCACAGCCCCCGGTGCCCAGGGCGGTGGGAAGAAAGAAGAAAGGGCCGGGGAGCAGAGCAGTCGGGATGCTCGCTGGAGAGAGGGAAGGGCCGGAGTTCCTACGAGGGTACTGAGATTTATTTCCTCAAATTTTTCCACATTTTTTTTCCATTCTCAGCAAATGAAAGGCAGAACAGATGACAACAATTTTCCAGCTGCTGAACAATAAGGTGGAAATCTTTTTTTCCCCTCCCTCTCCCCCTCCTTCCCCCACACCCCCACCACAGGGCAGAGTCTCCGAGCCATGACACTTCCTTGGCTCAAAAAAGGGCAAGAAAAAAGAAAACCCACAAGCCCCTGTACTTCCCAGAGGTGACAAGAGGCCTGAGGAAAGGCACCGAGCTGTCACCCAGGCAGTTCTTGGGGGGATGCAGGAGCTTCAAAGTTACATTCTCAGGGCAAAGCTTTGGATTCTGGCCCAGCAACCTTGATAATTCTTGAGGCCTGACTCTGGGAAGGCCAAATGGGACTCTGGCCCAAGACATCGATCCACCTGGCCCCCTAAGATGCCTCCAACGGACTAGCCATCGGTATTCAATTTGTTCCAATCTATAAAGACCAGGAATGGCAGAGAGGATAATTTCTCAGAGTGTCAGTGACCTCCGCCTTCATCCCCAAGCACCCAGACCTGAAGCAGGTACGTCTGCCAAAGCCATGAGAGCTGCCCCAAGTCCCCACCATGATCTGGCATGCCCTAAGAAGTGCCAGAAGTCTCTAGGAGCAGGACACCAGACCGTAACTCTTAGGTGCACGATGTTAGTGCCTTATTTTCACATCGCGTGAATGTCCCATGCCAACTCCCAGAGTGGGTGAGACATGGCCTGGCGTCTGCAGCCAGCCCAGGGGGCACTTCAGGGCCTGCTGTCTCCTCAAGGACCTCAGTTAGTTTGAAACCCCAAAGTGCTTCTGCAGCAGCCCAACCCCAGTGCCCAGACCCTCCACAGCCGGCCCTGGGCACTGCAGGTCCAGCAAGGAGAAGCATGCCAGGTCCAGACCCTCGGCTCCTCCCTCTCCTGAGCTGACACCTCAACCCCGGCCCCCTCCCTGGCACACATTCTCTCACTGCTCTTTTCTGAGAGTAAAGAAGAAAATAAGAGGAAGAACAAGTATGGCACTGAATGTCCTTTCTTAACCACATCTTTAGGGACGAGATGGGCGAGCACCCCTCACCCCCACCCAGTATCACAGACCTCACAGGAGCCATTAAGAAAGGGGAAAGGAGGGGAGCCTGGATGGCTCAGTGGGTTAAAGCCTCTGCCCTTGGCTCAGGTCATGATCCCGGAGTCCTGGGATTGAGTCCTCGGATTGAGCCCTGCATCGGGCTCTCTGCTCAGCAGGGAGCCTGTTTCCCCCTCTCTCTCTGCCTGCCTTTCTGCCTACTTATGATCGCTGTCAAATAAATAAATAAAATCTTAAAAAAAAAGAATAGGGAGGGGAGAAGTGGATTTCCAGAACTGGGGACAGGAGGACTTCCAATCTTCCCAGCGCCAGGATGTTGGGAGATCACAATCTAGACAAACTCCTATGGTTTTCCTCCTACCTCTTCAGAGCCTCCCAGAACTAACCCACAAACCCCAGTTCACCCAGTTCCCACCGAACCTCTTGTTTATCTGTACCTGTGAATCCCAACAACACTGTTTTTATAAAATTTTGTCATTTAAAAGAAAATTAAAAATACAATAAAATTTCGTGATTTTTAAGATAAACTTCAGTTCAAGTCGTTCTAAGCATCCGTATATCCATATACACCAAGCAGGGTAAAGTCTATACTTTTTTTCCTACTATGCATTAAAATAAATGCACCTAAAATCCTTTTACATGTAGCTGTCAACGTGGCCAGCATACTTTGGAAACACCACCACACCGCAGTCCTTGGAAGCAACAACCCCGTCCTATGGTGTTCTGCTCCCGTCCTGGGATTGGCTGCACCAGAAGCCAATTGAGAGACTCTTACAAAAACCCTGACCCCGTGGCCCCACCCAAGACCTTCAGAAGCAGAACTGTGAGAGGTGGAGCCTGGGAAATCTGAATCATAAAACACTCCCCAGCTGAGAACGCAAGGCACCCAGGTTTGGGGGAAACTGATGCTAGATGTGCTTAACTATTTTCAGTGATGGGAAATCTTACTATTGCCCCAAAACACCCATTTCATCTTTCGATGCTATAACAAGTAGATTTCAGCACCCTATTTTTTTTTCCACTAACTGGCTGTATGGTGCCCCATGGGATGGCTCAGACAAGCCAAATTTCTGCCACATGAGAGCTCTTTAGATACTAAACGTGGTGTGCACGTCCCTCCCAAGTCTCTCCTGGACCCAACCTGGAGTCCTGGAGCCCACCACACCATACCCTCCCTTTGCTTCTCTTTCTTACCTGAGCCCTTACTTCCAGCAGATTTTATCCCTCTGAAGCAAGGGACCCACAAACAACAAATTTGGCTCTCGGACTGGTAAGGAGCCCCATAAGCCTATCACCTCCCACTTTCTGGACACCATACCTTTAATAATGAGGCCTAATGTTTATACCCAGCCCTTCTTGCTCACATCACTTTAGCACCTGTCAGGGACACAGTGGCTAAGAACACAGGCTTAGGCTGTCAAGCAGACACCGCTTTGAATCCAGACACTACCACTTACTAGCTTAGTGCAAACCTGGGCCAATTCCTTAATTTTTCTGAGCTTTAGTTTCTTTATCTGCAAAATGGGTACATTAATATTTTTATCTCAGACAGTACTGCAAAGACTGATAAAACGCAGATAAAGCACGGAAAAATGCTCTAAATGAGGTGGCCACATATATACAACTATGCCCACGACCTCTGTTTCCCCCTCCTTGTTCCCGAGCCCAGCTCCACCCTGAGCTGCACGTTGGTGACCCTGTCACCCTGGGATACAGATGCACACACCCGATGCTTCAACTTCTGGGCGTATCATTTGCCTCACCCTTTCCCTTTTTGAAAATCACAGCATCAGATGAAACAGCCCAGACTCTGAGAACATGATGCTTCTCACCTAATAAATACCAAGAATTTCCAGCTTGGTCACTGCCAAGAGCAGGCCAGATAAATGCCACCGCCTCTCCCACCTCCAGGGATGGCTTCCGCCTGGGACCATGGCGGGGGTGGGGGCACGGGGGTCCTGTACACAAGTAGGAAAGTACTGCGCACGGGGTGTGGTAGATCTGGTTTGAAAAAGGATATATGCAATTTAACCACTTTCTATTTGAGAAGAAGAAAAAAATTTTTTTCTCAAATATCTAGGGCGAAAATCTTTCTACATGGGAGATGCGTGAGGTTAAGCTTGAGAGGTGAAAATATTGTTCACTCTTCCCAGGTGGCCGGATAGGCCCTGTCCCCTGGGATAGCCCTGGGTAGGGCTGTTTCATGAAATGTAAGATCTAGAGCAGGGATATGACCTGGTGACCTTCTGGAGGCCCTCAGAGGCTCAGTAGTACTGGAGCCCCAGATTTGCCACACAAGGCCCAGCTTGGACTGCTGGCCCAGGCTGATCCCTATAGTCTCAGCATGATCAACCCAGAGGACATCCGGAGTTCATCAGGCCTCCACCACACACACCCCAGTGTGGCCAAGACTCAGGGTGGAGAAGTTTCCAAGCCCTGCATATTGGGTCAGGACTGGAACAGAGACTAACCACCCAGGAGCAAAATGGCGGAGTATTTTGGTTTTCAAGCAGCGGACCCTAGAACAGAAAGAGGAAGCGGGATAAGAAAAAAGGGCTTTCTCACCCTACACACAGGAGAGCTAAGAACCCAGAGGCAAAGGGCTGAGGGAACAGGGAGGCCAGCGGTCCTCCCCCAAGGTGATGTGTCCCCCCAGAGAACATGGAACGATGTCTGGAAATATCTGGGGCTGTCTCATCTAGAAGAAATGCTATTGGCATCTGGTGGGTGGAGATGTTTCTAAACATCGTACAACACAGAGGGCGGGGCCTGGCAACAAGCAATGACCCAGTCTGAGTTCAAGTGTGCCACCGCTGAGGTACCATGAGCCAGCCTGAGGGCAGAGGGAGTCTGGGGCGGGAGAGACAGCTCGGCACTGTGACTCAGGAGTCCTGGTTTCCGGTCTCCGCTGTGCCACTGACGAACCACTTGACCTTGGGTAAGTCATTTCCTTTTCCTGGTCCTCAGTCTCCAAAACGGTAGGGATGGCGAGAGAAGAACAAGACGCGCTCTGAACTCTAAAACAGGTGGTTCTACGCAGAACCACCGGAGGAGAAAAGCAGGGGTGTGCCGGGTGTTAAGGTGTTGAGTGAATGTCAGGTGGGCGAAGGGGAGCACGTGGAGAGGCCACTCCCCGGCGGGGTGGGACGCTGTGTGTGGGACCTCCTTGGGACCTCCTCCCACCTTCCAGCCCACAGGAGAGGGGAGGCAGGGCTCACCGGAAGCTTGGCGAGATGAAGAAAGGGCAGGTTCTGGGCACCCCTCCCATGGCCTGGGCCTTCCAGGGTCTCCAAATGTCCCCCAACCCAGGGCCAGGCTCAGAAGAGCATTCCCCAAGAAGGAGGCAAGGGCCAGTGTGCCAGAGGATCACTCAGGAAAGGAACTGTCAACTTCCAGGCAAATTTCCGGGTGGGACAAAGGTCGGGGGCATACCCACACACCTCCTCCTACCTCTCCCCACTCACTGCCTCCCGAGGCTCGGCCGCCGACTGGAAAAGGATGGAGAGAAATGGAGAGAGGGCTGCGGAGCTTGACCCAGGAAGGGCCCAGGAAGAATGGGAGCCTGTCCCAGAATGGGGACAGAAGGTTATATACTGTGGGTCTGCCCTTCGACGAACCCTCTCACATTTGCTTCCACAAGTGCCTTTCAAGGGCAATACCATCATGCCCATCTTCCTGATAAAGAGACTAAGTCTTGGACGCTGCAGCTTGCTTCAGATCACAGGGCCAGTCTGACTCTGACGTTCAGGCTTTTTCTGCTTCCCAGAGAGGAAGAAGGAAGGAGGACGAGGGGCAAAGGGTCAGAGCCTTTGCGAGCTGGTGGAATCCAGCAGGAAGAAGGGAGTGAAGAGTGGCAACCAACCACAATGCTGGTTCAGAACTTGCCCAAAACAGGTGGTCCCCTGGGGCCGCTGTTCCCATCTAGGTGGTCCCCTAGGGCTTTTATGAACATATCCTAATGATGCTTCCAGGGCTCCAAGCATTTCTGGCAACTTGTAGGGAGCTGCTATAGGGCTGGTTCAAAACTCGTGCAAAGGAACCCATCTCTGCACTTAGGGGTCGATCCCCATTCCTGACCCCAAACAGGCCCATTAGGTACCACACATAACTACCAGTTATTGGACTGGCCATGCAGTTTGATAATTGGAGCCTCCATCAAACACCGCACACTGTGGGGTCTGCAGGGGGGTAGAGGTCTGTGTGGGTCTATGAATGGGTGGTGGGTGTCTGTCAAGTGGGGGATCTTTGAGGTTCTCTGCACAGGTGGTGAGTATAGGCAGAGGGGTCCATGTGGTTCTACACCTGAATGGATATGGGTATGGGTGGCAAATCTGATTGAGTCTCTTCTTCCTTTCCCAAATGGGCCCATCCATGTGCATCAATATAAGGAGGTTCACATGGGCATCTCCATGGGGGTCTGCTAGGCAATGCACATGAGCTCGCGCACCTGACCCAGCATGGGCCAGAAGCTGGCCATCCCCGCTGCAGAGGGACCAGCTAGAAGTGACCCTCCTGACCCACAGAAGCTACAGAACCAGGGGGTACAGGCCCAGACAGGACCCAGAAGCCAGGGCACTGCCCCCAGGCTTCTTTCTCTCCTTGTGTCACATGAAGAGCGCCTGCCTGGTTCTGGAAGGTTTGCAAGCAATGCTCAGACAGAGGGAGCGGGGGCAGGGAGGCAGGAAGGGAGAAGAAAAGATCTGAGCAGCTTTGAGCTTTCATATCAAAATCTGATCTCACTGCCCCTAGAGAAGGAGGAGGACAAACATCAAAGAACACTTTGCTGCTCGACAATTTTTAAAGCTATCAGAGCAGCCCAAGGCAGTCTCTGACAAGCATCAGGGCATTGACAAGCCATAAGGATGTGAAGGGTTGGTTGGTCCAGGATAAGCAAGGAAGTGGGAGCTCCTGGAGCCCACCCACTACAGCTCCTGAGCTGCTTCCCAAGAAGGAGTCCCACTGTGGCCTGTATAAAGCCCCCCAAGGTCAGATGGGTCCTGGCCCTGGAGGGTAGGGGAGAGACCCCAGCAAGTCTACCACGGGAGGCAGGAGGACCCACATCCCTGCCAGAGAGTCCTGCACTAGCAAGTAAGGCTTGAGCACAGAAAGGGAGGGGCAGGAGAAAAGGGCGCTTGGGGCAAGACTCCAGAGTCCCCTTTGCACACAGAACCTTGCTGGGGCTTTGTCGGAACGCTCTAGAATTTGCCTTGTTCCCCCGCGTCCACGCACCGTGGTCACTCATCCCATTTAGACAGATGTGTGGGGTGGAAGGAGCCTCAGAAAAAAAATCCAGTCCTGCCACCAGTTCTCGTTTCTCATGACCCTCCAAGGCAAGACAGTTCTCCAGGATGTCGGATCTCTCCATCCGGTCCGCTGCAGCCAAATCCCACTCTTTCCCACTCAGTCAGTCCTCATATCCCTAACTGGCCACCACACAATGAACAGACCTAGAAAAAGGCTGTCTGGTAGCAACAGCAGTTGCCTGGGAGTCAGGGGGCAGAGTACTAAGGAGTGCTCTTAGATGGGCCTCAGTGTACTCCTCTGTGCAATGGGAGAGCACAACCAGGTGACCCCTGAACTCCTGGTCAACACCAGATGCTCAAAGATCCACCTCCGAGAAGAGGCTCAGCCAGGCACGGAGCCTGGTTCTCCTCTCCTGCTTGCTCCTGCCTGGGAGCCTGGGGGGCTCCAGGCTCCAGGCTCCAGGCTCATCTGAGGCTCTTCCTGCAGCAGCCCCAGGGCCCCCCGGGGGCTAGAACAGAAATAGTGCCTTACAGGAAATCTGGAAGTACACGCCAGGCTGCAGAGCTCATGAGGACCATGCTGGGCAGTAAAGAGGTTGATTTATTTTCATCAGTGAAATGCCGAAACCCAATCCCCAGAGCAAGCTGACCCAGCAGACAGCAGCAGCGGGGAGCAACCCACCAGGGAGCAGAATTAGCTGGATTGCAGCCTGCCAGGTCTCACCGCAGGGGCTGATGAGGGGAGGGACAGCAGGGGTGGGGGGCAGCTTAGACCTGTGGCTCCAGGTCCCTCAGGAGGGCCTCTTCCCAGCCTGCTGCTGGCAGGCGGGGGTCTCCGAGATGCAGGTGCAGCAGCAGGCAGAGTTGGGCAGGCAGACTTTCCATTTTAACTCTTGTTTTCAGGAGCCCCAAACCCCAGGCTGCGAGGTCCACATGCCTACTTGTGGGGGACAGGGGGCAGGGGCCAGAGCTCTTCAGACCCCTGCCCCTGCGAAGCCATGGTGAGAAATGAATGGTGGGCATCAGAATCCCAGCTCTATACCTAAATGGCTATGCAAACACTTGCAGGTTACTTAACCTCTCTGTGCCTGTTTCCTCACCTATGAAATAGGAACAAGACTACTCAGCTCACAGTAGGGTCCTGAGGAGTAAAGGGAATAACGGGCACCTCACAGTGTCCCACATACGGAGGGAACATAGAGAAGGCAGAAGTGGCTTTTCCTCCTAGTCCCTAACCAAGTCGCTGGTGGGGAGTGTCAATCACTAGAACCCTTACAGAGGCCACTTTGACACTATCAGAATGATACACGCATATATTCTTCACCCCATAATCCCATTTCTACAAATTCCACTTCCACAGATAGAGTTGCACAAACAAAAATGGTGATGTACAAGGTTATTCTCTGCAGCATATTTGAAAATGATGAAAGACTAGAAATAAATGTCCACATTACTTAAATACAGTGAAATAAAATACCAGTTAAATAAAACACAGAACACCTGTGCACTGATGCATCTGAAGGGGGTAAAACGGCTCTTTACAAGCTATTATGGAAGGATACCTATGCCGCACCCTTAGATGAAAAAGTTCAAGATATGAGCCAAGTCCTTGCAATGGCTACCAGACCCCGCAGTGACCTGGTTCCCCATTACCGCTGACCTCACTGCTTACAGCCTTCACTGCAGTGACACTGGCCCCCTCGTGCTTCCCAAGCCTATGTTTTGGGAAAGCTGCTGCCTCAGGACCTTTGCACTTGCTGCTCTTCTGCTGATAATGCTCTTCCTCAGATATTTTCTTGGCTGACTATCTCACCTCCTTCAAGTCTTTGTTCAGATATCTCCTCCTCAGTGAGGGCTGGGCTGATCAGTGTTTTTAAAAATTTCAACTTACCCTCAACTCCCCCCAATCCCACTTACTCCACTCTATTTTCTCCCAGAGTATTCATCACCTTCTAGCAAGCTCTGTCGTTTACTCATAATGTCTTTAAAAAAACTTTTTCATTGCCTCTCTTCTCCCACTAGAGTAGAATCAGACAAGGGCAAGGATCTTTGTTTGCTCGCTCATTGCTGTATCCTCAGTACCTAGAATAGTGACTGACACATTGTAGACCCTTGGTGACTATTTGCTGACCAAGCGAATGTTACTAAGGCTAGTCCACGTACCAAAGAAAAAATGCGATTTGGTTTTTTTCTTTTTTCCTTCTTAGTCAGTGGAGCGGATTCAAGGTTACCCTTAGCATCATGTTATTCTCACTGTCCTGTACTCTGTTTTCTCCAAAAGGAAGAGAAAGAAGAAACATTAGGGCTGTGCTAGCAGTCACCATAACCCATAGCCTGGACATTGTGGAGGACTGGTACCAGGGTGGGGGGCAGAACCCACGGAGGGGAAGACCCTGGAAAGACCCTGGGAGCTAGGGCTGGCTCTACCCCCAGCTATCAGTGTGGCCTCCACCAGTCCCCCAACCCCAGAGCAGAGGGAGGAGCTCCCCCCTGGGAATGCGGCTGGTGTTTGGAGGGAAAAGGTTTGGACACCTGCTCCATGTGGTAGGAAGAACCCTGAACATGCAGTCAGAGGCCGAGGTTCAAAGTCCAGTTCCATAACCATGATCATCCATAAATGAACTGACTTGCACTCTGGGAAGCATTTTATAAAGTAGCCCCCAAGGTCAGGTCATGGTATCAGTAACAACAAACATGAACCGCTGACTTAGTGTGCATAGACATAGACACAGGCACCTGTAGGTGACCTCATGTAATTCTCAGCCCCAGAACGAAAGGTGCCATCCTTGTCCTTACTTACAGGTGAGAACACTGAGGCTCAGAAAGTTCAACAAAAGGCAAGAGGGACTCACCCACTGCGGGATTCTGTGTTTTGTGTGTGTGTGATTTTGTCCTGTCTTTTCTCTGACTCTCCTGGTTTGTCCCCCACTTCCTGGACTCCAGTAGGAGGCCCCCCCGGGCGCTTCCCGCACCCTCACCTCTACCCCCTCCAGCATCCCACCTGCACCAGCTCCAGCGTCCCACCCGCCCACCCCAGGACGACAGAAGTGGTGAGAGTGAGGTCAGTCTGAATCCACTGCTCCTCCTTCCCTCTGCTAGCTAGGCTTGGAGCAAGGTCGTTTTTCCATTTCTAGATTAGAAAACAATTCCGCTCTCCATGCCACACCCCCTCCCAGACTCAGTACAAACGCAGCCCCTCTGCAGAGTGCCACCATCCCCAGAAGATGCTTCTCTCCTGAGAAGCCGTGGCCCCTGGCCAAGGGGCACAGGGGCTGGTGTCACAACCCCTCCCGCCCTTATCTGCAGGCACGACTTTCTACTGCGTCTCCAGCACTAGGAGCCAGTGCAGGACCCACCAGCTAGGAGGCGATCGGTAAGGATTTGGGGGGAAGAAAGGACACAGCAAAGGAAGGGAGAGAAGGAAGAAGGGAAGGAGGCCAAAAGGAATGATGGGTGAAAAGCAGCCGCCTTTGGGGAAAAAACAAGATCTGATTAGTGGAAGCATCAGTGTCTTTCCTTGCACGTGGTTAGAGTCGGTATCTTGGGGTCTTGTGGGCTCTAGCTACTTTACACTTGTCTACAGGTCCAGCGGGAGGCGGGGAGCGGGGGAGAGTGCCCTCCTCCTGTCCTGCCTAGAGCTTGATATTTGAGCCCAGCAGGAGGGCCGACATGCAGTCCAGGCCACTGGCCAGGAGCTCTGGTCTGCTCTGAGCGCAGCTCCGGCCTTCCAACCTCCACCTGATGGCAGAGATTACAGAGGACCAAAGGCACATTCACTCTGGTGGGTATTGGTTTACTGAATGTTCCGTGGGCAGACACTACTCTCCCGGCCTGCCAGCTGCCTTGCAGAGAGCCAGCACAGCGTCTGAGGGCATCGGGACAAGCCCCGCCTCACCCTGCTAAGCAGGTGGCTGGCAGATGCTGGGTCAGTGGTGTCATCTTCTCTGCCCACAAGGTCGGGCTGACCTTGCATATGGACTCCCCCCACTTGGGGTATGAGAAGGCACCAGATCCTCCTTAGGAAGCCATTTTCTCCCTGCCTCTGTTACCATGTCTGTGCAGGCCATCCCACAAAGAGACCCATCTCCCTTGCTTCTTGGCCTCTCTGCCCAAGGATGCCAAGAGGACAAGGATCCAACCTCCCCACCACAGTTGATCCACTCTCTCAAAGCCAGGAAGTTCTACCAGATGGCCAACTCAAACCCTTCCTGCTGCAGACTAAACCCTGGGTCCAAAGGACAAGACAGAACAGTGACAGATTTCTGCAGTAGCTGTGAATTTCTCCCTTTCTGCCCATCCCTGTCCCCCCAGCCCATGAAGTCACACGCCAGAAGGGCTGCCCTCTCCAGGTTAGAATTTCCCAACAAGAATCATTCTGGCACCGAACACCAGCTTCTTGGTCAGATGATCACCCCTTAAAGCCCTTTGCTCAGAGGTAGGGGCAAAGGCATCACTGTGGGCCCCCGGGAACCTCCTCGTGAGTTATTTGGGACCACCTGTGACCTTGCACGCCTCTCTTCCTGCTTCCACTCATGTCTCACCCGAAAGGTCAGAAGGCAAGAAGGCCAAACCCTATGAAAGTATGTCAGGGGCAAATACATACCACAGGCCACACATGTCCTTCCAGAGTGGACACAGGGGCTGTGTTCCCCTGCTGCCCAGCTGCCTCACTCCCAACACAAAGGGGTCACTTTCTGGAGGAGGCACTACCCTCCCTCCTCCTGCCTGGCCTCAGGGAGATGAAGGCACACGGGGACATGTGGGGGGCTGAGCCCCTGCCACCCAGGGATCCGAGACGTGGCCTCCCTCTCCGTGTCATAGGCAGCTTCTCTAGGCCAGCTGAAGCACCGGCTCTAGGGCTGGAAGGAGATCAGACCCAGCAGCCGAAAGCATTTCGGGCTTTAGATGAATTATCTTTTCGATCTAGATCATTAAACGATAGGAAGCCGAATCAATCCCTGACTCTGGGCCCAGGGCCCCCATGCTGGAATCCTGCCTCCATCATCTACACGGGACACTATCTTGGATAGAGCCCCTCGATTTCTTTCAACCTCTCTCCTGGCTCAGGCCCAAAGTCTGGAGGATGAGAGGCAGGTAAGGGGACAAACAAAAGGGCTGCCTTGGCCAACTGCGTCCCAGCTTGGCTGAGGCCAAGAGCACACAGGCCGGCCGGGGGACCTCTCAGATGCTGTTCGAGAGGGCCACCTGTTGGGCTGAACCGACTTCTCTGCTACTACCTGTTTCGTCGTCTATAAGGTGGGACCCCGTGTTGCTACCCGATGTTAACCTGGAAGTATCGGGATCTCAACTGTGACAGGGGCCCCAGGAAGATGAACGCCCCACACCCAGATGGAAGGCAGGCAATCGGCACACAAGCAATGCAGAGAAACATCGCCGGCATCACGAGCGGGAAGAGACGACACCCCACGGAACGGGAGAAAACACCCGCAAATCACTTACTGATGAGGGACCTGTTTTCAGAATAAAGAACTTACAACTCAATAGCAAACAGACAAAAAAAAATTTTTTTTTGTTTTTTAAGTATGCAAAGGTTGTGAATAGAAATTTCTCTAAAAATGGATCTCTAGTGCTCAGTTACCACATGAAAAGATGCTCAATATCACGAATCCTGAGGGAAATGCAAACCCAGACCACAGTGAGATCCTCACTGCGCCTCACGCCCGCCGGGATGACTTGGGTCCCGAAGGCAGGAGGCAGGGAGGACACGGATATACGGGAATCCTCAAGGGAAGGGACACGGTGCGGCCACCTCAGTTAACAGTCCGGCAGGTCCTCAAATGAGTAAACATATCGCAACCCTATGGCCCAGTAATTCCAGCCTTAGATTATCTACCCAAGAGAAACCAAAACCTTGAGTCCACGCGAACACCAGTCCACGAACATCCACCGCAGTTTTCTTTAAAATATCTAAAAAGTGGACACACAAAAAACGTTCGTTGACTGAGGTACGTATGCCCAAAATGTGGTGTGGCCGGCAATGGAGTATTACTCAGCAATCTCAAAGCCCAGCACTGACCCACGCTCCAGCAGGGAGGCGCCCTGAAAGGAACATGCCTAATGACAGAAGCCGCGTGCAGGGTAATTCCATTTACAGGAAATCTGCAGGACATTCCAATCTGTCAGGACGGAAGGGAGACGAGGCTGGGGGTGGGGGCAAGAAATGAGTGGGGAGATGGCTGCTGATGGGGAGGGGGAGGGGATGCCCATGGCAGGGGTGGGGGGACCCAGGGGAGGGGATGCCGACGGCAGGGGGCAGCTGCTGATGGTGCAGGAGCACAAAGGTTCCATGGTTATAGGTTATGGTGATGGTTGTACAACCCCAAATTTAGTAAAACCCACTGAATCGTGCACTTTAAAACAGGTATAGTGCCAGTATTAAGATATATCAATGAATACAATTTTATTATGTGATATTGGGAATATATGGTATCAGCTGTTATATTTTTTTTTTAAGAGAGAGAAGGCCGAAAACTGTTCTGCGGCTCTAAACTACGTCACACACATCCACGTCAAGGAGGAAGAGGATCAGGAGGGGGAGAGGCCAAGAGGAATTTTACAGAGTCTTGTTTTGCTGCTGGAGGCTTTTCCCGTGATCCCAGGGAGTCCTGCGGAGCACGGAGCAGGGGGGAGGCAGAGCCTGGCTCAGGCCCAAAGTCTGGAAGGTGAGAGGCAGGTGAGGGGACAAACAAAAGGGCTGCCTTGGCCAACTGCGTCCCAGGCTTGGCTGAGGCCAAGAGCATGCAGGCCGGCTGGGAGCCCTCTCAGATGCTGTCTGAGAGGGCCACCTGTTGGGCTGAACCGACTTCAGCAGGAGGCGGCTGCAGGGAACAAGGGACACGTGGGCCCAGAAGGGTTGTGACAGTCTGCCTGAGCAGCAGCCCCCCGCCTGAAGGAAACACGGAAGGAGTAACTTATGGAGAGCTCAAGGAGGGCCCCCAAAACACCCACAACAGTCCCGCAGGGGAGACACAGTCAGCATCTTTGACACTTCCAGAATCTTCCATTGGCAAAGAGCTCAGGAGTGGTCATCCACATCCACACACAGAGTGTGCCCAGTGGGCAGGAATCCCCTCCTGATTCCCACCCTCATTCCCTCAAGTCAGGAAAACCTAGTGAGCTGCCTCCCACACACACATATACACACACCACCAGTGCCCAGCAGGAGCTGAAAAGGGGGGAATAGAATGGGCTGACTGAAGTGCCAAGTCCACTGGCACTGGGCGCACTGTCAATGGACCAGAGGGTGACCCCAACAGGCACGGGACTTGCCCTGGTATCAGGCAGGTGCAGGGACAGCACAGGACAGATTTAAGGTCAGTGGTAGACAGAGAAAGGGTCTAGATAACACCACCCTACAAGTTCTGCCTAGCAGTCACGAGACAGTAGAGCCTCCTGGTGAGCAGTAACCAGGAGAAAGTGGAGTTGAGGGTGCTGGGCTCCAGGCAGGGACTAAGGCTCCCTATCATCTAGTCACTGGCACTGGCCTCATTATCATCTTTAGGCCTTTAGCTGAATCCCCCCCTTTGGAATCCATCCTCCTCAGTCCACTGATAAGGGAACTGAGAACCAGAGAGGAGAAGTAACTTTTGCAAGGTCACCCAGCAAGGTGATGTCAGAGACAAGTCTCCTGACTCCCAAGAGTGGGTACCCAGAAAAGGGGCAGCTATAGATGGCTCCCAGAGAGCAGAGGGGCCAGAGGGATGTGGACTCCTTCTGAAAAAGAAAGGACTCGTATACATTCAAATAACCTCTCTCCTTCTCTCCTCCAGCACTTCAGTAATAATGATGATGATCACAATGACGATGACGATGACGGACATAAATTACCATGAGCATAGTACATACTGGGCACTCTGGATTTCACCTTCCACGTGCATTACCTGTTTGAATTTTAACATCAATCCCATGAGAAAAGTACTGCTATTTGTACCCATTTTATAGATAGAACAGTTGGGTCTCAGAGAGGCAAACCGAGGAACATGGTTATCAACAACAGGGCTCGGCACCAGATCTTCTGACTCTGGATCCCACAGACTTCATCCCTGCCGTAGATCTTAATCTGTTCCACATTACTTCTACTTTCTGTCTTCCGGGCACCATTTCTCTGCCCCCTTTGAAGCATGACTTGCTTTGGCCAGTGAAATGTCACCAGAAGGAATGTGTGTCATGTCCAGGCAGAAACACTGCGCACATCACAGCACCTGCTCCCCACAGCGGCAGCAGTGGCGGAAACAGCTACGGGCCAAAGCCACCGCCAGCCCGTCAGAGTGAATACGATGATTGCAGACCCCTTGCCAACCCCACTGGACAGGCAGCATGGGCAAGAAATAAATATATATTTTTGTTTGGTTGGTTTTGTTTTTGTTTGGAGTAAGAATTTGGGGCTGTTTGTTACCCAGCAAACCAAGCCTCTCCTGACGCCTACAACCACCACTGAGCACACTGTACCCCGCCACCGCCCACCGCCGCTCCAAGCTCAAAAGATGGGAAGGTCTGAGAGGGAAAATCAGTTGGTCCGTCTTAACACCTCCCAACTCACAGAAAGAAACAATGATTAAGCTCAAAGAAACAGAAAGAACCACTCCCCCAGTCTCCTCATTTTATAGGAAATAAGGGCGCTCTAAAGAAAAGGAGTTACCAAGGGCACCCAGAACACAAATCTCCAGGCCAATGTCTGTCTGGGCCTGTCTCTCTCTGCACGTCTCTTGGCTGTTTCTCCTTCTCACTCTCTGACTGTTTGCTGTGTCTCTCCCCTTCCCTCTTTCTTCTCTCTCAAAAAAAATAAAATAAGAATCAGAGAATTCTTGGACAAGCCCAGCTCAGGAGCAGTCACCGCAGACCAGGGGCCCCTGGCTGCCATCATGAAGGCTTTTCCCCAGCTCAGACAACAGACCTTGAGGAGGCGCTGGGTGTCTTACAGAACCAGAAGCTCGCCCCTGAGGAAGGGAAAGCCTCTCCTCACAGATCCTCCAAGGGCTGAGAAGCTTGGGTACAAAACCACACCCCCTTGTCACCAGTCCCTGGCTCTTGGGGGCCTTCCCACAGAGAAACAAAAGAGGGCCTGATGGGCACCACACTTAAGAAACCCAGAAAGGGATGGTTCCTGGCCACCCTTGCCATCCGTAGCCAGGCCCGGAGGCTTGTCCTGGTCTCCATTTTTTCTTTTTGGCCCTGAGCTGTCTGCTGCTGTGCCCAGCACGCACCCCTCTTCCCCAATACCCATTTAAGTTATGAGAGACCTCGAACAACTCAGTGTCTGAGGAGATGAGGGGACAGGAGAAGTGAATGGGGGGAAAAGTGAGCAACTCACGCCTGGCCCAGCCTCTGGGCTGCTCGGAGGTGGAAGGCAGCCCACAGCTCTTGGTATGGAACTCGCTTCCGAGAAGCTTCACCCTGGAACACTCTGGAGGAATTTGGAGGCTGCTCTGTGCAGCATAGGCAAAAAACACAGCCCCGCTCCCACCCACAGGGAGCTGGGATCTGGGCACGGGGCTTCAGAACTCAGGCCAAACAGCTAATGGGGCTCCTGGAGGCTGTGAAATGTGGTGTCAGCCAGAGCGCTGAGCTGGCAGGCTCAGACCAAACCAGAGAAAGACAGAGACAGCCTGCAAGGAGGAGGCTGGTGGGGGGCCAGATCGCTTGCCCCCCCATCCGCCCTGGACCTTCTTTCTCGCCCCACCACGTCCCCCCACTCAGGACCAAGGCTCCAGGCATCCGACTACAGGCAACCCAGAAAACTCCTTCCGCAGTGTCATGGGCTGACGTGTTCCCCCGACCCAAGTTCCCCTCACCAAGCCCTCAGAATGGGGCTGTATTTGGAAATAGGGCCTCTAAAGAGGTAATTAAGTTAAAACACAGTCACGTGAGTGGGCACTGTCCTTATAAAGAAGGAATCAGGACACAGACACACACACAGGGAGGACCAAGTGAAGACGCAGGGAGAAGACCGCCGTTTACAAGTGCCAAAGGGACCATTGCTGCTGACATTTTGCTCCCAGACTTCCGGCCTCCAGAACTGGGGGAAAAGACACATCTGCTGTTGGAGCCCGCAACAGATTTTGTCGTGATGGCTCAAGCAGCCTCAGACACCAGCCTGCGGGGTTCCCCAGACAGCACTCCTCCCGAAGTAAGGAGTTCTGGAGAGGGCAGGTGCTCCCCTGCTCCCCAGCCCCAGGTCCCAAGGCCCAGGCCCTCCTCTAGCCAGAAGGTTCTTGATATTGAGCTTCCATCTTTTATCACTTTCCCTTCCTTCTGGCCTGAGTATAGGGAGCCGTACAGGTCCCCGAGCATCCATGGTCCCAGCAGCCTTGGTCCACCACACACAGGCAATACTCCCTTGTCCCTCTATTTCTGGTTCAGTTTCTGGACTCGTCCGACATGAAACAGCCTGCCCTGTGTGACGGTGAGCTCCCTGCCATCCAAACGTGTGAGACCTCAGAAAAGCATTCACAAGGATCACCCAAATTACGGGGTTTGGGGCGCTGAATACGCTGAGCTCCAAAAGAGGTGGGGAGAGGCCAGAGTCAGAGCCCTGGATGCAATAGGAACCCCGTGCCCTACGTCATGACCTCCTGCCCCCAGCATGACCACCTTCTTCACACGTGGGTGTGGCCATTGACACAGTGGAGTCAGTATGACAAGGAAAGAGCTGAGGTCATGCATAGTGGGGCTCCACGCAGGAGGGTTTCCTCTCCCTCTGGCAGGTCCCCGGACTCTCGAGCCTCGCTGTGACAGTAGAGCGTCAGACAGGCTCCGTGACCAGCCCAGACCACCCCAGAGAACAGAAGTCCCGTGGACTTTCTTCCCTCACTTCGCTGCTGAGACAGATCAGGGATGTCCTGGGGGAGTGGGAACTTGATCTGGGAATGGGGGGCTGGGGGCGACGGGTGCGGTCATCAAGGAAGGGGTTAAATACACAGTAGCACGGAGAGCGAAGTCAGGGGTTTCCTGCAGGAGCAGGAGGAACAGGGGGTAGAGGGCTGATGGCGCTCACTGCAGGGAGGGGGCGAGGAGCAGCCAGGCCAGAGATCATCTCTCTCTGTTCCCCAGTGCCTGGCTCAGCGCCCCCAGCCTTCCCCTCTGAATCACCAGGCAGCCTCCAGAGGGACTGGCCTGGCCTTTCCCATCCCCTCCCTCACCGGGCCTGAAATAGAGGCGTGCCATTTCCAGAAATGGCCTCACCTCACCTCAGACACCCGCCCTATTTTAAGAGGCCATCCCCTCACCAGGGCATCGCGGTGTGAGCATCTCCACACCCTCCTGGGGCGGGGGAGGGCAATGGGGGGGCATGTGGGGACATCAAGGGATGCGCCTCAGCTGTTCCCTGCACTGAAGCCCAGCTAAGCACCTGCCACCGGGCCAGCCTCGTGGTCTCCGGGCGGCTGCGCCCCAGGTATCATGGCACCCAACCCCTCCCCCACCCTGAGACTCGAGACCAAGCTCCTCCGGTCCATCCCATGGAGAGAGGTGGGGACGGAAGGGGCAGATTTATCCAAGATCAGTGGCATCCAGGTGTGTCATGGGAGCCGGTACCAGGAATACAGGCATCTGCGGTTACCGAAATCGTGTGGGGGTTAGCACTGGTATTCCACACCCAGATTTGCTCTTTCCTGGCAAGGCGACTTTACACAGTTTACTGAACCCCCTGTGCCTCAGTTTCCCTACCCAGGCATGGTAACAGTGCCCACCTCACAGGTGAAACAGTGACTCGCAAGGGCTTGGCACTGTGGCTGGGGCGGAGCAAAGCCAGAGCGGCCTCCCAAGGCCAACGGGCCTCCCCCTTAGCTTTGTCTGCAAACGTCTAAGATGCTGGCCACGGTCACTACCGACAGGTCAGAGACTTCTGAGGAGCCACGACAGCTGCCGCCACAGCTCCTACCCCCCCAGAAGGTGCTCAAAATGATCTTTCAACTGAATCTCCCGTTCACAGCGGAGCAAATCGAGGCCCTGAGAGGATGGTATCTTGTCAGAGAATCTGAACCCAGGCAGTTTGACTCCAGAGGCCACATTCTGGACCCCAACACTAAACCACCTTCCATGAAAATTGCTGCATTAAGCCAAGGACACCCCACATCTGCGGAAGAGGAAATTAAGACCACAGGAAGGCTAAGTCAGGCCTTCAGCTGTAGGGGGCGGGATCCAGGACCTGGACCAGACCCAGGCCAGCACGCCTACTCTACCACTCCACTACAGCATCTCGGGCTTTGCCTGCCTCTGCCTATCTGTGACGTCCTCAGGGAGCAGAGAGAGCACCCCCCAGAGCCCATTCCCCTAGCCCTAGGGCCACTCCAGGGAGCTCCCTAGCACCTTGAGGCTCCAGCTGGAGTCATCTCTCGGGCACCCCAGAGTCTTGGAGTTTAGGCACTCTTACCCCAACTAGTACCTGGGGAAACTGAGGCATAGGACGTGCCCACAACTAAGGAGACAAGCCCAGACCTCCTATTTCCCTCTCCAGACCAAGAAAATTCGCCAGAAAAAAAGCGCTTTTCTCTCTGAGCCCCAGAACCTAGAACCTTCCCGAAGTGCCTCCAGCCAGGAAGAAAAGCAGGACTGGAATAATGGTCACTGCTCCCGCCCCACAGCTGGCTTTCCTGTCCCTGTGGGGGAATGCAGCCTAGCAGCGAACATGCAGGCTCGGTCCCCGGGACCACCCCAACCACAGAGCTCCCAGCCCAGACAACCATAGCTGGGCCAGGCCAGGTCACGGAAGAGGACAGTAGAGCCTCCGTCTGCTTCCCCTGCCTGCCCTTCCCACCCTTCAGGCACGGGTCCAGCTTCTCAGCCTCCAGACAGCAGCCCCTCTGTCCCTGCAGGATGAGCTGACCTTTCACTGGCCAGAAAGTCCCACGGGTTCCATCCCCCTGCCTGAGGGAACGGATGAGGAGAGAGGAGGGAGGCAAGGGGCAGAGAAGAGCCCAGGGCTCACTCAGCCGCTCCTTCCTCCCCCGTCCTGCCTGTCACGGCCGCGGTCTCCCTCTGCCCTGCCGTCTGCCCCTTGCCTTCGCTCACGGCAGCGGGCCTGCCCCAGCCTCTCTTTTCCCCTTAACTATCTTACCTTTTGTTTGCCTGGCACTTTATAGTTTACAGAATGTTTTGACATTTACCATTGTACGGAATCCACAGAAGGGAGAGACCATGGGGACACACCAAAAATACCTTGAAATTGCCAAGTGCTCTTGTTAAAAATGCAAACATCCCCAGGATGATGACCAATTAGGCTGGCAGCCACTGGTGGCTCAGAACTAATTCATTTCATCCTCTGCCTTCTCCCCCAGGCACTCAGCACAGCAGAGGGAGGGCCGGGGTGGCGGGGAGGAGCGCTGGGGGAGGTGCCTCCGCAGAGTGGGGTATCTGAGCCCCTGGAGGACAGGGAGGAGGATGGGGAGGGCGGGGACTAAGGTAGACTTGAGGACAAGCCATTCACTTTGCAGTGCTGCCTGCCTGGAAACAGCATGCTCTCATCTAGGCCTAAATTCTAGCCCAACCACAGCCCACGGCCCACTCACTTAGAAATCCATCACTCATTCTGGTAGCTCGAAGGTCAGAGAGAGAATCTTTTTTCAAGAAAAGGCCTAGAAGACTTGCAGAGTAGAGTCAACAAACCCAAAATCCTGAAGAAGAAGGTGGAAAGGAAGGAGGCGGGGGGCGGTGCAGAAGATCAGGAGCAGGGGGCAGCCAGCAGGCCTGGCTGTCCCTAATCCAGCTCTGCCCCAGGGCCCAGAGTCCCCAGGATGGCACACCCCCACCCACCCTAGGACCAGCTGCAGCCCGGAGCCTGGGAGCTGGAGTCCTTGAAAGGACATATCCTGGGCCGTGGGGTTAAATCAGAAGACCCTTCCTTCAAGGGGGCGTCTCAGTTATCCCCAGCTGAAACCCAGGGGATGGGCCGAGAATCTCAAGGTTCCTTCCAGCTCCCGCATGCTGCAGTCCCAGGACCAAATCAGAAAAGCGAGTCTATGCCAAACCCCAGCCAGGCGTCTCCAGGGCTCCTGGGCCCCAGGCACGCTCACTTTTGGAGCCCCGCCCCGCCGCCCACATTCAGATGAACCGCACAAACATACACAACCCACAGCTAACCGTCAAAGACTGAACTGAGTCGCTGCTGCCCACTTGACATAATGCTAGGTTTTGTAGCTAAATTAAACACGCATTAATTTCGACTGCGGCTTACTTTCCAGATTTTGGAGCCTATCGGTTTCCAGCTCTCAAACATTTTTGTTGGCTATTGATGAAAGCTTGCAGGCCCTACATGCTGGGTCCAATTCCTAGTGCTCCGACCCAGGGGGAGTCAGGCCGCAAGCCTGGAGATATCTAAGAGCAGGTTTCAAAGACATCTAACAAAGTACTGCATTTGCGGCACAAGAATTCTGTCGAGCTCCACTCAAGGCCACCTCCTCCAAGGAGTCCTCCCAGGCCACTCCAGGGCCATGCCAGCTCTTGAGAATCCCTCCCCTGCCAGTCTCAGAGTCCAGGCCATTTGTCCCTTAGTGGTTGTTCGCCTGCATTCTTTAGCTCTGTCTTCATTGTTTCACACATTCCTGTTTTGTCTTATCTGTTTTGTCTTATCGTCCCCCAGAGGAATGGGAGCTCTCGGAGATGCCCTGGACCTCGCCTCTGCCTCCCCTCTGAACCTGGTACAGAGCCACGGCCCACCAGCGGCACCGAGACCACAGGAGCAGGACAGTGCCGCGGGGAGGGGAGCTGGAAGTCTGGGTGCCACCTACCCTCCATGCCGTCCTCTCGATGCCCATCGAAGTTGTCATAGGAATCCCAGCGGATGAGGGGGTCAGAGGTGTTATAGTCCACGGACACACTCGGCCCATTCTCCAGGTGTTCCATGCCTGAAGGAATGGGGCAGGAGTGCAGTGAAGAGAAAGAAAAAAAAAAAAAAAAAAGGATCAGCAGCTGGAAAAACAGAGGCAGCCAGCAGCTCTCCCAGGGCTGCTCCCTGAGGGGCTTCTCCTATTCCTGACCACGGTGGGGTGCGGCCAGTGGCAAAAGTGGGCAGAGAACCCAGAAGTCTGGCTCCTTGCATTCTTCTTTTGTTTTATTTTGTTTTAGGATAGAGGGCAGAGCAGAGGGAGAAGGAGAGAGAGACCCCCAAGTAGGCTCCATGCCCAGCACAGAGCCCAACACGAGGCTCGATCCCACGACCCTGAGATCATAACCTGAGCTAAAATCAAGAGTCAGACACTCAACTGACTGAGCCACCTAAGCACCCCTGGTTCCTTGCATTCCTGAAAAGGCTCATACCCGGTTATAAAGGTAAATCAAGACAGGACACTGAGGAATGAAGACCCCACCCCGAGGAGAAAGCTGGGGGGCCCTCTGGCTAGGTGTCTGCCTCTTCCTTTGTGTGTCCCAGAGGCCCTTGTGGCAGTGCCAGGAGACCAGAAAGGCTACCCCTGGAGTCAGGGGGAGGGTAGAAGAGGTTGGTGATGAGTGGCATGGGGTCAGGACAGCAGGGAAGTCATGGCCATGACACTGAGAGGATACAAGGTCATCTGAGCCATCCCCCTGCCTCCCACTTAAGGTGTTCCCAGTTCCAGGAAGAAATCTGAGGGGAAAAGCAGTCTCTCCTATGTACCCATAGAAAGATGAAGACCACATGAGCCACAAGCCTCGCCTCCTGGGGCAAGTCCCTTTCCTGACCTGGCAGGCCTTCCTTGAATCTTCCCAGAGTCCCTCCGCCTGTAGCCTAACTTCATCTCGTCTCATTCTGTTCTCAAATAGGATAGAGAACAACTGGTCTCCACATATAACAAGTTTAAAGGCTTCACAACTATTATTAAACCAGGCTTCTCATCTTCAGGTTGAACCACCTCAGTTTTCATAAATACTTCTCATGCAGCTAGTACCCCTGAATGTGCCTTCAGCCCCTCCTTCCATCTGCCACAGCCCTCAGTCTCGGAATATAAAGGGATGGTGACCTAATGGGACCAGAACAGTATACCCAGCCCAGCACCTCTTGGTTGGCTCTTTTATTTTTATTATCCAAAGATTAAGTCACTGGTTCATGTTTAGCTGGGGGTCCACTGTGATACCCAGATCCTTTACTGTTGGCCTGCTTCCCATTCACCAGCAACCTGATAATTGTAGAGCACATGAGTGGGAGAACTGTGGAAGTAGGGAGAGGACAGGTTAGGATGGAGGCAACGGGGGAGAAAAATGAACTCTAATAAGCTTATACCTTGAATTTTCTCTGGTCCATAAGAAAATACAAATTCTACTTTGCCATATTCTGGAAATCGATCATCTGAAAAGGGAGAAGGAAAAACAAAAATGAGCAATTAATTCCCAAAAAAGACTCCAACTTTAATCTTTCTAGAGAGATTAAAATAATATGCACATATATGGTTGATAATACTATAATACTATATACACATATACATAAGATATAGATAGACAGATAGATAGATAATGAAATAGGCCTCTTGCCCACCTTTGGCACCAGTCCTACTTGCCTGAGATAACCATTCCCATTTCTATTTCTTATTCTACAAGCTGTTACCTTAAGACTCTAAATAATCACTATTTTTATGCCACCATTTCCTGATACACCAATTTCAAATAATCTCCCTTGATTTACCACTAGGAAGATAATGAACTTGGCCCATTATTTCACTCCCATCTCCCTTATTAATTCTAATAGTAGTAGAAGTAGTATTTATTCTGATTGCCTTCGAAACTTTAAATACTACAGCTAAGCCTCTATTTCTTGAGCTATTGTCCATGGTGTCCGCTGACTCCCTCGTGTAAGAGGAGAAAGTTTGTGCCCCCACTTTCCCTGCCTCTACGGACTCCACCTTGATGTTGTCTGCTGTCCCTTTATGTTTCCCTGTTAAGACCGATAACGCTAACATTCCACTCTGTAATTATGATGGCATCTTCTGTTTCTGCCCTCCCGGCTCCTGTACAGAGGAAACTCATCACAGAAGCATTCTTCTACTGCAAGAACCAGACTACATTGTGTGGGTGGGTGGGTTGGTGGGGGGCAGGCTCCTCTCAGCTCCCTTCCCCCACCCTTCAAGCCCCAGCTCTATTCTCTGCTCTTGGCTTTAGTGCAGTCTGGACAAAGATTCTACCATCTACCACTTGTGGGAAGAGAAATTACAGGAGGGATGGTGACCGCCTGCCATCCCTGTGCATGTCTCTATCACTGTATGCACCACTTCATAGTACCCCACTTGTGTGTCTCTTTCTCCCACAGAACTGCGAGCTCCCTGAGGGTAGGGCCTGACTTCTTTCTCTTTGTAATCCCAAGGTCTAGCACATGCCTGGCACATATAGACCCCCAGGTATTTCTTGGAGGATGGATGGATGGATTTGGATGGGTAGGTGGATTGATGAGTGGGTGAGCAGATGGACATATTTAGATGGGTAGGTGGATAGATGGATAGACGAATGGATGAGTGGATGGATTTAGAAGAGTGGATGGATGGATTAGGAGTGGATGGGTGGATGGATTCGGATGAGTGGATGGATGGATGGATGGGTGAGTGGATGAGTTAATGGGTGAATGGATGTGGATATTGTCCCAAGTTTCAATGTGATACAGACAAAACCTTAAATAGATAAAGAAGCAAAGGAAGACACCTCCCTAACCACCTCTCCCTCCCTCAGGAAATGGTTCCCTCTTCACTGCTGCCGTAGTTCCTCCATTATCACTCTTCTACCTTATGGCATTATTCCCTGCTGGGTCTATGTCTCTATTCAGTGAGCTCACCTTTGAAGGCATCATCAAGGTCTTCCTTCCCAAAGACAACCCCCAGGTCATGGATGGCACAGGTGTGGAACTGCACACGGAAGATGACATCTCGGGCTGGGCTCCGGAACTTCTTGTGGTAGCACTTCAGCTGGTGGGAAGGAGAGCAGAGCCCATCAGGGGCCCGAGGAGGGGAAATCAGATCTCAGAGAGCTCCTTATTAGCTCCATGACTAAGACCCCAGGGCTTCCCCAAGCCTAATGAGGGAGAGGTCACCAATACCATATAGAATCTTAAAGCTATCTGGGGAAACTTCCAGAAAACAGAATGTTGGAGGCCAATCTTGTCCTTTGGGGACAACACTGTCCTCCCAAGAAGTTCCTGCACACAGAATGGAAAAAGAAGGAGCGAATTTAAATTGCAGAAGGAAAGACTAAAGTTAGAGTTGAGGAAGTCCTGTCACCACAGGAAGCAAGAAGGTAACAGCTCACACGGAGAGATATTTCCCTGGAGATATTCTAGAACAAGAGATAAGCACAGGAGAAGGGATATTCAGCTCTGAGGCAGGGGAAGGCCTTGCAGGAGCCCTGAGGGCCTACGGCCCCACGGCTGGTGTGACAAGAGTGACAATCCTGTTAGGAGGGGAGCAGGAAGACGGAAGAAAGGAGAAACAATAACAGTGAGGAGGGGGCTTGAGACAGAGGGGCAGCGCTCACCAAGATGTCTCCCTTCAAGAGCAGCCCAGGCTCGATGGTGATGCAGATGCTGGTCTGGCTGTCTCCTTGGACATTACTGCGGGAGAGGGGAGCAGAGAGAAAGAGAGCTGCTGAGGGGGGCAGGCCTTGCGTTTACTCCCTGCTCCCCCTGCCAGAGGGCTCCTGGGAAGTCTTGCTGCCTCTGTCTCTCTGCCAATGAGATCCTCCCAGAAGTCCTGGCCCCATCTCCCCACACTCTTGTCCCTGGGCCTGGGCCTCAGGCCCTGGCCTCGGGCATCCCTGGCCTCTCATTCCCGCGGAATACCTACTAGATGCCAGATGTGTAGACAGGCTGCATGGCCTGGTAGATCCGGAGAAAGGGCCGACACCCTGTAAGGGAGGGTGGCGTTAGCGGGCATGGTGTGGGAGCAGGGGGAGTTAGGGAAGGAAGGAAAGCTGGGGAGAGCAGAAGTAGGAAGGAGAAATGAAAAGAGAAAGGAGGAAGAAATACTAGCTTTTCATCTGGGAGGCATTTCTGAGTTTAGAAAAACCATGGCCGCATCCAACTTCCCACACCAGCCAGCACCACCAGAGTCAATCCCATGAAGCGATCCGGAGCTCGGAGAAGGCTCAGGAGGTGGTGCGGTCCAGACTCCCACCCAAGCCCACGTTTTTATGCCTTAAGGCTGCCTCTTGAGAAAAGAAGGTGGGAGCCAGGAGGGGAGGGACGCCAGAGGGCTCGGGCAGGTACCTCCTTTAGACTCAAAGTTGGGGATGCCGTGCATGATCACATGGTGCAGAAACAAGGGCTTGTTGTTCATTTTGATGGAGCCAGAGAGCAGGCCACTGAAGTAGTGCACGTACCTGGGGGCAGGGAGAGAGAGGCAGCGTCTGCCTGGAGCCTTGTCCTAGAGCAGGGCCATCCCCGTCTCTCTTCTGGCCCTGCCCAGCCCACCCACCCCCCACTCTCCTAGGTCACCTGGAAGCTGGGGTCTGCGCCCCAGCACAGTCCTTCCTAGCTGCCTGGAGTGCCAGGTAGGGAGGACAGGCAGGAACTGCTCAACTAGGAGCTGCATCAAACCCATAGGACTGCTTGGGGGGAAGGGGGGGTTCTCTGGCGCCCCCTGGTGGTCACCATGAGCATCTCGTTCCAGCTTCACTCCCAGCCCAAAAACCTCCTGCTGGACCAAAATTCCTCCCACACATCCCTGACATCCCTCACATCATTAAGCTGCACGCTACTGCATACGGCGGGCTGATCAACCATCAGACATCTCTAATACTCTCACACAAAGTTTAAACCAAACTTACATTTACACCCAATGCCCCAGTTCTGCCCTGACAGACCCACCAGCCACGTGACAGTCCAGCAAACAGTAAGAGGTTAATAATTACAGTCCCTATTTTACATCGCACTGAAGTGTATGAAATCTCCCTCTATATATGGTATTGAAAGACATTTAACTTCCACTAAGCATTCCTATCCCTAGGGTCAAGACTCCCCAATACTTTCTGGATCTTACCGGAAGAATGCAAGAATTAACGCATCTCTATTCCTTCGGGAAGAGAGGGGAAATGGGGTCCAGAAAGAGTTGCTGACCCTTAGCAAGAACACACAAAACTGGGGTGGGCAGAGAGAGAGGAAAAACCGTCTGAATTTCAGTGCACCTGCCAGAAAGAAAGGTCGGTCCTTCTGCTGGGGCTTGGTTGAGGTGTCCTCCTTGTCTGCATGGCCAGAGGACGTGAGCTGGGTCAGCCAGACCAATCAGAACTAATCCTAAGACTCCGTGAGGGACAAGGGGGCTCTCTGAGGCTGGTGGAACCAGAACCCCCATGACCATGACAACGGCCCCCTCCTGTCTCTCGGTTCCTTGACCCACCAGGCCTGCAGGCCTCTGTCCCTGGGCCCGGGTGGGGCCGCCTCGCACTCCCCAAGCCAGATAATCTGATGGGCACCACCAGTTCCTATTCAGCCCCTGCCCAGCCCCCAGCCCCGTTACTCAAACCGGAAATCTGGAATGGCGGTTCCTATCAGATCTCCAGCCCGTGCCAACAGGATGTGTCTGTGTGCTGGGGACAATGAGTCTGGGGTGGGGTGACAATGAATGGGGGAGTTGCAGGCAAAGCCCCTCCCCCCTCCTCTCCTCCAACTGATCCATTCCCTACAAATGACACTGCCCAGAAGGCGGGAAAGTGGCAACAAATACGCACTGAAGCCAACAGCCGCACTTTCACACGGGCCCAGACAGAACTGCCCGCCCATAAGCAGATGCGTTTGCAGATACAAGCTGCCAGGCAGACAGATAATGTAGATGCCCCCGCCCCCGGCCACGTGCGGTGTGAGTGGGTGCGGCACACTGTGGACTCGCCAGACACTCCTACTGCTGAGAGGGGACACGGAGCCCAGTCCCCAGGCTTTCAGCTACAGGGACGTGGCTGCTCCACCCACTTCCTCCAAGCTACATGGTGCCGTTGATCCTTCACGGCGAGACTCGTGACCAAGGCCACCAGTCTTATGTGGCAAGTGGGTACTTGAATGACAGCATCTTTCCTCCCCGGGAAAAATTCTCTTCGATCCACAGCTGCTACATCTGGCAGCCCAGCCAGAATTTTCTGCATGTGGACATCCGGTTTCTGATGGCTGATCCGGAGACCGGGTCTGGGGACTCACTTCTGCTTGGACTCCCCGCTACAATGGCAGACACAGTCACTGGCAGAGCCAGCAGCCTTCTAACAAGGCAAGCAAGGTGGGGTGATGGGGAATAAGACGGGGAACCCCAGCAGGGAGAGGCCAGGGGTTCCTCCTGGCCCCGTCAGCGTTCAGAGGGGCTAGAAAAGCCAGGGGGATGCTTTGGCCCCAGGCCAGCCTGCTTGCTCTTCCCTCTTGCGTGGTTACCGCAGACCTGCCCCCGGATGCTTCCTTCCTCCCCTCAGAACTTGCCCACCCCACGCATCACTTTCTCCCCAAGTTCAACCCCTGTGCCCACCGCATCGCTCTCAAAGCCATCATGTTCTGTTTGGGTTTTCCCC
This sequence comes from Neogale vison, assembly GCF_020171115.1. Lineage (NCBI taxonomy): Eukaryota > Metazoa > Chordata > Mammalia > Carnivora > Mustelidae > Neogale > Neogale vison. The sequence continues at coordinate 28,387,090 of NC_058093.1, forward strand.
CACTTCCAAGTACTTCTCATGACCTGAAAGCATATTGATGGCTCGTGTCCTGCTGAAACAGCCAGCACAGCCGCAGCGCATGGAGCAGTGTGGCCCATCATGGACACGGACGAGTGGCAGGCCCCCCTCTCCGGCTACACAGTGGCTGGACCCCATTCCCCATCTCCAGTTCTCCCCTCTGGGCCTGGGCTTCTGCCTCGCCCTCTCCGGCAGCCTCCCCACAGCCCACCAGCCCCGACTCTCCCTGTGCTCACCTGTAGACCAGCCACCATCATTACACAGCGCATTATCCACAGAGCAGAATCCAGCCCTCAGGACTGGGGGTGGCATGAGCCCACCGGGAACCCGGCCTGGTCTGACTTACAGGCCCCTGAGTACCTCCCAGCTCTGCACCTACTCACTACGGACCCTGGCCATGTTGAGTCCCCTCCCTAGGCTCAGGCTTCTCATCTGTAAAATAGGGATATGCCCTGGATGGTCGTACAGTAGCTCATCATTATTACTCAGGTTTGGCCTCAAAGCCACCAGCTCTGACAGGTGTTCCTTGATCCCCTTCACTAAATAGCCCCAACCTCCTCCACCAGGTCTAACCCACTCCATCCTCTTCCTCTCCTAGCAACAGCCATTACTGAAATGGTCCTGTCGGTCTACCTACAGTGCGAGGTCCATCCTTCCCAATGGGATATCAGTTCACTGAGGGCAAAGCACTTTGTCCTGTTCAACTAGATGTCTCCAGCACTTAGAAAGCAGCAGAGAACCTGAACCTTGTCTGGTGGATGAATGAACCATCTCTGCCTTACTTTCTGCCTAGGCTGCCATGGACTCCAAAGAGACCCCGTGCTTGAGAGCCCCTGGGTAAATTTTTAAAGCTCTTCCAGCAGAAGATGACCTTTATAGTAAGAATCTGTGACCTCTCCAGGGCAGGTGGCTAGGACGTCTGCCTCCTGTAGGCTCATCGAAGCACGGAAGCAAGAATAGCACCACCTTCTTATACAAGCTGCCTTCTGGCACCCAGACCAATGTGTCCTCCACCAATGGCCCCATTGATCTCCAGCACTGGCCTCAGGAGTCAATGACCATGCCCACCTGTGGGTGCACACAGCTGTCCCTGGGCTCACCCATGTCCCTGAGCTCACACCACTCTAGGATAGCACCTGAATATGCACATTAAGTACACACCCCCCCGAGGCATGTCTGTTCCAACCCCAGCCTGGATAGCAAGCTCCTACACACGCACGCACACGTGCACGCATAGGCACTGGCTGTGAGCCCTGGAGACCCACCTTCTCTGGGATGGCTGGCCAATTGGCACAATCTTATCCTCATAGAACCGCTTCATGGCAAACCGGTCCAGGGCCTGATCAGCGCTGCAGAGAGAGACAGGTGCTCAGAGGAGCCAACTCCTATGGCCGACAGCCCCTTGCCTCCCAACCCTGCTCTCCCAGACCTATAGAGCCCTCCAGCCACCTTATGCTGAGCAGCTTTCAGGAAAAGGGTGCCCCAGCATCTCTCAATCCTGTATGCTGCAGGCCTCAGCATGCGGGCTTTGGAGCCAGACAGCCTGGGTTCCCATAACAAGTCTGCCACTTACTCCTCAGCCCTGTGTCCTGAATCAGGTTATTTAACCTTTATGAACCTGACTGCCCTTCCTGTCAAATGGGAGTGACCAGTGTCTTCTTGAAGCTTGTTATGGCAATTAAGTGAAATAACATCTACAAAGAACTCGATACACGGGGCACACAGTTCACTATGAAGGGAACATTAGGCTGGGCTGAGTTTCTTAAAGTCATAAAACTACCATCTAAGCCTCCACAGAACATTTTAACTATCTGCAAAGAGACCATAAAAAAAAAAAAAAAAAGACAGATGATGTAGCCCCTCCGTTCCTAACTCTCCAATGACATCCCATCCTAAACCCCAAAGTCCTTATTGAGTCCCACAAGGATAAGATCACTTCTAGATGGTTCTGCCAGACCCAGATTTGAGCCAGCATTTCTTTCTGACTCCCTCACCAGCTCACTTGGGAAAACAGAAGGCCTTTTGCCAAGGAAAAGTGGCCCCAAGATGGTGGTGGGATGGGGTGTCCACAGATGGGCCTGCCTCCCAAGGCTGCTCCCACCAGTGCTCCCAGTAGAGGGAGGAACTTTCCCTTCTCCCGCCCCCCAGTACGCACAGCCACCTGCCTCAGAGCTGTAGACTTCGTTCTGTGGGCTCCTCCACCCCATCCCCAGCACCTGTGAACTCCAAGGAAGGGAGAGGCCAAGGAAGGATGGGCAGAGGGGGTTCCCACTGACAATATGCAAAGAACGGGGTGCTCTTACCTGGCAGAAATGTTGCTGTAGTGCATGTAAGCCGCAATAACAACGCCTATCCTGCCTCGGTTTCCCTAAAAGAACCCCAAACACAAAGTCTTTATTTGTAAGTCAGCCCTACTGCCTCAGAGCCCATCTGGAAGCCTGGAGAAAAGGGGGGCAGTGGCTGGAGAGAGGGGTGTGGTTCTAAGGGAGAACTGGATGGAGGAGGGAAATGCAAGGGAGGAAAGCAGGTCAAGCTGAGTCTCAAAGAGAAGAAATACAACTGATCGTCTACTACCCTTGAGGGCCCCACAAGCTCATTTCTTGGGGGTGCCCTCTGGGACAGAAGCTACTATCTCCTAGAAAGGAGAAAACACACAGACTTGCACGCTCACACAGTCCAATGATACAGTCAGGCACACACACTCATCCAAGGCCACATCCATGCATGTGCGCATGTATGACCACATAGGCACGTGTGTACACATGCACACACATGCACACACATACAGGTGCACACTCTGACCTTATTGTGTAGAACAACGACGTTGTGAGGGTCTGCGTTGAGCCAAGTGTCCATGGCCTTGCAGACACTGCAGATCTTCTCCAGGGCGGGGGTGTGAAGGTCAGGCCAACCAAATTCCAGTACCTACAGTCCAAGCCGTGAGTGAGAAGGGACGAAAGCCTCAGAGAGTGGACCAGAGCTAGGGGGAGGGAGCACATACCCCACACCCAGGGGCCACAACAGCAGCCACCCACCCACCCACCCACCTTGCTTCCTGCCCTGTCCATCAGCCGAGAGGGCAGGCAAGGGTGCAGATGCAGAGGACATCCCCCCAGGACCAGAGACCCAGGGTCCGAGTCTCAGCTCTCACACTGCTTCGCACTAGGGCCTCTGGCAAATCATGGCCTCTGTCCTGGCCTCAGTTTCCCCATATGTGTTGTAAAGCTGATGACTGCAAGATCCCTTCCACATGATTCTGACTCCAAAATGTGCTGGGCCCCCCACCCCCCGTACTTCCCCCAAGCTCTCCTCCCACAGACAATCCCAAGGCCTGGCTCAGGGACAAAGAGGGGAAGTCAAAGGCTCCCAGCCGTTGACACCTCTTTTCCAGGCCCGGACACACAAACCATGGGCTTTCTAGGCCAGCCAAGAGAAGCCTGAAGGGGACAGAGGGCAGAACTGAACAGCAGCCTTCAGGCTCCTCGAAACTTTCAACTCACACATCATTAAATGGAGAGAGAATTCTTGCTCAGAAGAGCCAAGAGAGCACATCTCATCTAGCTGTCCACTATCAGAGGTGCGAACTGAGGCCCAGAGAACTGTCACCTGCCCAGGGTCACAAAGTAAATGGGCACCAGAATCAGGGAGCCCAAGCACATCTGTGCAAAGCCCTGCGCTCAGCCTGCTGAGCCAGTGTAAGTGAAAACGGGCCGTAGACAATTCCCAGCCAGTTGAAATGCAAAATGCATTTCAATATGGCTAGAAATCTCATAGCTCCAGCCTCACCCTAGAAATACTCTGTGCACCTCAGGGGGCCAGAGCTGGGTAGGAAATCACTGCATCCAGCTTGGCTCTCAGCAATTTGTATTGCAAATACAACAAACACAGTCTTTTCCTTGTTCTAAAGAGAAGATGACACAGACTCGGAATAGGATCGGCAGAAGGGTCTCAGCACTTCCCCCCAGATTCTAAAGCGGGAACCACAGGGAGACTGAGACCGTCTATTCTCCTTCTCTTCCAGGCAATGGGAAGCCCCCACCCCCGATCGGCATCGGCTCACCTTGGCGTGGAGCTTTGTGATGTCCGGCCTCCGCTCAGAGAGGTTGAAAAGCTGGGAGGAAAAGAAGAGATTGTGAGATAGTGTCCGCTGTCTTCTATCTCTCTGTCTCTTTCTCTCCTCCCCCACTGCACACTGCCCTCGGTGAAAATCCTACCCGTGCAAGAGCTTGCAATGGTGTCCCATCAGACACACACACATACACACACACACACACACTGATCGACAAGAGCTCAACAGGTTCTCAGGGTAAAGAGGGAGAGAGGGAAGTACATAGACACAGCCACTCCCCTCAGGGAGCGGACAGACACCCAGAACTGAAGACAAGAAGGGGACGGATGCAGCCTGTCTCGGGTCCCACATGCCCCCTGCAAGGTGAGTGTCTTCATACACTGAACGGGAGTCCGGGAGGGTTAACTGACAAGTATTTGGCCGTCTCTGGTTTCCACTTCCCACGTCAATGTCAGAACCTCATCACCCGAAAATGCAACAATTGTGCAGCAGGACACCCTCCCTCAGAGGGCGAAAATTGCCCCGAGTGGGCCATCTCTGACCCTCAACACCCCTCTCCCCACAGATGCCCTCCAACACCTCACCATGTCCCACAGGATTCCCCCCCGGTCCCTGGAATTCCCTTTTCCACCTCCAAAGGAGGGGCACAGAATTGCCGTCTTCCTGGGGAGAAAAGAGGGCCCACAGCCTGCTGTGGGTAAGACAGAGGGAGGGCAGCACAGCACAGAGACCCACAGGATACTGGACTCCTGACTGGGAATGATCTTAGAGGGTTACCAGGCCATTCTTGGACCCCACAAGGGCTCACGCTTTAGCACATTAACAACAGGTCCCACCCGAGTGTCCCCAGTCTGCCAGCCCACGCTGAGGCCTTTACATCTAGCAGAGGGCTTAATCCTCTCAACCACCACAAGAGGTGGGTGGTGTAATTAGACCCATTTTACAGATGCACAAACTAAGGTTTTGTGAGGTAAAGTGCATCAGAGCAGAGTCTACATTCAAACCCAGGACTCTTCCAATGTCTGAATCAGAGTCCTCAACAATGCCCACCATGGCGGACGGACAGACCTCTGTGGGTTCAGCAGCATCCCACAAAGATTCACATCCACCTGGAACTTCACAATGTGACCTTATTAGGAAACAGAGCCTTTACTGATGTAAGTACTTAAGGATCTCAAGATGAGGTCATCCTGGATTTAGGGCAGGCCCCGGATCCGATGCCTGGTGTCCTTATAAGATGAGATGAGGAGGCACAGAGAGACCCAGGAAAGAAGGCAGGCCGTGTGTGGACAGAGGCAGAGTGATGGGAGTGACAGAGCTACCAGTCAAGGTCACGGAGGATTGCTGGGAAGCACCAGAGCCCAGGAAGGGGTGTGGCCCTCCCAACATCTTTATCTGGACTTCTAGCTTCCAGAGCTGTGAAAAAATTAATCCTATCATTTATAGACCAGCCAGCTATGGTCATGTGTTATGTGTCAGCCCCAGGAACCGAATATGGCCTCCCATTGCCTGCCTCGGCTCACATCGCATTGAGCCTGCCCCGTCCCGTCTGTGGGTCCAGCCCAACCCCACAGGTGCTTCCCTGTAAAGTGGAACCGAGCCCTCCTCTGGGCCAGATCCCGCAAGCCAGCCCTCTGACATCAGAGAACACCACTGGCCCCCTCATCCACGCCCGTGCCGCACTCCTCCTGGGCCAGGCCCTGCCCCAGTGCCAGCCACATGAGGTCCCACAAGATGCCCGTGCCACAACTCTGCCCTCAGACCTCAGCTCTGTCACTTCCCAACGCTGTCACCTGAGGCAGACCCCCCTACCCCCACTGCGTTCCAGCTCAACCTGATTTCTAGAGCTAGCTCGAAGTTAAATATGTGGACAGCAGTTAGAACAGGGCCCGCCTCAGAGGGAATGCTCGATAACGTGAACTCAGTGCACACACACACGCGCACAGACACACACAGAGGTGTGCATGCACATAGGACTCGGGTCCAGGTGCCGCATTCCAGCTGTGACACACTCCTCCCAGCAAAGTGGGACCAGAGAGTGAGTGGAGATTTGGGCCATAAGCAAGGCACATAAATCACGGGAAGGAGAGGGAGTTGGCCCTAGGGGACACCTAAAGCAAGGGGGAGGCAATTAGAAAGGACGGGGGCACCGGGCCCCTCCTCACCAGGTAGCTGCCGCCATGCTTGGACTTGAGCATCTGGGCCACCTCTCGGAGGTTGCTCCGGAAGTTCTCCTCATTGGCCGTGCTGGGGAAGGAGACGGCGATGATCCTCTCGGTGACGTACACTAGGTCCAGCTCACAGCTGTCCTCCATGGCTCGGCTCACGCTCATGTTTCTGGAGAGACGGGGCAAAAAAGGGTCCAGGTCGGGACCAAGCTCCGCAGGGCAAGGTGTAGCCCCTGCACACCACGTGGGGCCCCCAATTCCATCCCAGGAGACTTAGATCTCCCCTGACCCAGAGCCAAGCCTGGGGCCTCCCCTGGCCAGGCCCATGCAGTCAGCAAGGCCACCCTGGGAGCCTGGGCACACCCGGCCGGGGGCTGGCAGGATCTCGGGCCATTTCTGTCATGACAAGAGTCCTAAGTGCCCATCCACCCTGTCGGCCCTTCCTTCGACCTGTGAACCCAGAGGTCAGGGCCAGGACAGGAGGTAGCCAAGAGTCCAGCCCAGCCTCCCGACACACCGTGGCCACCTGGTCTGGCAGCCATCTCTCGAAGGATCCCAGGACAGATCTTGAAGAGGAAGGAGAGCCTGAGCTGGGTGTTCTCTAGCATCCCAGGGCTGAGTAGCAGGCTGCCCTCCCCTTGCTCCCGAGCTATACAGAGGGTGGGGAGTCTTCTTGGGGGAAAGAGCAGCTCAGGTGACATTCTCACCTGGGCTCCAGGTAAGCCAGACCACAGTGCCCATTCCAGCCCTCCCCGGAGGCAGGCCAGCTCCCGCCCTCTGTTCCTCGGCTGTCCCTCACGTCTGGCAGCTCCCACCACCTGCCTAGGCTATTTCTTGGCAGTGGCCTCTGTGATCTTGAAGGGCCCGGGGAGCAGAGGGCACTGAGTCTTTGCTGCTGCCATGGCAGGTGGTCCCCAGAGACCCCAGCACCATCTGAGCTCTTCAGAGAAGTGGGAAGCCCCAGGCTGGGCTCTGGGTGAGGGGAGGCAGGGCTTCATGTGTTCACAGCTCACAGAGCTTCTCTTCCAGTACGAGGGCCCAGGAAGGGGCAATGAGTCTCGGGACACTGAAATTCCATCCCGAGGCATACCTAAGGCTTCTAGGGGCATCTCACACCTTCCTACCCCCACACTTTTTTACCCTATCCCCAACCCCCTACTGTCTCACTTGCCCTCTCTATCCAATGTGGGCCACACTCATATTTCCTTTTGGGAATCTTCCACTACGGCAGTGTAAAGGAAAGTCTGGGGAAGCATCGAAGAAATGCCAGCAGGATATTTCAAGGGACAGGACAGCACTGGCAGAATCCAGATGTCCACCAGGATCAACTCTGAGTCCAAGTGTGTATATAGGGCTTGGAGCTAGGGGAGCCAAGGGTGATGTATGACATCTCCATGGTAGCAAGGAGAGGAGCCAAGTGGCAGAGGTGCCAGTGGGCTGTGGCAAGGAGCCCAGTTTGAATTTGACCTGTGAGCCCCCACCATCCTTTGTCCCTAAGATAAGGTTCTCACTGCAGCCTTGGGGGGGGGGGGGGGGCGGGGGGCGGAGTCCAAGGCAGAACAGCACCACCGCCTGGACAACTCCAGCATCGCACCCTGCACCCACCCACCCCAAGGTGGTTCTCAGGGCAAGGGAAGAAGGGGATCCTCTAAAAGGCCCCCCTGTCTGTGGGCCACCAGGCCATAACCGGCTGAGGGCTTTAGCTACACATCAGCCCTCTCTGGCTGGGGCTCCATTTCTCCAGGGCCAGATTCTCAGTCATCTCAGGAGCCTCAGGAGTGGAGGGGAGGCAGAAAGGGAAGAGCCTGAGCCAGAAAACCACAGAACCCGGACACAAGGAAAAGAGATTCTGGATCAGCAAGACCCCGAGTCTTCACGCATCCCCTCCCCCAGCCCCTGCCAGCCAGCCAGCCAGCCAGAGAACTTTCCTTTTAGAAATAGCCCTCCAACACCAAAAACCCCTGCCCACAAAAAGGACCTAGACCTAGCACAGGCCTTGACGCCTGCCAGTCCCAAAGGCACACCCAGGTCTTGCCTCTTGGTAGCTGCGTGACCTTTAACAAGTCACCTCACCTCCCTGAGACTCAGTTTCTTCATCTGCGGAATGGAAACAAAACACTTACCTTGCAAGATTGTTGCAAGGACTAGATGAGATCGTGCAGGGACCATAAAGAATCCAGCTCAAGGCCTGGCTTCAAGCTAAAACTCAAAACATGAGCATTTCCAAACGGGCAGCTACTGGCATCCTCTCCCTGTGTCTGGCATGTCTCCCACACCCCCTACCTGTGGCTTTATGACTTCGGTCACAGAAACCCAAAGGCATGACTTGCTGGAAACACCCACAGTGACCTCACTGCGGCACCCCCGCCCCTGGCCCCCCACAAGCCAGGCATACCTGATAGGCTGAGGATGGGGCTGGACGCTCAGGGTGACTCTGGCAGAGCCCTGGGACAGAGAAAAGAGAAGCAGCATTACAGAGGGGCCCGGCAGAGGGCCGGCCATGGGAGCAGTCAGGGCTGTGGACAAACACAGATTCCCTTCTCCTCTCTCTGCCAACATTCCAGCCCAGGCACCCTAACACCTAGGCAACACAGCGACCCAGAGCCAAAAGCCATCAGCGCCATTTCCTCGGGGGTGTACACGCAAGCCCTCAGAGGGCTCAGCTTCCCCCTCCCTGGGGAAGGAAGAAATCCTAAACGCTGAGCACGGTCTGGGCTGGTGCTGTCCGCACGGAGTCCACACTCACAAAGAAACCGTCACTAAGCAGATGGAAACACGGTTCGTCTTGAGTCCCTGGACAGCGTCACAGCAAGTCCGGGGGAAAAAGATGGACCACAAGCCTCAAAGAAGGAACGTCTGGTCCAGCAGCCCTCTGCCTGGCTCTGAGCCTTTGTCGGCGACCGCCATCCCCCCACATTCCTCCCTGCAAGGTGCTGCCGCTGAGCCCTTCAACTAAGAGGTGTGGGTCCAGAGCAGCTGGAGGAGATGTGTACCAGCTGAGGCCAGTGTGAGGCAGCAAATCACACTTTAAGGACCCGCTGCCCATTGTCTGTCACTTCCTCAGCTGCTCCCATCCCCAAGGTGGTTCCCTGGCACAAAATTAGGCAAACGGACCCACACTGGGGTCCCAAACAACCCAGGACAACCCAGTGGCACAGGGAGGAAAGCTCAGGGCTGGGGCCCCCGCAGCACCCCGCCGGGCCATCTTGTGCTGCTTGACGCTCTAAGCTTCCAGAATGTCCCACAGAAAATGAGGCAGTCCTTACCGAGCAGTTTGACGATGAAAAGGAATTAGGCATATGGGTCACTTATGCAGTGTTACTGTTCTTACATCTGACCCAATTAAAGGGTTAGAGATACAACCTCTACAGAAAATCAAGGCCTGCATTGCCTCTGCCGCAAGCTGCCGCCCACCCCAACAGCCACCTCACCTGATGCCCAAAGGCCCAGTTTCTAGCTCCCAGGCCCAGCCAGAGCCCTCAGAGCCCACTGGCATCTTCCAAACCTCCCCGTGCCTCCCAACCTCTCCCAACCTCTAAGCTGCAACCACCTCTTGAAGGACACAGGACCACAGTCTGCCGGGAATAGGAGAAACTGAGGCAGCGACTCACCGCCCCCCCAAGTCCCGGGGAAGTTGACAACTGGCAGAATTCACCCTCGGTCTCTGGGTTTGACGGCGGGGGCCCGGAGCAGAGGAGCGCCTTCCAGCCTCTGCCAGGGCCCTGCGGCACCTACCAGGCAGGGGTGCATGGTAGGCTCGAAGGCCTGCCTCCCGGCTGGGCCTGAAATCAGGGCAGCCCCGCAAACGGGAAGGCTCTACATCCAGCCCCCAGAGAAGGCTGCAACCAGAGCCCCCTCTGTGTGGGCTACAGCTGGCCCACCACTGCTCAGCCTCTGTGACAGCAGCGGGAGGAACAGAGAGCCAAGTGGGACTGTCGGCGTGGGAAGTTTCTGTCTCCACAACCCCCTGGCCCTGACGACTTGGGTTTACATGAGTCTGGCATGGGGGCGCGAGTAGAGGGTGGTAAGGAGGGATCGTGTTTGGTTTTCAAGCCCCAAACCGGGCTGTTACAAGACGACCTACCCGGAGGAACACAAGAGACCCGACACTCCATCTGTCTTGATCTCACTGGTCCCTGATGAGGAGTCGCTGAACCTCCCCAGGCCCCAGGCCCTGCTCCAGGCCCCAGGGATCCCTGCTATAAATAGCCCCTCACGTCTCATCTGCTGCCGACCCACAGCTACGTTTGGGGGACTCAAACACTGGAAGCCGCAGCAGTAGCTGAGGCTCAAGGTGTGGCTTGGGCCACAGGTCCCTCCCCACGGAGCTGTGGGGAGACAATGCGATATTGAGACTGGCTTGGCGAGGGGACTGGGGAGCCAAGGGGTGCCAGGAGCCTACCGGGACCCGGGCTGAAGAGGAAGAATGGGGCAGGAGAGCTGGATCCCGTTTCTCCACCCCCCCCTTCCCAACGTTACAACACTCCACATTCCTCAGCTTCCCCACCCCAAAAAAGTCAGGAAAGATAAATAAAAACTTGGCCCCAACAGAGTCTGGCCATGCCGCTCCAGAGGTGATAAGACAAAGTCCAAGCCGCTGCGCTCCCCCAGGCTGGCCAGGGCAGGAGAGGCAGGGGAGGGATCTGCCGTGGGCCATGACCCCACCAGATGACAGGGATGGGAACAGCTGGATGGTCATCCCCTGTTGAATCACTGGGCTGTCCTCTCACTGAAGGGGCTTCCTGTTTTCTGCAGAGTTTGGGGACATGTGACGCTTGCTGGCAGAAAGCAGACAGAGACGGGTGACAAGTCTGAGTCCAGTGGACGTGGAGACTCACACGCCATTGCAGGGCTAGGGGGTGCGAGCCAGCACGGCCTAATGCTCCAAAACGCACAGGTGACCTCACACCGGTAGCCAGAGACGGGCCCCCCACTGCTGCATGCCTCCCCATGCAGGCTCTTTCTGGGAGGCTGGGAGTGAGTGGGACACACAGGTCATCTCTGCTACCCATCACAGTGCTTGAGCCCTTCTCCTGAGAGCCCTCACTGGGTGCCACCCACTGTGTGCCCGGCCACATACGAGGCACATACGGGGACCAGGTGAAGTCCCTGACCTCAGAGAACTTCTCTTCCATGAAGGAAGACACTCTTATGAACCAACCCATCTGTAAAATGGGTACAGCCCAGCGCTCATGGGGTTTCACGAGATCTACCTGTTCCACCTAAAGCTTCCAAGGAAAACTACCAGACGGCTTTACAAAGAGTCCTACAAAGATTTTATTTTAAAAAGAAAAGTAAATTCTCTGTCCTCCGGTAATCTCATTCTTCTCCTGTCTGGGGCTGTCCGAACCCTTTGGCCCCCCAGGCGTCCACTTCCTCCCAGCCCCTCCCAAGACCAAGATCAATAAGACAACTTCAATTCAACTCCCTAGGCACCAAGAACTCTCTCCCTGTAAAGACCCAGATCATGGTCGCTGTCTCACGGAGAGAACAGCATGAAAGGAAACTCCACCCCACCGCCCCCTACCCCTGCCAAAATAGTGGTCTTGCTTCTCTTACTCTCCGGAAGTTCCTCCTGGTGTCTCACCCCCACCCCTCCTCCTGCAGATCCAACCAACTCTTTTTGCCTCGGTCCTCCTTGCCGACCACCACTCAGACACTCCTGAGCAGCTCAAGGTCTGCGGCCCTAGGTTCCAATCCTGCCTTCTCCACCGTACAGCAAGGAGCGGGAACCTCGGGACTTGGGTGCGGTCGGTTTAGAGCAAAATCAACGTGTGGGAAGAGTCCCGCCTGCCTTTGAGGTCCACAGACCATACACAACAGCTCAGGACCAAAAGAAAAGGCGTTTCCTGAGCCCCAGTCCCTAGGGGGCCCAGTTGGGAGGAGGGTCTTTATGAAACACCAGGGGCCATGTCAGGCAGCCAGAAACTGGTGCCCAATCTATGTCAGGGGCCCATCCCCATTCCTACCTTTCCTCTGGGGGCTGTGGCCACCCCCTCCACCCCCGCCAGCCCCTCCAGCCACACCCCTTCCTCTCTCCTTCCTGCCCACCAGCCTGGATTTTTCCAAAACAAAGTGCGACACAGCACACTGTCCACAAACCTCTCTAACACACCAGCCCTGCTAGAGGAAAACAGCCATTCCCGCCTGTGAGTCCTGGGCCATGGGCCAGAGCCAGGAAAACAGCTCAACAAACAGGCACACAAGCATGCCAGGAGGCCCAGGGTTGCAACGGCTCAGCCTCTGAAACCGGTCTCCTCACACGGGCCAGACTGCAGGGGGGCCCCAGGCTGGGGGGGTGTGGACTAATGACCCCAGGAGCAACCCAACCTGGGACAGGTGTCTGGGAACTTCAAAAGTGAGGTCTTGCCTCCTTTGCAGTACACAGGCCATTCTAGAATCTGCTCCCTTCACTAGACTGGCTAAACTAAGATTCATGTTGTCCCCCACCCCACATCCAGACAGGACACAACCCTTACCCACCGTGGCACGCCCAGACACACACACACCCTCATCCCAAATCAACAAAATTTTCTTCTTAAAATAACATCCTGTCCCAAATAAAGGGCCACTTCTTTCTTCCCCAGGTCCAAGGTCATACCCACCATGGCGTCAAAAAGTCCTTCATGATGTCTAACTTCTCTCTCTCTTGCTATAGCTTTCCCTGACCAGCTACGTCTGGCCCAGGCTGGAGTTGTGGGAAACAGCAGCATTAGGACTTGGCTTTTAAATGTGCTCAGACTACTGTAAAAGGTTTGGTTCACACAGCATCCCCGGGTCAAGGGTTTGGAGAGCCGGTAACACCAGATCCAAGCAGCAGACCCAGAAAGGGATGCAGAAGGCCCTCACCAAGTCACTGAGCCCTTTCAAGTCTCTGTTTTCCCATCTAACAACTAAGACCAGAGCATGTGCCATTGGGGGGTAGGGGGCAGGAGGGATAAATAAATACATAAATAAAAACCCAGTCCACCTCCTGGCCCTTAGTCAAAAGAATAGTAGTAAGAATGGCTAATATTTATTGAGCACATATTATATGTTCTATGTGCATTAAGTTTGTTCGTCCTCAGTAGCAGGTATACACAAAAATTAATTTCTGACCCACACCCCAGCCCCAGAAATATCACAGACTTGGACCAGAGTCCCTCCCGACACTTGCACTCTGAGCCCAGGGGACCCATGCATACCTTGAACAGAGCTTTCCCCACTAATTTAGGAGGCATGCTCCCACTCCGGACAGGCTATGCAGCTGGGGAACGCCTTGGCCTCGCAGGGCGGGCCCCAGGGCAATGCGACAGTGGCAGGCTCCCCACAGAAGTGTGGCTGCCTACGGGAGCTGTCTCCTGCGGCCCCAGCACCTCCCTCCGGGGCCCTCCCCACCATGGGTCAGGCAGCTGTCAGATGATAGGGCCTCATGCCATCAACAGCTCCCCCGGTGCCAACCGCCAAAACCACTCCCTGTTCCTCTGCAGAGCAGGGCGGGCAAGGATGGAGAGGCCAACAGAGGGGCAAACTGTCAGAGGAGGGTGGGGAAGAAAGAGGAAGGCCCAGCGCTGGGAGGTGTCTCCCCCAGGGATGTGAGGACAAGCCCAGACACAAGCATTGCTCAAAGCAGGGTCCTGAGAGAGCCCCTTCTGCCCTTCCCTGGGGTCTTTCCATTGTAGGAATATGCCCCTTGACCTCTACCAAAAATGCATGGCAAGAGGAGCCCAGAGGGCTCAGCTGGCTTGGCCCACCTTCCAGGCTGCTCCTGAATCGATGGCATTGAAATCACACAGAAGACTCTGACATTTTCAAAGGCTCCATTCTCCCAAGAAGCCAAGCCTGCAATACCCCAAGGTCTGATGACCCTGAGAGCCCACAAGTCCTTCTGCACCTTGGCCCTTAGTCCTTTTGCCCATTTCCCTTGGTCTTATCTTGGTGACTGCTCACCACCATGCCAGGCCTCCAAGAGCCCTCCCTCTCTGCCTTCCCCGCCACCCACCCTGCAGCACAGAGGTCTGGCAAAGCAGTGGGCAAATGAGCTCCAGAGCCAGCCGAGCTGGAGGCCAAAGCCAGACGGAGGCCCAGTGCAGAAGTACATGGGCCTGTTCACCATCCCAGCCCCTCCTCCCCTGCTTGGCCACAGAGCTATGTGACTCCAGCCTGCCCTTCTGGAAAGGAGGCAAGGGATGTTCCACCAAATGGGACAGGTACAGGACATTCTCCCCTTCCCCATCCCCACACTTACGTCTTCCTCAAGGCTTTTCCGTGTGTTTCCACCCCGGAAAGCTCCTTCTCCCTGGAGACAGCAAAAAGGCAATCAGAGCAAGGAGTCAAGGAAAGTATTCAAAAGGCACCCTGGTTTCTGACCTCCTGGGTCTGGCAGGGGTGGGAGGGTGAGGGGGCTGGCAGAAGGGCCTCGGAGGAACTTAGCTGTTTCTTTAGCATTTTTTAAAAAGATTTTATTTATTTGTCAGAGAGAGACACAGTAAGAGAGGGAACTCAAGCGGGGGCAGTGGGAGAGGGAGAAGCAGGCTTCCTACTGAGCAGGGAGCCTGATGTGGGACTCGATCCCAGGACCCTGGGATCGAGACCTAAGCGGAAAGCAGACACTTAAGGACTGAGTCACCCAGGTGCCCCTGTTTAGCATTTCTTTGTCCACTAAAAGCCCCTCAGAGCTAACCAACCCTCTCGCCTGTGTCTCCCGACCACTTTTCCGGGAGATCTTCCTGTTCCCATTCTGCACGTGAGAACACTGAGGCACACACAAGCCCAGGACTTGCCAACAGTCGCACAATTAGAAGCTTGACAGAGGCAGGATCTGAACGCAAGCCCTCTGACCGGAAGCCCACTACTGGGCCCGGGCCAAGGCCAGGAGATGTCCCTTGGCTGCCAACCTCAGCTTCTCCACTGCAGGACCCGCCCTCTCTCTTCCCTTCCTCCTCCACACAGCCTGGAGGAAACGGGGAAACTGCCTGTCTTTCTGCTAAGTCAGAAAGATCTGTTTGGAAACATCTGCCCGGCTTTCTCGCACTATGCATATTTAATAAAGAAACCCACATTAAACCACGGGCCTCTCCCACCTGCCTACTTCCCTAGCAATCCATTTCCGAACACACAAGTGAGGTCACGTGCCTGGCTCCCAACGTGACCCACATCCCCATCACTCTCCCCCAAGTTCCTCAAATCGACTCCAAAGGGTATCCCCAGACATCTGTGTTCACCTTCCCCCCATATCGCCCTTCTGCCTTTGGGCCTCCCCACGTTGGCCCAGGGTGCTCCCCACCACCCAGCCCACCTGCTGTCACTCACCGTGTCGGCTACATTCTTCGGGGCGCTCTCAGTGTTGATGGGCTGTGAACACAGGGAGAAACCAGTGTGAGGCCTCAGGGCGAAGAGCCATGGAGTGGCTCTCTCCCCAGGGCTGGTGGCCGCATGGGCGGAATGCCTCCTGAAGCCGGCCCCATGGCTTCAGCCCAAGGCTCAGATTTAACCTGGCTCACCCCAAGCTTGGGAGGCAGTTGGGAAAAAGAAAAAACAATCTTACTGGTACTAGAACCACCCAGCTTGGCAAACCTCACCAAGGCCTCTGACTCAGTGCTGACCCCTCAAAGAGGAACCCAGAGCAGGTAAGTCACACCTGTACCTCTGGGCCAGACACCTTCACCCACACCGGCTCATTTATTCACGACAAGAACCCAGGGGGGGTAGGTCCCACGAGCTTCCCTGAGCCCCACTTCACAGAAGAGGAGGTTAAAGGAGTGGTAAAGTCATCGACTACTCCTGGCAACAATAGGATTTATACCCCATCCTGGGACTTCAGGCTCTTGGTGTAAAATCACCACAGCCCAGGAAAGGGCCTGCCAGAGTCTTAACTTCTGTGGGCTTCCAAGGCCCCCCACCATAAGCCCTGGCCACTCGCAGACCCCAGTGCCCCAGAGCTTGGCCCCATCCAGACCTGTCCCCTACATCCTCTTGCTTATTCGCCATCCGGCCCTTTGCTTATGGGACGGCTCCCCTGCCCATGCTCTTTTCCGACGAATTGCCGTCTCCCCCACAAGGCCATTCCTGGACACCCAGCAAGAGGGACTTCCTCCCATCTTGGGACTCCAGTAAGCCTGCCCTCTGGGCGACGTATCTGGTCCTTAGGGTACAAATACTCTCATCACGGCAATACGTCTCATTCCCCAATACGGTTTGGTGAGTCTTATCCCACCTGCCTAAACAGATTCAAAGCAGCACTGTAGGAAGTTCCACGGTCATGTCCCTCACGCCAGGGACTGGGATGGATGTGTAGAGGCCACCAATAACCCCTGTGGACTGAGCCTATCCCACGAGCCAGTGCCACCCCTTCCCAGCCAGGACCAAGAGACATGCTTTCTACTAATGGCATCCTGAGAAGCGGGCTCCTGGGACTCTCCCGTAATGGGAGAGAAACTTCCCACTCCAGGTCCACTTCGTGCCTCCAGTCTCTAGGGCTCCATTACCAACCCAGTGAAGTGGTTCCAGGGTCTCCTGAGTCACACAGAAGGACAAGAGCTTGACCGTGAAGATGAGGAAGCAAAGCCTTTGCCAAGATGAACAGGGACCAGCTCAGGAGCCGGTGACTCAGAGTAGAAATGCCCACCCTAACCCCATTCCTGGTGAGCCCCTCACCCCTGAAGAAGACAGGGTAATGGACAGAAGGGCCTCTGAAAGGCTTTGCCATCAGGGAGGACAGCAGGGCCAAGATGGGCATGGAGGAAAAGAGCCAATGGAGGTCAAGGTAGCAGTACTCTTTCAGGAAATAGCCTGGACTCCTTTCCCCCTAAAGCCTGGAGGATGGAGAGCTGAGGTCAAAACTTCTTTCCAAGACAGCTTAGATAGTGGAGGGAAGACAAGACCCGCGAACAGAGCAGGAGGTGGGAAGGCAAGTCAGTGGGGCCCTCCCAACCCCCAGGTCAGCCCACCTGGAGCCTGAGGATGGCTCCGGAGAGGAAAATATGCCACGTTCCACCCTCTTCCAGCCCAACCCCAGTCCTCCCCCAAACCCCTCCTAGCCCCCACTCCTGAGTCACAGGCCACCAGGCAGGGACATCTGACCCAGGCTCAGCTCTAGGAGCTGCCTGCTAATCAGGGCCAGGTTCTCCCCTCAGCCTCCAAAAACCACCAGCCCCAACCAGAGGCGTCCTCAGCAGCGCCGCTAGCCCCCCGCCCCCCGTCCCAGACCCCCCACCTCTCCCTTCTGGTTCAAGGCTCTACAGCGCTCCAGCAGAGACCATGACAAGGCAGGAAAGCCAAACGTGTCTTCTCTGGGCAGCTCTGGCCTCCAGGTGAGGAGGAGAACCAGGAGAGCAGATCCCAGGGGCCTTCTACATGCAGATTCTACCCCATAGGACTGTGATTTGAATCCAGATCTCTCAACCCCAAACCCCTCACTCACCAGCCTGCCTAGATGGGGGCGGTCAGAAAGGACAGAAATGGGGTGGGAGGGAGAAGGCAGAGACAAAGCACTGCCCCAGGCCCACGACAGGCCCTGAAGAGCCTCTCATCCTGCTCTGGGTGAAGCCTCCTAAGAGGCCCAGACTCTGGGCAGAACAGAACGTGAGCCAGCAGCCCCGAACAGCCCTCAGAATCACCTGGAGGGCTGTGGACACACAGGGAACGGGCCCTGCCTGGAGGGTCTAACCTAGTGGGACCTAAGAACGTGCCTTTCTCAAAGGTTTCCAGACCTGGGAATGACACTTAGAAAACCACGGGTCTAAACGAACAGCGTTAGCCGTAACGTCCGGGGCCAAGTCCTGACTCGCTCCGATTCCTGTCCCGTGTGACCTCGGGCAGGTCACTTTGTCCTCGGGGCCCCTCACCAGGCCTGCAGGGTGCTGTTTTGTGAGCACCAAATGGGACGGAACACATGAAGCGCTTAGAGCGGGGCCTGTCCTTAGGAAGCTCTCATTAATGTCAGCTGTCATTTCTCACCCACACCCTGCTACACGCTCCGGAGGCCCAGGCTGCCCCACCTTGACCCTCCTGCTCTGTTCGCCCCTCCCCAGTCTGGCAGACACAAACCAGGGAGACGGGAGCCAATATTAGAAAACACAGGCCTCAGCCCAGCTGGAGAAACTTCCCTCCCAGCCAGCAGCCTTTGAACAGCAGCCCCCCTGCCCTCACCCCTTCCCCAGGCCAGCCCACAGATGCCTGCAACTTACTGGTCAAGGTGCTCCCTGGGAAGGCAAACATTTCCAAAAGCCCGTCCAGAGTGACACGCCCCCATGTTCCCCCCCCCCCCGCCGGCAGCATTTGCAGACAGGGCCCAGCGTGCTGGCCGAGCTCCCCACCCCTCTCCTCCGGCCCAGTCCTCCCAGGATGGATGCCCTCCCTGCTTCCCTGCTTCCCTGCTTCCCAGCCACCGCCAGCTCTGAGGCTACTGGGAATGAAAAGGGCAAGAGGCAGGTTGCATGAGGGCAGGCTCTCCCCTGACGCTGCCCCCATCCCGCCCCAGGCCCCCGGCGATACTGTAGGGAAGCTTCCAGAACACCCGAGCTGTAGGTCCAAAGCCAGAGCCAATGGTCCGAGAGCCCCCCTCGGCCTGGGCTGTTACCCACCTTGGACACACCCACGCAAACATGTCCTTTGTCCCCGTGGCACAGTTTATTTTTCTCCTTAGAACTCCTCACTCTCTGGCACACGATGTATTTTGCTTCCTGATCTCACTTAGGGTCTTCCTTCCCTGCTAGCACGTAAGTGCCCACAGCCTCCAGAGCCTGGGACTCAGCCTCGCACACTGTAGGCCCTCAGCAAATACCAGCTGAGTGAGCCGACCAGGAGAGCCCCTCATTCTCTTCCCCAACCCCCTGACCTTGCTCACCGCTGACGACGCAGCACCCCCGGCCCTTCGGGAGCAAAGATCTCTAAGTTCCATCTTTGCTTGGATCTGGGCCAGGACACAGCCCATCCTTGCATACCACTCCTCAGAACACCGGCTCTGCGAAGAGCCATCTCCTCCCTCCCTGTTTCACAGATGCGGAAACTGAGGTACAGAGAGGCATGACGCCCCACCTCTCACAGTGGAGTCTGTGGCCAGACTGGGGTTGGCACCCAGGTAAAGCAGAGCCCCCTGCTGAGCTCACCTTCTGCCTCTCACCTCCATGCCTAGTCTGCTGGCCCAGTTAGCAGAACGCCTCCCTGCAGGCTCTCCGCTTCCTTCCCTCTTAGGCTTGGCTGCAGAAGGATATGGCGCATGGAACCCAGACAGAGACAGCACCCCCACATCTAGCCCAGGACACCTAAGCCCAGGACAAAGTCTTTGGCTTTTTTTTTTTAAGATTTTATGTACTTATTTGTGAGACAGCAAGAGGGAGAAAGCCAAGGAGAAGGCAGAGGGAGAGGGAGAAGCAGACTCCCCACAGAGCAGGGAGCCAGAGATGAGGCTCGATCCCAGGACCCTGAGACCATGACCTGAGCTGAAGTCAGACTCTTACTCAACTGAGCCACCCAGGCATCCCGACAAAACCTCATTCTTCAGGACCCCAGGCCTTCCAAAGCTGAGGGCAGCCAACGCACAGCCCCACCAGGGGTCTTCCAGAATACTCTTGGCCCCCAGGCAGGACAACTCCAAGCAGGAGGCAGGGTTTGGACCTGGTGTCCCTTGATGGCCACACCTTGTGCTTCCCAGTTCACTCTGCTCTAGGGTCTCAAAACCAGGGACTGGGGTGAGGAGCTTCAGGCAGGAAAGTTCAGGAGGCGTTCACTCTCAGCTTGCTGGACGTGCACCCACACAACGCTGACAGCCAGGCCCCCTCAAGTGCCCCACCCTGCGTGCCTCCCCTGCCTGGCCTCTTCCTGCCCAGCTTTGGGAATGGGGGGGGGTACCTTTTCATAACAGCAATGTGCTAACAATCACTGTTCCCAAAGTGCTAATGATCTAGGTACAATACCAAGTTCTTTACTTCCATGATCATAGGTCCTCGGAACCGCCCCGGGGAAGTAAGCATGACCCCACTTTGCAGCTGAGATGAAAGGCCCAAGAGGTTCAGTAACTTGCCCAACATTGCACAGCTGGTCTTTGACCTGGCCTCCCTCCATACTGGGTTCGTTCTCCTCTCCCTGACGAAGACCCTCACTCACTAAAAGTTCCTCTTGGTCAACAGCCCTCCCATCAGAGCAAGCTCTCTGTGACTTAGAGTGGAATCTTCTCGGGTCCTCGGGAGGAAGAGACTCCTTCAGCCCACTGCCATAGGAAGAGGAGGAAATGGACGGCAGTAGGAGACACTGAGATCAGACATCAGCGAGAACTTCCTGAATGTGAGGGGTTGTGAACCACAGGGCGGATAAGGGAAACTGCACATCCTTTGCTTAAGTTTTTTTTTTTTTTTTTTTTTTCCAAAAAAAGACATGCACGCCCCCTCCATGCATGCATACCCACCCCTAACCGTGTGGGCTTAAGGGGCTGGGTGGCTGGGAAGATGCCCAGAGGTTCATGCATATGACACGTTGGTGGCCTTCAGGGAGGGTGGGCTGGGAAAAAATGTATCTGTGGGCTGCTGTTGTGGAGGACGGAAAAGGCAAGGGCCATGGCGGGGGGAGGGGTAGATGCCCAAGCCCAGGCTAGGGGGAGGGGTCTGGCGCAGAATGCAGACTCAGCCTCCGGAGGAACATTCTGTCCAGAAATTCCTCACACCCTCCTCCCTTCCACCCCTCCCGCCCTCCCCAATCTTGCCCCCTGGGAGGCCTGGAATCCAGGCAGTTTTTCAGGCCAAAAAAGACCCCATGACATCACATCTCCTGCCAAGGCAACCCACTGTGAGCTCACAGGCTGCGCTGCCCGTCAGGATGGGAAGGGAGCCAGTGGGAGCCAGCAGGTAGGGCTGTGGGGGGCTGGAGCGTCCTCAGCCTGGGGACCCACAGCAGGTTATCCGAGGCTCACTTGCTCCACAAATAGAACCCTAAGCAGATGAAGGGAGGGGCTGGAAGCAAAAGGGAAGAGCAGGGATGCACCATTTACTGGGCACTTAGAGGGGGCATGGCAAGGCTGGCACCTGACAGACCCCCCCAGTCCGCCCAGCGGGAGCGGGACCACAAGGATAAAACATCCCAACATCCCGCAGGAGCTGGGGCCTCTCAGGGAGCTCTTTGAACCCCTTTGAGCAGATGCAGAAACCAAGTGTCCAGGTCTGCACCTCCAAGCATGTGTCTGCCCCCTGCTTACCACCCACCCCCTGCCCCGTATTAATTACCACCATCCTGGGAAAGGAGGGAGCTCCTGGGGGTGGGCATCGGCACTGAGGGCAGGGGGCTGGAGAGAGGGTGCAGAACTGGTAGGGCTAGGCCCTTCCAGGCTGGGAAGGAGGCCGATGGCCTGGTTCCCCATGAAGTCCCTTCAGGGGCTCCATCCTCTCCTGCGCAGGCCTAGGCCACCAGAGAAAAAGAACAGGCAGGGTGTGATGGAATGAAATGTGATGCCTGATTTTCCCTGCCTCCCCCCCAGGGAGGGGCCTGGGCAAGCCCACTCCTGTCCTCAGACCGGCCCCAGCTCACCCGGAGGGACCCGGTCCAGGGTTCCTGGCAGAGAGAGGGCAACGGCAGGGGCGGCATGCGCTCACTTGGCCAGGTCACGGGGGAGTACTCCTCGACCCCTCTTTCCCCGCATCGGATGCTGTTTTCCCCTCAGCCAGGGCACTGGGGGTCCAGGCGTCCCCAGGCCCTTCCTCTGTGCCCCTCTGGCCACCGTTGGCCATGTTCTCTCTCTACTCCAGCTGAGCCCCCGTGCCCAGCACTCCTCCCACAGCCCCTCACCACCGAGCCACACCCCACAGCTGGCAGCAGACTCTCACATCCTGCTCTGGGTCGCTTCCCCACTCAAGGACCCATCCTGGCCCTACTGCTTGGCTCATCAAGTTCAAGTTCCCCTGCCTGGCTTGCGGCCTCCTCCCTTATCTGGCCCTTCCCCACACATGCCATGTTTGCTGTTTCCATTCCTGCACTCGTCCATTCCACCAGCACGCCCAGCCAGGGCCACCAACCAAAATGACACAGAACTCCCTGGCCCCCACTAGCCCCCCAGCAAGGGCAGACTGGCCAAAAATATTTACCCTGAATTTGCCCCGGCTCCCAACAGGCTCAGTAACTCATACCAGGGCCCTGCCCCCTCTCTGTTTCAGCTCTCCCTCCTCCTCCCCTCCTCTCTTCCATTTGCTCAAATCTTAAACTAGACCTGGAACAAGAGACAGACTTCCTCAACTACCACAGCACAGACTGATTGCTTCCTTCCCAGGCCCCCAAGGCCACCTTTGGTCAGAAGCCCCCATACAGGCACTAATTGTTTTCCATCTCACACTCCTCTCTTTCTCCCCCACTGAACAAGGCTCTCAAAGGCTTCTCTTCACCTGACGGGTGTCTCCTAATGGAGATCCCTGGATGGTGGTCAGCACATTCATGGATGCCTTGATCTCCAGGAACCATGTCCTTTCACAGCCCAGTCTACAGGCGGGACTGCCACCCGTCCCCTCACAGAGAAGGAACTCGCCAGGAACACTCACCTTATACCGAGTACGTGTTGGTGAGTATGGGTTCCAGCAACAGACAACGACTCCCCGCCCCAAGACAGGAGAAAGCTCCTCTTTACGTCTAAGTCTCCTCTTCTTTGTAAGAGCCTCCACCTACCAGGTTCTACTCCAGGGAGCAACAGCAAATCTCCCCTTGCCCACTTTCTCACTCCCATTCTACATCTGCTCCCTAACTCTCCTCTCCAAACCGCACAGCCCTGTTGCACAAATGCAGACCTCCAGCTTCCCTCGCCACTCTGGGAATCTTCTTTGGAACGTAATGCCCAGTTTTCTCTCTCCTTTGAAAACCAAGACTCTGTCGGGCTCATCTCTCCTAACATTGCTCCGTTTTCTAGAATCCTCCCAAGATGGCCTCTCGTGACATTTGTGGCGCGAAGATGAAATATCATCAGAGCCGAGAGTTCAATGACTGCTAGTCATTCTCCTTAATGGAGGGCAAGATGGCAACGTCGGGGCTGAGGGCTCTGCCCACTTGTCCAGAACATCACATCCTCCTCCTCGTCCGTGAGGCACCGTGGTGCCTTCTTGCCTCACATCTGGCACTTGGGAACCTTGGGAAAGTCATCTCAAAATCTGAGGTCCACCACCTTATGCCCAGGAGGATGGCTGCTCGCAAGAAAACAGCATTATTCACAACACCTAAAACCCAGAAGTAGCTCAAATGTCCACTCACAGATGAACAGGTAAGTAAATTGTGGCACAGACAGACAACGGAATATTATTCGGCCTTGGAAAGGAAGGACATTCTGATACACACCACAACACAGGAAGGCTTGAGGACATCAGTGCTAAGTGAAATAAGCCCGTCACAAAAGGACACATATGAGTTCACTCACTTGAGGTACTTAAGTGGCCAAATTCAGAGAGATACAAAGAGAATGGTGGTAAGCAGGGACTAGGGAAGGGGAGGGCAGAGTTCTTGCTAAATGGGTAGAGTTTTGTTGAGCAAGATGACAAGAGTTCTGGAGATGGATGGGTGACATTTGCACAAGGGCAGGAACGAACTCAATACCATGACTATACACTTGAAAACAGTTAAGGTAATTAATTCTATGTTCTAGTACTTACCGCAATAAAAAAAAAAAATCTAAAGTCAAAAGAATTTTTCAGAGCCTCCTTTTCACCTGAAACAGAGCAGGACTAGAGCAAATGGTGTGTAAAGTCCTCTCATTCCTATGGCTCTACGCCAACCCCAACCCCACCCGCCTTCTAGAAGCCACACTGTGGCAGAAAGGAACTTTGCAGCCCCAGCACTGAAACAGCAGTGGGCACAAGGCAGCTGCTCAGGAAATGTTTGTGGGCAGGACAGACGGACAGAAAGATGAAGAGACAGACGTTCCTCTAAATCCCAGGCCCTGAGCTAGCTAGGTGCACTTGTGGTTGGCGCTGTTACAAAATCCCAATCCGTGAAACTGATATGACATTGTGTGTCAACTCTACTTTACATAAATGGAGGGAGAGAGGGAAGGAGAAAGGAAAGGAAAGGAAAAGAAATCCCAGAAAAGTCCACCTGACTGTCATTAGTATTTACATCAGCAGCAAGCATATAGGAGGTTCCGGGGAGAAAGCAGAACCAGGAATCTAAAAGCCTCTTCCTGACCCAGCACCCCACTACCCAACCCCCCAACTCCCGTGGGACCATGAACAGGTCACTTCGCCTTTCTGAGCCCCACATTGTTCCTCGGCCTACCCAGGTAGCTCTGACAACATGCCCTGACTTCCACAGAATCCACTGTGTGGTCCCCATGGCCTGATGTCCCGGGAAGAGCTTTGAGAACCACAGGTGTCGTGCAAGTGAATGATGTCTGCCATGATTGATGGTCAAGCGGGTGGACGGCAGTGCTGGACCACTGAGTCAAAATCCCACACCCCCTTCAAATAGCTCTGTGGCCCCCTCAGTTCCTCATCTGTAACACTGGGATAATCCCGCAGCATCTCTCTTGCTGTGTTGTCATGAAGAATAAATGAGTTTATTTTTGCAAAGCTTTCAGAACACTGTCTGGCAGAAAGTTCCATATAGGGTGACCATCTCACCATTGCTCTGATGGCTATTACGGGTGAATCCGGCCTGGCATTCCCACTGTCCCATTCATCTCTTCCCTCCTGTCCCAATGGACTCCCCACCCCACCTTCAGTTCATTCTGAGCACCTGCTAAGGGGCTGCTCTGGGTGAGGAGAGGCATTGCACTCCCATCTGTCCCCAGCGCACGTCTCCTGGGTGCCAGGCTCTGTGTGCAGGAGGGCCCACCATCCGGCCAACCTTGGCGGCCACTCCACTTGGCTATCACCCTCGGGAAATTCCTTTTGACTCTTTATTTTTCAGAAGTGGAGAAAAGCTGCTTCAGCGATTTCCAAGGATCAGGAGTGTCCGTGGCAAACCAGCCCTCTCACCTCTCCATCCTGCCCCCACCAGGGGACCCCACAGGAGGGAGGTGACCCTAGGACCCTCTACCCAAGGCCTTGGGCAACAAATGTTGAGTAAGATGAAAACACGGGTTGAAGATTAAGCCACTTTGCCCTGGCTGGCCTGGCACAGGCTGGAGAATGTATCCAGCAGGCCCACAGCGGGCAGAAATCCTGTGCCCAGGACCCAGGCTCCCGGTCCAAGGGGGGGTAAGATCGAAGCGAGACAGGTGAGATGGCCAGAGGGAGGTCTGTGCCCTCTCTGAGACCTGGAGAAATCACAGCACACACACGCTGCGAGGCACGAGGGAAGGGGGCAGGGAGACCAGAGACCAGCTCTGCCAGGGCTGAAGGGGAGGCAGCAAATGGAAAAGGAAGGAAAAATACAACCCGCCCTTTCCTCCCTCTTGTGAACCTGCTCAAAGCACTTGCCTAGCCTGCCTTGAGGAAACAGGTGCTGAGTGCTCTCTGGGGGAAGCCAAACTTTCTCCCGGTTTCCCCTGGGCCACTTTCCCACTCCCTGGGACAACAGCAGAGTGTCCTTCTGGAGCCCAGCACCCTTCCCCAGGAACAGAGAGACCCCTGCCCACGGGCAAGCCAGGGAACAGCAGCCCTACTTGCTGAGCCCCTACCCGCACAGGGCATCCGGCTGAAGCCTTTCTTCCAGCCACTCGGTGAATGCGCGCTGAGTCGGTGAACACCTACTACGTGGCGGGTGGTGGGGATACAGCAGTGAACTTGATAGATACAAATCCCTTGTCCACACAGGCTGCTGTGCTGGGAGAAGGGGAACCCTAGAAGTGAGACGCACCATGTCCCCAGTGGTGAGACCGTGGAGGGACTAGGAAAGCAGGCACGGGAGACGGAGTTGCTGGGGAGAAGGGAAATCTCCCACATGTGTGAACACCTGAGGGAGGGAAAGAGCCTCGAGGGGGCCTCGGGGGTAGAGCTTCCCGGCCAGAAGGCACAGGAGGGACAACAGTCCGGGAGCAGGATCGTGCCTGCTGTGTTCAGGAGCAAGAAAACCAGGTATCTAACGCAGAGTGAGTGAAGGAGAGAGTTTCTAGAAGGAGATGTCAGAGAGGAAAGCCATCCTGCAGGGTTGTACATGCCAATGCAAGATGCTGGACTTTTACCCCAAATCAGGTGGGCAACTCCTGAAGGGCCCTGAATACAGATTAATTAAATACACTCACGGGGCTCCTGGGTGGCTCAGTAGGGTATGCGTCTGCCTTCGGCTCAGATCATGATCCCGGAGTCCTGGGATTGAGCCCCGCATTAGGCTCCCTGCTTGGCGAGGGGGGCCTTTTTCTCCCTCTCCAGAGCCGCCTCCTCCCTACTTGTTGTGTGCTTTCATGTACACACTCTCTCAAATAAATAAAATCCTTTAAAAAAAATTCACTCATTTGCTCCTTTTATTCTCCCTAAAAACCCTACAGGGCAGCGGCTATTACCAACTCCCAATCTGTAGAGGGGAAACTGAGGTCCAGAGAGGTTAAGCATTGTGTCCAAGGTCACAGAGCGGAGAATGAGAAGCCAGGATCCAAAGGGAAGGAATCTAACCCCCTCACTCTTGACCATGCCGGGGCGGGGGGCCGGGGGGAGGGAGTCTCAGGGAGCACAATCTGGTACGTCAACCACTCCATCCCCACGTGGCCCACCCAGCCTCCTGGAAGGTCAGATCCCCCCTCCTCACAGGTGGGACAGGACACAGGGACGGGAAGATCCTTCTGGTATCTAACTGCAATCCTTCTGGCCCAAATGCCAACCTCTTCCCTTTTGTTCCAACCCCTGACCCTTCCTCACATAAACAAGCTCTGAGTGGCCAGGAATCTGGCTTCTGCCTGCAGATCCCTAAGCCCCAGACCCCCCAGCTACCCTGAACCAGCCAAGGACATTCTGTTCTCAGGGGCGAGGTGGCAGTTGAGTGGAAATGATGAGACTTATCCTCCCTGCTTCCTCCATCCCCTCCCCATCCACCCGCTGCAGTGACCCTCTACAACCCCAGAGCGACTTCTTGCTGGTGGTTGCAAACCAGGCCTTGCACTGGCCTCCCCCTACCCCCCCACCCCCTGCTGTTGTCAGATGACCTGTGACCAGGCTCTGTGCGAAGAACACTCCACATCTGGAGAGGCATGGCTAGGTAGAGCTGAGGCCCAGAAGGCCCAGAAGGGTCTGAGCCCCATGAGACCGGGGAGGCAGGGCCTCCGAGAGGAAGAGAAATAGCTTGGCGGGGCCCGGCCAGGGCTGCAGAGGACAGGCACCCGGCCATGGGCCCAAGGCGGCCAGGGCTGCAGAGGACACGGACGCAGCCATGGGCCCGAAGCGTCTGAGCGTCCAAGACCCAAGCGTAGAGTCCCCCTACAAACCTTATTTCATCCCATCCATGACCCTCCATAGAGGGGACACTTCCAGCACCAAGAAGGCCTTGGGAGCATCGGGAGCAAGCACTCCCCTTGACAGGAAGGGAAGCTGGGGTCCAGAAAGAGGATGGGCTTGACCACTGTCACTGAGTAAGTGGGTGTCCGAGGGAAAGGAGAGACCAGGTGGCCTGACAGTATCCAGGCTGAGTGGATGCACAGACGCCTGAAAGTGCCAGGACACCTTGGCCCCCTCCCCAACTGCCACCCACACTGGTGTCACCAGATGCTCCTCTGTATCAATAAACAGGATTGTGGGCCCTGTCCATAGAGGCCCTCTGTCCTTTGTGCCCCCCCACAGACGCAAACACACATACATGCACCTGGAGTCATGCAGAGCCCTCCGCTCCAGCCTTCAAGGCCCTGCCCACTTCCAGCACTGGGCTGGGGAGAAGGGGCGCCTGGGGGCGCCTGAGAGCACCCGGAGGAGAAGCTCCCAGTGTTCCAGATCAGCCCAGCTGGGATCCGTCTGGAACGAGCCCCTCTCCCCACAGCCCACAACTCATAGGAGACCCGCCCCTGTCCACACTCTTCTGGAAGACTGACAGGGGAGGCTGGGCTGGGAGACACGGAGACAGAACAGAAAAGCAGAGTCAGCCAAGGAGCTTGGACGTGGATTGGGCCACCTGAATGTGAGCCACTGCCCAGGCGGGGGTACTCTGTGGGTCAGGTCATCCACTCCCCTCCCTCCAGCTGAAGGGTACCTGACCCGAGACCCGGCAGGTAGAAGAAGGTGCCGTCTCCTGGTCCCAGAAGCCCCAGAACAACAGGCACCTGGCCTGGCCCAGAGGCATGCGAGATGCCCTTTTATGGGTTTTTCCAAGGACTTTGGTCTCAAATGGAACTAGGAGGGCCTGCATCTCGTCAGAAGGGACCTCATGACTCATTTCCTCCCAGTCCAGCTTCGGTCTGGGGAAATGTCCCCCTCCTCCTCCTTACCTAATGGCCCAGAACCCTCTGGGGCCAGCAGCATGCTTAGGCCTAAAGACAGCTGTAACAGAGGAGCTGAAGAAAGAGGGGAGAGAGCCCAGCAGGGTAGGGAAGGGACTGTCACTCACCACCAGTTCATGGCTGGTTGGAGGGATGCAGGGGGCAGCCACCTGTGGGAGGAACAGAGAAAGGGCAAGGTTAGCATCTTTCATCCACACAGAAAACCAGGGCCTCCTGAGGCCATTCCACGGCCCCACCTCCATGCCAGACACCCCTTCCCTCTGCTCAACACACTGACCATCTCCGGCTTGAGAGGTCACTAGAAGATGCTGCGGCCACGTGGTAGATCCCTCAGGCAATCACACTGGGGAGAGAGGGAGTGGCAGAAGGCAAAAATGAAATGTACATCATGATTTTTTTTTTCAAGATTTTATTTATTTATTTCAGCGAGAGCGAGCGTGCCTGTGCACGTTCAGGGTGGGGAGGGGCAGGAGAGGGAGAGATTCTCAAGCAGACTCCACGCTAAGTGCAGAGCCCGATGTGGGACTCGATCTTACGACCCCGAGATCATGACCTGTGCTGAAACCAAGAGTCGGAAGCTTAAAATGACAGAGACATCCAGACGCCCCGTATATCACACAATTTTTAAATTCTGTAGAAAAATGGGCAGAACACTGGAGGTCAGTGCACCAGGATTTTTCGTAGCAGTGGGTTCAGGTCATAAGAAGAAGGTTTTTTTTGTTTTTTTTTTTCTTTGCTCTATGTTCTAAATGTTCTACAATATGCTAAGGTTTGTTTTACATTTTTTAAAAACATGTTTAAGAGCTCTAAGAAAGGAGGTACTCCCCAATGCCAAGGCATCTCACCCAAAGCTGCAGACAGAGTCTGGGGTCCCCACAGCTTGAGGGAAGCAGGTTGGTGAAAGGCCCTGCCAGTTCTTCTGAAGAAAGCCTTGAAGGGTGAGAGCACCCTTTATGGGCGAGATTTTATTCTGAACACCAACCTCATCTTCCTCTCAGATGGAGGGTGGGGACCGGCACGTGGGCCTCCAGACAGAGGGAGGGGAGAGGGAGGGCTGCATTGCCCCCTCCCCTGAGATAACACCCCCATCCTGGCCAGGCAGCCAAACCACTACCCTGACAATTAGCAGGGCCCTTTATCAGAGACTCAGTGTGTTCTTTTTTTCTAGCTGGGACACGTTTTTCTTGGAGCTCATACCTTAATCTTGGCTCCAATTCCCAACCCAAGGGGCCCACAGAGGAGACTGGGGGGAGGCTCTCCCTCAGGCATAAGTGGGTCTGGGCACAAGCCCCTGATCGCCAAAGATGGGGCTGCTGCCTCTTCAAACAGTGGGCAACCCCAGCTCCGGCCACCAGCCCAGCAGAGCGGCGATGGTGACAGCCTCCAGGCTCGGCTAGAGCTGGCTCCCCACAAGAAGCCACCCTCAGCCGCGCCCCCCTCCGCCTGACCCAGCTCCGTCCTCCATGCAGCCAGAGGGATCCCCAGGCTTGACACACCAGCCCAGAATGGGCAAGGCTCACGTGACGGTGTGCCCTGAGCTCTAGAAGAGGCGGAGAAGCTGGGAGTTCAGCATCCCTGGGTTCTCTCTCGACCCAGTCTAGCTACAGGCTTCCTGCCCAAATCATTCTCCAGCAAGGAAGCCTGAGCTGAGTCTCCATGTCTATCACCCTGTGCTCACCATTACCCCGAGATTGAGAGACTCACACGTGGGGCCAAAGGAAAGGAACAATTGCTACGCTCATTAGATACGGACTGTAGGAGCGACAGGCATTATTATCAATGCTTGACCCATATTAACTCATTTGATCTTTTCAAACATCCAATAAGGTAGGTACTAGTCCATCTTCGGCTAAGGTGCAGGGGGGCACAGAGAGGTTACACAATTCGCCCAAGGTCACAGAGCTGTTAAGCGGTGAAGATTTATTCTGAGTCCCAAAATGAAATATGAAGGAAAAGTCTTCCCCTGTGTTCAAGAGAAAGAGGAAACAGGGGGCCAAGTGCTCCCCCAAGTTCAGGGTTCTTGATACACACAAGCATGGAGCCATCAGCGAGTGTTTTAGAAGTTTCTGGGGGAGACAGAGTCCAAGATGGGGTGGAGGATCCCAGGAGAACAGACTGGGAACGAAGGAAAGGTCCCAGAGGTGGCTATGGCTGGCAGGCCAGACAAGGTCTCAGACATGGGGGACACAACTGCCCCCCCAGGCACCTGTGGGGCAGGAGTTCTGCATCCAACCGTGGCCTCTTCCCGTGCCCTACTGCCCCAACCCCATTCACAGGTTGTAGGTTTCCACCTCTTGGGGCCAGGTTCCCAGTGTCTCCTCTCCCACCACTCTGTCATGTAGGGGTCCCTCGGGCCCTGGGTGGGAGCCAGTGCAGAGCACTCTGCTCTGCTCCTTCCTGCGGAGCAGGCGCTGGCGCTGGCGCTGGGGCTTGGGCGAGGCTGGGAACCAGCAGGAGGGACCCTACGGGCTCCGGCCTCAGCCTCCAGACCTGGGCAAGTCCTGTCCATAGCCATTGTCTCCCACGCCGTTACATGAGGGGTTTCTAGTCTCCCTTCTGGATCTGGGGACTTAGGGAGTCGAGGGGAGGTTACAGATCCATTTAAAGTGGGGGCGGAACGGACAGTGTCCTCTGAAACAGGGGGAGGGCCTCTCTCCCAGAACCGCCTTAAGGTAGTGGTGGAAAGAAGGAGGGTCCAGGTGTCCCACCCCAGGTCCCTTTCCTGTTTCCCCTGAGGCAGCACCACCCCTAAGGACTGAGCTCTGCAGCAAAGCGGTGGACCCCCAGCTGGAGGGCCTGACGTCCGGGTGCCCCTCGTGGTCTGCTGCCCCCCAGCATCTCCTCCACCCGCCACCCACAGCTGTGCATTCCAGGCCAGCCGGCCAGCCAGCCCACTAACTTTGTTGTGTGTTTCAGTGTTTCTTGTCTCTCTCTCGCTCGCTCTCTTTTTTTTTTTTTGTAAGCAGAGAAATGTTTCCTTAAAAGGCTCTCTCCTTCCCTCCGGCACCCTGGCCCCTGGCAACCCTCTCAGGAGCCTGGAATGTGCCAGGGAGAGCCAGGGCCCCCTGCCACTCTGTGGCCTGTGCCCTCCGGCCCCACACTCCTGGTGTCAGTGGTGACCACGCCCTCTGCTCTGTAGGAACCTGAGCTAGGAACCCTCTCTCTGCAGAGGGGGCAGACTCTGGGACATCCACAGGAGCTTGGGGTCCCAGCCATGTCATAGTCTCGCTTCCCAGCCACTGGCAGGGATTCCTGGGCTTTGGCCCAGGAGGTCAGCCTTAGGTAAGCCTCCTCCCCCAGTATAGCTCCAAAAACCCGGCTACACACTGGAGGCTGAGCGGGCCTGATGCTCAGTCTGTCCACTGAGAAAAACGTACCAATAAAACTAAACAAAACAAACTAAACTAAAACTAAAACAAAAGCCACAGATACGCACATCACACTTACTATAGGCCCGTCTGCATGAACTCCCTCATTCTGCTCCTACAACAACCTTCAACATCCCATTTTACGGACCAGGAGGCTGAGACGTGGGCAGGTCAAGAAGCTAGCTGATAGGGAAGACGGGCTATGAACCCAGCAGGGGGGCTCCAGGCAGAGATGCGCTCCTGCGCTCTGGGGCACATGGTGCTTCCGTACACACTAATTTCCGGACAGCTGTGTCCAACAACAGCAACAGCCCCTGGAGCGTGGCTTTCTGTCCGCTCCTAGCCTAAGCTCTCAAAATGTTTGGGGTAGAGACTCCTTCTCCCCATTTCACAGATGAAGAAAGTAAGGCACAGAAAAGGTAACAATTCATCCAAGGCCACCGCAGAGGCGCAGTCTGGCTTGCAGCCTGCAAGGTAAAGAGCTGGGGGCACTGCTGGGCGTGACTTGCCAGGCCCAGACCAGGGCCAATGCCTGGCACTCTTCAGTCCCCTACCCACTAATACCTTCTGAATTTCGAAGATCCCTTGACGCGATTCCAACAACAGGACACACCTGTGGAGATTCCCCCAGGGTCAAACGCACCAGACAGCAGCCCTCCAGGCCAGGGCTCCCTGTGTGATCTGGGCTCTGCCCTCCTCTCCACCAGCACTCCGTGTCCATCCCCCTTGCCCAGGACATAAGCCACACATCGGAGTGACTCTTCTCAGTCCTTCAAGCACACCTAGCTGTGGGCCTCCTCAGGACCTCTGCATATCTGTTCCCTCCACCTGAAACACTCTCAGCCCAGCCGTCTGCATTAGCTGTGTCCTTCCCAGACTTCTGGCTTTGGGTTCAATGCCACCACTGCCAAGATTCCCTTAAGTCACACGCATGCACACACCCACGCACAGACACTGTTTCTCCAGCCCTCTTATCTCTATCTTCACAGCCCTAATTGCAATTTGCAATTAAACAGGTGTCAATTTCCTTGTCTGTAACCTGGTTCCCCTGTGAGAGAACAAGTGTCCTGAGGGCAGAGAATACATCTCATTCATCGCACTGGACCCAACACATAGTGGCTGCACACAAAGCACTTGCAGAAGGATGTAGGACACTCAGGCCCCAGGAAGGAAGACACCTGCAGCCACCAGTGGCCAAAGTCACCACCATCACTGAGCATGTCCTATGCGCCAAGTGCTGGGGCCAGTCCTGCCACATGCTTGTCCCTCTGCGCCCTTCCAATCCTGCAGAGTCAGCAACATTGTTCCCATTGATGAGAAAAATAGAGGCTCGACAAGATTGTGCCACTCGTCCCAGGTCAGTCAGCTGGGAAAGGGCTCACTGCAGGTGAAATCTTGGTCTGGGGGCTCCAGGCACTGTTCTTGGCAGAGCAAGAGAAAACCCAGGCATGTACCTGGCACGGCCCTCCCGTCACCTCACTAGCACGCAAGCAGCAGGACCTGGTCCCCAACTAGGTGACACTCCATCCCTGGGGCCTCAAGCTGTTGGCCCTGGTTACATAAAACCCCGGGCTCCTAAACTTGCCCAGCCCTCCTGAGAAGCTCTCCACGTCCGCCTGGCCCTGGGGCCAGACAGGACCACCTTGCCCCAGCCAAAACTGAGAACCACTCAAGCCTCTGACTCTAGCTTCATAAGATCGGAGCAGAAGTTTTTTTTTTTTTTCCCCCATCTCTAGCTAGTCCTCTCTAATCTTATTGTAGTAAGATGCACACAACATAAAATTTACCATTTTACCTATTTCTAAGAGAACGTTTCAACAGCAGGTAAATGCATATTCACGCTGCTGTACAAGCATCACCCCTCCCCACTTCCAGAACCTCGTCACCTTCCCAAACAAGAAATCCCACATCCTTTAAATAAGAGCCCCATCCCCCTTCCCTTCCAGCCCCTGGGGATCTCTCAGCTCCTGTGTTTCTGAATTTATGTGTTCTAGGCGCCTCACATAAGAGGAATCACACAGCAGTTTGAATCTGGCTGATCTCACTTCATGTCCTGGGCTGAGTTCCATCCCCCCAAATTCACACGTTGCAGTCCTAATTCCCAGGACCTCCGAATGTGACTGCATGGAGCGAAAGAGGTGATGAAGCTACAACAAGGCCATCAGCGGGACCTAATCCAACCCGACCCGGTGTCCTTATTGGAAGAGAATAGGACCCACAGAGAGTCACCAGGGGAACGTGCAAAAGGCGAGGGCCATGAGTGGACACAAGGATGGGCCTCAGAGGGAATCAAAAGTGCCCACACCTGAACCTCAGAGCTCCTGCCTCCAGAACTGGCTGAGGAGGAGTTCGCTGTGCGAGCCACCTAATGTCCAACGTGTTGTTAAAGCAGCCCCAGCAATTGTCACACCCGGCGTCCCGTCCTCATGATTCATTCAGGTCACTGCAGGCATCAGAGGTGCCCTCCTTTTCAGGGCTGCATAATAGTCCACTGGGCAAGCCCGGCACACTGTATTTACACACCTGTCCTCGTCAGACACGCAGGCTGTTCCCGCGGACACCGCCTCCACACCCTTGCCCCCACAACTCCAGGCCCCCATCTCAGTCGACACACAAAGGTACACAGGAAGGAAGGAAAGTAGGGTTTGCAGAGCACCTATGTGCGTCACTGACCTGGGTGCTTTACATACATTTTATTTAGTCTTCATGACAGGTCTTTGTGGTATGTGGGTTCAGAGAAGTCAAGTAACGGCCCAAAGTCAAACATCTCATAGTAGGAGAAATGGCAGACGCAGAAGAAGGCAGAAAAAGATGCTCACTGTGTACCAGGAACTCTATGTTATCCCTTCTACTGCCTGGGACCTTCTGGAGGAGAGACGAGTGCCCTCATCTCACAGGATCTCAAGCCATCTTCTTAGCAATCCTGTGAGATCCAAGATGGCATGGCCACTAATTGACACAGACCAGGGTCTGCCTGATTCCAATGCCACCTGGCCCCACGCGCCACACTCTCTCCACAGCCAGATGGGGGTGCCTGGGGCTGTGAGAGCAGAGGGCACTCAGGGGTCCCGGGTGGGGTCCACAGAGGAGGGCACACTTGCGCCAGGCCTTCAGGACATATTGCTTCTGTCTACTGGGCATCTCACCTAGGACCATTCCAAGAGCCCCGAGGGTGGTAAGGCCTGGTCCAGAGCCCAGGGCTCACCGGGCATGTGGATGGGATTTTAAAAGGTAAAGATGAGGAAAGGGCATTTTGGGTGGAAATGGTCACATGAACAAGGCAGGGAGGAAAAAACCACTACAAATCCCCTTTGGTGGGACATGGGATGGGGTTAGGGGAAGAGGAAGGACACACTGAAGAGGACAAAGGGAAGGAGGACTGGCTGCAAACTCTCTTTCCAGGCTGGACCACAGGCAACTCGGAGGGCCCAGCCGAGAAGTTAAGACTTTCAGACGTTGGTACTGGGGAGCCATCGAAGGTGCCTGAGGAGGATAGGGAGGAGAGAGAAGTAAAGAGTGAAGCTTAAGGCAGACAGAAGATATGTAATGATACTAATAATAATGGGGGGGGGGAGAAGGGGAGCCCAAAGCCCACAGATAAGGGGCCGCTGGGCACCCTAAAACCCAGAGGTCATCATCTCCACCCTAACAAAACACACATTTGGACAGACCCCGACCTCCAGCCTTGCCCTCTCTTCCCCCAGCCATAGCACAGGAGGGCAGCACTGCCCCGAGTTCTTCCCTCCCTGCCGTGCGAGGAGGAGCAAGTGGACCCACCCCACAGGGCTTCTGCTTACCCTCTGGGCCCCACCTGGGAAACCCGTGACCAGCATGTTGCCACCTCTGAGCCCTCGTCACTGAGGTGACACCACAGAGGTCAAGAAGAACAGAGACCACAATCCCCAAAGGATCTAGACTCCATGCCACATCACTGAGGAAAGAACCAGAAGACCCCTTAGCCCGTGGACAGCCCGGCACCTCAGGCTTCATGGGACGAGTCTGCCGAGCTCCAGAAGGAAAACCATAGCTGGGCCCCATGAGCCGGGCCAGGCAGGCGGGCAGGCCCACCAAGTGGACGGAAGGATGGCTTAGAAGCCCGGTGGGATACCAGTGTGCCCTGACTGTCCACAGCAGGCAGGCAGCTACAGAATGCCTCAGCCGGGGTCGGGGTAGCAAGGACAAGGCCAGGGCTGAGAAAGGCAGAGCCCCAACCTGGTTCAGGGCCTCAAGATACCGGCCTCCCTTTCCAAGGCCCAGGCCCTGGGCTGGGGGCTACTAAGGAGAAGATGGCTACCACCCAGTTCCATTTCCTCCCAGGCCTATGC
The DNA here is from genome assembly GCF_020171115.1 of Neogale vison. NCBI lineage: Eukaryota > Metazoa > Chordata > Mammalia > Carnivora > Mustelidae > Neogale > Neogale vison. The sequence goes on from NC_058093.1 coordinate 28,423,335, forward strand.
CCCGCCTCGAGGCCGCCTGTCCTCACCAGAGCGTGCTCCCAGCCTGCCCGGCTCTTTCCTTCCCTTATATAGAGTTCTGCTCACGATCAGGAAAGGAAGCGCATCCAGTTCCTGGAGGCAAAAAGGGGCCTGTTCCTAGGGACACCTCGAGCTGAGGGGGGCAGGGCATGTTCCAGCCGAGAGTCCCCTCCAGAGCCAGGGGCCAGGCCTTTCCCCAAACCCAGCACAGGCTCCAACTCCAACAAGAAACAGAGGAGAGTCCCAGAGAGGCAACTCTGGGCAATGCCCCCGGGACTCCTGCCCACACTGTCTGCATAAACCCTCCTGGGCCACAGGCCTCTTGAACCGATGGCCCGATCAACATGCTCTCCAAGCTCCGGCAGCAGCCCCTTCTCCCTGGTCTTCCCTCTCATCTCAGGACCTTCTCCTCAGGCCCCACGCACCGGCCACCCAGCCCACTGCCAGCCTCTAGGTCTGGTAACACGTTCAAGAAAGGGACCTCCAGAGAGAGACGTTTCTCTGCAGCCAAACTCCAGCCATACTCGCACGCAGCAGCCGAACCTGCACCGCCCAACCCTCCACAAGGTGGGGAGCCGGAAGTGCCCCTCCTGTGCCCGGCCAAGAGGAACACCCCCAGGAAAGGGGGCATGCAGGGGACCTAGTGGGACACAGGCTCTGGTCCCCCGCAGAGCCCTCTCGAAGGATGGCATGAGTTGGCCCAGGCTGGAGGCCCAGCTGGTGGTAGGACATTTTCTCTGGTAAGGGGAAGCTGTGCCTCCCCTTAAACCCAAGCCGAGACACCAGACACTCACAGGAGTGACTGCGGGAGGCCTGACTGTAGTGACTCCAGGAGGCCTGAGCTTGCAACCAGGCCAGTCTTCTTCTGATGAAACCCCCACGATCAGGAGAAACAGAGAAATTGAGTTCAGGGAAACCTCTAGTGTTTGCCAGGCCCTGGGAGCACAAGAGAGGAAGCCAGGGGTCCCAGAGGGGCTGGGCAATAATAGCCCACAGATGAGGTGGGTCACATGGGGCCGCAGGAAAGCACCAGCAGAGGTAAGAAGGCACAGCTGGGCCCTGGGCTTAACACTGGTCAGCATCCTGGGCCACAGCCCTACTGCCCCCCAACAACCAAATGCTGCCACCTCACTCTCCCACCGCTGGCCACCCAAGGTTCTGAAGCCAGAAACCTGATCGCCTGCCCTGATTCCTCCTTCCCCTCCCTCCCAGGTGGGAGGACAGTTCTTCTGCCCAAATACCTCCCGGCTGCCTGGCCCCGCCACACTGAGATGACTACAAGAACCTACAAGAACCTCCTAACTCAGGTCTCTGCCTCGGGTCCTACCCCTCTAACCTATCCTCCACCCAGCAGCCAGGGAACTATTTCTAAAATGCACATCTAGTCCTGTCACTCCCCTGCCGAAAGTCCTTCCAGCTCCATGGGATGGAGTCCAAATGCCCTAATATGGTCCTTGCGGCCCTGCGGGACCTGGCCGGGTCTCCCTGTTTCAGGCCCCATTCCCCACCTCTCTGCCTCAAAGCCCTTGCTCCAGCCAGACACCTCCTTTCAGGTCCAATTCCGTTCCACATACTGCATTTCCCAGATGAGGCTCAGAGAGGTCACACACCTGGCCCAAGGTCGCAAGCCTCAGCCGTGCTCAGCCCCATGCCACCCGGACCTTTCCGATGCCCAGCAAGGTTTTCCCGGAGGGCATGGCTTCTGAGGCGGGTGGGGCAGGAGAACAGAGAGGAGACCTGCCAGCGAGGCCCGAGGCCCATAGGGCAAAATGGAGGAAGAAGGTCAAAGGGGGCGCTTTGTGCAAGGCGTGGAAGGTTTAACTGACACCCATGGCCAGCGGCTTAGGACTAGCCCAATGCCTGCAGAGCCAGTAAGAGAGGGTGCAGGCGAGGCACGGGGTTGGAGGCCAAACATCCAGGCCAAAATAGTCAGCGGCTGCCGAAGTGAGACCAGCGCTGAGCCAGGGCCGGGTGCAGAAAAGAGAGGCTAGTGGGGGATCGAAGAAGCTGGGGAAGCCGGACACCACCAAGGGGCCAGCCTGGAGGCCTCGGAGCAAGCAGCATCCGTGCTATACAAGTGGAAGTGTCCATGCGCAGTTAGAAATGGAGATTTCAGAACGGCCTCCTCCTGAGACCCAAAGCCCAGGGAAAACCCCAGCCCTTCTTCCCCGCCTGGAGAGGGGCCATTTGTTCCGAAGCAGGGGGTGGTGTGACAGGGCCTGCAGCACAGAAAACACAGCTTCTAGGAAGTTCCTCGAAGAATCTGGTCAAGGAAAGGGCTGTGGTCTGTGGTCAAGGTTTCAGTGGAACTGGGGGGGTGGGGGGGGCAGTGGGGGACAGGCATGGGAAGCAAGACCCTGCATTCACCCAACAGCACTAAATTAGTCCCCTCCCTTGGTGCCAGGTTCCCAGCAAGGGAGACAGAGATGAATAAGAATGGCCTGGCCCGGGAGGGGAACTTGGGGCCCACATGTAAACAGGGAATTATAAAAGAACCCAGTAACTGCTATAATGAAGGTATGAAGAGGGCTATTATCTCACTGGGATTCAAATCAATCTGTTTTTCCAGAAATTACGCCCAGAGGGAGACTGCCTACCCAACCCCCCTCTCTCCCCACTGAGGGTTTCTGTCCCTAGAGGAGAACTTGAAGGGACAAAGTCTTTGACCCTAAACTGTGCCAGAAGAGTAAGGCAGGAAGGACGCATGGGAAAAAGAGCTAAGAGCAAGGGGGAAGCCCAAGGAGTCAAGAGGTCTCAGAACTGCGGCAAGGCACACCAGCAGCCCTGCAACGTGGCAAAGGAGGCTGAGGGAAGGGCTGGGGTGGGGAGAGGCTGGGGCTCAGCCAGGCCACCAAATGGAGAATTCTGAGGCTGGGGGCCACCCTCAAGCCAACACCAACACAAGAGGGTCCCTCTGCCTTCTTAAACCAGACCAGAGTCAGCTCGCGGGCCAGGTCCAGGGCCTCCCGGCCTCTGTCTCTCCCTTCCACCTCTGCAAAGGGCAGGGCTTTCCACCCTGTTTCCTAATCTTAAAAATGCTACAGGTTGCCGAGGGCACCACCCACTGGGTAACAGCTTTTGAGTGGGAAAAATGATACCCAAAATGGGCATTTCAATTGCAAGATGCATGCTAATTTCAGCAATACTAAAATGTTAAAAAAAAAAAAAAAAAGGTCCTTCAGGCTCCCCAAACTGCCCTATGCTGCTGACAATCAGGAAGTCTCTCCCAGCATCTACCTACTTCCTTTTTTAAAATTTGAAGGACGCCCAAAGAAAAAACAAAGTGAAAGGGAAACCCAAGTCCACACTACCAGGAGAAAATTCTGTATATTCTCAAAGGCCATCTGTGGACCCCTGGACCCCTGCAGGTCATTCTGTCCCATCACCTGAGAGCAGACAGCTTTGACTCTAAGCCAAAACCAGGAGCTGGGAGCAGTTCTGTTCTGAAAAATCACACCTAACACCTTCTTTCTGTGGATCCCTCCTTCCAAATTCCTCAACACATCGAGAGGCTGTGATTTCCAACCAAAGGGCAAGAGTTGGGACCCAAGCAGCAATGGGCTGGGAGCCAGATGTGGCTTCCAAGTTCACGTTGCCACAGACCGCCACTTTCCACTACTCCCCGAGGCAGTCTCCTCGTCTGGAAAATGGAGAGAAGGAGACCTATGTTGTTGGGTGCAACTAAATAACGTTGACTGAATTGACACAATTAAAAACTCCCAGAACCCAGCGCATGCTTAGTACATGGGAATCCCCTCCATTTGGCGGCCACCAACATGGTGCCCCCCATGTCTTCATGTCCAGGGTCATAAGCTGCACGGCATGGGCCACGGGCGGGGGCCCCGTTCTAAAGGCTGCATGTATCTCAGCTCATCAAATCATCATATCTGGGGCACCTGGGTGGCTCAGTCATTTGGGTATCCAACTCTTGGTTTGGTCTCAGGTCATGATCTCGGGGTCCTGGGATCAAGCCCCGTGTTGGGCTCTGCACTCAAAGTCTGCTGGAGACTCTCTCCCTCTGCTTCTCCTCCTGCTCGTGTTCGCTCTTTTTCTCTCAAATAAAAATCCTTAAAAAAGAAAATTTTAAAAGAAAAAAGTCATCACTTCAGCTCTGGGAGGTAGGCTCTGTTCTTAAGCCCACTTGACGGAAGAGAATGGAGGAACTATAACAGGTGAGAAGAGGTAGTTGATTGACAAGGTCCCATCCACTGAGACGTCAGACCTTGGGACCCTATAATACAATGGAAAAGATTCCCATTAAAAAAAAAAAAAAAAAAATCCTCCTCTTTTCCCTGAGCCCTTGACTCTGGCCTCAGCTTCAGTGATCTCAAAAGGCACTCACACAGGAAAGTCCTGGGCCCCAGACGGCAGCGCCAGGAGGAGTTAGCAGGTCGGTCGTGCACAATTAGCCCAGAGCAGGGACTGGTGTTCTGGAACCCCATCTGCTCTGATGGGCCACACCAGGAGCCCAGGAAGCCAGAGTCCCAAGGGCAGGGCGGCCCAGCCCCATATTGCTCCTTTAAATCCATCTGCGGTGAAGTACAGGAAGCCCCCCTCTCTCTCCCAATTAGCGGGCAGCAGAGACTTGAAGCGAAGCCAGCACTGAAGGCCAGCGGAGGCCTGGCTGTCACTGGCATTGTTCGGCTAGATCTGACGCATATCCACCTCCCCATGTTTCCTTGTTCTCCGGGGAAACCTCGGAAACCTCGGAGATGCACGCCTCTGAAACCAGGTCTGCAGGGAAGGGGTTGCTGAAGGGAGGGGCAACGGAAGACCCAGCTCTAGCTGGCTCAGAAAGCATAGGCAGATTTTAAACAGATGGGGGAAAGGGCTCACATGCGCCACAGACCTGGGGACCCAGAGACACTGCTGAGGTGCAGATGCACAGTTCACACACCCCAAGGCACACACACAGCGCAGACACAGCCCACAGAACCCCTGCCAGCTCCAGATGCCAAGTCACTCCCCAGGGCTGCCAGCCCCACCCTGAGCAGAGCCTGCAGTGACTGCTGCCCAGAAGCCTCACCCCCACACCCAGGGGAGGGGGGACGCGGGGGACACGGTCCCGGAGCACAGCTGATCTCAGGAAGCTAGGACAGGGAATGATCTATGGGTGCAGACTGGAGGAGGGGAGAGCGGGAAGCAGCAGAGGGGGGGCGGGGGCGGGGGCGGGGGGTCGAGTGTGAATGCTCACCCAGATCTCAAGGTGTACCAGAAGCCAGCCTATCCACCTAGCAGGGCCAGCAGCAAATTCCCCTTGCTCTCTGCCCCCTCCTCGCATCCCGCCCACCCTCCTGGAAAAGCAGGTGAGGGCCAAGGCTCACTGATGGAAGCTGGGGAAGAGATGTCAGAAAGAGGAGGGCTAGTGTACCAGCTGTGAGGCAGAGCTGACAGGAGAACAACTATCCTGGAAAACGTGGAATACAGGCTTGGGAGCAGAAGTTTTAGGGGCGGAGGTGGGGAGGAGTCGCAAAACAGAGTTTAGGGCTTGAGGTACTAACCGAATTCGCAGACTCCCTTGAACGTACTGGGTATTACAGACCGAGTCCTCTCAACAGCACGTACAACAGCCAAATCTCCCTTCTCCGTGTGGGTCAAGAAGCTCAGGGAGAGGTAGTTAAGTTGTCCAAGTCACACAGCAAGGAGCAATGGAGCCAGGACTCAAACCTGGGACAGCCAGACCACAAAATCTATACCCCTTCGGGCACACCAAGTCACCCGCGTGCTTCGCCAACAAGATGGGGCAGCTGTGCAGCCTGGAGGGCGTGGAGGGATGGCAGGGAGGAAGGGCTAAGGCAGAGGGGCGCAGAGAGGCGAAGGGGGCAGGGGGGTGGGCATGCCGGCCTGGACCCCCAGCATCTAAGGCACTCAGGCTGTCGTGACTCAGTGGCTGGGCCTCCGGGGAGCATTTCCGGAGCCCCAGACAGCTGGGCAGCCTCGGAGCCACCTGCCCAGCGCAGACACTGGGTCATTACTCACAAGTGCTGGTTACTCACTCTTCTCGGCACCCTGCCCCCTAGCACATCACTCACTCCCACTCTGCCCCCTGAGAGTGGCCAAGAGGAGCCAGCAGATCGGGCTAATTCCCACCCTCGCTCTGCTAGCCTCGATCCTGCCAGCACAACCCCACCTGAGTCACTGGGACGGAGCCCCACAGACTCTGGCCCACTCACCCCGGACAGCTGTTACCCTCCGCTCTGTTCCAGGAAACGGAGCTGCCCAGAGGACTGGTCACTGGGCAAAGAACCTTCCAATCCCAGGGTTGGAAGGGACCTTCCCAGCATCTCAGCTGGCTTCCCAGCAGATGCCTGAAGACCTTCCAAGACCCCCACATCCATGCTAGATGGCTCCTCCATCAGCCCAAGAACAAGAGCCTCTCTGTTCGGAAAGATCCGCAACCTTGCAGAATTTCAGCACTGGTTAGAGAAACGGAGGGCCCTCCTAAGGCCAACCTCTCGTCTTACAAATGAAGAAACCGAATCCCAGAGAGGGGACATGATTTGCCCAAGGTCGCACGGTGCCAAAGAGGGACTGGAAGCTGGCCGTCTGGCTCCCCTGCCACCAGTCCCTCCACTCACGGCAAGTCCTTTCAGCCCACAAGGAGTCGGTTGGGCCGGCCCCTGCAGCCTAACCCTGCAGCCCACCCTCACGCCCTCCTGTTGACAAGCAGCTGCACATAGAGGAGCTGAATTTGGCCTGGGGAGAGCTGGACCACTGGACTCGGGAGAGCTGAAGCCCAGATGAGAGGAGAAGGAAAGAGCTGCCGTAAAACTGTGCTTCGTGGGGAGCAATCACTTTCTAACAGTGACGGAGCATCAGGAACATCCACCTGGCAGACGGGAGATGGACCACAGGCCTTCGGGAGGCCATGGAGCTGGAAGGCCAGGCCCTCTGGCAGGACAAGATGGGAGGAATTCCTGGGGTCCCAGCTGGGGACTTGGGAGAGTCCTGGCCTCCTCTCTGCTCACCTCTCCTCCCCCTGCCCCTTGCCTCGGCTCACCCCTGCTCTCCCAGGGCTCCAGCCTGGAATCCAGGCTGGCCGCGGCCTCGGCTCCCACGCCCAGCTCAGCCCAGCTGGCCACATCAGACACAACCCCATGTGGGGCCTTCGAAGCCTCCCAAGGAGTCTCGTCTCTCCTGAGCTTTCCCACCCACTCGGGGCACTCATCCCTGAGAGGCCCCTGCCTGCCTCCCTCCTTCTGCACCACAAACAACAATAGTAGTAAGAGTAACCAAGGGTCACAGAGCATGGCCATGGCCCTGTGTGCTGGCCATGGCTCTATTTATTTCCCACTTTCGACAGATGAGTAAACTAAAATACCAACAGGTTGGGGTCAAGACCGAAACCCAGACGGCGTGGCCACGGCCTCTGATCTTGACACCCCCCCCGCCCCCGCCCCGGCCTCTGGCCCCATCATGCCCCATAAGAGGACCTCACTCCAAGTTCAAGCTCCCGAAACCCCTGCTTCCTCCTCCACGTACCGCCACAGACCTCCTGCAGCCACGTCGGCCTCAGTGACACTTCAGCAGTCCTCAGGCTCTGGACAGGCAGCCCCCGCGCAGACACTGTACCAGGCCACATAGGGTCAGGCCAGGCACCCTCGGCCTCTGAGGGGGCAGGCTCCTCCATCCTGACTTGGGGACACTCCTGTATGTGTGTTCATTCGTTCGTTCAACAAAGAGTGAGGGCCCGCCGTGCACCAGGCAGATGGCGGAAGACGCCCCCAAAAGGAGCGTCCCGATTCCTTACAGACACGAGCTGCCCGCGGTCTGCTCTCACTCCTGCCCGCTGTGATCTATCCATGCCGGTCTTATGTGGGAAGCCTTGCCAGCCACGGCTCTCTTTTGGCCTGAAAGATCTCCCAGGAAGGAGATCCCAGGGCCTCCTCAGCCTCCTGATCCAGGAGGCTGAGGACAGCCCGTGGGAAGGACCCGGGAGAGATGCAGCAAAGTGGGAGAGGCTTTCCCAACTTGAGGCTGAGAACTTCACACAGCAGACTCCGAGGGCGCTGGCTCATGGGCTGTGCCCAGATCTCCCTGGCCACTACAGCCTTCACAGCAGCCGAAATCATCATCCTAAATAACAGTCTCATCACATTTTCCCCACATGAAAGCCCTCTGCTGCTCCCTCGTTCACCTGACCCAGAAACCCCTCCATGGCGGGGTCCCAGGCAACACCGGCAGGCTTGCCCAAAGCCAGCCTTTCTCACACACACACTTCCGGTGGGCCTAGTCCGTGCCAGGCCCTGAGCGGGGCACTTCACAGAGACGATCTCATTTCCTCCCAGTCATAGCTCTATGAGGCTGGATATCAGCCCCATTTGACAGATGCAGACATTGAGGTTCAGCCCAAGGCCACCCAGCTAGCAAGCAGCGGAGCCAGGAGGGACAGCATGTTCTGTCTGACTCTAACACAGGGCTGGGGCCATTATTTCATCCATTGTGACATGTGTGCCACTGTGCCTTCAGGCATGCCGTCCCCCTGTGCCTGAAGAAGTCTTTGTCCCTTTTGCTCCCCCTGGAACTCCTCCTCCAACTTCAAAACCCACCTCCAGGAGTGCTTCTTCTCCAAAGCTCTGTTAACCTTCTTCACTTTCCCTCTGCATTTGGTAGAAACCTTCCATCTACTCCCCTTCGTCTCCTTCTAGACGGTGTCCCCCTGGTCTTTCCAGCCCCATACCCCTGGCACCTTACCTGGCAAAGGGTCAGTGCCCCAGAAAGTCTTGGAAGTGAATAATCAGGGCCCTCATGTACCCGGCCAGACTCAGCCACCATCACACGGCCACCACTGTGGGTCCCCAGGCACGGCCTCCACCCAAGAAGCCCACCCCCAGTCACAGGCAGTGCCCCCTATCACCACCTAACACCCTGCTCCTGTCCCTCAGTGGGAGTTTCTCCCTGTGCCCAGCTGCCTGCCCCTCTCTGCCCAACCAGCTTGGCTGTTTCTGGGAGTCTCAGCTGGTGATTAGGGCCCTAATCAGCAGGACTTCCTGCCAGCAATTGCCAGAGGGGGGGCAGGGCAGGAGGGAAGCAAGGTCAATCCAAGGTGAAGTTCTCGCAGCCTGGGACCAGGAAGATTCAGTCAGGGAGATGGAATCACAGACTCTTCCAGCCCCTGCACTCCCCAGCCTTTCACTGACAGGTGAGGACATCAGGCCGGGCAAAGGAAGGGACTCTCATTCCAGAGTGTAGGAACACAGCAAGAGCACTGCTCTCCCCATGCTCTGGGCCCTTCTTGTGCTCCCTTTGAGACCTCTGTCCGCCCCTCGACCCCAACCCCAGCACCAAGCCCAGGGCCTACCCCAAAGACTGCTCCCCAGAAAAGGTTGTTGCAGACCAGCGAATTGCTCAGGTCTGGTCAAGGTCAAGAGCCAAAGGCGAGCCCCTCCTCTAGATGAGCAATGGCCTAGAAATGGAGCAGAGGTGAGCAGGGGCTGGGGAGGGGAAGCGAGAAAGGGCTGGGCTGAGCTCAGAAACCCTCCCCAGCTGTCATCATCATCAACCCAAACCCATTCTTTCTCCAAAAAAAAACTTAATGCCTTCTGCAGCTGCAACTGGGCGGGTCAGGGGTCCGGAAATAGAGCTCACCCCCGACCTGGAGCGACCCCAGCCTCCCTGGGTGGGAACCAGGGGCTAGGTGGAAAGGCCGTGGGGGCTGACCCCTGCTAATGAGGGACGTCAGAGGCACCAGAAGTGGAGGACCCCAGAAAGGACAGAGGTCTGGGATGAGGCGGGAGTGTGGCCAGGACCCGCCCCTACCTCGGGTTCATCGCTCAGAGCCTTGCAGCATGCAGGAAGGGCTGGCCATGGTTCTCCCCCACCTCCCACCAACAAGGGACTGAACTTAAAGTTGCAGCAAGAGGGATGCAGGTTAGACTTCAGAGAGACCCAGAGCTATTTAGAGATCCCACTTTAAAATACAGACACCACCCCCATGGGTATAGCCCAGGGTCAAGAGTAGCCTGCCTGGAGGCGGGGCCAGCCACGTCTTTGCCAGGCGTGGGAGTCTCTGATTCAGTGACTCTCTTCAAGGAATGGGATGGGATCCAAGGAGGGGAGCTTGGACGGGTTTATAATAATGCATCTTGTTTACACTGATGGCCGCTTTCTCAGAGTCCTTCATAAACACAGCTCTGCATCGGCTCCCCTGGGCAGACAAGGCCTTGGGAGGTCCCCTTAGCTCCCTGCCTTTCCCCATTCACAGAAGGGGAGAGATATATGTGGGGGTGTGGGGGGAGTCTCCTCTCTGGGCTCTGATGTTGGGTCTCCTAGAGGGAAAATGATGCCACTGTCTCCACTCTCTGGTCCCATAATCCTCCCGTCTTAGGGATGCAACCACCACAAGAGAGAGAAAGGAGTCCACCCAGAATTGGGCTCTGGGAGAAACACCAGTACCACTGCTATGACCCGTAAAATAACTATAATTACTAACATTCATCGATCCCTGACTATGTGCCAGGCGCTGCTCAAAGTGTTTCAAATAAACTAACTCATTCTATACTCACAACCATGCCCCAAAACAGGTGCAATTCTTACTCTGCTTTCCAGATGAGGAAACCGAAGCTCAGAGAGGTTCCGCTGCTTGCCAAAGCCACACAGCTAATAAACAGGGTCGGCCTGCATTAAGCCCCAGCAGTCTGGCCTTCAGAGTTACGTTTTCTGCCTCGCTCTAGACCTCTTGGCCAACACAGCTCTGTTTCCAGGCCCAGTCTAAATCCCTCACTCCTCCGCCCCTCCTCAGGCGGTCAGTTAGTGCTGAGCACCCCTGGACAGGCAAGGACCACCAGGGAGGCAGAAGGCACAGGCCTGCCCTCAAGGAGCTTGGAATCCAGCTAGAAGATCTCAGCAAGTTTGCAAGGAAAACTGAGGGGTCCCATATTCTCTGTTGGAGAAGGCCTAGGAAGGTTTCTGGGGAAACTGGACCTCAAACTGGGACTCCCCTTCACCATGGTGGCAGGACAGAACTCCAGTCTGTCACCTCACTCCTTGCTCATTGGCTCACTGGGACCACACCCTCCCAGCCCGCTCCCTCCTGCTTCCCAGAACACTCAGGCCTGAGCTACAAGCCTCCAGCCCTAAAAAGGCAGGGACTACAGAGCCAAGACTAGCCCTGGAGGAGGCAGCACCAGGGACTGGCTCGGGCCCCCCAACCCCCCACCACCCCACCCCACCAAGCTCCAACTCTGCAGAGACCGACCATCTCTCTGAGGGAAACCAAGGTGTGAACAAGTAGGAAAGATGGCCAAGGTCACCAACCTGAGTGGAGGCAAGCAAGGGACCCAGCCATGCCTCCTGCCACCTCTGTCTTGGGAAAGTGCTGAAGGCAATCTGAGCACAGGAAGGAGAGGAGGGCCAAGTGTGACCTTGCATAATGGAGCAGAGCACCCAGGGAGGTGGGCACGGCCCGCAAGGCTGGCAGCCCAGCCACCTGGCTACTCTCGTTCCAGCTCGCTGGTGCCCACACCTCTGCGTGCCTAATGGCTTTGAAAGCTAAGAGCCAGGGCTATGGGAATACAGCTCTGGAGACAATGGTCCCTCCAGTATCCCAAAACCTCTCCCTCCCTCCCCCAGCATCGTGCCCACTGGCTGTTTTCAGAGTCCAATAACGGAGAGGGCTTTCCTCTGCTCCCCTCCAATATACATCCCTCAGACAAACCTCAGCTCCCCTTTCTGGGCAGAGACTCGTGGCCCCAGAAATAAGCCAAGAAGCCAGAACGGCCCGCTGCTGAGAGCCTTTGCCATCCATGCCAGCTCTAACCCTGACTCGTCCAGACTCAAGGGCACACTCAGCATCTCACCTTCCCGCTCCTCTAGGGTCCCTGTTGGACCAGAGGAGAGCGTGTCCTCTTGAAGCAGCCTCATCTAGTCCCGACCGGAGACACAGGACTCCAGTTCGACACAGAGAAGGACTTCATCCTCAGATGAAGCCAGGACTGAGAGGAGGCAGGAGGATAACCAGGGCAACTCAGGCCCTACTCCTTCACTCTCCCCACCAAGGAGAAAAGGAGTCCCAGGGACCGAGGGGAGATGCAGGCTGGGACAGAAAGGACGGAGCCCAGGCGGGTCCTGAGCCCAGCCTAGAAGCCCACATTTGACATCATGAAAAGCGCCAGCCTCCCAGGGTGTGGAGTTCAGAAACCTCGAACCTCAACCCCACCCTGCCTTTCCACCCACTGCCTGGTGCCCACCCCAGAGGGAAACGGGTCTGGAGAGGTGGCAGGCAGGGAGGGAGCAAGGGGACCCACTCCTCCCAAACTCCTCCCTTGCAACCCCATTGCGACTCACACATACCACTTCAAGCTGCCCGGACAACCCTGTGTTAGGTCACAAATTTGGAAACTGAGGCTCAAGCAAGGGCCAGCCCTGGGACTTTCTGCATCTCAGAACTTGACACTGGTTCCTCTGCCTACTACCTCCAGGCAGCCTGGGGAGGCCCCTTTCCATGGTGGGGGGGTAGTGGGACTATGGCAGAAGACGACAAAATGGCAGGGGCTTGAGCTGTCAAACTTCAAGCACACCCCGGCCCCTAATCCTCCCGCACGGGCCACCAGTTAGCCCCCTTAGCAGGGAGCATGGGCTCTAACTGAAGGCGGGCAAGGGGCAAGGTCGCCCCCTCCATTCCGCACCACGTCACACAGCCCACAGGTCTGTGCTGGCCCTCGTCGGGTTAACCAGCAGGGCAAGGCTCAGAGTGAGACAGGAAGAATCGGAAGAAACTCAGAATCTTTGCAGGAAGCAGCTGGGGCAGACCTGGTAGGAGAGTGTACAGTGGGTGCGAGCAGAGAGCGCCAGGCTCTCTGTTCCCCAAACACCGGCAGGGAGGAGGAGGCAGTGCCCACACCCCAGGCTGGAGGCCACTGCCTTCCTGCTTCCCCGTTCTGGCTGTCAGAGAATTCCTGACTCCAAGAATCCCAGGACCTCAGCATCCCAAGAGACCATCAGGGTCATCTCTCCTAACCGCATCCCAGCTCAGGAATCCTTCCATGCTGTTTTCCAGCCTCTGTCTGAACTCCCCTCCGGACGGGAGGCTCACTACCTTACAAGGAGCCCATTCTCCTGGGCTGGCCAGCCAGGCTGGTTAAGAACCCCTCTGTTAAACCTGAGCCAAGCTTCCCTCACCCAACAAAAATCCATTCTCCCTTTTCGCTTCCTGTTCCTACCTCAGTACAAACATGTCACCGAGAAGTCCCAAACTCCAGGTCTTCTGCTATAGCCCGTCAGAGATGAGAAGGATGGTCACCCAACAGCAAGGTCGGCTCTGAACTCACCCACACCGCAGCCAGCACCCGCCACTCACCCAGCTACCAGCTCCCAGGTGTTTACGATCCTGGAGGCAGCCACCCCGTCAGAGACTCTAAGCTGGGGCTCTGAGCAACATGAAGTATGGAGAGCACTGGGAGAGTGATAGGGAAGGAGAGGCAGGTGTCTGGAAGCAGAGGGTCCCACGCTGCCTCCTCCACCACCTGAAAATTCTCAGCTCCGGATCAAAGACCTGGCTCCCAGCTCGGAGGGTCGGGTGGGGGGTCCTATAGACTGGCGGAGACCTTCCCCACCCTAGGATCCCAGCACTGTTCCATGGAGAGCTCTCCCCGCCAGCTCCCCACCACAGCCCTGGGCCAGGGGTCGGACAGGGGGGCACTCAGCTGTAGCAAGCTCTGAGATCCTGGGGGAGAGCGAGGGTGGGGAAGACAGGAGCAGCGGCCAACTGGCAGGACTAGAAGCAACTTAAGGCCAAGTCTGAGCCACAATGGTCCCCACCCCACCCGGCAGCTCCAGGAAGGGGCCCAGCAGAGACTCAAGGAAAGAGAGTGCTCCCCACGCCCTCCTGACCCCCCTGCTTTCCCTCTGCCACATGGAAGAAGTTCTGCAACTTCCAGAAGAGAAACCCCTGGTTTCCAGGTCCTCCTCTGAGCCTCATCCCACAGTGGCTTGTCTAGCCCTCCCCTACCCAGCTCCCATCCTGTCCGCTAACCCCATTCCACCACGCAGCAGGCTTCTCCTGGTCTCCCTAGGTCCCCCTCCCCGCCCGGCTTTCTCTTCTACGATAGTGGCCTCAGCCTAAGAACATCTGGTCCTGAATTGGGGAGGGGGGGGTGCCAGATACTGAGGTTAGCTTGGCAGAGCCTCTCCCACTTGGGAAGGGGTGGCAGGCAGGGCACCAGAGGGTCAGAGGAGGAGATGGGGGGGTGGGAGGAGAGGAAAGGGGGGGTAAAAGGCAGCTGTGTGTGTCTGTTCATTAACTACCTGGATTAGCCATTTCTGCCCAGAGGGGTGAGGAGGGGATAAGAGCTCCTGGCTGGGGGAGGGCAGCAGCGGGCACGCATGCCAGGCTGGGCCCGCATGCCCAGGGACCCAAGCCGAGGGCAGTGCAGCAGGGAAACCCTTCCAGGCCTGCCTAACCCTCCTGTGCAGCTGTGGCCAGCCCTCTGGGAGATGAGAGGTGGGAGCAAGGAGAGCCCCAAGGAGGAGAACAGGGCCCAGCAGCAGCTCCAGTGGGAGGCAGGAAAAAAATGCCCAGGCTCACGTCTCTCATAGTCCTCTCTGAGGCAGCCCCGGGAAGGCCAGTGGATAGGGAAAGAGACTAAAACTTCAAGCCTCCCCCTCTTTTGCCCTGCTGACCTCAGTCTCGAGCAGCCCCTGACACCCACAACTTCCCCAGCAAACCAAACTCCTGCGGATGGGCTCAGAGCAGGGACAACCACACCCCAGACATCCTTGCCAGAACCAGACCCCGAAGGCAGGGAACTGACAGGTTGGCCTCCAGGGTCTAGACCAGCCCCAGGGCATGTGACCAGGTGGGCTGACCTCCCCCTCCCCGAATTTATAGGATCGGTGGTCCTGACAGCATCAGTAGGACAGGCCAACATGCATGTGCGCACACACACACACACACACACACACGCCACACTCACCTTTCCAACAGAAGGGCCACCGGGTGGGGTGGGTGTCAGGTCTCACGGGACAGAGCAGTGGGCAATGACAGGGCAGCAGCTGTGGCCGGCCAGAAGCTGGTTGCCGAAAGGAGGGCGTGAGTGAGCCTTGTGTTTAGGCAGGAGCGGGCAGGGGAGCAGAGCTGGTCCCAGGGCCACTGCTGGGAGCAACTGAGCCTGGGCGCTGCTGGCCTGGCTCCCTCCCCCAGCAAGGCGGGCGGGCAAGCGCACCGCCTCCTTCCCCTCCTTCCCGGAGCCGGCCAGCAGCCTGCCCGCCGCCTCCTTTAACCCCTGAAGCGCTTGGCTCCTGGCTCCCGGCTCCCCGCTTCCAGCTCCATGGCTGGGCGGCAGGCACAAGACTGGGGCCCTGGGGCCCAGAAGTTCGGACTCCCCTCCTTCAGCCACCAGCCCAGCAGTTTCCCCCAGACCTGTAGGGAGGCACCAAAGGGTCTGGGGACACAGGTGGGGAAAGGGGACAAGTGGCCAAGAAGTCTGGGACACCAGGGAAGAAATACAGCTGCAGAGAAATGGCCACAGTGCTGCCGGCTGGAAAAGGATATTTGGTCAGATGGTAATGACAATGATAATCACAAGAATAGCAACTCCCAGTTTCTGTAGCGTACCCTGCTCTCTGCCAATCCCAACTCATTTGGTGGCAGGAGACCCAGAATCTCACTTTTGGACCCATTTTTCTGAAACACTCCCTGCTTTCTTCTCTCGGCTGAGTTCAAGCTTTTGTGACTGTATTTTTATTTTTATTTTTTTAAGATTTTTATTTATTTATTTGACAGAGATTACAAGTAGGCAGAGAGGCAGGCGGGGGCAGGGGGCGGGAGTAGGCTCCCTGCTGAGCAGAAAACCCTGTGACTGTATTCTTAAAAGTGATGTGAAGTGGGGGCTCCTGGGAGGTTCAGTTGGTTAAGGGTCTGCCTTGGGCTCAGGTCATGACCCCAGGGTCCTGGGATCGAGCCCCAAACTCCCCATCCAGCTAGTTCTCTAGAGCACATGTGCGCGCGCTTGCTCCCTCTCTCTCTCTCCCTCTCATTCTTGCTATCTCCATTGCTATCTCTCTCAAATAAAAAAATATTTTTTAAAAAAGTGATGTGAACTCTAGTTAAAGAGACACATGCTTCCGCTCTCTTTGAAACGCATCAAACAATAACATGGACTGATGGATGGAGAGAGAAACTGAAATGTGATAAAGCAAATACACCAAAGAATTCATCACAGACTCTAGGGAGTTGCCATAATCTTTTCAGCTTTTCTATATGCGCGAATATCAGCGGAAACAAGATCTGAAAGTCTGAAGCACCATAGAAATAAGAGTGAGGAAGGGAAAAGCCATTCGCTGAACACCTGTCGCACGCCAGACTCTGAAAGAATATTCTCTCTCACTTCATCTACGAATCTCCTTCATCCCAGCTGAAGAAAGCCATCTTGGAGTGGTTAGGTGACTTGTCCAAGACCACACAGAACGGTGCTGAGTGGAAACTCAGCCTTGGACAAGCTCGCTCCAGAGCCAAGCTCCCCACCACTCAGTCCTCCAGAGGCGGAAAGGCCCTTCTCTTCCCCATCTAGGCCGCCTTTGTGGGAGGTCCTGGGCCAGCAACCTGCATCTCGGAGCCTCAGTTCCCCTGCTGTCTGAAGAGTTTGAATCCAAAGTTCCTCAGGATATCTTCCAGTTCGAGCACTCTGACTTCAATAATTCAGCCAAACCCTTCCCCAGGCTTCAGTTCTCCAAAGAGTAAAGTGACAGGGAAGGCCAGAGAAGGGACAAACAGCCTCAGGAGAGATCTGGGGGCATCTGGGGCCACCAGTGGTCAAACCTTCGGATGGCTTTCTCCCTCCCCACCCCACCTCCCTGGTTTTGGTGATAGTGAGATCCTTCAGGATTCAGGGAAGGGGGCACCTTCCTGTGGACCCTGTGTGGGCAGGGTAGAGACAGAGCCTAATTGTGCCCGCCCTATCCCGGCCTTCAGGACAAGATGACTTCACCCCTTCCTAGGTGGAAAGTCTGGGTTCCCAGGGTCCCAGATGTCAGCATCTCAGAACCTACCAGCCTTGCAGGTGGCCTTGGTGTGTGAGGGTGATGGTGCCGGCAGGGACAGAGAAGGAAGAGACGTGCCCCACTGAGTGTCTGTGTCTCTGAGCCTGACAACTACCCAGCCCAGCTCCCTGCCCAGCCCTCCCTGGCCCCAGTTCTGGGGCAAAGGTGAATCCTGAGAGCCTTGTCCTGCTAACCCCTGCACCCCTGCAGACCAAAGGTGGCCCGGGGGCTTGGGACAGTCCTGGTCAGGTGAGGAAAGTGAGAGATTCCGCCTAAGAATGTTGACTCTGGATTCCCCCGGCCTCAGGGCCCCATGGGCCAGTCCCAATTGGGACTCACCTAGAGGTGGATGAGGAGTCGGCCATGAAAGTGGCAGCCCCTCCCTGAGTCTTGGGCCACAGAGTAGCCCCCCAGCCCCATGTGCAGGACTGCACACTGGCTCCAGGGCCATCCTCCCCATCTCCTCATTCCAAGCCACACCCCCTGTCACCCTGATCAATATGAAACTGTCCCGGGCCCTCCACAGCCTACCAGATCCAGTCCCAGCTCTGCAGAAGGATGCCCTGTGACACAGCCCCAACTCTGAGCTTTTTGAAGGCACAATTCCCTCTCTTCTCTATCATTCATCAGGCCTCAACTCAAAAGCCACATCCTCCCTGGGTCCTTCTGCATCTGCACCATTCGGTAGGTACTGTCCCTTACTCTAGACCCTCAAGGCCCTTGCTCAAACATTGACACCAGGACACTCACTTGTTAGGAGAACTTCTAGATCTCCCAGTGAGATCTAGATCCCAAGATTTATGCATCATTCCCTTCCGCTATCCTAGCGCGCTCAATGCCCAGCACAAGGTGGGCACACAGACTCTCAACGAATGCAGGTTGAGTAACTGAATAGTGAAGAGATGGATGGATGGATGGATGGATGGATGGATGGATGGATGGACGGACGAACGGACAGATGATGGATGGATAGATGATGGACGGATGGATGGACAGACGGATGAATGATGGATGACTGGTTACAAACAGAAGGAAAGAGCACTTTTAAATGCCTGATTCTGCCCAAGACTGTACCAAGACGATAAAAGACAACTTTTATCTTCAAAGCTGTATAAAAAACTGACCACGCCAAGACATGAGGTTCATGTACCTGATTTCCCAGGCACACACCCTCCATCCCAGGTCTACAGGAGATTGGGGAGTGGGGTGGGTGTCTAAGAGATGCTGTCCTCAGCTCCTTGCAAGGAACCACTGGAAGGGACGCGCTCCAACTTCCACCCCAACCTACCCCTCTCTCCCAGCCCTCCTGCTCCAGCACCAATCCAGCAAGTTTCTAGAAACCACACAGACAGGAAATCAAGGAGCTAGAGGATTTCAAAGCAAAAGAGTAGCCTTCCTCTTGATTTCCAAGAGCTGTCCCATAGCCGATCATCCCCGGGAACCCCTCCCCCGACATCCTGGGATTTCCCCAGTGTTAGTCCCAGCATCTTACATGCCTGCACACACGCACGTGCACACACACACACACATGCTCACATCCAGAGTAAGAGCTGCTTTCTACAGAACGCTGCTTAGTCCCTTTTCCCTCCCCTCCTCACAGCCCTCCTCCAAAGGAGGTAAGGGATTCCCAGGGTTTCCCATCTCCCATTCCACCCTCCCCTCCCCGCCTCCTAAGCCAGCCCATGCCCCTTTCCCTCCTCCCGCTCTCCTTCCCTCCCACCCCCTAATGCAGGACTGCACATCTGGTTCCAGTTGTGGTTGGTCCGTTCAGGGGTAGGCCTGGGGGTTTCTCATAAAACTGAATAATACCAGTGTTGGAGCCTGTGGAGCTGGGGGAAGGGAGGGCAGGAGGCCGAAGGGGCGGGAGGGAGAGAAGCGGGCAGCAAGGAGGCAGAGAAAGACACAGAGCCCAGAAAGGAGCAGGGCCGCGCCTGGCATCTAGCAAAGATTCAATGGGTGCTTGTTGAGGGGGGACAGAAGCCAGAGAGACAGAGGGCAGGAAAGCCAGGAGGAGAGAGAGCAGGACAAAGAGAGGGTCAGAAACAGAGACCTAGAAGGAGGAAAGAGACGAAGCTGGGGGTGGTGGGACAGCGCCACTGGGCCACAGAGCAGCCATTGAGAAGAACAGAGAAAATGAATCGTGCCTGTCGGGGCCAGGTGCTGAGTTAGGCACTTCCAGTGGAACAGGAGGGGATGTGACAGAAAGGAGGACAAAGGGACACACAGAGACACAAAAGAAAGGGCAAAGATAAAGTCAAGGGAAAGACTGACTGCCTAAGAATGTCGACTCTGGATTGCCCCGGCCTCAGGGCCCCATGGGCCAGCACAGAGCAGTTCCCGGGTTTTCTCTTATTCTGTTTGCGTCAGGATTTGAAAGCCCAGCCTGCACCAAACCTTTCCCATGTGTTTTTCCATTAAAAACCCGAGAGATGTCTCTAATTCTTATCCCAGTCTTAGAGACCGGCTCAGAGCAGTTAAGAAATTTACCTAAAACCACAGGGCAGCTGATAATACGGTATCTGAACCCAGGTCTTGCAACTCAACGCTGTTTCGCCAACCGACACAACTGGGAATTCCGGGTCCCTGGCACTCCCTCTGGAGGCCATTGCGTCATGTAACCCCCACTCTTGTGGGGCCGGATCCCTGGGTCCTTCTCGCCCTGAGCAGGGCAGAGAGTAGACCACCACAGTCCAGCAGGCAAGGACTGGCTTCCCAATCTTCCTAGGAGGTGCTGGAGCTATCCTGTCTAGCGACTTTGGCCCCCACCTTCGTCCTCCCTCTCCACAGCAGGGAAGGCAGCGCCACAGGCCCAGGTCCCAAGGGGAAAGGCCCTGGGCCTCAGGATCCTGCTTGGCCCACACCACAGCTGACTGGGAGCCAGGCCCTGGGTAACACCCTAGGCACTTGGTCAATGTCTATGCCTTGGGTTCCCCTCTCCCCCCTCAGACAACCGCCTCCCTACCAACACCCCAGCTAGAGAGGAGTTGGGCTTTCTCCCAGGATCCTTCATCTCAGGGCTACCTCCTGGGAACAACCCCCCCCTCAACTCAGCTGGCCCTCCCTCTCCCCCAGAGCTGGCTTCAAAAGCCACACCCCCACCCTGCTGCCCCAAAGAGCCCCTCTCCCTTCCTTCCTGATGCTGGGTTCCACGGCCCAGGTCACAGGTCTCTTTTCTATTTGTCATCCTCAAGACTCAGGCCAGGGACACCTGGGTGGCTCAGTCAGTTAAGCCACTTGTCTTCGGCTCAGGTCATGATCCCAGGATCCTGGGATCGAGTCCCACATCAGGCTCCTTGCTCAGAGGGGAGCCTGCTTCTCTCTCTGCCTCTGCCTGCCTCTCTGCCTGCTTGGGCTTGCTTGCATGCTCTCTCTCTCTCTCTCTGGCAAATAAATAAGTAAAATCTTAAAAAAAAAAAAAAAAACTCAGGCAAGAAAGACTGAGGCAACAGCAGGGGCACCCCCTCCTCACCACTGTCCACCCATTTGCATCTAATTTGCATGTATTCCCAGCATCTTGCCAAGTGCAGAGCCTCAGCCCAGTGCCACACTCTCCCCCCGCAGGGAGGGAGGCACACCCTGCCTTGTGCAGTCGGATTTCCTACTCTCAGGTTTGTGCCCCGGTTCTGAGGGCAGAGGATTAATAAGGCAGGAGAAGCCTGAGAGAAATGATCTGCCAAAAACTTGTGCCTAAGACACATGCTGGCAGCTCCTCCCTCCTGAGCCTGCCTCAGTTTCCAGCCAGGAAAGGCCCTTGGATCTAGCCCCAAGGCCTCAGACTGGGAGTCAGGGTCTTGGGTTCCAGCCCTGTCCAGCCACCGATGCCCTGGTGACCAGAGGACACTCTTGGTCCCTCTTGGCTTCCATCCCCTCATCTGACAACCTCTAAGATCCCTTGGAAGATTCCCAGAACACATTTTTAGGCAGACACTGGTCCTTGGCAGAAAGTCCCTGCTGTGCCAGTTCATTGCCCACAAATCCCCGTCTCCCCTGAGAAACCCAATTTTAAAGCTGTAAGAGCTCTGGGCTTTTTTTTTTTTTTAAATCTTTTTTTTTTATTTTTTATTTTATTTATTTATCAGAGAGAGAGAGCGAGCACAGGCAGACACAGGCAGAGGGAGAAGCAGGCTCCCTGCTGAGCAAGGAGCCCGATGCGGGACTCGATCCCAGGATGCTGGGATCATGACCTGAGCCGAAGGCAGCTGCTTAACCAACTGAGCCACCCAGGCGTCCCAGAGCTCTGGGCTTTAATCGCCTCGGGGACAGGACTGCTCTCAAGCCTACACCAGCGATGATCACCAGCTTCAGCCCAGATACTTCCTTTCAGAGAACCCATAGCTCTCCCTTGCACAGCACACCCACCACCCTAACCCCACTATTACAAGGCCCCTAGCCTGGACAGGATAGTCGGGGATCCCCCACACCTGAAGTTATCTGGATTTCAGGAAGGTGTTGGCAGGAGCTGTGATGAAATGCTTGGAGATGAGATAGAGAGCCGAGCAGATTCCTAACCAGCAAGGCAAGGGGTGTTGATTAATAGATCAATGTCAACTTCCTGACTTGCCAAAGGGCTCTGTCCTCTGCCCTGGCTTGTCCAACATACTTATCAGTAACTTAGATGAAGACTTAGAACAGAGGCTTACCAAGTACACAAAGGTAAAAACGCAAAAAAGGAAGAGCTAAGGCACTCTTGAACCAAAATGCAAAACTGACTTTATAAACAGGCCAGAATTAGTAAGGGAACGTTTCTCTTGGGGTCAAGCCCTAAACTAAAAGTCATAAAAACCCTGAATTAATAATAGTTCGTGCAATAACAAAAAAAAAAATAGTTCATGAAAGGAAAGGCCTAAGATTTAATGAAAACAGAAATTCAGTTCAGTTCTCAGTAGGCTATGGCTGCCACCAACAGGCACGTGATCTTTGAGTCGCATTAAGAGAGGTATAGAATATAGACCAAGGGAGATGAAAGTTCTACTCTCCTCCATGACTCTCAGACACCACCAGAAGTGTCGAGTATTGTTGAATCAAAGTACAAGAAAGGTTAAAGAAATTGGGCCAATTTTTCTTTCATATCATTAAAAAAAGAAGAGGACACAACACACATCGTCAAGTATTTGAAAAATGTCTTGGAGAAAGACAGCCAGGACAAATTCTATTGCCCACATCCACCTTTGCCTCTCTGCCCCTTCATCTATGAATTCCCTGGAGCCTGGGACCATTTCCCATTCATTTCTGAATGTCCAAAGTGCAGAATCAGTCAGGGGCTGAGCAGCTGCGAAGGACGAAACAGCATCCTGACCAGGCCTGTGGGCACTGATTAGTAGGGAGCGTGCTGGCTCCGGCACTAGAGCTGAGCTTCCGCCAAGCTGGCTGCTGAAGCCAAAGGAGGCCAGGAGCCGGGCTGGTGGCTGAACGTCTGGCTGGCACACACTGTCCCAGGCCGGCTCTCATGCTGGCCAGCCGGCCTCCCACCCCCCAAGACTCACCCCTCACCACCGTTTTGTGGGGACTGGCCCCAAATGGGCACCCTTGCCCGACGTGGGGAGCTGCCCCGTGGTCCAGGTCCTGCCATCACGGGATTGGTCCTGTCTCCCATCACCTGCATGGCTTTCCAGCTCATTCTATGTGCATCGACTTTCTCTCCCTCACCCCCTAACCGACCCTCCTCTCATCATCCTCCTCCTTAACATTGATCCTCATGCCTCCAGGGTCCTTAGGGCTGCTTCTTACTCTCTGCTCCCTGGCTGTAGGCTGCTAACAATGGCAGCCCTTGCCCTGCTCCCACCTCCTCCCCCAATTTTTCTTATTTATGTTGTGCTTTCAGGGCTGGACGGAGCTGGAGACTCTCTCCTGAGGACTTAGCCTTGCCCCCCATAGATAATGATCTCTCCGCTCCATTTTGAAATGCTCCACTTTGAAATGCGGTGCTGTCCCTCTAGGAGTTTGAGAGCCAGGGAAACCAGGCCCTATCCTTCTGAGGCCCAGGGCTGGAGGGGAAAGTGTCTAGGCTTTGGTGCTGCATGGACCATCTGTGAAGCCTGTCCCCACGTCCCCGAAGACTGTGTGACCTCAAGCAAGTTACTAACCACTCTGAGATGAGCGAAGAGTCTGACTCAGAGTGGCCCTCCCTATACCTAAGCTCCTGCCACCCCCTCCTCCTTCAGAGATGCCATCACCATCTGCACCCTGGAGTCAGGATTCATCTCTCCTTCCTGTGTGTCTCTTAGGACCTGTTTAATAAACACATTTACTAAGAGTTTTCCATGTGCCAGGCACTATTCCTAGAGCTTTATGGTTAATAACTTCGATCGTCCTAACTACCCTATGGGTATTGACCATTGTTAACCCCATTTTCTAGGTAAGGAATGATGCTCAGAGACATCAACTGTGATTGCCACTGCTCTCCTCCCTGAAGCAGCGTGTGAGGGGGCCTCGGGGCCGTCAACTTCCTGTGTCCAACAGATGCTCGCTCGCAGCCTCTCCTCTCCCACACCAAGCCCTCGGAGTTTACCCCACGCCCTGCTGAGGCTGGAAGGTTCCATTGAGGAGCAGCCTGCTTCCTGTGCCTCCAGTTTCTGCTGCAGAGCGCAAGTCCCTTCAAAGCTTTATTCAGAAATCTCTCTCTCCCTCTCTCTCTGTCACACACACACACACACACACACACACACACACACACACACCCCAGCTCACAATCTCCCCAAGTCCTCACTTCACAGGATAGACATTCCCAGCTCTGCTGCGGTTTCTGGCTCTTTCCACCCTCCAGGTGCTTGCCTATTTCCCTGCCTCTGATCCCATCCCGGCTGGCCTTCCTCTGCGCCTCCGTTCGCCCGTTCATTCAACAAACACTCCTGAGTGCCTGCGGGAAGGGGGGCCCAGGGCCAGCACTGAGGGCAGATCCAGGGGAGAGCCAAGACGGGGCACCTTCCCTCAGGAGTCCTTGGTCTAGAGGAGGGGACACCACCCAAAAGAAGCCTCAACACTTCACACCAACAGTGCTGAGCCGTGAGAGGGGAAGAGAAGAAAGCCCAAGGGGGGGGGGCATGGATCCTGACAGCTCGTGTGCACCGGACATGCTCCAGACCCCAATATAAAGCCCCCACATGCCTCATTAGCCTGTTCCCTCCTCACCATGGCCCTGGGAGATGTCCTTCTAACCCCACTTTGAACAGCGGAGGGAGCTCAGACACAAGTGGCCAAGTCACTTGCCCAAAACCAGTGAGACAACAGCTAAGCAGCAGTGGCGACAGCAACAGGCCTGAGCCCCAACTCTACTCTCAAGCACCCCGCCCCCTTATCACCAAGAGGTTAGGACTCAGTTCCCAAACACCGACACCCCACACACACATGCAGCAGTAGCGGGCCATGCAGAAGGTAGCAGGCCTGCCCTGGTGGGACCCGGACCCCCCACTGTGCTTTTCACTCATCTAACCCCTCAAGCAGCATCAGCTTCACCAAGATGGTAGTCACCCCAACCCTGGACTCCCCGCTTATTCTCACCTTGCTGTCACCTTCAGAGAGCTGACCTTTTCACTCTGGTTGGCTTCAGGGTGGCTGGGGACAGCTCCTCCCACCAGGGCTTGCTTGAAACATGGCTCTTAGTGTCACCAAGGGGACCAGGGAAGGGTCGAGAAGGGCTCCAAACTCTGGGACACAATCTTCCCAGGCTCTCCCCAGGGCCACCCAAGTGATGCTCACAACTATGGTAAGAATTTAGAGTTGACGCATCCAACCCTCACATTGTAGTTAGATGCAAAGTGAAGCCCAGAAAGGCCAAGTAGGGAGTCCCAAAGTCACCACAAAGAGGAACTCAATGGAGTCAACCCAAGAACCATGTGGCCCGTGCAGGCCCCTATATTACACCAGCCTCCAGGAGAGCCAGTCCTGGCCTTGACAGAGAGGGATCCAGTTAATCCTGAGGAAGACAAGAGAGGCCCGGGTCCCTGGGCTGGTGAGGGGCCCACAGGACCAGCTAAAGGATTCTTGGGCTCCAGGTGCAGCCCAGGCCTACTCTCCACCAATGACCAGAACGGAGGCTGGGGCAGGAAGGGTAAGCAGGGCAAGGGACATCAGCTGGAGCCCCTCCCTCTGGGGGCTCCTCCCCGGGGACCCCATGGGTGACTGTTTTCCTAGGAACATTGTGTTCAAGCTGTGAGTCTTGGCCCAAGCACCCTACCCTGGCAGATCTCCAGCTGCCTGTTTAATAATGTACAGCCGATCGGCCAGTAACAGCAGGTTCCAAAAAAAAATTTGTTTTTGTTGTTGATTTTTTTTCTTTTCCTTCCAGGTAGTTGGTGATAGTTATGAGGAACAAGTGTCCCCTGGCTGGGGTCCAGGGCAACCACCGCCTGCCCAGGCTAAGGGATCCTGGCAGATCCCACCTGCCTCTGCCCACCCCTCCCACCGTGCCCAGGCGCCAAAGTGCCCACACCCGCCTCTGCAGTCCTGCTGACACCCTGGGCCTGCTTCCCAGGGGCGGGCAGCTGTCCGGGCACCTGGGAGGTCCAGAGAGGCCCAGTAGGGCCGAGGGAGAGGATGTGGGATGTGCTGGCGGGGGCAGAGGAAGGGCAGGTGGGGGCTCAGCACTAAATGGGCCCAGCGCTTCCTAGGAATTCCGCCCCGTCTGGCTGCAGTCAGGAACGGAAGGTGGAGTCGGGGTTAGCCCAACCAGGTGTGAGGACCTAAGTCCAGAGCCAGACAGCCAGCTCTCCTGGGAAGGACTGGGAGAAGGGGTGAGGATTTGGGGCCCTGCCCTCCTTCGGGCGACTCATCTCCATCTGAGAGAGAATCTGCAGCAGAATCAAGGGAGCTGGAAAACAGAAGCCTCACGGGAGGGGAGTTAGGACAGAGAATAGAACTTTCAGCCCTGTAAGAACAGATCCAGTATTGCAAAGATTGCTCCTGGGCTAGGTGCAGCACCAGGCCCAGGCGAAAAGGTCGGCCAGACGCCCCTTGCCTACCCGGCCTGGCACCCCAGAAATGGGAGTGAGGCAGGGCAGAGGGTGGGAAGAGGTGCCAGGAGCCAGGGACTGGGCCCTCACAGCTCCGCACAGCTCCCTGATGACCCCAGGGCCGGTCTGTGTCCTCTCTGGGCCTCCATCTTACTGCTATGCCAGGATGAGCTGGGGGTCCCAACCACAGAGGGACTGCCAAGCCCAGATGCAGGGCAGATGGAGGAGTCCAGGATCGTGATGAAGAGGGAGATGCATTAGCATTTGTCAAACTCTCAGGATGGTCCAGGCCCTGTATGTTTCCCTCTGTCATTAATTCTGCTGGGCAGGTGCTATTACTCCAACCCCTGAACAGAGGAGGACACCGAGGCTTGGAGCGGGGGAGGACCCATTTACCCAAGTGACGGTGGGCGTGACAGAGGCTCGATGTGCACACCAGCTGGCTGGCCTCAAGCCGCCTTGGAGATTCCGACCAAGGGGAGCAGCCCAGCCCCCAAGCACCAAGCACCCCAGCAACCCCTCCTCTCCTCTCTGCACATCCAACCGCCACCCCCCAGCCTCTGTCTTGCCCTGGTGGGTTCCGCAGCCTCCCTTCTGTCCTTTCCCTCCCTCCAGCTCATTAGGCCCCCTTGGGGCTTCCTGCTTCCCCCAGGGCAGGGGCATATGCAGCCACACGGCCCTGCACACTCACACACTCATACACACACACACTCACACATGTATGCACAGGGATCCATGCACTACACACAAGCACGTGTGCTTACACACACACACACACACACAAGCACACCCGTGAGCCCCAGCCACGGGTGGCCTGGCATAGACCCCTGCAGACTGTCTGGGCAGGCCGAACCGGACAGACGGCTGCCATGCCCCCGGGGTGGTTATCCCAAAGGCGAGAAGGCCGGTGGCTAAGAATACTGCGGCGCATTCCAGGCCTGAGATAAGCGGCCCCAAGCATCCTCGGCACGTTCTGGCCTCGCTGTCTCACCCCCGTGGATTCCACCCACCCGCAGCCCCGTCCCGGAAGGGCCCCAGCAGCCGGCGCCGCCAGTGCACACACCTTGGCTGAGGGCTGGCCGCCCTCCCCTCGCCAGGGACCCCAGGCACATCGCAGGTCTCGGTCTCCCCAATGAAGACACGGACACAGGGAAGGAGGGGACGTATGTGTCCATCCTGAGATGTGGGCTAACCTACAGGGCCGGCAAACACCCCCCACACACACCCCCCTTGCTCGTTACACACCAGCCAGAACCTCATCACAACAGCGTTCACCCCCGCTCCGCAACATCACCGTATCCTGCAGGGGAAGGGACCGAGGTCCACAGAGACCCCACTGCTAAGAAGGAAGAGACCCTGAAATTGAACCGAGGTCTTTCAGCTCCTAAGCCAGGGCTCTTCCCAGGACCTCAACCCATCCCCCTTCCCGGCTGACTCTAAAATGACATCTTTCCAGGGCCACCGTGCAGATCAGCGACATCCTTGAGGAAAAGACTCATGTTCGTTACAGTCTCAGGAGGGGACTCTCAGTCACACACACACGCAGGCAATACCTCCTCAGAAGGGTCAGGTGTTCTGGGGCACCTGCAGCTGCCTTGAGGAGTCAGGATTGTCCCAGGGACAAGGGACAGAAGACTATGAGCTCCCAAATCACCAAGTCCCCGAGGGTTTGGGAAGAAACGGAGCGAAGACAGAGAAAGGGGCTCCCCCACCTATGGAGCCAAAAGGGGAAGTCCTTTGGATTTTAGGGCCAGAGGATCAGGACAAAGGGCCGGGCCTTGGTGAACAAGGCAGGATCCTGAGGGTGACAGGCACATATGGAGTCCTCAGGGCCCAGAAGGGACACAGAGAGGACAGACAGGAAAGAGAAAGAACAAAGCTAAGGAACCTGAGGTCCCTAAAGGAAAAAGGCAATAGGGAAAAATAAGAGATGCGGTTACGAAAGTTCTGGTGTACCTTGGTGATCCCGGGTAGCCCACACAGAAGCCCACACTTCTGTCTTTTTCTCACCTCACAGCCCAACCCTGTTCCGGGGCAGCAGTTCTAAAGTCTGTGTGCGCACACGCACACACAAACACACACACCCTTACATCTCAAGTGTCTCTCTGGGTAACCCAGTTAATGAGGTCAAGAGCTGTTCTGGACACTTCTCATACGAGAACAGTGGGGCCCAAAGAGGGGCTGTGGCTTCCCGAAGGCGCCAGGTTTCCTTTTTGTTGGGTTGGGGGAGCCAAGAAGAGGACCCTAGAATCCCTATCTCCTCCAGTCCTCAGGAGTCAGCCCTGCTAAGGAACAGAGCTGAGGCCAGAGGCCTCAGAAGCAAAGGGAGACCGGAAGGAAGCTGGCCCCGGGGACTCTGGGTCGTGACTTTCCCAGCCCCAAGGAGATGGGATCAGGGAGGATCAGAGCAGCATCCAAGCTTGGCACCAGCTGACCTTGGCTGGCGATGAAGGCAGAGGGCACAGAGGCGAAGGAGGTAGGGTCACAGTAGGGAGTGAGGCTGAAAGAGGGGGTGTGTCCCCATGAAGACTTGGCCACCCCCAGCCACTGGCTTGGTAAGGCAGCTGTGCTTCCCAGAGCTGTGTGACCCCACAGCCGGCATTGCCTGCTGAGCACCCCATCCCCTCCCACTCTGAGCAAGCCAGGCAACCTTACATGGACATCTCAGGGACACAGGCATGTGAGCTCCCCCTCCCCCCCAGCTTCACCCTGGGGTGCTGCGCTTTCTCCACCGTCTCTCCTTCCAGAGCCCCCCTCTTTCCTGGGGACAGGGCAGCAGACCTGCAGGCCAAGGCCAAAGAGGGGAAGCTGAGATGGGGGGGGGATATTGAGCTGTGGATTTCACACCAGCTGGATAGAGACCCCAGCTGGAAGCCTGTAGAGAAACCTGGAATGGAGAATCCAGGGCTACAAACTGAGGAATGAGGACCCATCGGAAAAGGGATCACAGATGCTCTGCTGATTGGTGAAGGGACAGAGCCAAGAATATATGTAGACACATGATTATTCCAGAAACAGGCAAGAGCAGAGTTTGCACATTCATTTGCCTGATGCAAGCAAACCAACCGAAAACAAGACATTTTTGAGATAATCAGGGAAAATTGAACATGCACTAGGTTTTAGCTGCTCCTAGGAAATTGTTATTAATTATGTTGACTATAATAATGGTATTATGGTAATGTTAAAATTAAAAGTCCTTATCTGTTAATGATACACAGTGAAGTATTTACAGTGGAATGATATAATGTCTGGGATTTGCTTTAAAAACACTCCAGAAAAAAAAAAAAGGGGGGGGGTGGGTGGGAGGGGGCAGATGAGACAAAAACAAGGAGAGTTCACAGTTGTGGAGCACGGATACAAAGGAGTGCATCATGCATATGTTTTAAATCTCCCACAATAATAAACTGACAAACACACACACACACACGTACACACGCACAGCAGGGGAAGGGGACTCATCTGATCCGTGTTCCCCAAAGTGTGGTATTCAGATGATTTTAGCTGGAAGCGTGGCTCAACAATTTTCTTTTAATATTTTTGCATATTGAAAGAAATTAAAAATATGTAATTGTAGAGTAAGCTTACACATTATTATTTTTTTTAAGTTTATTTATTTAATTGGGAGAGAAAGAAAATGAGAGGGAGAGCGAAAGAGAATCTGAAGCAGGCACCCCACTGAGCACAGCACGACCCGGGTCTCCATCCCACGACCCTGAGATCATCACCTAAGCTGAAACCAAGAGTCAGGTGCTTAACTGACTGAGCCACCCAGATGCCCCAGAGTAAGCCTAAACGTTCTATCACTTAAATGAGCAAAAGGTTATAAAAGCCAAATCTTTTTTTTTTTTTTTTTTTTTTAATGCCATAGTAGTGTAGGCTGGTGAGAACGGAAACCATCGAATGGCAAAGGAAATGCACCCGAGCACAGCTGGGAAAGCACCAAGCCCACCCAAACTCCCCATCGCCAGGGAAGCCACACAGAGTCCCGAGGCGGAGTCACTCCTCCCTCACCGACATCCCGGACAAGCAGGTGTGCCAGCATGCCCGAGACACCACCGCAGAGGCTGCACCGGGTGATGCCTGTGAGCCGCTGGAGTGCAGGGACCGCAGTGGGGAACAGTGGCTGCTGTCTACCAAGGGCAACCCCCTGGCTCTGTACTTGCACCGTCTCCCATCCCTGATCCCCATACAGCCCACCAAGGTAGACAACATCATACCCATTTTACAGATGGGGAAGGTGTGACTCAGAGAAGAGGGGACTTTCTCAGGGTCCCAAGGCCAGTGTATGGCAGAGTCAGGATTTGAGCTCCCATCTCTCTGACACCCAGGTTTGAAGCTGAACCAAGAAGGCAGCCAGGTAACCAGGTCAGCTGGAACCTAAGGTCCAGCACGGATCTATAGTGTTAAAAGAGTTGGGAAGGAAGACAAGAAGAACAGGCGCTATGGGAGGGAAAGAAGGGAGAGGTGGGCCTGTAGGCCCTGGGCTGCACCATCGGTTTGGGTGTCCACAGAGTTGCTACTCAAAAGTGGCAGACAGGAAAGGGACTGCAGCAAGCTGAAGGAAGATCAGACAGCTGGGGGGATTGGAAGGTAGAGATGGAAGGCTGGGAGCCGTGGTCAACGTTTCAAAACGCACTTCTGAGCTTTGGGCTGGAATTACACCAACTCAGCACGGGAACATAGGTCATTCCGTGCCTCCTGGAAGTCTCTAGTTGGTACCCAAAATGTGTTTGACTAACAAAAATGGAGAAATGCATGTAATTTCTCCAAATGTGAAGTTCAGGGGGGAAACAGAAATAAAAGAATCCTTTCATTGTGCACCAGAACCTGGACCACACCCGAGGACAAAGGGGTTAAGGTGGTGCCCTTGGCAAGTCTATCTGCCTCCCCAAGATTCAAACTTGGCAAAGCTAGAAAACAGGGAAAGGAACGCTTGAGGGACACAAAGCTTCTATAGAGCCCTGGGCACCCAGGAGATCCCCATCCATCTTTCTGGGCAGCAGAGATGCCCCAGAGGTGCCCAGACTGCTAAGCAAGTCTTGCTCCGTTCTTGTATCTGCTCTCGGGGCTGGAGCCCGGAGCCTGGCTTGGACGAGCTGCCTAATGCTGGCTGTGGGGAGGGGGCTGCGTGTTATCAGCAACATAGGGGTCTGGCTCCATTCATTCTCTGAGTGAGGCTGGGCAAGCAGCTTGATCTCTGTCCTGTTTCTCCGGCCTTCCCACCTTCCCCTGCCCGTCCAGCCACGACTGGAATAATAATAGCAATAATGAGTTCCTCGTGAGGCTGTTTGGAGAATTCACTGACATGATCCATGTAATGTGCTTAGTGCAGAACCTGGCGTCTAATTGTTTGATCATTGATAACCACGGCGATTATTATCCTTAACTATCCTGTCTGAGAGCCACAGTGGGGCCCTTTGGCCCTCAAGGCCTCAAGGATCCTGGACTAGAAGAAGCCTTAGGGTGGGCAGCAGCCCACAGGACAAAGGAGGCTGAGAGGGGAGAGCAGCCCAACCCCATCCTCTCCAGGAATGCGGCTGGCGGCTGGGAGGGCGGGGGGCTGGGGGAGATGCCTCGACGCTGAGGTCAGGCCCTATTAGGAGCTGGCAGAGTGTTTATCATCCTCACGTGTGGGGGGAGAGAGGGATGGTGGAGATCGGAGAGGGGGAGGAGGAGAAGCAGCTGCTGGGAGGAGCGGGAGGACTCCCCAGCGGGAGAAAATTATGCCTTTGCTGGTGTCCTGGGAGACCCCCCCACCCTGGACCCCTCCGCTAACTCACTCCGCGAGTGGGGGGCAGGAGGAGAGCCGGGTGCACACAGAGGTGGCCCCCACTCACTGCCTCAGCCAGGAACAGGACACCCACCTCACCGCGGGCCCCATTCCCAAAGATCCTCACAACAACCCAGCAAGCTAGATCTCATCATCCTCATCGGACAGTCAAGGAAACTAAGGCTGGGGCTGGTCAGGCCCACTGCCCAAGGACGCTCACTGACACCAGTCCCCAACTCCTAGGTCTCCTCCATACCCCAGAGGCCACTCATGGGGGTGGCTGCCTGGGAGAGGGCAGGGGGGTGTCAGTGTGAGAAAGGCTACGGTCTTAAGGAGGCTTGGTTGGCCTGCACTGGTTTTCCAGGTCAGTGCAAGGCTGGCTGAGATGCACCATCCTGCCACCTACAGACACACTGGCTGCCAGGTCAGGACAGCTCGGCCCTCCCCTGGCCAAATACAACCACTTCTATTCCTGACATTCCAATCAAGGGGCCCCAGCTGCTCCTTTGGTCGCCCCCAGCTGCTCCTTTCCTGGCTCCCCACCCCCAAAAGACAGCCCATCCGGAATGAACCCAACTCACTCCAATTACCATTTCAACCTGTCTCTTCCTAGACTGTCCTCCACCAAAACCAGGAAAATTTTCTGGGTCCCCTCAGTGATCGGGGTCATACCTACTCCTCTAGTGGAGCTAGAACCACCCTGGGCCTCAGTTTCCCCTTATGGAAAGAAGGAGGGCAAGTGACCCAAGGCCCTAACAGGGTATTTCTTCCTCTCTCTCTCACTCCCTCTCTCTCTCACAACACACACACACACACACACACACACACACACACACACCCCTCATAGCCGCAACTCCTGCCTGTGCTCAGTGACTAGCCCACTTTGATGACTCCGATTACTGTCTCCCATAGTGATCAGTCACCAGACAGACTATGGCTGCCAACGTCTCCTCTCCCCGAAGGGAAGGTACCCCGTGTGTCCCCAGAAGACTGGCCACACGTCCCAGAAGGCAGCAGAAGCCAAACCTTGTGGAGGGTGTGTTCCCACTAAGGCTTCTGAGGAGATATTCAAAAGCCTTCCTCTGATCCCCCCCAGTCCTCTGAGAACAAAAATGACTCTTGCATTTTACAGAGGAAAGGAGGGATCTGCTCAAATCTCACAGAGGGCAAGAGTCAAAGATCAAATTAGCAAACTAACAGGCCCAGACCAGAAGCGCAGACTTCCATCCCAGATCAGCCTGGTGGGGCCCCTCTACCTACCCTGACAAATGAGAAGCTAAGTGACTATCGTGCTTCCTGCCGAATGGGTGGATGTGAAGTCCGCCTGCGTCAACTTGTCTCAGCCACAGTACCCAGTGATTTAACCAAACACAATCTGGATGTTGTCTGAGGACAGTTAACATCTAAAGTCATTTGACCTTGAGTAAAGGAAATCGCTCTCCAACATGAGGACAGGCCTCCTCCTATCAACTAAAGGTGCAAAGAGCAAAAACTAAGGCTTCCCGGAGAAGAAATTCTGCCTCCAGGCAGCAACACCAGCTTCTGTCTGATTGACTAGACCGCTGGCCTGCCCTAGAGATTCCACACCAGCCAGTCCCCGCTGCTGCGTGAGCCACTGCCTTCAAATAAAGTCTCTTAATATACACACCGGCATAGCTCAGAGACGATGCACAAGTTCAATTCTAGACTACCATTCTAGAGCCAACTGCCCCAGTAAAGCCCGTCAGATGACTTTTTTGGTTTCCCAGTGCATATCAAAGGTAAAAGTTATGTTTACATTAGACTATAATCTAATCAGTGTGCAAAGGCATTATGTCTAAAAATTTACACAATTTAAAAAGTACTTAATGGCTAAAAAAGGCTAATCATCACTGGAGCTTTCAGCAAGTCACCTTTCCGCCCTGTGCAGGGTCTTGCCTCCGTGCTGATGGCAACTGACCTATCCGAGCGGGGGCTGCCGAAGGCTGGCGAGGCCGTGGCAACTTTGCAAAATAACCTTAGCCACGGCATGGACTCCTCCTTTCATGGACCATTCCTCTGACACTGTCTGAGAGCATCTACCCACAGCATGACTTCTTTTATCACTGGAGCCAATCCTCTCAAACCTGCCTCTGCTTTGTCCACTAAGTGTGTGCACGATTCTGAATCCTCTATGGCCTTTCCAACATCCCCACGGCATCTTCACCGGGAACAGACACCCTCTAGAGAAACTGCTTTGTTTGTTCGTCCACAAGAAGCAACTCCCCGCCCACTCAAGTTTGATCACAAGCTGGCAGCCAGGCCCGCCCATCTTCAGGCTCCGCAGCGAACTCTAGTTCTCCTGCCATTTCCAAGTAGTCTGCGGCTACTTTCCCCACTGAAGTTTTAAACCTCCAATAGGTGGGGGGGAGGGGGAATGAAAAAGGCAATCCCGGCAAAGCGCACTATAAAGAGATATGTCTGTGTGTACCTCCTACTGGTCGCTTCTGGGGAGAACCCTGGATGCAAATAAGATGTCAAAAAACGTGACTCCTACCAACGTAAACTGCCAATGGCCGTGGCAGGGTCAATTCGACCAAATGATGATGATGATGATGATAATAATAATAATAATAGCATTGGGTTACAACTTTTTTTTTAAAAGTGAATATCCAGGTACCATACTGACATAAATAAATAACTGAATAAAACAATAAGAGCTCATAGACAGTGGGCTTAATAGGGACAGTACAATGTGAAAGAACAGTCGAATTCTATCTATCCATGTAGAAGGAGTGATGCAAACATAGACTCAAATAAACTCAAACTAAGAGACAGTCTAACAAATATCTGACACGTATTCTTCAAAAGTGCCCAAGTCATGAGAGACAGAGAGGGACTGCCCAACTGTCCCGGCTGGGTGGAGGCAAAGCCGGCAGACTGCTAAATGCAATGTGGGATCCTGACGTGAGTCTGGGATCCGGAAAGGGGCGGTGCTGGAAAAACCTAGCGAACTCTGCTAAGATCTGTGGATTAGTAACAGCATCCCATCAGTGTTAATTTCCTGGTTTCAATCATTACGCAACAGATCTGTAAAACTGTCAACATTTGGGGAAGCTGAATGAAGGGCATATGGGAACTCTGAACTATTTTGGCAAACCCGTGAGTTTAAAATCATTTCCAAAAAAAAAACCTTTTTTTTTTTTTGAGTTCTAAAGAAGACACAGATTAAGGGTCAGAATGAGAGCCGGAGGGCAGTTAAAGAATTAGGTCTTTGGAAGGAAAGAGGGATTCGATGTGGGAAGGCCCCAGATGCCTCAACGAATCAGAGGAGGGATGTTCAGATGAGAGAAGGAAGAAGGCAGGCTGCTCAGGGTGCATACAGCACACAGATCTGGCCTCTGGATAAGGAGACACAGAGTATATGGGCCTCCCAGCTCTGGGACCCTCACCTAGAGAGAGCCAGACCTGGCTAACGACCATGACACCACCACCACCACCATAGATGTCACGGGTCACAGGCCACTAAACACCAGGAGCTGAAAGCACGCTCCATATTGACTAATTTCACCTCATTATAATCCTGCAGGAAGGTCTTTATGACCTCAGTTTATAAATGAGGAAACTGAGAATCTGCAGTAAATGACCCCAAGTCACTCCACTATAAACAAAGGAAGCAGGGAACAAATCCAGCTCAGATGCCCAAGCTCCCAAACCTCAAAAACAAAAGAGA
Organism: Neogale vison; assembly: GCF_020171115.1. Taxonomy (NCBI): domain Eukaryota; kingdom Metazoa; phylum Chordata; class Mammalia; order Carnivora; family Mustelidae; genus Neogale; species Neogale vison. Next base: position 28,458,739 of record NC_058093.1, read on the forward strand.
CCCTGACTACCCCCAGTCCATCTTCCCTCTGCACAGCACAAGATGGCTGCTAAGAGCTTACCATCTCACCAGACATCCTGGTCCGGGGGGACCATACTCATTGTCTTCCCTGAAGATTAAAGCTGGCTTGGTCATACAGAATTCCCTCCACCCAACCGGGCAGCCTCTGTCTGGGACCCCACTCCCAAGGCAGTGACAATGACACAAAGTGCTGGGATTCATGACGGCTCTGAGCACTGTCTATGCATTCACTCATTTAACCCTTATGTGACAAGGCAGGGACAGATCAGAAGCCCATCACAAAGAGCGTGTTGAAGAAGAAAACTCAGAAACAGATCTACCGTGTACAGGTCAGACTCTCTCCTCGAGGCTCTCTGTAAGTCTGGATTCTATTCTCACCAGCTTCCCGGCTGGGTGAGCAGGAGGCTCAACCATCCCAGCCCGTCTCCTCCTCTGGGTCCTAGGGGATTACCGTAATGCCTACCTTTTCATGTTATTGTGAGGATTAGATGAAATGGCTCCTGTCCATGCCAGGATAGGGGATCTTTGTAAGCCAGGCACTCGTGGTGGAATTCAAGCCAGTGTGCTCTTCCTAGTGCAGGAGAGGGCACTGGAGCCTTTCTGCTGTTCCTCCAATCACATATGACCCACGAGTGACCTTCCTCCCCGGCTTCCTTCAACAGAACCCAGTTTGAACCCAGACACCTCTGGACACCCTCGCTTGGGTGCCCAGGCCCAGCAGGTGGAAGCCGGCCAGGAGGTTAATCTGTGACTCACTCAGAGCTTTCTTCTGCCTCAGGACATACATACCCCTCTCTTCCTAATGGCCCCCCACGAACATCCCAGCCTGCTTGCCAGCTACAGGGTACAAATGACCAAGTCACTCATCAGCCAGAGGCCAGAACCCTCAGAGAAGAGGGGGTAGGGCCTCAGAGGTCCTCAGAGGCAGGGCAAAGCAGGGCACAGGAAAGGGGGGCCAGCTGGTGACCCCAGGCAGAGGAACCAATGTGGGGCAGGGGGAGGGAGTGTGGGCCATTGTCATTGTGGCGGAGCTGGCCAGACCTGCAAGCTGGTAAATTCCTGGGGCACTTCGCTGTCTGTTATCCTTGGGTCTCAGAATAACAGAATAAAATATGAGTTACCACGTATTGAGAAAGAGCCTATCTCATGTCAGGATCTTACCAAATCCATTTTCTCTAATCCTCACATCAACCTTGCAAGGTTGGCTGATATCAATGTCACCAGTTCTATATAGATGAGGAAAGCAGATTTCAGAGGTTGAGTGACTTGTCTGATATGACACAGCTCACATAAATGGCAGAGTCAAGATCTACCTGACCCCAAGGCCAGAGGAGCTCCAACTACCCAGCGTCCCCTCTTGGGACAGGCAGGCTCTGGAAACTGCTCAAGGTCAGTGGCCCGGGAGGCTCAGAAGTTTAAGACAGTCTTGGCCGCTAGGGAGAGCCATGCAGGAAAGAATGCTGGGTTCTGGGAAGGCAGCTCAGGACCCCAGGAGGGAGGGGCCCACCGTGCCCCAGAAGTGGGGAGCCCACTTCTCCCTTACCCTCTCTGCCTAGCCGGCTCCAGCAGAAACTGTAAACCCTTACGCTAAAAGCTGGAAGCAGTGGAGGAGGCTGGTATGGGCCAGGGATCTAGGAGTCACCCTGTTCCCTCCTGCAGCATGGACAAGCTTCCCCATCTGCGCCACACCACGGACCCCGGCCTCATCAAATCTCTCACACTTTCAGTGGGAAACTGCTGGCCTCTGTTCCCTCCCACATATTTTACCGCACGTCCTGTCTCAACAGGACCCCAGGGTTTCCCTCTCCCTTCCCCCTCTCTGGCTCCAAGTCTCCAACTCCCATTCGCCCCCTCTCCCTGCTCTGGGCTCGCACCCTCCCCCTTTCAAAGTCCTCGGTTCCCTCAGAGGCAGCAATCCCCTATGGGATGTTTACACAGCCCCAGAGTCAGAAACACTGCAAACTATGAGACCTTTGGGGAGCCACATTCCAGGAAAATGAGAAGCTCAGTGTCACTTTCTACCCCCCCTCCCGCCCCCACCAAGCCCTCCCCGCCTCGCCCCCTCCCCGCCGGGGTGTGTATGTGTGTGCGTGCGTGTACTCACTGCGAGGACACATGCCCCAAGCTCACTTATTAACTCCTGAAGGTCCTGCACGCTATTACCTCAGAGAGAACTTTAGGAAGATGGGGCGGGGGTGGGCAGGGATATAAAAATGTACAACTTCTTGCAAATTTTTATAACACAGCAAGGAAACAACTTCCCATCCAAGACCTACGTTATCCTTGACCCATAACCCAGGGGGGAAGAGGAAGCCAGGAGAACACAGAGCCCGGAGGAACCAGTGGCTTGCTGGGGAACGTAAACCCGGGAAAAGCTGAGGAGTATCCGGGGCAAACACAGGTTACTCGGGTGCTGTCAGGGAACCCCACCATCAGAATCTTTGGGGACGTTACGTAGTACTATGTATCCCTGGATCTGAGTCCAGGCTCACTGAACCAAAGCTGAGGGTGGCAGGAACATGCTTAACGGGCTCACCAGGTAATGTGGGACCCACTGACAGGTGATGTGAGGAAAGAGCGACCCATGGCTCCTCCCCCTTAGTAATCGGAAAACGCAGCAGATGGTAGAGGCCAAAATCAGAATGGGGTGGGCCCCGCTGCAGGGAAAAGTCATCAGGCTTGGGAGCCCCAGCTTCCCAGATTTTGACCTCGGTGTTCTCATTCAACGGCGCATCCAACAACATCTGCTTTAGCTGTGTTTTCTCAAGGACAAAAGGAGTCAAGTGTCACATAGCCGCCATGCAGAGGACACTCAAGAAACAGTGGCCACAGAGTGATTGCAATGAAGAATCCCGTAAAACTAAGAGAAAAAAAGTAGGGTCCTTGAAAAAGCCAACAAAGTTGACAAGCATTTGGGTAGACCGACCAAGAACGAAAGAGAGAAGACCCAAAGTACTAGAATCAGAAATGGAACAGATGTTCCTGCCGACCTCATGGAAATAAAAAGAATCGTGAAGAAAGACTACAATCATATGCCAATAAATTAGATAGCCAAGAGGAAATGGACAAATTCCTAAAAAGACACAAATGTCCTGAGGCGCCTGTGTAGCTCAGTCAGTTAAGCATCTGATTCTTTCTTTTTTTTTAAGATTTTATTTATTTATTTGACAGACAGAGATCACAAGTAGGCAGAGAGGCGGGCAGAAAGAGAAAGGCGGAAGCAGGCTCCCTGCTGAGCAGAGAGCCCGATGTGGGGCTCGATCCCAGGACCCTGGGATCATGACCTGAGCCAAAGGCAGAGGCTTTAAGCCACTGAGCCACCCAGGCGCCCAAGTCTCTGATTCTTAATCTCAGTTCAGTTCATGATCTCGGGGTCATGAGATGGAGACCCACATTGGCTCCACGCTCAGCATGGAGTCTGCTTGGGATTCTCTCTCTCTCCCTTTGCTCTTCTCTCTCTCTCTCTCTCTCTTTCATATATAAATAAATAAAATCATATTTAGAAAAGATACAAACTTCCAAAACTGACTGAAGAGGAAACAGAAAACCCAAAGAGACCCCTAACAAGTAAAGAGATTGATCTCACAATCAAAAAACTGCCCACAAAAAAAAAAAAAAGAAGAAGCCCAGACTCAAACTGTTTCACATGTGAATTCTACCAAACATTTAAAGAAGAATCAATATTAATTCTTCCCAAACTCTTTCAAAAGTTGGAAAAGGGGCAAACACTCTCCAACTCATTCTGTGAGGCCAGTATTACCTTGATGCCAAAACCAGACAAAGACGTTATAAGAGAAAGAAAACTAAAAACCAGTATCTGTTATGAACAAAGATGCAAAAACCTTCAACTGCACACTAAAAAATAAAGCCAGCTACATTTAATAATAATTATACACCATGACCAAATGGGATTTGCCCCAGGAATGCAGGGCTGTTTTCACACCTGAAAATCAACTAGAGTAATCCTATTCCATAATTAAATTCCTTAATACAATCCATATCAAAGGAATAGAAAAAACAAAACCACTGATCACCCCAATACATGCAGAAAAAGATTTTGACAAAATCCAGTAATATCTCCTGATTTATAAAAAAACACTCAATGAACTAAAAATAGAAGGAAATGCCCCAAAAAAGGGTATCACAAAAAAACCCCACAGCCAACATCATGCTTAATGGTGAATAAAGCCAAGAATGAGATTAAGATTTCTGCTCTTGCTACTTCTGATCAACACGGTATGGGAGGTTCTAGCCAGCAAACTGGGGGGATGAAGGGTATAAGAAATCAAAAACATCCAGGATAGGGGCACCTGGGTGGCTCAGTGGGTTAAATCCTCTGCCTTCGGCTCAGGTCATGGTCCCAGGGTCCTGGGATTGAGCCCCACATCGGGCTCTCTGCTCAGCGGGGAGTCTGCTTCCCACTCTCTCTGTCTCTGCCTGCCTCTCTGCCTACTTGTGATCTCTGTCTGTCAAATAAATAAATAAAATCTTTAAAAAAAAAAAATCCAGGATGGAAAGGAAGGAATGAAACCACCTCTATCCACAGATTACATGACCTAATATATTGAAAATCCTAAATAATTTACTTAAAAACTATTAGAACTCCCCTGAAGCAAATAATGCATCATATTTTTTTATTTTTTTATTAACATATAATGTATTATTAGCCCCAGGGGTACAGGTCTGTGAATCGCCAGGTTTACACACTTCACAGCACTCACCATAGCACATACCTTCCCCAATGTCGATAACACAACCACCCTCTCCCTAGCCCTCTCCCACCAGCAACCCTCAGTTAATGCATCATATGTTAATAAAAATAAATAAATAAAATAAAAAATAAAAACTATTAGAACTAATGAATTCATCAGGTTGCAGGATAAATCTCCAATGTTCAAAAATCTGTTGTATTTCTACACACTATGCATGTATTTCTATACAGCCATCTGAAAATGAACTTAAGAAAACAGTTCCCTTTAAAGAAATTCCATTTCTTCCATTGAAAAGAATAAAATACTTGGGAATACATTTTACAAAACATACTCTGAAAACTACAAAACCATGTTGAAAGAAATTAAAGAAGTTTAAATAAATGGAAAGACATCCCACGCTCATGGCTCAGAAGACTCAATATCGTTAAAATAGTAATACTCCCCGGATGGATAGATTAAATTCAATGCAATCCCTATTAGAATCCCAGCAGGTTGCTTTGCAGAAATTGATAGGCTGATCCTAAAATTCAGGGACCCAGAACAGCCCAAGCAATCTTCAAAAAGAAGACTCACACTTCCCAATTTTAATACTTACTACGAAGCAACAGTAATCAGAATAGTGCGCTACTAGCGTAAGGATAGCCTACGTATCAATGAAATAGAATCAAATCCAGAAATAAACCCACACACCCAAAGTCAACTGATTTTTTGACAGGGTTGCCAAGATCATTCAGTGGGGAAAGAACAACCTTTTCAACAAATGATTTTGAGACCACTGGTTAGCCACATACGAAGGAATGCAGTTGGGCACTTACCTCATACCCTATATAAAAATTAACTCGGGGTATCTGGGTGGCTCAGTGGATTAAGTGTCTGCCTTTGGCTCGTGTCATGATCTCAGAGTCCTAGGATCAAGCCTCACATCTGGCTCCCTGAGCAGCAAGGAGCCTGTTTCTCCATCTCCCTTACCACCCCTGTCTACCCCACCGAACTCCCAGCTCGCGCACTCACCCATGATCTCTCTCTCTCTCTCTCTAATAAATAAATAAAATATTTTTTAAAAATAACTCACAATGGATGAAAGACCTAACTGCAAGAGCCAACACTATTAAACTTTTCGATGAAAACATAGGGTCAAATCTTCATGACCTTGGATTTGGCAATGAATTCTTAGGAATGACACCAAAAGCAAAAGTCATTTTATATATATAAAGATCACTTTTATATATATAAAATGTCATATATATATATGATATATATGATATATATTATATATATAAAATGTCATTTTATATATATAAAATGACTTTTGCTTATATATAAGCATATATATATGCTTATATATACATAAGCTTATATATATACATTTATATATATATATATATATATATATAAAACAGACTGTATCAAAATTTTGCACTTTTGTGCTACAAAGTGAAAGGACAACCCACAGAATAGGAAAAAATTACCTCAAATCAAATCTGATAAGGGACCTGTATCATGAACATAAAAAAACTTACAACTCAATAATAAAGACAACCCAATTTTTTAAGTGGGCAAAGAATCTGAATAGACATTTCTCCAAAGACACACTAATGACTAATAAACGCATGAGAAGATGCTCAGCATCACTAGTCATCAGGGAGATCAAAGCAAAACCACGATGAGAGGTCACTTCCTATCCACTAGGATGGCTAGAATCGAAAAGTCAGATAAGCTGCGATGAGGAAGGGGAGAAATGATAACCTCCCCCCATTGCTGGTGAGGATGTAAAATGGTGCAGCTATGTCATGGGCTGGACTGTGTCCCTCTAAAAAGATATGTTGAGGTCCCGATCCCCAGCATCTGAGAGCATGACCTTATGCGGAAGTAGGTTCTTTACAGAGATAATCACGTTAGAATGAGCTTCTTGTTGTGAGCCCTAATCCAGCATGCCTGGTTACTGGAGCCGAGATGAGAAGACGAGAAGTACCACTGATTGCCAGCAAACCCCCAGGCACTAGGGAGAGGCAAGAAAGGGTCTCCTCTACACCTATTAGAGGCGCGTGGCCCTGCTAGCACCTTGATTTTGGACTTCCAGCCCCCAGAAATGTAAGACCATAAGTTCCTGTTGTTTAAAGTCACGAGTTTGTAATACTTTGTTACAGGGGATGTAGAAAACTAATAGAAGCTACTTTCAAAAACAATCTAGCAGTTCTTCCAAAAGTTAAGCAGAATTACCCTACAACCCTGCAATTCCACTCCTAGGCACATACAACTGGCCCTTGAACAAGGGGGTTGGGGCACCAACAGTCTGAGCAGTGAAAATCCCCATTTAACTTTTGACTCCCCCAAAATTTAACTACTAATAACCTACTGTTGACTGAGAAACCTCACCGATAACATCAAGTCAGTTAACACATTTTTTTCATTGAAATTGACACATATTTTACATGGCATATATTACATACTATAGTCTTACAATAAAGTAAGCTAGAGGAAAGAAGATGTTAACAAAAACCTCATAAGGAAGAGAAAATACATTTACCATCCTATAAAAATCTGTGTATAAAGTGGAACTGTGCAGTTCATACCTGTGTTTTTCGAGGCATCCAGGAGAAATGAAAACATACAATCACAGAAAGACTTGGACATGAATATTCATGACAGCGTTATTCGTGATAATTGAAGATGGAAACAACCCAAATGTACACCCATTGATGCATGGGTAAACAAAATGTGGTAGACTCTCGTGATAGAATATTATTCAGCCACAAAAAGGATGTGTCTTAAAAACATTACGCTAAGCGAAAGAAGCCAATCACAAAAGCCATACATTTCTATTACTCTATTCATATGAAATCTCCAGAACAGGGAAATATGTTGGGACGGAAAGTAAATCACTGGTTGCCCAGGACTGGGGCAGAGGTGGGGGGAAAGGATGGAAGGACTGAGTAGCAATAGCTATCAAGTACGGGTTTCTTTTCAAGAGGACGAAAAGATTCTGACACGGATGGTCAGTGCCAGACCAAGAGAGAAATGATGCAGACAGGTTTTCGGAAACTGTAGACCAGTGGTTCTCAAACTTGGCTTCCAAGGGGACTTACCTGGCAAGGTTTTTGTTAAATCAACTTTATCAAGAGAGAATTTAAATACAAAAAATGCAACCCTTTTAAGGATATATCCAAGGAGTTGGACAGATGTATACATCTGCATAACTATCACCACCATCAAGATAAAGAACATTTCTATCACCCAAAAAATTTCCCACACACTCTCTGGCAAGCTTCCCACCACCCCCAGTTCCAGAAAACTACTAATCAGCTTTTTTGCCATTATGGCTTCCGACTTTCAAGAACTTCAGAAAAATGGAATCACCTAGTATGCGCTTCTGGGTCTGGCTTCCTTCCCTCAGCGGTATCATCAACATTCACTCACAACGCCATGTGCAACAATTGTTCGTTGCTTTTCATCGCTTGGTCATTTTCCACTAGCCCATAATATCACATATTTCTCCAGTCATCTGTTGTTGAATGTTTTTTTCCAGTTTGGGGTTATTGTGCATAAAGCTGCTATGAATACTCGTGTATTTTGTGGGCATGTTTCCATTTCTCTCTGGTAAATACCTCGGAACGGCTTTGCTGGGTCAGGCAGCAAGTGTGTGTGTAACTTCATAAGGAATGGTCAAACTGCTTTCTGGAATGGTTGTACCATTTTACACTCCCAGTGCTGGTTGCCACTTTAAAAATTCCCAAAGCCTGCTCTTGCCCCAAAGCAACTAAATCCGACTCTTACCGCCCTAGGTGACTCTCCTGTATAGATAAAGTCTTTGGAACCGCTGGTATAATCTCAGGAGCCCTGGGGCAAGCAAACAGGCAAAAGACACATCGTATTTGCCTGCACCATTTCCTCGTGCCTTCTTGATAATGGACAGAAGAGGAGAAACACATAAGCAAGTATCTTGCCAAGTCCACACTTTGCCCTGTGTTGGTCACTCAGATTTTCCCCACCTTCCAGGAGTTAGAAGGCAGGAAGAATACAAAATAATAAATATTGGCAACTTTTTCACCACTTGATCTAGAACGTGGCATGTAGTTGGGTCATCACTCTCAGTGCTCCCGAGAGCCCTACGAGATAGGTCCTACTCTCATCCCCGTCCTAGGAGGGAACTGGAGCACAGAGAGGTTAAGGAACTTGCCCAAGGTCACACAACCAATTAGGGATGCGCTCAGGATTTAAATGCAATACTCTGCCTTCAAGGCCAAAGAACAACGGATGGGTCCTGGGGCTGCGAGCCTCCCCCAGTCCAGCTATAACCCAGAGCACGAGAGTACCCCAAGCCTCCAGCACAACCACGAAGGAAACACAAGCAGGTGTTTATGAGAGAGCGGGAAAAGTGGTGTGTCATAAGACTGAAAGGCGGGGTTCATTATAGGATTTCCTTTCCTTTCAAGCTTCAAGGATGAGATTTAAACCCTCTGGTGCAGGAGAGGAGACCAAGTCATTGTTGGTGCTCGGGACAGGGAAGAGCCAGGGTCTGGGAAGCAGGAAGGAGAAAGAGAAAGAGAAACAGGAGGTGAGTAGAAGCCGCCTGGAGGCTGAGGCCGGGACAGTTTGCCTGCCCAGCAGTCACCTGGTACCTTCCTTTCATTCACATCTGACTTGGAATGACCATTCTGCTGGAAGGAGCAGCCTTTTTCATCTGGGATGAAAATTTTAAACAAGGGGCAAATCAAGAGCAAGAAAAGCATTTCTCAAAAACATAAGGGTTTAGGGAAACGGTGTGGGCTACATGGGTACTCCTCGGATCATCTTTGCAACTTTTCCGTAAATCTAAGACAACTCTAAATTTACAAGTTCCCTTTAAAATAATAGATAAACAGATGAGAGTTAGCTAGTTTGATAAAATGCACCTGGAGATTGTGGAATCCTAGAGCAGGGGAGCAAGAAGAAACACAAAACGGAAGAAAATCTGCCTTGTATATATACACACTGTGCGTATGCTGGAATAAAAGTGGAAGACAAATCCTGGACCATCCATTTTAACCCTCAACAGGAGAGAAGCAACTGGGGACAGATAAGGATCCCATGAGACAGAGGGATGGGGACTAAGGAGGCTCGGAACTGCCTCCTTCAAGGGATTCGCAGTCGGGAACTGGAGGGTGGCATTTCCATCCACTCGGGTGACTCTCCAGTGCCCAAACCAGCCCTCTCTCTGTCTGTTTCACTCTCTTCCCTTCTCACTTGCTCCCCACCCATGGATTAGGGCAGTGCCAGAATCGCATAGAAAGCCTCTGGCCCTTAGCCAATTCGGCTACCTTCTCCAGGCCCCAGTTTGGGATCTATAAAATGGGGCTGCCATGAGCCCAGCCCACCTCACAGAACCGAGAAAGTGAATGAAGATGTTTGTGTATTACAAAGTTCTGTGTCGACAGAGATGATTAAAAGTTCCTAGTCACGTCTGTTCAAAATAGCCCCAAACTGCAAATAACCCAAACAGCAATCAACAGTGGGATGGATAAACAAACTGTGGTTTGTTCATAGGCTGGAATACAACACAGCAATCAAAAAGAATGAACCACTGTAATATGCAAGGACAGAATGTTGAATGAATGAAGCCAGGCAGAAGAGTCAACAGGGGCATCTGGGTGGCGCCGACGGTTGAGCATCTGATGCTTGGTTTCAGCCCAGCTCATGATCTCAGGGTCGTGGGATCGAGCCCCATGTCAGGCTTTGTACTCAACATGGATTCTGCTTAAGACTCCCTCTCCCTTTCCTTCAGCCCCTCCCCCCTCCGTGCTCTTTCTCTCTCTCTAAAACAAATAAATCATTTTTTAAAAATATTTTATTTATTTATTTGACAGAGAGATATCACAAGCAGATGGAGAGGCAGGCAGAGAGAGAGAGAGAGAGAGGGAAGCAGGCTCCCTGCTGAGCAGAGAGCCCGACGCGGGACTGGATCCCAGGACCCTGAGATCATGACCTGAGCCGAAGGCAGCGGCTTAACCCACTGAGCCATCCAGGCGCCCAAATAAACCATTTTTTTTAAAAAAGAGTAAATGTACTGTATGATTCAATTTATAAGACGTTCAAAAAGAGGCAAAACTAATCTGCGATGGCAGAAGTAAAACTAGAAATTTCCTTTAGGGGATACTGTCTTGGAGGGGTGCAAAAGGGCACTTCCGGGAACTGGAAATGTTCTAGATATTGATCTAGTTCATATACAGGTACCAACTTACTGACGTGTGTACTTGATGGTACATGAGTTATACTCCCATTAGAAAATGTAAATGACTAAACGTATGTGGAGTGTGAATCTCTATCAAAAGGTCAGAGGGCTATTTGGAAGGATATTACGAAATGATTTTGCTGCTCCTTCTCTCCCGCTCTCAAGCCCTCCCTCACCCCACTCCTCTGCCTCTCTCTAAATAGGAACCTCTTGTTCCTCAACATTCCTTTATTCCACTCCTCTACTCCTTCATCGGACCCCTACTATGAGTCAGGGACTATTCTGGAAGCTGAGGGTACAGGCTAGCTCTCAGCCCTCCTTTGCGCAATTAAACAGGTACTTCATATCTACTCAGGGGCCCCTGCTCAGCAGCAGGGAGCATTTCTCTCAAGCAGGTCCCAGTGGCAAGAACTGGGCACTGAATACCTGAGATCCCTTCCCGTCTTCACCTCTAGTTCAAGAAAGGAGAAAGGCGCCTACTGTGTGCTGGTGTGCATTTATTTCTCTACAACATAGGTCACAGAGCTGGAAGGCAGCAGGGGTAGAGAGACAGGTTTGATTCCTACCTCTCTGCCCTTCCCAACACTGCCAAGGACCACCCTCCCAGGAGCCAGGTCAACCTGGCCCTCTCTCTGAGCACCCGTGAAGTCGGCCTCCAAGGTGGCCCCTCCATTGATTCCTGCCTCCAAGTAATCATGTCTTTACATAGGTCCCTCCCCACAGTCAATGACGATGACATAGACAACAAACAGGATTCTGTAAACATAACAGTATTTGTCTTCCAAGGCAAGGACAAAAAGACATTGTGGTCACCACGTTGCTCTCTCTTGAACCACCCACTTTAAGGAAGCCAGCCACCATGTTGTAAGGACACTCAAGCAGCCCCATGGAGAGCGCCATGGGGCAAGAAACTAGGACCTCCTGCCAACAGCCCACGTCAACTCGATAGCCACATGAATGAACCACTTGGAAGCAGCTCCTCCAGCACCAGTCAGGCCTTCGGATGACCACAGTCCCAGCTGACGTCTTGACTGCCGCCCCACAAGACATCCCCAGCCAGAACCAGCCAGCCAAGCCACACCCAAATTTCTTACCCATGGAAACTGCATGGGATACTAAATGCTTGTGGCTGCTTTCCGCTACTAACTTTGGGGGGAGATTGTTACATCCTATTGCTGTGTAAATAATACAGCCCCTCTCAGATCATATCGTGGTTCATGTTGCAAGAACAGTCCGGAAGGTGGCATGTTAAGGCATCCAGAACTACCCACTCTCCAGAGGGGTGACCAGTGCAGGCTGAGTTTGAGAGGACAGGAGAGAACACACATACGCAAGAAATCCCAGCATGTGGGAAAAGAGCTGCGAAATAAGAAATCAAGCAAAGCAGAAAACTTGGCACCTTCTTCCCTAGAAATTTCTCACACACTCCATCTATCTCGGTAAATGGAACCACGTGCACCCAGTGACTCTAGCCAAAAACCTGGGAGTCATCCCTGGGCCCATTTTCTCTCACACACCCAACATCTCATTCATCAGCCAAGTTCTGGGCTCTACCTCAGAATGTATCCCAGATCTGGCCCCTTCTCACTGCCTTTCGGGCAAGCAAAATGGACTGAACCTCCCCGACCTGGACGATGTCAGCAACCTGCTGGCCCATCTCCCTAGCCTACCCTGTGCCTGCTCAAGTCCAGAGCAGCCTTCTCAAAACAGAGATCCAATCATGTCCCATGTGCTCAAAACGCTCCAGGGCTCACTATTCTCCAGTGACATGACCTTCTTTCAAGCATTTGATAAGCTCATCTCACCTCGGGGCCTTTGCACTTGCTCTTCCAACTTCCAGGTCACCAAGGAACATCAACATTTGGGTCTCACCTCATGTGATCCTTCCTCTGAAAAGTCTTCCTGGGTCACGTTAGCCTAATCACTCTCTAACACACTGCTTTAGTTCATTTCCTTCATAGCATGTTTATCCTACTTATTGTCTGTCTCCCCTAGGAGAATATCAATCCCATGACTGGCCCTTGGAAAGAGCTCAGCAAGCATTTGTGTAATGAGTCCTGTCTAGAGGTAAGGGGATAGATGAGATGACCTCCAAGTTGATCTGGTTATAAAATCCAGAGGACAGAGCTCTGCTGTGTGTGCTGGGGCTCCCACCGCCCTTCCCAGCAGGAGGAAAAGGCAGGGCAGTAGTAAGATCTGTGGTTTTAGGGGAAAGACTTGCCAGCTGGGTGGAGTGCACACCACCAGTGAATCCCATTTCCCATAGAGGAAAATCCTCTAAAAGGCTCTTTCTGTCTGTCTGGCCATGCCCTGCCAGTCCACCTCTACCCTCTGGGCTGTCCTCCAGGGCTAGGCAGAGCAGAATTTTGCTACAACCTACAGCCTGGGAGATTCTGAGTCCCCAGCATTTCCAAGAATTGCCAGGCACGTTATGCCCCCAGAAATCATTTCTGGCATCCCTCTGGCATCTCAGCCTCCATTCAACCAGACTCAGACCCTTCACTGCCAGTGTGTTCATTCCCTCATCCTGTCTAAAGGCATCTGCTGAGGCAAGAGACAGAAAGCCAAGGGGGAGGGGCAGGAAAAAATTAAGGAACATCAGCAAGATGGGATCTTTAGAAGGAAGCACCAAGGCCCAGGGACAAAGATGGTGAGGAGTTACACCATGAGACCTTGGGAAAGTCATTCACCCTTTGGGTGCCTCAGTTTCCTTATTCATAAAACAATGGGATCTTTCAGCCTGTTTTACGCCATGATGGATTAAAAGAATAAAGTCAGATAATGCACTGAAGTGCCTTCTAAAGCCCAAAGCGCTGTACAAACATTCATTGTTATTAAGAGAAGCAGGTGCAGAAAGGAAGAGAGAAAGGGAGTAGACAGGGGAGGAGCGAGAAGGCGCAGCCTCTGGGGTTGGGTGGAGAAGCTCTGCTCTGGATGAACAGAACAGGGAGGCAGATGGAGGGAGAAGCAGAAACTCACTGCCCGCCCCCACCACAGGAGACAAGGCTGCTAGAACCAGAAAAGCAGAAGGCGATGGGAGGGGCAGCTCTCCAGGTGTGCCCATTGTGAGCCAGGCCCTTTGCACTTCTGCTAGGAGGGCACTCCTACCTGGAGTTTACCGATGGGGAGATGGCCCCAGCAAAACCAAGGATTTTGCTTGAGCAAGGTCACCCGGGAGGAAATGGATTACCTCACAGATCTGTCCGCTCCATGAGCACCCTTCTCTAAAATAATCCTTGGCGCCTGGAGTGACTGGTTGATGATAATGACTAATTACTCCATTCTGGAGCACCTACCTTACGTCAGGCACTGTCCTGGGCACTTTCACACCCATTATCCCATTTCATCCTCATAATAACCTCTTCTTATTCCCGTCCCCTCAAGGATGAAACAGGCTCACAGAGGTTGCATGACTGGCCCAAGGTCATTCGGCAAATAAAGAAGCAAAGGATGAGATGAACCAGATACTGAGTCTCCACTGCCCCGTGCATGCTTTTGAAACTTCCTCCCTCCTCCTTCCATTCACTGAACTCCTTCCAGAAAGATCTGGGGTGAACAGCAAAGGTGGACTGCAAGGGCAGGGGAAGATGAGCCATCATGGCGGGTGGTGCAGACGGACAGGTAAGGCCCAGCATTTCCACCTCCAGAAAGCTGCCCCATGTGACAGAACAGCCGCCCTCCCAGATAAGCCATCATAACGCAGCACTCTAAGGAGCCCACTCCTGACCCATCACCCCTCTGTCCAGGCTTGAGAGGATGTAGCGGGGCTCCAAGCCAGCCAGGCCAACCCTCTAGCCTTCTTGCCTCAGTTTCCTTCTCTCACCTAGGCCAGCCTTGAAACACCAATGGGGAAACTGAGGACCAAAATGCCACCTGGCCAATAATAAGAGTGAGATGATCTTATGAGAGGTTCTGTGCCCAGGGAAAGCCTGACCTCTGACCTCATCCCCACTTCCCCACCTATCCCGTTTTCCTGCCACTGGCCTCCTTTGGCTGTGGTCCCCATCCCAAGTTTTTCCAGACTGCCTGAATTGGGCCAACCAGGGCTCTGTGCCGTCCACGGGATAAATGAAATGCATCCCCCTCCTCCTTCATTCCCTGAACCAGGGCCCCCTCCCCCAACTAAGGGAAATACTTTCAAAGTCCCCTCCCTTGGAACTTGGTCCCTGCCAACCACCTTCAGGATCTCCTCAGACCCCGCACCGGCCCCGCACCCCTGGGCCTCGCCTTCACCTTGACCCGAGCCCGCTCCCCGCCCGAAGCTTTGCATAAACAAAGAGCAGGGCAGGGGACGACCCGGGCACCGCCCCCGGCCCGCCGGCGCCCCCTGCTCCCGTCCCGGACCCGAGCCAGTCCCGTCCCCGAGCCCCCCGCCGAGCCTGCCGGCCCGCGGCCGCTTACCTTGGCCTGGCATTTCCGATGACAGGAGAAGCTGCAGACTGCGAGAGGGCGAGACACAGAAAGAAAGTTTAGCCGCGAGGTATGAAATGGAAACTCGGGCGAAATCTCCTCCCACCCCCGCCCGCACTCCGCTCTCGGGAGGGAAGGAGGGAAGGAGGGAAGGAGGAACGGAGGGAGGAGGAGGCGGAGAGGGGCGGCTGCCGCAGCTCCCCGGGGCCTGCGGGGCGGGAACGCCCGGGACTGCGGACCCGCGGGCCGCGGAGGCGCCGAGACCCCATTGCCAGAGCCCCCGGGAGGCGGGCGCGGGGAGGTGGGAGGGGCGGGGGAGGGGCGGGGGGGGGAACCTACTCCCCTGCTGGATCTGTTCCAGGGGCAGAGGTGGCCGGGACCCAGGCCCCGTGGTAGCCGCGCCAAGGAATACGGCTTGGGGTGGGGTGGGGGTTCTCCCATTACATACACACCAGGCAGGCAGGCAGGCAGCCGACACCCCAGGAACTGTGATCGTTGACTCTCCCCCAGAGAGAGACGCACACACCCGATTTACGATCCAGAAGATGGGTGCACACACACAGAAACACTCACCAATAACCACTATCCCCGTGCACTCGGCCAGACATGTACACATACACATATATATACACACATAGCCTCACACACACTCACACTCATGCCCCAGGGAAACCTCTGACTCAGGGGCACCAGCACACACACTTTCAGAGGACACCCCCAGCATACAGCGCGACACAGGCATTGGACACGGACACACGTATAGATGAACCTTATGCAGGCTCACAAACTCCTTGTGCATCATTTGAAACACACACACACACACACACACACACACACACAGAGCAGACTTAACTCTGCCCTCCCACCACCAGAAGCTGGAATCAAATTTCCTATGGGGTTCCCTCAGTCTGGAATGTCCCAGCCCTGCCTGCCCCACCCCCAGGGCCCTCCCTGGGGTGTGGTGGTCCCCTCCCACCAGGTCTCACCGATGGGGTGAGGGGTCTCTTGAGCTGAGCTTCTGCACTGACTTGACCTTGTTAGCTGCTGAGACGGGGCGGCGGGGGGGTGGGGGGGGTGGGGGGGGTGGTAGGAGTCAGGGAGGCTGGGGAGAGCAGCCCCAACCCCAAATCTTTGGCAAGCACAGCCCTGGGCCACAGCCCGCTGCCATGCCTCTTGGATCTACAGTTCGTCCAACCCCTTTCTGGCTTTGAGCCAACCTGATTCTCAGCAGAATGCAAAAGGGGGAGACTGAGGCATAGATGAAGGCCCAGAGCTGCCAAAAGAGGGCTGTCCATACTAAGGCTTCTGATTGGTCTGTAGGAGTGGAAGTCTAGGATGTGACCTTGGCCACTGGCCCTGCCTGGGACCTTGTTCTCCCAGAACCTAGTCCTGGCCCCAACTCAGGCCTGTGACTCAGCTGTTGCTGAGCAAGCCTTTCCTAACCCCACCAGCCACCCAGGCCAGCTCGGGAACTTCTGCACCCCCGACCACACCAGGACATACCCACCCCTGGCCACCCAAATCAAATCATGCCCATCTGTCTAGCCTTTCTGCTTCTTTCTTGCCTTACCCCACCCCACCCCTACTACCCCAGGATGACAATCCCCCTCCAGACACCCCAGCCCCACCCCCATGCCTTCTCTCCTGGCCTTGGAATGTGGAATTGAGAAAGCCTCAGGCCATGTGGCTTGGGCTGGCCCTTCCAGCCAGGCAGGCTCCCCACTGGGCCACTACCTCCAAACAGAAGGACCTTTCCCCTTCCTCTGCTGATCAAATCCCAACCCTCCTGGAATAAGTCCTGGGCCCCTCCTCTGTTCCCTACCTCCTCGCAGCTACCGCCACACAGAGCACGTTTCCCCCACCGCCTCGATCCCTATAACTGTGGGCTCCTTCAGAGGAAGGACCTGTCTCTCTCTCTTTTTCTCTCACTACACAATACCTGGTACACAGTAGAAGCTTAATAAATGATTAAGGAGTTGGACCTGACTGAAGATCTCCCCTGGAGTTTATGTGTTCCCCCATTTAATCATTCCCACCCTACTCTCAGCTTTCCCTTGAGCCATACCCTGCCTGCCCCCAACATTTCATGATCCATCAAAAATGCATTTCCTAAGTGTCCACTCTGGGCCTACTAACCCCAGTCAAGATACCAACAGCACAATGACCTCTGGGACTCCAACTTCAAGTATCTGACAGTTGATAGAATGTGCCAAACTCTTTCCTACCTCAGGGCCTTTGCACTTGCTGTTCCGGCTGCCTGGACCATTCTTTTTCACCCCAGCTGTCTGTCCATTGCTCACCAAGCCAAATCCTCCTTCTCCTTCTAGAATCCACTGAAAGCCATCCATCTCCTCCAAGAGCCTTTTCCTGACCACCTAAATGACATTAGGCACCTCCAATATTCTTTCTCAGCAAGACCCTGATAATTTCCTTCTTAATACAGTTCACAGTCTGAAGTCAACTACTTCAGTAAGCAGTAACTACTGCTCGCTTATGAATAAGTCTGCCTCCCTTCACTAGACCTATGAGGACAGGGAGCATGCCTGTCTCATTCACACCAAATCCCCCGTAGCTAAAACACTTTCTGATCCAACCCCTGGGACACACAGCTGAATGCAGCATCTTTGTGGAAATGGCAAGAAGGTGCCCTTTCTCCAGGCAGACCAACTCTGTACCTGGATGCATGGTCTGGAGAGCAAAGCGTGGCTGCTTCCAGTGCTCTCTCGGGTAGGTGCCCTTGGCAGTGAACAGCCTGCATGACTGTCCGGGGCAGCCCCGCCTGTTGCACAGTGGGCAGACACTCAACAAATGCCCTTGGGTGGAGGGCAGGTGGAGAGATCATTGAGCAACTGCAGTACAGTGAGCCGAGGGCTCGGTGAGTGCTGGAATGCAGAGGGTGCCCTTGAGAGCTCTCTAGTAGGGAGCAAAGGAAGACCTTCCCCAGGCCCCAGCCCGGAACACAAAAGCTCCTCAAACTCCACTCAAGTGGCAGGTTCCCAGCAGCTCTGCCGGTGGATTTGTACACCTTAGGAGCACCCGTGCCCACCCCCAGAGAGGCCCTCTTGGACTGAGCGCCCTCCAGGAATGGTGCCCCCTAGTCTGGCCACCCTTCTCCGGTCTCCCCCAGGGGGCAGTATTTCCTACTCTAACTGGCAGTTCCCCTGCTGTCACATGGAATTTGGGCATGCCACTCTCTGCTGGCTTCCCGCTTTCCAGATCCATGGCACGTTCAAATGTGCTCCAGGAAGGGAAACTGCGGCAGCCAGTGTTTTCTGCCTCCTGGAGGCACACCTTCCTGTCATCCTCTCCCACAGTGAATGGTGCTGGCTTATGTACCCCGCTGAATATTGTAGAAACTCTGGCATGTGACTCCTGCGGCTCTGTCATCAAAGGCATGGTGGCTTCAGCCCTGGTGTCTCCGATCACTGGCTCTGGGGGAAGCCAGGTACCACCCAGGATGCGAGAGGACCCCCAAGCGATGCTATAGAGAGGCCCACATGATGAACAGCTGGGGTCCCCCACCACCAGTCAGTGCCAACTCGGCAGGCGCGTGACCAAACCACTTTGCAAGCAGACCCTCCTGTCCCCGTCAGGCCCTCCGATGACTATGACCCCAGCTGACATCCTGACTACATTTGCGAGAGGTCCAGACCACCCCGTGAAACCACACATGAAACCATGACCTTCAGAAACCATGTGAGATCATAATTTCATATCTGTTGTAAATTGCTAAGTTTGGGGACAAATTTGTTGTGTAACTCCAGATAACCAACACAGAGACCAGAGCCCAGGAGCCCTCAGAAAGCAAGAGGCTAAAGGCTGATGCTGGACACTGAGGCCAGAAGGCATCTCCCCAGTCCTTCCTTGCGCCCCAGGAATAGGCATGTTCATCTCTGAAATTCTTTCTTCCCTTTCCTTCCCCCTACCAAGAACTAGTCATCATATCCCAGAAATTAACTCCAAAGAGACTGTCCCATCTCCCTACCTCCTGCCAGTTCAGACCAATTAATCTTCCCTGGGCCCTGTCTCTCCTCCAGCCTTCCCCGCCCCCCTTTAATCCACAGAGCCACAGGCCATTCTCAAGTGCAAACTGACCACATTGCACTCCTGCTTAGAACGGTCTTGTCCAGCCCCTCAGCACACTTATAACGCCCTTGCCGCCACTTCCAGCCACTGCCCCAAAAGAGATCTGCCATCCTGAACTCCCCCAAAGGACACAGACTCCAGTATGTCTGAAATGGGGAACTCATATACATCCTCCAAGACCCATTTCAAAATGTCCCTCCCTGAATAATCAGGCACTCAAGGATGATCCCTCCCTCCTCTCTGCTCCCAGTGAGGTCCTGTTCAACCTGGCAGTTTTGTGTCCTGCCCTTCCTCCTGGCACAAGGTCTGACATACAGATGGGGCTCAACAAATGTGGTGTAAATTTAAAAACTGGAAGAATTCTTCCCAGCCTAAACCACTGGGACCGATGCTGATGTTCTGGGGCAATGGAAGAGCCATAGGAGAGGGTGGGAGAGCCCCACTTTTCTGCTCCAGCCCCTGCTGGGAGAGGGCCAGTGTGGACCATGGCCAGTGCTTTCTGAGTGCCTCAGGACACACACCACCCATGATCCAGCCTGGTCCAGCTCTCCATGTACCCGCTTTCCTATCTGGCTGCATGAAGACTGGCTCTCAGCCCAGATGTTGGTCATGCTCTGTGACCTGGGACCAGTAAGCCACTCTGAATCTCTATGTTCTCCTTATCTGTAAAATGGGGGCAATAGGAGCATCTTTCCCAGGGTTGTTGTGAGAATTGACGGACTTTGTGTGTGTGGCTGGTCCCGAGGATGCTCTGTGGAAGGTTGTAGCTGGTATCAGCATCGGAGAGCCCCTGTCTCCTAATCAGGACACTGGGTTCTAGTCCTAAGGACCATCTTACAGCTGTGTGACCCGAAGCAAGTACCTCCCACTCTCTGGTCCCCACCACACCCTGCTGACTCACACTCGTTAGTTAGCCTACATTAGCCCTGAAAGTCCCCAAGCTGCTGAGCCCTAGAACAGAGGATCCTCAAGCCATCTCCCCGCTGCAAGAGCCTGGGGCAGCCCACTGGTCTCTCCACCAGTCACCACTGGTCTCTTCCTCCATCCGACAATGGAATCGTGAGCACGCCTGGGTTCCGGCCCCGAACGCATCCCAGACTCTATGAAACACCGAGCCTGCGGTCAACAGGGAGGCCCACTCTGCAAAGTACCCCTCCTCATTGTGGGGAAACCGGGGCAAGAAAACGCCAGCCTTCCCATCCTGTTGGGCTTCGCGCTTGAGTCCTCCCCAGACACACATCCCAGGACCCACCCAACCTTGGTCCCCTGGCTCCCGCAGAAGGCTGGCCTCATAAGCCAGTGACTCCATAAGATGAAGCCCCCTGGGGAGGGATCCTGTCAAACCAAAGCTTGGAAGAGCCCCAGGAGCCTCATCTCTGCCCATGGGTGCCAGTATGCCCCCCCATCCCCCCCCAGCAGGGCCCAGCCAGTAGCAGGGCTGAGAGCCCCAGAGTGTGGAGGGGTCCACAGGTCACCTGCTGGGGTGGAAAACTGCACCCCCCCCAACCCCATTCTGAGCCGGCTCCTGCCTTGCAGGGCTGCTGGGACTCTGTCCTGATGTGGCTTCCTGCCCTCCCGGGAACACAGGAAGCCAACATTGTTGGGATCTAAATGGCCTTTTCCTCCCAGCCTCAGCTCGGAAAATGAGCACATAGCCTCGGTGTGCACCTGACCCCAGCAGGAACTGCCCACACCCCCAGTGGGCCTCAACTCTTTTCTCCAGCTGGCAGAGAGACTGGCCCAACCACCCACCTGCCTGCACAGCCACATGGCCTTTCCCTGCCCCACTTATCTCCACGGCCTGGCCTGGAGGTGTGTGATGGTTTCTGTGATGTGTCAGCTCAGGTAGGCTATCTATCATACCGAGATAGTTGTTCAGCATGTCCCTAGATGTTTCTGGGTAGGGGCTTTTATGGATAAGATTAACATTTAAATCAGCAGACGTTGAGTAAAGCACATTAACCTCCATGATGTGGGTGGGCCTCATCCAATTAGTCGAAGGCCTGAATAAAACAAAGACTGATTTCCCCAAGCAAGAAGGGACTCTGCCAGCTGACTGGTTTTGAATCTGAACTGCAACTCTTCCCTGGGTGTCTAGCCTGACCACAGATTTTGGATTTGCCAAGCCCCCATAATTTCATGAGCCAATTCCTTAAAATAGATTATCTATCTATCCATCCATCCATACATCCCGTTGGTTCTGTTTCTCTGGGGTACCCCAAGTAATACAAGGTATCTCAGGGCATGGCCAGGGGTGTGGGTGCCGTGTGGCTCTGAAGTTCAAGCAAGAAGAAACCTTCTTGATGTTCCCATCCAGTGGTTTTCAAACTTTTATGCAGATGGAATCTTACGGGGAACCTCAGTGATCTTGGTCAACAATGACTAAATGCTTGATCTGAGCTCTTTATGTGTACATATTATCTCATTTAATCCCCAAAGTAACCTGAGGAGGGAGGTGTGCTATGTGTCTCATTTGAAAGGAGAGGTGACTGAGGCTCATACGGGTAACACGGGCTGCTCGAGTTCTTACTGGTAAGGGCAGAGCTGGGATACGAATCCAGGACGTCTGGGCTAAGCGCAAGAGCACCATCCATTCTGCCTCCCAATATGTCTAACCTCTAAAACCAGAGCTGTTCTGATTAAAGTGTGCAGGAGTTCCAGAACCCCAACCCTTCAAGCCTTCCCCCTTAGGTTTCCCCCTTTCCTACCTTCTCAAACCCCTAAATCGTCTCCAGAAAAACCTTACAGGTCTGTTGGATGAGTTTAGAGCCTCTGATCTAGTCCAATCCGTCCTTTAGAGAAATGGGAAAGCTAGGCCCAGAGAGGTTAAGTTTCTCACCCAAGCTCACACAGCCGGGCCATGGCAAGCCAGGACTAGAACCCATGGGTCTTCCCACCCTACCAGGCTGCCTCTAATGACTCCAAAGAGGTCCTCAGGCAGAGGGTAGAAGCTGGGGTCCCCAGTGAAGTAACAGAAGACAAAGAGCTCCCTGCAACAAGGCTTCCCCACATCCAGCCGGTAAGGGCTTCTGGGTAGGTTTGTCCCATTGAGAGCCTAATTATCTTTCCCAAGTGCATCCCTCTTGGGGGAAACAGCAGACGACTTCCCCAATCTTCCAGGTCAATCAGAGGCATTGAAAAGAGAAGTAATCTAAGCTTTGCCCCCCAGTCCAGGCCCAGATGGCAGCCTTTGGGCTCTTAAGCTGGCATTCTGGTCTCTTCCCTTGGGTTTCAGCCTAGCAGAAGGCCAGGGCCCTTTGGCAAGGCTGTAGCCTCCCTAGAGCACTGCCGCAAGCATCTGTGAGAAGCCCGTTGTTTGAACGGAGGAACTCCTACACATCCGTCAAGACCCAGCCTACATCTGCCTTCCCTGATGAACCCTGGTAGGAAAATCTCTGCTAAGTCAGAGAGGACCTTTCACACACACCTCTCTGTCAGCTTTGCTGCCATTTTCTGTGATTGTCGGCCTGTCTGCCTCTCAGGTCAGGGGGCTGGGTCTTGGCTCCAGTACCTGGCTCCGCATCAGGCCCAGAGGGGGCACAGTTCACGATCAGCAGATGGACACACATGTGTTCGCAGCAGGTGAAGCGGCCGCCTCCACTGGGACAGTTAGCAGGCCCTTTACAGACTCCAACCAGGGAGCTTTCCAGACTTCCCCTTCCCCCATATGGCCCTCGGTGCTATTCTTGGTCCAGCCCCCTCTCTCTAGCTGAGGAAACTGAGTCCTGAGCAGTGACGTAACTCACCTGAGGTCACGCAGCCTGTGAATGGCAGGGTCACAAATAGAGCCAAGACCCCTAACAGAGGCCCCGGGCCTCCTCTCCTGCCATTGTCTCATCCGTCCGTCTCCCCCCACACGGAGACTTAGTCCCTAACGCCAGCATTCGTGTTACAGCCACACACAGAACCTCCGTGTTCCTCACAGTCACCACCTGCCTAGGGACCCAGGACAGGGTTTATTATTAACCCCACAGCACACAGCAGGAAACGGGCTCAGCGAAGGAGAAGACTGGCAGCCGTCTCACAGTGACCTCTTGGCCTGTTTATCAGTCACACTTACGCCCGAATGTCCTGCCACCTTAGTTCAGGCAGACAAGCGCCCCAGTTTCTCTAGATCTAGGAAATTGTCCTCACTGCCCCTGCCTGCAGGACTTCCCTCGTGCCACAAGCCCCGTGGAGACTGAATTCACAGCCTTGATGTTCCAGACATTCTGCCCCTCATCACCCCCAGCCACGAATCCAGAGGGTAACCATTCTGTAACCCCAGACTTGAAGCCCCAGAAAAGGAACCAGAGCACAGCAAACCCTGGGCTTGGCAAACAAAACATGACCTGGATTTTAGTCCACAATCACCCCCTTCACCAGGGAGCAACAATGCATACCTTGTGGCCCTGGATGGTTGGAGGATGGATGGATGGATGGATGGATAAGAGCATCTATCCAGCTTGTGCCACCTCCCGGTTTCAAAGCACAGAGAGTTGGCTCATTGCTGCGTCGCCCACCAGTTAGTACAGTGACCCCAACACTGACCTCAGGCCAGGTGACACTGACGGTCTTGCTGAAAAGCCACCCCGTAGCCTGTAGAGCTGGGAGTCTTCAGTCCTCCCTTGCTGGGCCCCAGACCCCAGCCCTTCCATGGCCCAGTGCTGACACCTGGTGGTGCCTTTGGACTTTAGTCCTGGCTTGCTTTCCACTTCTCAATAACTCATTCAGAGCTGCCAAACCAGCCCAGCAGCCCACTGGCCACCTGCCCTCCACTCTGGTTCACACCAGCAGGGCCAGGCTCCGAACCAGGTAAAACCCGTGTCTCACCTCGGGAGCCTTCCATTCCCACGGGTCACATCCCCTCTTCAACCCAGGCCCTCAAGCCAGGACCACAGACCACAGACCCAGGGGAACCCAGGACCACAGACCATCACAGAAAATTCAGCCACAGATGTGTGCCCAAGGTCACAGTGAGTGCCGGACTTCCTTCTTCCCCACCCCTGCGCTGCCTCCTATCAGAGAAGTGCCAGCGGTCGCCGGGTGAAGGGAAGGCACACTGGGGAAGGAAGGAAGGATCTGGGGGGGCGCTCAGGGGTGAACTTCAGCAGGTTCAGGGGGCGGGGTCACGTGGGGCAGTGACGCTAGTAAAATGCAAAGCCCCGCCTCCAGCAATTCTGGCCTGACTCCTCCCACCTCCCCACGCTGACCCACCACCCGTCCTAGCCGGACCTCTGGGGAGGAAGGTGACACTATGCGGCGAATTTGGGTACTGCAGAAGTCCTTGTTGGCCGCCTAAATCCCATCTGGGTATCCCAGCTTTTCAGCGAAGGACCATTAACCTCTACCCTTTGCTGAGAGCGGGACGTGCCTAGAATGTCCTCCACATGTACATTCGCACACACTCACACGCTCCTATCCACCCACTCCCCACTCAATTGTGCCGCTAAACTCCTTGTCTAGGAAGACTTCCCTCCCCCAGGGAGCACACCCCGACAGCCCCACTCAGACCCAGCCAGCTGTGTGCCTTGGCAAGAGTCTTAGGGACTGAGCCCCAGCTGCTTCTTCTGTAAATCGAGGGTGACACAGGCACCACCCCTGCCCTACGCTGTGAGCACCACAGGAGAGCCTTATGAGCGCTGTGATACAAAAGGCTTTGATAATTACTCTGCTTCCCAGCCCCACTAAGACTTGGGGGGGGGGGTGTGGAGGGGAAAGTCCCAGTGGAGCCACGTGAGTCAAGGCCCAGGGTGAGAACAAGATTGGCCCCTTCAGCATCTTTGACACACTTGGTTTACGCAAGAGCCGAGCAGGGTGCAGCTGGGCTGAGTGTGGACTTGGGGGACAGGGGTAGATGGGTCAGAGAGCTGGCAAGGGGTGGATGCCGGCAGGCCTCACAGTGAAGGAAGGGGACAGTGCTCTGACTTGGGGGCCGGGGAGGCTCCCAAAGCTGAACCCGGGGACAGACAGAACTAGGTCTGCATAGAGTCTGGCTGGGAGAGGGTGAGGAGCGGTGGGTTGGAGAGGATGGGTCAGGAGGCAAAGGAGCTGCAGTCAGCCCTCCAGGTGAGAGGTGTGACAGCCGGAATCGGCAGCAGAGAAGCTCAAACTATATTGGGAGGCCCTGGCAATGGAGGGAGGGGAGGAAGGCATCTGGCAGGGCAACTGGATGGGCGATGACATCAGGCACCGCGATCAGGCGCAGGGGCCTCCCACTGATTTTACACTGATTTTATGGTGCGATCTGGGGCAAGACACTGATTTCTCTGACAACAGTGGCAGCCAGACCCCAGGCTGGGTCAGAAGCCCATGAGAACAGTGACTGAAAAAGCCCAGCAGCCACCAGCCCTTCCCCGGTCTGATCTGTGGCCTCAAACTCACCCCTAAATTTGGTTGGTGCTCTTCCCAGTGCCAGGCATACGCCACCCACACACCTTCCACACACCCCATCCCCGTGCCAATCACGGGACCTCCACGGGTCATCCACGTGCTCGCCGCACAACACCCACACATCCCCACGCCCCACCTGCGTGCCAGCTACACGACACCCACAGGCTGGCCGCACCCCACTCACACCCCCTCCACACGCCGTCCACACGCTCACTATGTGCCAACCACACACCACACACCACTGGGCGTACACCTGCCACAGGCCCCCAGCATCCACGCATAGGCTACCTGCCATCTCCATGCCACCCATCACCGCCACGTATCACAAACGCCCACAAGCTCGTCATCTGGTGTGCTCAGATGCTCAGCAACCCCCCACCACCACCACGTGAGAACCCGGCACCAGGCCAGGACCCCAAGGACATCCGCCCAGGTGCCAGGCCACCTCATTCCCCCAACGACCCACTCCCCGTCCCCCGTAGCCTGCCCAGCTGCTCACCTTTGCAAGTGCAACCCTCGCGGGTGATGACCTGACGGCAGATGCCACAGGGCTTCACCTTCTTGAAGGTCTTCACCTTGAAGTGGTGAGTCTTGGGGGCCTCCAGATCCTCTGGCTGTGGGGGGAGAGGCACAGTGATCAGGCCTGGGCACAAGGCCGGGAAAGGAGCCAGGGGAACTCGGGGATAAGTGGGCCAGGACTGGGGAAAACGAGAGGTGAGAGAGCCCCTTCAGGGGTGACAGGCCTGAGCCTATTTCTGGGAGGAGATGCCCCAGGAAAGAGAGCTGAACAGGACCCAAACCCAAACACTGAGGTGGGTGGCATACCGGGACACAGATTTCACATGACTTACTCGATACAATTTTACACACGTACGCCATGTCACCACACTCCAGAAGACTCTCTCATAGCCGTCCCAGTCAATAGCCCCCTTAGGTAAATACTATTGTGACTTTTTCTTAAAAGATTTTATTTATGTATTTATTTGTGTGTGAGAGCGGGAGGAGAGCAGAGAGGGGGAATGGGGAGAATCCCAAGTAGACCCTGAGATCATGATCCGGGTCAAAATCAAAAGTTAGACGCGGGGCTCCTGGGTGGCTCAGTGGTTTAATCATCTGCTCTTGGCTCAGGTTATGGTCTGGGATCAAGCCCCACCACCGGGCTCCCTGCTCAGTGGAGAGTCAGCTTCTCCCTTTGTGCGCGTGGTCTCTCTCTCTCTCTCAAATAAAT
Organism: Neogale vison; assembly: GCF_020171115.1. Taxonomy (NCBI): domain Eukaryota; kingdom Metazoa; phylum Chordata; class Mammalia; order Carnivora; family Mustelidae; genus Neogale; species Neogale vison. The sequence goes on from NC_058093.1 coordinate 28,485,776, forward strand.
AAAATCTCTTAACAAAAAAACAAAAACAAAAAGAAAAGAGCCGGCTATTTAACCAACAGAGCCACCCAGGCACCCTGATACTATTGTGACTTTTATGGACAAACACTCGTCTTGCTGGAGTTTGAAACTTCACTGCGTCGTGAACTTCATTCCTGTGTCTGGCGTCTGTCGCTCGGGGTTCATCTGTGGGATCCAGCCACAAGGCTCACTGCTGTGTGGCAGCCCACGTGTGAGAGTTGCTGCTTCCTTTACCCATTCTACTGGCGATGGTCCTTAGCCTCTTTACCCACGGAATGCCACGACCCCCCCACTCTCTCTCACCCTCCTGCTACTACCTGCGGCCCCAGCCCAGAAGCCTTCTGCCATCTTTATTTTTATTTGCAGTTCTTTGCATTATGAAAATATTGGTCTGGGGGCACGTGGGTGGCTCAGTGGGTTAAAGCCTCTGCCTTCAGCTCAGGTCAGACGCGGGGCTCCTGGGTGGCTCAGTGGTTTAATCATCTGCTCTTGGCTCAGGTTATGATCTGGGATCGAGCCCCACATCGGGCTCTCTGCTCAGCAGGGAGCCTGCTTCCCCCTCTCTCTCTGCCTGCCTCTCGGCCTACTTGTGATCTCTGTCTGTCAAATGAATAAATAAAATCTTTTTAAAAAAATAAAAGAAAGAATGAGAAAATATTGGTCTGTTAATTCTTCTTTTTTTTTTTTTTTGAAGATTTTATCTATTCATTTGACAGACAGATCACAAGTAGCCCGAGAGAGAGAGGAAGAAACAGCTCAATCCCAGGACCTCAAGATCATGACCTGAGCTGAAGGCAGAGGCTTTAACCCACTGAGCCACACAGGCGTTCTGGTTAAATCTCCTTTTTAAAACTAGCCCAACCACACACATGAGATGAGAGGTGGGCAGGTGGTCCGAGACTTCTCTGGGTCTGACCAGCTGTAAGTCCCTACTGCAATCACTGCCCACCACTACCAAGGCCTCAGTTTCCTACTCTGGACAGCGCAAGGTTGGGCCCCACACCCTCAAGCCCCAATAGTCTGTCTTTTGTGACCAGGTACGGGAACGCACTCTAAGCCGCAAAGCCCTGCACCCCCAGGGCTTAGACCCCCTACCTCCTTCTGCAGCTCTCAGCCCAGGCATGGGCTGGGGGATCTTCCGGTTCAGGAAGACATCCTGCTCACAGCACCATGCCTCTTCAGGGGACCCCACCGTGGTGTCCAACCGGATTCATTTCCCAGCTTCAGCAGCAGGGGCCAGCAGAGCACAGACCTTGGCAGCTCCATGGCTCTCTCCCTCTCCGGGGCCCAGAGCGTCCTGACTCCCATCTACACTCATAGCCACACACAGAGACACAGCTGATGACAGACCCTGCAGTTCCGGGGCAGGGAGTGTTCTTCTCTGCCAAGTCTCCCTCCCCATACCCTGCGCCACTGCCTCTGGGCTGGGGCTGGAGGGGGCGACTTGTGTGTTCAGAGGAGGGAGGGAGGCAGCCTCCCTCAAACCCAGTATGTCCAGAATCCTCTTGGAAGACACTGACTGCAGTGGGGAGTCCCAGGGAAGAGAGAGGCTGAGCCACGAGCGAAAAACCGACAGAATGAGAGAGAGAGACAGAAAGCCAGAGAAACAAAGAGGCAATGAGATGAAAAGGGAGAGAGACAGACAGAAAGAATCAGAGAGACACAGATAAAGAGAGAGAGGAACAGAGAAGGATGTAGAAAAGCAACAGAAAGTCAAAGAGGAAGGAAAGAAGACCCAGATAAGGCAGAGGCAAAGAAAGGCAGAGACGAACCAGCACACACAGAGAATAAGAGAAATTAGACAGAAACACACGGAGACTATAAAGGGAACCGGAGAATCAAAGAAGCAGACAGACAAAAGGACACAGGCGCCAGCTTGAACGGGCCCCCAAAGGCTTTTAAACCCGGGCAGATTTGAGCATCACAATATGGAATGGTAATAGTGCTTAAATGAGTCCTGGCCCGTATGGGAAATAAGTGAAAAAGCTCAAAGTTGATGAGAAACAGAAGATTTACATATCTCAAAGACCCTCACCACGCCACGGCTCTAAATTACAAAGGGGTAAAAAGTAACTTTGCCTGGCAGACTCCTCGTTAATCAAGGGATCAAAGCGAACATGACCAGTAATGGGGTGAATGGAAATCGTGCCCCGCAGAGGAGAAGCTTGGAGAACAGGACCCTACGTCTGCCCTGTCCCTGCCTAAAGGACAAGTGGAATGTAATCATGAGGAAACATCAGACTGACCCAAATCGAGGCACAATCTACCAATTAAATGGCTTGTGATCATCTGAAGTGACAAGGTCACAGAAGTCAAGGCAAGTCTGAGATTTCCAGACCGATGAGAAAGACCGCTGGAGTCTGAGGAGATACGGCCATCAAAAGCAGGGGCTGGCAGGAACTGGGTTCTTCCCGAGCCCGTAAAGGACATCAGCAACTCGCCCGCAAACAGCTCAGGACAACAAGTTCTTTGCACTATATTTGCAACGTTTCTGAAGTTGGAGATGGGTTCAAAATTCAAAGAAAAGACAAGCAGACGGAGATGACAGGGAGGCAGCCCCAGCAGAGACAAAGCCCAGGACAGACAGAGGTAGAGGGCTTGGTGGGCGGTGGAGCTGGGAGCCCAGCACTGCCCCCTGGTGGCTAAACCAGGCAACAGAGCCTGGGACCTGCAGGTCTGGAGTGTTGGGTCCTAGGAGCTATGCTTCCACCTTCTGCAGAGGGTGGGGGCAGGGTGGCAGCAGGGGCAGGGCTGAGCACTGTCCTGCACTAGGCCTCACTCAGTGTCCCCCAGCCCATCGGGAGGGACAGGTGAACCCCCACCATTCTGAAGTCTCACCTCCCCCGTTTGCCCGGCTTGGCCCCGGCTGGCAGCCTTCCAAATAATCTCGGTCTTAGACATTCCAGGGAGGGGGCCGGGCCTAAAGTCAACTGCAGCAACCCAGCCCTGGGCTGGGGGGAGGTGCAGGAAAGGGAATTGGGGTTCAGTTTAAGGCCTGTGTAAGGAGGCAGGCAGGAAGCCCTAAAGCCCAATCTTCTCAGGCCTACTCCAGCCACCCCCCAAGCCTGCCTCTCCCAGTCTGTGGAGTCAAGCTGAACTCCCCATTCCAGCTGAGCCCCTATACCTCTCTGTCTATACCCCAAATCCAGCTCTTCCCCCAAAGCCCACGGAAGGAGGCCTTCTCCCCAAGGTATAGCTGAGCAGTGGGATCCCCCAAAAGAGGCTCCTGGCAGCCCAATGAACAGATGGGAAGCAGGCAGAAACTTCCAGGCTGACAAGCAAACGCCCAGGCTTCTCCCCTGGGACCTCCTGCCCAAACTCATAAATGTGAGTTTACAAACTCTCCGCACACGGGCGTGGAGAACAGGAACAGGGTCTCAGATGCATTCTCCGCCCTCACTCATCGAAGCAGCCTGTGGGCCAAGGCCAAGCCCACTCCTGCCCCTCCCCCCACCTCATTCTGGCTCTCTTGCTGAAGGAACTCTGGGATGGGAGTCTAAAGGAGGACATCAGTGGCCTTCTCTGGGCCTCACAGACCCCAAAGGAAAATGATGGGTTTGGACAAGATAGTCTGGGAATAGAAAGAGCAGGGGAAACATTAGGCCACTTTGAGACAAGGGGCTGAAGGAATTGGGGTGGGACATGCTGGTTATATGGGACATAATGGTTACAGAGAGGGGAGCCTCCTGGGCTATTAGCCCTCCAAGAGAGGCTGGGGAGCGAGGTGGGAGGGAGGAGGCCACCTCCAGGCAAGTGGCCCCAGGCTGTGACCTCCTTGGCAACATTAGCTTGCCCAGCTATAAGACAGGGTGTCTGGCAAAGTCATCAAAAGAGTCACCTACAGAGCTTAAGGTACCAGTCTGCTGGAGGAGAAAGTCTAGGGTGGGTGAGCCTTAGATCTTCCAGTATCTGAAGGGGCTGTCCTCGTAAGCGGGGACCAGACATGATCTATGAAGTTATTCAAGGCAAAGCAAAACTCAGGGCGCAGGAGCCACGAGGACGTGTGGTTCGATGCAAGGGGGTACAAGAGCGTCCCAAGGACAGACCCGAGGTTAAAATCCTGGCGAAGAAGAAACCTGGGGGTCTGATACCCACATGGCCCTCACCCAGTGTTACTCTGCAGACGCGGGTAGAGGACGGGAACGAGCCCACAAAGGCAAAGCTCTGCTCAGGGGTAGCCACTGGTTATGTTTTCCTGACAAGTGGCAGCCAGCCTCCCAAAGCACTCCCCGACCCGTCATAGCTGGATTAGCTCCTAGAGGACCTGGGGGATCCTGGGGGGCAAAGGAGGCACAGCCATGGCAGGACCTGCCCCCCTCAAGAGCCAAAGCCCAGAGAAGGGAAGGGGTCCTAGCCAGGAACTCATTCCTCCCCACCCTCCAAGCCCAGAGCCCGAGTCTGTGATAAGCACCCCCACCCAGCATCCAAGGGCTTCCCGGGGCCTCAGGGGGATCCTGTCCTTCCCACCCTCCATTCAGCCAAGCCAGACTGCCAGACAGTTCCATCCAGAGGGGCGTGGCACATCTGGCTAGAACAGCTTTGGCGGGAGTCCTGGGCCCTGGGGTGGGAAAGGCTGTTTGTCGGTTCCTCCCTGCCCTGTGGGGGCAGAGGGTGGTGGGGGTGGTGAGTGAAAGGAGACTCAGAGCCCTAGAGGTCCTTAAGCTCAGGCCTCGGGCCACCTCCGCAAGGAGCTCCCCCAGCCCTACCCCCAGTAGGAGCCCCCAGATGATGTGGCCAGAGGGCAGACGTCTGCAGGCCAGTGAGCCTGGGGGAAGAAAGTCACCAAAAAGCAGGCGCTTGGTCGGTGCTATCCCCACCTCCTGGCCATCCACCCCTCCCTGCCTTGTCTTGGTGGGTGGGGACACAAGGACATGATTGGCATCAGCTGTCGTTTCTGTGGGGAAGACTCGGACCCCCCAAGAAGCCGCAGGCTGGCATCTGGGAGACCCCAGTCACTTCAAGTGCAAGCTACCTCCAGACCTACCTCCCCTCACATACACACCAAAGTTCCTTAAGCCCCCCCCCCCCACATCACTACCACCACCAATCTGCTAGCCAGCTAAGGGCCTGCCGGTGTTCTTGGTCGCCCGGGTGGAAAAGTCTGAGTCACCCCCAACTCCTCCCAGCCCTCCACCCTCCAATCCAACTAGCTGCCAGACTCTGAATTTTGCTTCCCGAACACTCTCAGCCTTCTTGTGCTTTTTGATTCCGGGGTGTCTGCCCTGTGGAAGGCCGGGTCACTTTGATCCACAGCCACTGCCACAGTCTCCTGGGCCCTCCTCCCCACACAGCATCTATGCAGCCTCCAAAGAGTACAGCTGTGGGATCACTGACACCCCCACTTACCCGAAGGCCTTCCATGGCTACACAGGTACTCAAGACGAAATGTGCGCTCCCTCAAGCCCGCAGGGGAAGCAGCCTCCGTCCATACCCAGCCTCCCCACCCCTGGCATCTCAAACCCCACACCCCGTCCCCAGCTCCCCACCCTGTGTCCACCTCTGAGTCTCTGCCCTGCTGTTCCCCCTTCCCAGAATGTTCTTCCTCCCTCTCAGCCTGCCAAGCCTCTCTAGGTCCTCGGGGGTCCACACTCAAGCCCCATCCCCCCAGGGAGATCCTCCCAGATCCTCTCCCCCTGTGCTATACTGCACACCGGATTCAGAGTCTCCACCACTGTCTTCTTTCTCATTTTGAAGGGTTTGAAAGCACTGGAAAGGATGAGCATGCATGTTCCGATCACCGTGATTCACCGTTTGCTAATGTTGTGCCTCTCCTGCCTGCGTGGTTTCTCCCGCCTCAGCCCCTACAGCAAGCCCGCCGTGAGGGTCACATGCAGGAAACCCCCTGTCAAGTGGGTACCGTTCTCAAAGATTTTGTTCATATTCGAATTCCCGCTTTTGCCCTAATAGCGTCCGTCATAGCTGGGTCTTGGGTTTGGGTCTGCTCTGGGACTCAGGACCCATCAGGACCCTGCATCACGTTTCCTTGCTGGGTTTCCTTCATCTTTCACTTAGACCGCTACGCCACCTTTTGATTTCCCTTTTGTGAGGACTCTGGGCTGTTTTGCAGGAGGTCCCTCCGTTTGGATGTGTCTGCTTACTTCCGCGGGGAGTCTGTTCAGGCTGAGCAACTCCCCACCCCCACCTCACCCTCAGGCACCCCCTCCTCTCCTTGTCCCACTTTCCTGGTGCCCCATTGGAGCCCTCTATGCCATCTGACTGTCCCCGCTCCTCCCCTGTTAGCCAGGTGGCCCCATGCAAGTGGATTAACCCTGTCTGCCTCACTTTACTAACAAGTAAAATGGGCTGATGATAGTTGCCTCCCACAGGTTGTTCTGAGACAATGCCTGGCGCCTGGTAAGCAAACCCCCAGGCATGGGCTATGTTTCACGTCATCTGTCACTCATGTGTGCACTAGGGAGCCCGTGTCTGCCGGGACTTCTGTGCCATGTCCCCGTGACCTGGAACAATGCGATCCCTAAAGGAGTTCTGAAGGAGCGAACTGAATGGATTTGCTGCCTGGCCTCAGTTTCCCCGTGTGTAATTATACAACACGCCCACCAGCCTGCGCTGGTGCCACAGCAAGAGGCTGCCACAGGTTCCCTCACCAACCCCTCATGTGACGAGGAGCCTGAGGAGCCTGCTCTGGACACACGGGAAGGGCAAGGTGGAACAGAGGTTCAAATCCAAGCCTCTCAGAGGCAGGGTCCCAAGTCCCTAGCACCGCACTCCCATGTCTCTGACAGCGGGCCAGAAGCCCCAACAGTTCTGTCCTCAGTGTCCCTCTGCCCAAACACCTCCTGGCAGTTTCCCCAGTCCCATCCACCCACAGTTATCCTTACCTGCTGCACCTGGACTTCTAAGCTCTCAGCTTCACCCCCACATTGAAGTTCACCTTTCGCAATACCTCCCCCTCCTCCAGTCCAGGTGAGGTCCCCCTTACCTACCCCCGCAGCTTCCCTCTTGGCAACGCCCACCTTATTGTAATCTTTAGTCCAAGATCTGCAGCTTCTTGAAGAAAGTAGGCACCCATAACCACCCGTACGATGGACAGACCGGCAGTGGGGGTGCCCACGCGGCCCAGTGACTGGATGGTTTCCCTTTTGCACACAACGCTTTCCCGATACCGGCTGCTACCCCCAGCCCCCACACCCCCAACCCAGAGCGCCAAAGCCCTCCCAGCCCCTACCCTTCCCTGTCTAGGAACACTGAACCCAGAAGCCATGTGGGCCTTGGGCAGGCCCCTTCCCCTCTGTGGGTGCCCTTCACCGTGGCTGTTAACTGGAAATGTCATCCCGGCCCTTCAGAACGTATAGAATCACACTGAGCTTCAAACGGAACTGTTGAAGTCAAGGAACTGTACACAAGGAAGGCACAGAAAGGCAAAGTAGCTCACCTGGGCACCCAGCTAACACGTGGTATCCAGGCAGGCTGGCCCCAGAGGCTATGCTCAGACCTTCGTGCCCGCTGCCAGCAGGAGAAGGCCCTGACTGTTCTCCGCCTTCTCCTGATTCTCCTGGCCCCACTCACACACACCCCACCCACCCTGCCCAGGAGGATTCCCAGAATGGAAAGCCCTTGATGGGGGACCAGGAGAATCCCGCTCTCCTTCTGCTCTAGCTTGCTAAGGGCTCTGAACACAGGCCAACAGACGATAAGAGCTAACATTTCTTGAGCCCTGACTGTGTGAAAGCCGCTATTCTAAATGTAGGCACCCATTCGCTCATTTAAAACCCAACGGCCCTCTAGATAGGTGGAGAAACCGAGGCACACGAACATGAAGCTACTTGCCTAAGGTCTTGCAGCTAGCAAGTAGCGGGCTGGGATCAAAGCCAGCCCACTGCCCTTCCTCTGACCACTGCAGAGAAACAGTGAGGTACTTGTCCCTGACTTCGTGCCTCAGACGTCATTCTGGAAAGCTTTGCAAAAGGACGGTTTTCTTTCAGACCCCAGTCAGTCTCATGTAGCCCAGCCTAGGTCCCAAGCCCCACTTATCAGGAGGCCCGGAAGGCGGGGGACGGGGGGGGGGCGCGGTCCTCAGAGATGGACAACACTCCAGAGACAGCGGGTTCAGAACCAAGAGGTCAAACTGGGGGGGTCTCTGTGGCAGAAAGCACACACCGAGAATCCGTGGGCTCGTGAGGATTCTCGATCCTTCTGAACCGAACCGCGCGCTTAGCCCTGGGAAGAACACCAGCTCCAGAAAAGAGAACGCTCATTGTCTGCAGCTGGAAAGGGCCTCTGAGAATACTTTCTCCGCGTCGGTGAGGTCCAGAAAAGTCGAGTGACCAGGCAGAGGCCACGGGGCTTGCTCAGGGCAGGGCCAGAGCACTTGCCCTCCCCCCACCACCCGGGCCCTCCGCGGACTCCTTCAGCCCCAGCACCTCAATACGCACCTTCCCAGTTCCAGAGAGGAGAGAGCAAGCCCTTCTGGAAGGGAGACCTGCAGCTCCAACTCCATCAGCACAAGCCCAAAAAGCCTCAATGAATGGGCATGTAATTATTTTCTAAATAAACCCTCCCTGAATATGTAATACCAGGAGCATCTGATGAGAAAATCAAGTTATGCATAACATGTAGCCTCGCTCCTCCACTAATAAATGATTTTGATTCCTCGAGCTCATGAAAACCGTGCGCCACAGATACACTGCTGCCCAGAGAAAGCACCAGTCCCCATCTCCGTCCGCATAGACAAGCATGCACATACATGAGGGCACAAGACCTATCTCTTTCATTCCATGCCTCAGTTTACCTCCCTGAGGCAGAAGACCCAGCTAGTTGTTGGCCTCAGGATAGCTGGGCGGTCCTCCCGGGGCAGTCACCAGCCTCAGAGGTGGGGCCCCATCCCTCCCAGGGAGATCCTTCTCACACAGCAGACAGGGGTTCAGGGGATCCCACGAGGCAGGTAAGAGGTTTTGGAGTGAGGGAAGGATGAGCATCTACTGAGCACCTACTGTGTGCCTGGACACCTGATCTTTCGACATACATTATCTCCGTGCTCATCCCAGTCACGCAAGGTGTGCTTTATTATTCCCACTTTACAGACCAGGAAACGGAGTCTCACGAAGGGAACTGTTTTACCCAAGGCCCATCTGGTAAATTCTGGAACTAAGATTTTAAGCTAGCCCCATCTGGTGTCCGATTCTGCACACTTCCTGCCACCAGCTGCCCCTTGGCGAGGTCTCCAGGGCCTCTGTGCTCCCTCTCCTCACCGGGCCCTCTACCCCTCCATTGCCTGCCACAAACATACACCCAAGTCCAACCAGGAAGAGAGGAAGGTTGCTGGTAGAGCTGCAGGGCGGGGGGGGGGCGGGGCGGGGGGGGGGGGGGAGCCACTGTGAGAGAGGGGGAACCAAGGGTCCTGACACGGCCAGAACTGTGCCTTGTCCACCCCACACTTCCCCAGACTCCAGCCCCACGGCAATGGCCATCCCCTCTGCCCAGCCCACTCTCACTGGCTCTCCCTGTTCCCACAGACGAGCACCACTGAGCTGGCCCACAGGGCCGGGAAGGGCAGAGCTGGGAAGGGACCAGGAGAGAGGGCAGGAAAAGGGCTTAGAGGCCCCAAAGTGGCAGTATCCACTCCTGCCTTTCGTCACCATCCCATTCTCCCAGCTCTCAGAAAGGGCCGGAAGGTCCACAGGGCACTCCTGCCTACCTCTCAGCAACTGCCCTTCACTACCCTCATTTCACCGGTGGGGAAACTGAGGTCTGCCCAGGTGAAGTACTTCTCCCACGACCTCTGAGCAGAAGTGGCCCTTCCTCCAGCCACAGCAGCCTGTCACCCCTGGAAACCTAACAGCCATGTGGGCCACTGCAGGGCTCCCCTGCTGCCCACCTCAATCCTCAACCTTCTAGGCAGGCCTTCCAGAGCTGGTCCTAGGAGCTGGAAGGGCCTAGAGTGATGAACTTGGCCAAGGCTCCCGTTCTACAGATGTTAACACCAGCCCAGAAAATCACTGGTGTAGCCTCTATGCAGGGCGTTCCAGGCTCTCTCCATCGACTGTTCTAACCCACCCCCGTACCCGAGCTCCACCCAAAACCCCTGTTCCAGCCCCCTCTCCACCCTTCCCCTCTCTGCCCCAAGGACACCTGGCTGCCCCCATCTGATCTCCCACAGCTATCCCCAGCCTGGGCATGCCTGGGGACTGGCCGGAACAGGGAAAGGGGCAGGAAAGGCCACATCTGGATCCTGGGCCCAAAGCCCCCTCCCTCTGCAACCAGCCATCAGTCTCATGGAGACCCACATGAACCTCAGCCAGGGATGACTTCCTCGCCCTCCTGACCCCGTGCATGCCTTCACCCCTCTGAGGAAGGAGGGGGTGTCTCCTGCCCCTCCCCCCACCCCTCCCATGGCAGTCAGGACTCTTCCAGCCCTGCTCCCTCCCAGGAGACTTTTAACTTCATCATGTGGCCCTCCAACCCCTGTCTGCCCACCATCGGGCACCCTCACCCCAACACACACCTCCCTAAGTGGGGAGAAGTGGGGGACACAACAAGGGAGAGGCAGGAGGGGAGAGAGGCAGGAGGGTCTTGGTAAGGATGGGAGGCCTAGAAAGGAAACGGCAGCAGTGGGTAGAAGCTGACAGTGAGTCTAGAAGGGATAAAAGTGATGGGATCCGAGCAGAACTCTCCACAGCTAGGCTTCCTCAGGCTTCATTCGTTAGGTCAGTGTCTCCCATTCCCCAGGCCCCCAGCGTGGCTGCCTCCTCTGGCCTGGGCTAAGCCCTCCGAGGGCGTAGAGTGTTTTCCCCCCAGTGTGGCAGGGTGGGGGGCGGCCAAGGAGAGGTTCCAAAAAGAAACAAACTTCTGGATGGCTTCCTTCTACGACAGCTCCCGGACTCAAGAGAGGGGCGGAGGGGGTATGTCCTAACCAGTGGAACCAGGGCCGAGGTCTCTGTTGATGGGGAGGGACCCCGGCTGAGGGCCCGCTCTAGTCTGTCTGTCCTTCTGTCAGTCGGCAAGAGGCAGAGACACCCTCCACCTTCACCACCAACACTCCCCCACGCTGGCTCTCAGCCTCAGCCTAAGATGGAAGGTGGGGGGGGGGAGGACCCCCGACCTCCCAACTGGAACAGCCAGACCTACCCAGAGCATGCAGGACAGGCAGATCCACGTCATCTTCGGCGGGTGCCGTCCCTCAGGCCCAGCCTGGAGCCTGCTCACGGCCCCCCTGAGCTCACCGCCCCCGCGGAGCAGGCAGAAGGCAGCCCTGAGACGGAGTCTGCCGCTACTCCAGCCAGCATCTGCTGGGCCTCTCACCCTGCCTGCTCCAGCTCACCCTCCCTCCTTGCCTCCTCCCCCCACTCCACCCCCTAGTCACAGCCTCCTGTCTCCTCCCTCCTCCCAGGCTCCGCTGCTGGTGGCTTGGGGGTCAGAAGCCCTGCTTTGTAGGGGGGCGGGGGGGGGGTGGTGAAGGAGACAAGACAAGGCAAAGGGACAGCTACTGGAGACAGCTCCCCCCCCCCCGGCCATCACCATCCTGTCCACCCTGCGCCCCCACCCCCACCTCCAGACACACAACGCCCTATGAGCCACCAGGGCTCCTGCTTTCTGATCTGAGGCTGGCGGTCCTCACTGCAGAGCCCCCTCCCTGTCCCCAGACCACTGATGAACAGACAGACACAATCTGTACATCCTGGGGTTCCCCGGCCCCATCCCATCTCTTGAGAACAGATGCAGGCCCTCCTGCCCTCCAGCCCTAAGTCTGAAGTCCCAGTTCCCTGCCCTGGGAACACACATTTATTTGCACACACTCAGCAACAGGCCCTAACGCAAGAAAAACCAGGCCCAAGACTGTGGGAGAATGGCCCTACCCCCAGGCTGTGGATTTCATTCCAATTTTTTTCCTACTTTTTTTTTCCCCCTTCTTTCTTTCTTTTCTCCAAACATCTGTCCCAGCCCTTCCTGCCCTTCCTAAAGGGAGCCCAGCTCCGGGCTCCTGCAAGAGTCTGTTTTTCTTGACTGTACCCTGGGCCAACATTTGGTTTGCATTTCCCCACTTCCTCCTCCACCTCCCCTGCTCCCCCTCCCTGGGCCCAGTTTTCACCTCCCACCATTGCGCCTGCTTCTCCCCCACGGTGTTCCCCTTTCCCTCCAGCCCTCCCCTTCCCTCACTCCCACCTTAGCTCAGGGGTGAGAGTTTGGGGTCCAGAGAGGGGAAAAAGTAGGGTACGGAATAGAAATGTATTCCCGGGGAGCACTGCAAGGGAATGCAGCAAAATCTGCTCCAGCCCCTGTTGTCTTGATTCCCCCCCACCCCCACCCCCACGTTCCCCCCCCAAAGACTTTCCTCTTTGAGCTCTGGCCAAGGCTGGACCAAGTGAGGGTGGGTGGGGCCGGTGAATCACCCATTCTGCTTTTTCCCTCTCCTTCCAGGGGAGGGAAAGAGGGCTCAGCCCCACCCCCTTCTGCAGACACATACACCAGGACACACAGTCCAACTCACATAAACACGCAGAGCACTGAGGACAGGGCCCCACCCAGACTAGGCACTCTGAGACCACTTTTCTAGATTGAGTCACCTGGCAAGGAAGTCCCCTCGATTGGCTCCCCTGCACATGCACAAAGGCTTCTGTATCCCCTGACTCTCTCCCCCACCTCACCCAAACACATGCCCTTGCCACCCTCTGTCAACACCACACATGGCACAACCCAAGGGTTCGGTCCCTACAACTGGCCTCTCCCCTCAGCCAGACCTGTCCAGCCAGGTGTGTGGGCTCCCAGTCCAACTGAGACATTTACCTGCCTAACTCCAGAAAGAGAGGGATCCCTTCACACTTTATCCAGGGGAAGGCTACCATGTGCAGAAATGCAGGTTGTGCACTGCACAAGGGACTGACACTCTATCTTTTGGGGATTCTGAGAAGTCAGGGGAGGACACCGAAGCAAGGTGTCTGATTCTGGTCCTTGCTAGAGCAGATGCCTGAGTTCAGAGTCTTTGTTCTTGTCAAGGAGACAGAGTGAGGAATCAGGGAAGGAACCCCTTCTCCAAGTCTCTCCAGGTCCTTCTGCAGAACTACAGAGCTGCAAGTGAGCTCCCTACCAGGCCTGCTGGGGCTCACTGATGGTTTGGCCGACACTGAGTGCACCAGGTTTCCACGCATAGCTGGTCCTGTGACCACCGCTGGGGGCGTCCTCAGACAGACACCCCCGAGAACCTTCCCACCCTCCACAGACTGGAGCCAAGGGCAAGCAAGAAGGACCAGCTTTCAGGAGGCCCTTCAGAGCCCAGCCCCAGCCACCAGCCCTTCCAGCCTTCCCACAGCTCAGAGGGCCCAACTACATCCTGACACCCAGCACCCTGGTCCACCCGTACCCCCTGCCTGCTCCCACCGCCCTTTGCTGCTGGCGTCGCTAGACACGCCTCCCGGCAGCTATCTCAGAAGTTCTGAGAAATCACCTTGCAGCTTCCCAGAAATGCCAGGAAACAAGCCCGAAGACCAAGTCACAGTGACACCAGCTTGTCGGGCCTCCCACAAAGCCCAAAGCAGCCCCACAGACCTCAAGCCAGCTCCTCCCCAATCCCCTTAGGCTGCAGAGACCCTCATGCTGGGGGTCCCCCTGGAAGGACCCTCTTCCAGAATGTCCCCATCCCTCTTTTCTAAGACTGCAGGGGTCTCTCCTGGATCTGAACCTCTTGCCATAAGAAAGTCCTTCCTGCTACCTAACCACCCTGTTGAATGTTACACTCTTGTCACCTGAGGCATCTCTAACTCCCTAATGACCCCATTTCTGGTTTATCACCCACTCTTCATCCTTCACAGCCTGGTATCCCCTCCCCCCCACACACACAAGGGGAGCGTTCCTTGGCCAAGGACATGCCCTGTGTCTTATGTCCCCAAAGCCTGGCATACTGCAGGTACCAGACGTGGCTGAAGAATGAATGAGTCGCTCTATCATTCAGTGGGTCCCAAACTATTTTCCTCTCATTAGCATCTACTGTCTGCTTCCTAAACCTTGCTTCTCTCCCCCCTCTGACCCCCTTGGACAGGCCTCGGGCAATCCTGCCTGTGCATGTTTGCACACAACTGTGACACCCACCCAGCTTCAGCACCGTCTCTTCCTGCCACCCGCTGGCTTCTGGGCTCTCTCAGGCCAAGGACTCACAGGGGGGCCAGATAATACTGCTCAGCCTGGGATTCCCCACCCTGGGCTTGGACCAGGGTCTTGTCTGCAGCAGACCTCAGGGACATACCAGTGGGTTGGCCGGATTTTCTGGGCTGGGATCCCAGAAGCCTCAGAACCCGCCTCCACCCTGTGCCATGCCACCCCCACTGCCTCCCCACTGTCGTTGCCAGGTTTGGGTTCCACTCGGCTCCCCCATCTGCACGCAGAACCCTACCTGCTAGATGCCCTCCAGATCCAGACCCAGCAGCCAGCAGTAGCCCCTCTGCAGGCTCTGGGGCTGGCGTGTGTTCACAGGGGGACTGAGCTGACACAGAGGGATGGGTGATGGAGGGCAGGAATGAAGCTCAGGATCTTTATGACATTCCTGACCCCCCTCCCCTGGCCTTGTTTCCTCACCTGCAGAATGACCAAGCTGATGGCCTCCGGGTCCCTGCCAGGTCCACCTTTTGTGATGGCCCCAAGTTCCCAGTCTGAGGCTCCAGGTCCCTCCAGTCCACTCTTCCTATCCCTCAACACTCATCCATCAGAAAGTTCTTCCTGTCATCCATCCCATCTCCTGCGGTGGTAAAGAGCCTTGTCTCTGTCACCACCAGCACAGAAGCTGAAGGTCAAGAACATCGGAGGTGGAAAGAGTCTCAGGCTCAGCCAGCAGTCACAGTCAGGGCGATGAGGAAGGTGACAGTCAGAGCCTTCAGGGGTCCGACACAAGTTAAATGGGAGGAGTGGGCAAGGAAGGGGTCTCTGGGGATCTCAAGAGGGCAGCCCCAGCTAAAGGGGACATGTACTCCTCAGTGACAGCAGCCACTGTGGCATCAGGGACATCTGACAAAAGACCACCAGATCCTTTAATCTGTCAAGAGGTCCCAAATATAAATTATCATATAAAATCTTTCATACAAGATATGCACAAAAAAATCCAAATTTTGAAATGTTGGCTTAAAAAAAAATTCTGCTTGCTGAATTAAACATGTCCACTG
This sequence comes from Neogale vison, assembly GCF_020171115.1. NCBI lineage: Eukaryota > Metazoa > Chordata > Mammalia > Carnivora > Mustelidae > Neogale > Neogale vison. The sequence goes on from NC_058093.1 coordinate 28,500,898, forward strand.
GGAGAGACTGGCCTTTGGGGTGCAGCTTATCTGACCTAGCCCCCTCATCAAACAGACGGCAACACAGCAGAGGAGGGAGGTCACAGAACTGGTCGGGAACACAGCCCCAGTCTCACGGTTCCCAGGCCCTGCACATCTCCCCAGTGGCCTGCCATGCAGCCCCTGTGAGCCCAGAGTCATGCTTCCAGCTTCCTGCCAAACCTGCGGCCCACCGCCCTCCATGCAGGGGCTGCTCACACCACAGCTTTCCTCCCAGTCGGTCCCAGATGCCTCCTGTCAAATAGGTGGGGGCATGCTGGCTCCGGGGTTCCTCTCCAAGGCCCGGCTACAGCGTCTGACAGCCAGGGACACGCAGGATGTCGACACCCAGCACTCGGCCACTCTATACCCTTTCGTCCCTTAGACAGTACTGCTCTACCCGTTGCCCCAGGAAAGATCAATCCTAATTAATCAGGCACTTCATTGTAGCGTCCAGTGAAGGCTCCGACCAGCTCTCATTTTACAGATGCAGAAGCCGAGGTACAGAGAGGTTTGGCAAGCTGCTCAGAGTCACACAGCTAGGTTGGGTGAGGATGTAGACCCGGGTGTCTGACTCAACATTCTCGTGGGGGACTGAGAATGTTCCTGCTGCTCCTATCACCACAATATAGCCCCCCAGGGACGAGGCGTTAGGGTCCGATGGGGCGGTGATGTGTTAGCTCTCCTCCCACTGCTGATCCAAGGGCTGGCGCTGCAGCTCCACAGCTGGGGTCCATTACCCAGGCCCAGGTCCGGCTTGGGTGGAAGGTGTCAGGGGAAGAAAGAGGGAAGCCGGGGACAGTGCTGCCACAGAGTTTGGGGTAAGACTGACCGGCTTCTTCGTGGCTCCCGAAGAGCCAACAAGAAGAGAAAAGCCGCAGACTGGCAACCTCTAGGGCCTAAGGTCTGGGTGAGCACGGGCTCTGGCCTTCGCTGCCAGAGAGCCTCCTTTCCAGTAAGCTAGGTCTCCTAGCCCTGCTTCCCGGCCCCATACACACTCGGCTTTTGAGTTCTACGGTGCTAGAACCCTAGCATGCCTCCACGTACCACTGCACAGGGTGCCACGGGGTCAGTGGGGGCTGAAGTCCCACCTACACTCCATTCGCCAAGCTGGGCCTGGGACAGACACATCAGCCCGTAGCCTGAGGCATCCATCCCAAAGCTTACCGAGGCACCAGATGGGCTGGGGAGATGTTGCCCCTTGCCCCCATGCCCACCACCCCTCTAGTAAGAGCTGGAGGTCATCCCCTTGCATTCCAAAAATCAGGTTGCTTCCTGAAACGGAAGGTGATGTTCCAACTGGGCCCTGCCTGGGCCTCATTTTCCCTAGCAGTCACAGGAAGGAGCATCACTCACATCCCCTTCCCCTAACCTCTCCTGCACCAGCACCCTAGGTGGGGACAGAGTCTGGGCCCTATCCCAACAATTTTTAATAAAATCTTTCCCAGGGCTCTAGTGGGTCATCTTGATCTTTCCCCCCAGCTCTAATTTCCGCATGACTTTGGCCCTCAGAGGCTGACTGGAGGCGAGGGGGCAGCTGCTCATCCAGCCCCTCACCCCCAGTGCCCCACTCAGATCCTGGCCCAGGAGGAGTTTGGGTCACCCTCCAAATGAGGACTGAGTTTGCACCCTCTGCAAATGAGGACTGGGGGGATTGCTAAGCGCCCCGGGGTCCAACTGACCTGGTTCTGGCTGGCCATTTCCCGTTGTAGGCTGCCTTTTCCCAAATGGGAAAACCCGACTCCGCAGCATGTGAACTCAGAGCCCGCTGGACCGTGGATGGGGCTCCGGCCCCGTGCTCCACAGCTGCAGCGCCTGCCTCCCAGCCAATCACTGGGGACAGTGCATTTTGCTAGAAGATTTCAAAGCACACTTTGGGTGACTGGGGTGGAAGCCTGCTGGCACCTTTCCCCACTGCGGAGTGACAGAGAGGGAAACTGAGGCCCAGGGGCAGCACCTGGGAGGAGGAGCTGAACATTCAATCCCATACGATGGAGAGAGTGGATACCAGGAGAAATCCCTCCATCCCCACATACCCCAGTCCTAGCCTGTCTGGAGGTCTACAAGGAAGGAGACCTGTGCTGGAAAGACACAGTAATAATCAAGATAACATCCCTAATTTTTATTGAACACCTACTATGGAATAGGTACTTTGGTAAACATCTTGAATGTACTGCCTCGTTTAATCCTCACAACAACCCAGTGGGGTAGACAGTTTCATTATCTCCATTTGACACGTGTGAAAATGAAGATACAGCCAGATTCAGCGACTTGCCCAAGGTCCACAGCTAGTAAATGCGAGAGCCAGAATCCAAAACCAGGCAGACAGGCTCTGGATCCAGCACTCTGAATCAGAAAACTGTACTGAGCCCCTCTCCCCCAGTGTGACAGGGACCCTGCGGGTTCCCCAAAGAAATGCACGACGGATCAAACCAGTTCCCTGTTCAGGAACCCTAGTCCCCAAAATCCTTCCCCTCACTGGAGGGGAAGCATCTAAGGGCTAATGGTCATGGTCTTGGGGTTGTGTCTGCCCCTCCAGGGGAGAATTTAAGGTTACCCACAGATTTTCCAGTTCCCTACTCTGCGGGCTAGCTATGACCCCACCTCCACCCTCTCCCCAACCTCCCCCTTAAACACACACACACACACACACACATACACACAAGCAAACACACCCTGAAGGCACCGTCAAGGAACTTCTCTGGGGCATCCCTGAGAAAGACAGAGAGATATCCCCCAGGACACGCCCACCCACAGACCCATAGCAATGTGGTCTGGTCCCCAAGACCCCTCCACACTCCTCCCCAGCTACTGCCTCCTGCCCTCATCCTCTCCCTGCCCAGTTCCCTGGTCCCGCCACCCTCTGGGAAATTCCTCCTGAGTCCACCAGCCCCTTCAGCCCCCACTTCCATCTCACTGCGCTATTCCCCAGCCTTAACTCTGGGTCCTCTTAGTCCAGGAATTCGTCCTCCCTTCCCACAGAAACTTGGGCTGCTGAAAACGCTTAGAAACACTCCTCTGTGCCCAGATCCCCATAGACTTCAGACTTCAGTACTATCCTTCGGACTTCTGACCCAAACTCCAGATGCGCGGGGGAGGGGCAACCACACCTCCCTCATGCATCCGCGGGAGTCCCCAGACTCTGATGAAAGCCAGGCTGACGAGGGTCAAGACGGCGTGTCCCTGATGGTAGGAGGGCCACACATCGGCCGCAGAGGAGACCACGGACTGGGGAGTGCCGGGGGGGAGGGGGGTCAGGGGTGGGGGCGGGGGTTGGGGCAGACAGGTCCCAGGAGAGGCGGAGGGCTTTTACCTGGCTGCGGAGGCAGAAGCGCAGGGGCAGCAGGCAGGTGAAGAAGTACTTGCCCCATCGGATCACGCAGGAGAAGCACCAGCTCAGCCGAGTCATGGTGACCCCAGGGTGGGCGCCTCTGGCGGGCGCAAGGGTCTGGGGCGAGGACCAGCCGCTCCGGGCGCTGAGTTGGAGTGGGAAGAGGAGGAAGGCGAGAGCCCGGCCCCGGGGGGGTGTCTGGGAGCCCCAGCCCCTCGGGACCAGCCCGAGTGTCTGGCCCCCTACTAGCCGGAGGAGCCGCCCCGAAGGGGCTCCATCTCCCGGAAAGCCCCTGTTGGAGGCGCGGGCCGCTGCTGGGCTCTTCCCCCCTCTGGGACTTGGTCCTGCGGCTCCCTCTCTCTTCCCGGCGGCAGGCGGCGTGACAGCCTGACCGCCTGCTTCCCGGGCGGGCTGGGGGGCGGGCACGAGCACCCGGCAACTTGGGCGGCCGGCGGGGCGGCGCAGGAGAGGCGGGTCCGGACCGGGCCGAGGCGGTGCCAGGCGCCAGGAGTCCACCTGCGAGCAGGGTGCGGCGGCGCTGGGAGCCTGGGCGGCGGCAGCATTGCGCTCCAAGCTGCAGTGAGTGTGTGAGCGAGCGTGCGTGCGTGGATTCCCTCCAGACCTCTCTCCAATCCCATATTGCTCCCCAGAGCATAATGTGATTAACTTCCACGGACGCCACCGGCTTCCAGGACCGGCAGAACATCCATGCGCTGGGGCGTGCACATGGGGGACGCTGAGCACAGCCTAAGCCAGCTGTCTCCACTCACCACCACCCTCTGATCCTGGCCACTCTCAGCCTCCTCTGCCTGAGCTCTGAGCATCCAGAACCCACCCAGACTGGAAGAGACCCTGCCTCGGGGGCTGAATCAGCTCTGCTGGATGAGAGCGGGGCTATGGCTGAACCTTCTGCCCAGGGTTCAGGCGCACCACTGCGGGTCTTTACTTTCTGTCCTGCCCCATGCCTGCCCCTGGAGCGGGGGACCCTTCTTGGCCCCTGCCGTGCTCAGATGTGAACTGAGGACAGCTCCTCTTGGAATCTTGTCTGAGGTGACCATCCGGTGCCCCTGGAACTAGGGAGAGGGAAAAAAAGAGAAGTAAGAAGGAGGTGTAAGACACGGAAGGGAAGGAAAGAGAAACAGCCACAGTGACACAAGAGCAGAGACAGACCAGAGGGCCAGAAAACATAGAGGTGGACCGGCAGCCATGAGCTTTGTTCCCAGCCCACTACTGCAGAGAAAAAGGGAGGGCAGCCAGCCAGCCAGCCAAGCCCGGAAAGAAAAAGGCCAGGGGGTGCGGCATGTTAGCAGAGCCCTATAAGGGCCTCCACAGCAACAAGCCACCAGAGCAGGGAGCTAGGGACTCCTCCTCCAGGGCCCACGGCCTGCAATGCCCAGCCAGGCTTCCTTGGGACCATCTGGGGCCTTTTTCTTGGCAATGCCTTCTCCCTGCCCCCTTCCCCACACCCCTGTCCCACGCTCTCCCTTACTCCAGCAGAATTCTCAGACCCCTGCCCCCTTCCCACTTCAGATCCCCCCCAGGAGACAAGGCAGTGGGGGGCAGTGCTTCAGGGGGACGGGTAGAAACACAGTGAAAGAGAAGGAAGAGGTCCGCTCCGGTACATGGCTAGAGAGGGGGAAAGACAGACAGGAGGGTTCTCAGTCCCTCACAATCCCCCAAGCAAGGGGCCCAACATCACCCTCCCCGCAACAGACATGCACAGGGGCCTTCCTCCTCCCTGGGAGTCAGACAATCTCCACAACCTCCCTCCCCAACAGAGCACCAGAGGAAATGGATAAGACTTGAGACCTGAGGAAACCGGGCTTAATCCATAGTGAGTGGAACAAAGTTTAATCGAAGGAATCACTTGTTGAATTTTTTAAATAGGAGGAAGTCCTTCAGATAGGATTGGGTGAAGTGTGGCTCTGCTCAGCCAAAGAGAGGAGGACCAGATGACTTTTTCTTCCTAGCATCCTGAAGTCTTCCCAGCACTTAGGGCACAAAAGGCACTCATCAAACACAGAAAGAAAAGGGCGAAGGGGTATAGGAATAAAGAGAAGAAAGCAGTGGCTAGACCCAGCTCTTCCCAGCAAGGAGATCCTGAAGAGAAAGGCTCAGAAGGACAGAGACCCTCACTTCAGCCACTGCCCAGCAGAAGGTGTCCTTAAACTAAGGACCCTCCAGAGAGGAAAAGAAGAGTGTGCAGCTGACAAGGACATGAAATCAGGCCCATCACTGCCTGGAGCTGGTCCCCAGCGCTCCCCTCCCAGCCTCCCGCCTAGCTTCATGCCCCATGTCTCAATTCCTGAAGATCCAAGTAACTGTGTCCCCAACGTGCACTGCTGTGACAACACCCAGAAATGTGCCCCCCCCTGCCCCCTGGGAGTTTGATGCTTTGTGGCAAATCACAAGTCCTCTGTTCCATTTTCACCACCAGAGGAGGTCAGAATCCTGAGAGTAACAGCTGCAGGATCCCCAGAACCGCCTGAAAGTTTTCTGCAAGAACCCCTTCACTTCCTCTCCCACCAAAACTTTTGTGGGTTGGTGAGGGAAGGTGAGGAAGAGCCAAATCCCAAAAGGTGTCCCAATATCAATCCCCTTTTCCTGCAAAGTACTCAAAGCACCAGAAATTGCCTCCAGCTCCCCGTCAGTGTTTAGTACACTCCCTCTCCTTCTTCCAGGCCCCTGAGCATCAGGGACAGAGATGCAAGGCTCCACAGAATGGACCAGACATGGGTGATCAGACCCAGGGGACCACATATTATAGTCAACGGATGGAGTGAGTGAGGGGTCGGGATGAGACTGTGGGGAAGGGGGGTTGGTCCATCAGAGGACCTCACATCAGACCCCCAACCTTTACAGTGCCCACGTGGGTGCCAGGCAAGAGCCCCCCGACTCCCTACTCTCCTTTCCCACTGGAACCTTTGAAAAGCTGAGCACCATCCTCAGAGGGTTAACCAAACCTTCAATGACTGCTTCCACCTCCCGCCCCCCCAACCTCTTTGACATGGCCCTGCTCACGCCTCCATGGTCCCTGGGCCTGGCTCCCCGCACTGCCACCCTCTGGGACCGCTTCTGTTCCTCTCTCTTCCTCTCTCCTCAGCTAGAGTCTACCCTGGCAAGCTAGGCTGTGCTGCAGGACTTGCCAGGGCTCAAGGGAGAAGGAATTTCTTCTCCTCCACAGCCCACTCTTGTTCATGGAGCCCAGAGACCCGGATGCTGACTGCAGGCCAGGGAGGAAACCCCGGAGACCAGGTGAGATGGAGGCATAGACAGGGGGCATAGATGGGGCCACTCTGGGCTTCTCTCCCCAAGTTTTCCCTGGGTCAGAGCCAGGAGGGCCCCCTTTTCCGTTGAGTGGAAGAAGGGGAAACTTCCCAGAGGCTGCCAGCAAAGGTGTCATAGAAATAAGAGAGCAGGTCACAGCCACGAGACCCCTAGGGACAAGCCTTGGGAGGAGGGCCCACCCACTCAGGGGAGGCACAGAGCCTTCTCTGTCCCAGGCCCCCAGGGTCACAGTGCCCCCCGCTGGTTTTGTCTGCAGGGGGACAAAGGCGGCTCCTGTCTGGGGAGAATGGCTTGGGCATCTGATCGGAGGCTCCAGGTCTTCTTTTCACACCCAGAGAGAGATGCACAGAGGCCGCTCCCCAAGGACCTCCCAGCCTTTCTCCCGCATCAGATGGGGACAGCTCTGCAGGCCTGGCTTCCTCGCTACCAACTCCTTTCAGCACCTCCCAGCCACAGCGAGTCCTCCAGTGGCCTCCAGGGGGCTCTGGCTGGGGTCTCACTGCCCAGGCCGCTTCCCCAGAACCCAGCACCGTGGGGAGACAGACTTCACAGGCTGCTCCCATCATTTCGCTGCCCAACCATCTACAAGGTTCAGAACTCAAACAATTGTCCCTCCACAAAACAGTATAGGGGTCCCTGCAGGGCTGGGGTCTCATCTCACGTGGGCTCCAAGGTCATCTCCTCGGAGAGCCCCATTAAGTCCTTGCACACTGTTCCACGTCCATCTGGGGGGCCACCAGCATCTCTTCACAGCGCTCAGCATCTCTTGTTGACAGATTCGCTCACTCCCTATCCTACCCCTTCCCCACCAGAATGCCAGCTTCCTGAAGAGCCGACCCGCCTTTCCACTGTACCCCTGGCGTGCGGTATGGTGCCCGGTGTGTGGCTGATGGACACACATTACGTGGTAGATTGGTTGGTTGATTGAATGAGAAGGAAGGAAAGAAAGAAGAAAGGAAGACCACTCCTGCTTCCAAGTGCACCAGGTCCCCTAGCCCTGGATTATGGGCCAGTGCAGAATGTGGCTTTCAGGCTCTGGTGGCTCTGGCAGCCAGTACAGTGAAGTCTTGATCCAACTCCTCTCCATTCGCCCCTAGCTAGGGGCCCCATGTTCCTACTCCAAAACAGCTCCCCAATATCCAGTCCTGATTCCAGTTCAACTCAAAGGAGACCCCACATCTTCTCCTGCCCCCACCCCAACACACACTCATTTACCCATGAGGCGCGGAGAGGTAACGTGACTTGCCAGGGTCACTCAGCCAGAAAGCAGCACTGCCGGAACTGGATGCAGGGCCCCATGCTTGGTCCATTGCTTTGCAGAGCAGAGGAGAGGAGGCAATGAAGGGGGAGGGGAGGAGGAAAGGCAGGAAATGCTTCTCCTCTTAGAGATATCCCAAAGAGGTGAGTCCCTAAATTCTCTTTCTCCCTTTCTCTGACCCCCAACAGGCAGGAAGTTCCTCCTGATACCTAACCTGCATTTCCCACTCTCAAATGCCAAAACTAGACTGCTTTGCCCGGGGAGGGAGAACAACTTGGTCACTCTCTTCTGCACAATGAATGCCTTCAGGCGCTGGCAGCTCATTATTCAAGCCCCCATCCCCACCCCACCCCCACCCCTCTCTATTCTGCAGGATGAGAATCCTGGGTCCTCTGGGCCCCTTTCCAAACGACTTCCATCACCACCGGGCGGCTGACATGAAAAACGGTGGAGGGGGGAGGGGTGGGGACAGACCTGGAGGGATGGTGAGGATCGATCCATTGGGAAGGCCAAGGCCTCATCTCCCTTCCAGGGAAGGCAAGAGCATCTGGGGGTGGAGAAGTAAGAACAGGGGCACTGAGGTCATCCTGGTCATCCCTCCACCCTGGGATGCTGGTTGCAGGGCCCCCCGTGGAAACTGCAGACCAGTAGCTGGGCAGCTGGGTCTGAGCCCAGGCTCCTGCATGAGATTAAAGCAGGGACTGTCTAATTGATTCTGATGGAACTGGGAGAGGGAGGAAGATGAATGGAGAGTGGGGAGGAGGGGCAGGGAAGAGGGGAGAAGGGAGGGGGGAAGGGAAGGGAGGTGGGCCGAGAAGGGCCCAGGCTGGGAAGCCCAATGGCATCAGAACTAGCGAATACAATTACCATTCCCCTCCACCCCCTCGCACCCCCACACGGCCCCCTCCCCTTCCTGGGAAACCAGCCCACTGACTAGTCTGCCCCCAAAACTGGACAGAAAGTGAGGGGTGAGTGTGGAGGACAGAGGAGAGGAGCCGGATTAAAGTCCCCCAGTCCCAGAACCAAGATGACACAGAAAGGCAAAGACAGTGACAGTGACTGGCAGACAGCTAGAGACATCGGGAGACCAAACGAGGCAGATACAGACAGATAAGCAGATCTCCATCTGCCCCCTCTTCGCCCAACAACCTCCCTCCCACGCCGCACCATCCTCCCCCCAACCCCCTCCCTTGGGCTCCTCTCCTTGGCCCACCCCAGACAAAGGGTGAGAAATGGAAGGGAGTCCAGGAAAAGGGATCCCAGAACTCTCAGTTTCCCCACCCCGCCAAGGGCCCTCCGCCTGTGCCCTACAGCACTCCGGGGAAATGGGAGAAGGAAGTAGGGCCAGGAGGAGCCAGGAGCCCAGTCACTGAGATGGATCCCAGATGGACCCGAAGACTGAGCTGCAGGTAGGAGGGAAAACAGAGCCTCCAAGACAGACAAGCAAGGACAGGGAAGGCACTGGGGCTGAGACTGTCAAAGACAGGAAGTGAGAGGAAGCCCGTGAGTAGAGAGAAGGACTCAAGCAAAATGGGAAGGCAGGAGGCCGGCCCAAGGACAAGGAGACAGGGAGGAAGGTGCTAGAAGGAATGGCTCCTCTGTGCCCCTTGCCTGGATCCCACATCCTCCCGGGACCCACAGACTTCCTTCTGCTCCCCTGACCTGAAATGTACAACAGGGCTCCCTCTTCCCGCTTCCCAAAGGGTCCCACAGCCCCTCTGTGATCCCCTCAGTCTCGACTTCTGGCATGTTCTAGTCTCATTCTGTCTGGTAGCTTCAGGGCAGAGCAGAGCAGGCCTTGGCCCCAGGCAAACCAGAGAAAAGGAAGTTACTGATGCAGCCCCACGGGTGTCTGAGCCAAGTCACAAGGCCATGGGGGGTAAGGAGTCAGGCCCAAAGACAGAAGGCAACATCCCAGACAAGGCTGGGGCACAGCCCCTCCAGGAGCTCAGCACCATCTGCGGAAGGGGTACTGCTACCTTTGCCTTTCTCCCCTCCCAGGGCCGTTGAGAGTGTGCCAGGAGAGAGCTTATGGGAAGCATCACCTCCCAAAGGAAAGGATACAGGTTCAAAGCCAGAAGAGACCAGGGTCCAAATCCCTACCCTGACACTTAACCAGCTGTATGACCTGGAAGAGATTAGTTCCCTGTTCTGAGCCCGTTTCCCCTTCTGCAAAATGGAGCCAAGGACCCTAACCTCATGTGTAATTGTCAGAATAGAATTAAATGTGAAAATGCCTGGCCCCAGACCTGAGTCATCAAGGCACCCTAGGGAGCTACTGAGCAAATATCTCAGAACCTGGGGCAGGGGGTTGGGGAAGGGGGGCACCCTGGGGCAACTCTAAAAGCAAGTTCACCCACCCCCACCAGACAGACGCTCCCCACCAGAACCTTCGGCAAGAGTACCCTGTCTGGAACACACAGTTCACACCACCATCTGGGGAATGGACACCCAAGAAAGAGGAGCCAGGAGTCCTAGCCGGATGAGCCAAAACGGCATTGTTATGCGATGTTGGAAGCAGGCCAGAGGAGAGAGAGAATGGGGGCACATGAGCCCAGAAGAAGCCGGAACTCAAGAAGAAAGAGGGATTGAGGGAAGCCTCTCAGGCAAAGAAAACAGAAGGAAAAAGCCAAACGGTGAGTTCCTGAGCTCCCCACCCACCCTGAGAATAAACATGAGGAAATGGCTCTGGACTAAAGCAGGAGATACTGAAGTTAGACAATGGGCAGAACTTCCAGTGAAACACCACACCTACAGAGAGGCCCCTATTTTCACCCCATTACTTCCCCTACTCTCCTTTAAACCTCAAATGACGTTTGAGTCTTCAGCTTTCCATTACTCAGCCTAAAACCTCAGTATTGGGTATCCCTGTTCTCCTCAGCAGGAAAATAGGCCAGCCTTGTTTCCCTGATCACCACATCTCCAGACTCACTCAGCCCAGCACTCTCCGTACAGATTCCCTGGCAGAAGCCATTACTCAGTCCTACCATCCATGGCCATCTCGGATGCCTGGAGTAGGGGACCACTTCCCACACAGACATCTACTCCTAACCCCTCAGGCCTCACCCGGACCACTCAGACCTGGCTCTGTCTAGATCAGTTGTCCCCTTCCTTACGTTTTCTCTCTGGGAGGCAGCGGGAAAGGTTCACAGGCTGAGGGTGGGAGCAGGGGACACGGGGTTTGTGAAACAACTTTGGGGACAGGGGGAGCCCTCACAGGGAAAGGCTGATGGAACCCCATTATTGTTCCTGAAAGCTTGGAAGAAAGAGCTGGGACTGGGTTGGAAAGGAAGCAGAAGCAGGCCTGGAAATAGGAGCGTATACAACAGACACACACATACATAAAACATAGGCCCCCACAGGACAAAGTGAGGATCCCGGAGAGTCGGAGCCAGGCCTGGAACCCAGCAGACAAGGAGTGGGGGACCAACGCAGGAAAGAATGAAGGGGGTAGAGCTGAATGGCCCCCCAGAAAGAGAAAAGTAGGTACCAAAGGAACTTTCTGAACATTTTGGACCCGAAATGTCATACCAGCCTGATGCAGAATGTGCAAATGAGCTTGCCCACCGGGAATTTTTTATCTATGCTTGGCTGTCATGAGATGTCAGTGTGGGGGTGTCGTGTGGAGGTAAAGAACCAGCCCCAGCACCCCCAGTCCCTCACCTCCCTGCTGAGGGCCCCTCTCTCCCTCAACTCTTGGACCCCAGAGAGAGAGCCTCCTGGGGCCTCTCTGGGCCCCACCCCTGACCCTTGGGTCTCTTTCTAGGCCCCCAAAGCTTCCCCTATCTCTGCCCCTCACACCCTAAACTTCCTCCTTCAGCAAGGGGCTTGTCTCCTAGCCCACAGGGGATTCTGCCTCCCACAGAGAGAAGCTTTCTGTGGATAAAAAGAGGAAGGATGGACGCAAAAGGGAAATGAATTTATCAACACTCATGGGACAGACAGGCAGCGAGGCCCCCTGGGATCTCATTAGTCAGCCCTCTGCCTCCCCGGAGAGCTCCTCCAGCCCAGGCCCACCTCCAGTCCAGGCCCACCGGGGGTCCCTTCTGGCTTAAAGTTCTTCTGAAAGGGAGACCCCACAGCTTGCCATCATCCTGTTCTCTGGTGTCCCCGCCCCGTTGGCTGGGAAGTGCTCCCAATTGTCCCACCTGCTGCTGTTTTCAAACTGGTTTCACACACAGGAAGACAGGACACCCTGCCCCCAGGTCTCCCAAAAGACTGTGTCTTCCAGTCCTCCTGACCAGCCACGAGGCCTCTCTGTCTGCCAATTGTGCCTTTTTTTTTTTTTCTTTTTTAAAGATTAAGTAATCTCTACACCCAACGTGGGGCTCGAACTCACAACCCTGAGACCAAGAGTCGGAGGCTCTACCAACTGAGTCATCCAGGCGCCCCACACCCACCCGCACTTTGCTCTCCTGCAGGCCAACAGCGGCTGAAGCTCCGAGAAGCCAAGAAGAGAGTACTCCTGGTGACGTGGGCCAGCAGAATACACACACTCACTTGTGCTCCCTCTTGAAACTCCTCTAAAACAACAGCAAAAAGATTTTTTCTTTCTTTTTTTTTTTTTAATTAAAGCAAAACGCCAGGAGGACAAATAAAACAAATGAGAAAGAAAAAGATGCAGCACAACACACACACACACACACCCCCCCCCCCCGCCGCCAGCAGCGGGACAGCAAACCCCTTCTGTTCCAGTGTGCCCTGCCCAGGGCTCCAGTCGGGGCACCCCCTCCCCCAACCCAGAGGGGCTCATTCCTGGCCCAGGAGGGGCCTCAGGACTCCTCCAGCCTCCCAGCCCAGTTGCTTGGATCTCTGGTTAAATATATTTTTTTTTTAAAGGTTTATTTATTTATTTGACAGAGAGAGATCACAAGTAGGCAGAGAGGCAGGCAGAGAGAGAGAGAGGAGGAAGCAGGCTCCCTGCTGAGCAGAGAACCCGACGCGGGACTCGATCCCAGGACCCTGAGATCATGACCTGAGCCGAAGGCAGCGGCTTAACCCACTGAGCCACCCAGGCGCCCCTCTGGTTAAATATTTTGATGATCACCCTTGACAACAGTATCAAAATTCTGGGAGCTGGAGGACAGAGGGATGAGCAGCATCTGTGAGCCCGAGAGAGAGCTGCACCCTGAACTGGCCAGAAAAACCAAAGCCAGGAGGCCACCAGAGCCTCGGGCACAGGACCCTCCAAACGCTCTGAGCTGGTGGAGGCAGATACCTTTGGGGGTGGGGGCGAATGTGAACTTAAATTAGAAGATAGGTAGGACATTGGAGAAGCGGTTGGTTTCCAGATCCTCTCTCTGACCCCACCCTCCCCCAGTGGAAGGCAGGAGGTTTAGAACCTGGAGAGGATAAAACAGTGGGCCCTGGCCTGGGGGCCGTGAGGCACAGCTGCGGGTGTGAGTACTGGTGGGGAAAGGGGAGTTAAGTGTTTGCAGAGCACGAGGTAGCCAGGCCTGGACCTGACAAGCCCGGGAGGAGGAACCCAGATACAGACAGAAGGCTCCCCCGTGCAGCCATCCGGCCAGGTACCCCAAAGCCAGGCCCTTGTGGGTCCATTCCCACCCTCAGAGCAAAGCATCCACCCATTAGGGTCCCGTTTGAAATACAAGGCGAGGACCCAGGCTGCAGGGAAAGCTTACAGGGGAAGAACTAGAGACACAGAGCCGCTTGGAGCCACTTGGAGGAAACAGGTAGGGCGCCAGGAGAACACTTCAGATCAAGTTATTGGCATTCACAGAGGCCAGAGGAGAAGGTACATCCATGAAACAAGAACAGGAGGCAAAAAACAAAGAATAAAAAGAATATTCAGAAAACAAAGCAAAAAGCTCTTGGGAATTAACTAAAAAGTCCAGAGCCCAGACTGAGGCCCTCACTAGGCACTGGCCCATACCTGCCCCTTCCCCACTCTGCACACGCAGGCGGCCGGCCAGGCTCTCCTCTCCGAGAAGAAAAATGGGGGAAGCAGGAGGGAAGGGGAGACCCCAGAGCTGGAAATGCCCATCAGTGGGTCTGGGAAGCAAAATGAGGGCTGTTCTCATAGCCACAAGAGGCCACAGAAGAGCCTGGGGTGTGGGGCATCGGCTCAAGGGGCAGGGAGAAAGCTAAGGCCCAAAGTGGCTTCCTGGAGGAGGCAGTCAGAAGTACTAACCTGCTGAAGACATAGAGAGAGAGGGAGCCGGGCTTCCTTGTCCAGCTTAGGTGAGGGGGCAATAAGCCTAAGCCTAGCCTATCCCCAGAGAAGGGGGCAGGACCACAGACCACCCCATCTCCCTCCCCCTTCCCTAGGCTGCCTTGGGTCTAGCTGGAGAAGGGTGGATACCTTCTTTAGGGCTGAAGGCCAGGCCTGCATGGGGGTGGGGGGTCCCAGGAGAAGGACTGATCAGTCAAGCAAGATCATAGCTTCTTGACCCAAAGAGGCCAGAGGAAACAAGCTGAACCTTTTCCTTTGCTCCTACTGCACACCCCAAACCCGTCCTACTGGGGGCAGGGAGGAGCTGTCCTACTCAGAAGAACAAGTAAGAAGCAGGAGAGAGGCCATGTGCACAAGAGGTCTTAAGGTTCCTGGCTCACGTCCTGACTACACTAACAGCAGCGGGGCCGTTGACAAGTCACCTCCCAGAGCCTCAACTTCCCCATCTCTGAAAGAGGCTAATGGTGTCTGCTCACATCACTTTCCAGGGTTGTTGGGAGCATCACGTGAGGCTGTCTTTAAGGGCATTGATTATCATGATCACCCAGTGACCTCTGACCTACCAGACAAGTCAGAGATCCCAAGCCCAGGGCTCCCCCTCATTCCTACTCCTGCTTTCTTCTTTCTGAAAGCAGTTCCCAGGGGAGGCTTCTGGCAGTGAGGGAAGAGGTCAACCAGATGATCCCAAAGCCTCCTTCCAGGGGAAGGACACTGATGTTTACTGGGGACCTCCTGTGTGCTAGGTTGACGCACATCAGCCGCCCCAATCTCCCGGCTAACCCTGTAAGGCGAGTGCCATCATTCCCATTTCCCAGATGAGGAAACTGAGCTCACAAAGTTATGAGGGACAGAGCCCAGATTGGTGACAAGAGGAACCCATGCCCTGGGCTCATGCTTTTCTACCACAAACCCTCCCTCATTTCATCATTGTAGTGTTTACGCTCCCCTGTCCCTGCCCCTCACCCAATCCCTGTACCCAGAGCAGAGCTCCCAGAACTCCCCCTCCCCCAACACCCATCCGCAGCTGACCTCAGGATTCAGGACTGCAGCGGGTGACCAAGAAGGGACAGGAGATGCCAACAAGAACAGAGTGTGGACAGGCTGGACCAGCCTGCCCACTGTGTCCCAGGGCTTGGCACAGACTGTGGCCAGCCCTGCAGAGCGGCCTGGCGAGGTGGGCTCTGTGCGCCCATTCTCACGGGAGAGGAAGTGAAGCAGCTTTTCCAGGGCACCCTGCTAAAAATCGGTAAGCAAGGATTCGCCCAGCTGCCCGGCTCCCATCCCTGCTCCCATCCAGGTTCCCGGGGCTACAGGGCTTCCTGTCTGAACTGCAGCCTTGGAAAAGGCAATGTGGAGTCCTGCAGGGAGCCCAGGGGTCTTGCCTCAGAATGCAGAAGAATCAGGGAAGAATCCCCCACCCCCACCACAGGGCTACCTCCACCGCGCTCACCCCCTGCTGGCTTTGTGCAATTCCATTAAGAGGCAAAGGAATAAATTAGCCCTGCTTAGCATATTGAGTGGCTGGGGTTCAAGAGGCCGTCTGGGTGGCTCGGGCATCTCAATGCAGTCTGCCGGCAGCTGCAAAGGCAGAGAGCCCCGGGGTGGGGTGGGGGGCAGCAGGGGGGGCAGTCTGGCCAGGCTGGGCCTGCTCCGACCTCCTACAGATGGCCTCAGCTCAGTGCCCAGAAGCACTCGCTCCTGCTCCAACTTCATTCCCCTAATGGTGTCGCAGCTTGGCACACACTCTCCGCACCCGTGCCCCCTGCTCAGGCCAGCCCAGCCAGCCCCAAGCCAGCCCCTGAGGACACCCAAGGGTAGTGTCAGGGCTGGTGCTCTCCACACCCCTGCCCCCTGCTCTGACTAGCCACGGGCCGGCCCCAGCCAGCCACCCCACCTCCCCGCCCCAGCCCCAGGACACCCATTGGTAGTGTCAGGCCTGGCGTTAGGCTGCCCATCCTCCCCAGGATGAACTTTGGGATGGATGGCTCTGTTGGGGGAGGGGCAGGGAGAAGAGAACAGCACAACACAGAGTCTGGAATGCCGGCAACCTAGGGGTAGGCTCTCACAGGCCTGAGGTGTCTGTGCCTCCATTCCCTCCTCAGCACTGAGACACCCCAAGCACAAAGGAAAGATGGGGAGGAGAACCAGAGGGCCATACCAAAGGCCAGCGGGGTCATCCCTCCGCCCTCAGAGGAGGGCACCCATTTCCTGTGACTAGGATAAGTAACTCAACAGACAGAATCCAGCCTGAGGCCAGACTCAGCAGGCCCAGGCCTGGGAGGGAGCAAGACAGCCTGGGCCCCAGTCTGCTGCCTCCTGCCACACCTACAGGTCCTTCCCCTCCACCCCTCTCAACAGCCGCCCCAGATCCCCCAGGACCAAAGGCCTTTCCTCCTCCTGGTCTCCAGGCCCTGCGGCAGCCACAGAAATGCACCTTTCAGTCGTCCTGCCAGAGGGAGCAGGACCGGCCAAGGCCCCAAGGCCCCAGCTGAGCACTCTGAAATCACTACCGGTGCTCGCTCACCAAGGCCAAGCCTCCAGAGGGGCCCGCCATTCTTGGATGGCTAGGGCAACTCTGTCAGCCTTGTTCTTGACAGACCCAAGACTTCCGGCCAACTTGGGTTCATGGATCCCCTGTCAGCCTGGCTCCGGTGTGCACGGAGGGCGAGGACACTTCCCTCCCACCCGGGCTCACTCGGGCTCCCCTTCACTCAGGCTCGGACTTGGGCGGCCATCTGAAGGCTCTCCCAGCCTTCCCTGGCTCCTTCCTTTCGCTCAGCCATTTCCCCTAATAAAATCTTCACACATTTACTGACATCTTGTTTCCTGGAGGACCCAGACTCACACAACCACTCAGTAGCCATAACAGCAACAACAGCTACCCTTCGTTAAGGGACAGCAACAAGCCCCAAACTGTTCTAAGTGCTTCTGAGGCAGCAGAGGGTATCGAGGCACAGAGAGGTTATATAACATGCTCAGCGATGCACAGCCCTGAAGTGGCAAAGCCCAAAGTTTCGCCCCAAAGTCCCCTGGGTCACCACCCACCACCTCACACTGTGTCCCTTAGGACAGAGGTGCCAGCCCTCCCGCTTTCTGCCTTCCGGGAAAAAAATGAGGGTAGAAAAGGGAACCGCGACTCCTGAGAAGTGGGCAAGACAGACACGCAGAGAGAGAAAGAAGGCACAATGGCTCCCCCCAAAGGGTCCTGATTCCCACAAGCGAGAGCACCTTCTCTCCCCAGGGCGAGGACAAGGCCCAGGGACACAGGGAGCAGAAGAGGAAGAAGAAGGTGGCTCTGGAGCCCTTTCCAACCCTGCCCATTTCTTGCCATCCTTGCCCCCCGTCCTGAAGCACCCCCCCCTTGGGCATGTGACTGGGGTGTGCCCGAGGTGTCAGCCAAGGGACTCCTGGCAGCACCCAGTCCCTGCAATCTCCATCTCTCCCCACCCCCGCCATTCCTCGCCCTCCATCCCTTCCCGGGCAGAGCCGACAGGCCTAGCCCGGCCGGGTCTCAGGGTCCCAACAAAGCCAGGCCTGTCCCCTGCCCGGCCTCCGTGGGAGTGATGTCTGGGCTGGGCAGAAGGTAAAAGTGAGCCAAAGGGACATGGCCAAGAGCCAGCTGAATGCCCTCCAGGTGAGTTCCCAGCTTAACCCCTGGCCTGCCAGACCAGAGTTCTCCAGGCTGTTAGTTAGGGGATGAAGGGGTTGGCAGAGGTGAACTCAGGGACAAAGAAGGGGAACCAGCTTCCAAGGGCACCCATCTACACACGCACATGCATGCACGCATACACACACACACACACACACACACACACAGGTGCACACACGCAGATCCCCTTCTGGTCCAGCCACAGGAGAAAGACCCACCACTGGCTCCCGGCATCCCGCACCCACCTCTCCCACACTGTGCCAGAGATATTTTAAAACACAGACTCCACCCACTCCCTACACACAGACCGCTAAACCTTCCAGGGGCTTTCTATGACCCACATTAAGTCTGAAGTCCAGACTCTTTAGCTTGGCATTCAAGGCCCAGCCCACGCTGACCCACCTCTTTTCAGGCTTCTGATCCAGCCTCTCCCTTCCCACCCTATCCTCCAGCTCCCTGAGGGTACTACACACTTTCATGGCCCGGAGCCTTCCTCCCCTGTCAGTGAACTCCTACTCACCCTGTAGGACCCAGGTCAACATGTCACCTCCTCTGGGAGGGCTTTCTAGACTGCCCCAGGCAAACTAGGCCACCCCTGCGCTAAACCAGGGGACAGCTTATTCAGGCCTTCCAGTGCATCTTCCCCCTGCCCCCCAACCTGGGCCTCTAAACCGAGGGTGAAGACTTACTGGGGAAGACTAGTGTGTGTCCTCAGGACTTGGCAGCAGGCAGGTGAGTGGGAGAGAAGAAAGGCAATGGGCACGAGGGCGAAGGCTGGGCAGATCACAGGGTCTTACTCCCTTCCACTTGCTCCAAACCTCGAAAAGGCCACTGTCAGTGGACTGCTGACTATGGCTGAACTTGACCCCGGTGGTCCCATCCTCAGTCCCATCCCCCTCCCCACACCCATGCCCACCCAGGGCGTGCCCAGAGGAGCTCAGGCCCAGGGAGAGGCCCAAGGTGGAGCAGGGGTCTCCGCTTCCCAAGCAGGACAGCCCTCCCAGCACAGCAGGCCACACCTGCCCACGGCCAGACCCTGTGCCCAGCCTCCCCCTGGGTTCTCTCGCCTCTCTGGGGTCTCTGTCTCTCCCAGTCTCACATGCAGCCATCCTTCCGCTGGGCAACCCTTATTGAGCCCACCCTCTGCTACGTACCTAGGATACCAAACTCTCAAGAACTGGACTCTGGTCTAAAAACACTGGCTCCGGGACACCTGGGAGGCTCAGTAGGTTAAGTCTCTGCCTTCGGCTTGGGTCCTGATCTCAGGGTCCTGGGATCGAGCCCTGAATTGGGAATCTCTGCTCAGCAGGGAGCCTGCGTCCCCCTCTCTCTCTGCCTGCCTCTCTGCTTACTTGTAATCTCTCTGTCAAAAAAATAAATAAGGGGCACCTGGGTGGCTCAGTGGGTTAAAGCCTCTGCCTTCGGTTCAGGTCATGATTCCAGGGTTCTGGGATCGAGCCCTGCATCAGGCTCTCTGCTCAGCTCTCTCTGCTCTCTCTCTCTCTCTGCCTGCCTCTCTGCCTACTTGTGATCTCTGTCAAATAAGTAAATAAAATTTTTAAATAAATAAATAAATAAAATCTTTTAAAAATAAAATAAAATATTTAACAAAATATAAAAAATAAATAAAAACACTGGCTCCTTGGGACAGCAGGGTGGCTCAGTCGGTTGGGCGTCTGCTCTCAGCTCAGGTCATGATCCCAGCGTCCCGGATAGAGTCCTGCATCCGGCCCCTTGCCCAGTGGGGAACCTGTTTCTCCCTCTGCTTGTGTTCTTTCTCTCTGACAAATCAATAAATAGAATCTTTAAAAATAAATAAAATAAAAAAATAAAAAGCCCTGGCTCCCCGATTTCCTGGGGAGACAGAGAGCTTTGTGAAGAGGTATCACCGCTCTCACAACCTAGGTCAGGAAGAAACAGTAAGGCCGAAGTCCTCCATCCCTTATCCCAGGGTGGGTTGGGAGACCCAGCCTCTGCTTGGGGACCCTAGGACTTTTCAGGCTGGGAGAGAGAGGGGCTGGCTCAAAGTGTCAGGGCAGCTGTGTCCAGTGGGGAGGGAGTCAACTTAGGGACCAGAGCTAGGACAGTCAGCAAGGGGACCGAACCGTGGACATTGCCTATGTTCCCTTTGCTCCCCACCACTTGGCTTTTCTGCAGACAGCAGCCTCTGCTTCCCACCCACAGGCTGCTGCCCCTCCAGGGGCTGCTGTAGCTTGCCTGCCCTTGGCACCACACTCAGTCCTGGTGCCAGGGGCCCTTGGCAAGTTCATACATCAAACAGGGAGGCAGTGACTGGCTTCCTGCCCTTTGGGAAGGAGGGACGGTTGGAGGCATGGTCCATCCTCGGCTTCATACTCTCCTGACCCACCAGGGACCCAGACCTGCCCCTAGACAGTAGGTAAGTCCAGAGATGTGGTCAGCTGACTTCCACCCACCCCTACTCCAGTGCGGGCCTCCAGAGCTTCTTCCCCATTCCCCTCCTACCTGAGCCTCATCTTGAGACGGGGACATATTAGGGTGCTGGAGAATCTCCCCTTCCCCAAAATGCCTGAAGTGCTCCCTTTGTAGAATGATGCCTCTGATTCTTGGGATGCTGGGGTCTTCCAGAGACACTCATCAAAACAGAGGAATGAATCAGCCCGCCAGAAAGCACAACCAAATGACAGGCACAAAAATGTTCACAGCAGGGGCACCTGGGTGGCTCAGTGGGTTAAGCCTTTGCCTTCGGCTGGGGTCCTGATCTCAGGGTCCTGGGATCAAGCCCCATGTCGGGCTCTCTGCTCAGCAGGAAGCCTGCTTCCCCCTCTCTCTCTGCCTACTTGTGATCTCTCTCTGTCAGATAAATAAATAAAATCTTAAAAAAAAAAAATGTTCACAGCAGAGCTGTTTACAATAGTCCCAAACCCCCAAAGGCCTGTCAGTAGCAGAACTGATAAATAAATTGTGTCTCTTCACCTGGTGGAATGGTGTCTGACAATGAGAAGGAACACCTCCAGGCAGGTGTAAGACGAAGGATGAAATTCACAACCCTAATGTTGAGCAAAAGAAATCAGGCACGAGGGGCTCCTGGGTGGCTCAGTGGGCAAAGCCTCTGCCTTCAGCTCGGGTCATGATCTCAGGGTCCTGGGATCGAGCCCCGCATCGGGCTCTCTGCTCAGCAGGGAGCCTGCTTCTTCCTCTCTCTGACTGCCTCTCTGACTACTTGTGATCTCTCCTCTGTCAAATAAATAAAATCTTTAAAAAAAAAAAAAAAGAAGAAGAAGAAGAAGAAAGAAATCAGGCACGAAATAACCCATAGGACGTGCTCCATTTATAAGAAGCTCCACAACAGGCAAATCTGTGTTGTTAGAAGTCAGGATAGCCAAGAAGCCTCCGAGGGGGATTAGTCACTGGCAGGGGGCATGGGGAAAGTCTTCCAGATGTAACACCCCATTGCTGGCTGAGCACTGGGTCATGGGCACATGGGCATGTTTGGTCTGGGAAAATTCATGTGCTTTCTGTATTTATGAAACACTTCATATTGATAAAATACTAAACTGAAATGGAGAAGTGCCTAATGAAGGCTTAGCGGGTGCACTGAAAATAAAGGGGTCAGGTTCATACACATCTCTGCCTCGCACCCACCCACTCCCAGCCCATCTCCACCTCCTGGACAAGGACATCTCTCCTGACTCAGGCTTGGCCTCACTCCCCTAAGCCCTCCCCGTGGCCAGTCGCATCTCTAACCTAAACCACGACCCTCTCACCCAGATGACTGCAACCGCCTACTCCAGGCAGGTCTCCTGGCTTTGTGCCTCACTGTTTCCAATCCATATCCACAGTGCATGGAGCGCAGGGTTCATGGAGAGCCAGGAGCACCCAGAGAAAGTCTCTGTTAAATCCTATAAGGGCTCACACCTCTTCATCTCAGGACCTTCAACTGAGCTGTTCCCACCCTTTGGGATGCTTCTCTTCCCTACCTTCTGCTTGCACTTGGTCTCCTTGTTTAAACACCACTTTCTCCACCTTCCCAGTAGAGATCTGACCCCTCCACTGGCTCCCATGACACCCTTACTTCTCTCCCATGGCACTGTTTCCAGTACCGCATTTAGTCGCCAACTATTTGTTTCCGCTCTATTCTGTCTGTCCCGCTGGACTGACACCATCTCTGAAGGCAAGAACAGGGGCTGTCTGATTTCCTGCTCCATCCCCAGCTCCTAGCTCAATGCCTGGCTTCTTAGAGCAGGTGCTTAAAAATGCATGTTGACTAAAGGACTTACTTGTTCCCACTACCAAAAAAAAAAAAAAAAAAAACACAAAAAAAAGATGTGACTTGTAAATGTGGCAGCTGAGGTTCCAGCAGTAATCACATGGCAAAGTATAAATGTATTACATCAATGCCTTGTACACTTTTGGCTTATACAGTATCACATGTCAAATGTATTTCAATAAAAGTAAATTTGGGGGGCACCTCCGTGGCTCAGTTGGTTGAGCGACTGCCTTCAGCTCAGGTCATGGTCCAAGGGTCCTGGGATCGAGCCCCGCATGAGGCTCCCTGCTCAGTGGGAAGCCTACTTCTCCCTCTCCCACTCCCCCGCTTGTGCTCCCTCTCTCTCTGTGTCTCTACCTGTCAAATAAATAAATAAAATCTTTAATAATAAATAAATAAATTTTTAAAGGTACATTAACCTACAATGAAATAAACTCAGTTAAAAGCTAAGGTAATAAATACTCCCTCAAACTCCCCCCAGAAAAATTCTAGTTGAACAGATGAATGGCCAGGCCTTGGCAGACAGCCTTTGGAAAAGGCCAGGTTGCCTCTGGAAACAAAACTTCCACTTGTTGGGGGTCAGAACACCTGGGTCATGGTCCTGACTCTGCCACTCACTTGTTTTGTGGCCTTGGGCAAGTCATTTCTCTCTGGGTTCAGTGTCCTCATTGTGAAATGCAGGCGTGAGATGCAGCGGGGCCCTAGGTAGGCTTGAAGAGGTATATGACATTTGTGTGTGTGTGTGTGTGTGTGTGTGTTCACATACCTGTGCACATTTCCCTAGCAAGAACATCCATAGCTTTCATCAGATTCTTAAAGGGATCTATGACTGCAAACAGTTCAGAACCACTAACCAAGATCCTTTTCGCCTCTGGGGGGGTCTATGATCATAGATAACTAGAGAGAAACAGGAAGTAATTCAACCCATAGCAGAGGGGGTTCAAGAACTTCCACCAGGGGTGTAGGACCCCACAATAGGAACACAAAGGAGGCTGCAGGACATGACCTCCTGGGGAAATCCTAAACTCAATGGGGCTCCTAGGCGATTGGGGGGAAGCCACAGCAAATGACCCGGGGGGCTGGTTTTTCAAGACAGGAGGCAGAAGGAGCCCAAAGTCTCCTCCTCTTGGCTCCTGCCACCAGCGGACAAGCACCCACTTGTCTCGGGCTACGGCAGAAAGCGAGGAGGCAGGCTGGCACCTGGAGATGCCCTCCAGGCCCCTTGGCA
Organism: Neogale vison; assembly: GCF_020171115.1. Lineage (NCBI taxonomy): Eukaryota > Metazoa > Chordata > Mammalia > Carnivora > Mustelidae > Neogale > Neogale vison. Next base: position 28,524,112 of record NC_058093.1, read on the forward strand.
CCCAGGTCAGAGAAGGCTTGGCGGGAATGCTCAGGAGGGGTGCCAAACCCCACCTTCCCTCTCCCAAGGTCGGCTGGCTAATGTGTAGAACCAAAGAGAGCTCAGGACATAGGGCGATCATGCGCCCCTGAGGGGGCCACCTGAGGGGTGAAGAGCCTATACTTCCAAGCCCCAAAACTCCAGAGCTGAGGCTCTGAGGCCAGGGAGGCAAAATGTGCAGGTCTCCCCAGAGCAGGCCACAAATTGGGGATGGAGGGGGAGAGCAGCGTGGGCCACAGAGCCTGGGAGGATCAAGCAGGCCGCCAGAGAGAAGAAGGCAGTGTGGTCTGAGCAGAGGACAGCCTGCTTCAGGGACTAAGCTGGGGGCAGCCTTGTGGGGGCGGGGCGGGGGGGCAAGAGGGCAATGTGACCTGGATGGGAGGGGGCTGCCCCGAGGCGGGGGGAGCGGGCTGTGGGCAGAGGAAGCCATAGGAGCCTGTGGCCTGAGAAGAGAAGCTTAGCAGACCTGTTGGAGGAGGACAGGGGAACACGATTAGTGGCAGCAACGGTGACATGTCGGTGGCACAATGTCAGTGGGAGTGCCCTGGCTAGATGCCCAGAGGCCGGAGTAACTTCTAAGCCCTGACTCCTGAGGGGAGCTGAGAGCCCAAGAGATGTTTATCTGCCACAAGAACGTGGTAAACGCCTCCTCCAACCGAGCCAGGGAGCGAGAGGCCGAGAGTCCGCCTGGTTGTTCTGTCCTGGGTCTCCTGACAGCTGCAGTATAAAGGGGGAGGGGGTGCGCTGGTGAGGGGAGAGAGCAGCCAGGGGCAGCGTCCCCCATTGGAGCCAGGGCCAGGAGAGTAGCACGCACAGGCCGGGGCTGGGATGGGGTTTCATCCCGCAGACAAGGAGAAAGTGAGTCATGGGCGAGCGCCAGGCCCTCTCAAGAGGCCGCTCAGAAACCAGCTCATCCGAATGCAGACAGACACTTGTCCCCATCCCTGTCCCTGTGGCTCTCACACACCCACGCACTCACTCCTCTCCCCACTCCTCCCTTCTCCTTGATCACCCACATCCACTGCCTCTGGCTTCTTCCTCCATCTCAGCCCCGACTACCTGTCCCTAACCCTGTCCCTGTCCCTGTCCCTGCCCGGTGGCCCACCTGCTCCCTAGTCCACAGCCACCCGCATCACAAGTGCAGACGTAGGGAGACAGAGAAAGCCAAGTGAAGAAAGGTCTGAGATAGGAACAGATGAGGGAGGGAGACTGTGAACTCACTTCCGCCTGAAACCTCCAAGGACAGAGCGGGTTCTTGAGGCTCTGGGTCAAAGGAGAAGCCCTGATGACCTCTGGAAGGGCCTGACCTGAGGGTGTTGGGCCAGGTCACTTTCACTCTCCAGACTCTCTGCCCCCTTTGCGAGGACTGAGAAGCCATAGTCTGGGATGCCCAGCTGACCCCCAGAGGCCTCACCCTACCCTGGGACACTAAGCTAATTCAGGCTCCCATCCGAATCACACCTGCACCACCACCACAAGGTCGGGACAAGTACTCTGCCCCACCAAGGCTGTCCCTCCTGGTACACTGTGTTGCCCGAACTCCGTGTGCCTCAGGTGGAGGGATGTAAGACCCCAGCATAATCCAAACCCAGAGCAGCAAAACAAATCTGAGGAGGCTGGAAACTTCCCAGCCCCAGGCCGGCAGGTAGGTTGGGATTAAGCAGGTAGCCTAGAGCAAGGTTACCTAGTCCTACCTAGTGACCCCAAATGTCTCCTTGTCCTCCACTTCCTCCTTGGAGAAATCTAGTGCCCACATCTACTGGTTCCCTGGCAGACAGAACAAACACCCACCTCCCAGCCTGGGCCAATCCCTAACCCTCTGGGTCTGCTGCCCATTCACAAGGTGCCCAGACTTACCGGAAACAGAGAAAGGGGGGTTGGTGGGGGGGGGTTGTCCAGCTCCCCAGATCATCTTTAGGTCAGTCCTTGCTCTGGTAGGGCTTTCCCTGGTTCAGAAGGCCCCTCCCTCCTGCCTACAGAGGTGGGCGACAACCGCCACAGCTACCCTGGGACCCACGGTCAACTCTGGACCAGCTCAGGGGAAATAAATTCTTTCAGAACCTTTCTCCAGCATTCCCAGCCCGGCCCTAAAACTGACCTGAACCATTTGCCCTTTTAAGTGACAGTCCTACATTCGTCTCTTCCAAGGACACGAGAGACTCAGGAGGGACCTCGGCTCAGCTCGGGCCTCCTCACCCGGTAGCTGCCCGACCCGCGCCTCCACCCCCTCCACGCCCCGGGGCCAGGGGCTCCGGCTTCGGGCTGACGGGCGCTTGCCCGGCGCTGCTCCCTACCTGTCTCAGGTGAGCCGGGCTCTGCCTGGCCACCGCCACCCGCTCCCCCCGGCCGCCCCGCGGCGTCCTACCTGAAGCGGCAGCCGCCCGCTTTCGGCGCGGCCGGAGGCCCCGGGCTCCCAGCGCTCGACCCGCGCCGAGGCCGGGGGGCTCCCCGGGGGCTGGGGGCCGCAGGGGGGCCCGGGCTCCAGCGCCTCGCAGCACACCAGGCTCACGGTGCAGCCCATCCGGCCGGGCGCCCGGCGGGCCGGGGGCGGGGACGCGGGCGCGGGGCGGGGAGCTGGGAGCGGGGTGTGTGGGGAGCCGGGCCCCCCCGGCCCTGGCCAGCGCGCGGCCGGGGGGTGCCCCGCAAGTCGGAGCGGGTAAGCGGCGAGACCCCCCGCGCGGCCCCGCCGGCAGCGTCCTGGACCCGCGCCGCCAGCCAGCCGGGGAGTGCGGGCCGGGCGAGGGGCCGGGACGCGGGCGCCCGGGCGCAGCCGGGGGCGGAGGAAGCCCGAGGGGCGCGGGGAGGGGCGGAGGCGGGGGCGGCGGCGGCTGCAGCGGCGGGGGCTCGCAGCCCGGGGCGGCGACCCGCAGAGTCTGGGAGCGCGAGAAAAAGACCGACGGCGCGACGGGGGAGGCAGGAAGCAGATAAGAAGAGAGCGAGGAAGAGACCGCGGACGCGGGGACCTGGGGGACGGGGGCGGGGGGCTGGGGAACGAGGCCTCTGCGCGGGGACACCAAGTCCCAGAGAAGGAGAGACGCGCAGGAAGGGGCGGCGGGAGGGCAGAGCCGGGCTCGGCCACTGCGTGTGCCACTGTTTACAGGCGGTTGCTGAGGTCTGGAAAACCGGAGTCTGCAGGGGAACCTGCTCCTCTGTTCTCAGTCCCCAGGACCCGCCCTCGGGGCACCCCAGCCTAGAAAAACGGGGACCGGGAGGTGGAAAGACCCCAGCCTCAAGGAGGCGGAGTCCAGCCAGGGTGGAAGGGCCACGGCCCCAGGGACACCCAGCTGGCCGGGTCCTGGATCCAAGCCTTCGCAATGGTTTCACTTCCATTCTTGGGGGAGAGGGGGCAGGTCGGGCAATACGGCACTGGGGACCCGGAGACTAAGGTGGGGAGGAGGAGGGAGATACCGGGCGATGGGGAGGACAGGGTCCCCACCTGCACCAGACTTCCAACGAGAGACTGAAGCCTGGCAGAGGAGCGGGAGGAAGGGCAATCCCAGCCTCTTGGTGCCGCCTGGTGGGGACAAGGAAGAAAGACAAGAGCAAGTGACCGTGGTAACAAGGGGAAGGTAACAAGGGAACTTGCAGGGGGGCAATTGCTGCTGTCCCTCAGAGTGAGCTGGTGTGTGGCCAAGGAGTGACTCTAGCACGGGGTCTGCCTGAAGGGTACCACCCCCAAGTTCACCCATTCTGCCCTGGCACCCTGGGCCCTGCCTCTACCCCCTCTCCCCCCACCCACCAAGTTCTGTGCTCCTCCTGTTCTGAGCAGGGTTTCCCCCTCCAGGGTGCTGGACTGGGCCTGAGTCACTTCCCGGGTAGCATTCCGGGAAAGGCGGTGCAGGACCTGCAGTCACAAGGGACAGGCTCAGTCTGCAGTGCCCGCTCTCCAGGCCTTCCCAGGTGAGGAGCAGGGAGGGAGTCTGGGGGAGGCTGGAGAAAGGGGGCAATGCCAGGGGTGGGGCGTGGGGCAGAGGCTCCTGGACAGAGAAGAGGGAGCTGAGGAGGCCCTCTAGGTGTTCATGGATTGTATAGAGTGGACCAGAAGGGAACGCAGAGACCCTCAGTCTGCCCTTTGGTCTACAGGTGGGGAAACTGATGCCCAGGAAAAGCAAAAGGTCACACAGTGAGTTAGTAGCAGGATCAGGATGGAGACCCAGGTCTCTTAACTCCCAGCTCAGTGTCTCCTGAACACCATCCTCATGCAGCCTCCCTTATTTACCTTCTTTTCTCACTCCCTGCCCCTCCACTGTGTCCCCTGCTTCTTCCCTCCCACCCACCCCTGGGTTCCAGCAACTTCAGCCTGGGAGGCAGGACATGTGGGTTTCCCATGCCCGGCCTTTCCTCCAGGTTACATCAGGATAAGCCACCGGCCCCCAGCAGCCCCAGGGTTCCTCTCTGAGCCCCAGGACCCACTGAGGGAACAACAGGCTGCAGTTCCCCTGGGAGAGGACCACGGGATTAAAACCAGCTGCCCTGCTCCCACACATACCCTGTGGGTTATATTCTGGCACAGCCCCAGCTCTAGGGTCTCATTTTACTTCTACCTCCCTTTCCTCAAAGAACACACATTTTCCACTCAGCTGGGGGCCCGGAAAGGATGAATGTGTGCCTCAAGGCAGATGACTGCTCCAACAAGCTCCCTGTGGGGAACAGGAGTGACTCTCCCTCAGCCCTGTGTCCTCACGCAGGAGCATGAACAGGGCCGCTCGTGCCAAGTCGCCCCGTGCGAGGGCTCACAGTCCTGAGTTCGAACTCAACTCTAGCTTCTCCGCTTAGAGCTTTGTGACATCGGATCAAAGACTTCTCTGTCTGTCTGAGCCCCCCTTTCATCTTGTATCGAATGGAGTTACAGACCTCCTAGATTATTATGGGGACTGAGTAAGACAACAATGTCAGGCATGGAGCATGGCGCCTGACACCCAGGAACTACCCGCATTCATGGGGGCCACACAATCACGTTCCCACGCCAGCCTACAAGGAAGAGCTGGGGTGTTTATCCTACCTGTGAACTCACTGTGTGACCCTAGATATATCCCATCTCTGGCCCAGGCTGTGATTCCTCCCCTGGATAAGGAGCCATCCAGGAAGGGGCTCCTTTTCGGGTTGATCTCCCAGAACCACGAGGAATCCCCCATCATTCTGAAATCCTCATGGCAGAGGAGGGGGCCGTCCTCACCAGGAACCTGAAAGGTGAGTGCGTCTGGAGAAATTTTCTGGGCTTGAGTTGGGGGAGAAGGGAGGGGTCTTGGGAGCCCCTCTTTTAGAGCCCCCACGACCCGGAGCCTGATGTCCACCATCCTCCCGCCCCCACCCTCTCCAGCTGCTGTCTCGGCCATCCTCCAGGGCTATGGGGGCCCGCAGCGGCCAGTGACAGATGCCAGTGCTGAGCTGCACACACTCTGTGGCTGCCTGGAGCTGCTCCTGCAGGTGACCCCCTCCCTGCCCTCCTCCCACCCTCCTCTCTCTGGGCCCAGATAGCCAGGAGGGTTTTCCCAGATACTGAGGAAGAGCCACTGACTAGTTTCAGCCCACTCAGAGTCAGCAAGTCCTTCCTGACATCTGACCTCACTCTTGGGGGTTGACACTATAGCCTCAGAAGTAAGTGGGGACCCAGCTGGGGCCAGGTGGGGACGGGTGGGGCAGGGCGGTCACCCGGCTCTGAGGACTGAAGTTTCAGAGGCAAGATATCCTCGGGCTGGCCTTCCTGCTGCTGGCCCTTATACTTAGTACTTACCATGGGCCAGGCTAAGCCCTCCTCCTGTCCCACCTTATTACATTCTCATTCTAGCCCCTTGAGGTGCCTGATGACCCTGCCACCCCCACGGATGCACACACACACACAGCCTGTGTGTGTCTCTGTGTGTGATGCACATGTGGTGTGAGTGTACATATATGTAGGCATGAGGTGTGTCTGGAGTGTGTGTCGATCTCCTGCCGGTCTACCCCTCATCTGCTGCACTCCAATCACATTGGACTCCTTGATCTTCCTCAAGCATGCCAGGAACTCGCCCACCTCAGGGCCTTTGCACTTGCGATGCCCTCTGCCTAGACTGCTCTTCCCTCAGAAATGTGGATGGCACAACTCATTTCCTTCAGATCTGGATCTGAGTCGCAGTTCCTTAGTGAAGTTCTCTCTAGTTACTCTAATCCAAATTTTTTCAGATTTGGGAGAAGGGGGAGAAGAGCACAAGCAGGGGAGCGGTGGCAGAGGGAGAGGCAGCAGAGGGAGAGGGGAGAACTGAGCAGGGAGCCTCACGTGGGGCTCCATCCCAGGACCCCGTGATCATGACCTCAGCAGAAGGCAGATGCCTAACCGACTGAGCCACCCAGGGACCCCTCAAATCCAAATTTTTAACACACGCACACACACCCTAAATCACACACACTCAGGCATACACTCCACACATACACACGACACACTCACAGACATCACACACCACACATACATACATGTGTGCACACACCACATACTTTCTGGTCCCCTTCCCTCCTTTATTTTCCTCCTTAGCAGTCAGTACTGCCATAACATATGTTTTACTTATTCGATTTGTTCATTGTCTGTCTCCACTACCAAGTGTAAGCCCATGCGGGCAGCTTGTCCACTGCTGAATTCCCAGGCACAGAACGAAGCCCAGCACAAAATAAGTGCTCCACAAGTGTTACTGGAGTGCATGACTAGAATACCAAAGGCTCAGAGAGGTCCAGCACCTTGCTCGAGGTCACACAGCCAGTAAGGGCCGAGCCAGGCCTGCCCACAGTAGCCCTGTCCTCTCTCTCTGTGCTGGGATACAAGGTGGGTGCGGGGTGGGGGGGAAACATTTCTATGCTTTCCTGTCCCTCATCCCACTACCAGTTTGACCAGAGAGAGCAGAAGAGCTTCCTGAGGCCTCGGAAGGATTACTGGGACTTCCTCTGCGCCACCCTGTGGCGACAGCGGGGTAGCACGGAGCCGGCCCGCTTCATCCTCGCCCAGGACAAGGTATCCAGGGCCAGGTGGCCCTGCCACCGGGCCCTTGACAGGGATGGCCTCCAGGGGCCCCCTTCCCACCCATCTCTGCTCCGCGGACCACAGACTGCTCACCTGGTCCTCTGGTCTCGCTAGCCCCACCCTCAGTATCCCTCCAGCCACGTCTTTGCTCCCAAGACAGTACAAGCTCCCAGCTGGCCTCTGTGCCTGCTGAGTTCCCTTCATTCTCATAGCAGAGGGCCGTCCACCCCGCCCCCCACCACTATTCACCCGCTGTGCACTCTGCAGTCAAAGACACCTCTGGCAAAAGGCCGTGCCTTCATCCGCTTCTGCCTGGCCCAGGGACAGCTGGCCGAGTCCCTGCAGCTCTGCCTCCTGAACCCAGAGGTCACCAGGTGGGGCTCGCGGCACATGCTCCTCCTGACTCCCCCTAAGTCCACTGTCCTCCCCGTGAAACGTGCCTCCCCCCTCCACCACCACACCCAGATGGATGGGTTAATGTCAAGGACAACTAAAACGAGAGCCATGAAGGAAAAGTAATGAAGAAAGAGCAAAGGGAGGGGGGTGGTTAGAACACAGGAGTCCCATTAGCACCATGATACTCAAGCCACCTGCTCCCCGAGGGCCTCAACCCAGCCGTGGGAATCATGCCATGTGGTGGACAGCAGATTCTCGGGGGTCCAGAGGGCAGCAATAGTACCAAAGCCAAAGGCCAAAGGCGCTGTTCGCCATTACCACAGGGACTGGTATGGCCCCCGGAGCCCTCTGGTGTGCCCCGAGCTCCGGGAAGACCTCCTGGACTCTCTCTACGCTCTCAATGGGGTGGCCTTCGACCTGGACCTGCAGTGGCCGAACCTGGATGAAGCCTGGCCCATGTTCTCAGAGTGAGTGGGGGGAAGGGAGGCCCCCTCTTTCTAGGGCCTTACTGCCAGTTGACCACCACCCACCCCAAGCAAGCTCCAAACTTGGCCTGCTAGCCTTCCCTTCTTGCTGTCTGAGCCCCTGATGCCCCCCTCCCCAGCCTTCTGTTTTCCTGGGGTAAGCCCCTCACGTCACGTGAGGCTGCGCACAGTACACACTCTTTTTTTTATTTCTTTTCTTTTTTTTTCTTTTTTTTTTTTTTAAGATTTTATTTATTTATTTGACAGACAGAGATCACAAGTAGGCAGAGTGGCAGGCAGAGAAAGAGGGGGAAGCGGGCTCCCCGCGGAGCAGAGAGCCCGATGCGGGACTCGATCCCAGGACCCTGAGATCGTGACCTGAGCCGAAGGCAGCGGCTTAACCCACTGAGCCACCCAGGCGCCCCACAGTACACACTCTTAAGGAGCCGCTGGATGCTGGGGGTGGGCGGTCAGAAGGATGAGCCCCGGGGGGGGGGGGACGTGAGGATGTGTGGTGGGTGGGGCACAGGCAGGGATAGAGAGAGCCGAGCCGGAGTTGGCCGTGAGGGCGGGAGGGGTGCTGCGGTGCCTGGGTGGTTCGACTGCTACCTGCTACCAGAGAGAGGCCCCCAGCCACCCCCACCCCGCCCTTTCTCCGCAGGTCCTGTCACTCCAGTCCCAGACGGACCCAGGGAAGAAGACCCAAAAAGACCAAAGATTCCCCAAAGCAGGTGCCTTTGCCCAACTTCATTCCAAATTGCCTGCTCTACATCTCTGTTGGGCTTCCCAGGATGAGCAGTAACCAAGCAGACAGACAGACAGACAGATATCAAGGAGAGAAGGGGACCGTTGGCACCATCCGTGGGAGGCAGGGGACCCAGGGTCGGGGGAAGCACTGGGGTATGTAACTAGAAGCACGTAGGAAGGCCTCCGTTGAACAATGGGCAAACTTCTCAGTTCAGTTTGCCAAGGGAGCAACTGAAGAGCCAGGTTTCTGGGTTCAAATCCTAGCTCTGCCGCTAATAACCAAGGTCTTTGGCAAAGTACCTGTCTTGCCTTGAAGGTGATTGTGAGGGAGCGTTGAGACAGTTGAGACAGACCATGTGTAGCCCAGAGCAAGGCCCCAAGCCACATGTTCAGGAAGTGGTGGCTTGTGGCTATTGTCATTCCCCAGTCTTGCTCTGCAACCCCTCAGCTTCCAGACGCCAGGTACAGATACCACGAGGACTCAGCCTTTGGCCAGAAGGGGGAACCTCACAACACAGCCTGTTAAGTGAGGTGATGCAGACATGCACAGAAGAACACGGGAGCACACAGAAGGCTGCTTGAGAGAGGGGACTCTCAGCTGCTGTGGGTCTCTAAGATTTCACCACAACCCTATGGGGCAGGTGTTATTACTCCCATTTCACAGGCAAGAAAACCGAAACACAGAGAAGTTCAGGGGGCAGGAAGGAGGAGAGGAGAGGGTGGGAAGAACTCGCAGGTCAGGGTGGGGAGGAAAGGAAAGAACGCTGAGAGGCATCACTCCCTGACCAGACAGGAACTCGGCCCCCGGATCCACCTGAGGTGCTGGTAACTGGGGGTGGTTTGGGGGGCTTCTTTGCAGATCCCAGCCACATATGGAGACCCCACAGGAGCCCAGCCAGAAGAGCCACACACTAGCCAAGCTGGTCTGCAAGCTGCTCCCAGGGAAGATGGATTAGCTGGACTTCCCGGGGCCTGGCAACCCAAGCATCTTCTTCCCTTCGTGGAAAAGGAGAGAGAAGATCCCAAGAGCCTCGGGCCCCCACGGAGCACGTGGGAACCGGAGGGAAAGGAGCTTCAGCCAGCCCAGGAGAAGGGAGCCCCGAGAACTGGGGTCTGCCTGGAGAATTCAACCCCCAGTAGCCAGGGACAGGGGGAAGGGACCAACAGAGCTCCGAAGGAGGTGAAAGGGACAGAGGCTGAGGGAAGAGGGGTTCTGCCCAGTGCAGAAGGGACCCACAAAGGGGAAACAGAGTGGGGTCATGTCCACAGGTTGCTGGCCTCCAGCCCCACAGGGACAATAGAGGACACAATGTCAGGGAGCTGGCAGAAGTGGAAGGCATCTAGTATTCCGGGGATGCCTGGGGTCCTACCGGACCTGGGAACAAAGGAAAACTCCACCCCAGAGAGACCGCAAGAGGAAAGGGGAGTGACCAGTGTGACCAGGAGGAAGGTGCCGGCAGAAGTGGCCTTGCAGGAAGTGGTCAAGGTGAGAGCTGCTGAGCGCTGTACCTGCCTCTTCTCCTCCCCCAACCCAGCCCCCAAGGTGGGAGTCATCAGTGGTGATGGGGAGGGGCATCCTGTGCGGATCAATTCTGATTGGCCGCACAGGATGATTATTCTTCGAGGGGGTCTTCTTGCTGTGAGCTCTCGCCAGGGCCACTTCATTCATCAGTCCTATGTGCCTGGCCCCTTGCGGGCGCTTGAGTCTGAGACCCCTCCCCAGCAACTCTCCGCCGGGGCAGTTGCCTAGCGGCCCTCGTTGTACTTGCTTCTCCCGGAGATCACCAAGACTGATTTCAAGCTTTCCTTCGGCCTCCTCTCTAGCCGGGGTCTTCATGCCCCTTGAGCTCTGTAACTCTCATCCCTCAGCCAAGGAAGAAATGGCCCCAGGCTCACCCAGGGGCAGAGCCTGGCGTCTCAGCTCCCGGTGCTGTGCCCAGCCCCGCCCTCCACCTAGGGCTGTCTCGTCCGGCCTGGGGTCTCCGGAGATGTCGTGAGGTCAGACCCGGAGCTGGCATCTCCGCCCTCCTCCCTCAGCCTCCCTTCCCCTTCCTTTACCTCCCACCCCCAAGAGCCTGAGACACGAGCTCCGGAGGACCAAGGAGCAGGCCCGGCACCAGGAGCAGCTGCTGAAGGAGCAGGAAGGGGAGCTGAAGACACTACAGGAGCAGTTCAGCAGGTAACCTTGGCAACTGTCGGCGCAAACAGGCCTGGCCCGGAGGCCCCCAGGGCTGGCGGCGCTCCCTGGCTCCTGCTCGCCCCCTCGTGGTCACGCCGGGAAGCGCCTTCTGAGTGGCTCCCGCGCGGGGCACAGGCTTAGGAGGGTGAGGTTTGCAGGGCATAACTCCTGGGGCTCTTTGGGGAGCTCCCACTGGCCCCAGCCCTGCCGGCCCCTCCTTCGCTGACCTCCCCGAGGGCCTGCAGGAGAGGTGAATGCCTCCTGCCCCTCTCTCCCCTCCCACGCTCTGCTCTTTTCAAGCCAGTCTCCTTCCCTACTTTCCATCTTCCCTCCATACCCCCCTCTCATTTTCCTTCTTTCTGTTCCAGCCTCTCCTTCACCCTGGTGAGTCACAATCGTCACCGTAACTATCACGTACCGAGCACTTACTATGTCCCTGGCACGGTTCTAGGCGTTCCCTCCTAATCTATGAAGTAGGTTCTCTAAGAATCCCCATTTTATAGATAGGGCAACTGAGTCTCAAAGGTGCTGCACAATTCACCCAATGTCACCAGTTAGTAGAGGAGCTGAGGTCCGCACCCCAGCAGCCGACTGCAGCACCGGACGGCTTACACACGGGCCCTCAGGCCCTGTTTTGAGTGCCTGTGTTTATTTCAGTCCCCCCGCCTCTCCCACTCGGCCCCCTCTCACCATCCAGCTTCTCCCACTTTCTGTCATGCTATTAACCTCAAGAGCCCAGCGCACACTCTCTCCATGTCTGAGTTTCTCTTTCAGAATTTTAAAAAATATTTCCGCCATGCAAAGGTCTTCCTGGGTCTGACTCAGTCTCTGTGTCTGTCTCCTGTGGTCTCCGTGTGCCTCCATGTGCCCACCCGGCTCTGTCTCTCACGTGTGGCCGACGCCCACCCCAGGAGGTGCCAGCCCCAACCCCATCGGAGCCTGGGTAGTTGTGCTTCAGACTGAATCATGGGCCACTTGACAGACTCTCTGCTTAAAAGGCTGAGAGAGGCTGCGGGCCCAGAAACCAACCCCAAAAGGCACCCCTCCCCGGGCTTCTCCTGCCGGATGCTCGGCTGAGCTTGGCAGTTTGGTCAGGAAAGATTCCTGTGACCCAGGCCCTAGGTGAACCCAGGGGCCTTGCCCACGCAGGAGCCTTCTCTGGGAATGATGATGGGCTGGAGGGAGCCGCTGGGAGATCCCAAAGAGACCACCAGGCCCAGGCTGCTCCCTCAGCTGGGGGAGCCCCTGTCTCCTAGCCCACTATCCTGCCACCTGTTATCCTAGCCATTATCCCACAGACACTCAGATTGCCTACTCGGTGCCAGCCCTGTTGTAGCATATCAGAAATCATCTTGCAGACAACACAGACCAAATCCCTGTTCCTGGGGAATGTCCCTTCTAGTTGGGGAAAGCCAATGGTAAACACGATAAGCAGGTTAATTGCATAGTGTCAGATGCAACAAGTCCTAAGAAGGAAGAAAGTCAAGCAGAGAAAGGAGGTGGGAGTGTCAAGGGGTATAGGTTAAATATGGCAGCATGGCCAGGGAGGGCCTCCGTGAAAAAGTGATGCTTGATCGAAGACCTGAAGGAAGTGAGGAATAAGCCATGTGCATATGTGGTAGAAGAACGTTCTAGGCAGTGGAAGAGCAAGAGCAAGGGCCCTGAGGTAGGAATGGCCGTAGCAGGTCATCAGAACATCACAGAGGCCCAGTGGAGTGAAGGAGGGAGAGGAGGGAGGGGCAAGTCAGTCAGGTAACAGGAGACCCTCACAGGTCATCCAGAGGACCTTCGCTTTGACTCAGAGTGAGATAGGAACCACTGAGAGTCCTGAGTAGAGAAGGGACAAGAATTGACTTTTGGCTTTAATGTTAAGTATGTTTGCTTTTTTTTTTTTGAACAGTTCAGTGGGGTTTTGTGTATTCGTAAAATTGTGCCTCGATCACCATGGTTTAGGACATTTTCATCACCCCAAAGAGAAATCCTGTACCATGAGCAGTCACTGCCATTTTCTCCCAACCTCCCAGCCCTAGGCAAGCATTCATCTGTCCCCATAGACCTGCCTATTCCAGACTGATCTGTGCTCTCAGGGGCTGGAGGCTGCTGCTCCGTGGGGCTAATCTGTAAGGAAGCAAGAGCGCTGATGAAGAAGGGGAGCACGGTCAAACCCCCGGATGTTCTCTGGCAATGGAGGTGCAGAGAAGCTGCAGGATTCTGGAGCCACAGTGAGGCCTGGCTTCCTGGTGGGAGAGAGAAAGACAGGCATCAGGAATGACTCTTGTTTTCTGGCCCGACCAGCTCGGAGTCCAGAGTCCCTGCTGACAGTTTGCCCTAGCAGGGCGGGCTTGTGAGGGAAAAGTCAGGAGCTGGGGCGAGAGCATGTAAATTTGAGACGCCAGTTGGACGGGCAAGTGGAGCCGCTGGGCAGCACGGAGGGTGCGGATCTCAGGGGAGAGGCGTGGGCTGGGGATCTGCTGGAAAGTCGTAAGAACTCGGGCAGCAGGAACAGAAGCTCCTGCCACTAGGAAGACGGAGGATGTGCTCCCCTGCCACCTGGGGTCCTCGGGAGGAATGTCATAGTCGGGGGGGGGGGGCTGTGGGCACCAAGCTGGGATGGGCTGTCTCACCACCGCCAGACAGAAGTGCCATGGGGCCCACTGAGTCAGCCAGCAATAGTGTTGTCCCTCTACTGAAGCCGTGAGCGGAGTGACAGCAGTGAGCAGAATAGGTGGTGTCTGCTCTCGGGGCCTGCGGAGACAGACGACAGTTCAACAAATGGAAATGGGATGTCAGCTAGTCATGGGGGCTGTGGGAAAACATCAGTCCAGGAACAAGGATAGAGACAGGAGTGGTCTCGAAGGGGGCCTGCAGATGCAAAGTCTCTGTGGGGCTGGAGCAGAGGGACACTCCCATGTGCTCTGGAAGGCTGGAGCAGAGTTTTCTGGGGGGTCACCTGGGCTTCAGGATTGCTCTGTCTGTGGTGTGGAGAATAGAGTGAAGGTGGGCAGGGGTGCAGCCCCTGGGTGCAGAGCCCCAGGCTAGACACACAGGGGAGACACAGCCGACCAGCCAAGCACCAGACCCCAGCAGACCAACCAGGGGCCAAGAAAATACACTTGGAACTGAGTTAAGGTGCATGCAATAACCACTTCCCGGCTTTCTGGCTGAGCCACCTTGGGAAACTGGCCTTCCCTGTTTGGCCTCCAATCCCTGATTTGCAAAAGGAGATGGTGCTCAAGTTCCTCCTACAGCTCCGATGCTCTCTGAGACCATCCTGTCAAGCAGGTGGGTTTCCTCTGCCCCTGGGTAAGACCTCAAAGCAAAAGTGATTAGATCAGGTGTGAGTGGAAGAGGTCCTCAGATGGGGAATTAGGCAAACATCACACTTCTCCCCCTCCCACTCCACAGTGAGCTACTCTGGGGCACACCAGGGGCTTATAACACATCCCTTGCTCCCAGCCACTGCCCACTCCACTCTGGTGCTATAAACCGCTGGTGACCAGGGCCCTGCCTGGATAAAAGTGTGGGGAGGCAGAAAGAGTTGATGGCCTGACAGGTCTGCCTCCAGATTTCTGCTCCCTCCACTTACCAAACCTTGTGGCCCTCAGCAGTGTGATTTCCTCTCTGAAGCTCTATTTTCTTTCCTGTAAAATGACAACTGTCTTACCTGTCCGTACATTTGTGAAAATTAAATGAAGCCAGGCTATAAAACACCGAGCTCAGGGTCTGGCATGTAGTAGATGTTCAATAGACTTGAATTCCTCCGTGTCCCCTCCTGCACCAGGAGTGTCTGTCAACCCCCACTTGAAATACTTCAGTGGATTTCCATTGCACTGAGGTCGAAGCCCACTCCTCTCGGGGCCAGCGAAGCAGAGATCAGGCCCTGTCTCCTTCCCACCTCATCTCTTGCACACCCCCACCTCCTGCCCTTCATGAAATTCCAGCTTCCCTTGTCTTGTTTCAGTTCCTCAAAGAAGACAAGCTCTTGCCAACTTGCGGACCTTTGCATGTGCCTTTCACTGGCTCTACATGGCTGAATTCTCATCTTTTGGATCTGCTTAAAGGTCACCTCATCTTGGGAGCCTTTCCCAAGCACCCTCTCAAGTCTGTCCCCGCCTCTCCTATATGCCGGTCATACCCTTAGCTTCACCGTGTCACTGACCTATCACTTGCTTTGACCACTGCCCCAGACACACTCTAAGCTCCACCAAGATCCATAGGCACTGCTCCTATGCCCCCTCTAACAGCCCCTGGCACACAGGAGGTGCTTAATAAATGTTCCCTCCCACCTCCAAGACACACTGTAATGCGTGCAAGTAAACTAGCTCGACGAAACGAAACGCCAGTACTAAGTAAGGATACTGGAGACCAGAATGTTCATTAAAAGTCCAAACACGGCCCTGAGCACAAGAACAGCCTTCCTTAGGCTGGAGGGACTGGCGGGTCTGCTGGAATTTCCATGGGTATCTGTAGTCGATTTGATCTCACAGCCCACCCAGCTTTCTTTCTGAGGCCTGCTACTCAGCAGTGTTGTAAAAATTCATAATTCAGTTCATTCTGAAGCCTCTAGCAAAGCCTCAAACACATTGAAGCCCAGGGTGGCGCCACGCACAGACAGACAGACACACACACATCTGAGGTCACAGGATGTGTGGACCCGCCTTTGCAACACCCTCCCATCTGAGCAATGGAGGGAAGGGCTGGGACCTTCTTACTTCCAGTCCAGCAGATTTCTTGGAAGAAATCTTCTAGGAAGCCACCAAAGACAAAAGGAAGAGGCCAGAACAGAGCTGAGGCAATGCCAGCCCAAACTGAAACAAAAACTTATGAAAGCCATATGTTTCATATTGCCTTTTTTAATTGAAAAGACAATGTACCATAATTTTTCAAAATATTTTAATAGCTAAAAATCACCCCAAGTCCTATGCCACTAATCCCCCCAACCCAATAATTGTTCTCAGCTAGGCACAGCCCAACCAGCCTGGGGCCCCAGACACCAACAGTGTCCATTTGGTGTGTGTGGTATGGTGTGTTGTGTGTGTGTGAGCATGTGTGGCACAGGAGGGTGTGGGGATGTGGAGAATGTGTGTCTATGTGAGTGTGTGTGTGTGGTGTGGTGTGAATGTGTATATGTGCAGTGTGTATGGTGTGTGTGTGTGGCCCATGGTATGCGTGTGTTCTGTCGTACGCATGTGGTATGTGTGTGTTACGTGGTTTAGATGTGTTGTGTTGTGAGTGTGTTGTGTGTATCTATGATGTGTTGCCCCATGTGTGTGAGTGTGCTACCAGCATGTAGTATGTGATATGTGTGTTATATGGTGTGTGTGATGTGTGTAGTATGTGTGGTGTATTGTGTCTTGTGTGGTGTGAGTTGTGTGGCATAGTGTTCATGTTGGGATTGTACACAGTGTATGTGGTATGTGGTATGTGTGTGTATGTGCAGTGTGGCACAGGGGGATTGTGAGAGGCGGGAGTACATGTGTAGTGTGTGTATATACATGAGCGTGTGTGTGTGGTTGACATGTGTACATGTGTGAGGCATGTACAATGTGTGTGCACACCTCAGCTGTGGGAGGCACCACCAGCTTCCCCCAAGAGCCCCCCCAGCAGGCAGAGGCCTGGCCTACCTCAGGCACAAATGCAGAGAACTGAGTCCTCCTTCTGTGCCCAGGTGTCAGGAGGAGAGGGACCAGCTGCAGACAGAACTTGAACAGAAGCAGCAGGAGGCTGAGAGGAGGAATGCCATGTATGAGGAGGAGCTCGGAGGACAGCAGGACCTGGTCCGCGCCATGAAGACGAGGGTGCTGGAGCTGATTCAGTAAGGGCGGACACAGTGGGGCTGGGGTGTGAAAGGGGGGATGGCGTGGGATGTGGAGACTGGGGAATGAAAATTCTGAACCTTTTCTGTATGCTAACTCATCTTTTGGCCATCCCAGCTGTTCTCCTCATTTTATAGATGAGAAAACTAAAGGTCAGAGAGGTAGACTTGGCCACCAAGGACACACAGCATATAAATTACAGAGAGTCCTCTGGCTCTAAGGGACACCACCACTCCAATGCACCCGCACATACACACACCTACAAAGTTAGGGGAAAGGAAAGGAGCCCATGGATAGAGAAGGAATTGAGAGAAAGGAGAGGTTAACTAAGAGCAAAGCATATATCCTGTGCCTGACTGCCTACTGGGCTTCCATAGACCACCAGGCCTGTGGGCCATCCTGGGTCCTCTGTCCTAGGTTCCAGAGGCTGGGCTCACCAGGATCAGTTCCAAACCACTAACACACTGGGGGATGGAGGAGTTGTGGAAAGCCTGGTTTCTGCCTTTCAGGCCAGTGGGGAGCTAATGTTATACTTTGACCCAGTTCAGGAAGCAGGGTACCACTGGACTCAGCTTCCATTAGAATCGGAAGGTCATGGAGGGATCATCTAGGGCTAAATCCTCTGACACAAAATCCAAGTGATACTAAAGATGAGAGAAGGCAGAGTTCAACCTGGAAAGAACAAACCAAGAATTTAAGGAGTGATCTCCTTCAAGGAGCTGTCAACTTGGTGAAAGGGGGACATACAATGTTAGCTTTATAGCTCACAAAAGAATTTGAGGTAGCCAACAATAAAAGTAATATATACAAACACACACACACACATACATGCACACACACAAACACATACATGCACACACACATATGCACACACACATACATATAAACACACATATATACACACATATATAATTGTTATATATAATATATATGATTATTAAAGAAAAATAGATGAAATCAAAGAGAAAAAAATATATACTCCCAAGATATTAGGATTAGTGTTAGGGTTGAAATTTAACTCTGAGCATCTTGGCAGCAGAATATAAAATGGAAACACAGAAAGTTGACTAAATGTCACTAGGCATTCCAAGGAAATACGCCAGTGCATCAGGAGGGAAAAATGCTTTTCCTCATGTTAAAGAAACTCATCCCAAGATCCCAGGCTACACAGTATAATGTCCCTTGCAGAAGCGTCATGGAAAATCTGGCCCTAAGCCAAAAGAAGCAGTGGAAAGCCCTAGATGCTGACTTCTGCATCAAGATGGTGATGATGACACCATGGTGATGATGGTGAAGATGACACAATGCATCACATATTTTCCATCCTGAGATCTCACTAGAATGATCAGAAAGAAGGAAAGAGAGAGAGAGAAAGAAAGAAAGCAAGAAAACTTGTAACAGAAAGGTAGAGGAGCCAACAACAGAGAAGAAACTTCAGCTACTTTCCAGAAACTGGAAAATGGATGAAAAAGTTGATACTGGATTTAGCCCAAGTTAGAACTTCAGGGCCCAGAAACACCAGGGACGTAGATGGCAGAAATGACATGGGTGACAGAAATCAGGAAAAAATAACTGATAAAGTCATTAGAAAGAGCAGTGTACCCTGCTTTCTGCCTGCCTCCCTGACTTCAGAATGTCAACACTGAGGGTTCTATCTCCCAGGCAAATAATTAAAATGCCCTTCTTTAAAAAAAAAGTTAGATGCCGCCAAATGAAAGGGCAGTGTGTTCTGACATTCGACAGTCCATGGGGCAAGTAGCTCCCTGCCCGGTCCTTCCTAAAGGGAAGCCATAAACCAACCAAACGCCCTGTCCACTACTTGAGGCTCCAACAGCTTGAACATGAAATGGTAACCAGAGCCCCAGATGTTTGAAAAGAATCTAGAACATAAAGGGGGGAGACAAAGATAAGCAAACCAAAAAAATTCATCTCCCATGAAACACGGTGCTGTGGAAAGTGACCATCCAAAGGTGAGAAATGTTCTTGGAAATTAAAAATATCTCTCAAATTTATTTTAAATTCATAAGGACTGGAAAAGAAAAAAGAGGCAGTCCCTCAGGGCATAGCTTACAGGGCATGAAGAGATGGAATACATGAGAGAAACAATTGCAAACATAAAGAATCAATCCAGGAGTTTCACTGTCTTCTCCAACTGACAAGAATTCCAAAGAAAAACAAAATAAAATCAAGGATATTATCAGATAAAAAGCTGAGAGACTTTCCCAGCTCTCGGGGTCACAGGTCTCCAGATGTAGAAGATGTCACTGAGTGATCAGCACAACAATTGAAAGGAAGGGAAAAGCATGTCGAGATACAGTGTGTGAAATCTCAGTGAAATAAAGATGAGGGCAATATACTCAGACACATCAATTATAAAAGAAGTAGGACACAGAAAAACATGTTAGGGGTCAATGGTGCCTGGGTAGCTCGGTAGGTCAAGCTGCTCTTCATCTTGGCTCAGGTCTTGATCTCAGGGTCGAGTTCAAGCCCTGCATTAGGTTCCACACTACATGTGAAGTCTACTTAAAAAATAATAATCATCAATGTAGTCATACTTTCAAGTTCTGAAGAAAGATAGCTTTTGCCCGGGAATTCTAGGTCCGGCCAAACTATGAAGCCAGTAGGGAAGGTGATGCAGGAAAGACATTTTTCAGAAAGACAGGTCACAGAAAATGCACCTCCCACACAGCCTTTCCTGGGAAGTTAATTAAGGATGTACTTCAGAAAAACAAGGAAGTAAGCCAAGAAAGGAGAAGATGTGGAATTTAGGGAACAGTCATGGTAGCCCAGGAGAGAAGAAAAGGGAATCCCCAAGATGACAAGAGGACAGCAAGCCCAGGGAACAGTCAGTGCAGACTTCAGCAGAAGTATTGAGGACCCAGGAGGAAAGTGTCTGGGGAGAAAGAGAATCAACAGAATAACTGATATGATGAACAATTTGTTGGGGGGAGGGAATAATTAGGCTATGGTAAAGGTGAGTCATGCAAGGAGCAAAGGAAGGCAATTGCAAAGTCCTGGAAAAACAGAAAACTTCCAAGAAAGGAAATGTGTAGAACACATCTTAGCTCTCCTTAAAGCAATATATTTATATGTTGTCTAATACAGTAAATACTATTTATCGATTTTTTTAATGTTGGAATTAACCTAAAGACCAAGCACAGAAAACAACTGCAATTACAGAACAAATGTCCATTAGCACTTAGACAATATTACATATAAAATAGAATCCAACAGAATTTCTGTGAGGATGGAAATGTTTGCTATCTGCCTTGTCGAATATGGTAGCTACCACTCACGTGTAGCAACTGAGTACTCCACATGGGTTTTGTGTGACTGAAGAACTGAAGTTCTACATGTGGTTCATTTTAGTCAAATTAAATATAGATTAAAGTAGCCACATGGGCCTAGCGGCTACCATATTGCATGTTGAAGGAAAAGATGAGTAGGAGAGGAGAAGAGGAGGTCCCCCGAAGAGGAAGGGATGCTGGCATCATCATATTACAGAATGGCAGTCTGGATGCTATCTGTGCTTCATAGGATGAGTGAGAAATAAACGTGTGAGCATATTCTGGAAAACTACAATCGTGAGAGGGACCCAGAAATAGGGGTATTCTGGAGAGGAAGGAGATGGAGTCAGTGGGGATGGTACTAACTAAGCTAACCCCCTGACATCAAGGTAAGGTGTTCTCTCTTGATGTGTCAAGGAGAGAGGATATGAGCACATTACTTAAGTGTGGAAGTAATATCTAGGAGAAATAGCTAAAAGTATAAGAAGTGGTTTGTCACTGAGATCAGGAGTAGGGAGGGTGTCTGTTTCCTTCTGGTATAAGTTCTTCTGTACTATTGAATTTTTAAGTCATGTGTATGTATCATTTTGATTAAAAAAATATTTTTTTCTGAAGAGGGAAACAGAGGGGGAGGGGCAGAGGGAAAGAGAAAAAGAATCTGAAGCAGGCTCCACACCCGGCTCAGAGCTGGGGGCGGGGCTCAATCTCGCAAAACCCTGAGACCGTGACCTGAGCCAAGAGTGGGAGCTTAACCTACTGATGAACACAGGTGCCCCCTAAACATCCTTAAAAAAAAAAAAAAAAAAAACAGGGGCGCCTGTGTGGCTCAGTGGGTTAAAGCCTCTGCCTTCGGCTCAGGTCATGATCCCAGGGTCCTGGGATCGGGCCCCACATCCGGCTCTCTGCTCAGCGGGGAGCCTGCTTCCTCCTCTCTCTGCCTGCTTCTCTGCCTACCTGTGATCTCTGTCAAATAAATAAATAAAATCTTTAAAAACAAAAAACAACAACAACAAAAAATAACAACCCATTGAGGATAGTTTTGCCAGAGTGTAGCATACGTAACCAGAAGGATTTGTATCAAGTGCCAAATGAAAGCTAAGAGCATTATAAGAAACTGCTGGGGTCTCCTTGGAGGAGGTGGGCTATGAAGGCTATGTGGGGCTAGGGGGACCCGGGTGTCACCATCTGTCTTCCCAAAGACAGATTCCCTCATCTCTTGTGTGTGTGTGTCTTTCATGGTCTCTTCATTTCCGTCTTTCTCTATCACTGTCTCTTTCTGTCGCTCCGTCTTTCTCTGTATTTGTCTCTCCCTCTCTGTGTGTGTCCCTGACTGTCTCTGCATCGTGTTCTCTTGGTCTTTCTCTCTCTCTCTACATTTATCTCACCATCTACCTCTCTTTATCTCCCTCTCCATCTCCCTGACTTCCTTTCTCTCTGACTGTCTCTCTTTCTGTCCCTTTGTGTGTCTCTCTCATTTTCTATGTCTCTGTCTTTCTGCTTTGCTGTCTCTCTCTCTCTCTCTTTTTCCCTTTATATGTGTCTCTGGATGACTCTCTCCCTCTCTATCTCTTCTTGGTCTCCATGTTTCTCTTTCTCCCCGTCTTGGTCTCTCCTCTTCCCATTGCTTTGTGTGTCCCCCCCTCCCCAACCCGCCCGTCAGAGAGAAGGATGACCTGTGGCAGAAAGCCCAGCATCTGTCTTCCATGGCCCCCGGATGCTGTGTGGACTGCAGCAAGATCTTTGGCCGGCTGTCTCGGCGATACCCGTGCAGGTAACTGAGAGGGCACAGAAGTCTTGCTCCGGGACAAGTGCAGTTTCCACCAGCCCACAGTATTCTGCCCCTGCTCAGAAGGGAGGGACCCAGGAACTGGGGGTTTATGAAAGCCACTTAATGCTGGCCACTCACTTTACACAACAGTTAGCGTGGACATGAACCAGAACAGTGGGAAGAGGTCAGATAAGCAACAGTGTCTGGAAGATGGGACTGTGCAATCCTTCCGAGAAGACAGATGAACAGGCTTCTGGTCTGGGAGGAGATCTGAACAGAGGAAGCTACTCCCCTCACCTTCTTCTGGGAACAGGGTGGCAGGACTAACCATGGGAGGGGGCGAGCAGGAGACCCTGTCATTTGGATTTAAAGGACTCTGGAGGGGGTGGAGCATTGAGACACCTTTTAGGAAAGGGCAGGCCTCCTTGGACAGACCCAGGGCTGCTCTGCTGGGAGCTAGGAGCAAACCCCATGCTCCCCTCCCACGTACACACCCAGGAGCTCCTCACTGTTCCTTCCTCTGCTCCAGGCTCTGCGGAGGCCTGGTTTGCCATGCCTGCTCTGTGGATTACAAGAAGAGAGAACGCCGCTGCCCTCCCTGCTCTGAGAAGGCAGAAGCTCAATCCAGCTGACGGGCTCACCCAGGACGGGCCACCCACCCCACTCCGGTCACCTCCCTCCCCTCCACCCTTTCCATGCCTCTTGTCTGACCAGTCCTGCCTTCTAGAAGTTGATGACCTAAGACAGACAGCCCTGTGCGCACCTGCAGTGTGAGAGCGGAAGCAGCCGGCTGGCCGGCAGGAGGCAGGAGTGAGGAGGCCTGCTGGAGCCCTGCACTCCCCACCCATGAGCAGGGCGGCTTGACAAAGCCCACAGCTGTCCGTGCTTCTCCTGTCCATGAGGGCGCCAGCCATCTGCCTCCCTGAAGGCCCTCCATGCTCAGAACATCCTGGACCGAGAAGAAGACGCATGGGCCCTGACATTTCTGGGCAGCCCACCTCACCAGCTTCTGCTCACCTCACTCAGCAGTGTCCTGTCTGGCATCGGCTTTGAAGGTCTGCTTTGGCAAGGTTTTATTTTTTACAGCTTTCTTGAGGTCCTATGGATGTTGAACACACTTCACACACATTGCACAACTGGATGGGTTTTGACTTCAATATACACCCATGAAACCATCACCATATTCACACTCAGGAACACATCCATCAGCCCCAGACCTTCTTCGCGTCCTTTGTAATCTCTCCCTCGCAATCTCTCCCTCCCACTCCCAAGGCAAACCCTTACCTACTTTCTACCATTAGACACTGGTTTTCCGGAATTTTATATAAACGGAATCATATGGCATGCATTCTCTATGGTCTGCCTTCTTTCACTCGGCGTCCTTATTTTGGGGTTTTTCCGTAGTCCCTGTTTACTGTTAAGTAGAACTCCACTGCATGGAGAGACCACAATTTTGTTGACATGTTCAGCTGTTGCCAGACATTTGGATTGTTTCCAGTTTGAGGCTGTTACACATACATTTCCTGCGATCAGCTGCATACAGATCTTTGTACAGACATCGGCTTTTATTTCTCTTGGGGAAACATCCAGCAATGATATGGCCACGTCCATATCATTGATATGGTATATGTTTAACTTTTAAGAAACCACTGAGTTGTTTCCCAAAGAAGTTGTGCGTCGTCCCCTCCCACCAGCGGGGGCTGGGAGTCCCAGATGCTCCCGGGAGCCCAGACACAGGGCTTGCATGGGCCTCCCTCGGTCTCCTTTCCTCCCAACCACTGTGGTCAGTCCCAAGTGGGGAGTGCCTGGACGGAGGGGCAGAGACCAGGTGACTCTCTTTGCACAGTACTCAGTCAGCTACATTTTTTTAAAAGATTTTATTTATTTATTTGACAGAGATCATAAGTAGGCAGAGAGGCAGGCAGAGAGAGAGGAAGGGGAGCAGACTCCCTGCTGAGCAGAGTCCCCCCCGCCCCATACGGGGCTCCATCCCAGGACCCTAGAAGCATGACCTGAGCCGAAAGCAGAGGCTTTAACCCACTGAGGCACCTCAGTGAGCTACATTTTAATAAAGAGGGTTGACAAGGGCTTGTGTAGTTCCACAGTACAAGGTCATATCCCTGACTGCCTGAGAAGTCTTCAGTAAATTCTGTGTTAATACCATTTCAGAGGAAGCGTGGGCCCCACTCTCCATCAAGGGGATTAGCTGCCCTATCTGAGCTCCGGGGCAGACTCTGTGGCCCCAAGCAGCCCTGCGTGGGCTTATCCCCATCCCCTCTGCCTCACACAGGCAGTCAGAGCTTCTGCAAGGGTTGGGCAACCCTGTGGCTCTGGCCAGTGCCTGTGCACCGCCTTTTGGGGTCAAGGCCACTCAAAGTTGCCTCCCATTACCATTGCATGGAGCAAGAGTTTTGCAATAGCAGTTCCTGCCCTGGAGAGCTGGTGAGAACTTCTCCTTAGCAAAGCCTGCAACAAGGTGAGGGGCAGGGAACGGAGGGAGCGGAGGGGGACAGGACCAGGGCTCTGGAGCAATCAGGGCAACAGAATCAGCCCTACCCAAAGGGGCAGCAGTCCCTTCTTGCAGGTCTGACTTGCTCAGAAATTTGTATTAGGACAAAGTTCATATTCTAGTGGAAAACATTATGTTTTAGTGGAACTCCAGTGTCGAGTTCATGTCTGCCTTGAGACAGAGGGAGAGGAGAGACCTTGCAGAAACCTATGTTCAAAGAGGAGGCAAAGAGTTCTGCTCCTGGACCAGAACTCATCTGAAGGAAATCAGGGGCTGGGAATGGGGAAAACGGACCTTCTCCCCATTTAGGGAGGGATGGAAGGACAGTGCCGAGGTCCAGCCTCTAGCTCCGCACTGTCCCCACCCCAAAGAATCCCCACCAAGTCCAAGGAAGAGTGCAAAAGCTCCACAGACATTAGAAGACTGGGGACCCCTGGCGGAAGCTTCCACAGTCACCATAGCCACCCCTGGTGCTGCATGGGGATGTGCTGGAACATGGGAATGACTCCAGAGCACATGTCTAGCCCAGCAGCACCAGAAGAACACCTGGGGGGCACTTGCAACAGACTCCCTCAAATTCCTGGGAGAATTTATGGGGGGGGGCGGTGAAGCCTGCATGAGTGCAGAGACTGTCAGCCAGCGTGATTTTGGTCACAGCGCTTGCTGGGACCTCGCTGTTCCCAGACTGGAAAACTTGGACAAGGTCATTATTTCTTGAAACAAGATGTCACTCAGATCCTCCAATGTACACGAGTTCCCCGACTTTGTCAAATCATTCCATGCTCGACAGAATGCTATGAAGCCCCCAGGACATGCCAGAAAACACTGTGGTTGGTTTGGGGATTCAGAGATTTTTATCATAGATTCGTCCTATTTATGTATAATATTTATATATTTTTCTATATTGTGTACCATCGATTTATATATTATTTTTATGTGTTTTTATGTATTACATATAAAAGATATAAAATCCCTACTTCTTTTTTTTTTTTTAATCCCTACTTTTAAGAACGTCCCAGTGGGGAGGAGGGAGCAGCTGAGATGATTACCAGTCCCATAACTGAAGCCATGATAGAGATAAGCCCCGGGGGAGTGGGGCTGTGCAGACTGCACAGAGAGGGCTGCATGGCTCAGGGGCGGTCTTGACCAGGCGGAATCTTAAAGGAAAAAGAAGAGTTGGCCAGACCAAGAGTGTAGGAAAGAGCATAGCCCGGGGAGGGAAAGGCTTGCCAGGCTCTGCGGGGAACCCCGCAGGGCTCTTTGGGAGCCACCCAGGGTTCTCTGTGGTTGGAGTTGAGGAGTCCCGGGGGTGTGGTCTGGAACGAGGCCAGGTAGGTACAGAAGGTCCCATGCAGAGGCTCTACTTGAGGGCAGTGCAGGTCCTTGAAGGGTTTGAAAAGGAAAAGAGCCTGATCAAATTCACACTTTGGGAAGATTGTTCTGAGAGCAGAGTGGAGGATGGTTTGGGGGAGAAAGACTTGAGGCAGAGATGATTTCGACTCGCTCTCTGCCCTCCGCGCCCCTCCCCCCACCCCGCGACTGCGCATGCTCGCTAGCGCGCGCACCGCTCTCTCTTTCTCTCTCTCTCTCTCAAATAAAAAATCTTTCAATACAGACACATTTAATCCACATGACAACACTATGCAGTAGGTGCTTCAGTAGCCCCATTTTACAGATGATGAAACTGAGGCCCGTGAGACTGAGTAACTCGCCCAAGGTCTGCAGTCCAGCTCCGAAATCCACAGCTCTCCCCCATGTATTGCTTTAGTTCAGGCAAGAGAGAATAAAGTGTTGCCTAACACTGTCCTTGAAGATGGCAAGGGGCAGATAATCAAGAGAGATGCTAAGAGATAGCCTCCTGCGAGGGGCCTGCCAGGGGCAGACTGTTTGCTGGAGGCTGGTAGCCCAGCTAGGAGGGTGGGGTCAGAATTCCCAGAGACAAGCTTTCTACCTGCTGCACCTTGTGGACCTACTTAGTGCAGCACCTGTGGGACCTCAGGGGAGACGTCAAGAGGCTGCACGAGGCTCAGGCTGCACAAGGAGTTTGAGCTGCAAAGAGAAGTTTGGAGGGAAGCCGGGCACTGAAGGTGGGGGAGACCCCAGCCCTTATGGGGTGGGGGCTGAAGCCGGGGGAGCAGATGGGCTGGCCTGGGGAGGGCAGGGAAAGAAGAGGACCTGCATTGGTCCTCTCCTCTGGAGAACATCCAGGGAACATCCAGATTTGAGGAATGAATGGAGAACTACAGCCACAAAATGAGACCAAGGTTCAGGAGAAATAGGAAGAAAATGAGGTCAGTGGGATTAAATACTGCAGAGGTCAAATGAGACTTGAACAATAACCATTTCCCCATAAATACAGTTACGAGGCATACAGCAGGCTGGGAGAAAACATTTTAACATAATTGATAAATGTGAGATAGTATGAGTAGATAGGGTAACTAACAGACCCTTTTATGAATTGCCAATGGGAGAATAAATTGATAGGGTCTTTTCTTTTTTAAATTTTTTTTTAATTTCAAGATTTTATTATTTATTTGCTAGAGAGAGAGAGACAGAGAGAGAGCACAAGCAGGGGGAGTGGGAGAGGGAGAAGCAGGCCTCCTGCTGAGCAGAGAGCCCAATGCAGGACTTGATCACAGGACTCTGAGATCATGACCTGAGCCGAAGGCATATGCTTAACCACTGAGCCACCCAGGTGCCCCAATACAGTCTTTTCGTATGGAAGCATAGTGGATACACAATGTTATATTAATTTCAGATATATAACACAGTGACTGGACAGTTCTGTGCATTACGCAAGCACAATACATGTAGTCACCATTAGCAGATACAGCCTTATCAAAATTTAAATAGGCACTGATATGACCCAGCAAAATTACACTTAAGCCACACAAACCATCATACAAATTCCCAGAGACGTACATCCAAAGATGCTCGTAGCAAGACTTAAATATTCAACCACAAGGCAATTATCGGATCAATCATGATACATCCGCCCCGTGGGCTAGTATGTTGTCAGGGGAAAAAGAAAGGTGGACCTATGTGCAGCCCATGACAGCGTGGTGAAGTGCAGAATGATATCATCAGTTCCATATCATTTGTTTTCGGAAGAAGAAGAAGGAAAGCATGTCCATACGTGCATGTGTGGAAAAGTCTGGAAAGATGGACATAAGATCTGTGTGAATCTAAGGACTTAAAGGAGTCCTTCCAGTTCGACTTCAGATCCTTTGGTGGTTCCTCTATTCTTTACAGCATGTGGGCTTTGTTGTTATAACTGTAAAACCACTTTATTTAAGAAATGGGCGTGCTTGCTTCGGCAGCAGATATATTTAAGAAAGGGGCTTTTTGGACATCGTGGCCTGAGGTTGTTGGTGGTGTTGGCAAGAGCTGTTTCAGCAGAGGGATGGGAAGGGAGCTAGCAGCAGTGGGCTGAGCAGTGAAGGAGAGGAGGCGAGAGGGAAGTAGCCACTTTCTCTAGAAGTCCACCGTGAGCAGAGCACTGGGGGCACAGTAGCTGGAGGGGTCCTACAACAGAGGGCGGGTGACAGAGACATGAGCAAACTCAGGGAAAGAGATGCGGATGGTGCAGAAGGGCCAGGAGGAAGACCCCTCAAGGACACGAGAGGTAGGGTGTCCCACAGCCGGGGCAGGAATTCACAGGAAAGAGAAGAAGGGATGTGTCTCACGCTGACCCTAGAAGGAAGGAAGAAAGTGTGTAACAAGTGCAGGCAAGTCTGTTCACCAGGGGCTGGGGTTGCCTGCATCTTCCTTGTAAAGAAGGACGTGCAGGTTGGAAACGCTCAGAGACAGCCTGAGCAGGCTCAGTCTCTCCTCAGCCTGGCAGGCTCCTCCAGAAAGCCTCAGACAGGTAGGTGTGAAAATCCCCAGTGCTCACCACAGAATCTCCAGGCAGATCTTTGGCCTGGAGTCAGAGTCCTAGGACCGACCTCATTGCTCCTCTGAGGGGACGCCTCCCTGGTGGGCCTCCTGGAATTCACCCTGGTGACCCCAGGTCAGACGTTTCCCTCTAAAGCTGCTTCACCTTTTTTCCTGCCAAAGAGTGCTGACTGCTCCCAAGCCCCTGGCCCCGGAGGAAATCAAGAGCCACTCCTACGACGACACCAACTGTCGTGGCAAATAGCAGGTAAGTGAGCTGTTCCGAGCGAGGGCTGTCAGGGACTCGTGTCTGGTGGAACTTCACTCTTCTCTCTGAGTCCCCTGAGAACTGATGGGTCGGACTGCAGGAGCAGGAACATAGACATCTTCACCTGGACAGTGTGGCCCAAAAGAACCTTCTGCAGTCCCGGGGATGTTCTATATCAGCACTGTCCAACATGGTAGCCACTCACGTGCGAGCCTTGAACCCTTGAAAGGTGGCCGGTATGACTAAAGAACTACATTTTTCGTTCTCTTTCAACTCAATTTCAGTAGCTATGTATATCCGGTGGCTATCATGCTGGACAATACAGATCTAGAACGATCGCCTCATCTTCCAGCAGACTGCATCAAGAATTGACTCGTCCAAGCTCATCTTGACCACCAGCAATGGCATCAGCCCATTCTACTCACCCCACCATCCACGTGCAGGTGCCAGACCAACCTAATAAATATCAAGAAGTGGGCTGGCGGGGGGCGGAGGGGGCAGATGTCAAATCTGGGCTCCTCTTTCTACACCTTTTTATTCCGTTGTCTGGGACTGAAAGGTTCCTAACCGAGCTCGGAAAGCTGAAACTAGGCTCCAGCCCCTTGTTACAGTGGACAGAATACAGAGTTTGAGGTCAGGTAAAAACATTTCTTAAAAACTGTTTAAACGCCAGTTCCCTGTGTCACTCTGATGAGGTTGCTTAACTCCCAGAGTCTGGTTTCCTCATTCAGAAAGTGCACACTTCACGCCTTTGTTATGAGGATTAAATATGTACCAAGTCTTTTTGTTCAAGATTGTATTTTTTTTTAAGATTTTTTTTTTATTTGACAGACAGAGATCACAAGTAGGCAGAGAGGCAGGCAGAGACCGAGAGAGTGGGAAGCAGACTCCCCGCTGAGCAGAGAGCCCGATGTGGGGCTCGATCCCAGGACCCTGGGATCATGACCTGAGCCAAAGGCAGAGGCTTTAACCCACTGAGCCACCCAGGCGCCCCATCGAGATCGTATTTTTAACTGATCTCTATACCCAGGGTAGGGCTCTAGACCCCAAGATCAAGAGTTGTTTCATGCTCCCCCGACTGAGCCAGCCAAGTGCCCCTCAGTGCACAAGATCCGAAAAGCACTTTTCCCAGAAGCTGGCCCTGAGCAGGGACCCAACACTATAGCTCACATGACTCTTGTTATCCAGGCCAGAGCCGATGGGGCTGTACATCAAAGTCTGCCCGGAAAGCAGACCCACTGCTTTTCCTTCCCTGGGCGGGGTGTAGTGGGACAGACAGTCACGGCACTAGTTGATAAACTGTTCCAGAGACGAAGATCGCCCTAACAAACACTAATATCAGGCTTGCTGTATGTCTTAAGTGCTTTATGGGTAATCCCTCGTTTGAGTCTCAGCACAGCCCAGTGGGTTAGATGCTATCACTGGCCTCATTTTACAGATGAGTAAACCAACACTCGGAAAGGGAAAGTCACTGGCCCGGAGTTGCTGGGCTCACTCAGTCTCTAACCACTGCTTTCCTGTGCCTCTCTCCGTGTATAACAAGCCGCTGCTGGTTTTAGCATCACCGGGCCAGGAGTCACCGCATTCTTCTCCAGCATGGGAAAGAGAGAAGTGACAAAGAAGGTTTGCTAAACAGTTGGACTTGAAGGTTCTTTCCTAGGGGTAAGCAAGTTTGTTGCAGGCTTCGAGCGCTCCGTGGGTCCTGGGATGCAGGGGGCAAGAGGCCTAGTGGGGGGGTTAGAGGCATGGCTTGCTGGAGGGAGAGGGAGCTTGGGAGGGAGCCGTGAATCAGTGTTCACTGTTCTGCCTGTATTTATCCTTTCCACGGTAATTAACAACAAATGTACATTCTCAGTGTCACTCAACTCTGCTTTCGAAAATGTGTTTGGACTTGGATAAGATGCGAATTTTTCCCAAAAGCCTTTCTTTCCAAATTAGATGGTCTTGGCTCCAAAAGTGGCCAGCCATACACACCCAATCCCAAGTGTACAGGCCAAAAAAGGGCTCTGGGGGTGCATGGGGTGGGGACAGGAGGCATTAGGTCCAGGATCACCAGAAGCTCAAGTTCCATCTCTCTCATCTTCATGAGCTGCTCTCCTTGGAGATGGGAGAAGTGTTCAAAAGCAGGAGGGCTGGGGGCTCCCGAGCAGGGGGCAGCCCGAGGCAGCTAGGGTATGGGGACAGTCAGACCAGGCTGCTGAAAGAGCCAGGGTCTGCTGAGACCAGGGCAAAGATGACAGAAATCCATGCCGTCCTGGTTAAACCGCTGCCTTGGCATGGGCCTCCGTTTGCTCCTCTGTGAAATGGAAAGATTGGCTAGAAAACACCACAGGTCCCTTACCGATATGAAACTCTACCAGGTCAGAAAATAACTCACGATCCAAGAGCTGACCTGAGAATTAATTATTCAAGTTATCAAAAGCATCCAGCAGCCTGAGGACTCCACCCTCGAGTTGAGCAATGTAATCCACCGCTCACTTCCTCCACTCTCTTCTCACCACCCCGCCCTGTCAGTCAGACACATCTGCCCTCCTGGACGGGTCCCACAGGTGAAAGGCCCAGACGCCTGGTAAGTCTTGGAACACCCACCCTTCTCACCTTCCAGAATGTCTCTGTTCTCTGACCCCCTTGACACCCAGCCCCCAATGACCCCAGACATCTCTCCCCACCCCGGGGTGGGCTTCTTTCCTCTTAAGGCCTCCTTAGATCCCCAAAGGGAGAGCTCCTGCCCCTCTTCCTTACTCCTCTCTCCAACAACCACTTAGGGCAACTCTCTGCCCAGCCCCTTCCCTTCCTGACTCAGCCAGGATGGACTAGGATGGGGTCCAAGGAAGGGCCAGACATCATCCAGGCCCCCTTCCCCTATATTAAATGCAAATATTGTAGATTATATTTATAGAGAGAAAGCATGCTAGAATTGTATTAAAATTCCTGAATTTTCTATTGTGATTGAAAAGATTGCCTTCAATGTTTGGGATCTTGTATGTCTCCGTTGTTTAGCATGTTTATAAAATGAATTAGAATCATCCCATCCATGGAGTTTCTGAATGACCGTGAGTCATTAGGGTCCTGCCATTTCACTCAATGAGGGAATCTCCCGCTTGTTCACCGAGAACATGACCAGGAGGTCGGTGGGAGTCAGCCAGTTTAAGGGTGTTTTGTTTATCATTCTTTCAAGAACTATTTCTTTCGTTCTGGCCCTACTGAAGAGATAAGAAAACAATGCACAAAATAGCAAACAATAGGAGTAAACTGTATGCAGTCTCACTTCATGAGATCTTGAAAGCTTAACTTACAAATATATTTCAAAAATATTTAATATAGGAGGTATGACTTTTTTTTTTTTTTAATAAAGCAGGTCTGTAGACTGTAAGTTGATCCACACCTACATGGAATCCGGGCTGTAGAATTTGTAGGCTCTGTGACCATGGGCTGATGTCTGAGCGCCTCTGTGCCTGTCTTCTCATCTGTAGTCAGGACTAATCATATCTATCTGTAACACTCCAGGGAGGTTATGTACCCCCGAGGCACAAAGCAGACCTCAGACAGGTCAACTCCCTTCCCTTAGTTTCTCCCTTTGACTGTCAACACATCCTCCCTAGAGACTGGTAAGCTGAAAAACCCACAAGCATCCACAAAGCATTGCCCCCCACCCCCGCCCCAGTGGCTGGAGGTCACTGCCCTGTCCTGTTTCTCTTGCCTGAATTCTCTACCTACTGTCCTGACTTTCAGGGTCTCCCTCTGGACCCTCAAGCACATCTTTCATGTCTGGGAGTAGGAGCTCCCCTATGTATCTCCAGCCCCTCCCCCACACAGCTGAGCACTGCCTTATTTAGAATGAGGACTTACCAGTGAAGTATGCTTGGCTGCTGTTGTCTCCTGATAGGGCAGTTTATGCTTCTGCCCTGGCCCTGCCTTCTCACGGTCAGTGTTCCTAAATACGGGCCTCTCCTCTATGGGCACAAGCTCTCTGTCCCATTATGCTCTGCTAAAAGTGGGCCTTCTCTAGGTCATTTCTTCCCTTGAGAGAATCTCTGATCATCTGTTCCCAGAGATGACCCATTCTTGACCTTGTGACTTCATCGGACAGAACCCTGGGATAAATATCCTCTTGACCGTGGGATGGCAGAACTAGTGACTTGTCACAGGTCTCACCAACAGCACTGGCTGAGTTGTATGGTGGCCTTTCCCATTATTACCTTATCTCCCTGGCTAGACATTCCCCAAACGCATCAGATCTTTCTAGGTTCACAGAGTCTCCATGGGCTGAGAAGCTGATTTAACTGGCCACAATCACCTAGACTAAGAATTCCGTCACTCCAGGGGAAAGGGCATTGCTTTTCCAGTTTCTCTTAACCCTATTCGGCTTTCTTCTTTGCTGTGTATGATTGAGAGTGACAGACCTCCCTCTGCTAAAGAGAAAAGCTTCTGGAGAGTTTCATTGTTGATGTGATTGTTTTACTATCTGAGTTTGCTTCTCAAAGGTGTCCCCCTTTGGTTAATTTTTTTCTAATTGAGATGGAATTCACACTCTGTAAAAGTCACCCATTCACAGGGTACAACTAGTGGTTCCTAGTATTTGCTATACAATCCTTCCACTGTCTAATTCCTGAATACTTTCATCAGCCTGGAAAGAAACCCCTCCCTCCAGCACCTGGCAACCCAGATCTACTTTCTGTCTCTACTGATTTGCCTCTCCTGTACATTTCACATACATGGACTTGTACAGTATGAAGCCTTTTATGTCTGGCTTTGCTTTTTTTTTTTTTTTTTGGCCTGGAATAATGTTTTCATGGTTCATCCACGTCGCAGCAGATGTCAATCCTTTATTCCTGTCGTTGGTTGGATAACAGCCTATGGTCTGTGTGCACCTCCATTAATTTCTCCATTTATCGGTTGATGTACATTTGAATTGTTCCCACTGTTCGGCTGTCACGCTGCTGTGAACATTTGTGTACAAGTTTTTGTGGAAACATAGGTTTTCCATTCTCCTGGGCATCTAGAAGTGAAATTGCTGGGTCATTGGTAACTATGTTCGACGTTTTGAACAACTGCCAAACTGTTCAAAGCAGCCGCTCCACTGGCGCATCTCCACGAGCAATATAAGAAGGGTCCCATGCCCCACATCCTCGTCAACAGCGTTACTGTCCCTCTCGTTTTATAATGATGATCCTATTGAGTATTGAAGTTATTCTGAAGCCTTAGTACTTTGTGTTTTTCTCTTTAACGCTGGTTCCGTTTTGAGGTGGGTTACCTCCTTGCATGTGGTCCCAGGACGGTCATACCTTGTCATAAAGAAATGGCACAGTACTGATGCATCTTGTGGTTCACAAGGAACTCACTTGGGAGCTGGTTTACTTTCATTTACATCCTCTTTGAAAACTGGGTAAAATTTCAGAGTGACTGCAGCTTCCCCTGAAAGCAGGCTTTGGGCTATCCCCAAAACAAGGGCCAAGCCAACAGAAGCGGGTTTACCTGGACTTCGTCTGGGGGTTCTGGGGAGTCAGGGATGGATGAAGGCACTCACTGGCAGGACAGAAAGTGTCCCCACCAGAATGGAAAAGCCACCAAAACAAGGATAGTGTGTCTCCACCCGTCTGCACCTCCTGATAGGGCACAGGTACCACTGCCTGCACCTGTCTGACCTGTCTTCTCCGCCTCTCCCACTGCTGGGAGCACTCTGGATTTCTCTGCTCACCTCCACGTGGCAGTCCATGGCTGTGACAGTCTGTCACATTTCACCCGCTTAGAGAATCAGTCAGCCACCCGTTTAGGATTTTTAATATACTTTTTTCAAACTGCACAAATATTCCCACAGCAGGTCTCCTGCATCCTGAAAGAAAAATGCTGGTCTGTAAATAAGCTTTCTTCTAGGTCCAGTATCCTGCAGCTGTATTGCTGTTATCACAAAATCTATTTTCCCACAAACTTCTTTTAATGACTTCCCAAAAGTGGGACAGAGGGGCTCCTCCCTCAGCTTTCTAGTCAAACCTCTATCTTTCTCTAGCAGTCAAAACCAGCTTCATCCCCCACATCAAGAACTGAACGGCACCTCCTATTTCTGACATTAAATCCAGCTTCATTAGCCAGAGAGGCTCACCACTGAAGAATCTGAGACATGTTCTGTAGGGATTGGGATTTCAACAATGTTTTGGGTGATGGTGATGTCATGGAAGGAGCTCAGAACCTCTTTGGCTTTGAGGGAACTATAGGTTTTGTGCAACGTGCCATTTATCACAAAATGTGGCTCATAACGTAGAGCCACAACTATTTCCTAATGTGAAGGTTGCTTCCGTGTAATATACAAGCCAAGGCAAGAATCCTGTCCGAGATTCATGGACAAATAGGCTAGAATCT
The DNA here is from genome assembly GCF_020171115.1 of Neogale vison. Classification (NCBI taxonomy): domain Eukaryota; kingdom Metazoa; phylum Chordata; class Mammalia; order Carnivora; family Mustelidae; genus Neogale; species Neogale vison. The sequence continues at coordinate 28,558,806 of NC_058093.1, forward strand.
GGGGAGAGATTATCGTGCAGTAACTCCCATCTCTCTTCTCTAGGCCAGGACTTAAGTTTGCCTCCAATATGGAAGACGTGGACTGGGAGGCTTACGGCTTGGAAGATCTCTTTGGTGAAAATTACAGTTACAGCACAGACCTGCCCTTCATTCCAGAAGGCTCTGCCCCATGCAGGCCAGAATCTCTGGAAATCAACAAGTATGCAGTGGTGGTCATCTACGCCCTGGTCTTCGTGCTGAGCCTGCTGGGAAACTCCCTAGTGATACTGGTTGTCCTATACAGTCGGCTCAGCCAGTCTGTCACCGACGTCTACCTGCTGAACTTGGCCATAGCCGACCTGCTCTTCGCCCTGACCTTGCCTATCTGGGCTGCCTCCAAGGCGAAAGGCTGGATCTTTGGCACACCCCTGTGCAAGGTGGTCTCGCTCCTGAAGGAAGTCAACTTCTACAGTGGTATCCTACTGCTGGCCTGCATCAGCATGGACCGCTACCTGGCCATCGTCCATGCCACGCGCACGCTGACCCAGAAGCGGCACTGGGTCAAGTTCATATGCTTAGGCATCTGGGCGCTGTCCCTGATGCTGTCCCTGCCCATCTTCGTCTTCCGCAGGGCCATCAATCCCCCCTACTCCAGCCCGGTCTGCTACGAGGACATGGGCGCCAATACCACGAGACTGCGGATAGTGATGCGGGCCCTGCCCCAGACCTTCGGCTTCCTCGTGCCCTTGGCGGTCATGCTGTTCTGCTATGGGCTCACCCTGCGCACGCTGTTCCAGGCCCACATGGGGCAGAAGCACCGGGCCATGCGGGTCATCTTCGCCGTCGTGCTCGTCTTCCTGCTCTGCTGGCTGCCCTACAACCTGGTCCTGGTCGCAGACACCCTCATGAGGCTCCGGGTGATCGGGGAGACGTGCGAGCGCCGCAACGACATCGGCCGCGCCCTGGACGCCACCGAGATTCTGGGCTTCCTCCACAGCTGCCTCAATCCCTTCATCTACGCCTTCATCGGCCAGAAGTTTCGCCACGGACTCCTCAAGATCATGGCCTTCCACGGGCTCATCAGCAAGGAGCATTTGTCCAAGGACGGCAGGCCTTCCTTTGTTGGCTCTTCTTCAGCAAACACTTCTACCACCTTCTGAGCCCCTGGGCCCTGCTGGAGCGCCTCGGGGCACCTCCCTCGCCGTCAGCATCCCATCCCGAGCCTCATGTCCACTGGTTGTTTCCAGTCTCTGTGTCAAGGCAGCTCCCAGCTGTGGTTACAGGAAGCTACTGGGGCCACGTCCTTTTCAGGCCCATTGGACGGTTTAGAAAGCCTGCCCTCGTTCCCCGCACCTCCCTATACGTCCTATGCCAGCTGCTAGAGCTCAGTCCATCCTAGCACTGAGCTCAAGCACTCTGGTGTCCGGGGCAGTTAAAGACATTCGAAAGGCATCCTTTCAGGGGACGACAGAAAGTTCCTACCGTTAGTGTTAGCCACTAGTGGCAAACAGCAGTGGTTGCTTTCCCGACTCTCCCTTTCTTGCTTGCTGGCAAAGCCCACCTCCCTTGAGGGAGGCCGAGAAGGACAGACACTCACTTTCCCAGACTCCCTTAGCTAGGAGTGGCCCTGTCATCCACTTCTGACTAGTAAGGTTTCAGGGCAATAGTGTGCTGGTGAAAAGAAGTCCAGGTTTGTAGCATTTACCAAGTTGCCTGGGGCAAATGCTGCCACCACAGCGATGTCAAAAGTTTTCATGTGCTTAGCAACTAGGTCACAAAAATTTAAGAAATGTAATGGGCTGCTTTCACAAGCAGGTACAAACTGGCTTCAGGGCACCATTGCTTAAGAGGAAGTCTGCTGGGTCCAGGGACTCCTGGGAAGTATTCCTGATTTAAAAAGAGAGAGAGACACACACACACACCCACGTATCCTTGGTTCTTGCCTTTATGGTTCTTCCCAGTATGGTTGTGGGATATGATGTGACAAAGAGGCAAAAATTGTGTTCAACACACTTAGGCAGATGGAGTGGATGAGAACAAAGAGCCCAGAAAAAGACCCAAGTATAAATGGTCAATGATTTTCAACAAGGGTTACCAAGACTATTCAATGGGAGAAAGGATAGTTATTCAACACATGGTGCTGGGCAAACCAGTTATCCACATGCTCAGGAATGAACCTAGTCCCTTTCCTCATACCATATACAAAAGTTAACTCAAAATGGATCATAACCTACACAGGAGAGCTTCAACTATAAGTGTTTATTAGAAACATAGAAGAAGAGTTTTATAACATTGGATTTGGCAGTGATTCCTTGGATATGACACCCAAAGCACAGGCAAGAAATGAATAAGTAGATAATTGGATTTCCCCAATGTTAAAAACTTTGCACGTCCAAGGACATGATCAAGAGAGTGGAAAGGAAAATCATAGGATGGGAGAAAATATTTTTGAATCAAATTTTATACAGTTTACTCTCCACGATACAAATAATTCTTACAATTCAACATCAATGACAACAACAACAAAGACAGATAATAACAAGTGTCAGCAACGATATGGAAAAAGTGGTGGGACCCTGGTGCACCGTTGGTGGAAAAGTAAAGTGGTGCAGCCGCCATGGAAAACAGCACCTCAAAAGATGAAACAGAACCACTGTATGATCTGGCACTTCCACGTCTAAGTGTACAGTGAAAGCAGTGACCTGAGAGCAGAGACTCAAACAGTACACTAATGTTCATGGCAGCATCATTCACAGCTGCCAAAAAGTGACAATCACGCAATGCCAATCAGTGGATGACGGACCAAAAAATGTGGGGTACGCAGGCGACGGAATATGGTTCCGTCTTAAAAATGAACGAGTCTCTGGGATATGCTACAACAGGGATGAACCCCGAAAACATGATATGAAGTGGAAGAAGCCGGGCAAAAATAGTGTATGATTCCACTTTTTAGAAGTACCTACAATAGTCAAGCTCATAGAGACAAGAAGTCCAACAGTGGTTACCAGGTCCAGGCAGAGGAGAAAGTAGGAAGTAGTTGTTTAATGGGTACACAGTTCAGTTGGGGGCGATGGAAAGTTTCTGGAGATGGATAGTGGTGATAGGGGTAGGACAGTGGGAATGTGCTTAATCCCACTAAACAGTACACTTAAAACTGGTAAAAAAAAAAAAAAGTGGTCAATTTTATGTTGTGTGTATCTTCCTGGAAAGGAAAAAAAAACAACAACTAGTTCCCAAACAACAAATTTCAGCAATTGAACCTGTAACTTCTTGTTCGAGTAGATAATTAAATGTCTTTTTTTCTTTGTACAAGCCACTTAGAGTTGTGTATTTCATTACTTGTGATCAAAAGCATCTGAACTGCTACAGGCAAGGGTGGGCAGAGGTCCTGAATGTAGATTTATTTACAATAATTAAATCCCTTCTCTGCTTATTGGGTGCACAGAGAGACAAGGATTGAAATCGAGAGAGAACCCAGCCTTTCTACTTCCTTCACCCCTAGCCCAAATCTGTGGCCACTGGACATGTGTTATGGAAGGAGATGTGTCCCAGGATCACAAAGTGTTTCTTGTGTCTTTGGGTGAAACCAGAGTCCTGAGTACCAAGGGTCAGTGTGTTTTACCAAATCAGCAGTATTGGGGAGCAGGAAGCCAGACAGCTCTGCTGAGCTCAACCAGCCACCCCTACTTTGAGTCTCCACTCTCTTCTCTCTCCCACTCAAAACACACTCACACACACACACACACACACACACACACACCCGACATGCAGGACCATCAAAAGCACACCTTGCAGAATAGGGACATGGTATCCAGGCAAAACCAAGGATCTGCCTTGGTTGGGCAGTATTTCCTGCAGACCTGCCTTCCCAGGGCCCTGGGACATGGCAGAGCCTTACCCTGGCAGAGCTCTTGTTCACAGACCTCATCCCTGCGGGGGCTTTGGCAGAAGGGGTTTGGGCTCGGAGCAGCCCCCTAAGGAAGTAGGACGGCAAGGGGAGTCCGACAGCACAGTCCCCAAACTTCACCAGGCTCCGATCCCCTTCCTGTTACCAATTCTCCAACCACTAAATCAAAGAGACAGCAGCTGTGGCTCTGACCAAAGACCTCTCCAGGGAGGCAGGAGCAAACCTCTGAGCTGGGGTGCTCAAGGGACAGGTAACTACCAGTCCTGACTCATGAAAGTGCAAACAGGATTAATCCAGCCCCGATAATCCCTTGTCTCGAGCTCATTGTTTGCCAGGCACTGTGCTAAGCTCAGGTTCAAGCTTGACTGAGCTGCTCTGGCCAAACCTTCCAAACAGCTTCTGATTCAGCAGGCCAACGTGTGTTAACTGGAGGGAACACCGCAGTTGCCAGAGGGACTGGAGGTGTTCTGACCTGGCAGGGCTGATGGGCCAGATGGCTCCCTGAGATCACTGTCAGTGGGAAGAGGCCAGACCAAGTTTCGCTGTGGTTCTGGGGCTCTGCTCTTTGCTCCTCTAACAAGGGCTAGAGGAAGCATGTTTCTCGAGGGAAATAAGGGGATAAAATAAGCCTAGGAGCTGCATTTGTGTAAACTGTTACTATCTCTCTCTCTCTCTCTTCCTCCCTCCCTCCCTTCTTCTCCCACATAAAGACAGTTTTGGCACCAAAAAACCTACCAACCAAGCCATCACTGGGAGGAGGCAAATCCAAGGTCTGTCTTCGAGTTGTTGATTTCCTCCTTCCCTCCGATGTTTCCAGGCCTAAGTCCCACATTCAGGGCCCAGCTCTGTTCTGCCTAGATCTGCCTTCTCAGTCTGAGCCTGCCCCTCTGGTTTCTGAGCTACCTCCCCCGACTTACATGAACCCCCTGTCTTGTTGCTCCGTTTCCCCGGTTTATGACATCTTCCTTGACGCAGTCCCTCCCCATTGCAGGAATGGGCTCCCTTTGCTCACGAAATCGGGTTAGCCCCAATGTCTCCTGGGTGACAGGAAGACATACCCCACAGGAGGGGCATATCACATTGACGTTGATCCCGTGTTGACTGATGTGGAAAATGGCCACCCTGCCCTGGCAGAGCCAGAGGAGACCTAGAGCACCACCACCCCCGCCGGAGGCTAACCCTTGCAATATGCAGGTGGGGAAACTAAGGCCTAAGCAAGCAGCTCAGTCAAGATCTTATGGCTGGGTAAGAGTAGAGCTGGAATAAAAATGCCTAGTGCCGTTCATATTTCTAGATATTTAGCTTTTCTAGTGGTGACCCCTCAGGCACCTTACAAATAGAGGGAAAAATACGTAAATGAACTTCCCAGAGTGTTCCACTCGTATGGGTAGGGCTGGGCCACTTCTTCAGCGCCTACACTCATTGACAGAGTCAAGAGGCAACTGAGGCTTGGGGCCCAGGTTGGGAACAGCTCAGATGGGGTTACCCTATTCTGAGCTGGTAGGTAAAACGGTTAAAGAGACCGTTGGATGGGGTTCCTGGGTGGCTCAGTCAGTTGAGTGTCTGACTCCAGATTTCAGCTCAAGTCATGCTCTTGGGGACGTGGCATAGAGCCCCACAACAGGCTCCACGCTCTCCCTCTCACTTCTACCCACCCCTCCTCACCACCGCTCACACACCCACACATGTGTGCACTCTCTCTCTAAAAGAAAAGAGACAGCTAGAGCCCAACACAAAATTCAGAGACAGATAAAACAAGCCTCTGTTGAGGACACGTGCTCTATCACGCAGGGCTCCAATGGAAAGCAGGACCACTCGGGGGAGAGATTCGTTATTGGGATTTGACTGCACGCAATTGTGGGAGCTAGCAAAATGGTCTAGGTTAGGCAGTTATCTTTGCTTCTGGTGCTAGGACCTGAAAGTGGCAGGACAGAGAGAGCAAGAAGGAAAGATCCCATGAAGCAGACAACAGGGAGGGCGAGCTGGGACCTGCCAGGACAGACTGAAACCTGCGCCAGTCTCTTGTGGACTACAAGTTCAACATGCAGACGGCCTGCGAGAGATGCTTACGCCTCCATCATGAAGGTCAGAAGATGTGTGGCTCAGGTTAAGGACCGCAGAGACCAGCATCTGGTGCTTGGCACTGACCTTCCAGAGCATAAAAAAGAATGCAGCCTCTGGCCCCCTTTCCACCTTCCAAAGCTCACACAACAGTCTCTTCTGGTCGATGTTAACACGAAACTAGGTGAGAAAGGGAGGGAATTTGATGAAACATGATTCCAGCTTAAGTGAATTGACTCATTGCAAATCTTTCATACAAACTTTAGGTGTGGACTCTAAAGAGAAAGAATGATCACCACCAGTGTTTGGATAATGTTTACATAAACTTTCAATCTATCAGGGAGGAATGCTTTGGGGCTTTTGATAGTACCGGGAATATTCTTTCTTTACCTAGATTTTGGTTACCTGGGATTCATTGTATTATTATTCTTACAGCTGTAGTCATTAGTTTTCTACAACCTGTGGTTTGTGTCCTATTCACCATAAAAATGCTTTTGATTCTTAAAATAAAGGGGGAAATATGAAAAGAGTTATCAGAAGAACAAAGGGACAACTCTGGTCATTTGGAGGGGCCACAGTAGGGAGCCCAGTGGAAACTACTACATCTTATGGTTTTGGGGTCAGAATCCATCATTTTATTATTAGACCGTATTACCACCCAAACTTGTAGCAGAGTAAATAGATACAACCATGAAAGAAGGCAATTTGATCAGATCTATTCTAGTGCCCATACCTTCTGAGTCAGGAAATATCCTTCTAGAAATCTACCCTATAGAAATACCCACATAGGGAAACAAACATCAATACAGAATATTCATCACAGCCTCATTTCTAAACTCAAAGCTTAGAAACAACCTGAATATTCAACAACAGGGAAAGAGTCCAATAAACTGTGAAGGTGCATCCAGGCCACAGAATACACTGGACGCGTGTGTGTGGTTTAAACACAAGGCAAAAACGTGGTGCTAAGTGGAAAAAGCCAGAACGGAAGATCACATATCGTATGATTCCACTAACATAAAATGTCTAAAAAAGGCAAATCTACGGAGACAGAGAGCTGGGGTGTGGTAGGGTTGGGGAGAGGAGCCGGGAATGATTGCTGACGGGCACCAGACCTCTTTTAGGGGTAATGGAAATATTCTACATCTGGATTGTGGTAATGGTTGTACAACTCCGTGAAGCTGCTAAAAAGTCGTGGTACGGTGTGCTTAAAGCAGGTGAATTTTATAGTCGGTAAATTGTAGTCAATAAAGCTGTTTAAAAAATCCTTATGGAGGCTCTGAAAAACAATCTGAGGGGTTTGAAGTGGCGGGGGGGGTGGGAGGTTGGGGTACCAGGTGGTGAGTATTATAGAGGGCACAGCTTGCATGGAGCACTGGGTGTGGTGAAAAAATAATGAATACTGTTTTTCTGAAAATAAATAAATTGGAAAAAAAATCCTTATGGAGGTCACATATTGCATGGTACATAAACAATGAATTCTGGTACAGTGAAAAAAATTTTAAAAATAAAAAAAATCCTTAAAATATAATGAGGTAGTGATGCGACAGGACATGGAAAGATCTTGAAGAAATAACGCTGGATGAAAAAGGAAAGTAGAACAGTGGGTGTAGTCAATGGCTTATCCATGTGTGTAGAAACACATTATATGTATGTTTATAAATGTTCAGGAAAACATCTGGAAAAAGATATATGAAGTTGCTGAAAGGAGTTATAGTTAAAGAGAGGTGGAGGGTGGGCTGATACGCACGATTAATGCCTACAGTTTTGCATTGTTTCAGTGAATTTGATTGGGGCAGGATTTTCTAAAAAGTGCAGGAACCCAGACCTGACTGTCCATGCAGGGGGCAGGGCACGCCAGGCAGCGAGATACCGTTCTCCTTACAGACAAAGGGGCTAGGCTTTGTGAATTGGTTTCTAGGCTTTTATTCTTTCTCAATGAACAGTCTTTTTTTTTTTTTTTTTTTAAACTTCATTTCTGGTAAAGTTGCTTTTGCAAAACGTCACCTTAGTCTCAAATGAGTTAAGCACCGAGGGGCCAGACAAGAACTAGAGGGCACTAAAGGTCATGAAGCCGTGTTTCTAAAAATATGCCATGTTTAGAACAGGCCCCTTGCTTCAAACGTGGCTTTACGGACAACCCTTGAATGGGTCGGAACCCTGGCAGAACCAGATGGCTGACCAGAGCTGGGCCAGGAGAGAGCATTTCACCAGACTCGTGAGGGTTTAATAAAGAGTGGAAAGAATTTGGGGAAAGGAGTGTCCAGTGGTGCAGTATCCCAAGGTCAGAAAGAGCTAGGAGCTGTTGCTGCCACTAGGCCTGAGAGGTGAGGCAAGGGAGCCATTCTGGGAGCCCAGGGAGGAAGCTGTATGATAAGGGCTCCCTGCCAGGATCCAATCCCAGCAACTAGCAGGGACAGAGCTGGGGGAATAAATGCCCTTCCTGAAGCTTCTGCCCATTCATTTCCTGCAAGGGTTCCCATTGGCTGGACTCAGAATCCAGAGGACAGGGGAATCCATTGAGGTAGTCCATATTGCTCAGGTTCCCAGGGCATAGAGCAGGATAAGATAGGTGGAGGGTGGACCTAGAGCACACTTGGAAGATATCCAGATCACCATCCCAGCTTAAGGTGAACGTAAGGGTGAGGGTCCCATTGCTGCTGAATCAAAGTACCTGAGACTGGGTCCTGGGAATCTGGAGTCCCTGATGAGTCTGATTAAGACTCAAGTTTAAAATCCACTCACCCAGAAGAAATGCAGCCCTCTTCTGACCATTCCACCTGCCCAAAGTGGAACAGACATGGAGATGGGGAGGGGACGTGGGGAGGAACGGAGATCCCATCCCAACTCAAGGCCCCTCCCCCAGAAGCTTCAGAGACATTCACAAGTCACCTTCCCGGAGAAGACAGACATGCAACTGATTTCTCAACAGAGCCTTGCAAATTCTGATGTCAGACATGTTCCCCTGACCAAAAGCATCAGGGTCAGCTTCCTATCAAAGCTGGCTCTGTGCCAAACCAACTCAGAGATGGAGTCAAACTTCAAGTTCCATGAGGTGACCTGTCCCATGTTCTCAAATCCACTGTGGTAATAAGAGCAGCTAGCATTTCTAGAGGACTTTCTTGAATGGCCAGCATTATGCTAAGGGATTGACTACACTAGACTGCACAGCTGCCTATGGCATTTTGGACAATTCTGCTGCCCAGTAAGTATATACTTGAGTTTACTCAATGGCCAAAATGCAGAGCATGACTCCCAAAGAGCTTCTGAAAAGCTGAGTCTCAATGTCATAGTAGCTCCCAGGAACCAGGGTCAGGGTTACACAAAAACTCTGTGTTTATGGGAAGACCCTGCTAACTCAGCTTAGGACATATACATATAAGAATGTTATTCACACCATACTCTATGCAAATGGCACCGCTTAGGCCAAGTAGTGTCCAATCTGCCCACCTGCGAGTGGGGGTCCTGAACTGCCCTACCTAGATCTAGTCTGTCTGGGTGGAAGGGAGCTCAACATAGCCCCTTTTAGACCAAACTCTCCTTTTTTTTTTTTTTAAGATTTTATTTATTTTTCAGAGAGAGAGAGAGAGAGCGAGCACAGGCAGACAGAGTGGCAGGCAGAGTCAGAGGGGGAAGCAGGTTCTCTGCAGAGCAAGGAGCCCGATGTGGGACTCGATCCCAGGACGCCGGGATCATGACCTGAGCCGAAGGCAGCTGCTTAACCAACTGAGCCACCCAGGCGTCCCCCAAACTCTCCTTTTGACAGGTGAGTGACTCAAGACCAAGAGCAGGTGGATACTCGCCAAAGGTTTTGAACTACAAGTGACAGAAGCAATGCTGGACTCTGGTCTCCAGGTTCCTCATCCTTTGCCATCTTCACTCTTATCAGGAAGCCTCCTGCCAAGTTGCTGGGGAACCTAATTTCCATAGGACTGACAGCAAGATCCACGAGAACATGCCCCTGACCTTTTTCTTCTAGTACCTATAGGTAAAGATCCAAGGGGAAGGAAAACCCAAAACTAAAGACTTAAAAGGCAGTCCTAAACTTACTTCTTCATTTATTTGCCTCCGTCATGAGAGGCAGGTAGACATTTGGAGCTGGTTTAGATGGTAGATTTAATTATTTCTGGATCTGGCCCCAGGGCCTATCACCTATAAGTAAGTAGATTTAGCTTAGGTAGTAAGCCCTAGAACCACATCCCTACATGCACATCCCAACTCTAGTTAAACTCCTGTGCCTCAGTTTCCTCCTCTGTAAAATGGACTAGTTACAGAACCAGCCTCATAAGGTAGTGTTAAGGATTAGATTAGTTAGTGAACACATATAAATCATGAAGCTCAGCAAATGAGCAAAGGGAGAAAACAAGAGATAGAGGGAGACAAACCAAGGAACAGATTCCTAATTCCAGAGAACAAACTGAGGGTTACCAGAGGGGAGGGGCATGGGGTGGATGAGTGAAACAGGTGACGGGGGTTAAGGATTGCACCCATCATGATGAATGATGAATGGAATTGCAGAATCACTATATCGTACACCAGAAACTAATACAGCACTGTATGTTAACTAACAGGAATTGAAATTTTAAAAATTTTTAAAAAGCACTTAGTTTAGTAATGGAGCGTGTAAGTGCTCAGTAGATTTAGCTATTAAGTTTTCTTTAAATATTTGATTTTGCTTCAACTTCACAGATGTAGTAATTTGGGCTAAACTTTATGCACAGCCACACTGATATGAAGTTCAAAGAGCTCCCAGCTATGGTGTCAGTATAAAATGAACACAGCAACCATCAACTTGTCTGTCGTATAAAAATGGTGACATTTTGAAAATATGTCTTGCAACCCAATGTGTTCTGCTTTTAGCCATTCATTTTCTTTATCTGCTAATAAGTGAGATTAGGCAGTTTTTATCTAAGCACTCAGAACCCCGTTAACTTTCAGAAGACTAGTCCTAAATCACACACCTTTCTGGGGGCTGACACTCACAGGGCTCTGATGAACAGTGGAGACCATGCTGCCATTGGAAGAAGCCATTGTGGTGGGTTCCCTTTCTCCATCATATGCCTGAATCTTGCAAAAAAAAAAAAAACCTCACATGTGGTAGAGGGAGACTAATCAGCTGTTCTGCTCATTCATTTAAAATTGATCCATCAGTGTTTTAGACCTCACTCTTCCCCTGACTCTAAAGAAAAAAAGGTAACCAGGCTCAGTGTCTACCTCCAAGACCTTATGGTCTAATGGAGAAATGCAGGAAACCAATTAACACAACACAAATTCAATAAGCATTCAAGTCAAGATGTGCAATGGTTTCATGGGAACACGTGGAGGGACTCATAACTCAATGTAGGGAGGTTTTCAAAACTGTCTAGCCTATGAGCTAACTTTTAAGCGATGAATAAATTTAACAGTTGAAGATGAAGGGGGAAAAATCTCAGTGATGAGAGTTTAGAAACTCCTTTGAGGGTAGCATCCAAGCATCCCTTCTCCCAGCTATGTGTGTTCTACCAGAAGCTGCCTCCATGGCCAAAGCCGGGCCAACCACAGTTGCTTTTCTGGAAATGGAAGTCTGGGATATTACCTGGGATTTTCAACTGATTTGAGGTGATGTAAACTTGTACAGTAGCTGTGGTCAGAAAGAAGTAGAGAAAGCTGATGTGCCTGGAAAGAGGAGTGAAACAGACCTGCTAAATGAAGTAGAGATGAAAAATCAGTAGTCCCCAAAGAGAGAGAGCCCAGAAGAGAGTTACCTTTCTGTTCCTTGTTCTGGTCCCTCTTGGAATCTCCTGACCCTTGGGGTCCATCAGATGACCCTTGGATACTTCCACTAAATTCCTTTTAGGCTTCAGTCTCTTTAAAGCAGATTTCTATTACTTACAAGCAAAGAAATCTAGACTAAGACAGACATCATGATGTATTAGGGGAAATTTAAGGGAAACAGTCTGGCCAAAGCAAATGTCAAAACAGATGTGGGATAAGATAAATAAGACCAGGCCATCAGGCAAAGCCAAACCTCAGGGGGCCTTGAATGTTATGCCAAAATGTTGGAACTTTATCCCACAGGCAACAGGAGATCTGGAAAAGCTTTCAGCAGATGAATATGCAAAAGGATCATTCCCTGAGTGGTGTGTGAATGGACCATGAGGGCTAGAGATTCAGGCAGGAGTCTAGTCAGGAGGCTATAGCAGAAATGGTGAGAGTCTGAGCAAAGTAATGACAACAGGAGTTGAGTTTGAAAGTTCTTTAAGAGCAAGACAACAGGGCTTAGCTAACCATTGGGGATAGTGATGGGGCAGCAAGAAAGAAGGAGTGGGTCAAAGAGATTTCTTCCACCCATAGCTTGGACAAACAACTTGAAGAAAGCAGGTTTTGGAGAGAAGATATTGGCTTTCATTTTGGATTTATGGGGACATCAAAGTAGATGCGCTTTGGAAAATTTAGCTCAGGAAGCCCTGGAGAAATGGCTAACTTAGAGACACGTTTTTGAAGATCATTTTCACAGAGGTGGCAAGTCATTAAAGCCACAGGGGGATAACATCACCCAGAGGAAGCTGGTAATAGAGAAAAGTAGGAAAAGGGAGACAATGGAAGCTGGAAGAACACCAGCGTTTAAGAGTCTGGGAGAGGAAGAGGAGCCCTCCAAAGAGACTGAAAAGAAGACAAATATACAAGAGGAAATCAGGAGCCTAGGGAAAATAAAGTTTTAAGGAGGAGGAAGTGAAGCATGTGGAGAAATAGCTCTCCTATGCTACTGGTAGGACTGAAAATCTGACCACCATTTTCTTCTTGAGCTTTCTTTGCCTACAACCTGTATATGGACACCGAATAAGCAAGTTGTGATCTGGCACCTCAAGAAAACTCACTGGGACCCTCTTCCCATCTGTCCTTTTGAGGATCCTTGGTTTTTTTGTCAAGCTGGCCTTCATCCATCTGCCAATTCCAGCCTGGCCACCCAAAAGAATAGGGCCAACTTCCCTGAGTGAGTATGTTGCTTGGGCTAACAAAATCTCCCAGTGTTTTTCCTTTTCTCTTCAAGCCCCATCTCCCTAACACTTAGGTGAGAATCCATGGGCCAGAGTCCATAGTCTTAACCACAGTGCCCACTCCCATTGTTCCCAGTTCTGACTCATTATCCTTTGCAGGCCCATGGACTTTAGTCTTGTCCCATAAAATGAGTTAATTTCTTAAAAGACCTTTGACCTCTCATTCCTTTCAGGTGTGCCCAGACTTACATGAACCCCCGGTTCAGGTTCCAACTGAGACTCTGCTAAATGTCCCTTGTCTCCCTTCATGGACTTGTAGTGTCCCTTGAGCCATGAGACTCAGATCCCAGCTGCAAAGTGAAGCAGAGAAATAGAACCATAGCTGGCAGGGATGTGGAGGGGTTTCAAGGGAGGGTTATTATAAGAAAGGAGCTTGTATGCTAATGGGAATGATTCGGAAGAAGAGAAAAAAATGGTTGTTGTAGAAACGTGAAGCTGGACCATTGATCCTCTTTCCAAGTCCTGTCCTTTCATCTCAGAGCTGCCCAGTGCCTACAAAAGTGGTTTATCCCAACTTTCCTATTAGTCCCTTGCCCATGTGACATCATGCGGGAAGCACTGCCATGAAAGTTAGAAGGTCTGGGGATATTTGCCAGTTCTTCTGCTGAGTCATCCTCCCAAGACTCTCTACTATGGTAACACTGTCTGTCATATGTCAAGGCCCTGGTCTGTTCCAAGAGTCTGGCATATATAACCTTGAAGCTTGATAAGCATCTAATGTTACCATCCCTTCAAGGAGACAGAGAAGTTAAGTTCAGAGAAGTTAAGTTACATGCTCAAGATCGTAGAAGTCATGATGGACAAAGACCCAGCCGGACTCAGATCCCCAGCTCTACTGCAGGGCTTCTCTACTACCATGAGCTGTTGAGAGCTCAGACTCTGAAAGCCTTAGTCCTTGATTTAATATCCAGTTTTGCCACAACTGCTGCTCTGTTGCCTTGAGCAAGGTATTTAATCCCCTTGGCTCTTATTTCCCTCATCTGAAAAATGGGCATAATAGTAATTCCTACCATAAAGTCTCAGCGAGCATTAAATGAAATCATGAATGTAAGAAGTGTCTTTCACAGTGTCCGTCACAGATTAGGTTTTCAATTAGCAGACACGTCTGTTAGTGACAGATTAAGCTGACATGTCAGATGGCGGTGTGCAAGCTTCTCATGACCTTGAGAAGTCAATCTCTGTACTTCGTGGCTCAGAAAGGGAGAGTCTTCTGTGTGAGGGAATGATTCCAATCATTCTTGTTCTAGGCTCACCCAGGGGTATTTGTCCTTTTTCCAGAGAGCCTGCCTACCCCAGATAATGAATTGCCAACAGATGAGAAAAGAAGGTATTGGAAGGGAAGGAGGAAGAAAGGAGGAAGGAGGGGAGAGCAGGAGAAAGAAGGGAGGACTCTGTGGAACCCCTCACGTTAGGCCTGGTCAGCAGCTTCCTGGAAAGCACAAAGAAGTGGCCTTCTGTGATATACCTAATCACTAATGATCATGATCTGAGCAAAGATAAAAAAAATTTTATCAAGTCATAGAACTCTACATCTGCACAAATAACGGATGCATTTGTATATCTCAGTAGACTCTTAGATTTAGATCACCCCCTGGAACTGGAAGGGAGCTTACCTAATCAGACCTCATTTCAATAAAGAGGAAACTGAGTGTCAGAAGGCTTTAGTGAATATTCAAAGTCACACAGCTGCTAAGTCTTTCTTTTCTTTTCTTTTCTTTCTCTTTTATTTAATTAGAAACATCCCTCCCATATCTTCAGATTGAACTTGTGGCACGTTAGGACATCCAGATAGACCTCTCTGCTCTGGCCACCATTACACTATAGGAAATTTCATGAACCCTTCACACATTCTCCTTTCATTCATAAGTTTCCTTTGTTTGCTCAGTTTCATGTGTACTGTGCATGTCCTCACCTCAAGGATCAAACACAAAGCTGGGTGCATAGTAAGCATTTGATATGTAGTTAACTGGTTATTGGATTCTTACTCATTAATGTATGTTTTCTAAAAACCCGTTGGCCAATGTGCACAGGGGATGGCACATGCTAAGTATCATCAGGGTCCCAGCCAAGAGGAGTGTACAGGACACTGACCAAGTGGGGAACGCAGCACCGCATGCTTATTCTCCCTCCACCCCTCCACCCTCCACACTTTCAGAGCTGGACCACAGCCAGCTATTTCAGGAAGACAGCCTTGTTTACAACATGGGAAACAAGAGAGGTACGGATGTGGCCTCATCTTTCTGTTGGGCAATACAACTTCTTCCCATGTCGGAAGTGACTGGATTTCTTCAGAAGCACCTTCCTACTTACCTTCTCTATCTTATTTCTCCCACCCCCCCCCAATCTGAACCTGGCTAAAAGAAGAGGGTGATAATTCTGAGATAATGTGATATCGTTCACCTCCAACACATGCATACACATTCACACTGTGAGTTAACTAGAAATCTGATCAGTGGTTTACATTTAAGATGTATTGGCTATGGTGAGTGCTGTGAAGTGTGTAAGACTGATAATTCACAGACCTGTACCCCTGGGGCTAATAATACATTATTTATTTAAAAAAAAATAAAAAATTTTTTAAAAAAGAAAACTTAATGAAAAAAAAGATGTAATGGGAAAAAGTTTTAGCAATGCTTATCTTTATGGAAAGGAAATAAAGACTAGGAAGGGAAACTTTGTTTTTATTTTGTGTGTTATTTGAATTTTTACTGATACCCTATCATCATGATGGTGGACTGAGGGGCATGAAAAACAGCACGCACACACACACACACACACACACACACACATTCTACATAGAAATATGGTAATTTACAAGTATTTTTAAGTTTTTAAATAAATGCCTGAGATCAAAAGCAGAAGGTGAGAGAGAGAGAGAGATCTAAGGGCCAGATGGGAAAGGAACTTAGAAATGTTTGGACTTCTCAGGAACCAGTTAAATCCAGAGGAACCCAGAAGGACGCTAGAACTGATTATGTACCTCAAGGATGGGAATGGTAAAGCAACAGGTCTACAGACCCCACACATAGCAGGGAACTGGAACAGGTTTCCCAGCGAAAGGCTAAGAACCAGGAAAAGAGTTGGCCCACCCTTGTCTAGAGATAGAACACCAGGTAGTTCTGAGTCCTGACTCAAAGGTGAGCTGCCTGCCCTAGGCCATAGGGGAAAGGGAGCCACCTGGGGGACAGTCCCAAATCCCAAGTCTGAGTAGCAAATGGTGAGGACAATAACCTGCCCTTTAAAATGGTATGGAAACCCAAGACCAAGAAACAATAACAATAACAAAAAGTGCTCTGAACTATGAGACTCAATAGAGCTCCAGCAAGGAGAGCCATGACACTGTCCCTGTGTAGACTTCTTCATAACCTAAAATATATGCAAGACTCCCATGTGGAAAAAAAAAAATATTTTCTTCAACAGATGAGTTTACAATCAAAGAACTACAAAGAATTACAAAGAACTAATACCACTACAAACAATAGTCCTCCAACATAACAAATGGGAGAATTTATACCTGAGGAACTGAATATAACAGAATGATACAACTGTGCCCTTAAAATAAGTATATATATATATATATATATATATATATATATATATATATTTTTTTTTTTTTAGGGGCACCTGGGTGGCTCAGTGGGTTAAGCCTTTGCCTTCGGCTCAGGTCATGATCTCAGAGTCCTGGGATAGAGCCCCACATCCATCAGGCTCTCTGCTCAGCAGGGAGCCTTCTGCCCCCCCAACCCCACCCTCTGCCTATTTGTGATCTCTCTGACTGTGTCAAATAAATAAGTAAAATTTTTTTAAAAGTATATATATATTTAAATCCAGGGGAATTTTATCTAAAAAAAAAAATGGAAGATTGAGAGAATGTTTTTATCTCTGCTCCCCCTCAAAAATCCACTAAAATGACACTAAAAAGATTTTTTAAAGATTTTATTTATTTATTTATTTATTTAATATATATATAGAGAGAGAACAAGAGAGAGCAGGCACTAGACGGGGGGATGGCACAGGGAGAGCAGGGCTACAGGGCTTAAGCCCAGGACCCTGGGATCATGCATGATCTTAGCGAAGTCACTTAACCAGCTGAGCCACCCAGGCACCCCAACACTAAAAGGATTTTTAAGGCATAACCCACAATGTACAAGAACAGAGAAAATGTAAGAGTTTTTTTTAATAGAAATCAGAAAGTAGATGTTATTGGACCAGGAGAAAAGACATAGAGACAATGAAGCAAGCCAAAGAAATCTTCACAAAAACCATAATATCCTCAGAAATATAAGAGGAAGTATTGCAGCCATGAGGTAAGAAAGGGATATTATAACAGAGAACCTTGGGGAACAGAAAAAAATCCTACTGGAAATTCAAAATATGATATAAAAAATGTTACATTCCAATTAACAGGTTGGACAATAAAGTTAAGAGTAACTTCATGCGAAGTGGAAAGATGAAGATACTGAAAAACAGACAAAGAGTGATAACAAAAATTGAGTTAGAGAATCAGCCTTGGGGAGTTCAACACCCAAGTAAATGGAATCCTAGAAAGAAGAAAATAGAGAAAATGAAGGGTAGAAAATTATCAAATAAATAATACCAGAAAATTTCACAGAACCTGAGTTTCCAGATTAAAAGGATTAACCAGCAAAATGAATGAGAAAAGAGCCCCCACCAAGGCACATCATTGTGCATTCTAAAACTAAGAAGATAAAGAGAATATCCTAAAAGTTTACGTTTTTAAAGTAATCTCCATGCCCAGCATGGGGTTAGAACGCACAACCCTGAGAGCAGGAGTCACA
Source organism: Neogale vison (assembly GCF_020171115.1). NCBI lineage: Eukaryota > Metazoa > Chordata > Mammalia > Carnivora > Mustelidae > Neogale > Neogale vison. The sequence continues at coordinate 28,576,589 of NC_058093.1, forward strand.
TACTCTACTGATTGAGCCAGCTAGGAGCCCCCTAAAAGTTTCTAGGAGTCAGTCTCATACAACAGATCAAGAATTAGAATAGCATCAACAGTCTCAAAGCAACCCTAGAAGCTAGAAGAAATTAAGAGACAGAAAAATTCTGAAGGAAAATTAATTCCAACCTAGAATTCAATACTCAGCCAAAATACCAATCAAGTGTAAGAGTAGAATAAAAGCTTTTGGGGGCAGCACCTGGGTGGCTCAGTCAGTTAACCATATGCCTTTGGCTCAGGTTATGATCTCAGGGTCCTGGGGTCGAGTCCCACGTCCAACTCCCTGCTCAGCAAGAAGTCTGCTTCTCCCTCTCCCTCTGTCCCCCCTCTCCAGTTTGTTCTCGCTCCTCCTCCCTCTCTCTCTACCCCAAATAAATAAATAGATGAAATCTTTTTTTTTTAAAAAAGCTTTTTTGGAAATTCAAGGTCTCCAAAAAGTTACTTCCCATATATCCTTCCTTACCAAAGTCTAGTAATCTAGTAAAATAAAGGATAAACCAAAATATTGCTTTTTATTGATGACATTTATATAGTACCTATTGTATGCTAGGCATTCTTCTAAATGTCATAGGTATATATGTGTGCTTATTTAATTTAATCTTCATAGGAAATAGCTGAACATTGTTATTATCCACATTTTATAAGGTAGTAAAGGGAAGCTCAGCAATCTGCCTTTGGTCACAAAGCCTGTAAGCACTTAAAGAAAGAGGAAGATTTAACACCCATTCACGGGAGGAACTTCGTCAACCTGATAAAGGTTAACCATAAGGTTAACCTCAGGACTTAATAAAGACTGAATGCTTACTCCAAAGACTGGGAACGGGACAAGGATATTCACTTTCACAACTTCTTTTCAGTATTGTACTAGAGGTACCTGGAGGTACTGGAGGTACTAGAGGCCAATGAATTAAGGCAATAAATAAATAAAACCACATTTTAAAAAGGAAGAAACACAACTGTCTTTATTCTCAGATGACATGATTATCTACATATAAAACCCAAAAGGATCTTTAGAAATAAAACCACTAGAACTAATAAGAGAATTTCCTGAGCTCCTGGAATACAAGATCAATACATAGAACTCAATTATACTTCTATACACTGGCAAAAAAAAAAAACACAACCAAACCTGAAAAAAAAACTTTAAATACTATCTATAATAGCATCCAAATAACTACAAAATACTTAGGGATAAATTTAACAGAACATGTACAAGATCTATGTACCGAAAACTACAAAACATTGCCTAGATAAATTAGACAAGATGAGAAAAAGTGGATAAAGATACCATGCTATGGATTGGAAAACTCGATATTGTTCAGATATCAGCTTTCTCCAAATTGATCTGCAGATTCAACATAAACCAAATTAAAATCCAAGTAGGATAATATAGAAATTAGCTATCAGATTCTAAAATTAATCTGGTAATGTAGTTAAAGCAATTTAGAAAAAAAAAAAGCATAGGTCTGAAGAGTAACCTATCCGGGTTGAAAACAGGACCATGAAGGCTCCAGAGAGAGGTGTCCAAGAACGAAAAAAATACATATAGATTATCTGATGAATGTGAAGGTATTGAGGGAGACATTTGAGAATGATGTAATAAAAAGTAATGATGAAAATCCTATTGTTAATTCCAGGGAAGACAGAACTTATACAAAGAAAGGAAATGCAAACATTGTATCCAATGTTTGCGTGGAAACAGCAAAGTGTGTCATCCATCATGATTTTTCAGTTAGTGGTCATCTCAGAGAAGACACATCTCAGGAAAGACCCTTAGACCAAAGAGGAGGTGGTCATTTCATTTCCTCTGAAATTCCCTAGTTCAAATGCAAGTTGCAGGGAAAGGGGCCACCTTAAACCCCTATGGAATAAAACCTGGACTCTCAGTTAATGTTTTTGCTGGAACCAGTAAAAACAGACCACTGGACTGGGCAAAGGATGGTGAGGGACCATGGTTTGTCAGACGGATAACTAGTGTAGGAGAAAATAGTATATTTCAACATAGTTACATGGAGTCTGGAAAATATTAACTTAGCCTACAAAAAAAATTTCTTTTTTAAAAAACATTATATAATTTATTTTTTTAAGCTCATTCACTCATTCATTCATTTTTAGTATTCTCTACACCCAAGGTGGGGCTCAAACTCACCACCCTGAGATCAAGAGTCACATACTCTTTCCAGCAAGCTAGCCAGGTGCCCCCAAATCAAATTTTCAAAACTTACGAACAGTAAGCACCAAACAGAACATACATTCACATCCCAATCCTTGTCCCCGACTCTATCATTGAGGTTCCCCTCATCCTTAACCTAGTCCCATCCCTGCCTCACTACCATCTCTGACACCCCAGTCCCCTGCCAAGATGCATCCCATCCCTGATCCCAACCTCACCCTGGACACCGATCCCCTCTCTGAGATGAACCATCTCCTCGACCTTGCCCTAGCTAGTAGTTGAAACACTTGCTTTTGATATTTCAGCACCCACATCCTGACATTGTTACAGATCTGAAACCCAATCATTTATGTATTGAGCTCTACTGGAGAATTACACATTGCACTGAAACTCTAATGGAACAATGTTCCTTTGTCAAAGAGAGTTCTGACTACAGTTGACCCTTAAACAACAGAAAATTAGGGACATGGACCCCACCACACCATCGAAAATCTGTATGTATACTCTTGACTCCCCAAAAACTTAACTGTTAACAGCTTCCTGTTGACAGAATCCTTACCAATAACATACATAGATGAACACGTATTTTGTATGTTCTATATACTATATTCTTACAATAGAGTGACCTGGAGAAAATCATGAAGGGGCACTTGGCTCACTCAGTCAGTGGGTCATGCCATGGGTCTTGGGGTCGGGAGTGCAAGCCCCATGTTGGAGGAGTAGATTGCCTTTAAAATTTTTAAAAATCAGGATGAAAATAGATTTATACTACTGTATTTATTTTAAAAATCCACATTATCAGTGGACCCACACAATTCGTTTGAGAATCAACTATATATCCCTCCCTGTTTAAAACAATTCCAAGTTATTTTATTGGCGTTCGATTCTCATTTCCCAGGTTACTAGTGAGGCCAAGCATCTTTTCAGATGTATTTGAGTCATTTGTGTTTCCCCAGACCCAGTATGGATCCATCTGACAGAGTCATCTTTGGGACAGCAGAAGGTGGAGGAAGATGGGCATTTAAGCTCGCAGCTGAGAGGTGGAAGGAAATTAGGGGAAGGAGGAAAAGAAAGGAAGATTCCAAGACCCATCTGCCAGCCTTCCTCCCTGGACTTCTGCATTCTTCCAGCTTCTTTCCTGAATCAGATCTACCTCTTAGGGCTTGAGCCCTAACTCCTTTCTCATCAAACCACTTGGAGACCCTTGGCTGGACAGCCAAGGTACCTCCATCCTGGTGCCCAGAAAAGCACCCTAGACAATGTTCCCCAGAAAATGATGATTCTATCAGTGATGTCTTTTTGCTCCAGCCACTAACTGGACTACAACATAGCCCCTAACATTCACTCCAGTTCTGACATCTCTCCCGGAGACCCACCACACTCACACACTCATGCCGTTCCTACACCTCATCCATACTTGGTCCCAAGCCCATTGCGCTCCCTGAATCTCACTAACCCCAGCCCCAGCTTCTCCCTATTCTGGATCTCCCTCTATTCCCGATACCCATCCTTTTCTGACCTGTCCCAAGCTGCCACCACATCACTGGCTCCCGGCCACATCATATCCAACTCTAACTTCATCCCTGGATCTACTCTCAACCTTGATCTAAAGCTCATCTCTGAACTTCTCTCCATCTCCAACCTCAAACCAAAGGAAGCTTTTCCTTGTGTTTTCTCCCAAGAGTTTTATAGATTCAGCTTTTATCATTAGGTATTTGACTCATGTTGAATTAACTTTTGTATATGGTATGAGGAAAGGGACTAGGTTCATTCCTGTGCATGTGGATAACTGGTTTGCCCAGCACCATGTGTTGAATAACTATCCTTTCTCCCATTGAATAGTCTTGGTAACCCTTGTTGAAAATCATTAACCATTTATGCTTGGGTCTCCTTCTGGGCTCTTTGTTCTCATCCACTCCATCTGTCTAAGTGTGTTGAGCACAATTTTTGCCTCTTTGTCACATCATATCCCACAACCATATTCAAAGGCAAGAACCAAGGATACGTGGGTGTGTGTGTGTCTCTCTCTCTTTTTAAATCAGGAATACTTCCCAGGAGTCCCTGGACCCAGCAGACTTCCTCTTAAGCAACGGTGTCCTGAAGCCAGTTTGTACCCACTTGTGAAAGCAGCCCATTCATTTCCTAAATTTTTGTGAGCTAGTTGCTAAACACATGAAAACCTTTGACATTGCTGTGGTGGGAGCATTTGCCCCAGGCAACTTGGTAAATGCTACAAACCCGGACTTCTTTTCACCAGCACACTATTGCCCTGAAACCTTACTAGTCAGAAGTGGATGACAGGGCCACTCCTAGCTAAGGGAGTCTGGGAAAGTGAGTGTCTGTCCTTCTCGGCCTCCCTCAAGGGAGGTGGGCTTTGCCAGCAAGCAAGAAAGGGAGAGTCGGGAAAGCAACCACTGCTGTTTGCCACTAGTGGCTAACACTAACGGTAGGAACTTTCTGTCGTCCCCTGAAAGGATGCCTTTCGAATGTCTTTAACTGCCCCGGACACCAGAGTGCTTGAGCTCAGTGCTAGGATGGACTGAGCTCTAGCAGCTGGCATAGGACGTATAGGGAGGTGCGGGGAACGAGGGCAGGCTTTCTAAACCGTCCAACGGGCCTGAAAAGGACGTGGCCCCAGTAGCTTCCTGTAACCACAGCTGGGAGCTGCCTTGACACAGAGACTGGAAACAACCAGTGGACATGAGGCTCGGGATGGGATGCTGACGGTGAGGGAGGTGCCCTGAGGCGCTCCAGGAGGGCCCAGGGGCTCAGGGGCTCAGAAGGTGGTAGAAGTGTTTGCTGAAGAAGAGCCAACAAAGGAAGGCCTGCCGTCCTTGGACAAATGCTCCTTGCTGATGAGCCCGTGGAAGGCCATGATCCTGAGGAGTCCGTGGCGAAACTTCTGGCCGATGAAGGCGTAGATGAAGGGATTGAGGCAGCTGTGGAGGAAGCCCAGAATCTCGGTGGCGTCCAGGGCGCGGCCGATGTCGTTGCGGCGCTCGCACGTCTCCCCGATCACCCGGAGCCTCATGAGGGTGTCTGCGACCAGGACCAGGTTGTAGGGCAGCCAGCAGAGCAGGAAGACGAGCACGACGGCGAAGATGACCCGCATGGCCCGGTGCTTCTGCCCCATGTGGGCCTGGAACAGCGTGCGCAGGGTGAGCCCATAGCAGAACAGCATGACCGCCAAGGGCACGAGGAAGCCGAAGGTCTGGGGCAGGGCCCGCATCACTATCCGCAGTCTCGTGGTATTGGCGCCCATGTCCTCGTAGCAGACCGGGCTGGAGTAGGGGGGATTGATGGCCCTGCGGAAGACGAAGATGGGCAGGGACAGCATCAGGGACAGCGCCCAGATGCCTAAGCATATGAACTTGACCCAGTGCCGCTTCTGGGTCAGCGTGCGCGTGGCATGGACGATGGCCAGGTAGCGGTCCATGCTGATGCAGGCCAGCAGTAGGATACCACTGTAGAAGTTGACTTCCTTCAGGAGCGAGACCACCTTGCACAGGGGTGTGCCAAAGATCCAGCCTTTCGCCTTGGAGGCAGCCCAGATAGGCAAGGACAGGGCGAAGAGCAGGTCGGCTATGGCCAAGTTCAGCAGGTAGACGTCAGTGACTGAGCGGCTGAGCCGACTGTATAGGACAACCAGTATCACTAGGGAGTTTCCCAGCAGGCTCAGCACGAAGACCAGGGCATAGATGACCACCACTGCATACTTGTTGAGTGACTCAGTGTCTATCCTACAAGGACCATATATTTCTGTGGGTGGTGTGCCACTGAAATTTCCAAATTCATCGTAATACCACTCATCGGTGTCATTCCACAGATTTTCCGTTGAGAAAATCATGGATCAATCTAGTTGAAAGATTCAAGAGAAAGAAATGTGATTTAGTAACTCAGATTGAAGTCACTCATCAAGGATGTGAGAATACTTATCAGAATAGCTTTGCTTCTCTGTTGGTTTGGCAACAGGAGAAGTCCTTCCCTCTCCTCTATTTTGAACTTCTTTTGAGGTCGATTTCATAGCATTGTCATTAGAGAGGAGTCCCCATCCTTGTTACCCCTAAACATCCACAGAACCATCAGCAGTGTTCAAATATCTTCCCAAATTGTGAAAGATTTTGCAGAAGCAAAATCACACCAAAAGACCAACATGTAAATCCAACAAAAATTCATCTGCTGGGAAGGAAGGGGTGCTGCCATTTCCACCCACATAGCTGCTAAGGTGGGGCCCCCAGAACTCCCAAGATCTCCAGAAAACAGTCTGAAGACCTTTGGAAGGTTACCAGTCCTGAGTATCCAGTCCTCACTCTATGCCGACTTATCAATAATAAGCTGCGTGACCTTGAGGGGGTTGTTTTACCTTTACAGATTTCTGCTTTCTCCTCTGCCCCTGGAGGGAGACAGAGTATATGACCCCTGAATCCCCTGCAGGCCTGAGGTTCTCTGAGTTCATTCCGATCCAGACATTCTAGTATGTTCTCTGCCTGCCGATACTGCATTTTTCCAGAAGACAGCATTTGAGGGCAAAGTAATAAACATTAGACTGGGAAAATGCAAGCCTCTTCCCCCCCCCCAAAAAAAGGGAGAGGCGTGAAACGAGGAAGTGACAAGACTGTGGCCCCCTTGTTACCAACCACAGCCCCCTATGAGATCGGAATTGAATAGGTGGTCACAAGGGAGGAGGCAGGAAGCCAAGAGAGTCTTCAGGTCCCAGAGAAATGGATGCATTTTCTTTTGTCTTTTTTTTTTTAAGATTTTTATTTATTTATTTGACAGAGATTACAAGTCAGCAGAGAGGCAGGCAGAGAGAGAGAGGAGGAAGCAGTCTCACTGCTGAGCAGAGAACCCGATGCAGGGCTCCATCCCAGGACCCTGGGATCATGACCTGAGCCGAAAGCAGGGGCTTTAACCCACTGAGCCACCCAGGAGCCCTATGGATGCATTTTCTAAAACACAGTCAAACCAAGTCTCCCTCCCCAAAGAAAGTCCTGGCAACAGAGGTGGCTTCCTACCTGAGGCACCCGCCAGGTGTGTCCAACTGTAGAAGGCTGGAGCTCAGAGACCAGAGGGATTTAACAGTCAGAGGAAACTTGATGAATAAAGGGAAATAGAGAAGCTTCGTCACCGCACACCTCCTCTCTGAGCCCCGCCCATGTCCGTATTTGGAGGACAGAGTGAAGTCAAGGCACCGTGGGGCTTCAGAGACTCCCAGCACCCAGATGTCCAAGCAGGGCTACCAGACATGAAGATGGAGTTAAGGGTCCACTATCTGAATTCTCCACATGGATAACTACTTTTGTTTTCTTCTTCTTGCATTCGTGTCCACTTGTTTATCCCTTAAATTCCCTTTATCACCTTTGAAGTCTTCTGACTTGCTTGGACATGAATAAAGGGGAGAGGATTTTACTCTTGACAGTAGAGACTTCAGAAGAAGTCCACTGTAGGCAGTTCTGGTAGGAGACCCCCCCCTACTTAGGAGGGACTGGGGGCCTGCCACACCCCACACGTTATTGTGGGAAGGAAGTGGAGGGCTGTCCTTGAGCTGCGTTTGGACAACAAGCACACAATTTTTCCTTCTCCTGCAGGCTTCCTTGGGGTAGCCCCCGGGAGTGCTGGAGACAGTCATGAAGATCAGAGGGAGAAGTAAACCGCCACCCACCCACCCCAACACATCAACACAACCATTCTCAACTACAGGTTGATTAGAATGGCCCGAGGCTGGGGGCAGGGACCCCAGGGAGACCACTGGAGCTGGGCCAATCTGTGACCAGAGGAGTTGGGGTGAAGCTCATCTTGCTCCTCTCCCAGAATGAAGGACGTCTTCTTGGAACCTGGCTCAGCTGTTCCCAGCAGTTAACGTGTGTCCCCTGGCTTTACTCCTCTGGTACAGTAACCACGTCTCTGTTACAACATGAACCCTGCATTATAATGACACACTTATAAGTCAGCCTTCCCTGCCAGCCCGTGAGCTTCTAAAGAATAGAGACCCTCTCTCCTTCATCTTCCAATCCTCTGCCAGGGAACAGAGTAGGTGCTCAATCCATCGTTGTAGAAGAAACATCAGACAGACCTGCCATGATTCACGGATCAGGTCACCATCCTGATTCAGAGTGTCTGTTGCTTTTGCCCACACAGTCATAGATGAGGTGTGCCTGAAAGTTTCACTTCCACACTGCCAGGCCAGTCTGCCTGGCATCGTTCTTCTCCGACCATCCTCTAGAGTTTAAAGTTAGCATCGATCTGTTCCAGTATAAAGTCTGCCCCTACCATGAATGCCCATTAATCATACCCTCCCCACAACCCCGTGCATAAATTCTGCCACTGACAAGCATGTTTTCTAAGCTAAGTCATGCTCTCCCCCTGGGTTCTCTTCTCATTCATACAAAGTTGCAGGAAGCATCAGGAGATGATTGCCCTGGGGCCACCCATGCTTTGCTTTTACTGGTGTTGGACTATTGTGTTCTGATGCCTAGACCAGAAAGGACTTGAAGTGGCGAGTCCCTGAAGGGAATGGACGTTCCCTTATTAATCATCTAGGGGAAAAGTAATTCTGGGGGGGGCGGGGCAAACAGTGACTGGTAACACAGGAGAGAACAGACTGTGGGGTTTGGCTGCCAAATGCCTAGGAATATGCTAGTGTAAGTGGAGACCATGGAGAAAGAGAGTGTCTACCATCAGGAGGTGGTAGTCGCCGGGCAGGAGGACATCTTTGCAAGGGACCCAAGGAGACAGACCAGGGCAGGAGCTGCTCTAACTAATATTTTAAGTCCCTCTTTGTCTATAACACCCTTCTGCTTTTCTTAAGCCCTGACTTCAGTCAGTCCAACATTCCAGCCTAATCCAAAGAAGGATTGAGGTAGGAGGGAAGGGTCTGGCCTGCCCTCCGGCCCAAGGAGTAAAGGAGAAGCAGTCCCTCTCGGTGGTTGTGGAGGCGGCCACGGTGGTAGCTTAGGTCTCCAGTGGGAAGGTGATCTGGACGAGCAGAGTTAAAAGGACTCTCCACTTCATGGAAGGAGAGAAAGGCAAGAGCATTTCATGGGAGGGAAAAGGCATGAGCTTGGAAGAAAATGTTACCCACTTGAAAATGTTCCAGCAAGTCGGCCCACCCGACAGATCCTCCGTACCACACCTTCCCACTTAGAACTGCTCCCTCTTCAACAGATCTGTGATGTTCCTAGCAGGAAAGCATGTTTCTATTCTGTGCGGAACATCCAGTGCCATCAAGATTGTTATGACATGTGTCGCCTGAATGCCAGTCCTCTGGCAAAATGCGGAGGCCCCTTCTTGCCACTCTGATTTGAAAATGGAAGCTTCATATGCAAGAACGTGTGAGCGGCGCAATATGGCTGGACGTGTATCTATCCCGTCCCTCTGTCAGCTTTGATGCCCACGTTGGCCTCCCTTCACGGTCCTGCAGAAGAGTCTGCTTGGACCTGGGGACCAAAATAGAGGTAGGGGAGGAGGAGGAGAGGATTCACCCCCCCCCCGTGATCACTCGCATTGCCATAGTGACAGGTGCAGGGTAAATATGTGACCTAAGATGGTCCCCGCAGAGCCAAGGTTGGGATGGCTGTTTGGCAACAACAGAAAAGCCAAGATGGCGTCTTAGTTACAGCTGGAAGCCATCTTGATGCATCAATGGCAAACCAGTCCAGGAGTCAAAACTAACACACAGAGGAAGGCAGAACTGGGAGAATCATCGAGAAACGGAGCCAGAGTCCTGAACAAACCAGAGGCAAACCTCCCTCAGTCCTTTTCAGTTCTTCACTGTTAAGACCAGTTTAGGCCGAGTTTTCTGTCACTGGCAACCAAAACTGTGACCCACTGAAAGAGTTCTAGAAAACAAGTGGTCCAGGATGAGAGGAGGGAGAGGAATGTCAGTGCCTCACGGGGTCTGGGCTGTGAGATTCAGGGTGAGCAAGGACTTAACAGGTATGACCTGGGCAGGTGCAGACCTCCAAGGCCTGACTGCCAAGCTCTGGCAGAAATCAAAGAGGAACCTTGAAAAGTAAGCACCTAAAAACCAGTCTGAGAACCCACTCCCGAATGAACTCAGACATCTTCATCAAGGACCCATAGATCTCGGCTTTGGAGTCAGACAGATGGTGCTTCATATACGGGCCTTCCTTTATTGGTTTATGATCTTGGATAAGTTTCTTTTTTTAAAAGATTTTATTTATTTATTTGACAGAGATCACAAGTAGGCAGAGAGGCAGGCAGAGAGAGAGGAGGAAGCAGGCTCCCTGCTGAGCAGAGAGCCGGATGAGAGGCTCAATCCCAGGACCCTGGGACCATGACCTGAGCCAAGGCAGAGGCTTTAACTCACTGAGCCACCCAGGCATGCCCTTGGGTAAGTTTCTTAATGTGCATCAAAATATCTTTATTCTTGGAATTAAAATTAAGATTTAAAAAGACTAAAAAAAAATCCTTATCCATAAAACTGGGGATCAGGATCCTGGCTTCGTGGTGCTGTGTGGTGATGAACTGGGGTAGAGTGTGGGTCCTGGAACCAGACCACCACGCTGCAGATCCCAGCCCTGTCCCTGGCCAGCTGTGTGCCCTTCTGAGGCTTGAATACTTGCTCAGTGCCTTCACATTCTCATCTGTCAAATGGGAAGAAAGGTAGTGCCTAGCTCATAGAACTGACACGAGGATCAATGAAATGAGTTAATTAATACATGTAAGGGACTTAGCACAGTATCTGGCAGATAATAAATGTGCATTCACCTTTTGCTGACTTGATACACATACGCACCCCTCACCCACGGTCCTGTTGGGAGAATATGCATCGAACACACTGAACAGTGCAGACCCTCTGACCCTGAAATCCCACCTAATGTAAGGAATGGAAGGGAGGGTGGGAGGGAAGACAAAGCTTATCACAGGCTTGTTTATATAGCACTGGTTCATAATGACTTCAGTACGCTTCCAAAACTTTTATACAAATTAGAGTAGATCTATAAAATGGAACACCGTGTGTCCATTAAACTCAACATGGAGAGCTACAATTAATGTTACAGAAAGGTACCTATAATAGGATGTCAAGGGCAAATGCTGGTTAGCAAACAGAATGTACAGCAGGATAACACTTTGTAATAAATGTGTGTAGACACACAGGGGAAAAATAGGAAAGAAAGTCAAAACTTTAACAGCGGTTATCTTTGGGTGGGGGTGCTTATAGAGAGTGGCTTTCTTATTTGTACCTTTGGATGTTGCCCAATTTCTCAAATAAGCATGACTTTGGCAATTTTTAAAAAATACGTATTTAGCCATTTTCACCATAAATAGATAAATAAATAAATAAATAAATGGAACTCGGTAAATAACCCTCTCATGGTCCTTTCCCCCTTCCCCACTCCAATTTGCCCGTCCGGCTAGGCTCATGAGCAGACACCCAGGATGCTGAGTCTCCTGTCCACTGAGCTCCCAACTCCTCCAGCCCTAAATGCCCTGCGTCCTCCTTCCCCTCTCCTCCTGTGTCACCCGCCCAGGTTCTCCACTGTGCTGGTTTCCAGACTGTGTTACTGAATCATTTTTAGGAGTCTTTTCCTCCTACTGGGCAATGAACAGGCAAGACTCTGGGACAGAGTAGTGATTCATACACCATCCCTTCGTTCCTTGCCCCTCCTTAAAGACAGGAACTATAAACGAGTCTATTTTGCATTCTTGGTGTCCCGCAAAGTGTGTGACACATATGAGTAGATGCCAAACAGGAAGTGGGTGGATATCCGGCGCATCCACACGGAGTCCTACGCTCAGAGGAGCCCTGAGCTGGGGGCAGAATGCTCTGCGGTCCGCTGCCTTGAACTTCTTAATAACTTCATCTTGGAACTGGTGTCTTCTGAGTGAAGTCTGGTGTGACAGGGGAGCGCGACAGGGGTTGGAGCTCAGCTCACACGCAGTCCCACCCTTATTGCCTCCTTGGGCTCAGCCTCCCACTCCCCCATCCCACAGGGGCCCTATGCCTCTGGGAGCACAGCCTTAAATAGCAAATAAAAAAGAGGGAGTCCATTAGAGACTATCCTTAGGAGCACCTGGGTGGCTCCGTCACTTCAGCAAGGCCAGGTCTTGATCTCAGGGTTATGAGTTCAAGTCCCGCACTGGGGTGACACACGGAGCCTACTTAAAAACAAAACAAAACAACAGAGTCCAGTTAAGAGAATGATCAAAGAAGAAAGAAAAAAGCTTTTCTCCTGCTTTTGGAATGAGGGGCCCCACGCTCTTATTTTGCACTGGGTGCTGCAGCCAGCCCTGGCACCAAGTAAATATTGGTTGAATATTTGAAATAAATGGACGAAGTAGTGGAGGAGAGCGAAGAGGCAGATTAGAATCTTCATCTTACCTCACTAAATGGCCCCTCCGTCCTTCCAGGAGCTCGGGCCACTTTGTTGACTCATCATCGACACCTGTCTGTCTCTTACACTCAACATTCAATCTACCAGAAAGTTCTGTCAGCTCTACCAAAATGCATTCCAGTTCCTATTTTCTCATCACCCCTACAACTGATGCCCTGGCCCCCATGCCCTTCCCTTCTCACCTAGACTACTAAAGTGACCTCCCAGTCCTCCTGCTCTTCACTCCCTTCTTTTGAAAAAAGCCAAAATCCTTTAAGTCCTGCCCCATCACTCCCCACCCCCACCCTGATCCTGCTCACCATCCCTGGGTGTTAGTGGGCTGGGTGGCTCACACAGCAGGGAGTTACTGTCTTACAGTCCTTGAAGCTGGATGTCCAGGACAATGGTGTCAGCAGGGCTGGTTCCTCCTGAGGGCTGCAAGGGAAAATCTGTTCCAGGCTTCTTTCCTAGCACCCGCTGCTTTGCTGGCCATCTTTGGCCTGTCTCTGCCTGTAGACACATCAGCCCGATCTCTGCCCTCATCGCCACATGACACTCTCTCCTTGGATGTCAGTGTCTGTGTCCAAATTTCCCCTTTTTAGAAGGACACTAGTCATGTTGGATTCTGGCGCCCTCTGGTGGCCTCATCCTGACTACTAACATCTGTGGCAACCCTATTTCTAACTAAGGTCCCATTCTGACATACTGCAGGACTCTAACATATGAATGGGGGGGGGGTACATAATCCAGCCCATAGCATGTTCTAACTGTATCCTCCTCCTTCCCCCACTTGGAGCTCTGGTCCAGCTGTATTAACCCGGCTCCTACCTTAGAGCATTACTTCCAATGCCCACTCTTCTCTGAATACTCTCCTACAGACCTCCCACAGGTAACTTCCCCATGTCCTCTGAGAATTTGCTCAAATGCTACCTTCTCGCTTAGGCCCACTCTGTGCACCTATTCACAATTGCACCTCCCCTAGCATTCCTGATGTCCCTGGCTATGCTGTTTCCCAAACATTTTTCTCCTCTCACAGCACTTACTACTTCTAGCATCCTCTGTAATCTGCTTATGTAGTACATATACTACCATTAATGTCTCTAGACTATAAGCTTGGGGAAGGCAGAAATCCTTACCTATCTAGATCACTGTATCCCAAGTGCTAGGAGACAGCTTGGTGATTAGGATGGGATAGAGTGGTGGAAGAAAGAAAACCAAAAGAGAAAGGTTGGGGGGGAGGATGGATTCCATTTCTAGAGGCTAGGAGACCCCCAAGTAACTTGTCCTCTGTTTCTCTCACCTCCAGCCACTGGGATATAGCACTGAAGGGAAAACTGATTCCACCGTGGCTGTAAGAAATGACTTAGCAAAGCCTGAGACCCCTAGCTATACTGACAACACCTGAAATCAAGAAAGGGTTCCAATGATGGGGGGTTGGTGGGTTGGGGGTGGGGTTGGTTTACACGGGGGGGGGGGGGGCCGGGGGCGCAGTGGCTGCAGTTGCAAGATCTGCCCAGGAGAGGGCAGCATTCCCCTCCTAGCGGAACAAATGACAGTGGGGACCCAAAATGAAATCCTCTCACTGAAAATACCCTCGACCCTAAAGAAGCTGAGTCAGGCAGCCAAGAACCCAACATCACCCTTGAAGGTCTGCAAATCCTTTCACATGCATTCATTCACCCCTCAAAAGTCCTCCCAGAGGAGAGTTTAGCGGTTGGCAAGAGTGTGAGCACAGTTGAAGTTGATCGCCCCTTGTGCTCATAGGCCATCCGATTTCTCTCCGGCTTCTAGCACTTCAGAGTCCTGTCCCTGTGGTCTTCCCCTTCCCCCACAGACCCTTCCACCAGACCAGTGGTTCTTGGTCTCTCGGTGTGAGCCCGCACATTCAAATACAGCACACCGGGATGCTCTTGGCAAAACCATTCAAAGGTATATTTCAAAGAACTGGAAATCTCCCCACTGTTTTCTCAGAGCTCACTTTTTGGTGCCAGACCCCCATCTTAGGCAGTTCAGGCTGCTGGCACAAAACAGCGTAGCCTTGGTGGCAGGTGGACATCAAGGGGCACCACCAAAGGCCCAGCTTCCTGGCCTGCAGACAGCTGCCTTCTCACAGTGTCTGCGCAGAGGTGACAGAGAAAGGGCTCTGGTCTCTCCCTCTCTGCCTAAGGACACAAAGCCCATCACAGAGGCGTCACCCCATAACTTCAGCTAAACCTAGTTGCCTCCCAAAGGCCCCACCTCCAAATACCATGAAATCGGGGGTTAGGGCTTCACCATAGGAATTTTGAGGAGACACAATGTAGTCCATAGCAAGCTCCATGGCACACTCTAAGGAGGATGATTTTCTATCCTGATCACGCTCTCTTACATATTCACGAAGCAAGGTTCTAGCAAGTTCTAATGAAGTTCCAACCGGCTTTAACATGGGCTTGCTTATTTTCTTACATACCACCAACTGCAGCGAGCTCCACCCTGCACGGCCCAGCCGGCATGCCCGACGTTCTGTCTGACAGACACGGCTGCCAAAATAGTGTCCTTGGTAAAAAATAAACTACGCAAATGGTGCCTGGGGGTGGAGGGGTTGAAGACGGGAACTGGGCAGATGGGAAACAGGTGGGAAAAGACATTTCATTGATCATTTTTAATTTATTTTTTTTTTAATTTTTGAAGCATATGGGGGCTCTTGTGTGGCTCAGTTAGTTAAGCGTCTGCTTTCAGCTCAGGTCATGGTCTTGAGTCCTGGGGTTGAGCCCCAAGTCCGGCTCCCTGCTCAGCAAGGAGCCTGCTTCTCCCTCTCCCACTCCCCCTGCTCATGCATTCTCTCTCTTGCTTGCTCTCGATTTCTCTGTCTCTCTCTCTCAAATGAATAAATAAAATCTTTTTTCTTTTTTAACGAAACACGTGAAGTGGTTTCCGTTGAAATTTTTAAATGTAAAACGTAATCTTAGCCTGTTAAAAACTAGGAACTTGAACTTGGGGATGACGAGTAGGAGGTGCTGCTGGGAGTCTTCCTTGAAGCTCTGGCGTCTGGAATTGTCCATCTCCTGGCTGCTCTTTGTCAGCCGCCACCCAGAGAGACGAAGAGGCCTTCAGCCAATTCCACAAGTCATCTTTCTGGGCCTGGGCTTAGGGAACTGTCCCTCTTAGTTCCCCGCATCCCAGGCCCTTGACTCCGAATCAGCTCACCTGGACCCTCTTGGTCCTTATCTCTTTCCTGTCAGTAGTCTTTCTAGATGCCTGGATTCTCAGGCCCCCAACTGTAACCCAGGGTAGGCTGGTATCTCTTCATTTCTCACCTGGCCCTCTCCACCTGTATTGTTTCTAGATACAACTCCAAATAGCTCCACAGATACACCCCCACTTCATCTCACCCAAGCAGCAAATTCTCATTCCGTCACTGACTACTGAAACCTGCCCGCCCGGTGAACACTCCCATTTTCTATCACTTAAGATAAGGTCCTCGATTTATACTTGAATATACATATATCCAGCTTCCTCCTGAAATCATCACCCCTGCTCCCAAGGCCACAGACCCAAAGAGTTTGTTCAGCCACATGGAGCTGATCTCTCTGTCTGTTGTTCATTTAAATTTAGACTTGGTCTTTAACGTTTAAAAATTTAGACTCATGGGGCGCCTGGGTGGCTCAGTGGGTTAAGCTGCTGCCTTCGGCTCAGGTCATGATCTCAGGGTCCTGGGATCAAGTCCCGCATCGGGCTCTCTGCTCAGCAGGGAGCCTGCTTCCCTCTCTCTCTCTCTCTTCCTGCCTCTCTGTCTACTTGTGATTTCTCTCTGTCAAATAAATAAAATAAAATCTTTAAAAAAAAAATTTAGACTCATTCACATTAAAAAACCATCAAAGTTTCTATGCTGTCCTCTAAAATTTGGGAAGTATGGCAATACTGAGCCCATGGCAAAAATCAGCTGACACTGGTACAGGAGAGAGATCCTAGAAACAGAATCACACTCATGCCACCATCTGATTTTTCAGCAGAAGTGCCAAAGCAGTCAGACGGGGAAAGGAAATTTTTAGCAAACAGACTATTGCTGGGATAGTGAGGTATGGGAAAAATATGAACCTTGACCCCTACATAATACACAAACATTATATTGAGATGAATCACCAGCCTAAACCTAAAAGCTAAAACTGTGAAGTTTCTAGAAGAAAACATGAATGAATACCTCCATGACTCAAAGCCAAGCAAAAAGTTTCTTGCGCAACTCAAAGAAGGCAATAACCATTTAAAAATGTCTTTGCTAAATTAAATTTCATCAGAATCAAAAAATTTCTGCTCATCCAAAAGACACCATTAAGAAAAAGGTTAGACAAACCACTGTCTGGAAGAAAACAATTGTGAAACGTTTATCTGACAAAGGGCTGGTCTCCAGGATATATCAAGAAATCGAACAATAATAAAAAGAGCAAAAGACTACTCAAAAAAAATGGGCAAAAGATCTGAACAGGCAGGGGGCACTTGGATGGCTCAGTCGGTTGAGTGTCTGACTCTTGGTTTTCAGCTCAGGTCCTGATCCCAGGGAGGTGAGATCGAGCCCCATGTCAGGCTCTGTGCTCAGCACAGAGTCTGCTCGAAATTCTCCCTCTCCCTCTGCCCCTCCTCCCTGTCTCAAATAAATAAATAATAAAATCTCTTTTTTAAAAATAAAAAAGAATTGAACAGACCTTCACAAAAGAAGATATACAAATGAGCAATATGTCTGTGAAGGACACAAAGGCTACGAAGCAGTGGGAGTCTCCTACATCGTTGGTGGTGGGTATAAAAGGGTATAACCACTCAGTAAAAAGGTCTGGCAGTTCCTTCTAAAACTAAACGCACTCCTGCCCTCTAACCCAGCAATTCTGCTCCTAGAAATATATCCAGGAGAAACACAAATATGCACTCACAAAAATATTTATACAAAATATTAATAGCTTATTCATAAGAGCCAAAGACTAGAAACAGCCCAGCTGTCCCCACACGGAGGATGGCTGAACAAACTGGTCTGTTCACACGGTGGAACACAGTGGAAGATTGTCCATGACTTAGAGGGATGAACCCTCAACAACACTCAACAACACGGATGAATGTTTAAAACTTCAAGCTGAGGGAAAGTACATGCTGTGACGAGTCTGCTTTCATGAGGTTCCTGAACAGGCAAAGCTACTCTATGGGAGAAAATAATCCGGTAGGGCCTTGTTCTCTTCTCGTTGCTGAGGCCACTGTGCCCTTGTCAGTCTCTGGCCTCCCTGAGACTGAGTGCTGTGCCTTCCATGATGCTGCAGGGTTCTGACGGAGAGATATTTGAAGTTGATGTTGAAATTGCCAGCCAGTCTGTGACTATCGCGACCACATTGGGAGATTTGGGAATGGATGAGAGAGGGGATGATGACCCAGCTCCCCTACCAAATGTTGACACAACAATATGAAAAACAGTCATGGAGTGGTTTATGCCCCCTGAGAAGGATGATAACAAAGCAAAGCGAATAGATGATATCCCTGTTTGGGATCAAGAATTCCTGAAAGCTGATCAAGATGGCAAACTACTTAGACGTCCAAGGTTTCCTTGATGTTACACGCAAGAGGGTGGCCCGTACCATAAAGGGAGAGACTCCTGAGGGGGTCTCAAGACCTCCCATATCCAAAATGACATTTCCAGGAGGCAGACCAGGTATGCAAAGAGAAGCAGCAGTGTGATAAATGAAATGTCGTGTCTGGCCCTATAGCGCTCTAAGGATTGTTCCAAAGACTAGTTGTGCTTCTCTGTTTATAATTGTTGGTATTAGACCAACAGTAGACACATGCAGCAGATCGGCGGTTTGGGCAGAATATTGTCTTCCTTGCAGGTGTGGGTTGAGTACAGATTCCAAACGTATGGCTCTGTTTCCTCCGGGATGATCTAAAGTCTTTTTTCTTTGCTCCAAATAAATCTAAACTGTGGGTTCTCTCTAGAAGGTGGTATTTGGTGCTTTCCCTCTCTTTGTAGAGCGATTTCTGCCTATTGTCTCATTAACTTTAGTGACCTGATGAAAGGTGGCATTGTATATAAAACAAGCTGCAAAATAGAAAAAAAAAAGGGAAAGGAAAGAAAGAAAATCAGAGCAGTGGCTACCTCAGTAGGGACAGAAGCAGAGACAAACAGGAGGGACTCCAGGGGACCTTTAGGGATAGTGGTGATGTTTTCTGTGTTGATGGAGGTTTGGATGATACAGGAGCACATACTTGCCAAAACTCAGTGAATATACACTATGGATTTGTGTGTTTTGTTGCCTATGAATTTTACTCAGAAGAAAAACTATAAATACTGATCTTTAGTTCATGCTCTACAACCTGATATATTTAGAAAGAAGTGCATGGCTGTCTGCAATTTCCTTTGAAACTCATCAAGAAAGCAAAATGGGGGCGCCTGGGTGGCTCAGTGGGCTAAGCCTCTGACTTCGGCTCAGGTCATGATCCCATGGTGCTGGGATGGAGCCCCGCATCAGGCCCTCTGCTCAGCAGGGAGCCTGCTTCCTCCTCTCTCTCTGCCTGCCTCTCTGCCTACTTGTAATCTCTGTCAAATAAATAAATAAAATCTTTAAAAAAAAAAAAAAGAAAGCAAAATGGATTAATGGATACAGGGATGGCTAGATGCATAGATACAGGAGAGGGCAAGCCAAATGTTAATGGTAGATTCTCAGTCGTAGGTATACAGGCATACCCTGTAAAGTTCTTCCAACTTTGCTGCATGTTTGAAAATTTTCACAATAAAATGTCATGGACGGGGTCAGCTGGCACTTGGTCTCGGCACTCTTTTTTTTTTTCTCAATTTATTTATTTTCAGAAAAACAGTATTCATTATTTTTGCACCACACCCAGTGCTCCATGCAATCCATGCCCTCTATAATACCCACCACCTGGTACCCCAACCTCCCACACCCCCGCCACTTCAAACCCCTCAGATTGTTTTTCAGAGCACTCTTTTAAGCAGGGTGCACACTGTCCAGTTTGCCACACTTCCTACCCTACCTTCTTGCTCCAAGCCTACCCTGCTTCACTCATTTACATTTCCTGCACCCTCTGGTCCAGGGATGTTTTGTCTGAACACATACCGCATATCCTAATGGTTGTTAAAGAAACCTCTGAAAGAGGTAGAATTAGCATTGCACCAATCCCTCCACTTGCCAGTTTTGTGATCGTGGGCAAATTAATTCACCTCTGAGCCTCGATTTTCTTGTCTGTAGGATAAAGTGAAATGGTGAACGCAAAGTCTCCAGCACACAGCGGGCACCACATCCATGATGACTATTATTACACACTCCAATATACTGACATTGTAAATGTAAACAGATAGAGGAGTGTTTGATTTTCACAGTGAGAAACTCTCTAGAGTTTACACGCAGGGGAAAGAATGGGAACACTTCTTGCTGGAAACTGCCCTATGTGCTTTCACTAAATTTCCTCTTGCGCAAGAAAAGCAAATGCCACCTGTACCTGTGAGCTAAGCACAGTCTCTGAAATGGAGAATTCAGTGGGATGGTTGCAATAAGAAACATATATTTGAGTCACCAGGGTGGTAAAGAAAGCTTCACAGAAGAAGGAACACTTGAATTGTGTTTTACAGGATGCATAGGAGTTTTCCAGGTCAACCTGGGGAAGGAGGCTGTCCAGGAAGAAAGAACAACATCGGCAAAGGCATTGAGCACAGAAAAAGCAATGGGATGGGGAGCCTGGGTCGCTCAGTTGGTTAAGGGTCCAACTCTTGATACTGGCTCAGGTCGTGATTTCAACGTCCTGAGATCAAGCCCCAAGTCAGGCTCCACATATAGCAGGGAGTCTGCTTGAGATTCTTTCTCTAACTCTTTCCCTCCCCTAGCTCTCTCTCTTGCTGTCTCTCAAATAAATATATCTTTAAAAAAAAAAAAAAAGGAAAGAAATGGGATCCTCAAAATTGACAAACAGTCTTTACTAGTAGAACCCAGGAAAGGCAGGAGATAAAACTGGAGAGGGAGGTAGTGGCTAAATCATGGCCCATTTGCTTGCAGCTGGTTTGGGTTTTGTGCTGCTGATTAAGAGCTATGGGCCCATTTTAGGAAGCTACTTCTACAGCAGAGGAGGGCTAGACTGACGACAGAGCGCCCCAAGGCAGGGAAAACAGCTTGGTTCCAGCGCCACCCACTGCTCCCCAGAACTGATTGGGATCATTGTGAAGCCAATGGATTCCAGGGCCCACACCAGCCCCATTGAATCAGAGTGTGGGAGCAAGGCCTGGGAATCCAGATATTGAACAATCACCCCAGGTTTCTAACAAGCTTAGAAAACAATGAGTCCAGGAGATGGTGTCCACGGCCCTCCAAAAGGAGATTAAGGCCAGAACTAAGGCACTGGGGAAAGAGGAGATGAGGCATATTACATACAGCCTGGTTGATCTTAAATAATGTGGCGAGCGTTTGCATGTGGGGGTGGTGACTTCCGGGCATGACTGTGCAGACTATTATACCGTTTAACGAGATAGGGAATGCAGAGAAAGGTCAAGTTTAGGGAGAGGAGATAATGACTTCTGCTTAACCAGATGAATCACTATCTCGATAGCCAGCACTGTCCGGGGAGTGGTAAGCTCCAGCCCTCAAAGGTCACCCAAGGAGAGACGATGACGTGAGAAGGAGAAGAACAGTAGCCCCCAAGTGCACTCATCTTGTCTTGCGCTTCTCGCACAAATCCGTCACTTGGATGTCTCACATTTTCCAACCATGTTAAACAGGAATCAGGACAATAAATTACAGGCATAAAGTTTGAAAATAGACAAGCAGAAAAAGTAAACATTCCCTGAGTCTTCAAAACGCAGATGCCTGACAGATTCAGGCCTCATCCTGCCTCTTGACTTAAGCCAGGGACAGAGCTCCTGGGTGACCTGGCAGGCCCTGGACGATACCCCATCTCTCATTGGCCTTTGATGCTGTCTATGGAATAAATACTCCTGCACAGGTGACCCTCCTCAGACGACAGAGATGGCATAAAGGGCATGCCAGCTGCCAGAAAACTGGGATCAGAAGAAGAGGGAAGTGGGCCGCCTAACCTCTCAGAGCCTCTTTATGTTCTCGGCTAAGGATGACAGCAAGTGCTTTAAGGAACAAATGAGGAAACACACATTAAGACCTGTCAAAAACTCTGCTCGCGGCTCTAAGGAGTCATAGAAACCCACTCCCACCAGCTCAAGTTGAAGGAGACTTTATGGAAATGAGACCACAGGCAATCTCACCAGTTTGCAGGAGCAGGAAATGAAGTCGAGTTTGTCACTCAGGCATCGGAGCTGAAAGCCTGACAGGACTCCCTACCGCGGCATTCTCTCTGGGGACATATGGCCGCCTGTCTCTGCTTCGCTCTGCCTGGCCATGTGTTCCCACATGGCAGACATGGCACTCGTCTAACCCACACCCGTTCTTCCTCACTCCAAGAAGTTCAGCTTGAAGAACAGGGTCAAAGGCAACCATGCCTGTTTGTTGTTCACGTTCCCAGCCTCCTTTCCACCTAGCAGTGGCCTCCTGTGTGGTTCTGGCAGATGCTTAAGGGGAAGACTTAAGAGGCGTTGGGAACCTAGCTAGGAAAGCTCTTGCTTTTCCTGACAAAAGGGACAGATGCTGCTGGGTGCCACCTCTTCCTTTTTCTTCCTTTTGCTTGTGGGAGCCAGAGCTACAGCAGCCATCACGGGACCATGAAGAGAAGGTCAGAAGAATCACAAAGAGCTGATTCACCCTCGGACTGCAATGAACCCTGGTACCAACACGAACGGATAGTATGTGTAGAATAACAACAAAAATCCCGCAATGTGTTTAAACTCTTACGAGTTCGGGTCTTGTTAGTCGTAGCTGAAGGCACTCTTGACTGAGTGATTCAACTATCATCTAATTTGGGATTTTCCAAATTTCAGTCATCCTCAGATCGTCTGCTGCATTTGTCCCGTGTCCATTCAAGTGCTATGTTTTTCTTTAAATTGACTAACTTGTATCATAGTAAGTTAAATACCCACTTTAGCCTTGTGGCTCTCTTGTGTGAGTTTGCGCTCTAATACCTGTTCAAATAAATATGTAATAATTAAAATTAGGGGCGCCTGAGTGGCTCAGTGGCTTAAAGCCTCTGCCTTTGGCTCAGGTCATGATCCCAGGATCCTGGGATCGAGCTCCGCCTGGGGCTCTCTGCTCCGTGGGGAGCCTGCTTCCTCCTCTCTCTCTGCCTGCCTCTGCCTACTTGTGATTTCTGTCAAATAAATAAATAAAATATTTTAAAAATAAATTAATTAAATTAAATTAAAACAGGTTTCAAGTTGGTAACATATCCACCCACCACAAGGGTAGTGCACCCCAACTCCACCAAGAAGTTCCTGCCTCAGAACCCTTTCAGACCTTGCCTGTCCACCTGGCTGTTCATTTGCATCCTTTTTTTTTTTTTTTTAAGATTTTATTTATTTATTTGACAGAGATCACAAGGAGGCAGAGAGGCAGAGAGGCAGGCAGGGCGGGGGCGGGGCGGGCAGGCTCCCTGCTGAGCAGCGCCTAATGCAGGGCTTGATCCCAGGACCCTGAGATCATGACCTGAGCCAAAGGCAGAGACTTAACCCACTGAGCCACCCAGGCACCCCCATTTGCATCCTTTATAATGAACTGGTAAATGTAAGTAAGGATAATAATAATTTTTTTGTTTTTAATTAAATTAAATTAAAACTGATTCACCACAGGCCACCCCAAATCATCTCATTTTTACCAGTGGAACACTTCACAAAAGCAAAACCAGCTCTGTCTCTGTCTCTGTCTCTGACAGTCCTGTTCCAGATTCCCAGGAGGGAATGCTAGTGATAAGGGCACATAACGCCATACATACCTCAAGGACTTCAGGGGAGATGGGGATAAGAGGCAGGTTTATCACAGCCTTATAAAAGATGAAGAAGGGGCGCCTGGGTGGCTCAGTGGGTTAAGCCGCTGCCTTCGGCTCAGGTCATGATCTCAGGGTCCTGGGATCGAGTCCCGCATCGGGCGCTCTGCTCGGCAGGGAGCCTGCTTCCCTCTCTCTCTCTGCCTGCCTCTCCATCTACTTGTGATTTCTCTCTGTCAAATAAATACATAAAAAATCTTTAAAAAAAATAAAATAAAAGATGAAGAAGAAGGAGGGGGAGAAGGGGGAAGGGGAGGAGGAGGGGAAGGAGAAAAGGAGAACAGAAGGAGAAGAAGAGGAGGAGGAAGAGGGAAGAGGAGGAGGAGAGGGAGGAGGAGGAAGAAGGAAATGGGGGGGAGAAAAAGAAGATGGGGAGGAGGAGGAGGAGAATGAGATGAAGAAGAAGAAGGAGGAAGAGGAGAAGGGAAAGAAAAGGGGAAGAAGAAGGAGGAAAAGGGAAAGGGGGAAAGGAAGAAGGAGAAGTTCTCATTGTAAAACTAGGATTTCTGTGTACCTGAAAATAAAAGAATTAGGGAATATTGGTCAGTCCTTTTCTCTCTTTTCTTAAAAAGATTTTTTTTTTTAAAGATTTTATTTATTTATTTGAGAGAGACAGTGAGAGAGAGCATGAGCGAGGAGAAGGTCAGAGAGCGAAGCAGACCCCCCATGGAGCTGGGAGCCCGATGTGGGACTCGATCCCGGGACTCCAGGATCACGCCCTGAGCCGAAGGCAGCCGTCCAACCAACTGAGCCACCCAGGCGTCCCTCTTAAAAAGATTTTATTTATTTATTTGACAGTCAGAGATCACAAGTAGGCAGAGAGGCAGGCAGAGTGGGGGGGAAGCAGGCCCCCTGCTGAGCAGAGAGCCCAATGCGGGGCTCGATCCCAGGACCCTGAGATCATGACCTGAGCTGAAGGCAGAGGCTTTAAACCACAGAGCCACCCAGGCACCCAGGTCAGTCCTTTTCCTATGCCTGTGCAGAGCAAGCTACATGGCCAAGGAAGAATTAGGATCACCAGGCTAGCTGGTACTGCTGGTCCAGCGGAAGCAGGAAGCTCCTTCACAGGTTCCTAAAGACTTTGCTATGTCCACCTCTCAACATCGTCAATCTAGCATTCAATCTGTTGTGAAGCAACATTTCAAGATAGTAAAAGAAAGATGGGTTATTCAATATATGGTGTTAGGATAGCTGCAAATTTACTGGGGGAAAATTAAGTTATATTCCCAATTCACTCCACTCCCACATACATACACACAAAATTCAGATGGATTAAAGATTTAAATATGAAATAATTAAACCACAACTAATGGTACAATAGACTATCATGTAGCACCTAGAAAAGGCAGAGGTCAATATATTTGTACTAACAAGGAAATACTATTCAATACAAGAGCAGGTTACAAATAACATATATAGAATGATACTATTTATGTTAAATAAGTGTATAAATCTCCATATGAGTATATGAATGTAAATGTAGTAAAGGATGTTGAAAGGAAAAATCTTAATCAGATGACTGTGATTACTTCTAAGAAAGGGACAAGAATGAAATAAATAATGAAAAATAAATAAATAAAATAAGAAAGTGACTAGAATATAATCAGATATTTTCCATCTAATTTTTAAAAAAGCAGAAAAGGATAAAATTTGAATGAAAACATTAAACTACAAAGTAATAGAGAAAATAGAATTTTTTTAATAATTCTGATGTGTAATCAGCTTTCTTAGGAGTATGTCAATGACATAAAAAATAAATGAAATGAAATAAAATAAAATAAAATGAAGGGGCACCTGATTGGCTTAGTCAGTAATGTATGCAACTCTTGATCTCAGGGTCATGAGTTCAATCTCCACACTGGGCATGGAGCCTACTTAAAAAAAAATTTTTTTTAATTTAAAAATAAAATGAAAAGAAAGATTGAGAAACTTGACATGAAAATGTGAACTCTCTATATCGCAAATCAAATCAATGGCATAACTAAAAGATAAATAACAAAATGGAAAAAAATATTTGCAACACGATGGAGAAAGAGGAATATTATTAAATTACGGATTATTTAGAAATAAATAAGAACATTACAAACCCAATAAAAAAATGAGTAAAAGGCATTAAGAAGCACTCCATAAAAGACATGCAACTGTCCAAAACTCATGTTCAAGATGTTCCGCCTCACTAACAATTACAGATAAGCCAATTAAAATAAGATGTCATTTTTCACTTATATTAACAAAATTTAAGACTTATAAACCAGTTGTTAGCAAGAGTGTCAGAAAACAGGCACCCTTACCTTCTGTGAATGAAAGCTCAGATTGGCAGAGCCTTCCGGAGAGCAATTTAGAGACGGGCATCAAAATTTTAAATGTGTACACGTGTTTCCCTGTTCTAGAAATTTATTTTAAGAAAAAAATGGTGCAGGGGTGCAAAATGGTATGAACAAGAATGGTCATTGTATTGAAAAATTAGAAACAACCTAAATGCTAATCAAAGCGTTTTTGTTAATAAAGACATGAGACTCAGAGGTGTTATGTAGACCAGAGTCGAGGCAAGTGTTATGAAAGATAAGGACGATCTTTACATATTGACACAAAGGATGAAATGTGAAAGTGAGAGAACCAGCTCACACAATTCCATACATTGTCTTTTGTTTAATATGTAACCCACTGGCAAGGTAGTTGCTTACCATTAACAATGGTTATCTCTGTGGGGCAGAATTTCAAGGGAAATTTTCTGTATTATTTAAATTTTTTATAAGGAACACATGTTACATGTATGATAACTAAAGTCAATAGGGATTTCATTTCAAAACATTTAAGGAAAAATATGTTATGTATGCTCTCCTATGAAGGGTTTGTGCATGTACTCTGCCATTCAACAATATTATTAGTTTGTTATGTGAAATGTGGTTTCTCGGTGGATGCAGAAAACCATGAATGCTGAGTTCTGAGGACCTCCCTCTACTTGCTGACACGAGACCAACACATCACAGAGCCTACCCCCACTCCTTCCTCCTTTACTCCTTCCGTAGTAGTGCTGCTATCCCTTGGCCACCCCAAAGCCAATTTTGTGCCCTAGAATCCATCTCCCTGCTGCTTTCTTGGAAGTCTCACATTACTAATTATCATCTTCACTTTCTTTCTCTTCAGGTTCTCCTTTCTTGAAGCCTACTTGTTGGCAATGAGAACGGCTCAAGTCTCTTCCATACAAATGAAAAGAAAGAAAGAGGTTAGGAAGGAAGGAAGCAAAGAAATTCTAGATAGAATTATTGGGGATGAGAAAGGAGGAAGGGAACAGGAGGAGAGAAGAGGAGAAGAGGCTCCTTGGGCATATTTTCCATTCTTACCATTCTTAAAGAACAATGCTAGCCTGACTATACTAAAAACATGATAGAGAAAGTGCCTAACCATAAGATAGGCAGAAAAGGTGCTCTCTCTCCAGCTGATCAAGAAAGCCACCCAGTCCCTCGTACGGCAGCACCTGCCTTGGGTTGCCCACTCATGATATTAGAACCTGGATGATCTCAATAGTAGATTCATCTCCCTATAGTTATCACTTCATCTCTCCCCACATGGCCAGACTTCTAGAAAGAACTGTCTGCTTGCCCTCCCCTTCCTCACCTCCTGAACATCCCTCAGCCCAGGGAGTTGGCTGCTGAGTCCCACCACTCCACCAAAACCAGTTCTTCCACGGATGCTTCAGTCCTGCCTCAACTTCTGAGCAGCACTCAACACCGCACTCTTGTGTCTATCCTTGCTTGGTAGGCTTTGCCAGTATTTCTTCTCCAGCCTGAATTTTCAGTTTGGGGGCTCCCAGCACCCAGTCCTGAAATCTTTGCCTCCCTCTATCCTCTTTCCTAGGCAGTTCCATCCAAGTCAGCATGCTGGTCACTGTACAAACACCAGACACCTCTAAGAGATACTGGCCTAGTCACTATCTCCACTAGGATGTCTCACAGATCTCATTCATTCATTCATTCATTCATTCATTGTCTCAAGCACCTGCTATGTGTCATGAACTACCCTAGACACTGGATAAAGAGTGAAGAACAGAATAGGCATGCTCATGCCCTTGAGCAGCTTACCTTGTCCAAAACTGAACTCAAGATCTTCCCTGAACAAACATGTTCCTCCATGTTCTCTAGTTTTGTAAATGGCAATATCACCACCCATTCGCTCAAGCCAGAAATCTGAACATTATAGATGACACTTTGCTTTCCCTTATCCTTCCTGTGGCAGACACACTCTAAGGTGTTATGCTTTTGTATACTCCCTCCCCTTGAGGTAGAACCTGTGACTTGCTTCTAATCAGTAGAATATGGCCAAGGATGTCGGTTCCTTGTTTAGGTTGTCTTACTTTGCAAGGGTGAGAGGATACCAGGCCCAGGATTATGTTATGTAAGAGTCCATCCTGCAGGTTGAAGTGAGAGAGACTCCCTTGCTAGCTTTAAAGAAGTAAGCTGTCATATTTGTCAAGGAACTGTGGGGGATCCCTCGACAGCCAGAAAGAAAACCGAGACCTCAGTGCTACAGATTGCAAGGAGATGACTTCTGCCAAGAACCCGAGGGAGTTGGGAAGGGAATATTCTCCCTGCTGATTCTCCGGTGAGACCACAGCCAGCCCCAGTCAGTACCTAGCTGAAGCCTGGTAAACGCCTGAGCAGAAGACCCAGTCCTCTGTGTCTGGACTCCTGACCCATGGAAACCATGAGATAATAAATGAGTCTTGCTCAGTTGCTAAGTTTGTGGTGACTTGTTGCTCAACAGGGAAAACTAATGCAGCATCTCTCAATCCAGCACCAGGACTTTTGGATTTCTTCACTGAAATCATTCTCAAAAACATTCAATTCCCTCCATCTACTCCACCCAGAGCAAACTGTCATCATCTCATAGCAGACGAAGAGAAGAGCCTCCTGACCTCCCCTGCCACATTTGCCCCTCCTCTCAGAACTGGGCCAAGGCATGAGAGCACCCTCGGCAAGCCAGTAACTTGGCATTCCTTCAGCTCAGCATTTATTCAGCAGACATGAGGAGAAATTGTCTATTAATAAAAGCGGTATGTATTTCAACTTAGGCCAAAATGGGAAGTTCAGATTTATGTGATTTTATTCCACAGCAGATAAGTTTTTGGGAGCCACGTTAAACCACATAAAATTTAAATAAAATAAATCACTAATTTCCTGTAAATAGCACAACCCATTACATTATTCATATTCTGACTTTCAGCTGACTGTCCTTAATGACAGTTCTTGGCTGACTCATCTCAGGTTTGGAGACACAACTCACATGCGTCTACCACAAGTTTTTAATTTTGAAGAACACTTTCTCTCTTTTTCCTTTTGTTGTTGTGCTCTAGTGTCACATCTAAGTACCCATTGTCAAATCCAAGGTGATGAAGATTTGCCTCCATGTTTTTTTTCCTAACAGTTTTATAGTCTGAGCATTTATATTTAGGTTGTTGATCCAAATTGAATTAACTTTGGTATCAGGAATGAGGTAAGGGTACTACTTCACTCTTGCATGTGGTTAACCAATTGTTCCAGAACAATTTGTTTAAAGAGAGACTCTCCTTCCCCCCCAGCAAATGGCCTTGACTGCTCTTGTCAAAAACCAACTGGCCATAAAAGTTGGGTTTATTGCTTGGACTCTCCGTTCTATTTCCTTGGTCTACATATGTCTGTCTTGATGCCAGTACCATGCTGGTTTTATTGTTTTAGTTTTGTAGTAAGTCTTGAAATCAAGACATGTGAGTCTTCTGATTTTGTTTCTCTTTTTTAAATGTTGTCTTGAGGGGTATCTGGGTGGCTCAGTCATTAGGTGTCTGCCTTTAGCTCAGGTCATGGTCCCAGGGTTCTGGGATGGAGCCCCACATCGGGCTCCCTGCTGAGCAGGAAGCCTGCTACTCCCTCTCCCACTCCTCCTGCTTGTGTTCTCTTTTTCATTCTCTCTCTCTCTCTGTGTCAAATAAGTAAATAAATAAATCTTTTTTTTTTAATGTTTTGGTTGTCTGGGGCCCCCTTGCAATTCCCTATAAACTTGAAGACTGACTTTTTGGCCAAAAATTTTTTTTAAAAAATAGCCACTAGAATTGTGAGAGGGAGTGCATTGAACCTCTAGATTGCTATGGGGATTACTGCCATCTTAATAATATTCAGTCTTTCAATCCATGCATGGAATGTTTTTATTGATTTAAATCTTCAATTTCTTTTAGCAATGTTTTGTAGTTTTTAGTGTCTGAGTCTTTCATCTCCTAGGTTATTTTTATGCTTAGATAATTTATTATTTTAGAAGCTATTGTAAATGGAATTGTTTTCTTCATTCCTTTTTTAGATTGTTCATTGCTGGTATATAGAAACACAACTGACTTTTGTAAATTGATTCTGTACTCTAAACTCTGCTGAATTCATTTATTAGCTCTAGCAGTGTATGTGTGTGCGTGTGTGTGTGCGTGCATGCACATGTGCGTGTTCTATAGGATTTTCTTTATATAGAACCATGTTGTGCATGTAGAGATACTTTAATTCTTTATTTCTAATTTCGATGTCTTTTGTTTCTGTTGTCTGATTGCCATGGCTACGGCATCCAGTACAATGTTGAATAGCAAGACATCTTTGTCTTGTTCCCCATCTGAGGCAGAAAGGTTTCAATTTTTCACCATCAAGGATATTATTAGTTGCGGGTTTCTTCATAAATGTCCATTACTATGTTAAGGAAACTCCCTTTTGTTCCTAGTTTTCTGAGTACTTTTATCATGAAAAGGCCCTGAATTTTCTCAAATGCCTTTTCTGCCTCTATTGGGATGTATTTTTTTCTTTTCCTTCATTCTGCTAATGTGGTTATTACATTGATTGATCTTATGTTGAACTGCTGCTGTATTTCTGGGATAAATCTCACTGGGATATAATCCTCGTGGTATATAATCCTTTCAGTGTCATGGTATATGATCCTTTCAGTGTGCTGTTGGATTTGGTTAGCTAGTATTTTGTTGAGGATCTTTTTATCTATATTCATAAAAGATATCACTCTACAGTGGCATCTTGGTATGGGTTTGGTATCAGGGAAATGCTGGCTTCATAGAATGTGTAGGAAGTTTTCCTTCCTCTTCTGTTTCTTGGAAGAGCTTAAGTAGGGTTGGTATTAATTCTTTAAATCCTTCTTTTAAAAGATGTTTCTTTCTTAGGGGAGGTGGGGGGATTGGGTGAAATAGATGAAGGGGATTAAGAGATACAGACTTCCAGTTACAAAATAAATAAGTCACATAGATGACAAAGTCCAGCATAAGGAATATAGTCACTAAGATTTTAATAACATTGTTTGGTGACAGATGGTAATTACACTTACTGTGGTGAGCACAGAGTAATTGTTGAATCATTATATTGTACACTCGTTTTTTTTTTTTTAAGATTTTATTTATTTATTTGTCAGAGAGAGAGAAAGCACAAGCAGACAAAGTGGCAGGCAGAGGCAGAGAGAGGAACAGACTCCCCCCGAGCAAGGAGCCTGATGCGGGACTCAATCCTAGGACCCTGGAACCATGACCTGAGCCTGAGCCAAAGACAGCGGCTTAACCGACTGAGCCACCCAGGCATCCCTATATTGAACACTTGAAACTAATGACAAAACTGTATGTAAATTATACCTCAATCAATCCAACAAATGAATGAATGAATGAATGTCTTTTCTTTCTTGGGAGATGTTTTGTTTTGTTCTGTTCTGTTCTGTTCTGTTCTAAGTCGGCTCTGGGCTGGGCTTCACAACCTTGAGATCAAGACCCAAGCTGAGATCAAGAGTTGGTTGCTTAACCAATTGAGCCACTCAGGCAACCGAGGAGATTTTTTATTACTAATTCAATCTTTACTTGTTACAGGTCTATTGATATTTTCTACTGGCTCTTGATTCAGTTTTGGTAATTTTCATGTCTCTATGAATTTGTTCATTTCATCTACATTATGTAATTTGTTGGCATATAATTATTCACAATAATCTCCCAAATCTTTTAACTTTCTATATGGTCCCCAGTTTCATTTCTGATTTTAGTAATTTCCATCCTCTCTCTTTCTTTTCTTAGTTAAGCTAAAAAGTTTGTCAATTTTATTCTCTTTTCAAAGAAAAGAATTTTTCTTTTGGTTTCATTATTTTTCTTTATTGTCTTTATTCTCTCTCTATGCTCCAATTTTTTTTAAAGACTTATTTATTTTAGAGAGAGTTGGGGGGAACAGAGAAGCAGGCGAGAGTCTCAAGCAGATTCTGCACTGAGCACAGAGCCCAGTGCAGAGCTCCATCCCACGACCCTGAGATCATGACCTGAGCTAAAACCAAGAGTCATATTCCCGAACAACCGCCACCCAGGTGCCCCTATGGCCCAGTATTTATCATTTCCTTTCCTTTTTCCAGCTTTAAGTGTAGTTTGCTATTCTTTTTCTAGTTTCTTAAGGTGTAAAGTTAGTGTGTTGATTTGATATCTTTCTTCTTTTTTAATGTAGGCACTTACAATTATAAATTTACCTCTGAGCATTGCTTTCACTACATTCCATCGGGATTTGATATATTGATATATTTGTTTGATATATTTTTTTGGTTTTTATCCACCTCAAAATATTTTCTAATTTCCCTAGTGATTTCTTCTTTGATGTATAGGTTGTTAAAGAGTGTGTTGTTCAATTTCTGTTCATTTGAGAATTTTCCAGTTTTCCATCTGTTATTGATTTCTAGTTTCATTCTTTAGTGGATGGACAAAATATTTTGTATGATTTTGATGTTTTAAAATGTATTTTAAGATTTTTCTATGGCCTAACATATGGTCTATCCTGGAGAATGTGCTATGTACAGTTGAGAAGAATGTATATTCTCATGTTGTAGAGTGGAGTGTTCTGTATATGTGTGTCAAATATAGAAGTCCTCAAGTCTTCTATTTTCCTATTGATCTTCTGTTTAGATGTTCAATCCATTATTGAAAGTGGCATACTAAAGTCCAACTCTAACTATTATTATAGATAGTCTATTTCTTTCTTCAATTCTGTCAGGATTTGCTTCAGATACTGGTAGGGGGGTCTGTTGTTTGGTGTATATATGTTTATAATTGTTATATTTTCTTTATGAATTGACCCTTTTATCTATATGTAATGTCCTTCTTTGTGTCTCGTAACAACTTTTAACTTAAAATCTACTTTTCTGATACCAGTATAACCACCCAGCTCTCTTTTGGTTAGTATTCACACGGAATATATTTTTCTATTCTTTCACTTTCAGCCTATTTATGTATCTGGATCTAAAACAAGTCTCTTAAAAAATAAAATAAAATAAAACAAGTCTCTTGTAAGCAACATATGGTTAGATCATACTTTTTTATTCATTTTGCCAATCTATGTCTTTTAACAAAGTTAATTTACTCTATTTATATTCTAAATGATTACCGGTAATAGAGGACTTACTTATACTATGTGCTATTTGTCTCCTCTACATCATATATCTTTTTTGTTCTTTATTTCCTCCAACACTGCCTACTTTTGTTTGACTGATTTTTCTGGTGTACAATTTTGATTCCTTCTTCATTTCCTTTTCCATACATTTTTTCATTTATTATCTTGACGGTTACAATGGATTACAACTGACATCCTAAATTTATTTTTTTTTAAAGATATGTTTACTTATTTGAGAGAGAGTGAGCATGAGGAGGAGGAGCATAGGAAGAGGGAGAGGGAATCCCAAGCAGACTCTGATGACTGCTGAGCCCGATACAGGGCTCAATCCCACTACCATGAGATTATGACCTGAGCCCAAACCAAGAATTGGTCACTTAACCCACTGCACCACTCAGGCACCCCCTAATTTATTTTTAAAATCTAGTTTGAGGGGCACCTGGGTGGCCCAGTCAGTTACGCACCCAACTCTTGATTTCAGCTCAGGTCATGACGTCAGGGACCAGCGAATGGGCCCCATAGGAGGCTCCATGCTGGGCTTGGAGCCTGCTTAAGACTCTCTCTCTCCCTCTCCATCTGCCCCTCTCCACCTCTCTCTCTAAAAAGCTAACTAATTAATTAATTAATTAAAATCTAGTTTAAATTGATATTGATTTTCTTCAATGACATACATTTACTCTGCTTCCATCCAGCTCTATCTCCTCTTTATCATTGTCACAAGTCACGTCTTTATATACTGTGTGCCCATTAATATAGATTTAAAATTATTATTTTCTGCATTTGGCTTTTAAATCATATAGGAAATAAAAACAGAAGTTACATTCAAAATATAATAATATTAACTTTATAAAGTTTATCTATGTGGTTACCTTTACTAATAATCTTAATTTTTTCATAATACTTCAAGTTACCATCTAGGGTCCCTTTGTTTCAGCCTAAAGGGCTCTTGTTACCATTTCTTGTATGGAAGTTCTGCCGGCAATGAATTCCATTAGTTTTTGTTTATCTGGGAATGTCTTAATTTCTCCTTCACTTTTTTTTTTAAAGATTTTATTTATTTATTTGACAGACAGAGATCACAAGCAGGCAGAGAGGCAGGCAGAGAGAGAGGAGGAAGCAGGCTCCCTGCTGAGCAGAGAGCCCGATGTGGGGCTCGATCCCAGGACCCTGAGATCATGACCTGAGCCGAAGGCAGCGGCTTAACCCACTGAGCCACTCAGGTGCCCCTCTCCTTCACTTTTTAAGGACAGTTTTGGTGGATATGGAATTCTTGATTGATGGGGTTTTTTCTTTTAGCACCTTAAAGATTTCATTCCACTGCCTTCTGAACTCTGTTTTCTGATGAGAAATCAGCATTAAATCAAAGATCCCTCATAAATGACAAGCCACTTCTCTCTTGCTACTTTCAAGATTTTTCTGTCATTAGCTTTCAACAGTTTAGTTATAACATATAATAGTGTGGATCTGTCTTTATCCTTCTTTGAGTTCTTGGAGCTTACTGGCTGCTGTACATTCATGACATTCAACAAATTTTAAAGTTTGTCACCATTATTTCTTCAAATATTTTCACCCATTTATCTCTTTTCCTTCTGGGATTTCCATAATGTGTATGCTGATTCTGTTTGTGTTGTCCCATATGTCCCTTAGGCTGCATTCAATATTCTTCATTTCTCTTTGCTTTCTGCTCCTCAAACTAGGTAATTTTAATGTGCCCCATCTTCAAGTTTGCTGATTCTTCCTTTTGCCTACTCAAATCTTCTGATAAGGTACTCTTGTGCTTTTTAGGTCCAGAATTTCTTTTTGGCTCCTATTTATAATTTTTATCTCTTTATTGATATAGATATCAATATGTATATATGTATTCATACATCATTCTCCTGATTTTCTTTAGTTTTTTTTTTTTGTCCATGGTTTCCTTCATCTTTTTTAATATATTTAAGACAGTTATTTAAGTACTTTTCTAGTAAGTCTAATATCTGGGTTTCCTCAGGGATGGTTTCTATAAATTTCTCCTTCTTTACTGTGAATAGGCCATACTTTGTTGTTTCTTTGTATACCATGCAATTTTATGTGAGAATTGGGCATTTTGAATGTTAAAGTGGTAACTGTGGAAATCAGATCCTCCCACATATAGGGATTGTTGTTATTGTGTGATTAAAGTTGCAGTCATCTGTTTATTTAGTACCTTTCCCAAACCAATTTTGCAGACTATATTCTTTGTTGTGTATAGTCACTGAAGCTTCATTTTATTACCTCTGTAGTCAGCCAGTGACCTGACAGGGATTTCCTTGAATGCCTGGATCCAAAAAGGAAAAGAATGGAAAGGAAAAGAAAAGAAAGAAAAAGGGTGTTCTGTATCTTTAAAACTTAATTGACACCACTGGGGAAGTCACTTCTGCCCGGCATATTGGAGTTGAAACAATGACCAGCCTCTGTAAGTACCCATTAGCAAACTGCCAAGCAGATCAAACCACAACACCCTGATTTTTTGGAGGATAAGTTCCTCCAAAAGGGAACTTATCCTTATTGCCTACACTTGAATCAGCAAGTCACGTCAGAGATGTAGAATGACATCCAAATAACTACTTGCTGTGGGAATGAGGGATGGTAGCTGCTACATAAAACACTGAGACTCACCAAAAGTCACCAGCATCTTTCTTCATCAAGCATTCCCCTAGATGCTACAAGTGTTCAACTAGACTCCAAAGTTCCAAATAATCTACTCTGAAAAGCTCTTGCCAGCTCAGTAATTGTTTCAATGAAGGGACCAATTCCTGGAGCTTCATTATTTTCCATGTTATCACTATGTTATCCATGTATATCTATGTTATCACTGTGTTTCACTATTTTCTATGTTATCACCCTC
The DNA here is from genome assembly GCF_020171115.1 of Neogale vison. Classification (NCBI taxonomy): domain Eukaryota; kingdom Metazoa; phylum Chordata; class Mammalia; order Carnivora; family Mustelidae; genus Neogale; species Neogale vison. The sequence goes on from NC_058093.1 coordinate 28,612,312, forward strand.
TATCCCATATTAGTATTGGTACCACAAAAAATAGATGGGAGACTTAAGAGGAGGGGCTATTTACAAAGTGTGGATGTGGGATGCCTTGGTGGCCCACTAGGTTAAGTGGCTGCCTTTGGCTCAAATCATGATCCTGAGGTCTTGGGATTGAGCCCTGCATTGGGCTCCCTGCTCAGTGGGAAGCTGCGTCCCCCCCCCTCACTGCTCCTATTCACGATGCTCATTCTCTCTCTCTCTAATAAATAAAATCTTTAAAAAAAATTTTTTTTAATGTATAGGAACCATAAGAGAGAGTGAAATAAGCCAGGACTAACAGCAGCCAAGTTGATATCACCTCTAGGCCCTAAGCTTTGAGGAATAGGGATGGTTACCAGGCACCAAAGGAAGGGAAGAGTTGGGCTGAGGTGGTCACGTTGAGAGGAACTGTGACATTTGGTTGAGGGACAGAGTCAGCCTGAGGAAACCTCACAAAGAGGAGGATACAAGGGATTAAATACCCTAATCTCTCTCTGTGTATCTCTCTCTTCTCTTCCTCTCTCCTTCCTCCTCCTGTTGGGCTTCCTATTAGCCCACAAAGCCCAAGTGTAAAGGGGCCCAGATGACGTTAGAGTGGAGAAGGTTGAAGAGTAGATCCAGAGGACTAAATGGAAGACAGCCATACAGCCGCCAAGCCCCAGGATGAGCTCCAGCCTCTCTCTTCAAGACCAAAGAAACAAATGTCTGACTGTTTTAGAGCAGTCCATTTTGGGGCTCCTGGGTGGCTCAGTCATTAAGCATCTGCCTTAGGCTAGGGCATGATCCCAGGGTCCTGGGATCAAGCCCCACATTGGGCTCCCTGCTCAGAGGATAGTCTGCTTCTCCCTCTCCCACTCTCCCTGCTTGTGTTCCCTCTCTGTCTCTCTCTCTCTCTGTCAAATAAATAAATAAAATCTTTAAAAAAAAAAAAGGCCAGTCAATTTCCCTACTTTGGCCATCAGGATTCAACAGGATGAAGCTGTTGTCATCATTTTTAATGGAGTGTTAGATTCAGTTTTTTAATGCATTGATTTTTTTAATGCAAGATACAGAACTATCCATTTCAGCACCAGATACCAATATTGCATAGTGATCAAAAAGCACGACAGTTGAAGCCTAAATCTCAGCTCAGTGACCAGCCGCATATATGATTTTAGATACATTCTTCAGCCTCTCAGCATCTGTTTCATCATTTACAAAATGAAATACTAGGAGTATCTACTTCCTAGAGTTGTCCCAAGGATTTAATGAGATAATACATGTAAAGCTCTTCAAACAGTGCATAAAACAGAATAAATCCTCAACTGCGATAAATGTTAGCTCCTACTGTGTCTTCAGCTATCATTTTCTCAGCACATCAGCCCTCCAGCTCTACCCCACAATTACTGGTCTGCTTTCACTCTCTGCAAAATACTGTGTTCTCTCGCCTCTAGGCCTTCATACATCCCTCTCTTTCTGCCTAGCTAATTCTTCTTTTTAAAACAATGAGAAGTTTGTTCATATCCACCCATTTCAAAGGCTGACAATACCAAGTGCAAGCAAGGACAGGGAGCAATTTATACTTCTACTACCAGTAGAAGTATAAATCAGTACAAGTACTTTGGAAAGCAACTGGACAACATCCAGCAAAATTGAAGATGTCTGTAGCCCACAAAAGAGCAGTTACATTCTGAGGAACATGCCCTAAAGAAATCTTCACATCTATATATAGGAAATAGGTACAAGAATGTTCAAAGTAGCATTGCTCGTGATAGCAGAATTACTGGAAGAAACTGGTGTTCTTCAATAGGAGAATGAACCTTTAAAATCATAATGTATAATGGCACATTGTAATGCTCTATCACAGTTAAAATACCTACACTTAACAACATAAGTAAATCTCAAAAGTACATTGTTGACTAAAAGAAATAATTTTCAAAAGAGATATACAGTATAAGACTATTAACAAAAGCTTAAAATCATGGAAAATATGCTATAAATTATTTATGGATACATACATATGCAGTGAAAGCGTAAAAACATGCATGAGAAGAATAAACACCAAATGCAGGATGATGGTTATGTTTATGGAGTGGGGAAGGAAGGGAAGAAAGGAATGGAATCCAGTGGGACTCACAGGAAGTTTCAACTATAGTTCTTTTTTTAAAAGCTCTGAAGAAGGTTTAATTATAATAACATATTATAATTAAGATTCAAGAAAAGTGGGTGGAAAAAAAAAAGAAAAGTGGGTGGTAGTACAAAGATGTTATCACCTATTAGTCATAAATTTAAATAAACCAAAAGCGATAAAGAGATAAAGAAAATGGAAGAAAATCCATATCAAGACACCTGGGTGGCTCAGTTGGTTAAGCAGCTGCCTTCGGCTCAGGTCATGATCCCAGTGTCCTGGGATCGAGTCCCACATCGGGCTTCTTGCTTGGCGGGGAGCCTGCTTCTCCCTCTGCCTCTGCCTGCCTCTCTGTCTGCCTGTGCTCGCTCTCTCTCCCTCTCTCTCTGACAAATAAATAAATAAAATCTTTAAAAAAAAAAAGTCTTTGGGGGGTGCCTGGGTGGCTCAGTGGGTTAAAGCCTCTGCCTTTGGCTCAGGTCATGATCCCAGGGTCCTGCTCAGCAGGGAGCCTGCTTACTCCTCTCTCTCTGCCTGCCTCTCTGCCTACCTGTGATCTCTGTCTGTCAAACAAATAAATAAAAAAAAATTTTTTTAAAAGTCTTTGGCATTCTAAGTCCACCAGCAATCAAGGGCTTACCCCTTTCCCACCCCCATCCACCCTACTTCCACCTCTTCCTCTACTACCACCACTCAAGATTCATTTTCTATAGACTCTAACCCAGTGGAAGCCAGCAGGGAGGAACATGGTTAATAATGAGATTAAGGGGAAGTCAGCTGGGACTCAAAGCATTCTTCCCCATTCCCACACACTCTGGGAATGTTCATGGTCAAATTTATAACCCCCAACACAGCTGGAGGCTCCTTCTCTGGTGAAAAGACCTCCCAATATTAACTTTGTGGGCCCCCAATGAAGTCTGGCACACCATTGGTGCACCTTATAACGAAACCCATTAATCTAGGGCTTCTCACAATATGTGCATTTAAATTACCCAGTGATCTTGATAAAATGCAGATTCTAGAGGCTCTGGGTGGCTCAGTTGGTTAAGTGTCTGCCTTAGGCTCAGATAATGATCCCAGGGTCCTGGAATCTAGTACCATAGCAGGCTCCCTGCCCAGCACAAGAGCCTGTTTCCCCCTCTCCCACTCTCTCTGCCTGTGCGCTCTCTCTCTCCCCCTCCGTCAAATAAATAAATAAAATATTTTTTAAAATGCAGATTCTAAATCTGTAGTTTTTAATGGGGACTTAAATTTTGCATTTCCAAAAAGTTCCCAGATGAAGTCAATGCTGGTGGTCCCTTCTGAGTAGCAAGGTGTTAGTGAACTCATCTTGCCCACACACTGAGTCTCCCTTTCGCTTCTTAGAGTCTCATTCTTAAATATAAACAGACTGCTAGAGTAGCCAGACTTTAGAGGATAGCCATTAGCATAAAACAAAGAGACTTAAATAAATGAGCATTAAAAATTACCCAAAGAAACATATTAAAGCAGAGAGCAGAAACAAACACACTATAACAGCTCAGAGAAATAGAAGATATTCCTGTCCATAAAACAAAGATAGAATAATATGAGGTTGGGTCAGTCATTAAAAAGGTCTTAGGAATTAAAGACAGAAAAGCTGAAACTTAAAATGGCTGAAGATAACGACAAGGAAAGAAATAGCTCAGAAAAACAGGACAACAAAAACCAACAAACATTAGGTAGAGAGTTTCTGTTTTGCGGGATGAAATAAGTGGTTATACAACAATGTTAAAATTCTTTTTTTTTTAAAGATTTTTTATTTATCCATTTGACAGAGAGAGATCACAAGCAGACAGAGAGGCAGGCAGAGAGGGAGATAGAGGGAAGCAGGCTCCCTGCTGAGCAGAGAGCCCGACGCGGGACTCGATCCCAGGACCCCGAGATCATGACCTGAGCCGAAGGCAGCGGCTTAACCCACTGAGCCACCCAGGCGCCCCACAACAATGTTAAAATTCTTAACACTACTGAATAATAAACTTAAAATGGCCAAGACAACAAATTTTGTGTTATTTATATTTACCACAACTAAAAATAAAAATCAGGGGCACCCCGCTGCCTCAGTCAGAAGAGCGTGTAATTCTTAATCTTGGGGTCATGAGTTCAAGCCCCACATGGGATGTAGAGATTACTTAAGTAAATAAAACTTAATAAATCAATCAAACAAACAAAAACGAAGAATAGGAAATAGAAGAGAAAATTAAAGAATCAATCCAAAAATGGAACTTCTAAATAACAGACATTCCAGAAAGAGAACTAAGAAGATAGAGAAGAAATTATCAAAAAATAATGAAAGAAAATATCCTCCCAACCTGAAGTACATGAGTTTCCAGTTTGAATGAGTGGTCAGCACAAAATTCACAGCAAAACACATCATTATAAAATTTCCATCCAGTAGCCTAAAGAGAAATTTCTAAAGCTTCCAGACATGGAGATACAACATACAAAGGATCAGGAATAGGAATAGGAATCAGACTTTTTAAATAGCACCCCTGGATGATTGAAGAAAATGGAGTAATACTTTCAAAATTATGAGGACAAAATTATTTTCAATTTGAAATCAATAACCAGCTGTTAAAAAACAAAATTTAGGGGTGCTTGGGTGGCTCAGTCAGTTGAATGTCTGCCTACAGCTCAGGTCATGATCTCGGGGTCCTGGGTCTCCAGCCCCACATAAGACTCCTTGCTCAGTGGGGAGTCTGCTTCTCTTTCTCCCTCTGCCCCTCCCTCCAGCTCGTCTGCACATCCTCTTTCTCTCAAATAAATATTTTTTTTAAAAAATGTAACCAAGTTAAGTTAATTTGAAGATCTAATTGGCTTTATTAAATGACTCATGAATCAGGTAACATCCCATCCAGTAGAGGAGAGTTCTGAAGGGCTACAGAAAAGAAAAGTTTTTTGTTTGCTTTTTTAAGTAGGTTCCATGTCCAACGTGGGGCTTCAGCTCATGGCCTTGAGATCAAGAGTCACATGACCTACACACTGAGCCAGCCAGGCACCCCAGGAAAGGTTTATAAAGGCAGGACAAGGAAGTCAAAGAGAAAAAAATGGTTATTTCAGGTGATGTCACCTTCACTTGGGGATAAAGGGGTCTTAGTAGAGGATTAATTCATCTTCCTTTGAGGGATGGAGAGGGCCCATGAGTTGATAACCTTATTGGTGCTGACAAGAAAATTTCTGACTAATGATTAAGACACTATTTCTGGAGGAGGCTGAAAGTATCATTTGATTAAGTATTAAGCCGAAGGTTGGTGAGTTGGCCTAAGCAACACCATTTTCAGTTTCTTTTTAACACAGTCCATCTATAGTCCAAGTCTTAGAATAAAGACATTTTCATATATGAGGGCACCTGGCTAGCTCAGTCGGTAGAGCATGTGACCCTTGATCTCAGGGTCCTGAGTTAGAGCCACACTTTGGGTGTAGAGATTACTTTAAAAGGGGGGGCATTTTCAAATATGCAGATTCCACTAACATATCCATTAAGTCTCTTCCTTAGGAAGTTACTAGAGAAGATACTTTAGTAAAACAAGGAAGTAAACCAAGAAGGGAAGCCCCTGGATCCAGGAAGTGGGCAAAATGGCCCAGAAAAGCAGTAAGGAAAATCCCCAAAAGACAACTGTACAGTAAGTCTAGGGAGCAGTCAATCCAGATTGAAACAAGAGAAAGGAGGGATCTGGGACAAAGACTCCAGAGAAAAAGTGCAACTTATGTATTTGAGTATATGGAAAATATTGCTAGACTTTGACCAGGTCTTAGAGCACTTGGGAGAGGGGATGGACAGGCAACTGTAGATAATACAGAAAATCTACAAGTAAGAGAGAAAAAAGGCAATAATTAAGTCTAAAAAAATAAAGGGTTGTGTAAGTTAGTTGGCATGGTTGTAACGCACTTTGGGGCTTACTGGTAAGCAGCATTTGCACACGCAATGATTTAAATGCTGATTATTGGTTTCACCAAAAACCTTACGTAACTGCAGGAAGTCAATAGGTAATGCTTAAAATTAACAAATTGAGAATTAATATTACAAGCATTTGCTTCCATATATAGATCGAATCTGGAAAAACAGGTAAGAATTGAAGATACTGCCTTTACAAAGTAGGCCAGGGAACTGCTTTTTTCATTACAAGACATTTAGCTTATTTTTGCACGGGGTATGTGTATTATTTTAGTTCAATAAACATTAATTCTAAAATATTAGCATGTAAGAATCTGTTTTAAAGAGCTGTCTGGGCCTTGATGACGGGGGCTAGTTTTTCTTCATGTTTTGGATTCTCCCACTCCCGCCCCAAGAGTAAATAGCAGAAAATAAATCAATGCACGTAGAAGAAACTCAGCTAAGTTTGTTAGATTCTGCCTGGAGGGAAAATACGGAACAAGGCTCACAGGCATCAGGTGCGCACTCCGCACCTTCAGATAAGTATGAAGGTATGTCTCTGGCAGAGGTACTGAAACGCAAGGGTACCAAAGACAGAAATCATATCATGTTCGTCGCACCCAGAGGCAACTCCCCAGGCACAGAAGTGGAGGCATGACGAACCCAGGGAGGCCTATTCACCTAGGTGACTTACTGCTTTCCTGCGTTGCTCCTTTAACTATTTGTATTCTATAACTGAGAGTCGGTTTTGTTTCCTTTACCAGACTATAAGCTCCACGAGGGCAGGATGTCGTCAGTATCATTCTCCACTGCACTCCCAGCACAGAGCATGAGCCCGCTGAATATTTATTGGAGAAATGAATTCGTGATGGTACCGCTAGACAGCCATCAGTGTGGCATGAGTAAGGGGCACACGGACAAGCTGAGGGCCAAGGAGCCGGGCTGGGAGAGGACAAGGGCGGGCTTCTTGCGGCGTCTCTGAAATGAGACGACCGGAAGGGTGGAGCTGGACCTCTGCGACAAGCGGGAGGGAGGGGCTGGACAGTGAGGCAGGCATCGGAGAATGACAGCCAACAAGGAGACAAACTTGCAGGAGACGGGCCTGAAGGGTGGAGGGGCTCTGCGAGAAAGTGAAATGGACCCAGGGTAGGGATGGGGGTCGCGCATGCGCCAGCCCAGCCTCCGCGACGCCCCTGCGTGCGCGTGCACGAGGGGTCGAAGCGGAAATGGCGCCGCGGGGCCGCGCGTCCGGGCAGCGAGCGGAAGTGGGTGTGAGAGCGGAAGTGGCCGGCTGGAGCCGGGGGCTGGGCGGGGACCGGGCTTGTCGGTGAGGCTGCAGCGGCGGCGGCGGCGGCGGCGGCGGCTCGGCAGGCGGGTTCAGGCTTCGGGGGCCAGGTCGGTCGGGTGGGTGGGTGTCTCCAAAGCTAGTGCGTGCGAGGGCGAGCGCGCGTCTTCCCCTTCCCCCCCCACCCTGGTCCCTCTTCCCTTTCCCCTGACCTCCTACCCCACCCAACCCCCCTCTTTCACGGGGCAGCAGGGCCGCTCCCTCAAGTCCTTTCCTCCCTTACCCACCCTCACCCTCCCTTGTTTCTCCTTCCCCTGCCCGGGGCAGCCGCCGCCATGATCCTGCTGGAGGTGAACAACCGCATCATCGAGGAGACGCTCGCGCTCAAGTTCGAGAACGCGGCCGCCGGGTGAGCGCGCGCCTGGGGCCGGTGGGTGGCGGGGGAGACAGAGTTGACCCCAGCTGGTCCTCAGTGTCGTTCAGTCCTCCAGACTTGAAGGGATGAGGTGGGAGACCTGGCCGGGTGAGGGGACGGACCCGGCCGGGTAAACGTGGGAGGCTACTGGGCGCGGTGGGGTGAGGGGCAGAGATGCGTGGGGAGAGGCTCGGAGGAAGGATGCGGAAGCGGCGAGTGGACCGGAGCGCGCGTGCCAAAGGGCAGGAGACCTGTGGGACGTGAGGGCAGCTGGGGCCGGAACTCCGGGAGGATCCCATTGCCTTCTGGAGGGAGCAGAGGATCCCTTCCCTCTGTATTCCCCGTCATTGTTCTGAACCCCAAGAAAGCCTGTTTGGGATTGGGTTGGAAGGAGTTTTCAGGAATTTCCAGGACTAGAGGTGGGAAGAAGATGCAGGCCCAGATCCCCACCAGCCTTCTCCCTCTCCAGCCCCACCCCCACCTCTTCATCTAAAGATGCTGGAGGCTAGACTGAAAGCACACCCAGTCTTGCAGCTCGGAAAAAACGCGACTGGTCTGGTTTCCCTTCCCCGAAACCTGCTGTAAGACCCACTGGCCATTTTGTTAATATATTTCTCAAGCAAAGTCAAGTCTCCCCATCCACACCCTCCCTTATCTCTCTCCTGAGGTTATAATTCTTTCTCCACCCTTTTATCTTTTAAACTCTTATACAAGACCCCTGGTCTGTGATTTTTAATGTGGTAATCCTGGCCCAGGTACACATTTACAAGCATCCAAAGTCTATAAAGTTCTCAGATAACCTTTATTTACCATTGGCCTTTTTAAAGGTAGATTAGCACATATTTCCAAGGCTGCCTTCTCTGTGAAACACAAGAATCGGTAGAAAACAACCTCCTCCCTCAAAGCTGCTTTGCTTTTCTAATATTTAAAATGTGAGCCAGGGACCTGGTTTTAGCTTCTAATTTTTGGTGACCTGTAGCCAGTCCCTTTGCCTCGTTTCCCCGTTGCGAGGCTGGGGCTTTGCCTCTTGGTTGCACAGTTTAGGAAATGAATGCAAACTTTCTGGTGAACTGGGAACTAGTCATAGGAAAGTCACTGCTTGGAAATCTACAGAGGGGAAAGGATTGGTGCAGGGGAAATTCTAAGTGCTCATAATGAACTTGTGGTTTGGAGGCATTAAAAAAAAAATACTTCTAACCCACTGCCTGAATTGAACATATTTTGTCTCCCATCTCTTTTATAAGGACACAGATGTTAATCTGTAAAGTAAAGCATGGTTTTCGTTGAAGTAAGGCTTACAAGAAGCCTGTTTCCTGCTTGCAGTTGCTTATATTTTAAGCTAACTTACTTCTTCAGTCTCACTTACCAGTCCCTTTGCTTTTTAAATGTGTGAGTGAATCAGCTCAGAGTCTTATTTTGGGTGCTTGCTGGGTACTTTTTTTTGAGCAGTATAGCATAGAGGAGGAAGTTAAATTAACTTCTGCATTTTCATAGCTGAACCTGTTAAGTGCATTCTCGAGTCCAGACTAGCAAAGAATGAGACCTGGGTGGTTATAAGCTGATCTACAAGATAAATGCCTGTTCATTTTCAAGTAGAAGCATGCCTTGTAGTGTAGAAGTATATTCATATCTATTTGTGATTCCAAATAAAGCCCATCATCCGGAACAACAGCTCTTTAACTTTTAGAAAATTAAATCTTACAAAGTACTGTTTCAGAGGAATTAAAATAAGCACTCAAGTCTGGAAGCGTAAGTTAGAACTTCTAGGACATTTCTTAACAAATATATGTTACAGCGATGTTGGTTATTGGGCAGGGCAGCAAGTTTTGGCTTTTACTGTGGCGGTCTTCCCTTTGAAGTGTGACTTTAAGTAAGGGGACTCAAAACATACTCTCCTGAAAAGCTCTCTGAAAATCTTTGAAGAGACCCTGATAGCAGGCCTGGAGGTAGGTGGGATTGCAGATCCCACCCATCAGAAACTGGCTTCTAGGCCTGCTGTGAGTTTCCAGGCATACAACGTGAGGCAGCAGTGAAGTGGTTAACGGATTTATTGAGGCTCATGACTACTACACTAGAACTTCCAGCAAAAAATGACTAGTGTGATAATCACAAACATTTATAGGATTCTACCAGTGCTCAGCACCAAGCAGAAACAGCAAAAGGAGGCCTTTCTGAGAGAGTCTATTGGCAAAAGTTACAGAGGAGCTAAAGGCTGAGGTGTGTGCGGGCGGAGATGGCAGAGAGACATTAATGAAGGGGAGTAGCTTGGAGGAGAAACCCTGGGAATTGGAAAGGCATTGCCAGTGCACGAACCTGCTGGGAGAGGGCAGCTGCCCCGGGCTTTATGCTTCTCAGAGCAAACCCGTTGGGGGAAATCACGGTTCTGAGCAGCCTCTTCCAGAGTAAATCTCATAGCTCTGTGGTGTCCAGTATAATAGCCGGTGGCTACATATAGCTAGTTAAGTTTAAAGAGGAAAGTAAAATAAAACTAAAATCCATTTCCTCACACCAGGCACGATTCTAGTGCTCAGTTGCCACATGTCTCTGGTAGTGGCCATATTTGGACAGGACACATGTAGATCATTTGCATTATTGCAGAAAGTTCTGTTGAACAGCACTAGCACTGTTGCAGCTACTGAAAATGCAAGCGTGAGATAGTTTTAAAAATAGTTTTGTGGTATATGCTTCAGAATACAGCTGCAGTAATTTTCCTCCTGAGGGTTTTTTGTTTTTTTAAATGACACCTCAGACCATCCTGCTGAATCCTCTTGCCTGTGACATCCTACTAAGAGTCTAAACTTCTTTTGGGTAAAACAGTTATCAAAACTGTTGAACATTTAGGCATGATCACCTTTTAATTTGGAGGCAGTTCGGACAAAGCCTAAGATTCATTCCCAACAAATTGCTTTTTATTGTTTTCCTACCACACTCCTGGGAAAATGGCTTATTGGAACGGTTCATATATCGTCACAAAATGGTAATTATTGGTAAATTGTCTCATTAACAGCCTACACGCTAAGAGAATATGCTGATTAAGAAGCTGTGCTCGGCACTACCAATAAACTCGCACAGGTCTTGTCAACAGCATTGCCTTTTCATTTAGGAATTCTTACCCAGATGCCCAATTAAAAGAGAAGTAATTGGGCAAATTAATTTAATTTTTTTGTTACTGTGTACACTACAAGAACCTCAGCCTTAGAAGGTAGCCCATGAACTTAGAGCCTGGAGTCCAGAATTGAGGAAATGCTGTCACATGCGAATTGCTGTTGCTTTTAAGTGCATGCTGGCTTCTTGCCACAGCTCTGCATGTTGTGGGGGCTCTGTGGTTATGTGAGGGGGAGTGAAGCTCAGTAAGCAAGAGGTGCCAGTTGGGGTGGGCAAGGACTGTGGGAGGAGAAATTTGAGAAAGGAATAAATTAAATCTTGCTGATACCTTGTTCTCATTCCTAAATATGCTGCATGTGTCCTCAGGGAGACAGACTGGTTTGAAGTGATTTGGAATTGGGACATTGTTCAAGAAGCATCTAGAAGAAATGGAACGGTCTGGTTGGTCTTTTTACAGGTAGTTACAGTTGTATAGGCTGTCTGCCTTCTGACCTTGGCACCACTTTGTGCGTGAAGCCCCAGAGCTACACTCCACGAAACGGATGACTCCTTAAGGGCAGGGCCTATCACTTTGGTCATCTTTCTTTCCCAGCATCCTCACTGTGTATATGGTTAGCTCAGGAACTAATTTCTTGAAGGAATGGATGAAGCCAGGTGGAATGAATCTTAATTTCTTTAGGTACTTAATTTATCACTATTCTGATAGTGAATAGTTTATCACTATTCTGATAGCGTGAATCAGCTTTTTAAAAAATCACTTTTTTTTTTTTAACAAGAGATTTTATTTATTTATTTATTTAACAGAAAGAAAGAGATCACAGGTAGGCAGAGAGGCAGGCAGAGAGAGAGGAGTAAGCAGGCTCCCTGCTGAGCAGAGAGCTCGATGTAGGGGCTCGATCCCAGGACCCTGGGATCATGACCTGAACCGAAGGCAGAGGCTTTAACCCACTGAGCCACCCAGGCGCCCCATGAATTAGCTTTTAGATCATCTTTGTTCTCCATAGTTTGAGTCTGGCTTAGCAGAGAGTAGGGGCCACATTTTTTAGTCTTTGCTCGAATAGGTTGATGGGAGCCCTATAGGGGAGTTAACCGCAGAGTGATCAAAAACTTTTGGTGAGATAGCAGAATTCAGTAATTTTTCATTCAGCTCATAGAAGGGGAAAATAGAAGAGGCACATAAATTCCCAAATGGGGAATTGGATGCATTCAGGAGTAAAAACTCCGAAATCCTTAATGAGAAAAGAGGATTGGAAAATACAGTTGTCAGGAGTTCTTTATTGATTGGTGACATTCTAGAAACTTCCTTGGGAAAAGAAGAGAAGAAAATTTTTCCTAACAATTTTAAGAATAACTTTCAAAACCCATCTGAGTAAATTGAATATATTTTAGTGTTCTGTGCTATCCAGTCAGTAACCCTGAGGACTTATCTAGCTGGTTTGTTCTAGGATTCTGGACATTACAGCATTGATACTCATGGGGTTCTCCTTGTAGTGCTGACCAGTTCCTGATTCTGGGAGTTAGCATAATTCCACAACTTCTCCCAGCTGTGACTTCAAAGTCTGGTGTTTTCTCACTCCACCTAAAAGAAAAACTAATTCATCAATCACTGTCTGTGATATAAGACACTGTGCTCTAAGCTTTAATAACATAACTTCATTTGATTTCTGAATGTGCCTATGTGACAGCAGTTCCCATTTACAGTTGAGAAAACAAGGGCTTTTGGGAGCTGTGGAGAGAGTAGACGTAATGCACTAAGCACTGTGCGGATACCCTTCACTGGTGACTTCTAACCTTACGATGGGTCACACACAGAACATGGTATTTGTGTGGTACATTTGAGTGAATGGTCTAGCCTAGAGATCCTGCTATTGGGCTGCCCTGAGGTCTGTGAGGATCATTATCTCAGCCTGTCTGTAACTTAGTCACAAGACACTGGTTGGGAAACTGTCCTGTACACATGTCATCTCAATTAGTCTTCACAACAGCATTTTAATTTTCATTTTCTAGAAAAGGAACCTGAGGCTCAGCAGTATCTGAGCAACATTGAGTGTGGTTTATAGCCAGTAAGTGACAGGACTTAAGCTGAATAGTCAACTCCGAAGAACTTGATTTTATTGTGCTTAAACTCATTCCCAGCATCTGAAACTTCAGCAGATGGTAAAATAACAACAACAAAAACTTAATCCATTTATCTTTTGGTTTTGTTAAAATGGTACACTTTCCCCCAGACCAGTCTTATTCCCCTCTAGCTCCAAGGTTTTAAAGAGCAAAAGTTAAGTAACAAACACCTGGTCTTGGAATTGACACATCCTGTTTGGTGTATTTCACTCTTGATCTGGTCTCTTTGTTGGGCACAGAGTTTGTAACTCCTACCTGATCTCCAGAAGACTCCTTTGGCCTAATGCGTTCCTCTACAGCCTGTCTTCTCTATAACCTACTGTGCAGCCATAAAACGTAAACTAAAATATTAATGGTGGTGATTTGACAAATATTCCCAAGTCAGGCAGCAAACCTTTTAGTATAGCTCTTTCTAAGCAACTTCTCCCAATGGGGATTTGTCCTTAAGGAACTTGACAACCTAGAGAAATTCAGAATTTCAGTTAAAATGTGTATAGATTGCGAGGGCTGGGGCTGGGTATCTCAGTTGGTTAAGTATCCAGCTCTTGATCTCCACTCAGTTGTGACCTCATAGTCATGCATTTAGGCTCTGCATTGGACTTCACACTCGGCATGGAGCCAACTTTTAAAAATTTTTTTCTTTCGATGTTTACAGCTTAGAACCCTAAGGCTTTTTTATTTATACCTAATTTTTCTCCATCGTTGATGGAGTAGGAGAATGAAGAGCTCACTCCTTCCTTGGCTGAGTTAAAGCCTAAGGATTAAAAAAAAAAAAAAAAACCCAAAACCTACTAAGTGACACCATGTGGACTTTCACAAGCCTCCACCCTGATGTTTCGGCATAGCCATCCTTCCCAGGGGAAACAGACTTCGGTGCTTCCTGCCATTGTGCAGCCTCTTCATGGTTCGTGCAAGTGAGCCTTAGATGAATGTTTGTTCTGCTTCTTGCTTTGCTCTTGCTTTTTAGAGGTTGAGGAATTGTGGTTGGCCATTCATTGTCTTTGTCTCCTGGCTGTAGTTTCAGATGAAAGGTCAGAAGCAATGGAAGGTTTCATGTCGCTCTTTTCATTATATTCTGAACTCACTGATTCTCTATAAACCCATTCAGTGCTTTGATTCTTAGAGTCTCCCGGACTGATTTTCCTAAACCACGCACGGATGGCTGTGCAGGAGTAGAGTGGAATCTGTATGTGACTTGTATCCGTTGATTTTTCAGCAGGGCTGGCACTTCATAAAAACCAGTTTCCTGGAAGAGTAACTGTGTATCATCTGCAGCACTTTTTAACATGCATACACTACCCTGTGTATTCCATTATTTCCCAGCAACCCAAGAGGGCGGCTCAGTTGTGGTTCCCTTTATAGGTAAGGGAGCGGAGGTAGTATAAAAAAGATGTACTTGATGGTGAGGTCTTGAGCAAATTAGGCAAGGATAAATGTGGAAATGTGTGTGTCTTGTTTGTTGGTCCATAAAACAAAGTGGAATCATTGGAGTCCTAGGTCATTAGAGATAAAACTGTGGAGTCTTATTTTGTTTCCTACCATTGGGCTTTGAGGAGAAGTGGGGAAATCCCATAACGTTGCTTTCATGGGAGGTTAATTGACCATTATTGTTTATAGCTAGGATGTATGTCATGCCTTCTAGGTAATAACTCAGCAGCATTTATCATCAAGTGGAAGTTTCTGTACCAGGCTGAGCTGGGCACTGCACAGAAAGTATCAGGCCATCGGTGTTGCCTTCCAGGATGAGTAGTTTGTATCTGTTCTCTTGCTTTATCTTTAGCAGTTCAGTGAGGTTGTATTCTCCAATTTTATAGATGAATTAAGACGTGAGAAATTCAGGCGTGCAGGTGTTAATTGGTCTGAAAACATGGTCCTGATGAAAAGCTAAAGCTGGAACCTTGGTGTCTTGACTGTCCCCAGCGATTTTGCAGTGTTATTTTGTGCTCCGCTTTCTATGTAAGTGCAGTGCAGGAATTTCAAAACAAAACTAGGGTAGAACCAGTCCGAGAGGGCTTCATGAAGGAGAGTGGTGAGAACTTTGGTGACGTTAAGGGAGAGGGAAAGACATGTAGGAAGACTTACAGATTGTCTTTGAAATGGTATAGAACTTCCTGTTTTATTTTATTACCTGGAATTATCCCTTCTTTAGTGGATTAAAACCATTCTGCATTCTGTTTAGCAGAATGTACTACCTCCACATCCGTCACTACTGTCCTGTGGGAGAGACATTGATCAAAAGATGGCATTTTATAGTTCACATATGCAGACATACATATCATAGTCTTAAGGAATTCTGAACTAAGCACCAGCTATAGCAGAGATTTGACAGCAGCTAGAAAACAAAAACTGTCTGTCCTGCCGCTTTTCTGTGTCCTCTTAAGGGAGCCCAAAGGTTCAGGTACATGAGAAAATGAGTTGCCGTCTCAGGTCAGCAGTAAGCATAAGACTGGTCCAGAATGCTCCCATCCGGAACAGAGCTCAGGAGTCTGCAAGTCCCCTTGGGGGCAAGCAGCAGTACAGCTATCTTTATTGAAGGACTGTTCTTTTGTTTTGCAGTAACAAGCCAGAAGCAGTAGAAGTAACATTTGCAGGTAAGTGTCCTTACTTCATCCCTGTTAAGGCACAATATAAAAATAGAAAACTCATTCCTAAAATACGTTTGGAGATTTGGAGTACTGTCCCTTGATTGTCAAGTCTTCTCAAGGTCTTTGTTTTAGATGATCATTTTGTGGATTTATGGAGCTATGTGAAGTTACTTGCTGATATCTTAAAAGTTGGGACTTAATGTTGTGGTATAAACTTCAGTTTAACTTGGAAATATTAAATTACTGCCTTCAAGTAGCCTTCATCTCAATTTGCCTAGCACTAGCGTAGTGGAGAAACATGGATAATACTAGAGGCCTGTTCAACAAGTCAGAGAGAGGTTACTGTTTTCTAGTCCCTATAAAAAATTAGCTGTTGATACTACTCACTTGCTTTGTGGACTTTAAGGAGTTAAACAATCACCCTCTGTAAAGTAAGGGTACCTGACTAGATTTTGGAAAACTTTTTGCAGCTCTGAAGTGCTGTGATTGGAGACCAGGCACCATCCTTGTCCCCTCCCACTAACCAGCAATGCCACTAACCAAGTGATGGCACTCAGCACCTGGTTTCAGGAACTACCCAGGGTTAAATCCTCTCTGTACTGCAGGAAGATAGAAGCCAAAGAGAGGGGGGCCTGGATATAAATTAGAAGAAACTTAAGAAATAACCAAATGCAATGTGGGGGCCTTGTTTGGATCTAATTCAAATAACATGACAGTATTTTAAAACTTTTTGAGGCAGAATATTTGAACACTAGACTGGATATTTGACATTAAGAAGCTATTCTTAAATGTTAAGTCATGGCAGTGGTATTGTAGCTGTGTTGGTTGTTTTTTTGGGTTTTTTTGTTGTTGTTTTTTTAATTCTTCCTTATCATCTGGAGATGCATTCTGAAATATTTATGGATGAAATGATGTGATGTCTCAGATTTACTTTAGAATAAATCATTGGGGGGGGACATCTAAATGAAAGATTGGCCATATGTTGATAATTGTTGAAGTCACATGGAGCAGGCTAGGAGTCCATTCTATATTCTATTATAGCTTCTTTAAAATATATCACGACAAAGGCTTTTTAAAAATATATATATATATTTTTTCAGCACCAAGCTGTAACAAAGGTAAGAATAGCTTTGTAATTTTAGAAGAGAACAAAGAGATCAGTACTTGACAGTTCTGTCCCAGTGTTTTTGCTGACTTTCTGCATGGATTTAAATATACACCTGCTTCCAAGGAGGACCTCCTTGTGGCCTGTAACAAGGTAGGCAGTCACCTTGAGATCTTATTTCCCATTCCCAAGTTAAGCAGTTTTATTTACGTTCCCTCATAGATTTCGATGGAGTCCTCTATCATATTTCAAATCCTAATGGAGATAAAACAAAAGTGATGGTCAGTATTTCTTTGAAATTCTACAAGGAACTTCAGGCACATGGTGCTGATGAGGTATGTTCCACATCATTTTCCTTGGGTCTCTTGTTTCCTCTTCACCTTACTGGCAGCTTCCCACTCCTAGAAGGTCTGTGGCATTGGCCACTCTGGACGGCTTGCTCACCTAACCAGGGACTCTCGACCCATATTACAGAGAAGGGTGTTTTTCAGAAAAAGCTTTGATTCTTTGCTTGTTGTTTATTACTCTAGAAAAATAAAGATGTTCCCTAACCAATGAAACCCAAAACAACTTTAGTTCCCAAAATATGCACCAAACAATACATTCTTAGACGAGTAAAAAAAAATAGCTGTCACAGGGCACCTGGGGGGTTTAGTTGGTTAAGCATCCACCTCTTGATCTCAGCTCAGGTCTTGATCTCAGGGTCATGAGTTCAAGCCCTACATTGGGCTCCACGTTGTGTAGCCTACTTTAAAAATAGCTATCTTGGGCGCCTGGGTGGCTCAGTTGATAAAGCAACTGCCTTCGGCCCAGGTCATGATTCCAGGATCCTAGGATTGAGCCTGCTTCTCCCTCTGCTGCCACTCCCCTTGCTTGTGCTCTCTCTTTCTCTTTCAAATAAATAAATAAAATCTTTAAAAAAAAAAAAAAATAGCTGTCTCAAGACTGAGATGGGTTCCATTCTATTTCTGTAATATTGTGAAGTAGGTATATAGCTCTGGCCTTTAAAGTTTATGGTCTTAATTTCTCATTCTGGAAATTTAGGTACAAATCTACCCTTTAAATTTTTTGATTTAAACTTCCTTAGAGCTGGCTGCTTCAAGTTTCTCTTCTTCCTTATAACTACCATAGGGGAGATAAGAAAGGTTGTCCATGCATTTTGAAATTCTTGGTGGCCATGCCTTGTTCACTAGCTTCTTTCTATAGCTTAAGTAGCAGGTTTGGTTCCTGTTGAACTGTATTTGCTCTGGGGAGAGCCATTTATGGAAGAAAGAAAATGCTGTTACACCAGTGTGCATACGTTGTGGTTGGGTCTCAAAGCAGGAAGTATGACTCAGTTCCTGAATCAGTTTTCAGATATCTTTTAGTTTTAACAAGCTAGGTTCTCCTTAATCTGGTGAATGAAGATATGGTCATTTCTATTTTCTTTCTGATTAAGAGCTTTTGAAATAGTTAAAATTTATGCAATGAAAAGGCTATTTGAGAAAAAAGATCAAAATCTATCTCAGTAATATTTTGGTACAGTAATATTTTGGTATAAAAACTAAAATTGATATTAAACAACTGTGATCCCAAGGCCAAAAGCAGTCATTTCTTTTAGTTATTCCTATGCAGTTGATCTGTCCCAGAAATTCAGGGGAAGAGCCAAAACCTTTTCTGAATTGCCTATTCAAGGGAAGAGGAAATGTTTAGATAATTTGTATTCGGGGTGATTTTACCTGAAAGAAAAGCTTCAGGAGGAAGACCCAGTCTCATAAAACATAAGGATCATTCTAGAAATGTAGCCAACTCCTCTCTACCAGATTAAAACCAAAAGGGAACAAGTGACTATTATAAAGTGGCCCCACTTTTGATTTACCATAAAATGACAACCTGAAAAGAATTGTTAAAGCTTTGAACAGACAACTCAAAATTGTGTAATCGTTCTCTGCAAATAGTCCTCTCTTTTTAAGATGCAGGCCCAATGATAGTAATCTTTGGAAGGGAAAGAAAGCGTTAGAGATAGATTTCTTAAATCTCCTTTCCAGTCTGTGCCTTCTGCACTCTGGAACTCCCCAACACAGTGCTATTCTGGTAGCTCCCACAGGGTCAGAGAACCAACTCCATCCGCCCACGTGGGTGGAGCAAGTAACACTCAGAGCTTTGGAGCGGAGTGCCCTGTACATGGCTCTCTGGGTTGGTTAAACAGTGACCAGCCTGCGATAACCAGAGGAAACTTGCTGCTTTGCCCAGGCCCTTTTTCAAGGCAGAAAGCCTCTGCTGCTAGGGCGGGAAGGTCTGATGGTGAGGACCGATGGGCTCCACCCATCTCCTGGTGTCTGATTGGAAGAGGGGGCACTCGGTGGAAAATGAATCATGGTTAAAAGTGCAGGTGAAATCAACAGGGAAGCATTGGCTGGTTTTGCCAAGTGGAAGGAGCAGAGGAGTGAAACGGTGTTAAGTTTGGCTCTTAGATCTCAGAATATTAAGCTTGAAGTTAAACTAAATCTTCAGAGCTATATTTTTTTCTTCCACAATCTAATTTCCCCTTCCTCCAAGTACCCACAGTCCACCCGGTGCAGTACTGTAGCTCAGAGACCACATGCTAGTTCACGTTCTGCTGGGATGTGCCCATTATTCTTCCCGCCGCCTCAGAACTTTAGAAGTGGTATGTAGGACACCTGAAGGTGAGATCGCTCTGTGCCACCAACAAACTCTGTGACCTTAACCTCTCCCTTCAGTTCCTCTTCTATAAAAGAGACAACCCTACAGCGGCTTTATGGTCACCAGATGGGAACTGTGTGTGACATTACTTGTTGTTTGCCTGTATATGAACCAGTGTGCCCACACAGTCAGAACTGAGGCCTGTTCTCTTTCCATCGTTTGATATATAGATAGATAGAGAATTTCTTCCAGCTGTAGGAAAGTGGTGACATAAATGTGTGGAATATTAAAGAGTATTTAAGAACAGGAAGCAAAGAACTTCACTGTGTGATAATTTTTTCAAATAGGCCATACGTGCTTTGCTGCTGCATTTTTTTTTTTTTTTTAATACCTAGAGGGTGCATTGAAAGTAAGATTAGAAGAAAACCTCAGAGGGGCGCCTGGGTGGCTCAGTGGGTTAAGCCGCTGCCTTCGGTTCAGGTCATGATCTCAGGGTCCTGGGATCGAGTCCCGCATTGGGCTCTCTGCTCAGTAGGGAGCCTGCTTCCCTCTCTCTCTCTCTGCTTGCCTCTCCATCTACTTGTGATTTCTCTCTGTCAAATAAATAAGTAAAATCTTTTAAAAAAAGAAAAAAGAAAACCTCAGAATTCACTTGGCTCTGTTTACTGCCAATCCCCATACGCAGGCATGAGTGGGCTCGGCCTGCTCTCATGGGGCTCCCCTCTAGGCTGCCTGCACTTGCGCTGCTTTTCTCTGGCTGATGGAATCCTGTAAAACCTGCATGTGTAACTCCAATTAAAACAAAAGTTCGTGCTTTTGTTCACTTTTAATTTGGTAACTTGTCATTGATGAAGTATCTTTTTTTTTTGGTATCCTAGAAAATCACAGAGGATCGTGAGTATGTTTGTGGTGAGGTAGTGTTGAGAAATTGACTAAGTATCTACCAACAAAGCTCGGTAGCCTGTTGTACTGCTGTCACATATATTGGCCTCTGTTTTCCCTTCTTGTGGAATAGCAACGACACCTTCCCTCCCTAAATGTGTTTTCAGTGAGGGTTAAGAGTAAACCATGTCTGTTTTGCCTCTTAAACATATAAATACTACTAAATACCAAAAACGTGACTAAGTTCTGACGGCTCTAATGTTTACGTTTTTCTATCCTCAGATAGCTGCTTTTTTACTGCTTACCATAGCCTGTATAACATTTAAATCTGAACTGGTCCTTCCAGAAGGTTTTTGTTTCTCAAACTGTCAGCCTAGGAGCAGTTTGTACCAGGTGAAGCAGTCACTCTGACAGAGAAACTGGAAGGTGTATAAAGGGCTCTTGTTTTATCATTTACTCCCCAAAGCTGGAGAGGAGCCAGTAGCAAGTATTTCAGGGTATAGGCAGGCATTTAGAGAGTACAGCCTTCTGTGGACCCACCAATATAAATAAATGGCTATGTGGTTCAGTGATCTCTTGTCTTTTGTCATAAAACCGATGAGCTAAATAATTTTAAGGCTTTCAAGATAAGCAGGCTTACTGGAATCTGTTCCCAGCAATTCTGCCTTTATCTCTTTACTCACCTGGGTTACTGGTTCGGCCTGTACTTGGTTGATAACTAACATAATCTACTCTCACTTGGGTTTGGCATCCTTTTGCATTCTTGAAAACAAAAGTGATTGTGTGTGATACATGGTCAGGAGGAGAATGGAGAACGTAAAACAGGTGTGACCAACTCCTAAAAGTTAAAAGAGGAGCCTGGATTGAAAAACAGATCCTAGATTAACCTTCTGGATTTTTTTTTTTTTTTAACAAGGTTTTGGTTTTTCTGTTTTGTTTCTAAGATTTTATTTATTTATTTGAAAGCGAGAGAAAGAGCATGAGTAGGAGGGATAGGGAGAAACAGGACCCCCCCCCCAGCTGAACAGGGAGCCTGGTGAGGGGCTCGATCCTAGGACCCTGAGATCGTGAACTGAGCTGAAGGCAGGTGCTTAACCAGCTGAGCCACCCAAGTGCCGCTAACCTTTGGATTTAATCTTCACTCCATGAGTGTCTGGCTTGGTAGCTCAGATGTATCTGCTTCCCCTTGTGTATCCAGTGTCCCATCCACCAAATGAAAAATTCTGATTTAGAAGGAGCTTGGCAAATATAGTGCTTTAAAAATAATGACATTATCATGACATTTGGATTAACATTTGTTTTTGTATTTTCTAGTTATTAAAGAGGGTGTACGGGAGCTTCTTGGTAAATCCCGAATCAGGTATGTAGTAATGCAACTAACTGTGGGGTGACATGGATAGAGACCTGTCCTGTTCGTACTCTGCTTTTTTTAACCAAAGCATTTCATTTAAATACTGTGCATTCTACAAATATTTCTGCCTGAGCCCAGTTCGCACTTCAACTCTCTCTGTAAAAATAGCTTGTAAGGGACTTTGCTTTGTCCAGTAATGGTACACAGTGTGGTTTGCAAAACTGATGTGGGTCATTTTTAGTGTTTATGTGGTGGAGCCAAGTGACTTAGAACCAGTGGGCCCCTTTTGTTTGCTCATGGTGATTAAATGCCTTTGAGACTGAGCAAACATTGGTTTTTACCCCAGCCCCTAATAACACCATTTTCTGTACTCTGCACTTTTGGAGAAGGAAACATAACTGTTCTCACATTTTCAAGAAACAGAAATTTCAGTCCCTCCTTTTAATCTATTCTTTTTAATAAAGAATAAATAGCCTCTTCACAGCCAGAGGAACTGAAAAGCACCGTGGCCTTCCTTGATTACAACAGCTATGTTCCTGCTGTTTTACAGGAAATTTAAAGCAGAAAAACTGAACAGTATTTTCATCCTCATGAATAAGTGCTGGGCTCAGATTCTGCATTTAGCTGGGCCCCCTGATGAGGACCAAGTAGTTAAGTTCTTTTGAACATATTACTCACATTTTGTTCCTGTGGTACTTCGATTAGCAAATTGTTCTAAGGAGAGTTCATCTGTCTATTCACAGCTGTTATTTTCACTAGCTTATTTCCTTCCCCAGCCTTTGTGTGGTTTTTGTTTGCTTATTTATTTTCATTTTTATAATGTGACATGCCTCACCAGTCCCAATAAAAGACCCTCCCCGGTCAGTCCCAATAGAAGACCTTCCCCAGTCTTCTGTATGCTGTGGAAACAAAATACCAAATACAGAATGATATCTTTGGGATGTAACTTGTTACTAGGGATACTGTGGGTGGGAGCATTGACTACAGTCCATAAGGAATACTGGAATGTTTTCATCCCCAAATAGATGGTAGAAATATATCAAGAAACAAAAACAAACAAACAAACAAAATAACACTGTAGGCTTTAAGGGGATTCAAGGAATTTTAGAGCGAGAAGAAGAAAGAAAGGAAGAAGCAGAACTAGACTAGAAAAAATCGTGTTGGAACTCATGGGCATGCTTGACATAGCTTAGATCCTACAGTCTCCCAGAACCACTGGAGTATAACACAGAACTAATGTTTCTGTCCCTGAGCCTTTTCTTCTGCTTCCTGCTAAAAGCACAGGCCATTGCGAGATTGCAGACCTTGTGTTCATACAAGTGCAAAGTATAAATACATGTGAAAGTGATGTGTCTCCTCTTTTTCTATGGGTTTATATAGGCAAGTTTGGGAGTCTTACCAGGCTCTACTAGATTTTTCCTTTTAATCTGTCCTCAGTATGTTCCTTTTCATCATATGAAAGCCTTACTTAAAGTCTGACTTGAGCTGTAGTTTTGTTTTATTTGGCTTCTTAAAACGAACAAAGCTCAACTTCATACATTTTCATTTTCTATCTAATTTTCAATCCTGTAGTCTGCTTCTCTGGTTTTCAGGTACCCAAAATGGAGTGATGATTGATATTACTTAATATTAGAGTGCCAGAAATATGCTCAGCACAATCTAGAACAGAGATTTAGATAGCCCGTGTTCTCAGTGAAGCTCGATCCAACAAAAAACATACCTCCAGAATGCACTTGGGGAAAAAAATTAAATAGTGACAAAGTATAAATGTTCAGATACTCCATACGGTTCTGGTAAAATTATTCCCAGCAGTTACCTAGAATATGAAATGACCCTTAGTGTTGTACAGATACTCTTTCAAAGCCAACTTTTTGCCTTGTATTAATTAATTGCCTTGTATTAATTGTTTGATTAGCTAATTAGTTTCCCCAGCCATGTTTGCTGGAACTCCTACTTGACATGCTGTAAAGAGGGAGAATAGTAGGCAGCGGTCAGCAGACTTGGCTTTGGGTCCCATTTATTGATGACCTACTGTGTTCTAGGTACTTTGCGCTCTAAATATTTCCAAGGGCCTCCCTGGTCTAGCCACCCTTTTTTTTTTTTTTTTTTTAAAGCCACCCTTTTTATTGTTACTTTATTTTTATTTTTATTTTTTTAAAGGTTTTCTTTATTTATTTGAGAGAGAAAACAAGAGATAGCATGAGAGGGGAGAAGGTCAGAGGGAGAATCAGACTCCCCATGGAGCTGGGAGCCTGACAAGGGACTCAATCCTGGGACTCTGAGCCCAAGGCAGTCACTTACCCAGCTGAGCCACCCAAGCACCCTAGCCCCCCTTTTTAAATAGATGTAGGAATTATAGAGGTTAGGTAGTTTGTCCAAGGTCATGAAGTGGCAAGACCCAGGATTTGGACCCAGTTCTGTTCAGTTCCAAATAGAGTTGCCTGTACCTCTGTATCATGCTGCATTTAGCATGGCACTCTGCTCCTTTGAACTTGTTTTCCCTTTAAAATGAGAACAACTGTATCTGGCCTGCCTACTTCAAAGAATTCTTACAGAGATCAAATGAAGTAAAATATTTTAAAACACTGTGAAATTTTGGGGGGTGCCTGGGTGGCTCAGTTATTAAGCGTCTGCCTTCGGCTCAGGCCATGATCCCGGGGTTCTGGGATTGAGCCCCACATCAGGCTCCCTGCTCAGTGGGGAGCCTGATTATCCCTCCCCCACTCCCCCTGCTTGTGTTCACTTTCTCTCTGTGTCTCTCTCTGTCAAATAAATAAAACTAAAAAAAAAAAAAAACTGAAATTTTGATAGTATGTAGATATGAAAGCTTTGGGGGCAGTATATACATACACACACACACATTTGAATTTGTCCATACTTCACCACAAAAGGTTTGTGATGATATGTAAAGGGTTTTTTGTTTTGTTTTGTTTTTTGTTTTAATTAAAAAGCTACCCAGGGGGGTGCCTGGGTGGCTCAGCAGGTTGGGCCTCTGCCTTTGGCTTGGGTCATGACCCTGAGATCATGCAAGATCAAGTCCCACATCCCCATATCAGACTCTCCTCAGCGGGGAGCCTGCTTCCCCCTCTCTCTCTCAGCCTGCCTCTCTGCCTACTTGTGACCTCTCTCTCTGTCAAATAAATAAAATATTTTAAAAAATAAAATAAAATATCTTATTAAAGAAAAATAAAGCTACCCAGCTGCTGACTTTGTGTTAGCACTTGGCAGTTAAACCATCAGAGAAAAATACGTAACTCCTATTATTATAGCTTGATAGCATACACAGGTGCCCCCTTCATTCCTGTGTCTGGAACACTAAATTTCTACTCAAAGTTCTGAATTATGGCTGCTGCTTATTCCTTATTTGTAATCAGTCATCTTTGATATTGATTCAAATTTTTGCATAGCATTTGTTAATTAGATGTGTATATTTACGGTGGTTATACAAGAATTAAAGTTTTATCTTAACCTTGAGAGTGGACAGCAATCTACCTGGGTTAAAAGTACGGACACTGAAACAAGATAAAATGTCATTAGAACCTGCAGAGTTTTTTGGTTTCGTTTTAAATATAACCACTTGTGGGTTTTTTTCCCCTCTCTAGGATACAATGTCTCTTTGCTATATGACCTTGAAAATCTGCCGGCATCCAAGGATTCCATTGTGCATCAGGCTGGCATGTTGAAACGAAATTGTTTTGCCTCTGTCTTTGAGAAATATTTCCAATTCCAAGAAGAGGGCAAGGAAGGCGAGAACAGGGCAGTTATCCATTATAGGGATGATGAGACCATGTGAGTATAGAACCTGGTCCCAAAGCTGGGGCAAGGCTTACATGCCGTCACTGAAAGATACACATTATGTCAGACCTTAAGCTCTACTGTGTGAATCCCCCTAACATGTCTTTCTCATAAAGTCCTTTAAGCCAGGTTTTAGATGACAGGGGAAAAAAGGGGGCCGTTTTCTGCTCTTCTCCACAGATACCAGTAGTTGGCAAAAGATGAAAGTGCTTTCCTTTAAGACACCACTATTGAAGGTCCCCTTTAGTCATATAGCCTGAGTGACAGGGAGAGGGGACCGTGTGTTCTGTGTGTTTGCAACTCTTGGATCATCTACATAGTAGGACTCTCCTAGTATATAAAGAAAGAAATGTTTTAAAGTGAAGATTCTGGAGTAACCCCAGATTCCATGTCCCACCACACAGACACGTCAGTACCAGCTCCTCAGGGTGATGGTCCTCTCCTGCCTCTCTGGGCGGGCATGTGTTATGCTGACTCTGTTGGTCGGACATACTGAGTCTCCCTTGGCACACCTTGTTTTATGAACTAAGTGATTTAGGACTTACCGCCTCCTTCACTTGGAAATCAAGTTCTTGACAAAATCTCTTGCTGATTCTTCTTATCTCATGGGTTTTGTTCCCCTCAGGTACGTTGAATCTAAAAAGGACCGAGTCACGGTAGTCTTCAGCACAGTGTTTAAGGATGACGACGATGTGGTCATTGGAAAAGTGTTTATGCAGGTATGCAGCGGATGTCTTGTGGTGGGGCGGAGGTAGCATGGTGGCGTGCTGGTTTACACCTGGGCACCGAAGCACACCGTGAGCATAGGAGAGAGAACGGGCCGCTCAGAGGGCGCCGACGCTTGTCAGAGATTTCATCAGATAGCCTCCACAGAACTCACTGCGTGTCATTTTTCCTTAGTGCCTTTTGCCTTTTTAGCACTGGACTGGAGAGTGAATTGAGGATTAAACATACTAACGGTATGTCTGAGTTTTAAGCACCCTTGCTGCCATAGGGTCTTCATTTTAAAGCTTAGTCATGTTTCCTACCCTCTTGTGTTTCCTGCAGTTTCTGGCAAGGTCCATTCTTGGCTTGGTTTAGTTCTTCTCAGAACTGAGTCTCTAGATTCCTGAGCAGCAGGTAGTGTATCAGTAGGGCAGAGTCGGGGGGCAGACAGGGAGGCAGATTGGCCAGGGTTTGTCCAAGGTCACCGCAGAGCGCCTCCCTCAGAAGGAGCTCACCTGCCAAGGAGAGGAGTGGGGCTGAGTGGGACATTTGGTAATTGGATTTCTGGTACAGTTGGACTCTAGTCTGATACAATACCCCACTGTGGCTTTGTCATGCTGTCTGCTAACCAGCTGCTCGTTCTGAGATGGGAGAGCTCATCGGTGAAGTGGTATATTCAGGCTGATTTCTTCCAGGATGGCTCAGCATTCAGTAGCTAGTACGGCGGTTAGATTGTCAAACACCTTTTGTACATTCATTCTGTTCCTTGGCAGGGTGAGGAGATTTAAGAATTCTGAGACAGACTCTTTTTTGCGCCATGGAGTTGAAAGATGGTTGTGCTTAATGCAGTGAGGATATTTTATGGGTATCCTCTCTAAGCAGCCAGGGACATACTCAAAAGTAAGAGCCTCGATTTCATCCATCTCTGGTGGCTTTTTATGTTTAGTTTAATTAATCAGAAACTCTAATTTTGCAGTCACTATGCAGAAAAAATTGGAATATTGACACTTTTCAGCATTTGAGAGCACTAAACTTTGACAGAGAGAGAGAGAGAGAGAGAGTGTGTGTGTGTGTGTGTGTGTGTGTGTGTGTGTGTGTGTACGTACACACAGATGTATAGACCTATATCTTGGGTCCTAAATGTAAGCCTCCAGACAGGCATTTCATCTGTTTTTAGGCAGAATTGACAAGGGAATTAAATGCAGTAGCTTAGAAATTGGGCTGAATCCAGACTGACAAACTAATTTTAAAAGCTATGAAGTATATATTTAGATTTGGCTGGTTTTTTACCAGTCTTGTTCCATTTTATTCCCAGCGACATCTTAACTTATTTTTGTGCTTTAAACAGACCTTATCTTGGAGAGCTTACAGGAGATTTGTTCCTTAGGAGAATTTTGTGTGTTTCTTTGCCTGTGAATTTAAACTCCTCCCTCAAAGTACATGTGATAGGACACTGGTCTCAAAGGGAAGAGGGAGTCTCTGCATTTTTGCACTGCCAGTATCTCTAGTTAGTGACTGGACTGGCACCAGGCAGCCCCATCTGGTGTCCAGGAATGTGGAAAGCCTGTGCTTGGGAAGCCATCTGCCTTTCTTCCATCTCCACAGAGTCAGAGGCTGGGACAGTTTATTTGAAATGACCTTAGAAACCTGGGCTTATTTTGCTGGATTTTGCTCCAAAATAAATTATCTGAGAATTTTCCTGGACATTGTTACTTTAAATTCCCACAACAGCAGATGCCTAGCGCAGAATGCTGTGACTCTGGGATGCTGTTTGAAGTTCTTCCTGATAACTGACCTGCTTGCTGTGGGCCTTTGTGGGTCTCCCCCCTACCGGTGTGGACCTTCAACCTGGTTCAGAACATGATTGCTGCTTTTGTCCGTCAGCAGGCCAACTCTGACCGTTGCTGTCCTGCCTTTAAGAAGAAGACAGGAGCTTCCATTCCCCACTTATATGGATATTCTAGTGTTTGCCTTTGGTGCACTATCTTCATTGGCATGCAAGCTGAGCACTAGAGAAAGTCTGGTAAATATCATGTCACTGCTCATTCTGTGGCAAGCACCAAGAACAGTACAGTTTTGGAGATTAGCGTATGGTGAACTAGAATATTTTTCATATTTTTAGATCTTAACGTCTGCCCCCATAACCAAGAAAAGTTATACATAGTCCACTGGTTTCTGTATGTTGGGGGACAAGACACAAGCAGTCTGCCTTCTAGGCAGGTGTGAAGGTAGGATGTTGAGGACCCTGTCTACCTGGATGCCTGTGTGGTCATAGCTGCAGGATATTTTCCTGAATTGGGAGCACGGAGTCAAAGGAACTCTAGTAGATATTGCCAGACCCTCCACGGAAGTTGTGCCCTTTTGCCTCCCACCTTCAATGCATGAGAGTGCTCGATTTCCAGAGTATGTTGACAGACATTCAGATTTCTGCCAGTCTGATGGATTAAAAATGATATTTATATACTCTTGGGAATGAGGTCCAAAATCTTTTCTTATGTTGAAGGCTATTTATTTTTCTTCCCTTTGAGATGTCTCTATCCTTACCTATTTTTCTGTTGGGTTACTGATCTTCTCTATTTCTTTATATACTAGAGAGAATAGCCTTTTACCTATGTAGGAGTTGCAGATATTTTTTCCAGTTTGTCATTAGAGTTTGTGGGGGGGTTTTCCCCTCAACGCAGAAGTTTATTTTCACAAAGTTCAGTCCGTCCCTTCTGTGGCTCCTAGATTTTGAGTCATGGTTAGAAACGCCTTCCCTACTCCAGGATTTTAAAGAAATGTACCTGTGTCATTTCTTAGTATTTTTATAGTTTCATATTTTACACCTAATCTTTTGATTACCTGTTTGGAGTTTTCTCCTGGTATATGGTTTGAAAGATGGATCCATCATTTTTTTCTGAATGGCTACCCCCTCGTCTCAGTAGTCATTGTTTCAAGGCCTGTGTTTATACTACCAATTGAAGATGCTACCTTTATCATATACTCCGTTTTTGTATATATTTGGATATATGCTGTATTTGCTGTCATAAATTGTGCTTTGGTGGAAGAGAGAAATAGTATTGTGGTACTCAGAAGACATCCTAGTTGGAGGAAAAAGAAAGAGGCATCATTGCTGACAGATACAGGACAAAGACCCTAACAAGAAAGGAGAGCTATTTGTGTGGGTTGGTTGATAGTTTCTGAAGTATTATTTAAGAGAACGCAGCAAGAAGAAACAAAGACGGGAGCGAGCCCCAAATCAGAAGTGCATTGTTAACCAGATATAACGTGTGGTTTTCTGCACACAGAACCCAAGGAATCCGTGCTAATAAGTCACCATGGGTTTACACGCACCCCATCTGGGTTTGAATGCCAACAGGTACCAGTGATTTGGAGTCTTCAAGAAACTTAATAAACACAAGAAAATGCTGGCAGTTATTATCTGTTCTATTTTCTCCCTATCCCCCAGGGGAGGGGCGCTAAAGAGTGAAAAAAGAAGTGAGAAAACCTCCCAACCCTTTGCAGAATGAAAAGTAATGTTTTCTAGAGATGGGTAATCTCAGAAGCTTTGCTTTAGGAATTTCCATTTTAAATGATCTTGACTCCTTCTCTGCCTCTCCAAATATTTTTCATTTGAGGAACAAAATTTAAGAGGGAGCTAATAACCTAATCTGGCTGTGGTAGTTTATCTTCCACCAAGCTCTAGAAGCCAGGCAGTGCCGGCTCAGGAGGCAGCACAGGGGAACAGGCAAGATCCCAGACTGGGCATTAGAATTCCTCAGATGTTACCCTTCTTTTGCTGCTAATTTGTTGAGGGCTTGCTGCCCTGTGCACTTTCTTCCTGCCTACAGATGGAAGCATAGTCCCTGTCCCTTCCTTTACAATGCAACAGCACTAAGTCAGCGAGGGTAGAAAGCGCTTGCTTTCATTCAGCAAGCTGTGTGCTAGCCGGCCTCTTTGAAAGAGAAGAAATGGATACAGAGTAATAAAGGAGGATCCTTGGCATGTAGAGCTTACAACCTGGTAGGGAAGCCAGACTGTTAGTGAATAATAAAGTGCCATAGTAGAGACTTAGAGACGAGACAGCAGCCAGCTGCCCGAGTATGCTGGAGATGGCAGGATAGAGGAGGTCATAGCTGAGCAGCAGCAGAAGAGCATCACAGACCAAACAGCCGTGGAAGCTGGTTTTCGGTCCTCCTGACGCTCCGAGGCTTTACCTAGCCCTCGGTTCCATCCTTCTGCTATCATTCAGTGAATTTGGATCACCCTGTTCTGCCGGCCTTGCTGGAAAGTCTAGTTCTGTTTTTGCACATCTGGGTTGAGACAGGGATGCCTTGTATGACTTTGGTATGTACACGGGAATGTATGTGTTAGAAAAGCCTGTGGTTTGAAGATTAAAACATGCGAGGAATGACCTGGTTTTTACATCCTCATTTTCCTCTCCTTTGAAGAGGGTGGGGACGTTGTCTTAGGGATGATTTGCTCTTAGGCAGAGTGGTGGTGATTGAATTCATCCAAGACCAGAATTAACGGTCAGGCTTTAACTTCTCATGTTACATAGCCTCCTTCTCTCAGGGATGAACCCTAAAACAGCTCTGCTTCTTTAACTCCATTGTCTTCTGCCCCCAAGAAGGGCTTAAATTTAGTCTGAAGTTCCATTTGGTGGATTCTAAACAGTAATGGTCTAAGATACCTCTGCAAAACAGGACTTAGGTAAAGGTCCAGAGCCCTGAAAAAGCCTGGTTTCAAGAAAGAGGAAGAAGCAGAGATGGGGCGGAAGGGGCAGTAAGGGGGTGGGTGAGAAATGGGCCAGCTCCTAACGGGCTTTCAGGCAAAGAGGAAAAGAGTTAAGATTTTATCTTGAGTCTTAAGCAAGCTAGAGCCTGGGTTCCATAGCACCCTGAGATTTTCAAGATTTCCTGATAAATACAGCCTCTCCACATGAAATCAAAAGAACCAAATCAGCAGTAGTCCTTAATCTAAATGTAAGCTGGTTCTCTCATGCTTTGCAGTTTGTTGTCTGTTTAGTCTCAGATGGACTTTTATTGCCTCTTTAATTGCCTCTGTCCTTGCAAAGCAAGAGAAAGGAAACGGGATTAAGAGCGCTCTCATCAGGGGCGCCTGGGTGGCTCAGGCAGTTGAGTGTCTGCCTTCAGCAGCATCTGGCTCCCTGCTTGGTGGGGAGTCTCCTTTTCCCTGTCCTTCTGCTCCTCCCCACTTTCTCTCTTTCTCTCCTTCCCCCTCCCTCCCTCCCTCCCTCCCTCCCTTCCTCTTTCTGTCTCAAGTAAATAAATAAAATCTTAAAATTTTAAAAAAAAAAAATGCTCTCATCACATTTTGAAGACCAGCTTTGTTAAGGACTCTGTGGTCTCTGCTTTTTGAGTCCAGATCGTGTGGGTAGCGGGTGGCACTGTCCTACATCGTGCCAGGTGTTTCTTAGCCGTCTGCCGCTCTGGAGTGCTACAGAGGGCACACCCCATGGGGCCAGCCTTGTAGTGGAAGCTGCTGTTCTCCTTACGTCAGATTCTCTTCTGCTTGCTTTGTTCAGGAGTTCAAAGAAGGCCGCAGAGCCAGCCACACAGCCCCGCAGGTCCTCTTCAGCCACAGGGAACCGCCTTTGGAGCTGAAGGACACCGATGCTGCCGTGGGCGACAACATTGGCTACATTACCTTCGGTGAGCGGCGTGGGGGGTGCCTTCCCGCTGCAGGAGGCCTGAACAGGGACAGGGCTTTGTTAAAATGTGGAAGGGGCAAAAGCAGGCATACCAGATCATTCTGTGCCAGTGCGTTAACTGTGGGAAGGAGTGCCATAGTCCTCTTTTTTATTCCCCCTGTTTTTCTTAAATGCTGGGAGAAAAAAAATCTAGCCCCTGGTGTCAGGTGTTAAGACTTGGGACCACATAAGCACCACAAAGCAGCTGGGTGGGAGGGAGTTCTCTGGCATTTGGCGTTTCTTGGTTTTTTGCTTCCTGAGCCAGCGCTCCAGCCATGATTCACTTATTCCACTGAAGAAATTCAAATCTTCCCTTATGGTTGTTCCAGACCAGTGAGCTGGCTCGGGATTATAGCTGACAGTTTGAAATAACCGCTTGTTCACACTTGGCACCCGATGCCACTGAGATGTTGCCTTTTGTGAGGTTGAAGTCCCCTCACTTTTGATGGTGCACCTGTTGATTGGTGATGAGCCCTCCAGTTTACCATGTTTCCTTAAATCCGAGCTACACATTTTCTGTCGTGTGACGTCTT
The DNA here is from genome assembly GCF_020171115.1 of Neogale vison. Taxonomy (NCBI): domain Eukaryota; kingdom Metazoa; phylum Chordata; class Mammalia; order Carnivora; family Mustelidae; genus Neogale; species Neogale vison. The sequence continues at coordinate 28,644,540 of NC_058093.1, forward strand.
TGAGGTTGGAACACAGCTTACAGTTCACGCATGCCACACGCTTTCGTTGGCAGCCTTTCTCTCTGTGGTGCATATAAACGGTCCGGTCGTTGGCATCTTAGATCCTAGGCCACATAGTTACCTCTGGTTCTGGTGTTTGTTTCTTCTCAGGGCAAATGGACACCGGGGTCCCACCCTTTCTTCTGAGGTATTCCTTTTCATGTTAGCAAAGCCACCTACTTGGAGGATTTTACTGTTGCCGAGACCACTGAGTAGAGTAGGTGCAGGAGACGGGGAGGATTGCAGAAAGCTGAAAGGGGTGAAGAGGGCAGAGTGGCTGCAGGGGGCTTCAGTGCATGGTGCCCTGGGAGGGGTTTTTCTCATGCCCGGCCAAAGCAGCTCCTGCTGCCTATTCTTATCAGGAAAGTTGAGGTCCTTGGAGCTTACAATGTTTAGTGTTCACAAGACCACTGAATCTTCTGGAACCAAGTGCCTCTGAAGGCCAAATCACCATGGATGGAGGATAAGCAGGCTGTTTCCTCATGCTGATGTCAAAGATAAGGTGTTTTCTCCAAAGTCACCCCCACCCCCCCAGCCAGTGGTCCCACCTTCTCAAGAGACCATGACCTAGAGTGATGCCCGGCACTAAGCCCTTTCCCAGGGGAGCCCTGGTTTTCTGCCATCACCTCCTCCATTTTCCTTGACATAGCCTCCATTTGCACTCACTGGGACCCGCCCTGTTGTAGTACTTATCCCTTCCTTGTTGGAGGAGAACACCTTGTCAGAGCCTGGGCTTAGTGAAACAAGTGCATTCTCCTCAGGCAGGGAGAGATCGGAGCTGACTGTAGGCTCTGATCTTGCCGCCCTTTGGCCTTGATGTTACCCTGACGTCTTACCTGTGTCCCTGCCCGCAGTGCTGTTCCCTCGCCACACCAACGCCAGTGCTCGAGACAACACCATCAACCTGATCCACACGTTCCGGGACTATCTGCACTACCACATCAAGTGCTCTAAGGTGAGGCAGCACCTCGGGCCTGTGCTCCAGGTCATTCTCCACCAGAGTTAATGGCATAAAAAGTCATTTCTGCGTGGGCTGCACCTGGCTGCCTCAGTCAGTAGAGCATGTGACGCGATCATGATTACGGTTGTGAGTTTGAGCAGCATACTGCAGGTAGAGTTTACTTTTTTAAAAAAAGTCATTCCTATAGTCCAGGCTGTTGCTATGAACTCTAATGGTTCTGGAGACTTTAAGATACCATGGCCTTCCTTCCATCTCTCTCCACTACCTCTCTGCACAGTAGAGAGATGAACATATGTCTCCAGAAAGGGTTGCCCTCCGGCTTGCCTGCATGGACCTTTGTCAGGCCCGGGGCATACGTTCCCCGACCTTCCTGAAAGCAGAGCTGTCTTTCTAGGACGTGACCGCTTCAGTACCCATTGTGTTTGCTCCCAGGCCTATATCCACACACGTATGCGGGCGAAAACATCTGACTTCCTCAAGGTGCTGAACCGTGCACGTCCAGATGCCGAGAAAAAAGAAATGAAAACAATCACGTGAGTAGAGCGGTCTCACAGGCAGGACCACCCTCCTTTCCCGAGGAAAATAGTGGATGTGGGTGACCTGGCCCTTCAGGTGTCTGGTAGCTGCTGCCTACATGGGAAAGGCAGGCAGGGTCGGGCCTGGAGCCACCTGACTGACCAAAAATGGGATGGACAGGTTTTCAGTCCTGAGCGGGCCGGGATGGATTCCCTTGTTTCCACATCTTCGTGAGCTAGCAAAATGTCAGCTAGGGAAGACAAAAAGGGACCTTTTTACTGAGATGCACTGTGTTCTCTTTGGGCCTGAGTTAAGAGGTCAGTCCTCAGGGTCTTCCTCGAAAAGGGAAGAGATTTGCTTACAGACATTTAGCTGAGTTAACGGGCCTGCAGCCACCCCCTATTTTTATCCCCTGCTCTGCTGCTTGGCAGGAAGCTGCATGGAGACAGAGTTATCTTTCTCAGGGATGGAAATGCTGAATAGCACTCCCATGTGTGGCTCCGTGCAGGAGAGGCCAGCGTGGCCTGGAGCCTAGGTAGGGATTAAGGTCTTCAAGCAAAATGTCAGGTTTGGATGCCCCTTCTGGTGAAATTTAGGCGATCCTGTTCTCAAGGAATAAGTGCTTATCTGCCAGCTTCTGTGCCCATTAAACTCAGGTCTTGAGGTGAACTAAGCTTCTGCACACCCCTCCCAGCCAGCGTATTTGCCAACACCAGCTCCTCTCAGGGATGACCTTTGGCAGGTATGGTGTGCACAGGGCTCCAAGTTCTCCCCTGGCACATGAGGCCTCTCCTGCCAAGCTAGTTTCTGCTGCCACTTGACAAGATAAGAGAAGCGCCTGACTCTTGGTACCGGAGCTGAGGGTTTTCAGTCTCGGGAACATCAGAGCAGTGGAAGTCATTCCCGATTTCCTCAGGCAAAGGCTTTAGAGGCCACTTTAGAGGCTAGGTAGTAACTCGCTGTAGCTCCTGCCCAGAGCCTCAGGAGGGGTGTTCAGGCTGTAGTTGGGTCTTCTGCTTCCAGAGAGGTGTCCCGAAGCCATGGTGGCGAATTCACAGCGTCACCCCTTCTACTCCGCAGCTCTGTGGCAAGGCCAGACATGGGCAAAACCAACACTGTGGGGAGGGCATATGTCCTGGGACACAAATGCTGTTTCCACCTCTTCTAAAACCTGGCCTCCCTCCTGGAGTTTCCAAGGTCCCCTGCCCCTCTGGCTTTCCACGAACCGCTCTTGTCACTTTGGTGACCTCAAGTGTAAGGCAGCCAATGCTGTGCTGTTTCCAGGGCCAGTGGAGAGACTGGCTGGGAGGTGAACGGGCAGCTGGGCACAGCAGAAGGAAGCCTGACCTGTCAGTCCATCCCACACCAAATGGAAGGCTGGCCTCGTAAATAGGCCATAAGGGCTTGCCTGTGTCATCCTTAGCCCTGTAACTTCTCGTCTGTTCAGAAGAGCCCACCAAGGCAGCCACCACCCTGTGTCTCCCCACAAGGGTTCTCCCCTATCCTGGTATGGAACTGGGGAAGGGTAGATACTTAAAACAAACAAATTGTCCGTAAACCTCCTTCCTGGGGCTTAAAAAGAGCAGCTCTGCCTTTCTCTGTTCTGTGACCTCTCTTTAGCAGAGATGGGCCCCAGAAAGGAGGAGGGGGAGGCAAATAACCATATCCAAGCTGAAAACCAGGTCGTGTTACTAAGGATGAGTAGGAGAAGCCGGGACCCCCACCCCCCACTCCCGGCAGCAGAAACGGGCTGCATGGAATAGGATGGTTTCCTGGCTTGGTGCTCTCTGCCGGAATCGAACACTCAGGAGCTTTGCATGGCGGGATGGGGCTGTGGAGGAACCACTACGGTTTCAGTCTGGGCTGGGTGAGACATTCAGGACAGGAAAATTTAGCCCCCAATCTTTGTTTGCCCCAGTTTCTCATAGTTCTCAGCCCTAGCTTCCAGGCTGCTTTACCAAACGACCTCTGTCTTCAGAAACTAGCCTCTTCCCAAAGCTGGCCCTTCCAGAGTAATACTGGATGGGACAGAAGACCAAGATTCAGGAGCCTAAAGTCGGGCGAGTGTTCTGTAACCGAGTGTGTGGTCACTGCAAGGCAGCACACAGCTCCTGTACTTGGAAGTTTCGAGCATCCTGATCCCATGGGGACAGATTGAAGGAGCTGCTCTCTGTGAGCCTGAAGGGGCGTAAGCTGTGTAAGAGAGGCCCTGAGCTCTCGGCCTGGAAGAGGGTTGAGTCCTGACTGAAGTTCGAGTAGGTCTAGGCCATCCAGACACCATGGGCCAGGGACTGTCCTGTCTAGCTTGGTACATTGAATGTCCTTGCGGGCTTGGCACAGCTGCTCCGCGGTGTCCCCAAAGTGTTCAGCAGGAGGAAAGCTGATGAAGTCTCTCTGGGAGCTGGGGCTTATTCCAGGCCTAGAGTTCCCACAGCCTCTAAGGAACTTACTCACTTACGTCTGGTGTCCCTGGGATCACATCCCCAGTCCAGGAGTGTGGGGCGGCAGGACAGGTGAGCCAGAAACTGGCCTTCACACTTCTCTCTGCTTTTGAAGGGGGAAGACGTTTTCATCCCGCTAACTCTCGGGAACAGGAAGAGGAGGCGGCTGGCAGCTGAAGGCGGGAACACTTGCTGCTGGATAATCGTAGCTTCTCAACATTGCCCCTCTTCAGGTTCTTAAGGGATTCTCCGTTTTGGTTCCATTTTTGTACACGTTTGGAAAATAATCTGCAGAAACGAGCTGTGCTTGCAAGGACTTCATAGTTCTCAAGAATTAAAAAAAGAAAAAAAGGATTTCCACTTGATCAACTTAATTCCTTTTCTTTACCTTCCCTCCCTCACTCCCTTGCCTTCCTCCCCTTTTCCGAGCTGTTGCGCTTTGCAATATGTTACTGGTAATGAGTTGCAGGATAATGCAATCTTAACTTGTTTTCTCCTAAGTATTTGAGTTCAAAACTCCTGTATCTAAAGAAATACGGTTTGGGGTCATTAATAAAGAAAATCTTTCTATCTTACGTGAGAATTTGCTGGGTTTCTAGACTGAATTCAAAAGAGAGAGGAGGGGAAAGAAGAGTACACATGGCGCTGTCCTTAAACTACAGACCCAAATCTGGGAAACCTTAGACCACGAGTCCCTCAACCACCCCTTAGAAGAGAGAGAGAATGGCTGGTTAGTGAGCTCTTGGTTGGTGGTTCTGAGTAAATGTGAACGTGCTTCCTGTAAAGCCTGCCTGTTACCAAGTCTGGCTGGCTGTGGCCGAGAAACTTCCGGGACTGTGATAGTCACTTAAGTGTTTTCTGGCTTTTTTTTTTTTTTTTTAAGATTTTATTCGTTCATTTGACAGAGGCAGCAAGAGAGAGTACAAGCAGAGGGATTGAGAGGGGCAGAAGCAGGCTTCCCACTGAGCAGGGAGCCCACCTTAGGGCTCAATCCCAGGATTTGGGGATCATGACCTGAGCTGAAGGGAGATACTTAAGGACTGAGCCCACCCAGGCTCCTCCTGGCTAGTTCTTTAATTATGGATAATACACAGGATTTCCCACAATGAGTTCTGCAGGACATTGATGGGTGTTAGGGTGTGGGCCCAATGTAGACTAACTGGCCACCTTTCTCTTCCCACACAGGATCCCATAAGACTAGCATTCCGCAAAATTCCCTTTGGAGAGATGCTTGCCTAACAGTACCAAGCCTAGAAATGTATGCTGGCCCCTAGCTAGCAGGACACTGATCCCCAAAATAAAATCGTTCAGAATATTCAGTAGAGAATGTTAGGAGCACTTGAAATGGTCTAAGGGCCATCCTGGCAGTTTTTAGCTTCTTGCTTTCCCTTTTAACTTGTCTCCATCTAGTGCAGTGTGTTTCAGACTGGTTTTAAGACTCATTCGTGAACTGTGAGCTGTCATGATATTTTTGTTTCCTGAACTGTTATGAGATGACTGTAGGTTCATAATGCAGCCGTTAAGAAATAATACAGAATTTCTGTGTGCCCTTCACCCAGCTCCCCCCAGTGGTAGCATCTCAAATGACTATAGAGTGGTATCTCAGCCAGGACCCTGTCCACAGTCTGGCCTCTGTGTGTGTCTGTGTGTCTGTGTGTGTTGGGGGGGCTATGTATTTCTGTGTGTCTGTCACATGTGTAACTTCATCACTGGCCTTTTTTTTTTTTTTTTTTTTTTTTTTTGAAAATTTTATTTCTTGGAGGAGAGAAAGAGCAAACACAAGTTTGCTCTTGGGAGGAGAGTAGCAGTCCCCCCCAACCCCACCACAGAGATAAGAGCTCAGTGCAGAGCTCAATCCCAGGACCCTGAGATCATGACCTGAGCTGAAGACAGGGGCCTAACCAACTGGGCCACCTGGTGCCCCAGCTTTTTTTTTTTTAAATGGACTAGTATAGATGAGAGTGTATCACATTTCTCAAGGGTAAGTATTGATTTTGGAATGTGTTTTGGTTATGTAGGCGCGTCTTGATTAGATTATAAAAGCCCCCCCCCCTTTTACTGTGGGTCACAGTCAAGAAATCTGAAAGCTATAGGTCATTCAGTCACCCAGTCATTTTAGACTCCACTGAAATGGGCTCTCAGTTGGGGACATAGCTCAGTTCCCATCCCAAAAAACCTGTGCGCTGGGGAGGAGTGACCTCTTGTACCCCACTTCTAGTGGTGGCAGAGATGGAGAAGGCAGTGCTGGCCGCTGTGTCGGCCCTCTCCCACTACTTAGCAGTTGCCATCTCCACTCTCTTTGGTCTCATTGGAAGTGAAGACTCTTGAGTTCAATCAAAGCTACCCACTCCTGGGATTGCTGAAAGCACTGTAGTGGCTCTGAGGGGCCCGTGTTGAACCTGGCTTAACCCTAACAGGAAGGACCAGAGTGTCTTCTGGCCAGAGACCTTGGCCTCAGGGCTTCCTGAGGCCAAGGTCCTGGCTAGACTTGTGCCCAGAGCCCTCCAGAGACTCCCAAGGGCTTGTCTACTCTTGCCTAGGGGGGAGTGAAGAGTTGACAGTGGCCCCTGGAGGGCAGCCAGGATCCAGAAAGCCCTGGAGCCGCCTCCCTTCCACAGGTCCCATTAGCGAGTACCCCAGCCCCTGTACACCACTCCCGCCCAGCCCCAGGCCGCCAAAGTCAGCGAAGAGCTTCAAACAGGAAGCCCAAGAGGAGTCCCTGGCAGGCCTGGGCCCCACAGTAGAGACTGCAGGAGGAGAGGAGAATGGGGACCACAGAGGTCGGCCTGCAGCTAGAATGGAGGGTCTGGAAATTATCTGCACCACAGCCCTATGGGCCAACGGGAGAAGGCTGGGGTTGAATCCACGCTAGAGCTGGGTGAGGGAGCAGAGAAGGCCTGGATGGTCCAGTGAGGAGTCAGGACCCAGGCTTCCTGGCCCCTGCTGCCTAAGCCACCCCCTTCGGACGTCATCCCACACACAGTGTTTAGACAAAGCAGTGAAGAAGAAACACAGACATCCTGGGTCCCTTAGGGAGGAGGCCAGGGCTGGGAACAGAAGGAGGTCTGTTTATTCCTGGCAGTCCAACATCTGAGGGGCCGCACACCCACTTCTGTCCAGGCCCCAGGCTGAACTCTCCCAGAGCCTCTGACTTCTGCCCGACCAGATAGCGTGGGTCTGAGGGCCGGTTGCTGGAAGCCAGCGTCCTCACCACCAGCTTGCTGGAGGAGGGGTTTGAGGCTGGATGCTTTCCTCTTCCCACTTGCTGCCCTAACAGAAGTCCTGTCTCCCCGGTTCCCCCGATCCTCTGCAGGATGGGCAGAGCTAGACCCCTCGGGTCCACAGCCTTCAGCTCAGGTCTCCTCCCCCTGCCCTTCCTCACCGAGGGCACCGAAGTCCCCATCTCAGTCTACCTGCGCTCTTGAGCAAGGAAGTCTTTCCCCATGTCTCATCTCCAGCTTTCTTGCTGCAGTTGCTACCAGCTACCTCACACTTCAACCTGCTTCTCTCTGGCACCTCAAGGCCTCACTTGATACAAGTGAAAATTGGAGCATCACACCTCTTGTCTCCCTAGCCTTGAACTTGCCTTTCTTCTGCTGTACCTACTCCACTCAGTGTCTCTGTGGAGCTGAAGTGCCCTTCTCTTGCTTTTTGTGAGCTCTCGATCTGCCTTTCTCTACAGAGTTCTTAGAGGGGGCAGGTGGCTGGAGGGGAGCGACAGGCAGAGGGCAGGAATCCTAAAAATGTTAATAACAGCTGTCTGTGGGCCTAGTGTTCATCTAAGTCTTCACCACACATTAGCTTGGGGTTCGTCTCGCCATAGGTGAGCACAGTACAAGCCCCCTTCTACAGATGAGGAAACGAAGGCAAAAGAACTTGAGTAATTTTCCCAAGTTCACACAAAAGGAAAAAAAAAATAAAATAAAATCCCGAGATTCTAAGATTCATACCCAGGCTTTCTGCTTCCAACACTGGCTCACACCTCTTACTCATAACGGAGGCCTCCTGTTAAGTGTCAGGCTATCAGGCACTGGGATATATAGAGTCACATGTTACTCTGTGATAGTCCCCAACACCCCAGAGAGGTGCTTTTACTTGTATTTTACACGTGGGAAAATTGAGGCGCAGGAGTAGCTTGTCCAAATGCCACACCTCCTAGCCCAGAGCCACTTTTTCCTCCTAGCCCAGAACTAGACTCAAAGCAGTTGAGAAAAGTATAGAATGACCCCCGATTCTAGAAGGAAGTTTGGCTTTATAAACCGGAAGGCCCATCAGGTGATAGGATGGAAGGATCCTCAAGCTCCAAACAGCCCCACCCCTGCCACCATCAGATACTGCTCTTCCCAATTAACCTAACGGAGCTGGATGTGCTGTTAGCTGGTCCGCAACCCCAGGGGTTTACAACTCATCAAATGTAAATATTCGTTGGGACAAGAAGCAGAGAGGAGTAGCTGAAACCCTGATTCCTCAAATTCTGATTCCTCGCTCACTGGATTGCATTTCTCAGATTAGCTAGGCGTGCGGCAGGTGACAGGGCTCCCCTGAGGTAAGGGATCTGCCACCTCGGTGGCAAGCTACAGCTGGTGGCTGGGGAGGGGGCAAAAAAGGTACAGGATAGGGGGAGGGCACTGGACAAAGACCGGCCAGCCTCCTGACTCCTGCCGCCCAGCCAGTGCCAGGCTCCACCCCCGAGAGGCGGGGCCAGGCTGAGCCCCACCACCCCCAGCTCCAACCCTCCGGAGCCCAGGCTGGGGTAGAGCCTGGGCAGCAGAGAGCCTGGGGCCCTGCTGTACCCGCAGAGTGGAGGCACCATGCCCTCACCGGCCACAGGGACCACAGACCGCGCAGGAAGCCCTGCAGGCCCGCCTACAGCAACTCCCTGACCCCCAGGGACAAGCCCAGGCTGGGCCAGCAACACCTACCTTCCAAGAGCCATGTGAGTAGCTACGCCCTCCTCCCTGCCCCCCTCCACGCCCTCTGCCCCCACCAAGCACCCAACTTCACCTGGAGACCTCAGCCCCAGGTCCTGAAGAGGCCACTGCAGCCAGCCCAAGCCACCAGAGCCTCCACGGTGTGCAGGTCACGGGCCAGCACACCACACAAGGTGGCCCAGGCGCCAGCCCTGCCTTTCATGCTGCTCCTGGGGAGGAGGGGTGGGTCTCCCACCAGGGGAGTGCTGGGACCTCCAGCCCCGGACAAGAGTCCAGGTTTGAAGTCAGGGCCCTGAGGTCTCATGGGGTTTAATAAAGTTTGTGGCGCAGGGACAAAGGGAACAGAAACTAAAGGGCCTGCTAGAGAGGGAAGGATGTCCTGGGTAGAGGGCTCAGCGTGAGGGGTGGGGGAAGTTGAGGAAGAGGAAATAAGCTGAGGAGAGGGGAGAGGGGCAGTAGCTTGGCAGGCCTTGGTGGGCCTGGGGGGAGCTGGAGAGAGGACGGTCCTGAGCTCAGGGAGACAGTGGTGCCCTGAGATCCGATGACTTGGGGGTGGGGGCAGGTAGGAATCCTTTCCTTATTGACTTTAATCCTAGCAACAGGCGCTGCTGTCCTGCCGACAGTAGCAGGAGTTTCCCCCTGGGCCTGGACCCTTCCTCCTCCCCACCATGTGGCCTTGGGGCCAGGGTGCCAGAAGAACCGAGAAAGAAAAAGACAGGGCCAGATCAGAGTCACAGAACGGCCAGACCCTGCCCTCGGGCTCCTCCTGCCAGCTCCCAAGGTGTGGGAGCTATCCTCCTTGCTGCTGGCATCCTCCTCCTCCCTGGCGATTCCTCTCTTCCTCCCGTTCCCAGGAAGGGCTCTGTTGCTAGTGTGGTGCAGATGAGTCAAGTTTATGGGCTGGAAGTCCTACCCAGAGGCTGCTCACTGAGCTGTTATCATTACGTACTGGGGGCGGGGTGGTGGGGGTAGGGGGCAGGTTAGGGGAACAAGGCAACCTGCTCCTTGCTGCCTTCCGTGGCTGTGGCCTGTCACTGACTCAGGTGTTCAGCCAGCCCTGCCCTTGCCTCTGCCTCACTCACTCCTGCCCTGACCCCCCAATCCTTAGCAGCCTACCCTCTCCCAGGGCTCCGGTGCCAACCAGGCTGGGAGCATCCAAGGACAGGGACCCCTCCTTCATCAGAGCACCCACCCCTAGCCCTGGCCCCAGCCCAACCTGAAGGAGGCTCTCAACTGATCGATGGCCAGAAGCCACGACACACCAGCCAGACCCTGTTCTCCCTTTTGGCCAACGTGGAGGCCTTGTCTTGTGGAGGCCGGGATGGACAAAATGCTCTGGGGCTTTGGGGCTGGGTGGGTCCACCCTTTAGTCTAAACGGAGGCCTTAAAACGGCTGCCCAGAGAGGGTGGGACAGGTAATAGCACCGGCCAACACGGGCAGAGCCTGGGGAGTTGGGGAAACACAGCTGCCCCTCAGCTCCAGCCCGTGGCCAGCACGCTGGGCATACTTGTTGCTAGAGGGGACTTCTTAAGGGAAGCCCAGAATATGAATTTTTTATGTAAATTTCAATAGGCAGTTATTTGAGGGGGGGAAATGTTCTCAGCAAACAAGATAAGGCCCACAGCCTGCTGCTGTGCGCCCTCTGGACGACTGCCCAGCGCCCCCTAATTCTGGCTGCCCATCTCTCATTCAGGCACGCTGGCTGCTGCTCCAGGCCTCCCCTGTCCCCAGGCCAAAGATGATCCCCAACAGCACCAGGGAGGCACCCAGCCCGGTTCCCACGGGGGCCCTGGGGCTCTCCCTGGCTCTGGCCATCCTCATCATCGCCGCCAACCTGCTCCTGGCCTTGGGCATCGCCAGGGATCGGCACCTGCGCCGCCCGCCCGCTGGCTGCTTCTTCCTGAGCCTGCTGCTGGCCGGGCTGCTCACAGGGCTGGCGCTACCCGTGTTGCCCGGCCTCTGGAGCCAGAGCCGCCTAGGCTACTGGTCCTGTCTCTTCCTCTATCTGGCGCCCAACTTCTCCTTCCTGTCCCTGCTCGCCAACCTCCTGCTGGTGCACGGCGAGCGCTACATGGCAGTGCGGCAGCCCCTGCGGCCCCGCGGGAGCACATGGCTGGCCCTGCTCCTCACCTGGGCTGGGCCCCTGCTCTTCGCCAGCCTGCCAGCCCTGGGGTGGAACCATTGGGCCCCCGGCACCAACTGCAGCTCCCAGGCTGTCTTCCCCGCCCCCTACCTCTACCTTGAAGTCTACGGGCTCCTGCTGCCCGCCGTGGGGGCCGCCGCCCTGCTCTCTGCCCGTGTGCTGGCCATGGCTCACCGCCAGCTGCAGGACATCCGGCGGCTGGAGCGGGCAGTGTGCCGTGGTGCGCCATCAGCCCTGGCCCAGGCCCTCACCTGGAGGCAGGCGAGGGCACAGGCCGGGGCCACGCTGCTCTTCGGGCTGTGCTGGGGACCCTATGTGGCCACCCTGCTCCTCTCAGTCCTGGCCTTTGAGCAGCGCCTGCCGCTGGGGCCAGGAACTCTGTTGTCCCTCATCTCACTGGGTAGTGCCAGCGCAGCAGCCGTGCCCGTGGCCATGGGGCTGGGGGATCAGCGCTACACAGCCCCCTGGAGGACGGCTGCCCGCAGGTGCCTGCGCATGCTGCCCAGAAGGACCCCCCACACTGGGCCTGGTCCCCGCACAGCCTACCGCACCAGTAGCCAAAGCAGCGTGAACCTTGACTTGAACTAGGGGAAGGGCCTCTGCTGGCTCCTGCTCGAAGCATCTGTCCATCTCCGCCAGGAAGGCAGTCTCTTGTCTCCCCGGTGCTGCATCAGAGGCCCTGCCCTTATCTGACCCTACCCTGACCTAATAAACTCTAGCCAGGTCACGGTTATCTCATTCTGCTTCTCCGAAAGGGGGTGGGGAGAGAACTAAAGTCAGATGTGCATCCACAGAGATCCGACTCCCTCGGCATCAACTGTCAGAGAGAGCCAGCTGAGGGCTCTCAAAGCCTAGCAGATTCTGCGGGGCCCCTCACCCCGACATGCCCCTTCTGGTTTCTCATATCCAGATGCCACAAAACCACACACACACAGTCTCTGGGAAGTATATTTTATTTACATTTTTAAAATCTGTAACTAGTATCTCTTCCTCCTTTCCACCCCCAGAGACTTGGGAAGGGAAAGAACGGGAACCTCAAGGACCTACTCCCCACATACAAACACACAGCCCCGTGATCACACCAGCGAATGAAGGTGAATGAGAAAGAGGCCTGACCCCCCACCCCAACTCTGAGGGACCCGCAGGTCTGGGCGAGGGTGGGGGCGGGCGCAAGGGGTGGGTCTCTTAAGAGAAGGGAGAAAGGGGGCAAGTCAGTTTGAAGGGGTTGGAAAGTAGTCCAAGGCCCCCGCCTCCTCCTCCCCCATACCCTACCGCCTCTGCTGGTGGGGTTCTCCCTTCACCCCTCAACATCAGAGCAGAGGCTGCAGCCATTAGCGGTCAGGTCTCTGGACACAAAATACTTTTGCTTTGTGGTCTCCTGATGTAGTCACCACCAGGGAGGCATCTCTGTGGACAAAAAGCACAGGTCAATAGGACTGAGGGCCCTGAGGCCTGGCCTCAAGCCCACCGCCCTGAGGCCCTCAGGGGGCCTGGTGCCTAGCACCGGGCTGCCGTGTCCACGTCAAGTGAACATGCTGGAAACCTGCACCACGTAGGGGGTCAAAAAAGAGCCACAGCATGGAGGAGATGGTCCCAGCCCCTCGGTGCCAGAACAGAGATGTGAGTGCCCACGCAGGTCCCCAACCACTGGAAGCGACAACTCCCTCAGGCTTCCCTGCACTTCGGGCTCACAGGCTGCCAGCAGGCCTTGGGGCCCACCTTCTGTCTCTTAAGAAGTCCCTCCCACACCCCCAAGGACCCTGCGGCCCCCCAGGGGCCCTTCCCATCCTCCAAATACTCAAAGAGACTCCAGCCCTTGCCAGATTCGTACTTGCTGAGGGCGAAGTCCAGAATCTCGGCCGTGTGGCCCCGGTAGTCTGTGAGCAGGCGGCCAGTGCGGGCGTCCCAGAGGCGCACGATGCCGTCCAGGCTGCAAGTGTAAACCACGGCGGTGCCCGCCTCCCACAGCAGCTGCACAATGCCTGACTGCGCCGGCGCCAGGAGACAGAGTGGGCATCAGGGCCAGAGAAGTGGAGCGGGGAGGGGGCCTGCCTCTGACTCTCAGGGAGGGAGGGGAAGGGTAGGGAGGGGGTGGGCCGGGGGGGGAACCAGAGAGCAAGCCCTGCCAGGGCTCCAGGCTGCCCGTACCTGGTGCTGACACTGGTGCCTAAGGGTCTGTGTAGACAGGTCATAGATGGCCAAGGTCCCATCCAGGTAGCCAACAGCTGCCAGAGGCATCCTGGGCAGAGGAGAGGACCACTCAGACTAGCGGACAACCCTGGACTCCCATACCCTGCACTCCTCTCTGGTTCCCCAGCCCAGGCACCCCTCGCCAAACCCTCCTCCCCAGCTGGCTTCCGCTCCAGGCCAAGGCCCTCCTCACACTCACACGCTGCAGAAACCCAAAGACTCCACAGAGTTGGACTCGCTCTCCTCCCCTTCTCCCACACTGGGCTGGGACGCCACGGTCTCAGGTCTGAAAACACCCACCACCTAGAATCCCCGGAGAGAAGCTGAGGATGAGAGCAGGGCTGATGAAGGGGAGGAAAGGGGACCAGAAGAGTCCCGGGGGGGAGGTGGGGCGGGCATGGGGGGCAGCGGCTCGGCAGCCTGGCTCTGGGTTACACTCACCTTGCCGGTGGTGGCACTGACCAGCTTGGCCTGGCAGTCCACAGAGCCGGTGAGGATCAAGCTGCCGTCCTGGTTGGTGGCGACACAGGTCAGAGGGCCCTGGTGACCCTCAGTCCCTAGGAAAGAGCAGACGACGAAGTGAGGCTTCGTCGTGGCCCCCATATCCCACCCCAGGCCTTCCGCACAGAGACCCAGGGAACCCCGTCCCGCCCTGGAGACCTTTCAGTACGTGGATCGGGCTTCCCTGCTTCAGGTCCCAGATCCTGATGGTGCCATCTTCATAGCCGACCACAGCTCTCTTCCCTGAAGGCCCACAGGCACAGATGGAGGGGAGGACAGACAATGCTCTCAGACACACCCAGCAAGGGAACGGCAGGGAGAGTAAGGGAGCAGACGTTGCCCCTGGGACTAGCAGAAAGTCAGGGCAGGAGAGGGGAAGCCGTCTGCTCTGGGGCCTGGGTCCATGTTCCAGACAGCAGACCTCAGAGCTGGCCAGCTCAGGCCGAGGAGGGAATCCAAGACGCCACAGAAACCTGCAGCCCACCACCCAGCAGCCTGGCAGACAGCAAGGGGAGCAGCCCTCACCATCAGGGAGGACTCGGCCGCAGGTAGCTGGGCAGTTGGGGCCTTGGAAGGTCTTGCAGTCGCCATTTGGGACCTTCCACATCCAGGTGTTGCCGTCAGCTGTGCCAGCCAGGAGGACAGGTGCCCGAGGGTGCCACTCCATCCACTGGGCAGAGAGGAGGGGTCAGCAGGCAGGCCTTTCACCCCATTCCCCGAGGAGCCCTTCCATAAGCTCCACCCAAGCTGTCCTTGCTTCTGAGGGTGGCAGGGACTGGGCAGGAACAGAGCCAGACACTCATGCTGCGCCTGGACAGCACACTGCCTTCAAGCCAGCGTGGTCTGGTAAAGGCGAGACTGGACCCCCCACCCCCACCCCCAGCTCTTGGCACCTACCAAGGCCCCGCACAGCTCAACACCACTCTGAAGATCTCACCTCCAGATCTCCTGCTTCAAAGGACCAGACCTCCTCCTTGGTGTCCACCTGCCACACTTTCAAGAGGCCACTCATGTCCCCTGTGGCCACGAGGGTAGAGTCGTGGCTGAAACCAGCACAAGTAACGGAGTCTTTATGGCCTGCAAAGGAAAGGAGGCAGAAAGAGAGAACATCAGGAGAATAGGACCCAGGTGTCTGGCCCCCTGAAAGGACCAGTTGGGAAGAGAAAGGTCGGTCCCACCATAACAGGGGCCTCAAGCTCACTGCCACTCCAGGAGTCAATACTCAGCCAATCCCCCCAGGTCTCCCTAGGGGTGGCGATGCTGGCCTTTCACTCAACCATGCCTAGCTAGCCCAGGCCTATGTCCTCCCCATTCTGTCTACTCCATACCTCTGCCCAAAAAACCAGCCCCTCCTTTTGTCTAAATAGCCTTAGATCGCTGCTACCTCCTCCCAGACCTTCCCCAGACTCCTCGGGCCAATACTGGCTCCCTCCCCATGCCCAAGACAGTCTAGGTTATTCTGTTCTGAGGTCCTTAGGTTCAGCACAGAGCTCGCCCCAAATGGGGACCAGTAAATGGTGCTGGATGCACAACCATTGCAGGCTAGCCCCCAAGACCTCCAAAGTAACACAACTACACCTGCCCCCCCTCACCTGCACACTCAAAGAGCAGCTCCCCATCACTGAGCCTCCATACGAAAGCCTTGTCATCTTCACCCCCGGTCACTGCCAAGGTGTTGGTCTTGGGGTCCAGGCTCACACAAAACACAGACGCTGTCCCAAGAGATTTTCCATAAGTAAGCGGACAGGGTTCCCCCACCCACCCACCCGGGTTCTGTCCTTCGGGACCTTCAGGAAGCCCACCCCCTTCCACCCAAAGCAACATGTCTTTCCTCCTGGAAAAGAAGGGTGCATCCAAGTTCTAAGCTTCAAGTTGTTGGAGCAATCCCAGCCCACGCTTGCCAAGCTCCAAGTCCTTCCCCAGTGCTGCTGCCCTCACTGCCCCAGATAGACAAGGAGTGTACACGTGCAGGCTTCCAGGTCTCAGCACAGGGTGTCACCAGGCTGAGCACAGAGTGAGAAAAGCACCGTGTCACTTCCCTTACTAAGGGCTAATATTTGAGAGAATTATATAAAACACGTTCAAAAAGGTACAACTATCTCTAATTTACTACAAGGTAACCTTCTGAAAAGAAACTAAGACCCAGAAAGATTAATAAAGATCATAAATCGCTAAGGAACAAGAGGAGGCTTTGAAGCCAGCCGGCTCCAGGAGCCAAGCTCTCCCCCAGGCTCTCACAGTGCGAGCTCCTCCAGCGCAAGGCCAGCCTCTGTTTTCCCAACTCCCTGTCCCTCCAAAGGCTCCCTACACAGCAGGAATCTGATGTTCCAATGCCCACGTGCACTGAGTTGATGGCGGATCCCCTCAGAGACCTACCTGAGTGCAACGCAAAGGTGACTTCACTATCGTCGGGGCCCTCCATGCTGCCGACCACCCCTTCCTGGGGTTCTAGAACCCAGCCCTCCTCATTGCCCTCTTCTTCCTCTTCTTCTTCTTCGAAGTCCACATCTTCCATCTCCTGGGCCAGATCATCTGCTTTGGGGAGAGGGTTAAGAGATGCGGCTGGGCAGACAGTAAGAAAGAGGGAAGGGGAGAAGTGGTGGGGAGGTCTGAGGCGCTGGGGTGTAACAAGAGGGTCGGCTGAGGTCAGACAGAGAGGGAGAAGCAAGGGTAGAAGCGGCAGGGAGGCGGGGACACGGGGGACGAAGGACAGGAGAGGTCTGAGGACCCGGGGTTGGCTAAAGACGGTGTGGGAAGGGAGGACCGAGGGGATGATGGGAAGGGGGTGTGTGAGGGGAAGGGCCAGAGGAGGCGTCAGGGGAACCCCCACCCCTGCCAGGCCTAAGAACTAAGTGTGGGGGCAGGGCAGGGGGGGAAGGGCGAAATGGGTCGGTAGGAATGACCAGTGGGGAGAGGAAGGGAGGGGGGAGAAGCAGGGGTCAGAGGCCAGGGGTGAGCGCCTCCTGTCCCACGGCCCGAGGAGCGGCAGTTCTCACCTGGGTCCGGCGGACCAGGATCCAGTTCTACCACCTCGATAATCTCCTCATCACCATGGAAGCTCAGGGTCTCCAGTGGGGGGGTGTCAGCGGCGGCCCCGCTCTCGGATTCGGACTCCATGCGGCGCAAGCGGCCGATCCACTTCTCTGGGCCCAAACGCCTCCCAGAGTCAGCTCTGCGCGACGACGCGGAACTCGAGCCCCTCCTCCCGGGAGGAAGTAGGCGTAGGCAACTCCCCGGCAGAAAGAGCGACGGCCACTAAGCCAATAGTGAAGGGGGCTAACTGCCCGATCCACCAATCAGAGGTCAGAGTTGGGAGAAGGGGCCGGGACGTGGCGGGGAGAATCCAAACTCCGCCCGGCCTGACTCCGCCTCCAACAGGAGGGAAACAAGCGAGCGTGCGCGCCTCCGGGGTCTCCTGGGAAGAGTAGTTCTCCCAGGTCCCCTCGCAGGCTTCTGGGAGTTGTAGTTTCTGGTCTGTAGGCAGGACGGAAGGAGCGGGGGAGGCTCCTTACGCAAACTACAATTCCCGGCGGGGAGCGCAGCGAAAGGGGGTGGGATCTGAACATGGCGGCGGTGGTAGCTGCTACGGCGCTGAAGGGCCGGGGGGCGAGAAATGCCCGCGTCCTCCGGGGTAAGGAGAGGGACCCCGGGGAGGGCAGGACGGCAGGGGATCCCCTTTTTTTATACATCCCGACCAGCGATAGCAGGAGGTCATGGCTGTCGATTCCTCCTCGCACCCCGCTCTGCAGGATCATAAAGAGTCTGGGGGCTAAAAGATGCTCTCTAGAGGTCACACAGTCCATCCCCCTGCCCTCAAGTTACGCGACACCTCTGGGGTCATGCTGCGAGAGGGAGCTCTGGGGAAGCCTTTTAGACTCCCGCGCTCCAGGTGTTTCACACTCACCGCAGTGCAGATGAAAGAGCCCTGGGCTTCTGGAGGCTTGGGTTCTAGCCCCGGATAATTAGCAGTTTGACCTTGGGCGAAGCAGCTCGTCTCTCGGGGCTTTAGTTTCCTCTTGTCTAAAATAACGGGAGAAAGCAAGCTCCCAGTGCTAACATCCTGCAGTTTGAAAACCTTTCCTCGGATTTCCTTCATACGACTTATGTGAGCCCCACTGCAGTCCTTCACATCCTGTCGTCCGATCAGATGAAGAACAACGAAGCTCGCTCTCCTGGCACCAGGGTGATGAGCCCGCAGTGACGTGGAAGTGGCTTCCAGAGGTGCCACCTTGATGGCAATTTTCCCATTTCCCTTTGGATTCTCCCTGGCACTTGTAACTTCAAACTGCCGTCACTCCCCTTCCTCCCCTGGGCTTTCTTATCCTCTCTTACTGACCCTCCTTTCGATCCACAGGAATTCTCTCAGGAGCCACAGCTAACAAGGCCTCCCAGAACAGGACCCGGGCACTGCAAAGCCACAGCTCCCCAGAGTGCAAGGAGGAGCCGGAGTCCCTTTCCCCTGAGCTGGAATACATTCCCAGAAAGAGGGGCAAGAACCCCATGAAAGCTGTGGGACTCGCCTGGTGAGTTTTAACTAAAACTCTTTGCCCACCAATGGGGAGTGGCACAGTGGAGGGCGGGACCCAGAAACTTCTCCAAGTTTCAGGTGGTGAGTTGAATCGAGGTTGTGGGGACAGAACTGCTTGGTTTGAGGACTGGAATCTCAGAGCAGGGGTGGAGGGGAGGTGGGAAAGTATGTGGAATTGGAGGCACAGTGGGTTTTCTGTGTAGTAAGCTGAGCTGATCTCATTTGAATTTGGGTCCCTGGCCGCCTTCTCTCTTTTGGGAGCTCGGGCTGAAAACCTATTGAGCTCTTTCATTGAAATCATTAAGATCATGTGAGATTATGTTAGTTGTATAAGTAGCATCTAGATGTTCAGTATATCGTTATTTGGATCTGACTCTGACCTTATTGTGTATTGTTGATTGATATTAAAGGAAAGAAGGGGAAAATTAACACTTTTTTCCGCACCTGAGGTGTGCCAGTACTTTACAATGTAATGTTTTAGTTTTTTCTGAGATAAATATTACATCCCCTAAATCCAAAAGACAAAAAATTTTTTTAAAATTCCATCCCATTTCACAGAGGAGGGAACAAAGATTCAGAGGTGGGATTCCCACCAGGTCTCGTGACTCCATGCGCTCTACCCCACACCACAGTGTCAAGCAGGTAGCGGTGGTTACTCAGATGAAGAAGGGGGTCTGGGAAGGGATGTGTGTGGGGCGGTTACAGCAGAGAGAACGTTTGCCAGCACTTGGGAGAGGGAAGGAGGATGGGCCGTCTGGAGAACCTTGCATGGTCGGTGTGGCAGGATCGCAGGGCTCACGTCGAGGGGCATGAAACTGTAGGGGACAGGAGTGAAAAGGTGGGCAGAGGACCAACCATACTGGGCCTTTTGTGCTGTGCCTAAGAGTTTGGATTTGGCTGGGAAGTGACGGAGAGCTCTTAGGGAGTTTAAAGCAGTGTGGTAGCCAGGATCTGATTTGCTTGGGGCCCTCCAGCAGCCAGTTGGAGGAGGCTGCCCAGAAATGAGAGGTATTGCAGTGTTCCTGCGACCGATGAAGCTGGAATGAGATTCCCCCAGCTCCTCTGGCTCAGGCTTGGCCCCTCCCCAAACCCCGTGCACATCTCCCCACCCCTAGGGCCATCGGCTTCCCCTGTGGTATCCTCCTCTTCATCCTCACCAAGCGGGAAGTGGACAAGGACCGTTTGAAGCAGATGAAGGCTCGGCAGAACATGCGGGCATCCAACACGGGCGAGTATGAGAGCCAGAGGTTCAGGGCCTCCTCCCAACACGCCCTGTCTCCTGAAGCTGGGTCAGGGGTGCAAGCCTGAGGAACACTGCAGCCCTCCCCTAGACTCTATTGACTGTGGCCTTCAAGACTGTGAAGTCCTTTGGGTTTGGCCAGGATTCCAGCCCTTGCCTGTGAGGGCCGCCAGAGGGCGCATGAAGCTCAGGCCGCTGCCAGCGCCTGCCCCGTTCTGCCCAGAAGCCAGCCAAAGGCAAATAAAGTCACAGAGTGTTTTGAGCGCCAAGGAACCAGGAGTGGGCTTGTGAATTCCTTGGGACGGGAGGGGCCGAGGGAGGGGTTGGTTACTTACTTGTGCTCCCTCTCACAGAAGCCCTCAGTGTTCCTGGCTGGCTGGTTGGGGAGACCACAGAGACTTAAATACAACAAGCCTAGGCTTGGGCTAGGGGACCAAGCCTTCAGAGCTGCTGGCCAGGAGGGTGGGGCCCCCTGAGCCTCTAACAAAAAATAAAGAGAATTCAAAAAGGGCATCTGAGTGGGGGCCGGCGGGGTGGGGGTAACTCCTCCTCTTGGACCAGTCCAAGAGACTGGGCCCTCTGGGCCTCAGTTTCCTTGTTTGTAACAGGGATTGGGCTAGTGATGTCTAAGACATGGGTTCTAAACTTGAACCTGTGGTTCATCTCCCCCCATCCCCACCTGTGAAATTGTGCATACACATACAGCTTTGTGGGGAGGAGACTTCATAGCTCTCATGTGCTTTTATAAAGGGTCCATGATGCAGAAAAGGTCATGTGCCACTGCTCCGACAGGTCCCTGCCAGACCCGATATTTCAAGGTTGAACCTTTACCAGTCTTTTGCATCCATCACCAAGAAGCAGTGGGGCAAAATATACTTGGTTATCTTAGCAAAGGCAGAAGACGCCAAGCTGGAATGCAGAGGTCGGAAGTGGGTGCTTTGGGCAGAGCCAACCAGCACTCCCAGAGCTCCCACCTTAAAGAAATCAGATCCAAATAGGGGTTTAACTTCTAAACATAAAACTTTATTACATTTCTAGTTGTGTCCTTTTGCATGATATATTTAGGACCAAGTAGTTAAGAGAAGTCCTACTTCAGGCTGATACTCTCAGGCTGATTTGGTTTCCACCCCCCAGCGACAGAGTGACTCTTGTCCCCCTTCCCCATTTCAGCTTGAGGCACTTGATGTCATGAAGAAAGTGGCAGCTGGCTGGAGAGATAAGGCTCAGGTCTAAAATCCCCCAACACAAACTGAGGGGAAGTCTCCTTTTGCTCAGGATCCTCCCCAGGTTATCGTTAAGGAAAGAACACAGACATTTCCAGGGACACCAAAGGAGGCTTTCATTTCCCTCAGACCAGGTGGAAGACGCAGAGCATTTCCCCTATCCCCACCCTGGCCTGTCTTCCTCCTCGTTACTTCCTGGCCACACTTACAGTCCACAAACCACCCCATTGCCTGACTTTTGCTCCTCACTTTCTGCTCTGAGCAGCTTGGGCACAGGAAGCCAGAGGTGTCTCTGACCAGAGATCTCAGAAGCACCCAAGGAGGCCCCAGGCCTGTCCTCTCCACCACCAGAAGCCCTATGGAAGCCCAGGGGAGATGCTGCTCTGTGCTTGGCCCCTGTGCTTGACTTTGCTTACCCTCCTCTTCCTGCCTCGCTCCAAATAAACAGTATATGCCATTGAAAGAAGAGGGACTGAAGCGGGGGAAGACCATGGGCACAGATTTCTTCTACTTTCATGAGCTCGAAGGCACCAAGGGTTGTCAAAGGAGTACTGGATAATGGCCTAGCAGTCCAGGAGGCTGGGGACAAAGTTCTCTGGCCTTCTGGGGCATTGAGGGAGGAAATAGCTCTAGTTACAGACCCTGGAAGCCTATGGCAGAGGTGGGAGGGGACACCTCATCACCTTGAAGTCACTTCTACTGCTCGTATTCCTTTTTGGCTAGAGAATAGGCTCTCCTAGTCCCTCCCTGCAACCCCAGCTGTTGAGAAGAGTTTGGTGCCATGTAGCAGGTAGAGGAAGAAGGCACATCTGCCTCATGCTGTCTGGGTCTGCCAAAGGCAAGTTAGTCCCCAGTTCCTCCAGCCCACCAGGTACCTGTGCGTCCCCCGCCAGAGAGGCCACCCGTCCCAGGACAGAAAAGAAACTGGGCATGTTACTGGAGGGAAAGGAAAGGGACGGATGTGAGGTCCAGACTCCAGTCACAGCCGCCCAGCCCTTAAGGGAAGGGAGAGCCCACGGAGGGGCGGAATGCGATGCTCCTTAATTGCGATCCCCAAGCAGCTGCAGCACAAAGGTGAAAATGTAAATGATGTCGGTGTAGATCTGCAGAGCGCCAGTGATGTAGTCCTCGGGGCTGATGGTGTGCTTCCGGTTCCCCAGGACCAGCTGCGTGTCATAAGCCAGGAACTGTAGGAACAGGGAAGGCACACGTGAGGACCCCGGGGCTCAGTGGCCAGAGGTCCTTTCTGGTTCTCGTTTCAGCTGTTCCCAGCAGATCTGTCCTGGGAGCCTCAGTGCTGCTTACAGACACGCTAATGAACAGCACAGCACATGGTGTCTACTCGCAAGGGGCCCACCACCTAGAAAGGGGAAGAGACCCACCCTCATCTGTGATATGGCTTCCTGGATGTTCTCCCTAGCTGGTAGTGAACAAGAGGGGGCAGGAATGCCCAGAAAAGCAGTCCCCTCTTGACAGTGGAGAGAGGGATGGGTAGCTGTGGCCCGCCCCTGCCTCCAACGCAGCCTAAAATCATGCTGTATCCTTCTGGTCACTCCCTGCCCAAGCCCCTCAGCTCCTCTCCCGAGAGGGAACAGGTCCTTACTCACCAATGTGAAGCAGATGGCCCCCAGAGCGGCATAGACCATGTGGAGCCAGTAAATCTGGGGAGAGGAGGCAGGGATGGTGTTAGAGATCTTAGCCAAGCACAAGCCCAGGCAGTTCCTCAGAACCAGCTTCTCCCCAACCCCTGACTTCTGGTACTTGAGTCCGGAGACCCAGGAAGGTAGCTACATGAAAGGACCAGTTCTGCCTTCTAGATCAAGGAAGAAATTAGGAGGAGTAACATATTTGGGGTGCCTGGCTGGCTCAGTGGAGCATGCAACTCTTGATCTCGGGGTTTTGAGTTCGAGCCCCACATAGAGTGTAGAGATTACTTAAAAAAAAAAAAAAAAAAGAATAGTAACAAATTTGGACAGAGAAAACAGGCCATCCTTCAGTGCTCATATGACACCAGTCTCCAAAGTGAGGGTACAGAAGTGTTCCCTGTTCTTCTGGGAAAAAGCAGGTGGTTGTGTTATCACTCTGGGAGGGGCAGAGCCAGGCAGACACTGGTTGAAGAGCCCTGTCACCTCTCCCCCAGTCCTAGTCCACACTTAATCGTGGTTCTTGCAGCCAGCCTGGGAAGGAAGCCCCCAGGAACACTAAGGAATGCCAGAATCCTGGAGCCCTCCACCTGCCTGTTCACAGAAGGCCAGGGCCGGCCATGGTCCGGTAGGCAGGTGCCCTCCCAGCACTGTGCTCCCTCCTCGCAGGCCCCTTCCATCCAAGCCCATCTTCTTAGTCCTGGGCACCTCTCCCATCTCCCTTCTAGAACCTAACCTCAGCTGTCAGGCACATCTCACCCACTACTTCCCGTGGGAATTCTGCTATGCTGACCAGGGCTTCGGGTTCTAAGTCTCCCAGGGCCTTCTAACTCCAGATAGAGATTACCCTAACCCAAAGGATGGTGCTCTGGTTTTGGTCCCTTTGCTAGCCAGTGGAGGGTTTCCAGAAGTCAGAGCCTGCCAAGAGGCCTGGGTGGGGCCTACTCCCAACACTTTATACGGCAAGTCTCCTCTGAGAGCTAGGTTCACTGAGCCCAGCTCTCCCAGGACACTCACATATTTGAAGGACAGCACAATGGCAGTAACAATCCCAGTCACCATCATCACAATTCCCAGGACACAGAAGAGGCCTGTGCACGAGGTGAAGTCCACCTGCCGAGAAGGGAGAAGGAGGCACCCATCAGATGAGTGTTACACCCAGCAGCCCAGCCAGACTGCCCCAGCTCCCCAACCACAAAATCCCAGTGCTGCCTCCTAGAAGGCGCCGTAGTAACCATGACATTCTAAAGACCGCTGCAAGGAAGAGTCTTGCAGGTGCCGATAGAAGGGGAAGGGGATCGGGGTCTCTGAGGGAAATCCCTGGTGTAGAGCAGTCTGGGCCATGGCAGGCCTGCTGCAGGGCCAAGGCTGGAGGGCCAGGTTATATAAATAAAGGGGGTGTGGGGTGGCCAGGGAAGCCCCCCACCCCCATACCCTCACCTTGGTCTGAAAGCAGAAGATGGTGACTGAAATGGACACCACAGCAGTGATGATCATTGCAATGATGACGGCCTTGGTTTCATACACGCTTCGGGGGAAAAGGAGTGTGGAGAGGCCAGAGGCATAAGTCATGCAGGAATGACTTCAAAACTCTCACTTCTAGAGGGATCCTGCCCAGCATCCCCCCCTCCACACAGACTGCCAGCCCAGGGATGCCCCATTCCCCCATAATACTCCGCAAAAGTGTGGTGATTTGTCCCGAGTATACCTGGAAATGGTGCCCGTCATGAAGCCCATGGCAAGAGTCTGAGGGGAGGACAAAGACGAGAGTGGAACATGTAAGAAAGGCAGGCCCCTGGAGGCATGGCCGTGGCAGACTGCCAGAGCTGGGGCCACGTGTGACCGAGTCCCAGGCAGCCAAGGGGAGACCGAGGTCGTGGGTCAGGTTAGGGTCGGGGGAGAGCACCAGGGACATCTTCCATGGTCATGTCTCCAGCCCTTCCCTGGGACCCACCCTCCCTCACGCCCTTCGTGACTTACAAAGATGGTCAGCAGGATGATGTTCCATGGGAAACGGCGTCTGAAGGGAAAGAGACGTGATTAAGTGACTTGGGGACCACCAGGTGTCAGAGGCTCCTTGAGCAGAAGGTAGTTCTTGGCTCAGGTGCTTGGAGAATGAGGCCTTGACCTGGGGGAGGGAGGCTGGCCTGGCCTTTGGTACCGGCGCAGGTGTTCTATGCAGGGACAACATGGGCCAGTGGGACAGACCCGGGTCCTTCTGCAGCTCATACACTGCCTGCCGGTGTGACTGTGAGGAAGTTACTCGGCCTCAATGAGCACTGGGTTCTTCCTACTTGTGAAATGGTTAAAGCATTACCTACCGTGCAGAGGTACCGTAAAAGCCGCAGCCACGTGACAGATTCAATCCCACACAGGCAAGGGACTTTGAACACACCTGTACCTCAGCTGTGCCCATCACCACTCAGCTGCTGTCAGGATTCCCATTCTCCCCCAAACATCTGTCCCCCCTGCTCCCCACCGTCCCTTCTCATCATCTGTCTGGGACTCACCTGGGTCCCTGGCAGCAGGCGAGGGTCAGGTAGGTGGCCAGGAAGACAGCACTGGCAAGAAAGAGATGAGGAAGTCGTCTCCAGGCCCGTTCACCGCCCCCAGCCCCATCCGGGCCCCACCTGGCAGCACTTAGCAGGCCAGCAGACTGGGGGCTCTCGGAAACTGGGCGTCCACAGAACCATCTGGAAGTCTGAGGGGAGGCTACCCAGGACAGGATTACCCCAGCCAAGGCCCTGGAGATCCTCTGAGATGCAGGGTTTAGGCAGGAAGGAGGCTGAAGGAGACTGTGGCAGAGAAGCTAAGAGAACTTGGGGACCATCTGGCAGTCTGCCCGTTGCCACCAGTCCCTCACCCCTGCTCTCAGGAGCTCTGTGGTGCTGTCAGTCCTCACTGGGTCACTCCCACACACCCACACTTCCCAGCACTGCTGGTAGTTTGAAGGGCCCCTCTCAGAACAGATATTGATCCCTGCCCTGAAAGCAGCTCTTCCGAGGTACCCCCCTTTCCGAGGTACCCCCCTCATCTCCCTGCCCAGCCCCCCCCCCCCCCGCCCCCAGCACATACACACACAGCAGAGGGGAGCAGAGACTCACTAGGACAGGTAGTAGACAAACAGGTTTCTCCTCACGAACTCACCAACCGGCTTCCTGGGGAGCAGGGGAGGAGGGGAGAGCAGTCACACGAGGCTTGGCTAGCTCCTTCCCCAGGCCCTCCCAACCACTGCACAGGGTCCCCTCCAACCCACACTCCCCGCAGGGGACCCAGTAGAACTGGGTGGAGTCCTCAGACTCACACGAAGGTGAAGATAGCGATGATGGCCACCGTGATAAGCAACTGGATGGAGATGATGGAGTAAACCTGGAACGCAAGCCAGGGTGGGGGGTGGGGCAGCACGTGTCACACCATCCCCCCAGGAAGCAGCCAGCCCTCCCCCAGGAGCCCCA
The DNA here is from genome assembly GCF_020171115.1 of Neogale vison. NCBI lineage: Eukaryota > Metazoa > Chordata > Mammalia > Carnivora > Mustelidae > Neogale > Neogale vison. Next base: position 28,670,352 of record NC_058093.1, read on the forward strand.
AAGACCGGCTCTGATGGTGGGGAAGGGGTTCTTTCTTAATTTTGAAGGATCTAGTCTTACTTCGCTACCACCTGAGGGCCCTCCCCGGCTGCTGCCTGTCCTCAAGGCCACCCCAGAGTAAGGAATCTGGCTCAGAGCCCACTCACACTCCCAACACTGACCCCCACCTCCAGCTGCTCCTTACTATCCCCTCACCTCTGCCCCCACCCCCACCTGCACATGTCCTGTGGCTAGCCTGGCTTCCCTTCTCCCCACCCCCCCCCCCGCATCCCTCCCCCCACTACCAGGCAGGCTCCTCCCAGCTCACACAGCACTCCTGTGCCCCCTCCTTTGCCCACCTAGAGTAGCGCATGCACACATGGGGGCTGAGGAGGAGGAGGGGCATAAACAAGTGTGACTGTTCTGGCTGCAAGCTGCTGCCAGTCTCTCAGGAGAAAGAAGTTTGGGGAGGGCAGGACACTTCGGCAGAACCCACCTAGGTTTTCCCAGATTGAATCTGTCCCTGGCCACAAGGTCAAGGAAGAGAGGAGTGAGAGGCAGGCAACATGGGTCAGAGGAGATGCCCCCCGCACCCCCCCACCCCCCGCCATGGCAGGGCAAAACTAGAAAGACATTGGAAGGCAGCAGCATATCTCCATTGGAATGAGTGCCCGGGGTTCACAGTGCCTGGCCACCTGCACCCCATTCCCCCAGCCCAAGGGGCCCAGGGACAGTGGCCTCCCAGCCCGTGTCTCACCTTTCGGATGAAGGTGTGTCGGACTTTCCTATCATCCCACTCTCCGGGCCCGAAGCTTTCACTCACTGCTCGCTCCTCCCCATCATAGCCCTGGCCTGGGCCTGGGGGGACAGATCACATGTGACCAACAGGGAAGTGGGACAAGTGGCCTCAATCCCAAAGCCCGCATGACATTATGTCAGAATCTGTAGTATCTCCAGCCAAAAGACAGGTGCCATATACTCAGGAGCTCCTGACCCCAGCCAGGTTTTCTAGACCCAGTGCTGGCCTGGACACCACACAGAGCCATGTGTCCCTGCCACGAGGGGCCTGAGGTATGAGCCCATCTGTCAGTGCACACTCATTTGTTTTTTTTAAGATTTTATTTATTTATTTGACAGAGAGATCACAAGCAGGCAGAGAGAGAGGCGGAAGCAGGTTCCCCACTGAGCAGAGAGCCCCATGCAGGGCTCGATCCCAGGACCCTGAGATCATGACCCAAGCTGAAGACAGAAGCTTAACCCTCTGAGTCACCTAGGCGCCCCAGTGCGCACTCATTGAGGGCTCCCTGCGTGAGGGTGTCTGGCCCACACCTGGGTGCTCTGGGGTGTGAACACCCATGGTCCCTGCCATCTGGGGGTCACGACCTAGTGGGGAAGCCGGCAGGGACAGGCTCGGAGCCTCGCTGACAGGAGCTGGCAGCGGCAGGGCAGGAATGAAGAGAGGAAAGGCAGGTAGACACATGGAATATATGTGCGGAGGATGGGGAACAGAGGAGGGGTCGTGTTCTCCACCTGGCAAACATGAGCATTCAGGGATGCTAGGGGTCTGCATGCCCAGGACAGGGCGTGACCATGAATGTGACTGGCGTGTGAATATCCCCGCCGGAACACGTATGAACAAGTGCAGGCGGCTGAGGGCTGGCCGTGGCCCGGCATTCCAGAGACTGCGGGGCTCAGAATGTTCCTTCAGTGCTTCCTTGAGAACCGCTTTCAAAATCGGCACGTGAGCCATTCACCAAAAGTCGCCACATCTAATCTCTCATTTTGGACCCAACAGAGCAGTTACCTGCCGTGACACATACCAAACATCCAAATGACTTCTAGACGTTTGCAAAACTCAGATGTTATCTTAACAGAGGAGGACCTGTTAGCACCAAGAATACTTTAAAAAAAAAAAGTGCTTCCGGTTCCAAAGGCAATTCCTGAGGGAGGAGGAGTCTGGGCGCAGAGGGGACAACTGTCTAATTAGGAAACAGTAACTAGTTACTTCATCCTGCCACTTTCTCATCTGATGTGTAAGTTCTGGTGTGTGACTGTGGACTCAGTTTCCTTGCCGAATAAGGGGCTAGCAGGCATCTGGTGGGGGGGTGAGGTGCCGAGGGGGCAGGTGGGGGAGTTAACAAAGATGGGGAGACAGGAAGAGAGAACTAAAGAGGAAATGAAAAAAGGGATGAGACAGGAAGCTGAGAAGGAAGGAAAAGAGGTGTCTTGCGTGGGCCGGATGCTGCCCCGCCGTCCCCTCCCCCCAGCTCCCTTCAGGGACTCACCGTAGTGCATGGGCATCGGGTGAATAGGCGGCATCGGCTGCGGGTAGCCAGCAGGGTGACCATAGCCAGGCTGGGGGTAGGCTGGGTAGGCAGGGTAGCCACCAGGCAGGACGGATGGCTGCCCGTAGCCCCCCTGGGGTGGAGAGCCAGGGTACAGGGGGTTGCGGTCCTCATATGGAGGGGGGGCGCTGGGGTTGGACATGGCTGCTCGAGGGCTGAAGGGAGACCCCAGCTGCTGGCACCTGAAATGGAGATGAGAAAAGCAATCAAGGGTGCCCAGAGCCGGCACACGGGGCACCAGTCCAGGCTGTCCCTGAGGAGAGGGGACCCTCATATTCTCTCTCTCAATCATGTTCCCCGTGTATCACACTCTGCCCTCAGGCCATCCTCCTGATCCCCACAGTGCTGCTGGCCCCACCAGCTCAGCCCCAGCCCCTCTGCCTTCATGCCAGCTTTCTGGCCATGGCACTACTTCGGTTCAGTTTCAGGCCCCAGGAAAGCAGAAGGGAGGTTTGTGCTGGAGCCCAGAGCAGTCACTGGGCCCCGGTGGTGTGAGGGGCGGGGTGGGGCGGGAACTCCCTGTGCTCAGCTAAGCAAAGCTTCCAGGGACCAGCCAAGCCTCTGGGTGAGTCACAAGGCCAGCTGGGACCCATTGCAGGGGTCAGCCCAGCCCCCAGGGCAGCTGGCAGGAGCTTAGGGCCTGAAAGGCAGAGCTGGGGAGGAGCCAAGGCTCCAAGTGGAGGGGGAGGAGTGTGGACAACAAGTGAACCCCAGGGCTGAGCCACCAGGCACCAAGCCGGAGGGCAGCCAGCCCACGGCCAGTGGCTGAGTCAGGGGAGGCCAGTGGCTGAGTCAGGGGACGCTGGAGAGGTCTAGGTGAGTGGGTGCACTGGGCTGGCCACTGGGAGCTGGGAAACTGCAGAAAAGGGCAGGCCAGAGACAGGGCTTTCTGGTTCTTTCGGGTAATAGCTGAGGCACATCCGATAGGTCTATAGCAGCCTCTGGCTGTGTTGTGTGGGGAGTGGAAGTGTCTGCAGGCCCCGAACCCCCGTGGAGGGACAGACACATGTCTTGAACCCCGGGGCCTCTGGTATCCCCATGTTCCCCAGCAGGGCCCGTGGCTAGGGGGAAGGAGAGCGCCCTGAGGAGTCTGCCACCAGGCCTGGCCCATACCTTCTCTGTAGCAGGAAGACTCCCATAGCCAGGGGAAGGCTTTAGAACGAGGAGGGGGAGCCCCCAAAACAGCCAGGTTGTATGGCCCCAAATGCTCGGTTCAGATAAGGGAATCAAGGCGCCTAACAGTGAAGGGACGTATAACTCCCAGGGTCACAGAACTAGCAGAGGAAGGAAGGCACAAACAGCACCGAGGCCTTCAGGGGCCTGTATGCATGATCTGTGTTACACTGCGTTCTCGGTGCCTCTTAGGCCTGGTGTTCCCTCTGAGGTAGCAAAGCTGGGGCTGGAGAAAAGCTAAGGAGGAGGTCCCAGAAAGGCCCTGCGTCCTTGGTAATGAGCCTTGACAGTGCCACAGCCTCCTCCTACAGCATCTCCCAAGGGGCAGAACTTTAGGACCTCACAAGGAGGAAGCACCCCCGGATCCAGACAGGCAGACATCCCCAGAACTTCTGCTGGAAAGAAGAGGGAACTGGCTTTTCTTATTAGGGTACTCCACGGAGTCCAGGGATCTGAGAAAGGACTGTGTTACCTCTTCTCTCTTAGAAGTGGGATAGCTCAGAGAGGAGGTAGGAGAGGCAGGGAGAAGGGATCGAGTAACAGGCCAGGCCTCTAAATGGGTTACTTTGAGGAAAGCCGTTCTCCATCCTCCCAGAGTAGACAGACCAGCACAACAAGGATGTGTCAGGTCAGAAATAAGAAAGACTTTTCTAGCAGTGAGGGTGCGACAGCGCGTCCACGCCAGGCTTGTGGTGAAGGTCTACACAGTGGAGGAGAGTGACCTGACGAGATAAGGAGCCAAAGAGAACAGGAACAGACCAAACACTGAGGGCGGCGAGTTTCAGAAACAGGGAAACGAACTGCTGTGCCAATGTTCTGGTCTCCTGCAAGGGCAGGGAAATTAGCACAGGTAGCTGTAATGTGTCAATTCTCCCAGATTTTTCAAAAGGATGAAACACAAACTGGCTCTCATCCCAAGGCAAGAGGCTCCTTCTCTCTACAGCCCCTTGCCTGCCCGTCTCCAGGAGCCCCTTCTAACTCCACCAAGAGAATGGCATCCTGTTTGTAGAGGTGTGAACAGGTCACCTTTGCAGTAGGGCTCTCTGTCATCATTACGGCCATCCCGGCCCCGGGTCCATGGGATGCCCAGCCATCTGGGTGGTGGTACACAGGTGAACAGGCTGAACGTGACCCAAGAGACCTTGGCAGGGAAGGCTCCATGGTTGGAAGCCCCAGTGGAGCTACCACAGGAATGTCACCGTGACCCCGCCCTGTCTGCTGCTCAGGGTCCACCTCTGTAAAATGACATGTCACAGGCCAGGTGATCTGTGAGCTCCAGCTCCAGCAGACTGAATTCTCAGAGGCACCCAGCTCTGTGGAGCTTGCTCTTTGTCCAGCCAAGCAGATGGTCCTCCCTCCTTCCTCTAAGCCAAGCCAGGCCAACAGGTCCCTTCCCAGACCACAGGGGCTGTGGCCGCAGAGTGCGGGGTGAATCACCAAGGGCAAGGTCAGCCTTGGAAGGGCCCCCCAGGAGACTCCAGCGGCCAGTTTCCACTCAGAAGGCTACTGACGCATAAGGACTCCCTTGTTCCTCCCTTGCCCCTCCCTCTGACTCTTCTGGTTTCAGAGGAATTCACCAGTAGACCAGCCTGCTGGGACATAGCAGGTCATAGTCCAGGTGTCCAAGGGCTCAGCCACCAGCCCAAGCTTACCAGAGACTGGCACTGGACCATTTCACCTTACTATGCCTCGTTTTCTCCACCTGGAAAATGGGTTTAACACTATACTAGTACTCTCCACAGAAGTGAACAACTACGCATAAAGCACTTAGAGGGGTACCTGACCCCCGATAAAAACAATAAATGGTGGCTGTTTCTAGTTATTATTAATCCTCATAGTAGTCCAGCAGGGTGGGTAATGTTATCCCATAGATGAAGAAAGGATTAAGTCACTACCCCAAGGTTACTTAGCTAGGGTGCGATGAAGTCTACACCTGAGCTCAAGATGGACTCCAGAGGCCACACTCTAATCCCACAGCTGGACACCCTGTCCATCGAAGCCTCTTTTCACATCTCATGGCTCCCCATCTAAGACTCTAGCAATAACAGAAGGCTTACATGACAAGTAGACACCGAGCTGTTCAGCTCCCTCTAAAATCCCCCCCCAATCCCAGTTCCCAAATAACCGCCAGGAGGTGAGGAGGGTGGTCAGAGATAGAGTCTTAACTGCCTGAGCTGAAAGCAAGTCCACTCATCTAAGACGAGCCAACCCCCTCGCTTTACCAACCGCACAGGAAGATAGAGTGACCCATCCATGGTCACAGTGCTGGGCGGGGGGCTGGGACCACATCCCAGCTTTCTGAGTCCTGGGCACAGGAGACGGTGTTCAGGCAAATCAGGGAAGTGGCTAAGTTCAGCCTCCCTCACCTCTGAGCAGGGCCGGGGTAGGGGGGTGGTGGGCTGCTGACTGCTGCCCAGCCTACCTGAGGGGCCTGGCCACTTCCATGGCCTCGAGGCCTCTGCTAAGGATAAGGCTTGAGGGTGGCCTCCGCCTGGGTAGTAGAGACAGGGGGAAGTAGTCAGTGTTTGCTTTTGTAGCTATGACTAAGGGCAGGAGCTGGAGAACGTAGAGTCGAAAGGGAATGAGGGGAAAGGGAAGGGAGACAATCCAGAGACCAGAAACCAGGAATCGGGTCATTTGGGTTCCACCAAGAGCTAGTGGAGGAGCTCACGGTCTCCATGGGCTAAAAGGGAACTTTAAGGCTCCCCACTGGAAGCCTGACTTTTCCTAAAACACGGCAGGTACTCAGCTTCTCCTGAACACACTCCAGTAACCGGAAGCCAGGCTCTTCCCTTGCCGGCAGCCTGAATCATTAGAACTTTCTTCCTCACCTTGCCTGTTATCAAGACATTCTAACTCTGCCCCATCCCTGCCATGTTACAGAGCTAAGTTTGCTCCTCCATCCTCAGGACCCCAATGCCCCCGCAGGAAGGTGCCAAAAGCTCTCCTTTCTCCTGCAGACGCAGCCATCCTGGCAGCAGAAGCGGGTGGGCTCCAATGCAGAACTCGCTGGCTGTCAGGGATTTCGGATACAGCCGTGGGGTGGAACAGCCCCTTCCCCTGGAGCCGGCTCAGTGTGGCCACCACAGCCCAGCCAGCTCAGGCCCAGCCTCAGGCTCCCCTGGGGGCCCCTGGAGGGTTAAAGCTCTGGAATCTGCACAGAAGGGTTGAACCAAGAGGGTGTGTGTGTGTGTGTGTGTGTGTGTGTGTGTGTGAGTGTTCGCAGAAAGGAGCAGCTGACTGGTCCCAGGCAGCCTGCCCTCCTCTCTGCCAGGAACGGACGCCCAGAGTCAGAATGGAAAGAATAGCTCAAAGTGTGCATCTCAGGAAACCCCACCCAGCAGCCGTAGGAGCACAGTCCTTCCCTCCCATTTCCTTTAACTACCCCAACACCCCCAGCTCTCCCCCAGCCCCAGGAACCGGCCCCCCACTCCCCTGCCCCGGTCCCAGCACAGAACCACCAGGGCAGAGAAGTAAAAAGATACACCCAGAGGTGTCTGGGCAAGTCACCAGGCTGCCTGCACGCGGACCAACAGGCCCAGAATCAACTTATCCTTCTGTCTGCTTGGCTTCTGGGAATAACAGCATGACGCGGAATGGATCTCAAAAGAGCTAGAGTGCCTTTAGAAATCATCTGGTTGTCTGACACACCAGGAAACCCCAATACCAAGAAAGTTCCTGCCCAGCGCACAAAAGGCCCTGTGGGTCACAGGTTTGGCACTTCCATTCCCACCCAGCCCTGCCCACTGTCTGAGAACCTAGGAACAGATACAAGCACACACACAGCTGAGGCGGAGCCAGGACAAGCCACCCGCCTTCTGTTCCGCCCCCCTCCTCTGTGTCCCCACCCTGCTCAGAAACAGATAAGACTGCCAACCCTTGACTTCCCTTCCGTCCGGAGTCTCAAGCCCAGGGCTCAGAGAGGTGGGGTGGGGAAGACGCCCTGGAGAGCAAAGGAGCCCCACAGCTCTGTCACCCTTCTTCACGGGGGGGGGTGGGGGGGTGGGGGGGGTGGGGGTGGGGAGACATAAGTGTGTCACCAGTGTGGGTAAGCTCAGTGACTCCAACCACGTCACTGGTCCCAAAGGCCTGGAAGTGCAGATAAGGAAGGAGGATTCAGAAACACTGTGCCTAGCCACCTCCTCCCTTGCCTTTCATCTCTGGCTTTTCCTTGTGTCTTGAGATTAGGAGGGAGGAGAGGCAGATGTAATTAGCAACCCACGGTGGAGAGGGGACTCACCCTTCCCTCAGTGGGCAGGCCGGGCAGGAAGGAAGAGAGCCGCTTATAGCAGTGAGTACTGGGTACCTGTCACTGGCTCCTAAGGCAGGTCTGAGCCTGACAACAGCCCTCTGAGGTGTGTTCTTATCCCCACTCTCCAGAGGAGAAAACTGAAATTCAGAGGAAAACAGATCTAGGGGCCCACAGCAGGCAAACATCAGAGATGTACTGGAACCCAGGCTAGACATCCGATTTTAGAGTCCAGGCCCTTTGCTTTTACACCTGCTTGGAACACGAGCCCCTCAGGCACCCCTATCAGCCACCTTCGTGCACAGACTCGCACCCAGGATGGGCTGGTGTAGTGAGGACCTTTCCCTTGGAGAAAGTCAGTCCACGCCAGAGCCGTGGGTTAGAAGGCAGGTGCAGAGTTCTTGTCTGGCTCCTAACACCTCTGGGAGTCCGGGTGGGCCACTCCCCATCCCTGGACTCTCTCTTCCCCACCATAAAACAGGTACACTGAGCCAAAAGATCAAGTCTGTTCCAACTCCAACAGCCTCTGCTTCTGAAGGAGCAACCCGACAGAGCACAGCAGGTCAGGGCACACCGCCCTGCTTCCTAAAGAATCTACACCTGGGCTTACTCCCCATCTAGAACAGCTACAGAGGCAGAGACACATGGCATGTTCCAGGGATGGGAGTGGCCCTAACATCCTCCCTCCCAAACTGTTCCCATATTGCCCTCTGGAACCTTCGGCCAGCATTTCCAGGGCGCTCACTTACCTGCAGCCAGCAGAGAAACAGTCTAACAGTGTAGACAAGAAAGACGACCAGGCAGGAGGGAGATCAGAGAACTGGGCTCCAGTTCTAACCCTGCCACCAGGCAAGTGACCTCCCTTGGCCTCCTTTCCCCACCCTCCAACACCAGCCCCCATGGGGCAGCAGGGAGGGACCAGTTACCCAGAACCCTGGAGCTGACAGCTAAACTCATCCAACCAGGTATTTCCCAGACTGCTCTAAAGCATAACCCGGAGATGTTACTGGATGAGCTCTGAAACAGAGAAATCTGAAAAACAACCAGTACCCCTTTCAGAAATTCCCAAGGCACAACGGCATATCCAGCCTCTGTGCAGTCCTGCAGGGGGCAAGAACTGTTCAGCTTTGTTGAACCCAGCTTCCCCCCAGACTTCCTTGAGCCTGAAACAGTTTTAATCAGGGCACACCTAATTAATATCCCGTGGGATCCTGACCAGTCCACCTTTGTTTTACAGAGACCCAACCCTGAGAATGATTCCTGTCCTAACCCTCGTATCTTAAAGCCCCTGTCCTCCTAGCCAGCCCTCGGAGCAGTCACGTGAAGTACAAGCATGTCCCCTCACTCTGCGTCAAGTGGATCCTTCGGGATCCTTCCTCTCCCCCCGCCCACCCGTCCCACAAGACAGCTTCTGTCATCTCCACAGTAGCCTTAAGGCCAAGGGCTGGGCGACATCTTCAACCAGCACAGAACTAGGAGACTGGCGTCCCCTAACATCACCCTTATGGAATGGGAAAAATACCAGTCATTAAATACAAAGACTCATCCGTCCTCCTTCCTGACCAGTGTACTGAGGACTCTCGGCAGCCGGGACTGTGGCCTGTGGACTTCCGAACATCTCTACTTCCAAACAACACCCAGGTTTTGGTCTAGAAGCCCAGACTTTTAGGGTTGGAGGATCCGGTCAAGGCCATCCCCTCCACAGCATTCCCAGCAGAATATTCAAGAAGGCCCACATCAGTGTTAACCATATTGTCAGCAGAGGCCTCCTTCCCAGAGAGCTGTCTGAGCGTGCCCACTTTGGCCCTCCCACTCCGGCCCTGTGAAGACGCGAGCATGTGTTTCTTCTCTGGGGCTTCTGCTCTTTCTGAAGGAGCCAGGGTGAGAAGTTTGGGGGTGGATGTGCTCTGAGGCGGACAGCTTCCAGCCGAGGCCCCCGTCCCCAGAGAGGTGTTGTAGCTGAAGCGGCTGTTACCCCAGCTCCTGATACGACGCACTCCCCACACTTTCAGTGTACCCCATCATTACCTCTCTGACGTGCCCATTTTTACAAGTGAGGCCCTGAGGTCATGGCACCAGAAGACAGAGGAAGTCAGTGCCCTCGACACTGTGGTCCTACCACTTGTTCTTAAGTTACAAACTGGCTCTCTGTTTGGGTCCCCAGCCTAGAGGGCCAGGGACAGCAACCAGGTGAAGAGAAAGTATGGCTGCCGCTTTGCCCCAGACAAAGCAGACCCAAGGCAGCACCTGGCTTCCGCTGCCACCACTGGCCAGGCCAAAGGCACCGGCTTTGAAACCAAAGCTCACCAGTGAGATGAATATTTCAGAGCCCCAGAGAACTGGACACCCGAGGGACCTGCCCTGACATCTGGCTCTGACCCTAGTTCCCAGGCCTTCCTCCACTTATCTCACATCCTAAGTTGGCATCAAGTAGAACCTCACCCCCCCGGATACCACACCCAGGCCACAGTGGGGTGAGGGGGGAATGGAGGACCGCCCCCCCCCCCCCCCCCCCGGCAGGGACAGGAGCTGATGCAGGACCTCCGGATCAGGGCCAAGCCTCCCAACAGCCTTCCCTGGCTTGCCCTGCCACCGTCTGCTGGCTCCTTGTCCGGCTCCACTTGTTTTCCCCTTTCCCAGGCTCCAATTGGGTTTTTATGCTGACCCAGAGAGGGCACGAGGCAGACAGCACTTCCTTGTTTCTTTCTCAACCCAGCCTAGGGACAGTGGCTGGAAGCAGGCGGGCCGAGGCAAAGTCACGGTAACAGGGGTGGCCACTTCTCCACGCTAAGGACAGTGGGCCGCTGGCTGCTCCCACCCCAAGAGCCAGGCCCCCTCCCCCCATTCCCATGCTCAATTCACCTGGCTGCGCCGAGGCTGGCACCAGCCTCCCGGCCGCTCCCCTCCCCCTCCCGCCGGCCCAGGGCCCTGACAGTCCTCCTCCCGCGCTCAGCAGGCCACTCTGGGGGCTCGTAAGGTGGACACACCCTGCGACACGCGCCATTAGGAGGGAGACATGACACCCTCAGACCCTGGCCCGCTCGCCCGGGCCCACAACCCACTGCTCGCTCCCAACGCGAAACAGGCGCCCCTCGGCCGCCCGGACGCCGCGGGAAAGCGAGACTCCAAGGGCGAGGGCCACAGATTGTCATCCGGCGCCGCCTCCCCGGGCAGAGAACTCGGAGAAAGTTCGGGGCGTCACCCCAGCCCCCGCCCCGTCCCCGCTGGCCCGCGGTCTCCCACTCCCGCCGGCCCCGGCCCCCTGACTTGCCTGACCGCTCCGACGGTGCGCTCCCGGCCTCACTCCCGGCCTCCCTCCAGGCGCAGCTAGTCCAGCACTGAGCGCGCGGGCCTGCCCTGGGCTGGGCGGGCCTGGGCTGGGCAGGGCTGGGGTTCCGCGCCCCGCCCCGTCGCGTCGGCCCCCCGTGGGGCGGGGCCTCGGGATGCCGCCAGGGGGCGCTGGGGGCTGCCCGGGGTCCCGCCCGCGTCTGGCGGCTCCGCGCGCGCCTCGGGAGGCCGGGAGGACCGTCTAGGGTTCTCGGATATAAAGGCAATGCGTGATCATTGATGGAAACTTAGAAAACACAAACATACAGGAGGGAAATCTGTTCGCTACACGCCTCCCGACTTCCTGCGGAAAGCGCGTGTTTTTTACTTGTCTTTCCAGAGTGGGGCGCATTGTATGATGTTTTATCCATTGCTTTTATTTTACTTAACATTTTATCATGAACATTTTTCTTGTCACTAGATAATTCTTCAAAAGCATCATTTTAATGCCGCAAAGTATTCTATCACATAGCTATGCTGATTTATTAAATTAATTTCCTACCGGAAGACACTTAAATTGTTTCCTATTTCTCAGTATCAGACACAAATCTGTGCTGAACATCCTTGACAATTCTCTTCTTTTAAAACCAAACGCACTTCACAGGTTTACAACGTCAAATGTCCAAACATAAAGATGGAACTTGGAATCTCTCTGTCCCTGGGAACTAGGACATTTCCTGCTTGAAGTTACTTCAACCTGGAAAGCAGGTGTTTTGGGACTCAGAAATCCTGACTAGGGTTGTAGGTTACTAGTATTCGTGGCCCTGTCATCTCAGCATGCCCAGCCCCTAATGCAAGGATGCCCTCCGAGTGCTATTTTGCAGAACAGGAAACGGGTTCTGGGAATTTTTGAAACATCGCCCGAGTGTGTATAGTTGCAAAGTCCATGTTTTTTTCCATTACGCCAAAGCTGCCGGTCATTGAAAGCTTTATTTCAGGCGCTTATCTAGTGCTAATAGCCACAAATCAACACTACCGCTGGATGTCTTTCTCAGCCTCTAGGGCGCTAACTTCTTGAATGGCAGCAGTGGGACCCTTAGACTTGACAAAATGCAGCTAGAACCCCTCCTGATTCCAGAGCCATCTCTAAGCACTTATCCTTCCATGATTCTCTCTGGTGGCCAGTCTAGCTTTGTCACAGACCAAGACTTGGGAAGGATTTAATCTGGGAGCCCATGAGTGAAAGCAGTGTGCCTACGAGTAAACATAGTAAGCAGGATTACCACTCAGATTGTATATTTCAAACCAATTAAAATAGAAATGTTTTTTCACATTGCCTATTTGAAAGTTCCTATGTTTATTCGTATAGATACAATTTAAGTAGGAGTTACTTAGGGGGATTGGTGGACATTTTGGCAGGCTAACCACCCCCTCCCCCAGCCACCCCAGCTCTCAATGTGAATTCAGATCTCAGAAGCCATAGACTTCATTTTAGGAAGTCCCCTCCCAACATGTGACCTTCCAAGCAAGAAGGTCACACTACTCTACCCTGAGAGTAGAATAGAGCCCCAGTTGAAAGGCAAAGCCCCAGACTCCGGACACCTCTTTACGTTCTCTACACTTAGGCCTCCTCTCCAGAAGGCGCCCTCCAGGGGGTATAGCTCAGGGGTAGAGCATTTGACTGCAGAAGGCGCCCTCCACTTTCTGGAACTGCTAGGGCAGTCTCCAGGGAGATTCGTTTTCCAGCCAGCATTCACATCCGACTCATGGGAAAGCGGAATGTGGAGACACACACTGACAAAACTCCACACCAGCCTCAGAGCATGCTTTCCTCTGAGCCCATTTTCGGATCACGGAATCACGATTATAATCCTAAAAGAATCCTAAAGGGAGCACCTGGCCCAGGGCATGCCATGGGCATTCAGCAAGTGATGTCTCCTTCTCTTGACCCCCTTTTATGCCTGGATAAAAGGGATAAAGGTCTAATTTATAAGACTCTTAGCAGATTACTGAGCCCCTGCTGTCCTTCAAGCGGACAGGAATTTCTGGTTCCGGAGATGACTAACTGAAGGACGCAGCCCGGCCCCGTCCTCAAGAAACTCAGAGTCTCTCGGGAAGATTGTAAAAGAGTATATCGCTTTAGTTTTGATAGTTTGACAAGTGCCGGGATGAGGAAGGTTTCACTTGGGAACAGCATCTTAAGCAGGCGGTTTACAGCAGTCTCGGGTTAAGCGGGTGGAGTGATAAGAAATGGGCCGGGGAGCCACCTGGGCGGCTCGGTCAGTTAAGCACAGGATTCTTTTTTTTTTTTTTTTAATAATATTTTATTTATTTAATTGACAGAGAGAGAGATCACAAGTAGGCAGAGAGGCAGCAGAGAGAGGAGGAAGCAGGCTCCCCTCTGAGCAGAGAGCCCGACATGGGGCTCTATCTCAGAGATCATGACCTGAGCTGAGGCAGAGGCTTAACCCTCTGAGCCACCCAGGCACCCCAAGCACAGGACTCTTGATCTCAGCTCAGGTCTTGATCTCAGGGTCACGAGTTTAAGCCCCATGTTGGCATGGAGTCTGCTTTAAAAAAAAAAAAAAAAAGATGGGACTGAGCAAGGATGCAGGGGGTCAGAATTGAGATTTCACCTTTAGGACAATGGGAGGCCTGTGACTGTCAACAGGCATCTAGAAAAAAGTCGGGAAGGGGGTGGGAGTCATGATAGTGCCTTTGTTTTTTTTTTTGTTTTTTTTTTTTTTTAAAGATTTTATTTATTCGTTAGAGAGAGAGAGGGAGAGATACAGAGCACAAGCACAGGCAGACAGAGTGGCAGACTAGAGGCAGCGGGAGAAGCAGACTCCCTGCTGAGCAAGGAGCCCAATGTGGGACTCGATCCCAGGACGGTGGGATCATGACCTGAGCCGAAGGCAGCCGCTTAACCAACTGAGCCACCCAGGCATCCCATGATAGTGCCTTTGGAGTCAGGGTACCAGCTTGGACAAATAAAGACACAGAATGACTAGTTATATTTGAACTTCAGACAAACAACAAATAATTTTTTTGCCTAAGTATGTGTCACTGTCCCATATAATATTTGGGAAGACACTAAAAAGTGTTCATTGCTTATCTGAAATGCACTTTTAACTGGGCGTTTGGTATTCTTCTGGCAACCCTGCCCCAGGAGGAGAGTTGAGTCAAGTTGAGTCAAATCAGAGGCAGCAGGAGACAGAGTAGAAGGAACGAAAGGAATCAGGCTGATAGTTGTTTTAGGGTTGGGACAGCCAGAGCTTAGTGATTGGAGAGGGGAGGTTGACAGGAGTGGGCCCCTGGGGTGGTTTCCCTGGAGCCCCGGGGAGGAACTAGGAGGGAGTGGGCCAGAAATTCAGCTTTCTCCGCAGCCAGCCGCAGGGCTTCAGTAATCTCTCCTACAGATTTCTCCTGCCCGATGCCTGGTCACTTTGAGCTTGTGCTTAATTCCCCCGAGAAAGGTCTTTTCATTTATCGCTCACTTTATCCAAAAAGCTCCCTTTTGTTTTTCAGAGGTAAATATGGGGGTAAATATGCCTCTTTCTCACAACTGGAGGGTAAGGACAAAGTCATTCATCCCCAGCCTCAGACAGCCCTGTCCCATCATCTGTTGAGTTAAAGGGACTCTGTTGCACCAAACCGGGGTGGGGGAGGGCATTAGAGCTCGTGCCCCCAAAATTAGTCTTATTACCTATAAACATCAGTGAGCACTTTCATAAAGAAATCAGGAATAGAGGGGCGCCTGGGTGGCTCAGTGGTTAAGCCGCTGCCTTTGGCTCAGGTAATGATCTCAGGGTCCTGGGATCAAGCCCCGCATCAGGCTCTCTGCTCAGCAGGGAGCCTGCTTCCTCCTCTCTCTCTGCCTGCCTCTCTGCCTGCTTGTGCTCTCTCTGTCAAATAAATAAATAAAATCTTTAAAAAAAAAAAAAAAGAAAGAAATCAGGAGTAGAAAGAATAGTGGATTTGAACATCCCAGGAATAAGAGTTTTGTCCGACCTTTGTCCCTGAGTGGCTGTGAGGCCTGGGGCCCCATCTTTCCTTATAAATGAGTCTAATCATACCATTCTTTCCTTCCTCCTACACTTTTGAAGCCTCAGATGAAGTCATCTACGTGAAAAGTACTAAAAAAGGCTTGCACATGGGTCTGTTGTTAGTGATCTTGCCAGTGAAGTGGAACTGGAAACAGGTTAGGTGAGAGAGCTCCCCCTTTCCTGGAGGTGTCGCCTTGTGACGTGGCCAGGGTATGGGGCCATGCTTTCCAGTCCTCCCTGACCGTCAGAATCACCGAAAGGCTTGTGAAAATATGTCCATTCCTCGGGGCATACCTCTTTCTAGAATCAGAAATGTGAATCAGAATCGTCAGGGGAGGCTGAAAGAAACACCCGCTGCTGATTCTAATTCTCCACGGGCTTTGGTGCTAGACAGACCCGGGCTCTTTTCAAATCGTGTTAGTGGCTGCGTGACGCTGGGGCCAGGTGTATTACTTAACCTCTCAGAGCCTTGTGTCCTTTTCTGTAGAAAGGGAGGTAATAATGTAGGGTGTGAGGTTTAAAAATAGCAGTTTCCAATTGCTTGGGGCCTAGCAAATATTGTCGGCTGTTACGGTTGGTGGTGAGAGAGAAGCCCAGTGACTCAGTGATGAGTTCGCGCCTCTGATCTGCCGGCGGTGTGGTTGCATTTGGAAGGCTAAGCGGGACCAGAAGAGATGAGTTTGCGGCGGCTAAGGTATGCCCTCTCGCCCTGCCCACTGACGCCCGTGGACCTTGGCCTCCTCGGTCACCCTGACCTGCTAGGGGAATTCCCAGCTCTGCATACCTCTCCCGCACAGGAAGGCCCTCCCATGTTTTACCTGCATTTGTCTAAACAGCGCCACACTCCACAAAGCCAACAACCATTTCCTCTTCTCTTATTCCAGCCCAAGATAATAGCTGTCCTAGGACCTCTCATTGCCGGTAACTGTGTCCCCTCCGTAATCTCAATGTCAGGCGCCCACACTCTGATCCCCATCGGTCTGCCCAGCTCAACAACCCCAACTGTGACAACTGTGACCACACCAGGATTGACAGCTTCTGCGTCTCATCTCCTTTGCCCTGTCCCTCCCCGTTTCACTTTCCTTCTTAACCGGCCTCAAACTCTGATCCCCCATGGGAATCCCCATACCCCTCTCCCCTCCCAGCCTGGTGGAGCTCAGCACGACACCCAGCTGAAAGGGAGAAGGAAAGCATGCAAGGTGCTGACAGATCTCATTGAGTTCATCAAGACTTGGGTTTTTCTCGGCATTCATCTTGACCTTCCCACCCTAGATAATTACTCCACACTTACCCACCAATTTCTTCAAACCTCCCAACTCCTCCACAGCCTCGCTCTCGGGCTTAACCTTGCTTCCCTGTGTCACTGAGCGGACTAAAGCTGTCAGAGAACTGCCACCTGGATCTCCACCAAGCTCTCTCAAACTTCCGTGTGCAAACAAATGATGTGGGAATCTTATCTAAATGCAAATTCTGGGGCGCCTGGGTGGCTCAGTGGGTTAAGCCGCTGCCTTCGGCTCGGGTCATGATCTCAGGGTCCTGGGATCGAGTCCCGCATCGGGCTCTCTGCTCAGCAGGGAGCCTGCTTCCTCCCCTCTCTCTCTCTGCCTGCCTCTCTGCCTACTTGTGATCTCTGTCTGTCAAATAAATAAATAAAATCTTTAAAAAAAAAAATAAATAAATGCAAATTCTACTTCCTGCAGTGAGGCCTGAGAATCTGCATTGCTAATGAGCTCCAGGTGATGCTGCTGCCTGGTGACTTTCTCTCTTCCTCGTGAGGTCAGAAGCTTCTCAAGCTTTTTTGACCAACGCTTAACTCCTAATCCCCATCCCCATCCCCACCCAGTCTGATTGAGGATTCTAGCATCCTCCCTCATCTCCATCAAGGATGCAAGATACACAGAAGGAGGGATGTCAGAAGGAACTCTAGCCTTGCAGGTGCTGTCTGATAGAAACATGACTTAAGCAGCATAAGTACTTTAACATTTTCGAGGATTCCCATTTAAAAAGTAAAAATGGGGCATCTGGGTGGCTCAGTCAGTTAAGCGTCTGCCTTCAGCTCGGGTCATGATCTTGGAGTCCCAAAATCAAGCCCTGCATTGGACTCCCTGCTCAGTGAAGGGTCTGCTTCTCCCTCTGCCCCTCACCCTGCTTGTGTTCTCTCTCTCTTCCTCACTCTCTCTCTCTCAAATAAATAAATAAAATCTTTTTTAAAAAATAAAATAAATAAAATAAACAGGTATGATGAATTTTAATAATTTATTTCCTTAACCCAACATTTGTCTAAAAGTGCCATTTCAACATTTAACCAAATATAAAAGATTCTTGTCAGGATTTCTTTTCATGCTAGGACTTCAACATCTGGTGCGTAGTTTACACTTACAGCACACCTTGATTTGGATGCTAAATTTTCATCAGAAATACTGACTCTTTATCTAGATTTTATAAAAAAGATGTATAGTTGATAATGTTGATTCACATACCCAGGTTGTTCTGAACATATTTGAGGAACTGAAATCAGTGTTAATTTTTATATTTAACTTTAAATAAATTGAAATAAGATAAAATTAAAATTCAGTTTCTCCATTGCACTAGCCACAATTCAAGTACTCGCTGGTCACATGTGGCTGGTGGCTACGTATTGGACCGCACGGACGTAGAGCAGTTAAGCTGGTCATCAACTGGGGGTAGATTCTGGGGGTCAAGGTGTATGCTGTAATTCATCTCAGCCCCACCCCCCGCCACACTTCTCCCTCGATGCCTGGCCTAGGACCTGAACTCAGTACTTTTTATCGAAATAAATTTATCCCCAAGTCAAAAATTGATGTCTAGGAACACACGCTTCGTTCCCAAACATTACCACTAGGGGGCAGGAGCTGGCTATCATCTCTTGGCAAGAAAAAGGAGACCGCTAACAATTTTCTACACAGGTGGAAGGTCATTCGGGGCAGGGTTTTATTGCTTCTCATGACCCATTAGCGATTTCAATTGAGTCATACTGACATTAAAAAAAGAGACCAGAAAAAAATATGAATATAAGCTCTATTATTGTTATGTGTAACATTGTGTATGAGTCTTTTTTTAGGTTTATTTATTTTAGAGAGAGAGCATGCACAAGTGAAGGGAGGGGCAAAGAGTCCAAAGCAGACTCCCTGCTGAGTGTGGAGCCGGGCACCGGGCTCCATCCCACAACCACGAGATCATGACCTGAGCTAAAATCAAGGGTGGGGTACATCACCAGCTGAGCCCCCCAGCACCCTGTGCATGAGTCCTGATGTAAATGTTCTTATTGTGAGTCATGGTCAATAAGTTTGAAAATCACCTGAATTTCCCATACCTACAGATAAAGAAACCAAACCCACACGCTGACCAGTGTCGTAGGAAATGGGACTGGGAGAGCTCCTGATGCGGTCTCCTCTTTGATTTAGCTGTTGTAAATCCTCTGAAGTTAAATTGAAAGGGAGCTGAGCTCAGAGCAGCCGAATGGCATACCCGGGCTCAGGGCTAGGAGCAATGGAGCCAGGCCTCACACCCAGTGCTTTCATACCGACTCAGCAAGGGCTGCTGGGGGGCTGCGGGGCCAACGGTGTGCTAAGGTCGCCCACAAGGCACAGACAGACAGGAGGGAAAAGCATAAACACAGCTCCTGCCCCCTGGGAGCTCGCAGTCCAGTGGGCAAGACAGACATTAGCAACTAATCTCACACGTAAATATATCATTAGAAACAGTAATACCTGCTCTGAAGGAAAATGGACACGGGGTCCTAACAGAGCAATGCATGGGACTGCGCTGAGCTTGGAGAGACCACGGCGGCTGCCCTGAGAGGACGGTATTGAAGAGCAGCCCGAGTCGGATGAGCTCTGTGTGTGTGTGTGTGTGTGTGTACGTGTGTATGTGCAGAGATGTGTGGGGCGTGTGTGGATGTATGTGATATTTGTGTGTGTGTGGATGTGTGTGGTGTTTGTGTGTGTTTGGGCATGTGTGGTGTTTGTGTGTGTGTGTGTGTGTGTGTAGTGTGTGGTGGGTATATGTGGATGTGGATGGTTCATATGCATGTGCAGATGTGGCTGTATGTGGTCCATATGTATATGTGTATGTTATGTATGTATGTGGATGGTGTGTGAGGTATGTGTGTGTGGATATGGATGTGTATGGTATCTGTGTATCATTTGTTATGTATGGGTGTGTGTGTGTGCACGTGGATATGGATGTGTATGGCATGTGGTATGTGGTGTGGATGTGTGCGTGGATGGTGTGTGATATGTGTTTCTGTGTATTCTATGAGATGTATGGGCTGTGTATGGGGTGTGTGTGTGTGTGTGTGGCAGTGGCGGGCATGCTGCCATCGTTCTCCACTGAAGGAGCAAGCTGTGTGGAGGCAGCAGAGGCTGCCCCGAGGCCGAAAGTGTCCAGAGTGCGGGGGAACTCGGAGGTGAGGTGAGCCCCGGGGCGCAGCCTGAGAGGAGACTGGGGAGCTGGTTGGGGCCAGACCTGCAGGACCTCTTGGGACTTGTGACAGATTTTGAATTTTACTTCAAAGGGAAGCCACTGAATGGTTTCTGAGCAGAGGAGAGACCTGATTTGGTTTTCACTTTAAGAGGGTACCCTGGCTCTGAGTGGACAGTGGGCTGGGATGGGAGCATGAGGGCAGGGCGGCCAGTCAGGAGCTATCTCGGCATCGGAGGGAAGATGGCGGACTTCCCCCCCACACAGCCACCCCAAACCACATATCTTCTTCGGCCTCCCTTGGCTGGCTATCTTTCAAGTGCCCCCACAACTATCTCTGCCCTTCGCTGTGCTCAGAGCTGGCTTGGTTGGACACATCAGTGGGCCCTTTGTCCTCCAGCTTCAGTTGGGTTTGGTCACTGGAGGAGGGGAGTCAAGGAGCCTGAACTCTGGGTATTTGTCCTCCTTCTCCTTCCCGAAAGGTCTCCATGGACAGGCTCATCCTTCAACCAAAGACCAGGTGGTCCTGTCCACTCACCTCTTTCCCTTCAAGTTCTACACCTGCTCCGTGCCATCACCCATCAAGCCTAGAGTTGGTCCAGGGCCCCACTGTCATGGTCCTGGGGTACGGCCGCTATCCCTTGGGCTCCCTGTACCCCGCCCATCGCCTTGTAATCAGTTCATAATGCTCCCCTCCAGTCCTCAGTTTGAGTGGGTCCTCCATTTCCTGGCCGACTCTTTCTCAACTCCCTTCTCGCCCCCACCCCCCACCCCGCTGGCAACACAGCATCGGTGGGAGGAGCCTGGACATTGGGGTCAGATAAAACTGGGACTGAATTCTGGCTCTGTCCCTTACTAGCTGTGTGATGGGGTGCATCGCTTAGCCCACCCGAGCCTCCGTCTGTTCATCTCTAACATGAGGACACTGTCACCTGCCTCACACAGTGGCTAGGACAGCGAAGGAACACATGCAAGGGTGTGGCTCAGGCCCTGTGCACAGCAGACCACCTTCCCCGCTCTGTTTTTCCTTCCCCGGCCACCAAGTGAGCATTTGCTGCTCTGCACAGGGTCCGGCACCGTAATGGGCGCTGGGATGAGGGGGACACTGGGGAGGCTGCGGTCCTGGGAACAAGGTACAGTGACTCCCCCGTTGGACTCCACCACAGTTCAGGGTAGAAAATCATGAGGCTTACTTTCCAAACCATTCATTTCATTGTTTACAACTCTGTGGCAGGTGTTTTTCCAGAGTCTGGGGATAGAGTAGTGACCAGGCATAAAATGTGATCAGAAGGGGCTTCGGAGGGGAGATTGAATTCACTTTTAGCTTTAAAGGAGCTGTGCTCCAAGGTAAGCCATCTCAGTCTCTGCGGGGACTGACCTCACTTTCCTCCTTCCCCCTGGGAGAGCCTGCAGAACTCCCCAGACTGACAATCAGCCTTAATTAGTCACAACCACTTCAGGAATGTATTAGATCAACTTGACCATGTGGGGGCAGAAAGTACCCAGAGAAGAGTGCCTGGGGGATTTCTCCAGACCCGTCGGGGCAGATGTAGGGAACAAAAAATCCAGGACAGTGACCAGGGCAGACCTACTGGAGGGGTGTGCGGCACATGGAAGGGAGCGGCGGGAGCATAAAATGCTGAAAAACTGGGTTGAAGCCATATTGCTAAATCAAGCAATGTGAATTTAATGGTGTAGACCCTGGCTTTAAGTGGGGAGGGGACAGACCTGATTGAGAGTTGGGCTTCCAAAGGCTTTGTCTGATAGCCTTCGTGAGGTGGGTGGGGGCCAGAGGTGTCTGCGGTGGGCTGGGTGCTAGGACCCCGGCCCAAATTGGGGTGATGGCAGTGGGAAATGGAGGAGAAGGATCACCCCCTCTGCACCCATTCCTAAAATGTGTATTGGCGTGCCCATAAGGACCAGGCGTCAATGTTGCAAGAAAGACAAAAGATTCAGTAACATCAGTGAATGAGTATCTGGAAAGAACCCCACACTGCGAACTTTATTTGGGTAATCAAGGTTAGTGGTCAGAAAAGCTCCATGCGGGTCCTCAGTCCCTTCTGCCAAGAAAGGGATTGGGGATCCCCTATACCTGCCCAGCCACATCTGGGAATGATAAGAAAGAGGATGGGTATTTCAGTTTGGAACTCGAGAGGAACACAGGAGTGGACATTCTCTGCGAGCAATGCTTTCTATGTCACACGGAGGCAAGGGAAGCAGTGAATGTGACTCTGGAAGTAAAAGGGCCAAGTCATGAGCTCTGGGGAACCAGAACGATGGCAGCAGAAGGGGCTGCCTGTGGGAGGGCAGTCAGAAGAGGCTGCGATAGGGAAGGTGGAGCAAAACAAGGCTCTGCCCAGAGGTTAGGTGACCAGGAATGAACAGTGACAAAGGGTTTTGTTTATTAATATTTTTAAATTTTTAAGTAATCTCTATGCCTAATGTGGGGCTCCAGCATACAACCCCGAGATCACACGCTGTCTGGACCAAGTTGGCCAGGTGCCCCAAGGGGTTCAGAGCCAAATTAGGATGGAATGATGGGAGCAGAAGCTCAGCTGAATGGCCTAAGATTGGTGCAAAGTGAAAAGTAAAGGCAGGAAGGAGGACTGCTTTCTTTGTTTTAATAAAATTATATATATCTTGGGGCGCCTGGGTGGCTCAGTGGGTTAGGCCGCTGCCTTCGGCTCAGGTCATGATCTCAGGGTCCTGGGATCGAGTCCCACGTCGGGCTCTCTGCTCAGCAGGGAGCCTGCTTCCCTTCCTCTCTCTCTCTGCCTGCCTCTCCGTCTACTTGTGATTTCTCTCTGTCAAATAAATAAATAAAATCTTTTCAAAAAATTATATATATCTTAATTATATATATTAATAAAATTATACATATATATATATATTTTTTAAAGTAAACTCTACCCCCAAGAGGGGGCTCAAACTCATGACCCTGAGATCAAGAGTCACATGCTCTAATGACTGAGCCAGCCAGGCACCCCTCTAAAATAATTTTTTTATTAAAATAGTAATATCTTCTCATTGTAGTAAGACAGAAAATATTTTTTAAATATAAGAAAAAGAAAACAAGGGGCACCTGGGCCTCTCAGTTGCTAAACATCCACCTTTGGCCCAGGTCATGATCTGGGGATCTGGGTTCTGGGATCAAGCCCCACATCAGGCTCCCTGCTCAGAAGAGAGTCTGCTTCTTGGCCTTCCTCTCCCTCGGTCCCTCTCCCCATGCTCAAGTTCTCTCTTTCTCTGTCTCAAATAAA
Organism: Neogale vison; assembly: GCF_020171115.1. Taxonomy (NCBI): domain Eukaryota; kingdom Metazoa; phylum Chordata; class Mammalia; order Carnivora; family Mustelidae; genus Neogale; species Neogale vison. The sequence goes on from NC_058093.1 coordinate 28,693,114, forward strand.
TAAATAAAATCTTAAAAAAAAAAAAAAAGAAAAAGAAAGAAAGAAAAAGACAACAAATAATACCCCATAAGTTCATCAATCAACAGTCATCACTGGTAGCATCTTAGATTTTCTTCTGTGCATTTTGTTTACAGCGCTCTTACCAATGATACAAAATTTACACATGCTTGTATCCTGTTTTCCTCCCACTTTATGTTAAAATGGACACCCACAGTATTAGCTTGAATGTTTTCGGCTGCAGTTATCAAAGCAGAACGAAACAACTAAATGTGGCTTAAACAATAAGGACTATTTTTATTTCACGTAATGAGAAGTCCAGGGGCAAGGTAATCTGGACTGGTTAATTCAGGGACTTGGTTATGTCTTCAAGGACATTGGTTCCATCCTCACTTTTACTCTGCCATCTCCAGCATGTTACAGTATCCTCCTAATCCTAAAGTGGCTGCTGCAGTTCCAGGCATCACAGGCAGATGACAGCATCCTGGACAAGAAAAGAGCACAGTGCTATTGTATTCCTCTTCAACAACTAGGAAAACCATCCTAGAAGGTCGCAGTCTATTTCCTACCCCACCTCACAGCTATGCATCGTGGAGCAATTGATCTCTCAGTGCCTCAATGTTTTAATCTGTGCAATGGAAATTATAACTATTTGACTTACAAGGCTATTGTGGTGAGCTGAGAGTTTTTCTGCATAAAGCACTTAGAGCAGTGCCTGGCATATGATTTGTACTATATAAATACTTGTTGTTATTATTATCTAGTGGCAGGAATTTCATCCCATTCCTGGGTCTAACTAATTATGTGACAGGGCAAAGAATGTACCAATTGGATTGGACTAGTCAAGATGCACCCACCCCATAGCTGGGGAGGGAGTCATTCAGAGGCTATGGCAATTTGGGGTGCTGGGCAGCTCAGTGGATTAAAGCCTCTGCCTTCAGTTCACGTCATGATCCCAGGGTTCTGGGATGAAGCCCCGCATCAGGCTCTCTGCTCACCAGGAAGCCTGCTTCCTCCTCTCTCTCTGTCTGCTTCTCTGCCTACTTGTGATCTCTGTCTGTCAAATAAATAAATAAAATTGGAAAAAAAAAAAAAAGCTATGGCAATTCATAGCAAAGCTGGCAAAATACGGGTTAACAAGGGAAAAGGGGGGGAGTGGCGAATGGGCATTAATCAACGGGCAGGATCAGCCACACCTGTGTTGCTTTGCCTGCACGTGTTTTGTTTTTTTAAGTAGGCTCCACGCCCAATGTGGGGTTTAAACTCTTGACCCTGAGATCCAGAGAGCCCTGTGACTGAGCCAACTAGGCACCCCACCGCTGTATTAATTTAAAAAAAAAAAAAATCTAGGGGCACCTGGATGGCTCAGTTGGTTAAACATCCAACTCTCGATCTCAGGATATCACCACAAGTGGTGTATGAATACCCATCTTCCCATAGTCTTTCCAACGTTCAGATTTTATTAGTTTGTCTTGTTTTGTTGTGGAGAAGGGGCAGAGAGAGAGAGAGAGAGTGAGAGAATCCCAAGCAAGCTCCATGCTCAGCACAAGCCTGAGAAGGGACTTGATCTCATGACCCTGAGATCATGACCTGAGCCAAAATCATGACCCTAGATTTTATTAGTTTTCATCTTCTCTATTTAAAAAAATATTTTATTTATTTATTTCAGACAAACAGAAAGAGCGTGTACACAAGCATGGGGGAGGGGCAGAGGATGAAGCAAGCTCCGCCACTGAGCAGGGAGCCTGATGAGGGGCTCCATCCTAGGACCTTAGGAGCATGCCTTGAGCTGAAGGCAGACACTTAAACGACTGAGTCACCCAGGAACCTCCCTTTTTTTTTAAATTATTTTTAAGATTTATTTATTTGAGAGGGAGTGACGAGAAAGAGTAGCTTACATTTTCTCGTTTTTTTTAAAATATTTTATTTATTTGACTGAGAGAGAGCGAGAGAGAGCGCCTGCGCACAAGCAGGGGGGAGGGGCACACAGGCGAGAAGCAGGCTCCCCATGGAGCAGGGATCCCCGATTTGGGGCTCCATTCCGATTCTGGGACTCTGGGATCATGACCTGAGCCAAAGGCAGCTGCTTAACCAACTGAGCCACCCAGGTGCCCCTAGATGTCTTTAAGAAATTTAATTTAACTCTTAGATGTTAAGAGTTTAACATTTTTTCATGTACCCATTTATCCCTTTGTTAATTGGGCTCTTAGTGTCCTCTTATTTATTAAGGTCTTTATATTATAAAGGTCTTTATTATTTAATAGGTAGCTTAACTCTGTGACAAATTTGAGGCAAATATTTTCCATGTTTTTTTGTTTTGGGCTTTTTCTTTTGTGCATGCGTGGTTTTTCTTTTTTTTTAAAGATTTTGCAGAGAGAGAGAGAGAGCATGAGCACAAACAGAGGGAACAGCAGGCAGAGGGAGAAGCAGGCTCCCCTTGGAGCAGGGAACCCATGTGTGGGGCTGGATCCCAGGGCCCTAGAATCATGCCTGAGCTGAAGGCAGACGCTTAACCGACTGAGCCACCCAGGCTTCCCATGGTTTTTCTTTTAATATATGAAAAACTTAATTTTTTTTAAGTACCTAAAAGGGTAATTGTTTCCCTTGTTAGATCGTAAGTTGCTTTTCGTCTAAGAGTAATAGATGCCTACTAAAAAAATTAGAACTCTTCAGTTGCTTTTTGCCTTAGAAAGTCTTCCACTGTCTAGACGTTGAACATGCATTTACATTTCCTCTAATTGTGTATGGTTTAATTTTAAGTCCTTAACACTTTCATTCACTCAGTTCATTTTGCTGCACTCTGCCATGCACAGATCTAAATTGCTCTTTTCCAAGTAGCTCCAAGCATTGTGTTTCCAGCACTGTTACTAACTAACCTTTTTGCTTCCCTCTGGCTCCACCAGCTAGTGTTGCAATCATGCTGCATAGCGAGCAAATCCAAAACTGAGAAGCATACAACAAGCATTACTCTCTCATGCATCCGTGGGTAGGTGGAGTTTCAGCTGATCTAGGCTGGGCTCTGCTAGGCTGGCTTCTAAGCTGTGAGTGGGTTCAAGCGGGCTCCAAGTGTTTTCCATCCTCCTTAGACCAGCAACTGCCAGAGGATGATCTCCTGGAAAAAGACATAAAGAGACCAGATTCAGTCACCATCACATATTTAAGACCTCTGCTTATATCATTGTCTGCTAACATTCCACTGGCGGAAACAAATCATAAGACCAAGCCCAATGTCAATGGTGTGGGGAAATAAATACATTTCATCTTTATTGAAATGTGCATAGTCACATGACAAAGGATGTGTTTACAGGGAGAGATGAATTAAGAACTGGGGTGGGGGGACGCCTGGGTGGCTCAGTTGGTTAAGCGGCTGCCTTCGGCTCAGGTCATGATCCCAGCGTCCTGGGATGGAGTCCCACATCGGGCTCCTTGCTCGGTGGGGAGCCTGCTTCTCCCTCTGTCTCTGCCTGCCATTCTGTCTGCTTGTGCTCGCTCTCTCTCCCTCTCTCTCTCTCTGACAAATAAATAAAATCTTTAAAAAAAAAAAAAAAAAAGAACTGGGGTGGGGGGGAAGAACTGAGAACTGAAATGTAATCTACTAAACCCATGGAGACCAACTTTCAGGAAGCTCAGTCGTGTCATGATAAATGGCAGAACAGAATCCAGAAAGGGACCCAAAGTCAAGGGAGTTTTTTTTAAGGCAACGAGATACTCATATTTGCTCATAGGTTGAGGAAAAGCAGTGGTCAGGAGGAACACCCCTTGAAGGTATGAGCAAGGCTAATAGCATGTCCTTTAAGAATGCATATGGAAACAGCAAAATTTGTAGAGGGGGTGGGCAGGCACAGAACTTATTTCCTCTGAGAAGGGTGTTGGCTGGAAGCAAGAGAACTGGAGGTGGGCCTGAGGTTTCCAATGGCCACTGGGGGTCATGAGCAGGCATCCCAGCAAAGTCAAAGCTGTGTCAAGCATTCGTGTTGGGGGATCCCAGTGAAGCCTGAGCGGTAGAGACCCTCATTCACATGGGATGGCCATTTGTCTCCAGTCCTGTCCATGAGGGTGGAGCAGTCCATGGGCTGTCAGGCTGGTCCAGGCAGGCTGGAGCCTGGCGGGCCAAAGATGGAGGGCCCGGATTGGGCAGCGAGTGGTTCCTCAGTTTCCTTCCTCCGCTGGTGAGTGGTTCAAGGGACTGAACCCAGGTTCTCACTGGGAAGGAAATGTGGGCAGGAGGAGCGGAGGGGCTGGGAGAAAACACAAGGTTTGAGGGGCTAGAGTTAAAGGAGTATAGGATGTGGGGCTGAGGGGTCAAAGGGAAGGACACCAGACTTGAGATGTTCAGAGGGCAACAAGTTCCAGGGGGTCCAGGCTGGGACCACATGAGGAGGCTGTTCTATTGAACCGAAGGCCTCGGAAGTGAGGTCAGAACTGAGGCCAAGGCAGAGTTCAGAGTTACCCGTGCTAAATGCAGATTCCTAGGCCCTGGCCAGACCTACGAAGTTGGAATCTTTTGAGGAGAGGCCCAGGATTCTGTATTTTCACAATCTCCCCCGAGGGGTTCTTAGACTCCCTGAAGTTTGAGAACAGCCAAGTTGAAAGTACCAATGGGCCACGCTTGCTGTAGGTTCCCCCTCCAGAAGGCAGGGCAGCCAGAGGGAGGAAGGAAATGGAAGCCACACAAACCGGGGTTCCAGAATGTACAGCACAGCTGGTGGGAGGTCTACGGTGGGAGGGCGGGATTGGCGTGGGGCAGCACATATGAGGCTGGGCTGAGGCGGGGACAGAAAATCCTAGCCACCACTCTGTGTCCGGCTGTCTTTTCTACGCTGAACTCACTTCCCCACCCCCGTCCAACAAGATGTCTTTTTCTCTAACATTCAGACAGTGCCAACCATCTCCGCTCCTTCATGACCACTCATCGCCATCATCGTCATCACCATCACCACCATTAATTCCCTGATTTCCTGACCACCAGCCAAGCGCCAGGCCTCAAGCCTGAGGTATGATGCAAGACGAAGGCAGGCTCTCGATCCTAATGGAAAGTCCCAGGCCAGTTGGGAAGACAGGATTCAGACACCAGGGACAGGCAAACCGAGATGGCAAGTGGACAAGGGGCAGAGTTGAGAAACCCAGGAACCTGTGGGGAGGCTTGCTCTTCATGAGTTAAACTCTAAAACCCCCCATCAAAAAAATTAAATAAAATAAAACAAAATAAAAAATAAAACCCCCATCACAGGCCGGAATGACATGCTGCCCATTGTCTGACCCAGGTGATTAATGGGTTCTCTCCCAGGAGAGTTGCAGAGGCAAACCTTAGCCTTGGCAGTGCACCCCAAGCTGCCCGAGGTGGGGGGAGGAGGTCATGGGCAAAGAGGGTTCCTCAGACTTGGCTCTCCTGCAGCCTTCCCTCATAGTAGGAAACACGGGCAGTCACCAGGCTTGTCGAACCTCTCTGTTCACTAGCGATCCTCCCGAGTGGGGAATGGCTTCTGCACATCCGTCCTGCAGGGACGCAGCCCACTTGGTCAGGATGCTCATCTTCGGATGGTCACAGGTTCAGCGGCAATAACCAAATTATCATTCATTCATTCTTTGTTTCTCTCATTCACTCCTTCGCTCACCAGATGTTTGTCACCTACTTGGAGCCAGGCATTGTGCACCCCCCTGAGAATACCGTGGTGCAAAGACAGACAGACTCTTCCCTGCCTTCACGGGGCTTATATTCCAGCAGGGGGACAGATGAGATCACAGAATAATGTCAGTGTGAAGGCGTGATGAAGGAAGTGAGCAGGATGGAGGGGACAACGAGGGCCTCTCAGAGAGGGTCGCATTTTTTCTTTAATTGGATGGATAGCCTACATATGGTAAGTGCACACATTTTTAGGGCACCGTCTGGTGAATTTTCCCATTTGCATAAGCCATGGTTTGTCCATCTCTGAACTATTGACATTTGGGGCTGGAAAATTCTTTGTGGTGGGGCCATCCTGTTCAGTGCAGGATGTTTTGCAGTATCCCCTGGTCTCTACTTACCAGATGTCTGTAGCACACCTCCCCCTCCCTTTTGTGACCATCAGAAATGTCTCCAGATTTGGCCGCATGTCTTCTGCGAGGCAGCATTCCCCCGTGGGGGGCTCCTGGGCTAAGCCATGTAATCGTCAGTCAACTCAGGATACAGGCTGTTCCCATCACAGAGGGGCTGGTCTTTGAGCTCCAACCCAATGGATGAGAAGCTGCTACCTGTTCAAAGAACTGAGGGAAGAGCGTTCCAAGAGGGAGCATGAGCAAAGGCCCTGGGGTGGGAACAAACTTGGTCCATCTGAGGAACAGTGTGGCTGGTCCGTGGTAATAGGGGAGGAATGGCATCTGAGAAGGTGGAAGAGATAGGCTTGAAATCACTAAGCAGGGGCTTTGGCGTTAGGACATTTCAAAGAACATTTGTCCGTATTTAGTATGCATCTGGTACCACGCCAGACACTGGAGATTCAAAGATGAATCAATTAAATTATACTCCCTACTCTTCTGGAAGAGAGTAAAGTCTTCTAGACTCTAGACTCTTGAAATAGACATGTAAACAAATACACACACACACACACACACACACACAGAGCATGAGGCACTGCATTGAAAGATAGACTTATGGACAAGACCTAGAGCTGGCAAAAGGGGCGTCATGCGTAAACCCATGCTGGGGTGGGAGGGTTCAAGAAGAGCTTTCTCGAAGAGAGTGCATCTGATCTGAGTCTTTGGGAGAACAGAGGATGAATGATACTCCAGGCAGAAGGCACAGCGGGTCAAAATCTCGAGGGTGTGGATTCAGGGAATGACAAATGATGGATTCAGGGAAAGACAAGTAGGTGATATAAGATGTAAGATCAGTAGGAGGTGAATACTGAGGCATCAGTCTGGCTGGGACAGAAGATTTCCATGGAGCGGAGATGACACTAGGCAGATTTGGGGGCGCCAGGCTGGCTGAGTGAGAGGAGCACGAGACTCTCGATCTTGGGGTTGTAAATTCAAGCCCCGCCCCCGGCATTGGGTGTAAAGATTACTTAAAAAATAAAACGTAAATAAATAAATAATAAAAGCAGATTCAGAGCAGACGTTGGAAGTCTTCCAGAACAGACCAGGGGAGGAAAGGAGGCCTTCCTGAGCCCACGTGAGACCTCTAAAACACCCACCCTCGCTCCTTATGCCCAGCCCTGTCCTGGCTCCATGTATTTCATAAAATGCATCTTGGATGATTATCTAATCTTGTCAGTGTGTGTGTGTGGCTGGAGATGAAGGCTTGGATCATCTTGTATTCAAGCCCGAGCCTGCATTTCCTGTTTCAGATGATAGAGACTGTGTTAATTTCCCAATATAATGCCTTACCTGCAGAAAGGTGTGTTCACAATGTCTTTTTTTTTTTAAAGATTTTATTTATTCATTTGACAGAGAGAGATCACAAGTAGACAGAGAGGCAGGCAGAGAGAGAGGTAGAGGGAAGCATGCTCCCTGCTGAGCAAAGAGCCCGATGTGGGACTCGATCCCAGGACACTGAGATCATGACCTGAGCCGAAGGCAGCGGCTTAACCCACTGAGCCACCCAGGCGCCCTCACAATGTCTTTTGATGAAGCTTCATAATTCTTCACTTTGCATGTACAGACCCAGACTTAGAGACATATGAAGTCCCCTGGCCTGGCAGGGACTTCTGCAAGGTAGCCTGCTGTTCTTGCCCAGCACTCACAGGTGGGGAGCTAACCACAGGTGGGAGCCTAATGCCATTCTATCTGACACTTGTTTATTCAGACTCTTGGTGGGCCAGGCCCCAAGAAGGAGCTGAACTATGGGCAAGGAGACAGAAAGGGAGCAGGCCATAGGTTCTGGCCCTCAGGATGTATCCATGTAAGAGAAAGTCCACATCTGGGGTTTCTGAATGAAACCGGGATTATGTGATGGGATTACAGTTCCATTTAGGGATAAATCAACCCACCTCCTGGCTTTTTGGAAGGATGATGATGACGCCTCCAATTCATTGTGCATGATGAGCCCATCCGTCTATGCTCTCCACGCTGGGCCCCCAGACATGTCCATCAGAGGGAGACAGTTCATGACTCGGGGGTCAGTTTAGCCAGCCTCTTGGGCCCAAGTGCAGGCTGCAGGGAAGAAAACAAGAGCACTGCCTCACCTGCTTCCCTCCCCAACCCCTCCCAGCAGGAGAGAGAGCTCACTTGACTATTGGCAACATTTCTTTCCCTTCTCCAGCTGGGCCAGCCCTAGGGCTGGAGCCAGAAAGTTTTGCCAAATTTGTCGATGTCACCATGCCTGCCCTTGCATCCACTTCCCTCCCACTGACCTCAACAATTTCTGGAACCCATCAGGAAGGCAGCAGTGCAGGGGGTAAGAGTGGGGAGGGAAGGGGGAGGAATGGTGTGGAAATCCCACTGGGCTTGGAAGGCAGGATACCAAGGTCTTTCTCCTGTCTCTGCCACCCCTTGTTGCCTAATCCTGGTTGAATCACACTCTCTGACCTTTGTCGTCTCTTCTTATCCTTAATGGCGTGTGGTTTACAGGTCACCTGCTTAAGGAGGCCCTGGCCCATCTAAATTGGTCCTCTTTCCTCCTTATCATTGCCCCCTGTGCTCGATCCCTTTATCAGAGCACAGTTTGTAATCACACACAGGTATGTACATATGTGTGTGGTGTGTATATGTGTGTATATAGATATAAATAAATGCGTATATAATTATGTTTGTTGGCTTATTTGGTTTGTTTCCCTGCCAGATTCTAGATTGCAGGCTCCAGGAATACAGTGGCTGTGTCTTTGACCCTTGCATCCCCAGTGCTTGGCGCAAAGGAGGGCACAGAATAGTAATTTAGTGAACAAATAAATGAATGAATGCCGTTAACCCACATGATCTTCCAGGTTTCTTCCACCTGAAAAAGTTCGGTCTAGGGTTTCCTGCCAAGAGGACCATTCCGGGGCCTCTCCCAGAGTCCTCTTGTTGGGGAAAGGTGGGAGGATGTCGGGGGTGGGGGTGTGGAGGAGACGTGGGTGCGCGGGCACCCGGCGAGCCTCGGTCCCCTCTCCACCTCTGGAGAGCTTGGACTCGAATCCCCTTAGGTCAGACGCCCCACGGGCCCCGCCCCCGGGTCAGGCGGCGGGGGCGGAGCCAGGCCGCCTCCAGCGGGTGGCATTCCGGGCTTGCGCCGAGTAGCGAGGGGGAGGGTTCGAACGCGAGTCGCAGAGTGGGGCGGGGCCAGAATGCCCCTCCTCGCCCCCCAGGCTGGCAGTGCAGGGGGCGGGGCCCCAACCCCGCAGATCCCCCGCGAAGTGGCCTGGGCCGAGCCGTCGCCTAGCAACGCCCCGCCCCGCCCGCCCCCAGTCGGCCGCGGGAGCCTGCCCCCAGCATGGCCTGGCAGGGCTGGTCTGCGCCGTGGCTGTGGGTCTCCGGCTGCGGGCTGCTGCTCCTTGTCCTCGTCCTGCTGGTGAGCCCCCGCAGCTGCCGAGCGCGGCGGACCCTCCGCGGCCTCTTCATGGCGCGCAGCAAGCGGCTGCTCTTCCGAATCGGGTTAGTGCCGGGCTCCGGCGACGGGATGCGGGGCTCGGGAAGGCGCGCGCGCAGGGGAGTGGGGACCGAGAGGCAGGGGTCGGGGGGGGGCGGCCCGAGGGTTTGGACGGAGCGAGGGCTGGGGCGTCCAGAGCCAGAGAAGAGAGAGCGAAGAGGCGGGCTGGAGAAGCCACTGACTTGGGGGAACTGAGCAGAGCAGGAGTCGGGGGCGGGGGTGGGGCCGGGGGGGAGGCGCTGGAAAATTGGGATAGGCTGGGGAGGTATTGGAGGGGCAGGCCAGGGTGGCCAGGGAAAGGGGGCATCTGGGGAAAAGAGCCAGATGAGGGGCCGGAGACAGGGAGCTGGAAAAGGAGGGCAGGTGCAGGAGAGAAGGAATGCCTCAGACCATCAGTGTCACTTGAAACTGCCAGCTGCTTCCATGTGTCCCTGTCTTTCTCCCCATCACCCAGCCCTCCCCCCATTCTGTCAGCTCTTCTCTCCCAAGCGAGAGTCCCAACTCTGCAGGTCTGTCTCTTTCCTTCTTCTCCCCTACCCTGGCCCGTGTCGGAAGGCCAGGCTGTGAAATCCAACCCTCCTCAATGAGCTTGGGGAAGTTCACCGACCTCCAATGACTTTTTTCTATCCCCTTCCCCCAGTCCTCACTCTTTCCTTCTCCCTACTTTTCCCCTTTCCTGGGCTAGACTAGGGGGGTAACCAGCTCTGATCTGCCATGGAAACACTAAGAGGCAGGAAGGGAACCACAAGAAGGCTTCCTAGGGCCCCAATCCCTTCCCACAGCCAGCAGGCCTAGGGGACAGGACCTCAAACTTGAGGACAACTATGATGGGGATGGGAACTGTGGGAGCCCTGGCCACTGGCCAGGTTTGGGGGAGGGCCTAAGGCTGGGAATTTCCTGAGCTTCAGAGAGGGTACATTGTACAATTTATCCCTCCTCCCCAGACCACCCCTGGGGTGTCCGGGTGGCTCAGTGGGTTAAAGCCTCTGCCTTTGGCTCAGGTCATGAGCTCAGGGTCTTGGGATCAAGTCCCGCATCTGGCTCTCTGCTCAGTGGGGAGCCTGCCCCCCCCACCTCTCTGCCTACTTGTGATCTCTGGCAACTAAATAAATAAAATCTTTTTAAAAAAATGAAGAAAGAAGCTTCAGCCCTAGGGTTCTACTGAAACTCAGTCTAAGGGGTACAGATACAAGGGCTAATTGGAGGAAAATTGGAAGAACATGAGGGGCGACAGAATCTTGCATGGGTGCGGCTTTGGGGCATTCACATCTCTAAATGATTGAACACTGGTTGCATTTTCTTATAAGATTTCTTTCTTTCTTTCTTTCTTTTTTTTAAAGTAATCTCTACACCCAACATAGGGCTTGGTGCTCAAACTCACAACCCAAGATCCATAGTCACATGCTCTACCCACTCAGCCAACCAGGCATCCCAACACTGGTCACATTCTTGATAATGTTCCAAGTCACCATTGCTCTGCAAAAAGCATTAAATAATGAGATTTACAGATATTTAAATAATTTCATGTTTGGGACCTAAAAAAAAATTTCCCGATAAAATTTCTGGGAATTTCGCAGCTCTGTGTGGAGATAAATTTTTAAATTTACTTCTGGTTTTCAAAATTAGTCACATTGAAGTCATACAAATGGCCTGAGGAAGTGGAAAAGAAAGGTTTCCACAAAGAACTGGAATCAAAAGTTCTGGAATAAGAATTTCCAAGATCGCCTTCTCCAAATCCTGAGGGTCTGAGTATTCCTAGAACTTAGGATCTGGAAGTTTCCAAATCTCAAAACTTGGAATTCTCAGAGAACTTCTTCGGAATTCGGTTTCCCTATTGGACTTTCCTGTCTGGATCTCCTTATTGCCTTGGAATCAACTCCCCAAATTTGCAGAGCAGAAGGGCGTGCCTGGAATCAGAATTCCAGATCCTGCCCCTCCATGGTCTGGGAAACAATCAGTTCAGTCCCTTGGGGGAGAGGCTGTTGGCTGCTGGGAGGGACAAAGGGGAGTGAGCAGGAAATGGTCTGGGGGAAATGGGCAGGTGTTGCTACTGGGGGTGGCCTCCAGGAAGGATGGAGAGGAGGGGGGTGTGGGATGGGATGGGACAGGCTGTGATGGGAAGGGCAGAGTGCAGGGGCACACTCCACCCTAAACATGTGGTTGGGAGGACCCCAAATGGGGGGTTCCTTTGGGGGTTGGAAAGCAGGTGATGGAAATACTAAGAGAGAAGCAATTATTATCATTAATAACAATCATCACTGGTGTTGGACGATTTTATAAAGGGCTTTCCTCAAACATAATTACAGTTGTCTTGGGGCGCCTGGGTGGCTCAGTGGGTTAAAGCCTCTGCCTTAGGCTCAGGTCATGATCCCAGGGTCCTGGGATCAAACCCTGCATTGGGCTCTCCGCTCAGCAGGGAGCTTGCTACCCCCCAACCCCCCGCCGCCCGCCCCACCCTCTGCCTCTCTGCCTACTTGTGATCTCTATCTGTCAAATAAATTTTTAAAAATCTTTTAAAAAATTACCGTTGTCTTGGGATGGGGATGAATGGGCATCATGGATTGTATATCTAGGCTAACCTGAGATAGACACGCACACTTGGGGACTCGGCAGGGCACGGGAGACAGGTAGTACATGGCATGTGGGGTTGGGACAAATCTGCTTTTGAGTCCTAGGTTTGTTGCATAGCAGCCATTGGACCTTGAACAGATAACTCAGCCTCTCTGTGCCTCGGTTGTCTGCATTTGTAAAATGGGCATGGTGATGGTACCATCCTCATGGGCATCCCATGAGGATCAAATGAAAGTATGCATATAAATGCACAGGGTTTGGCTCATAGTAAGTGCTCGGGAAATGTTAGCAATGGCTCTTTCTCTAGCATGGAGCCTGGCTGGGGGGTGGGGGCGGCGGGCATTGGCCAGGCTCCTTCAAGAGCTTCCTTTCTTACTTCTCTTTTCCAAGACTGTCCTGTCCACCCAGCCCTCAGGAGATCCCACATCCCTTCATTCCTCCAGTGAACTCCTAACTCTTCTGGGTTGGGATTGTGGGATCACAGATACGAACAGAGTCTGGGTGCTGCCCTCAAGAAAGAGGGGAAAGGAGCAGGAACAGGGACCCAAACCATGGTGGGAGGCAGGACAGGACAAGTTCCCCAGGAGTGTCAGGGGGTGCCTGAGGAGGCTGGGATCGGGAGCGTGGGACCCTCCCATATGTGCCCCCTGCTTTGTGCCTCTGTTTCCCTTTTGCCCCTTTGCCTTCTCAGTGGTAGTCAAGAAGGTATTGCAGAATGGGGCCCTGAGCAGAGCCTCCTCAGAGGCAGGGGTGAATAGGAAGGACACAAAGCTGAGCTCATCCAGGACTTGGAACATCTTGCACAACTGGGAAAGCAGATGGCACCCAGCCTTTGGGGGTAGACAGTCCTAGCTGCCAGAGCCCTTCTGCACTCCCTGACTAAACCCCTTCTTCATTCCTACCTAGGCCGAGGGGGTCTTTCTTTTTTTTTTTTCCTTAAGATTTTTATTTATTTATTTGACAGACAGAGATCACCAGTAGGCAAAGAGGCAGGCAGAGAGAGGAAGGAGAGCAGGCTCCCTGCTGAGCAGAGAGCCCGAAGTAGGGCTCTATCCCAGGATCCTGGGATCATGACCTGAGCCGAAGGCAGAGGCTTTAACCCACTGAGCCACCCAGGTGCCCCCGAGGGGGTCTTTTTTGACTCTCCTGACCCAACTATGTCTGGGACAAATCTTGTTTGCTCTATTTCCGCAAGAGGAACCCGCTTCTCTGGGGCCTGTGAGGCCCACTGGCTTGATTTCAAGGAAAGGCAAGAATCCCGAGCTGAGGGCCTCAGGGTAAATGACCCATCTGCTTGACAGGAATGAAGGCTTCGTGGAGGCAGTGGGCTGGGCCGTCCCCAGTATGGCCTGTCCTTTTCCTTTCGGCCGGCCTTTGGGACCCTGGGGAGCTACAGCCCCAGCATCCACAGTGGCCCCTCTGCTGCAAGGTAGTTTCCAAAGCATGGCTCTGAGTGGGAACCCCCACCCCCAAGCCACATTGCCTACAAAATAGAGTTGACACCCCGACCTAGGCCTTTGGGACCCTCCTTCACCCCTGCAGACTTACCCAGTGCCATCTTCCGCAGGCCCTGAGCTCTTTCTACACTTCTTTCTGGGACCAGTCAGACTTTCCTTCCTCTCTCTGTCTCTACCTGTCAGACGCTGTTGCGCGCTCAAAGCTCACCTTCAGAAGATATCCAGGCACACCTGTTGGCTCAGTCTGTAGAGCATACGACTCTCGATCTTGGGCCCCGTGTTGGGTGTAGAGTATACTTAAAATAAATAAAAAAAATAAAATAAAATATCATCCCAAATCTGAACACACCTATCCCTGCTTCCGCTGTTGTCTCCCTGGGCCAGCCCGGGGTCCTCTCCTGCCTGGCCTCGTAAACTGCTTCCTTTGGCGTTTGTACCCCAAAGTGTTCTCAGCGCAGCAATTAGAACGAAACCATTAAGATTTAAGTCAGAAGTGTGCCATTCTGGGATGCCTGGGTGGCTCAGTGGGCTAAACCGCTGCCTTCGGCTCAGGTCATGATCCAAGGGTCCTGGGATCGAGTCCCGCATCGGGCTCCTTGCTCAACGGGGAGCCTGCTTCTCTCTCTGCCTCTGCCTGCCTCTCTGCCTGCTTGTGTGTACTCGCTTGCTCTCTCTCTCTCTGGCAAATAAATAAAAAATCTTAAAAAAAAAAAAAAAAAAGAAGTGTGCCATTCTCTGCTCAGATCCTTCCAGAATAGCTGAAGTCCTGTGTGACCAGTCAATCCCCAGCCCACCTTTTGTGCTCTCTCCCTGGCGCATTCTGCAGTGCCTCCTTGGGCCACTTGGCTCTTCCCCCAAACCCTCTAAGACAGTCTTACCTCTGAGCCCTTCCACTGCCATTGTCTCTCACCAGAACCTTCTTCCCCCAGATGGCCACGTGGCTTGCTGCCCTGCTTCCTTCAGGTCTCTGCTCAAATTTCACCCTACTGGGGAGTCTTGCCCTGACCAACCCATATAAAAAAAACAACGCTCACACTCCTGGGCTCTATCCCCGGGAACCTGCTTCATTGTTCTCCGTGATACATAGCACCATAGGGCATCCTATGTACTGATTTGTCTGTTGGTTTATTAGTTTCCTCGCCCAACCAGAATATGAGCCACAGGAGGGGAGAAATTTCTTCCAGTAATGTATCCCAGTGTCCAGAACAGTTCCAGGCACACAGCTGGCCCTTGTTAAATGTTTTCTGAATGAAAAGCTTGGCACGGGTGCCATTTCCTCGTGAAGCCTGCCCAGGCTCCCCAGTCCAAGTTCATCTCTGCCTCCAGCGTGCCCTTGGCTCTGGCTTTCCCCTTAGAGCTTTCACTGCCCATCCTGGTTTGTTCTTCCATTAGGTTTCCACAGGTCTGATTCCTCCCTCCCCCCACCCGCCGTCAGACTCCTAGCCCCGGGAACAGGACCCAATCAAGAGGGCTGGCACTGGGGGGAGGGAGAGTAGGGGAAGACTGGATGGAGTCCAGGGAGGGCTGTGAGGGCTGCGGACAGGCATGGAGACTGGAGAAAGGCCCCCATGGTCCCCCGGGGCAGGCCCGTTTCAACCACGCAGGCGCTGCCCCTCGCTGGGGCGTAGGGAAGTGCCCCCCTACTCCAGCCCTGCTGGCAGCTTCAGGAAACTCCCTCCCTAGGGCCTTTTTAGCTGTCTCATTATCTTCTTTGGTTTCCTCAGTTTTGAGAAAACGTCAAACACTGAGTCTCCTTCTGTTCCCCGGTCCCAGTAGCACTCCAGGACCCTCGGCCCTCAGACAGGCCTTTCTGGGTTGGATTTCATAAAGCGCTCCCTGTCCGGTGCAAAGCCTGGGTCAGGCTGTGTCCTGGGGAAGAATGAGGGGAGATGGTGAAAGTACCCCCTGACCAGAGGCCTCTGCAACCTGGGCTTGCCTGTTGGGGCCCAGTGGTGGTCAGGGCCCAGAGCGAGCTTGGTCTGACACTTGAGAGCCCTCAGGCCTCTCTCGCCCAGATGGGGAGACTGCCCGAGGGAGGAGGGGAAGAAGAACTCCATTGTGTGTTCCGCACTGGGTGTCTGGGAGGGGGAGGGGCTGTGTCTCAGTCCCCAGCTGGCCCACAGGCCTCCCACGGGACTAGAAGTTCAGACTCACAAGCCAGAGAACCCATGCTCTGTTCAGTGAAGCTGGGAGCGAAAGGTGTGCCTGTGACCCCTCACTGGGGTGACCCGGGCTGTGTCCCAGCTCTAACCCCTCAGGGAGGGCCCCTGAGGACAACTGCAGGGGATCACCCCAGGCAGTCTGCCCCAATCCCCTCCCAAACCTGCACTGTGGTTTTTCTGAGTCCCAGGAGACCAATTAAGAAATTTACTTTTGTTTCTGGTGAAGTGACAGTGGGTATTCTGGGCCCCAGAACTGCTGAATCAGAATTCAAGCGAGGGGCCAGGGCATGGGGTCTGGGGGAGGAGAGTGTGGGTGGGGGGAGAGCAGGCAGAAGAGGAGAAGGTACAAATCTTCCTGTTTAACTAGCACCTCCAGATTTCTGCTGATGCCTGGGAACCCCAGGGCAGAGAGTTTGAATCCCACATTAGGCCCTGGGGTGTCAGCTGCATCTTATAAATCATGTGGCCTTTCCAGGCCAAGCTGCCCCTTCACGGGAGAGGAGCACCTGGTTTCACAGGGAGGGAAATTGAGGCAGGGAGTGCATTCCTGCTTCTTGCCTCTGGCAACAGAAGAAAGGAAGCCATAGGGGCCCATTTGATGGGGCAGTGACTCCCAGCAAGGTTGGGGGGGCGGCTAGCAGATGAGACAGGTTCTTCCCATTGACTCCTTCCCTTTCACATGCTCCTCCTGGCTGGGATCTGTTCTGTTTTCCTGCTCTTCTTCCCAGGGAACCATCAACGCCGTCATAAACCCAGGATTAGGAATCAGAGCCCTGAATTGAAAGGGACCTTCAAGATTCTCCAGTTCAGGGTTTCTTCCCCGGAGGGCTGTGGGGTCTCTGAGCCTCCATTCATCAGCGAAATGTGGCACGTGTAATGAGGTCGGCTCAAGTCTGGTCTCGAAAAGACCAAAATCAGTGATCTAAGAGGTCCCAGCAGCCAGATCCGGGCTGTGTGTCTGGGTCCCTGAAACCACCGTGATGTAGCATTTTTCTCAACAGAGGCCCTCAGAGGAGGTGGGTCGACCTGAAAATACTTCAGGCCCACTCATGTCATCTCTGCCCTCAATCAGGATTTGGGGAGGATGTCAACAGTCACACATGTGAACTCCAGGATCAGGATGCCGGGATTGAATCTCTGCCCCTCGCTTGCTTTGCTGTGATCTGGGTGGACACTTTCCCACATTTCTGGGCTTCCGTGTCCTTGTCTATACCATGGAGGAACGAATAGTAGCTGCCTCCAGGTTGTTTGGAGGGGGACAGGAGATGACTGATGGGAGACACTGAACTCATGGCTGCCCGGGGGTGTGGCTGGGGAGAGATAAGCCCATGAGCTGCAGAGGCACGCTCTAACCTGCGTGGACAGACCCCCCCCCCTTCCCGTCCAGTGCTCCCTCCATCTCCTCCATTTAGTGGCCCTGGGCCCCCACCCCAGAGCCTGGGAAGTTGGGATTTTGTGCCCTGTGACACAGCCCCACCCATGCCCTTGGGTCTAGGTGACCTGGTTATCAGAGCACCCTGCTGGGCCTGGTGTGTGGGTGCTGCAGGGAGAGGGAGGGACTTGGACAGCCAATGGGTGAGCAGGGGAGGGGAGAGCAAGGGCAGAGGTGGTTGCAACTTGGGCCTCACAAGCCCCCACCAGACTTCACAAGGTCCACAGGCGGACATGGGGCCCACTGGGTGGATAGAGCCTTCTCTCCTCCAGGTTGCTGCTTCCCACCTGCATACTGGCCTCCCCCGCCCCACAACCCCAGGCTTTCCTGGCCACTAAGCCAGCATTCTCTGAGAGCCAATTTGTGTTGTGCTGGTGCTGGGGTACTCCGGCGGGGGAGTTGTGCAGAGGAGCCCCACGGAGCAGGCTGGGTCACCAGCCGAGTCCACCTACCCCGTGCATGGCACTGATTAGACACGGGTAGAAGTGGATAAGGCCCTACCACTGGGGGACTCAGCTCCTGTCACCCGGGGTAGGGGAGGGGAGCAGGGGGAGGCGAGTGCTCCAGAAGGAGCAGAAGAAGGTGGCTTTCTGCAGGGGCCATCAGGAGGGGGGCTTGAGCCGTGCTCTGAAGGATACTTAGGGGTCTAGTTAATGGAGAAGACCTGGAGGTATTCGAGGCCAGAGAGCAGGAGCCAGGCACAATGGTAGTACAAGGCTGGCGGGAGGTGTCTCAGGCGTGCAAAAGCAGGTAGAGAATATAGCAACTCCCCGACCTCCCAGCTTCGGCAACAAAATGTCACAGACCGGTGAAGTCCCTGTGCCCACCTCCCAGCCGACCTCCTCCCTGCCTGTGTGGGAACCCTGCTGAGCTGGGCTGTGACCGTCTCCTCAGCCACCTTGGTTCTTTCCCTACACCCGATTGTATCCCCAGGCAATCTGCATAGTGGTTTTGCGTACTTTGACATTTTTATTTATCTTGTATTATTTTTTAAAGATTTTATGTATTTATTTGAGAGCAAGCGCATAGGCACAGGAGTGGGGGAGGGGCAGAGGGAGAGGAAGAAGCAGACTCCCCCTGAGCGTGGAGTAGGACCCCTGGGATCATGACCTGAGCCAAAGGCAGACACTTAACCGACTGAGCCCCCAGGCGCCCTGCTTTGACAGTTTTAATAACTACTCTCAGATTGTCTGTTTCCCTGGTAGCATGTCTGTTAGCTTAATGTGTGTTTGAGTTTCGTGCACATTGAGACCTGGTGCTCTAGACCGTTCTGCTTGTGGGACACACTCCTGTCACCAGCGGGGAGCCCCTGAAGGCTCCCAAGCAAGAGCGGGGCTCATTCAGGTGTCGCTCTGAGAACTTCAAGTTTTCCATTGGTTTGCGGTTTGGGCAGAGAGCTGAGGAAAGGCTTTCGCAAGGGCCTGCTGAAGAGCTCCCAGGGCCTGTTCCCAGGCGAGACCCATGCTGAGGCTTGGGGGAGGTGAAACTGAGAGGATTCGGTTTTGGTAGCGTGTGTCGGGGAGAGAGTTAGATGCCAGCTCAAGTTTGTGTCCCTGGGAGAGTGACAAGGCCTTTCCCAGAGAGAGAGGCTGTAGGGGGTACGGGGAGGAGCTGACAAGCATGGATTTGGGCTCCTGGGGATTGAGACAGTCAGCCTGCAGCACAGCAGGCCGAGGAAGGAGCCACAGCTCTGAGACTGGAGAGAGTCACACAGAAGTCTTTGTCAGGGAAAAAGCAGGCCTAGGGACAGGATCCCAGGGTCCCTGCGTCCTCGCCCCTGCCTCTCACCCAAGCCAGCCTTCCCCTGCTCTGTATAGTGACCCAGACTTCAGGCCCATGAGGCCACCTCGTCCCTTCCCCCACAGCCAAGCAGCGCACCCATCTCAGGTCTGGCATCCGTTCCCACCTACCTCCACCTCACCCCTCCAGTCCAAGCCCTGGTCAGGTCCCCCACTGGCAACTCACTTCCTCCTGCCACCCGCCACTCTGCTGCCTTTCACCGCTCCCTCCAACACAGCAGGCCAGCAAGCTCCTAGAAAGGGAGTCAAAGCATGTGCCTCCTACTTTAAAACCTACCAGCAATTTCTGTCTGCCCCACCATGGCCTGGCCCCTGACCATCCCGCTGACCCCTTCCCTGGCACTCTCCATCCCTCCAGCCCTGCTGGCAACTTCTAGAATATGCCTTCCTGCTTCGGGGCCTGAGGACTGCCTGGACAGTCTGCACTCCCTCTCTCCTTTGGGCTCCCGGCTCCAGTGTGACCCTCAGGGAAGAGCCAGGCCTTCCACAGTCAGAATGCCTCCGCTCTGCTGGTCTCCTCCCTCGCCAGCTGCACTGGACCACTTGCCTCTCATTAATGCGTTTCCTAGTTTGGCTCTGTCAGCCCCCCAGAGTTGCCTTGCTCTCTGCTGTCTGCCCGGCCCCCAGCACGTGAAGCAAGGTTTGCAGAAGATAGTGAATGCACGAAGGGGGCCTTGTTAACTGCAGCCTCCCAGTGCATGGGCCCTGTCCTCATGGACTTGACCTTCGCTTGGGGAGAAAGCACGCCTAAGAAGCATCCAGTAAGGGAAGACAGGCAACAACTATCAGTCCCTCCTGAATGTGGACAGCCGTTTCCAACAGCCGTGATGGGGGCCTGACTGAATTCGGGAAGGAAGTGACAGTTGCTAAACCTTCCACCCACCCGGCCCTTGGCAGACTATTCACACTTGTTATCTCGTTGTATGGCTCTGAATGTTCACACAGTCCTGCGGGACTAAGTCTTGGTGTCGCCACTTTGTAGATGAGGAAGCCGATCTAAGAGACCAGTAACTCACCCAAGGAGACAGGGCTGGGAGTGCCAAGCCATATCTGGTACCCAGAGTTTTCTGTTGCTGGGGCCCGGGCCCTTCCCATAAGTCTAAGTCGGAAGGAGTAAGGTCAGGAGCAGGACTCCGAGCATGGATGCGAGGTAGTGTTGGGGCACAGAGGAAAATGATTTTATTGACTTATTTGTGATCTTTTAAGTTTTCATTTTGAAATAATTTCAGACTTGTGGAAACAGTACACAGGATCCCCCAAAGACCTCTCAACCAGCTCCGCTGAATGTTCTGTCTCCCATAACCACAGACAGCAAAACCAAGATGTTAAATTAACGTCCATATAAACTCTTAACTACTCTCCAGACCTTACTGACATTTTTCCAGTTGGCCCACTAACATTCCTCTTCTGGTCTAAAGTGCAGTCCAGAATATTTATGTTGTCCCAACCAGTCCCCTCCTGTTGGGCATGTCTGTCGTGCCGACTCTGTGATTACAACAGCATAGAACAGGGAGTCAGCAGCCCCTGCCAGCTGGCTCCCTTCCTCCCCGCGGGGACTTTTATACTTCCTGTCAGTCCAGTTCTTGGTAAGCCTTCCCCAGATTCTGGCCCCAAGTGCTCCCTTGCTTCTTGGAAATGTCGCCTCCAGAGCAGCCTTCCTTGATGTCACCGTTCTCTGTTCTGTTGCCCAGTTTGGTTTTATCCTCTTGACAATGAATTTGTCATCCTGTCTGTCCCACTAGCATATAAGCTGCCAGAGGACAGTGACTGCCTTACTCCGCCCAAAGCAAAGCCAGGCCTCACTAAATACCGTTGAATGGGTGAAAGTGGGAAGATCTGGAAGATTTGAAAATGAAAACAGAGGGGTGCCTGGGTGGCTCAGTTTAAGTGTCTGCCTCTGGCTGAGATCATGATCCCAGCATCTTGGGATTGAACCCCACATCAGGCTCCCTGCTCAGTGGGAAGCCTGCTTCCCCCTCTCCTGTTTCCCCTGCTTGGGTTCCTGAGAGTCTCACTGTCTTTCTCTCTCTGTCAAATAAATAAATAAAATCTTTTAAAAAAAAAAGAAAAGAAAAGAAAAGAAAAAGAAAATGAAACAGATTGGAAAAAAAAAAAAAAAGAAAGAAAATGAAACAGAAAGAGGGCCGGGCCGTCTGGATGGCTCAGTTGGTTGGGCATCTGCCTTCAGCTGGGGTCATGATTCCTGGGTCCTGCTCAGTGGGGAGCCTGTTTCTCCCCTTCCCACTGTTGCTCCCCCTGGTTGTACTCTCTATCTCTGTCAAATATATAAATAAAGTCTGAAGGAAGGGAGGGAGGGAGGGAGGAAAGAGGAAGGGGAGGGCCTATGGAAACTGGACATAAAGACACAGAAAGCATGGCAAAACCCTGCCACAGGGTATCCAAATTCCCCACGCACACAGGTGCACGGGCACCTGGAGCAGGGACGGCAATGATTAATCTCTAATGCAGTCATGGAAACCTGCTCATTTTTGACCAACTTATTTGTAGACAAATGAGCTAGCTCTTCCCAGAGGGGCCTCAAGAGCCGCTGTCCCTGCCCCCTCCGCCCCAAGACAGACGCAGCAAATCTCCGTCGACCTTTAGGGTCTACCATCTACCCCCAACCCTGCACCTCGACTCCTCTCAGCTTTTTTTTTTTTTTTTAAGATTTTATTTATTTGAGAGAGAGAGAGAGAGCGAGCCGGAGAGTGAGCAAGCAGGGAGGAGGGGCAGAGGGAGAAGGAGAAGCGGATTCCACGCTGAGCAAGGAGCCCTACCGACATGGGGCTCTATCCCAGCATCCTGAGATCATGACCTGAGGTGAAGGCAGACACTTAACCAACGGAGCCACCGAGATGCCCCTTCTTTGTCTGTCTTAATCAGCCAGATTTTTCTTTTCTGACTGACTTGCTGGATAACCTTAAACATGGACACAGGAGGCTTTTGTAAGCCCCCCGCCCCTGGCCCAGCACCCCACCCTGGTCTCATTTTTCCTTCTGAGAGGCTGAGGTGTGAGACAGCTTGAGGTGGCTGGTCCTGTGCTGGCTGGGCTGCGCACAGTATTCGCAGGGCCCAGTGGAAAATGGAATCCAGAGCTTCTTCCTCAAAGAGCAGGAAAAAGTTGCCATGAAACATTCTAAAATATAAGTTTTTCCTTTCTTCTACAATTTCTCTTGGGACTTGTCCTGATGTTTTTCATTTGCTACTTAACGTCAGCCTAAGTAAAGAAAAAATAAAAATCTAAATTATCAGCATGAAATTTTGCCTTTTGCTTTATTATTATACAATCCCAGTTTTTTGTTTTTGTTTAAGAGGGAGAGGATCCCAAGCAGGCCTCACCCCCAGCGCAGGGTGCTATTCTCTGACGTTGAAGCCAGCACCTGAGCTGAAATGAGTGGGAGGCTCAACCAGCTGAGCCACCCAGGCACCCTTGTACAATCCGTTTCAAATGCAAATATGAGACATTTAAGTCACATATGAAATCACCAAAACTGCAATTCACCTTCCTAGCTTGTACGCAGATATGTATTTTGTTCTTACCCAAGCAGTGGAAATGCTGCACAGAACGGAATTACCTGTTTCTATTTTCGCTTTTGGTACGCCCACATTCTGCCAGCCCCGTCTGCCTTTGGATTACTAATGAGCCAGGGTGGACGGAAGGGACAGGACAGACGGGCTACCCTCTATCCCTTGCCTCCTGTAGCAATGTTTGCAGCCAAAATGGATCTTACAGGGAAGTAACACAAGTGAAAGGATGGGGCAGGATTTCTTGGTCATTTGTGTTTCTTAGAACACCTTCTTCATGCATTTGAAGCAAGTTCTGGTTTGGACCAAAGGAGTGGCCTCTCGGACCCTCACTTAGTCATAGGTGTATAGTCACCTTGGAACCCATTTGAGTCTTGAATTCCCACCATGGTGGGGCCACCAGAATCCTGTGATCGTTGACACCGTGAATGGGGGCGGGGGGGCATCAGGGACCGAGCATGCGCAAATTGTGTGGCCTCTGACTTCACTTTCTTCACTTCCGGGACACATAGCCAAGGGCAAAATCATTAAGAATTTCAAGATGGTGGCAGTGGAGCGTTGAGCCCACCGTGGGGTCCCGCGCGACTGCGCTTCTCACACATGCCCCTGCGGCTCTCCTTGCATGCTGCCGCTCTGTGTTTGGAGGACTCTGTTAGTCACAAGACCCCTCTTTGTGTCGGGTTTTTCCGCCTTTTCCATATGTAGCCTGGGACGGCCTGACATGGCGAGAAGACGGAGAGCGGTCAGCCATCCCGCTTCATTACTCCCTACTTCCTCCTCCAACCCGCCAGACTGCACTTTCTATAGTTTCCCCAAACACGGCCCTGCTGTCTGCTGCCTCTGGGCCTTGCCTGTTTCCTCCGCCCCAGAGGCTCTCAGAGTTTGGTCCCTGGGCCCCGGCAACCAGCATCACCTGGAGCTTGTTAGAAATGCAAATTCCCGGGCCCCACCCCAGCCGGGCTGAGGAGCGCAGACGGGGTGATGGGGCAAAGAATCTGGCTCAGCAGCTCCCCGCGTGATGTGATGCTCTCCTGCTCTTTGGAACTACTTTTTTACACCTCATTTCAGCTGCCTAACTCCTACACCGTTTGTGGAATAAACCCCTCGCCCTCTGAGTCCCTTCCGTGAATCCCTCCGTTCCCATCTCCGCGGATGGCCCTGGGGCTTTGGGTGTGTCTGTCCCCTTCTCTATCTTGGCCTGACGACTAAGCAGGGCAAACAGTAGGCACACAGTTAGTGACGGGAGAGATGCGCTGACTGGGGGTGTGGCAGGGGGTGTGGCCAAGGGCGTGGGGGCGGGACCCTTGCGCCGGGGGCGGGGCCGAGCGTGTGGGGGGCGCAGCTGAGCGCAGATTTCCCGCCCTGCAGGTACAGTCTGTACACCCGCACCTGGCTGGGGTACCTCTTCTATCGCCAGCAGCTGCGCAGGGCTCGGAATCGCTACCCCAAAGGCCACTCCAGAACCCAGGCCCGCCTCTTCAACGGTGAGCTCTGGCTGCCCCGGGCCAGCATGGCCCCAAGCTGTGCCCACCCACCCTCCCCGCATCGTATACCGCCCACTCACCACCACCACCACCAACACCCCCCACAACCTCCCCCACCGCCAATCGCTGGGCTCCTTGGCCGGAACCCCGCCCACAGCCCATCTCTGTCCTCCAGGAGTGAAGGTGCTTCCCATCCCTGTCCTCTCAGACAACTACAGCTACCTCATCATCGACACCCAGGCCCGGCTGGCTGTGGCTGTGGACCCCTCAGACCCTCAGGCCGTACAGGTGAGGGGAGGATTGGGGGACAGTGGTAATTTGGGTCACCTTGGGGGCTGGCAGCTTTCCCTCACTAGAGAGGGGCTGTTCCTGATCCCTCTGCCAGTGGGATGTGCTCCCTCCTTGTGCCTTCACACACAGACCCCAACATGCAAGAATACACAGAGCCCCCCAAAACCACAGTATGGGGGAGGGGCCAGAGTCCAGGGCATGGCCTGGGGAGGGGGTACCTACAGCTTTGGGGGAACCGGAGCCAGAGGGAAGGGGATGCAGATTCAGGACCGTGGTCTGAGGTTTCTTGTGTGTCTCACTCTCTGTGGCGCCTTTCTGACCCTCTAACTTCTCTCCTCATCTGTGTCTGTTGGTGTCTGGGTCTCTCCATCTTTCCTTCCCATTTCTTATTTCTCTGTGAATGTGTGTACCTGTGTGTTCCCCTGCCCCTCGAGCCTCCCTCCTCCCACCTCCCCATGATCTCCCCTGTGCTGTGGCTCAGCTTCAACTGCCTCCCTTCTCCCCAGCCCTCTCCTTCCTACCTTCTCATTCTCCCTTCCCTCTGCTTTCACCCAGCACCTGTGCCCCCGCCCCCGCTACACACCACCCCTCCATCTCAGTGCCTCCTCTCTCCCCCAGGCTTCCATTGAAAAGGAGGGCGTTAATTTGGTTGCCATCCTCTGCACCCACAAGCACTGGTAAGGGGCTGGGGTGGGGGCCTGGGTCCAGAAGATCTTCCCTGGCCAACCCTTGCCCCTGTGGGCTTGGCAGGACTAGACCCAGGGAGGAGAGGCTGGGCTGGGGGGGGCAGGGAGTCGGGATGCGAGGAACCTACCTTCTTCATAAAGTCTTGGGGGGCACCAGCAGAAAAGGAGGGAAGGGGCAGGTCTCCCACCGTGGGGCTTATCAGGCTCCTGGAGCCCTAGAGGAGGACAGGACAGGCATTTATCTTTCATTCCTGAGGCACGTATTAGATATCCACTGTGTTTGGGACATGGGCAAACCCTGTGAGTTCTTTCCTTGAGGAGATTATAGTTGGGTAGGGGAGATAGCTCTGCGTGACCAGGTACAACGATGACAGACATTTAGATGGCAGTTGGCACAAGGTACAGGAGGTGGGGCGGCTCTTGGTGAAGTATGACCAGATCCACTTGGAGGACTTACAGGCTGATGGCCCTGAAGCTGAGAGAGTCCAAAAAGATTGGCGGGCACCGGCTAGGCGATGGAGGGGAGGGGTGGCAGGTCGTGGAGATGACATTGCGAGCAGGGGAGCAGCTCGAACAAAGGCCTAGAGGTGTGGACAGCTTGGCTCAGTTCAGAAGCCCAGGGCTCAAGGCTTGAAGGCCTAGAGATCTGGAACAAGGAAGGCAAGGAGGCCTAGTACTGTTGCCCCTTAAAGTTCCTTCCTGTCTCTGCTGTCCTCCAGGGACCACAGTGGAGGGAACCGTGACCTCAGCCGGCGGCACCAGGACTGTCGGGTGTACGGGAGCCCTCAGGATGGCATCCCCTACCTCACCCAGTAAGTCCCTGTCCTGGGGTGGGTGGCCCTTCCATTCACCCCTTCCCACACCCTGTCCTGTAGTCGAGTACTGTAGGAGTGCCAGCAGCTGGATCTTTGCTGACCCCCTTCCTGGCCCTTGGAGGGCAGATCACAGCCCACCCCCCCAACTCATCCAGCCATGGTCCCCGAGAGTGGGAGAGGCGAGAGTTTGGATCTGAAGCCCTGAGCACTGTCAGTGCCTTCCCTTTCCGGTGTGGAAGCCCTGCCTCCTTCAATTCACCAGACTCCTTGGGCATCGGGTGGGGCAAGGCCCAGCACAGCCCAGGCTCTAGCACCTTCTCTCCCCTGCTGCCTTGCTTCTCAGCCCCCTGTGTCATCAAGATGTGGTTAGCGTGGGACGACTTCAGATCCGGGCTCTGGCCACCCCAGGCCACACGCAAGGCCATCTGGTCTACCTGCTGGACGGGGAGCCCTACAAGGGTCCCTCCTGTCTCTTCTCAGGGGACCTCCTCTTCCTCTCTGGCTGTGGTGAGTTCCCCCACACCAAAAGGGAAGTGGGAGCGGGGGTGGATAGAAAGGAGGGAGAGGTCAGGGCTGAAACCCAAAGACAGCACAGCCCCATGCAGTGCCTGAAAACTTTGCTTTCAGTGCAGACACTGCCTTGCTTGTTATTCCCGTCTGGGTGAGCCCGTGGTTTTTAATACCCTCGCAACCTCCCACAGAGGATGCACAGAACGAGATGATGCTTGTCACAGAGTACAGACCTGGCAGGGCGTGGGTTTCCACTGGGCGGAGACTAGTTCTCCGGTACCTGGAGAGACTAGGTTACAAAAAGTAGAGAAGCCCTGAATGCGAGGGTGACCCGTGGGTAGGGGAGGATCACAATCCCAGGCTGTGTGGAGTCTCAGAGGGCAGCCGTGGAAAAGAGACACCCCACACCAACGGTGCTTGGGGCCCTGGGCACTCAGCCTGATGCTTCCGTCCCCCTCTCCATCCACATGTCAGTATGTGCAGTGCAGGCCTTGCCACAGGCTTGCTTGGGGAGTGAGCATGTGGGCTCAGCAACCGGTGGGAAGGAGGGTGTAGACGCCTGGGGGTGGGGGTGGCAGGGGCCAGGTTGAGAGCTGGTGGCCAGTCCCAGCTGTGCATGCTGGGCCCCAGCCCGCTCCCTGTACCTTACACCGAGCTGTGTTCTTGTACCTTGTGACACACCCGCTGCCCCTCGCCAGGACGGACCTTTGAGGGCACCGCAGAGACCATGCTGAGCTCCCTGGACACGGTGCTGGGGCTAGGGGATGACACTCTGCTGTGGCCTGGTGAGGTCCCCCTCCTCCTCCTCCCTCACTCCCTTACAGCCCCAGCTACCCCTGCAACTGGCCCAGAGGGGATACCACTCCACCCCCAGTGGCTCCTGGGAGCCAGCTCGAGCCACGAGGGCAGAGCCCCCTTCATTCTGGAATACTGGCTTGGAACGCGCCTCTGCCTCTCATGCCAGCTGCCCCTGACAGCCAGCCCTCGGCCTCCGAGAAGCCCTGTAGGCCCCGCGGCATCCCAGAGATGGCTGATATTTTACAGCCAGAGCCAAGAACAGAATATCACCTTTGCTTATCAGAGAAGTCAGTAAACCCAACTCTGCGCGTGTCCACTGCAGGCACCCATACCCCACATTGCATGTGCATCTGTCCCCAGGTGTGTATGTGGCATGTCCATCCATCCGTCCGTCCAGACACTGCACGTCCCTACATATGTCCACAAACGTCAGATAGCCGTAGATTCTCAAGCACATCACTGAGATGTCAGCTAATCCTCAGAACGTATATTTACCCATCCGTTCATTTGACAAATCCTTGATGGAATGCCGAACGCGTGCCAGCCTCTATCCTAGGCACTGGGGACACATCTGTGTTCTGGTAGCATTATCTGCTCCACGTGCCAGACGACAAAACTGCGGCTCAGGTGCCGTGACTCTTCTGAGGTTGCATAGCTGGCAGGGGCAGCGTGAGGGTTAGGAGGCAGGGCTCCCGAGCGAGCGAGCGGCTGGGGCTCTCCCAGCCCTCCCCCTGGCCATCAGGTGCGTGGGGGGAAGGAGGACGTTTTCTAACTGCACTGCTGCTCTCTCTGTGCCCGGTGTCTTGGTCCCTCCCCTCCCCACCCCTTGGGCCTCAGGTCATGAGTACGCAGAAGAGAACCTGGGCTTCGCAGGTGTGGTGGAGCCTGAGAACCTGGCCCGGGAGAGGAAGATGCAGTGGGTCCAGAGGCAGCGAATGGAGCGCAAGAGCACGGTGCGGGCGGGTGGGGCCTGGGGTGAGGGTGGGGGAGGGAGGACATGGGGGAAGGGGGAGGTAAGGGTGGGGGGACCCCCCCCCAGGGCACGCCCCAGCAGGAACCCCTTCATGCTGAGCTGTGGCCTGTAGACCTGTCCCTAGAGCCCCAACATGTTTGGTGCACAGGCCTTCAAGGGAGGCCCCCTGAACCCTGAAACAGGGAACCTGGGGGGATGGCTTCCCTGATTGGGTCTGTCTCCCAGACTGTCTCCACCAAACCTGGTGCTTCTTGTCCCGCAGTGCCCATCCACGCTGGGAGAGGAGCGCTCCTACAATCCGTTCCTGAGGACCCACTGCCTGGTGCTGCAGGAGGCTCTGGGGCCAGGCCCAGGCCCCACTGGGGACGATGACTACTCCCGGGCCCAGCTCCTGGAGAAGCTCCGCCAGCTGAAGGACCTGCACAAGAGCAAGTGACAGCCCCCCCGCCCACGCCAGCCCATCCCCCATGGCGGGGAGTCCACCCACCGCCCGCACCATGCCATCCCCCTCATTGCTGCCACCACCACCTCCATCGGCGCCCACGGGGGGCCTCAGGGTCCAGCACTGTCGCGGGAGGAGGGACAAGGGGACGAGGCCATGAGACCGAAAGGACAGAGGCTGGTTGAAGGCTTGGAGACCCCACGGGGGGAGGCGGAGATATCCAGGGCAAGAGGAAAGGGGGAGCCTTGGGACCTCTCCAGACCCTGCTGGGAGGGGGCTTCCTCCCTGGCCCCACTCCTGCCCCTGTCAAGGACATGGAGAGTGCTGGTCGCCCCTCCCTCAGGAGGACCTCACTCTCACCTAGGGCAGCAGGAGCCAGGAGCAGGTTGAGTCCTCTTCCCTTTTCTCCCTTCCCGGCTTGGGAAAGACACTCAGGCCCCCAAAGTGGCCTGAGGTGTGGTGCCTTGGAAAAGCGGTCACTCAGAGGGGCAGCTGGGCTCCGGCGCCCTGAGACACTGGCCCTCCTCCCCAAGCCTCCCCTCTGCCCACCCCCTTGTCCCCCACCCATGAAGGCATTTTACAAACAGAGCCATTTCTGGGAAAGCTGAAAGGGCTGGACGTCTGCATGTCTGGACAATCTCGGCCTCAGTGATCCCCCTGCAGCCTGGAAGGGGGAGGGTCCTGGTTGCCCCCGACACTGTGCCCTCAGGCTGAGGAGACAGGGGATGCTGGACTGCAGCCTGGCCAGTCAGGCTCCCTGTGCAGCTGGCCTCTGCCCTTGCCTGGGGCCCAAAGGACTCTGCTTCCCAGGGGCGAGAGCCATCCTGCACCCCGCCGCGGCAGTTTTCTCCTCATGGCCCTTGTTCTTAGAAACTTCTGCCTTGTTCTCACTCCTGCTTTACCCTCCTCAGTCCCTCTCCTCTTTTAGTTATAAAACCCTTCCTCTGGCCCTCTGAAGTTTGCCAAGAACCTCCTCACGTCATCTTTCATTCGATCCTTGATCTCATCCTGGCCGGGGAAGGGGGTCCACGCAGTAGAGCGCAGAAATCAAGCCTGGGAGCAGAGAGCTATCCGCTCTCCACCGAGTGGCAGCCTCCAGGACCCCAGGCCTGAGCCCTGCCCTCTGGCTCAGCCTCTCCTCTGGTCCGGGTCCCTTTGGGGCCTCAGAGAGGATTCCTGAGGTCCTCGAGGAGGAGGCATACGGGAGCCTTTGCTTCCTGTGTTCAAGCTTTCCCTCAGGCTATGCTCGCCTCTAGTGAGCTTCTGAGATGCCCCCTCCCCTCGGTTTCCCCTCATCATCCCGCCTCTGCCTCTCTCTCCAGCCGTAGTGTCTGGTACCAACTCTAGCAATACCACCAGAATACAGTCCCCACCCCCTCAACAGACAAGCAGTTTCATGCCGCTGTGCCTTTGCTCATGCTGTTCCTTCAGACTGGAATGCCTTTCCCCTGCTCCTCCAGCCTTATCTGCCTGGCAAACACCCATTCATCTCTCACAATGCCCCTCAAAGGCCCCCTCCTCCAGGAAGACAACCCCCATGCTCCTCACCCTCCAGGCTACCTCTGCTCTTTGTAAATGCTTCTCTCAGTGGCACTTCTCACATTGTATTTTACTTGTTTACATGTTTGTCTCCCCTTCTAGACTGTGAACCCTTCAGGGCATGGACTGTATCTTATGCATCTCTGTAATTTGCGCCTAGCACGGTGCCTGGCACACAGGAGGCGCTCAATAAATCTTGAATGAATGAATAATTTAACTGGGGCTTGATCACTCCATGAGACCATCTTTATTGCTGGTTCCAGGCTGCTAACTGGGAGTTACTGAGCTCCAAGAGCCTTGGCCAGAAACAGTGCTGTAAATAACATCCTTGCATGTCTGTGTGGGCTTGGTCAGAATTACAACATGCTTGCCTCAGTGTCCCCCAAAGCGTGGGAGGCACAGGTGCACCTCCAGCCACAGGGAGAGGACTAGCACTGAGAGGAGAGGTCTTGGTCCTGACCTCTCCTCAGTGCATCTCTAACAGAGCCAGACTCCAGGTGGCACCTTAGTTCGTCAACTATCTTGAGTTAAACTTTAACACCCTGGTTTTGTTTTCATTGTATTTACCTTTGAGGACCATATCTTTTTAATAATTTATTATTTATTTTAGAGGGAGCACACGGGTGCATGCAGAGGGACAGGCAGACTCCCCGCTGAGCATGGAGCCCAATGTGGGGCTCGGTGCCCCCACCCTGTGATCATGCCCTGCTCTGGAATCCCAACAGTCAGAGATTCAACTGACTGAGTCATCCGGGCACCCCTGGGTTAATATTTTTGACACATGATAGCAGTGTTCTTTTTTCTTTTGTTTCCACAAAGTGATCACAGTTTTCAATACATGAAAGTAATTAAGGATATTTATTGAAATAGGAATGAAGTAAAGGAGACCCTGGGCCCTGGCAGAACCCCCTTTTTTATTTATTTGAGAGAAAGATGGTGTGAGTGGTTGGGGGTTGTGCAGAGGGAAATGGAGACAGAGAATTGCAAGCAGACTCCCCACTGAGTGCAGAGTCCAACTCTGGGCTCGATCCCACAACCCTGAGATCACAACCTTTGCCAAACTCGAGAACCAGCCTCTCTTCTGACTGAGCCACTCAGGCTCCCCCATAGCAGAACTCTTAAAGGTCGCTTTGATATGCCTGAAGTCTGGGCAACACTGGCCTAATTCCACATTTCCTTGGGGCCAGACCAAGGCATAGTTTTCCCACCCCACAATTCAGCCTACTCCTCACCCTAAGCAAGGGACCTTGCCATGGGCCCCCAGATTAGGGCCGTGCTTAGGGTGAGCATGGAGTAAGGGGCCATGGTCCTTACCTTCCAGAAGAAGGGCAGCTCTCCTTGCTCTCTTGCTCCGGGTTACTCCTGTCTTGAATGGGCAAGTCCCAGGGCTAGGTCTCTTTGGGGATGCCCAGCTACAAGGGTCATTGGCGATGGTTCTCTAGGGCTGGTGAAGCATTTTCCTAGAGTCTTAGGTGATCCGCCCACTGGGACATTGCTGTGAATGATGGCCCAGGCCTTCTGTGCTGCTGGCGCTGACCAGCAACAACCAGGCTACCTGCCCTTTGCTTATAAGCCAGCAGGTGTCACTGGCCCTAGAGACTTGGGTTCCATTCCCAACTCTTAAATGCAACATCCAAGTGACCTTGGGCAAATTTCACTTCTCTGACCAACATGTTCCCTCACCTTCCACGGAGATAACACCCTTGAATGTGTCAGGACATTTTCAGGTGCCAGTGACATACTCAACACTAAGGAGCTTAAACCAAGAGGAAAATGTATCAGCCGGTGAAATAAAGAAGTGGGGCATTATGTCCTGGTGAGTGCAGGCATTGCTGGATCCACGGATTCCAAGGGCAGTCTTATCATTGAGCTCAGCTTTCTTTTGCAGTGGTATCGTTGTCTGTCAGGTGTTGTCCCTGCAGTGGAAAAGACCAAGTCTGCAAATTCCAGGATTACAGGCTACTAGTTGGTTCATCAAGTTTAGCCTAACTTCCCCTAGTCCCAGGGGCTGAGTTTCATTGGTTCAGCTTGGGTCATGTGCCCAATCCTGAGCCAATCAGGAATTAGGGAATGGGCCCCTCTCACTGGCCAGGTTAGGTCACATGACCACACTTGGCAGGGCAGTGTCAAACCCAGCTGGAAGCTCCGCTGGGAGTGTAGAAAATGTCACCCAGAGTAGAAGGGGTCTGATACCAGAAGTGATATAAGGCAACAAAATCATTGACAGTCACCAAAAGTCCACTTATTAGAAGCTATTAGGAGAGTCCGATGAGCAAGGGCACATGAAGTCACTTTGGAAAATGCTACATCAGATTCCTAGGGCTATAATACCTATATAGAAGAAATGGAGGTAGACAGGTGGCCCCAAAGGTATTTGAATAATACCTAGTTTAAAAAATAACCAGCAAGCAGTTCATTTTTTCCTGACTCGCAGGCTGGCTGTCTCTAGGGGCAGGAAAGGAGAAGGGGAGGGAACACTAAGCAGGCAGCCATCAGCGCTCCGGGGAGGAACAGAGACCCGGGAAGCCACCGTGTGATCGGGAGTAGCCCTCTGCCTACCTGTGTGTGCTGTGGGTGATCTTAGTCCTCCAAGGCCCTGACCACACAAGGAGACTTTGAAAGTGGGTAGGAACCTAACCCAGGTGGTCTTAAACCCTAGGCAATGACACTGAGTTCCTAACCAGAGGCAAAGCCCCACCAAAGATGCAGAGAAAAACACCTGTCTTAGGGTTCTTCAGAGGAACAGAACCAACAGAAAGTGAAATGATAGATAATAGGTGGGTAGACAGATAATAAGTGGGACGGCGTGGCAGGGAGAGGACTCAGAGAGGGACGGGTCTGGAGAGGAACACAGGTTCTACCTCTGGTTGACCATTGGTGATGCCAGACAGGCATCTCATGTCACCGAGCCTCATTCTGGAACAAGTGGGAGGACTAAGTAAGATGCACAGTGCTGTTCAGTGAAGAACACCTCCCCCTCAACACACACTGTTACTAATAAACATAGGGCCAGTCCCTCAAGGACAATAGGACAAACTGAGAACATGGATTCTGGAGAAAGCCCATCTGGGCTGGGGTCCACACTTGCATTTTATTAAAGATTTTATTTATTAAAGAGAGAACATGAGCCGGGGGTGGGGGGCAGCAAAAGGAGGGAGAGAAGCAGACTCCCCACTAAAAAGGGAGCCAGACCCAGCGGCTCCATCCCAGGACCGCAGGATCATGACCTGAGCCAAAGGCAGACACTTAACCAACTGAGCCACCCAGGAGCCCCCACACTTTCCATTTATTAACTGGGTGAACTTGGGCAAGTTACTTAACCTTTCTGTGCCTCCCTCTCTCCTGCATCCACTGAGGGTGTGGCCAGCACTGCCACGGAAGCTGATTGTGAGGACCTAGTGAGTTGATACCTGCAGAGCTGAGCACCAGAGTGAGCCCCTCTTCACGTTAGTGACTGTGGTTCCTTAGATGCAGATCCCCGTGACTCAGAGGATACAGGCTGTCCCTGTCATGGATTCAAAGAGACCAACCTGCCCAACTCTGCCGCACAGCTAGTAGGTCAACCTGCTACAGAGCATCCCTCCGCTGGGGAACCTCCACTAGGAGGCGCTAGGGGAGGGGGGCGGTAACAAGGGTCTGCGGCAGATCTCTTTCAGATGCTTTAAAATCCGACGAACAAACTGAATGTTGATCCTTCTGTGAACCACTTTGTCACATTTCTTTCTCTGCTAGCAGGAAACGGCCAGCACAAATGGAAAGAAATGGCCGGGGCGGGGGGCTGAGAAAGTTGTGGACAGACTGGCGGGAGCTCTGTGCAGCTCCAGGGGCCTGACCAAGGAGAGGGGAGGGGGGAGGAGGGAAACTCTAAACAGTAAAGGGCTTGGGGGACAGATCTGCCTTCAGGCCAGGAGGGGGGGGTGCACAGTAGGGAGAGAACTACATGGGCACCCCTTTAAGAGCATCTACACCATAACTGCCTTCTTTTTTTCCCAATTTTGTCCTAATAAGCAAAAATATTATTTCCAACTTTATGTCATTTACATATGAAAGCAACCGGGTTTGCTTTTGTAGATCTTATTTAAATCTCCTTTTATTAACAACTCTCTTGATCTATCATGGACGTGACACAAAATTCATCCTTTTAAAGTGTACAATTCAGTGATTTTTAGCATATGCACTGTTTTGTGATCATCACAATCTAATTTAAAATCTTTTAAGATTTATTTATTGATTTGAGAAAGAGAGCACGCATGTGGGGGTGGGGAAGGAGGGGCAGAAGAGGAAAGAGAGAGAAACCCAAGCAGACTCTGTGCTGATCCAGGAGCCCCACATGGGGCTTTATCCCATGATCCAGAGAGCATGATCTGAGCCAAGAGTCAGTCACTTAATCTACTGCGCCACCCAGGGGCCTCACAATCTAACTTTAGAACATTTTCATTTATCCCCAAAAGAACGCCAGCACCCATTGGATGTCACATCCTGCCTCTGCGGACCCACACCAGACAGCTACTGATGAGCTTTCTGTCCCCACAGGTTTATACAAATCACAAACATGGCATCAGACAGCACGTGGTCTTTCGTGACCAGCTCCTGTAGCTCAGGCTGTTCTCAAGGCTCGTGGTCCAGCACCTGTGCATACTTGACTCTTCTTACGGTTGAATAATATTGCATTGTGTGTATATACACCATATTTTGTTTATCCGTTAGTCAGTTGACAGCTGGGTTCTTTCCACTTTTTGGCTGTCATGAATAATGGTGCTATGAACATCTGTGTATGGGTTTTTGTGCCAACAGATGTTTTCAGTTCTCTTGCGTATAGACCTAGGAGTGGAATTGCTGAGTCATATAGTAACTCCACATTCAACTTTTTGAGGAACTAATAGACTACCTTGTAAAGTCGTTGTGAGTTTTCTTAATGCCGCTGACAGTTGCTTATGTGCAGAGAAAGGCTTCTTCAGAATGCGCTGTGGCTTTTAAAAATTAACACTCAAAATAAAATTTAAAAAACAATTAAAATTAGGGGCACCTGTCTGGCTCAGTCGTTTAGGGCATGAGACTCTTGCTCTTGAGGTCATGAGTTCAAGCCCCACATTGTGGGTAGAGCTTACAAAAAAAAAAAACAAAAACTAGTAAAAATAAAATTTAAAAATCTAATACTCAGTTTCTTAAATTGCAAATTTTAAAACATAAGCATTTTAAAACTTTTAAGTTCAACTTATCAGTCCTATTTTCATCATAAATCCAGTATGTTAATGTTAATAATATAATAATAATAATGTTAATAATAACTTTTAAGGGGACTTTGATTAATAATTGGTCCTCTTGGGGTACCTGGGTGACTCAGTGGGTTAAAGCCTCTGCCTTCAGCTCAGGTCATGATCCCAGAGTCCTGGGCATCGGGTTCTCTGCTCAGCAGGGAGTCTGCTTCCCCTTCTCTCTCTGCCTGCCTCTCTGCCTACTTGTGATCTCTGTCTGTCAAATAAATAAATAAAATCTTTTAAAAAAATTGGTCCTCTTTTCAAAATTGCAGCTGCTCTCGGCAGTTTATGTTATATTTATTCATTTCAGATATTCTTCCTTTTCAAAGGGAACTGATTATTATATGTCAATTATATCTCATAAAGCTGGAAAAAATAAAGTAAAATAAAAAGAACCCAGTTATCTTAAAAAAAGAGAAACAAGCCTTCCAAGTACTTTGGTTGTAATCTAATAAAAATAAACATATAAATATGGTAAATTTGGGGGCACCTGGGTGGCTTGGTTCAGTGTCCAACTCTTGATATCAGCTCAGGTCTTAATCTTAGGGTCATGAGTTTGGGCCCAGCGTTGGACTCCATGTTGGGTGTGGAGCATACTTATAAATACATACATATGGAACCCCCTGGGCGCCTGTGAGGTTAATAAAACATAATAATAATACGTACATACATACAGCAAAATTAAAGTTTTTTCATTTTATTTTATTTTTAAAATTTTGATGTTTTTAAAAAATGTTTTGGTTCTATTTACAATTCCAGTAAGAATTTTTTTCCATTTTACTTTTTTTTTTATTAATTTCTTGTCAGCGTAACAGAATTCATTGTTTATGCACCACACCCAGTGCTCCATGCCATATGTGCCCTCCATAATACCCACCACCTGGATCCCCCAACTTCCCACCCCCCCCCGCCCCTTCAAAACCCTCAGATTGTTTTTCAGAGTCCATAGTCTCTCATGGCTCATCTCCCCTTCCAATTTCCCTCAATTCCCTTCTGCTCTCCATCTCCCTATGTCCTCCATGTTATTTGTTATGCTCCACAAATAAGTGAAACCATATGATAATTGACTCTCTCTGCTTGACTTATTTCACTCAGCATAATTTCTTCCAGTCCCATCCATGTCAATACAAAAGTGGGATATTCATCCTTTCTGATGGAGGCATAATACTCCATAGTGTATATGGACCACATCTTCCTTATCCATTCGTCCATTGAAGGGCATCTTGGTTCTTTCCACATTGATGCTATGCCATTATAGCATCAATGGCGACTGTGACCATTGCTGCTATAAACATTGGGGTACAGATGGTCCTTCTTTTCACTACATCTGTATCTTTGGGGTAAATACCCAGTAGTGCAATTGCAGGGTCATAGGGAAGCTCTATTTTTAACTCTTTAAGAAATCTCCACACTGTTCTCCAAAATGGCTGCACCAACTTGCATTCCCATCCAGTAAGGATTTAACTTCAGAGTTCAGTCTAAATCAATTATTCAGCTGCCCAATTTATTTATTTATTTATTTATTTATTTTTAAAGAATATTTATTTATTTATTTGACAGACAGAGATCACAAGTAGGCAGAGAGGCAGGCAGTGAGAGAGGAGGAAGCAGGCTCCCCGCTGAGCAGAGAGCCCATGCGTGACTCGATCCCAGAACCCTGGGATCGTGACCTGAGCTGAAGGCAGAGGCTTAACCCACTGAGCCAGCCATGTGCCCCCAATTTATTTATTTTTTAAAATTTTTTTGTTTCTTTAAGGACTTTCTATACTCAATGTGATGCTCGAACCCACAACCACCAAGGTCAAGAGTCCCACCCTCTATGACTGACCCAGCCAGGTGTCATTCAACTGCCTGATATAAATTAGAATCTCAAGACTTCTCTTTTTTTATTTTTTTAAAAGATTTTATTTATTTATTTGTCAGAGAGAGAGGAGCGAGAGCGAGCAGACAGAGTGGCAGGCAGACATAGTGGCAGGCAGAGGCAGACAGAGTGGCAGGCAGAGGCAGAGGGAGAAGCAGGCTCCCTGCCAAGCAAGGAGCCTGATGCGAGACTCGATCCCAGGACTCTGGGATCATGATCTGAGCTGAAGGCAGCTGCTTAACCAACTGAGCCACCTAGGCATCCCTCTTTTTAAATTTTTTTAAGATTTTTTATTTTTTCATATGAAAGAGAGTGTGCAAGAGTATAAGCAAAGGGGGAGGGACAGAGAGAGGGAGAAGCAGGCTCCCCGCTGAGCAGGGAACCCAATGTGGGGCTCGATCCTGGGACCCTAAGATCATGACCTGAGCTGAAGTCAAACGCTTAACTGACTGAGCCACCCAAGTGCCCCTCAAGACTTATCTTTTAAGCATCCTTCTATGCCAAATTATTTTAAAGACCTTGAAATACCAAATAGGCACAATATGACACACACAAAAATTAACATTGTTAGTTCAATTGTCTCAAGCAATTCTACTCATAATTCTTTCTTTTCAGTCTTTTTAAAAATTTTTTTAATAAGTACATAATGTATTATTAGCCCCAGGGGTACAGGTCTGTGAATCACCAGGTTTATACACTTCACAGCACTCACCATAGCACATACCCTTCCCAGTGTCCATAACCCCACCCCTCTTCTCCCAACCCCCCTCCCCCCAGCAACCCTCAGTTTGTTTTGTGACATTAAGAGTCTCTTATGGTTTGTCTCCCTCCCGATCCCATCTTGTTTCATTTATTCTTTTCCTACACCCCAAACCCCCCACATTGCATCTCCACTTCCTCAAATCAGGGAGATCATATGATAGTTGTCTTTCTCCAATTGACTTATTTTGCTCAGCATAATACCCTCTAGTTCCATCCACATCATTGCAAATGGCAAGATTTCATTTCTTTGGATGGCTGCATAGTATTCCATTGTAGATATATACTACATCTTCTTCATCCATTCATCTGTTGATGGACATCTAGGTTCTTTCCATAGTTTGGCTATTGTGGACATTGCTGCTATAAACATTTGGGTGCACGTGTCCCTTCGGATCACTATATTTTTATCTTTAGGGTAAATACCCAGTAGTGCAATTACTGGGTCATAAGGTAGCTCTATTTTCAACTTTTTGAGGAACCTCCATGCTATTTTCCAGAGTGGTTGCACCAGCTTGCATTCCCACCAACAGTGTAGGAGGGTTCCCCTTTCTCCGCATCCTCACCAGCATCTGTCATTTCCTGACTTATTAATTTAAGCCATTCTGACTGGTGTGAGGTGGTATCTCACTGTGGTTTTGATTTGTATTTCCCTGATGCTGAGTGACGTGGAGCACTTTTTCATGTGTCTGTTGACCATCTGGATGTCTTCTTTGTAGAAATGTCTATTCATGTCCTCTGCCCATTTCCTGATTGGATTATTTGTTCTTTGGGTGTTGAGTTTGCTAAGCTCTTTATAGATTTTGGATACTAGCCCTTTATCTGATATGTCATTTGCAAATAGTTTCTCCCATTCTGTCAGTTGTCTTTGGTTTTGTTAACTGTTTCCTTTGCTTACACATAATTCTAAATCTTCCTGAAGTTGGTAATTACCTAATGAGAAGACATTGGAAGATTACCTTTCTGAGGACTATGGTGGGGGTCGGGGGTGGGTGGCCAACTCCTTTGGTGATGGAGGTTTCGGAGAAGATTTGTGTGTGTGATTCTTTTAGGCTGAGCCCCTTTTTGTAGCCACTATGATGCAGACTCAGACACTTACAAGGTGGGGACCAGATCGGCCACAGCCTGGGGTCTGAGTCCTATCATAACACAGTTTTCGTCTTTGTCACCAATCACTACCCGTTCTGTGGCACGTGTTTGGATTCAACCTATTGTCTATTTGCTGCTTCATTTTTCTTCAAATTCTCTCTAGGAGCCAGACTGGCTTGAGTCATGGCTCTGCCAATTACAGTTGCCCCTTGAACAACATGGTGGCTGGGCCCACCAACACTGCCCCGCCCTTTCGGACACGGTTGAAAATCTGGGCATGGGTCACCTGGCTGGTTCAGTGGGAGGAGCATGTGACTTGTTCTTGGAGTCATGAGTTAGAGGCCCACATTGGGTGTAGATATTACTTAAATAAATAAACAAACTTAAAAAAAATAAAACTGAAATTTGTGTTTAAAAAAAAGGAAAAACTTAAAAAAAAAAGCCAAATATAACTTTGACTCTCTCCAAACTTAACTATTAATAGCCTACTATTGACCCAAAGTCTTACAGATAACATAAAATGTTCATTGACACACATTTTGTACCTTCTGTTATTATATATGATGTTCTTCCAATAAAGTAAGTGAGAGAAAATGTTATTAAGAAGTCATAAGGATGGGGCGCCTGGGTGGCTCAGTCGACTAAGCATCGCACTCTTGATTTCTGCTCAGGTCATGATCTCAGAGTGGTGGGATAGAGCCCTGTGTCTGCTTGAGATTCTCCCTCTCCCCCTCTCCTCCTGCCACTACCCCCTCATCTAAATAAATAAAATCCTTAAGAAGAAGGAAAAAGAAAACATTAGGAAGAGAAAACATATTTACATTACTGTACCATATTTACTGAAAAACATCTGCCTATAAGTGAACCCAGGCAGCTCAAACCCGTGCTGCGCAAATCAACTCTATCAGCCCTGTGACCTTGGGAGGACATTTAACCTCTCAGTGCCTCAGGTTTCTCAGCCATAAAGTGCAGGGGAAAAAAGGACCTGCTCGGAGGGTTGGTCTGAATATTGAATGAGATCACCTGTGTCCAGCCCTCCAGAACAGTGCCAGGTCTACGGTAAGCATAGCTTAAGGGTTTGCTGTGACTGTCATTGTTATCACCATCATTCTCACATAGGGCACTATTCACGGGGCATCTAAGTGGGTTCTACGCATGTGAGGTCATGTCTGACTCAGGGCCACAGCTTCCAAGGTCATTCTTTTTTTTTTTTAATGTTTACTGTTATTATTTTTTAGTAATCTCTACACCCAACGTGGGGATAGAACTCATGATCCCGAGATCAAGAGTCACATGCTCCTCCAACTGAGCCAGCCAGGCACTCCTTAAGGTGATTCTAGTGACCCATGTCATCCCTCTGCTATGTCAAATGTTCCCTCTGCAGGACAATGCTTCAGGCATGGCCTGAGTTACAAAGCCCACAGTTCCTACCATTGTGTCCAGGTCTGGGTGTTTTGTGAGATGTGTTGATGGCCCTTTAAGAGGCGGTAGCTGGCTTCCGGTTGCCATGGAGACAGCTGGACGCAGCCTGGGTAGCAGAAGGCAGCATGTCCTCTAAACTTCAATCCACAGGTGGGAAGGGGGCTGTTGGCACTGGAAATTGAAGAGGCATCTTCTCCTCTTCTCCCCCACCATCCTCCTTGAGGTGGCCTTGGGGATTTTGCTTTGGGGACTCGTGTGCCATCCCTGTCCCTCTCCCCAAGATTGCCATCTCAGCCTCTCCTCCCTCCCTAGTCCCCAAAGCCAAGGACCACCAGCCCTCAGCTGAAGAGAGTCTGCCAGCCCCAAAGGCCAATGCTGAAGCCATCCACTTCCTCAGCACCCTCGGTAAGCCTGGACAGTGGGGGCGGTGGGGGCACAGATGTGGAGAGGAGGGAAGAGAGAAGGCCCAGACCTGGCACTGTCTCTCTCAGCCTTGATTCCCCTGGGACTCAGAAAGGGTTCAAGGGTTATTGATTTTTTTTTTTAAACACTGAAATTTTGTTTTGTTTTGTTTTAATTTTTTTTTGTGTGTGTGTGTGTTTTTAAGATTTTATTTATTTATTAGACAGAGAGAGAGAGAGAGCATGAGCAGTGGGGAGGGGGGGAAGCAGACTCCCCACTGAGCAGGGAGCCTGACATGGGTTCCATCCCAGGACCCTGGGATCATGACCTGAGCTGAAGGCAGCTGCTTAACTGACTGAGCCACCCAGGTGCCCCAATAATTGTTTGTAAAGATTTATTTATTTGGAGCACCTAAGTGGTTCAGTTAGTTAAACCTCTGACTCTTGCTTTCAGCTCAGGCTATGATCTCAGAGTCCTGAGATCGAGCCCCATGTAAGGCTCCCTGCCCAGCCAGGGAGTCTGCTTGAGACTCCCGCTGAGCAGACAGCCGGACATGGGGCTCCATCCCAGGATCCCGAGATCATGACCTGAGCCAAAGGCAGAGGCTTAACCCACTGAGCCACCAGGTGCCCCTATTTGTTGATAATTGTCAAGAGAAGACCCCCAAGGACATGGGGACTCGGGGTGGTGGCAGGCTCTTCACCTGCTGTCTGTTGTATGGGCTAACGGAGGGGAGGCAGGAGCTGCCTGGGACCCAGGAGATGAGGAAGGGGTGGGTGGAGACGGTGGGGCCCTGCGGGGGGGTGGGGTGGGGTCTGAGAGTTGAGACCCAGGAGCTGGGGCTTTATCTGTGCCCATGGGAACCCCCCCACCCCCAGAGCAGGAGGAGCTGCAGATGCTGCTGTTCTCTGAGACTCTGGCCATGGTCTCGGACACGGGGGAGCTTCAGGGAGAGCTGACCATTGAGGTGCAGAGACGGCAAAACAAAGACGAATTTGGAGTGATGTCACACTGCCTCTGCGTGCACGCCTTTAGCCGTGGCTTCATGGACAAGATACTCTGCGGAAACTCCCTGCTGGGTAGACTTGCTGCTGCCTGGGGCTTCACCTCCATCCTTCTTCCCTCCCCCCTCCACCCCCATTCCTAGGATCTTCACTCGGGACCCACCCTGGATTTCACCTTGGGACCAGAAGGCCGCCAGGAGGGTGTGTAGGAGGTGGGGGTGACAGGGACGTTAATCACTGCTGCAGACTTAGGACAAGAGCGCCTCTTAGTTTCCCTGCAGTCACAGTCCCCCTGCATCCTCCAGCCTGGGCCTCCACCCTCCTGCCCTGCTGTCTCCCAGCCTGTCACCTGTGATGAGGTCATAGTGACGGCAGCCTTCCCCTCCTGCTCCAGGCTACCTCTCATGGAAACTGCATGTCATGGAGCAACATAGTCAAGAGTTCATCAAGGTACCCCCTGGGGCCCCAAGCCTACAACCCAAACCAGGGAGAAAGAATGGAGACCCTGGGAGGGAAGGAGAGAAGAATGGGGGGACTCAGCAGGATGTCACGCGCAGCTCTCTCCAAGTTACCCTGTAATCCCCATCACACTTGGAAACCAATCCATCTGGGGCAACAGGTTGCTTCTCACGACCTTCTAATACACGAACCCTGGGTCCAGTCCACCAGGGGGCTCCCCAGGCTGAGAGCCCAGTAGCTCCCTGAGGACCATTCAGGCCAACCTTTCCCAGAGCCTGGCCTTTTCCAAGGGCCCTTACCCCCTCACCTCCAAATTCTCCTGCTCTGTGCCTCCCACACCCAGCCACAGCCACGTCATTAAATTCTGGAACAGGACCAGTTTTACACGCTGGAAA
The DNA here is from genome assembly GCF_020171115.1 of Neogale vison. Classification (NCBI taxonomy): domain Eukaryota; kingdom Metazoa; phylum Chordata; class Mammalia; order Carnivora; family Mustelidae; genus Neogale; species Neogale vison. The sequence continues at coordinate 28,735,785 of NC_058093.1, forward strand.
GCACTTGTGCCTAAGAAGTTTCCCACAGAAACCATTCCCCTCTTTTAAAACCCGTGTTCTGAAGGGCATTTGCTTCTTAACTTTCTATTACACCATCATATGCCTTCTGGTCTTGAACTTCACTACAAAGATATTTCTATCCAAATTTCCCTCAGTTTTCTCATTTCTAAAGGAGAACGGGGCAAGGCGACCTGTGGGGGTGCTGTTCCTGTTCACTAGGGACCCAGGCCAGCTCCTGCTTCTCCCCTCCCTGCTCTGGCCCTTAGTTCCGCGTCCTCCCCATGGAGAGGAAGATGACTTTGGTGAAGCAGGATGACCAGCTGACCATGACCAGAAGTGTCAAGGAGGGGGAGGTAAGGGTGAGAGACAGGTAGGGGCCGTTCCTCACATCCTCTTGGAAGCCCAGAGCAGGGGCCAGATTGTTAGGACGGGAGCTGGGCGTGGAGACTCAGCAAGGACCCTATATGAGCCCAATATCTGGCTTTCCTGTCCTCCCCACCCCTTCCCAGATGGAAGTCCCTGACCCAGACTTTCCCTGAACAGGAAGTCAAGACCGAAGTGACTTTTATCCCAGGGAGCTCAACCACGGGCTTCATCTCCGAGGCTGCCAACCTGGTGTTGCTGAGGGTGATGGCCTGGCGGCAGACGGTGCCCAGCAATGCCCGTTTCCTGGCCTTGGACACAGAGGGCAAACTCTGCTACTCCACTTACGTGAGGGGTCTCCCTGGGTGGGGGACTTGGCCTTGGCGAAAGCCAGGAGGGGCACGGAGGTCGCCGAAGAAGGGGAAAAGACAGCTTCAGGTGTGGAAGAGCTGGTGGGCTGGGGCCCTGCCGGTGGGACTTCCAAGGGCAGGAGAAAGCAAGTCTTCATGTGTTCGAAGATCACGTGGGGGGCAGGTGGCATGAAAAAGAGGAACCAAAGCGGGGAGCAGTTGAGAAGCAATGCTTCTTGCCCAGAAGTCAGTCCAGGAAAAATAAACATAGCAGAGGGCTGCTATTAAAAGATGTATTTTTTTAACATCAGGAAATGCACCATTTCCAACTGCATTTTTATTATGTCTCGGACCTGAAGGGTTCCTTTTTTTTTTTTTCCTTTTTCTTTTCTTGTGGCTAAAACTTCATGATTGACATACCTACGACTTTCTGCCATGTGCAATTTTTTTTTAAAGATATTTATTTATTTATTTGACAGAGGTCACAAGTAGGCAGAGAGAGCGGAGGAAGCAGACTCCCTACGGAGCAGAGAGCCTGATGTGGGGCTGGATCCCAGGACCCTGGGATCATGACCCGAGCTGAAGGCAGAGGCTTTAACCCACTAAGCCACCCAGGCGCCCCTGCCATGTGCAATTTTAAAGCTATGCTTCTAAGCACACATTTGGGGGGCTGATTTGACCAACTTTGTAAATGACATTCCAGTCTTTTCTATCGCAAACATGACAAACGGCAATGTATTTGATACAAACAGGCCCATGTCACTTCTCTGAAACACAGTTCCTGCATTAGCTCCTTTCGGGCCCGTGTCCGCAGCTGCTCCCAGTGTTTTAAATTGTAACGACAACAGGGTGGCCTGCCTGCAGCAGCAGGGGCCACAGATCTCAATCTAGCCCCCACCTCAGAGCATTGTGGACCCCGTTCTCAAAGAGCCTCCCCACGCTCCCCGCCCCCACCTCCTCAGGCTCACACCTGTTGGATGATCTCATCCTGTAACTGAATCTGCCAACCAGGAGAACTTGGTCATCAAGATGAGGAGGGGAGCGTGGGGCGAGTGCAGCATGGAACTGGCCTTCTACAAGGGGACCCCCACTTAACTTGGGGGTGCGATTCAAATCCCGTGGTGGCTGAGGGCCTGGACAGCCAAGGGTTGTTTGTCACTGATAAGCAAGAAACGAAGCAGCAAGATGGAGAAAAGGGCCAGGGTGAGATTTGGGGGAGATGCTGGTGGGCATCCACCTCACCTCCCTCCCTCTTATCTTGGCTGCTGCTAGCAAGACCTGGGCTTCCAGAAGATCCAGGTGGGCCGCCAGCAGGTAGAGGTGTTCATCGTGGAGCAGAGGGTCCACTCAGTGAAAGGCATCCCCAATTCCTGCCAGTTCTATCTGCTGTCGGATGGGTGAGCTACTGACAGTGGGGGTTAGGGGGCAGTGTGGAGCACAAGCCTGGGAACTGGATGGATCCTGGCCCAGGGCCTGAGGCCAAGGAAGACTACTGTCTCTGGGGACACGACCAGGAGGAGCGCCCCTCTGCTTTATCCACATCATTCATTCTTTTCCACATCATTCACACATTTTCTCCTGATTTGTACCATGTCCGATTCGTGCCCAATGGGTACGCTTTCCCTGATGCAGTCATGTCCAAACCTCACCAAGGAGCCCTGAATGGCTGAGAAAGTCAATACTAACCTCACAAAGCCTAAGGCATGGTAGCTAAAGCAGCTGCCACCGCTGGGTATAATACCAAAAAGCACCAAGGTCTGAACAACGACACTGGGTAGAATCAATGTGCATTGGGGAGAGAGGGGGACATCCTGGCACATTGTCAGGCTGTCACTAGCCCAGCACAGGAGCGAAATCGTTAGAAAATTGGGGAGGGAGGTGGGGGAAGAATTTGTTTCTTGAAATTTCCAAAGAGGTATTGATAGAATAATTACATTGGGAAAACAAATAATCGGAACATCATTGGCTTTCCTTATTTGATAACTTAGCATGTTGTTTCTATTTGGGGGGTCACGAAGCAGGAAGCTCGTGAGGTTTTTTCATTTAAGATTTTATTTATTTGACAGACAGAGGTCATAAGTAGGCAGAGAGGCAGGCAGAGAGAGAGGGGGAAGCAGGCTCCCTGCTGAGCAGAGAGCCGGATGCGGGGGCTCCATCCCAGATCATGACCTGAGCCCAAGGCAGAGAGACTTAATTCACTGAGCCATCCAGGCGCCCATCGTGAGTGTTTTAGTGCACACCAGCACACATCTCCAAGCGCACAGACAAGACCCAGTTTGAAATGCGGTGCCGTTATCTGGGGACCTAGGAATGAACATGACCCTAGAATTCAGAGATAAGTGGTGTTGGGGAAGCAGCAGCAAAGGGAGGCCCCCAGGATCGCTGTCAGAGGGGTGGGCTGGTGTAGGAAGACTCCCACTCTCACACCTGCGTTGTATTCCAGGCACCTGGCCAAGAGAATCCAGGTGGGTTCCCCGGGGTACTGCCTGATCACCCAGATGCCTATCTTGAGGGAGAAGGGTGAGTGAAGCCGCTGGCTGGCTGAAGACTTCATGAAGGAGAGGTGGGGAAAACAGGGACCTTCCGGGGTGCAGAGGCTGGACTGAGTGGAGACGGGGAAGTTTTGCCCTCCAGCCTCTGACTCCAAGGCAATTAAGGGAGGATCACTTTGCAAGGACCCCCTTCCAGCAACTCTGGCCATCTGAGCAGAACCCAGGGCTCCACCTGGGACTGCAATTTGAGTATTCTTGGGCATCCCCCTGTATCTGGGGAAGGTTCTGGCGTGAGAGAGTGCCGCCTTCCTCCCTCCGCACCCAGATGAGATTGAGCCTCGCCCCGTATTTGAGAAGAAGCCCCTGGTGTGGGAGGAGGATATGGAGCTCTACTCGAGGTTCGTGGACCGGAAGGTAAGGAGAGGCTGCAATCAGCCTGGGGTCCCATTCCCCCCTGCGCATGAATTCTACCAGTACCGATGCCTCTCTGTGCCTGCTTGAGAGGCACACCCGGACGGCTGGAGGGCCCTCCTTGGGGCGAAGGGGGCGGGGGAGGGGTGCTCCCGAGGCGCGGGGTCCCGGGTCCCGCTCAGGCTCGGTCCCCGCCAGGAGGAGCTCCGTCTCAGCCACAGCAGCTATCTGCGACAGCACCCCGAGGCCCAGGCGCTCATCTCAGACTTTCTGCTCTTCCTGTTGCTGCGCCAGCCCGAAGACGTGGTCACCTTCGCCGCGGAGTTCTTCGGCCCCTTTGCGAAGCGCCACCCCCCGACCCCCGCCTTGCGCTCCTCCCACCGGCCCAGCCCCTTCCGCTCGCTGGACCCCCGGGACCCCTTGCACTAGGCGGGGCGCGGCGGGCGGGGACCTGCAGGAAGTCGGGCGGTCGCCGGGGACGCAGCGGGGAACCGGAGGGACTCACCCCAGAGGCGCGACTTGCGAGCTGCGGGGTTTTTTTGGTGGGGGCGGGGGGGGGGCAATAAATTGGCCCCATCCCCGCAGTTCCGCTGTGGGCGCGGGAACCTTCCCTGGCCAGAGTCTTGTGTCTTGGCTAAAAAGAGGAACTGTGAGCAGAGTTTATCCAGCGAATTTCACGCTTCTTCCAAGATGCTATAATCAATACTCCTATTTTACGGGTAAGAAAAGAGAGGCGCGGGAAGGTTAAGTAACTCACAGAATTAGTACGAGGAAGCGGGAGGCAAACCTGGACGTTGGATGCTAACGTTAGATGCCACACTCTTAGTCCTTAGGTTCGTAGGGATAAAGGGGCAGGGTATCTTGGTGCCCCGAAGCATAAACCAAATTACCATTCTTCCCGCTCCCCCCCCCCAAACCAAGAAAAAGAGCAGGGGCTGGTGGGAGATCCGGACCACCATGGGCCTCGCTCATCACCTCTGAAGCCTCCCAAGACATGTGGGCCGCCAGCTCTCACACTCCACCTTCTTTTCCACTGACAGGAACCCCCAAGCTGCATGCAGGGTCCCCAGTTACCGGCTCCCTGAGAAAAAAGGATAGGCAGGGAATCATCGGCTCCAGTCTGGCCAATTGTCGCCCTCGGCCCGCAAGAACGACAACCAGCCTGGCATGGTGTTAATGCTTCGTCTCTTTATTTCGACAACTTTCTTAGCTTATATGTGTCAGGGTGACCAATAAGGGGCCAAACAATGGGGAGAGCCAATGAGAGTCCTGTTATTATACTGATTAAATTTGAAACAGCCAATGACTATGTCCTCCTTCAGGTGGGCTTCACCAGAAAGTTCGGTGTTTACTTGCAGCATATTTTGCTGGCAGTGAGCCAAGCGCCATCTTGTAATGGCGGGGACTTTCCTGGCCGGAGGCGGTCCCCGACAGCCAATGGCTTTTTTCTGCCCAGGGCTGGCCACGGCTCATCTGCAAGTATCAGGCAAGCTTCTCCGGGACAGCTGGTAACGGGGATGTGCAGGCCGCATCCCCCAACTTACCCACTCATGGGCCTGCCTCTTCCAGCTGAGGGAACCCCCCCACTTCCCCGACCCCCACAACCTTTGCCCTGCGATGAGGGTAGCCATGACTCCAGTCTCGGGGCAAAAAGGCTTCATGAGCTATCACTTGAATTGAGCCTTAAAGAATTTTTCTTTAAATACTTTCTTTGTCCTCATCCCTTATCTCAAAAGGAATGCATGTTCATTAGAGGAAACTGAGAAAAGGGTGCTAAACCAAAAGAAGAAAGTGAATTCACCCCAGTTTCTCAGCCTAGAGGCAGCTTCTCTTAACAGTTGGCAAATATGCTCTTTACTCTTTTTTTCTGATGCATAAAAGTGGCCCATGTTCGTTCAACATTTACTCTGTGAAGTAGTTTGTTTACTGTCTTAACATTACCATTTTTTTATTATTGAAGTATAGTTGCGATACAATGTTATATTAGTTTTGTGTTCAGCACGTTCTTAAAATTCCTTTTTCTAAAGGCAGTTTGACTTTAGAGGTGCCTGGGTGGCTCAGTGGGTTAAGCCTCTGCCTTCGGCTCAGGTCATGATCCCAAGGTCCTGAGATTGAGCTCAGCAGGGAGCCTATTTCCCCTTCTCTTTTTGCCTACTTGTGATCTCTCTCTCTGTCAAATAAATAAAGTCTTTAAATAAATAAATAAGCAAAGCAAAGATTACTTTGCTTAAAAAAAAAATAAAGACTGTCTGACTTTAAAGATTTTATTTATTTGCCAGAGAGAGAGAGAGAGAGAACAAGCACAAGCAGGGGGAGCAGCAGGCAGAGGGAGAAGCAGGTTTCCCGCTGAGCAGGGAGCCCCATGTGGGACTCAATCCTAGGACTTTGGGATCACGACCTGAGCTGATGGCAGACGCTTAACGACTGAGCCACCCAGGTGCCCCCACGTCAAGCACTTCTACATAGAATGTTTAATCTGGTCTTTAAAACTCCAAGGGACTTTTTTTTTTTTTTTTTCAGTTTTTTTTTTTTTTTTCAATTTATTTTCAGAAAAACAGTATTCATTATTTTTTCAACACACCCAGTGCTCCATGCAATCTGTGCCCTCTATAATACCCACCACCTGTACCCCAACCTCCCACCCCCTTTTTTTTTTACAAAAATGAAATCATACAGTAATACATGCTCACTGACGGATAATTACATACTTAATTATATTCTTTAAAAGTTCCAAACTTTACAGCTAAGACTGGAAACTCTGGCCCCAATTTCTTCATGTTTTGTAACTTTTTTCCTGCATTATAACTGGCTTTCTTTAGTTTAGCAGTGCATTTTGAAAGAGTTCCATGACATTATACAGTCTTCTGTTTTTGATGACTCTACCATAATTTTTTAAAAGGTTTTTAAAATCCATTTTGAGAGAGAGAGAGAACATGAAGGGGGAAGGAGCAGAGGGAGAGGTAGAGAATCCTCAAGCAGATTCCACACTGAGTACAGAGCCCAATGTGGGACTCCATCCCAGGACCCTGAGTTCATGACCTGAGCTGAAATCAACAGCCTATCGTTTAACTGACTGAGCCACCCCAGTGCTCCAAATGGCTCTACCATAATTTAACCAATCTCTCCCCACTGCCTGATTTTGTCTTTGTTTTGGTGTAGGGACGGGGGTTTGGCTACTATAAACAATGCTGCATTGAACATTTCTCTAGCAAAATCTTCACACGGATCAGTAATTATTTACCAAAGGATAATTTCTGAGAGGTGTAATTGTTGAATTGATCTTAAGGCTTCTGTTTCACGTTCCCAAATTCTACATGGGTAGGATTTCTATTAAGGATCAGCTAAAGCACTTCAGGCAGAGAAAATGACCTGAGTAAAGAGTAAAAGTAGGAAAGTGCCATGTGTGATTACGGTCTAGAGCAGCGGGGGGCCACAGATCTTCCCGAAGTGATGCAAATGGTCTGTACCTGCCACATCCAATATGGTAGCCACTAGTCATATGTGGCCACTGAGTGCTGGAGATATGGTTCATATGACTGGGGAACTGGAGTCTTACTTTAATTTCAATTTGGCCACACGTGGCCAGTGGCTGCCATATTGGACAGCGACAGCTATCAAGCGTAAGGTGTCTCCATTCAACCTGACATTCAGCTCATCAAATAGTGGGTCCCTTCCACGTGCCAGGGTCATTCTGGGCAGTAGGAAATCATCAGTGACAGAACAAAGTTCTTGTCCTCATGATGCTTACAGTTTCCACAGGGAAAGAGAGAAGAAACACAAGAAGTCATTTCATATGTGCAATTCGGACATTTGTGGAAAAAAAAAATAAAGCCAAGTCCTGGGTAGACAGTGACTCAGGGTTGGGGGCTTGACTTCAGAGAGGACCCTCCCCAGCATCTCAGTGGAGCTGGGATCTGAACGAATACCTTGGAGTCCAATCTGCAGAGAGCTGCGATGGGAAAAGCATTCTAGGCAGAAGGAAGGGCAAGCAAGGACTCTTGAGCCTTTTCAGGCCGGGAAGGCTGGAGCACAACAGGGCGGGAGAGGCTGGAGTACCAGAATGCTCAGTCACCATGATGCAGGCAGGGCTGGGTCGCAGAGGGCCTCCCCACCCCGCGCCGGCCCCACAAGTTCACTTCGTGTGTGGAGAACTGAAACCAAAGCTGCTTGGCCCAGTGCACCCAGAACACTCTACAGAGATCTAGACAGTCATCTCCAGTGCCTGATGTTCTGCAAGAAGGAGGGCAGTGACATTTGACCCACTGAGATCCTTCCTCTGTTGAGCTCCCTTGTATCCGGCGGCTTGCTGTGGGAGAGTATCGGGTCCAGGCCCTACCTTCATGGCACACAGCCAGCCTAGAAGAGAAGCGACATCAGTCAAGGGTCCCATGAATGAATGTGTGAGTGCAGAACATGGCAAGTGCTAAGAAGGAAACGTAAACACACCGCAGTGGAGTGTTAAGTGTGCACTTGACCTGGCGTGGGAGCCCCAGGAGGCAGAAGGAAAGGAACAACTATAATGAGAGCAAAGGCTAGATGGCACTTATTATTTTAATCCCTCTACACATGGTAATTCATGTGATTCTCACAACACCCCTGTGAGGTCAGTTCTATTATTGTACCCATTTCACAGATGAGGGAAATGTTAAGGCCAAGACCATGCAACTGGTTAGTGGCAGAGCCAGGATTTAGACCCAGGGACTCTGCCTTGAGTGCATGTGTTCATTCACTCTGATAAACAGATCAGATGTGACTCTCTGGAGACAGATCCCGGAACAAAGACGAGGCATTTTCCTGTTTTACATATTTCCAAAGTAGGCTTGACTGTACACTGTCTTTCTCCTTCCCTGAATACCCAGAAACTGCCCGTTCCCTACTGCACTCCTCCTGACAGCAGCCTCACAGCTGAGCTGCTTGGGAAGGGCACTGTGCCTCATGAGGGAGCGCAGAGCCTAGACCTGGCGAAATCAAAGAAAGCTTCCTGGAAGAGGTCACACGGGAGCTGCATCCCGAAGGACAAAAGGCTGTTTGCCAGGCAAAGGGTATGGGGGACATTTGAGGAGGAAGCAGCATGTGCAGAGTCCTAGAAGTGAGAGAGAGAGACCTTGGAAGGTTTTAGCTACTGCAAGAGGTTCAGGATGGGATGGTGGAGGCTCTGGGAACCCAAATGAAGCACTGCCTGCCCTCCGGCGACTGACAGAGCCCGGAAGTGGGGCAGGCAAATGCCTGCATGCTTGCCTGTTTGTGTGTTTTTCTTTCCTCCCTCAAGAAGCCGTAGGTGAGCAGATAGACTAAGAGCGATGCTACAGATCGATGGAGCCCCACAAGAAAAGTCTTACATTTAGGCACTGGACAACAGACTCTCAGGCCAATGTTGGTGACGTCCTTGGAAGGTGCAGACATGGTCTCCTGAATCTCTATGCCACGCCTCCTGACCTTTGATTGAATCTGCTGTTCCCCCAAACCAGCATTTGTGATAAAACCTGTTCTTGTTCATTTTGATGGTCTCCTCATTTTGTTTTATGATCTATTGCGTGGAATTATCTGCCATTATTCCATTCTCACAAATTTCCCATGTTTGAGCTCTGCTGAATCCCAAGGCTTGGGTGGGCAAGTGTGGGCACCCAACCACCAGAGGCAGCAATGACACTAGCAGAAAATGCATCTGGGGTTCTGAAGGACTGATGGTGGTCAATGACATTTTGGAAACCCATTTACAAAAGCAACCAGCTGTGGAGTCCTAGATGCATTTCTTGGGCTTCACAAACACCCTTTGGGGTAAATACTTCTATTATCCCCACTTTCCAGGTGAGGAAACTGAGGCCCTAGGAAATTCCCTGAGTCACAGAGCTGGTAAAAGTAAGATTCAAGGGACGCCTGGGTGGCTCAGTCGGTTAAGCCACTGCCTTCGGCTCAGGTCATGATCCCAGAGTCCTGGTATTGATTGAGTCCTGCATTGGGCTCCTTGCTTGGCAGGGAGCCTGCTTCTCTCTCTGCCTCTGCCTGCTTGTGTGCTTGTGCTCTCTCTCTCTCTCTCATTCTCTCTCTGACAAATAAAAATCTTTTTTTTTTAAAGATTTTATTTATTTATTTAACAGAGAGAGATCACAAGTCCCTACGGACAGAGGGAATGTTGCGCCCTGAGAGTGAAGGACAGGGTATGGCACATAGGCCTCTATGACACATACTGGAAGGTCAACACCTGTGATGTTCCACTGTGTCTAACTCCAAATAAAATATTTAAAAAAAACTTTTTTAAAAAGTAAGATTCAGGGCGCCTGGGTGGCTCAGTGGGTTAAGCCGCTGCCTTCGGCTCAGGTCATGATCTCAGGGTCCTGGGATCGGGTCCCGCATCGGGCTCTTGTTCAGCAGGGAGCCTGCTTCCCTCTCTCTCTCTGCCTGCCTCTCCATCTACTTGTGATTTCTCTCTGTCAAATAAATAAATAAAATCTTTAAAAAAAAAAAAAAAGTAAGATTCAAACCCAGACCATTTTATTTATTTATTTATTTTTTAGAGAGAGAGAGCGAGCACAGGCAGACAGAGTGGCAGGCAGAGGCAGAGGGAGAAGCAGGCTCCCTGCTGAGCAAGGAGCCCGATGTGGGACTCAATCCCAGGATCCTGGGATCATGACCTGAGCCAAAAGTAGCCACTCAACCAACTGAGCCACCCAGGAGTCCCCGGTCACATTTTTAAATCAGTGTTATTGAAGTATAACATTCATTCAATAAAACCCATCCTTTTGCTCCATTTTAAATACTGAAATAATTGCAGATTCATGCTTAACTGTAGGGAAAAAATTGAAAGAGACCTCAGGTACACATTGCCTACTCCCCCCAATGCTAACATCTTGTAGACCTGTTACACAATATTATAGCCAGGATTTTTTTTCCCACTTTTTGGTGGGTGGCAAAATGTACATGAAATTTACCCATTTAACCATCTTTGGGTGTATTAATTCAGTGACATTCAGGATGTTCACACTGTTGTGCAACTACCACCACCATCTACTTCCGGAACACTATTATCGTCCTAGAATAAACTTTAGACCCACTGAACAGTCAGTTCCCCTTCCCCCTTGCCCTAGATCCTGGAAACCATCCTTATACTTTCTGTTTCTATAAATTTGTCTATTCTGAGAAACTCATGGAAGTGGATATGCATACAATATTTGTCCTTTGGCTTATTTTACTTACCATAAGGTTTTCAAGACTCATCCATATTATAGTATGTATCAGATGTACATTTCTTTTTTTAGAAAGATTTATTTTTATTTACTTTCGAGAGAGTGGGGGAAGGGCAGAAGGAGAGCGAGAATCCCAAGCAGACTCCCTGCTGAGCACGGAACCCAACCTGGGGCTCCATCCCACAACCCTGAGGTCATGACCTGAGCTGAAACCAAGGGTCAGATGCTCAGCTGACTGAGCAACCCAGGAGCCCCCAGACTCTCATTCCTATTTGACGCTGAATAATAGTCCATTGTATGAATAGACCACATATTGTTTATTTATCTCTTGATGAATATTTGGGCTGTTGTTGCCTTTTGGCTTTTGTGGAAAATGTTGCTATGAACGTGGGTGTCAAGTGTCCATTTAAATCCCTGCTTTCAATACAACCAGGATATTGACATTGACATAATCTACTCATCTTTTTCAGATTTCCTGTTTCATTTGTACTCGTGTGTGTGTGTGTGTGTGTGTGTGTGTGTGAAGTTCTATACAATTTTATCACGTGTGTAGGCTTGTGGATCCACCACCAAGGTCAAGATACTTGAATAGCTCCAACACTAAAAGGATCCTTTAAGTCACCCTTCCATAATCACTCTCCATCCTCTCCACCCTCCACCATACCCACTGGGGGCCACTAATCTGACCTTCACTTCCAAAACTTTGTCATTGCACAAATGTTCTGTACATGGAACAATATGGTACGTAACCTTCTGAGATAGGCTTTTTTCACTCAGCATAATTTCTGGGAGATTCCTCCAAATAATTGTGTATTTCAATAGTTTGTTTCTCTTATCGAGGCATTACAATCCATAGCCTGTAGAACAGTTAGTGTAATCATTCTTCTGTTGAAGGACCTCTGGACTAATTCTAGTTTTTGACTATTACAAATAAAGTTGCAACTTATATACAGATTTCTGTGTGAACATAGTCTTAGTTTCTCTGGGATAAATGTCCAGGAGTACATTCTCTGGTATAGATATACTATAGTTTGCCTAACCATTCATCTAGTAAAGGTCGACAATGTGGGTTGCTTCCAGTTTGGGCTATTATGAATAAAGCTTCTATAAAAATTCATGTGCAGATTTTTGCATGAATATGAACCATATTCTGGGGGGAAATGCCTAGGAGTGCAGCTGATAGATCATATGGTAGTTGCATCTCAGGTTTTTTAAAGAAATTCCCAAACTATTTCCAGAGTGGCTGTACCATTTTACCTTCCAGCCAGCAACATATAAGTGATCTAGTTTCTCCACATCTTTGTTAATATTTGGTATTGTGACCATTTTTTCTTTTAACTACTCTGATAGGAGTGTAGCAATATCCCATTAGGATTCTAATTTGCATTTCTCTGATGGCAATGATGCAGAACATCTTTCCATGTACACAGGATGTCCATCTGTACATCCTATTTGGTGAAATGTCTGTTCATGATTTTTGCCCATTTTTAAATGGATTACTTGATTTTTCACTGTTAAGTGGTAAGAGATTTTTCTCTTTGTAGAAAGATCCTGGTCCTTTGTCAGATATGTGGTTTGCAAACATTTTCTCTGAGTCTTTAGCTTGTCTTTTCATCCTCTTAAAAGGGTCCTTCACAGAACAAATGGTGGTAATTTTGATGAGGTCTGGTTTATCGATTTTCTCCCTTATGGATCATGCTTTTGGTGTTGAGTCTAACAAGTCTTTGTCTAGTCCTAGATCCTGAAGATTTTCTCTGACTTTTTTTCCTAAACATTTTATAGTTTTATATTTACTTTTAACTCTGTGATCCATTTTGAGTGACTCGGGCTTCATGAAAACTCACTGTGCATGGGCAGGCTTTGGTATTCTGCAACAGCTCCAGATCCAAGGGGGCCACTATGCAGATTTCTGGAGCCCTAGCTCAGTAGCTTCCCTCTTGTTGATACTCTACAAGGAAGCTCTGCTCTTAACCATTACACTGTACTGCCTCTTCTGTAAGGTAGAGGTTGTGCAGGTACAGATCAGTCATTAGTCAATTATACTGACTGAGTTTAGGTAAAACTCCACAAAAGATGTGAAGAAGAAAACCTCTGACTTAGGATTCTCCAGAAAAACAGAACCAATAGAAAATATAGACGGATAGACAGATAGCTATTAAGGAATTGGTTCACATGAGTACGGAGGCTGAGGAGCCCCAAGATCTGTAAGCTGGAGCCCCGGGAGAGCTGATGGTAGTGTAATTCCAGTCCGAGTCAGAAGGCCTGAGAACCAGGAGAGTCTATGGTCTAAGTTCCAGTCCAAGCTAAGCTTGAAGGTAAGAGAAGTCCAATATCTCAGTTCAAAGACAGGCAGAGAGAGTGAACTTTCCCTTCCTCAGCCCTTTGTTCTGTTCAGTTGGGTGGACGAGGCCCACCCTCATCAGGGAGAGAAATCCACTTTACTCAGCCTGTGGATTCCACTGCTAATCTCCTCCAAAAACACCCTCCCTCACCAACACACCCTGAATATTTGACCAAGTATCTGGGCACACTATGACCCTGCCAAGTTGACAATAAAATTAACCCTCACAACATCCTACCCCAGCCACCCCCACATGAGCTCAAGGTAGTGATTGGGAAATTTGAGACAGTGGCAGCATGTCGAGCAAAAGGATTGCACAGGGACAAACCATGGCGTCCCTCTCTTCCACGTGACCTATGATTCACTCTTCTTCCTGCACCCCCACCTCTCCAGGCCCTCCAACCTCCTCCATCCATGAGGAGCCAGGAAATCAGTTGCCAACACTCCCTATCCAGCTCCCAAGCTTTGGCTAAAACGTTTGAGCCCAAATGGGGATATCATATCCTGGTTCATGGCTGGGCCCCAGTGCTTGGACCTGTTTTCTCTGGATCTTGAGGTCTCAGATCTTGGAGCTGGAAACCCCAAAAATCGGTTTTGAATCTTTCTTGGCAGAAAAGGAAGGCCACAGGATAGAGGATGGGAGTGGGCACAGGAAGAAGAAAACCCTGAGGGAGGAAGTGTCGGGGGCACAGGACAGACAAGGAAAAACAATCAGGAACTGAAAAGAGTCTTAATCCCCTTCATCCAGAGGATACATGATAACCCTCAAGTGGAAGCTAGCCTAAAGGAACATTTTGTTTAAATTACACAATATCTTCAATTTTGGGGGCCTACAATTCAAGAAGTATATGTTGCCTAAAACTCAACATCTTCCAATATCCTTGACAGATCAGAAGATGTGGTGACAGCGGACACACATTCTCACCGGCCAACTGGCTAGAATTCTGTAGGCATGGCCCCCTTTGGACAGAGTATGTGTCTTTGGTTTTATTGCAGTCTCCCCACTCTGGTCACCCACCGACACTGAGTCGGTGAGGCATCATGCCTCATTGAACTCTGAACCAGCACTGTTTTTCTTTTTTTCTTTTTCTTTTCCTTTTCTTCTTCTTCTTCTTCTTTTTTTTTTTTTTTTTTTTTTTTTTAAGATTCTATTGATTTAGGGGCACCTGGGTGGTTCAATGGATTAAGCTTCTGCCTTCGGCTCAGGTCATGATCTCAGAGTCCTAGGATCAAGCCCCGCATCGGGCTCTCTACTCAGCAGGGAGCCTGCTTCCCCCTCTCTCTCTGCCTGCCTCTCTGCCTACTTGTGATCTCTCTCTTCCTACTACTCTCTGCCTCTCTGTCAAATAAATCAAGAATCTTTTCTTCTAAAGATTCTATTTTACTTGACACAAAGAGAGCACAAGCAGGGGGAGCAGCAGGCAGAGGGAGAGAGAGAAGCAGGCTCCCTGCTGAGTAGGGAGCCTGAAGTGGCTTGATCCCAGGACCCTGAGGTCATGACCTGAGCTGAAAACAAGAGTTGGATGCTTAACCGTTGGAGCCACCCATTCGCCCCCCAGGCACTGTTTTTCTGACTCCCTATCTGTGTCATATTTTATCTGATCTGCCTGGCCTTCTTGGGCCCCTACTCTTTTGACCTCTTCGCAAGTCTGAGTCCTTCATGTAACAGAAGAAACAAGTTCAGAGAAAGGTATGGCCTGGTGATGATCTTGAGTGACTCAGTGGCAGAATCAGGACCAGAGTTCCAGTGCCTCATTCTTCTGAGGCTCTCCTTGGCCTGTCCCCAGGCAGTGCCCGAAGCTCTTCTCCTCTGAGGCACTCAGTGGGAAACTGAGGCCTGCTAGCCATCAAGACTCCCACTGCTGGGGACTCCAGACTGAAGAGAAGGGCCTGACTGCTTGTGTGGGCAGGGAGTCATGTGATCTGGACAGGAACGTCCGAGTAGCAGGAACTGTCTTGAAATCAGAGCTACGTTGGGAGATGCAGACCGAACGGCATTTGGAAGGGGGCCAAAAGTGTGGTGGGCCTCAGGCCAGGAGGGGAAAGAAAGTTCCTGCATTTCGGTCAACGAGACTCTTCCGCCAGAGCTCGCCACTTCTGCCTTTGGAAAGTGTTTCACAATGTGTGTGAGGACAGCTGAGATCAGCTGAGGGTGGAGAGGAGGTGTGGGCTTGCACACGGACGGGCAGGCACCAGCCCTCAGAGAGAGAGAGTGTGTGCTGAGTGGCCGCGAGCATCCCACTCGCACGCACGGTGCCTGAGTCTGCCGTCCTCATGACAGGTGAGTAGCCCCCTCCAGGGCCAGAGTCCTAAAAAGGGGTTGGGAGTAGGGGGGAGTCAGGGACTGCCATGGGTATCCTGGCCTCGACCCAATGCCAGACAGTAGCCGGGGGTTGGGCTCTTTTCATCCCCAAGTGCTGAGTGTCCCGTTTGTCTGTTCTCTGAGGATTTGGAGCTCCTGGAGCTTACCTGTCTAATGGAGGAGGCAGGGTGAGGCCACAGGGCTTACACATTGGCATCAGTGTGCCCTCCTCAGAGCCCAGTGTCCCCCTCTGCATCCTTTGTGGCAGAAGAGACCTGGATTTGAGAATCTCTCTGCCCACATGGAAGGAGAGTAATTCTAGCAGCTGTACACCCACACATCTTCTGAAATATTTGGTTGGTCGGGGCGCCTGGGTGACTCAGTAGGGTAAGCGTCCAACTCTTGTTTTCAGCTCAGGTCATGATCTCAGGGTAGTGACACTGACCCCCAGATTGGGCTCCATACTCCGCGTGGAATCTGCTGGAGATTCTCTCCCTGTCCCCCTCTCCCTGCCCCTTGCATGCGCTTGCTCTTTCTCTCAATAAATTAAATAAACAAACAAACAAATAAATAAAATCTTGAGACATTTGGCCAACGGTTGGAGGTGATGGACCCAAGATGGGAATCAAGGGCCCCTGTTCACATGGGTCTTAATCTCTCCACTTTGTCAGGAAGCTACTGTAGGGGGGAACAACAGAGAGCTTTACACCTGAAAGAAACCAGGCACTCACCACCCCTCCTTGGGGCCCTTTTCAGGTGACAAGGACCCTCAAAGGCCAAGCAGGCCCAACTATGGCTCCATCTCCAGCCTACCCAGCTCGGAGCCACACGAGCAAGAAGCTCTTAGAACAACATACCTGAGTGAGAAGATCCCCATCCCCGACACAGAACCGGTAAGAAGGCTGGAAACATCCTGGGGTCTTTCAGGATTGACAGGATGTTATAGGATCTCACAGGCCAGGGGAAAGAGATCTTTTGAAGACCATGGGAAGTCCCTTCCAGCTCTGAGCAGCAGTGACTGACAGTGGCGACTGGTCCTCTCCTGTTTCCATCCTTAGCACTTACCTAGGGGGCTCACATTTTGTCTAAAAATGATCGAGTGGATTTCTGAGCGAATCCCAGCTTTCTTATGGACAGAAAGGGATCTGGGGCGAGTTGAGGCTGAAGCCTCGAGCATCTCTTGTGGTTCTAGAGAAAAGGACCAGGGTGAGGACACCGGGAGAAATGATGGAAGCTGCAGGCTACTTTCTAGGATGCGGTCAGCCTGCACTTCCAGAATCTTCAGCAGATCCTTAGGCTGCCAGGCCTCGCCCTGGAATGGGATGGGGAGATCTTAGGCTCAGTGGACTCCAGAAGGGAGGGACTGTGGTTTGAAAAGGGACTGGGGAAGGAGGAGCAGGACCAGGAAGGCCTGACCCCAGGAAAGACACCCTCTGGGCTCTGAGGATCTGCTGAGTCAGGGCAAGCATGAGGCAGACTGGTCAGTCGTAGGCCAGCTGCCAAACTGGACAGATCCTGAAAGCAAATCCAGTATGACTCAGCAAATCCTGCTGCTTCCTCCCACTCCATGCCCTCCACCCCAGGGTGGCAGCTCCAGGAATGGGGGAAAGGAGAGGACAGGGCTAGATAGCCTGGGGCTGATGAGCTCAGAGGGGTTCAGCGCGGGGCATGCCAAGGCCCCAACATCTCCTCCCTTCACTCCCACCTGCAGGGCACATTCAGCCTGAGGAAGCTGTGGGCCTTCACGGGGCCTGGCTTCCTCATGAGCATCGCCTTCCTGGATCCAGGAAACATTGAGTCGGATCTTCAGGCTGGCGCTGTGGCTGGATTCAAAGTGATTGAGTCGGGGCACCCTTGGGAGGGCAGAGCCCCCCCCACCCCGCAACTTGACACACTTCCCCAGAGTGGACTCCATGGCCGGTGTTGGAGGGAGCAGGCATCAAGTTCAAATGGACCCAAAAAGGAACACCAGGGCTGCCCTGCCAGTGTGGGATGTATGGGGGAGAGGTGCTGGTCTTCTGGCTCCATCTCCTCTATTCCCTCCCCAAGGGGTGTCCTTAGAGGGTACCAGCAGCAGCTTGGGTTGCCAAAGGGTTCCCCACCCCCCCAAACTCCCACCCCCAAACCCCCACCACTGAAGGCCTCTCCCTACCTTCTCACAGCTGCTCTGGGTGCTGCTGTGGGCCACAGTGCTGGGCCTGCTCTGCCAGCGGCTTGCTGCCCGGCTGGGCGTGGTGACAGGCAAGGACTTGGGTGAGGTCTGCCATCTCTACTACCCTAAGGTGAGCTTGGTGCACCTGGACAGGGAGCACTCACAGACCCCAAGCCCCAAACAGCTATTTACAGCTTCCATGGTCAAATAAACACATCCTCTCAAGCGAGGTATCACAAGTCCATTTGATAGATGGGAAGACTGAGGCTCAAACTAATAGCGCACAGACTGAGAGGGATGTTAGAGATACCTGCTCATTTTACAGGAGGGGACTTTGAAACCCTGGGAAAGTGACTTGCCCAAGGTGCAAGTTAGGTAGGCACTGGCTCGGGATGGTCATTGGCTGGAGTGGACACCGGGGACCCTGCTGCCGGTGACCGTCCAGGTGGGAAAACAGAAACCAGGCCATAAGATATTTCAAAGGTATTTAATGCAGGGATGCAGTCACCAAGCTATCGGAAGGGCTGGAAGAGCAAGGAGGTGTTACCCAGGGATCAGAAAGCTGCTGGGCAGTTGCCCCAGTCACCATTTGCGGCCAAGCTTCTGGAAGCACGGCCACCAAGACTGAGAGAGCCCTGGCTGCCAGGTGTTCTTGCTGGCAACACTGCCAGGACCACCTCTAGAAGTAGGGGGGATAATAACGATCTCTCCTTGCCTTTCAATCTCCCCTAATTGTTTCCTACAAAACCTAACTGGAAGCCAGCGGGAGAGGCTGGCAGGTGTCACGAGCCAGCTGCCTGCCCAACCTTATCATGCAGGGTACAGAAAGCCATGGGACATCAACAAATAATGAGGATAACTGGCCCATCATTGGTAAAGGGTCGTCTCTTCCCCCCAGGTGCCCCGCACGCTCCTCTGGCTGACCATCGAGCTAGCCATCGTGGGCTCAGACATGCAGGAGGTCATTGGCACCGCCATTGCGTTCAGTCTGCTCTCAGCCGGACGGTACCACCCCAACGGGTCCCAGCTCTGCAGTCCAGGGACCTCCCTGGACTTGCCCAAGTCCCTTTGACCCAGCCGAACCCTCTGACTTAGAGCTGTTGTGCTGTGTTGCTTGCTGGGGTGGGGTGTGTGCATCAGAGAGATGTTGAAATTCTGAGAGACCCAGAAACGTGGAGTGATTCCTCTCAAGGCCCACAGATGCCAGTCACCACTAGGGCTTAGGAACTGCAGCCCCAAGCTCGAGGTCAGGCTGGCTCCCCACCCAGCTTGGCCTTTCTTTCCTTGTGTTTTGTGTCATTTTCCCATCCCCAGCACGCTCTGCTCCCCCCACCCCTCCCTTAGCTGCCTAGAGCCACACGGGTCCCTGCTCCCAGGAGGCCAGATTCCCCAGTCTCCTGCCTGGGGAGGTGGGGCGGGGCGGTGGGGGGCGGTTTCCAGACCCTTGCCCCTCCGCTGGGCTGACCCTGGCCACTCCGGTTTCAGAATCCCGCTCTGGGGCGGCGTCCTCATCACCATCGTGGACACCTTCTTCTTCCTCTTCCTTGACAACTACGGTGGGTGCGCCGCTCGGCTTACAAGCGAGGGGGTATAAACCACGCTCTGCTGTACTGAGAGGAGAGAAAGGCTCGCAGCCCGCTCACTCCGGCTGTGTGTGGGCGTGAGCGAGTTACTTGGACTTGGGTTTCTTCATCTATACCATTACCAATCGCTTACAATTGTTGTTGGTGTTGGTACCCTTTGCTTTCCCCCTAGGGTTGCGGAAGCTGGAAGCCTTTTTTGGATTCCTTATTACTATTATGGCCTTGACCTTCGGCTACGAGGTGGGAAGCCAAGAAAGCCAAAGCCGCAACACTCCCCTCCCCCCTCCCGCCAAAGCCATTTCTCCCTGCCCCCTGCAGAGCCTGGGCGAGGGGGGGGGGACAGCGGCCTTTAGCCACGCCCCCTAGCGGCCAGGGTGCGGGCGGATGGTGGGAACGGCCCGTCACCCAGGGCTCGGCCTGACCAGGCGTCTCCCCACAGTACGTGGTCGCGAGACCCGCCCAGCTAGCGCTTCTTCGGGGCCTGCTCCTGCCCTCGTGCCCGGGCTGCGGCCGTCCAGAGCTGCTGCAGGCCGTGGGCATCGTCGGCGCCATCATCATGCCTCACAACATTTACCTGCACTCGGCCCTGGTGAAGGTGAGCCAAGCTTGGAAGGGGAGGGAGTGATGTCAGCTCCCCTCCGCCCGGCTCGTGCGGCCACCGAACACGGAGCCCCGCCCCTTTGGCTCCCGCCTTCCTGATTTCAGGCGGGAAGTGATTCATTCCCTACTTATTCAATGTGTAGTAATAGGGTGTCTGCTGTGTGCTGGGAATCAGGGAACAATGATGAAAAGGCAGACAAATCATCCGCCTTTCTAGGGCTTGTATTCTAGTGGGGCGGACAGACCAGGAGCAAGTAAACAGGTAAAGGAAAGAATTATAGATTGTGAAAGGTGCTTTGAAGGAAGGAAACAGAGAAATATGATAATGACTAAGCAGGAGCTGCTTTAGAAAAGTTAGCGGAGAAAGGCGTTCCTAAGAAGGTAATCTTTGAGACACAAAGGATGGGAAGGAAGATCAGGGGAGAAGATATTCCCAGTAGAGGGGATGGCAAGTGCAAAGGCCCTTAAGGCAGGGTATTACTGGGCATACAGGAGGGGGGTCAGCTGACCCAGGCCTGTCCCAAACTGCCACAGGGAGAAAGAAGAACTGAGGTTTGCAGGGAACAGAAGTAGAAGTGTGAAGATGGGGAATGTTGGGGTAGCTCTGAGGAACTTTGGCTCTTTCCTCCCCTCTGACCTTCTTAGTCTCGAGAGATAGACCGGTCCCGCCGGGCGGACATCCGAGAAGCCAACATGTACTTCCTGATTGAGGCCACCATCGCCCTGTCTGTCTCCTTCTTCATCAATCTCTTTGTTGTAGCCGTATTTGGGCAGGCCTTCTACCAGCAAACCAATGAGGCTGCGGTGAGCTACACCTCCCCACACAGCCACAGCCGGCCTCCCCAACCCCCAAACCCTGCAGGCTCTGCTGGGGACACCAGGCAATGCATCTGAGCCCTTTGAATGTCTGTCCCACAGTTTCTGCACCGGTAGGGGAGGGCATCTGTGGCCTGGCCTCTGGCTGAGACCCCTCCCCCACTCTGTTGGGGAATCACGGCTTGGACAACCTTGGGGGGGGGGGTTGGAGGAGGGGACAAGGCACAGACATCCAAAGGAGGTGACTGGGAGGGAGGAGCTGAGTCTTGGAGGACCCAGCAGTTCAGCTGTACCTTGAAGGATGCCAGGATTTGTCCAGTGAACTGTGGGGAGGGCATTCTGGAAGTTGGGGCCCACTTGAACATGAGCACAGAGTTGGGAAGGTTCAAGCAGTCCTTTTCTTCTCTGAGTCTTCTCTCCTGATCATCTTCATCATTAGCAGATAAGCCATCATCCATTCAGCAAAGATTTACTGAGTATGTTATGGCTCAGTCAGTGCCTGGACCCTAGGGACAGAGCAGCCAATGATACAAAGCTCCTCGCTGGGTCTCTGGGATCTGGGACCTGTGCCTCTCTCCTTTCTCAGTGGGTTTTTGCCATGCGAGTCTGACAACTGCTAGCCAGGGGTGTGGGTGCTTACTGCAGGGTGGGGGGCGGGGGGAAGGACCAGCCATGCCTCCGGGGATGCAGCAGGCACTGCCACTGTCTCGCTCTGTGGCCTTAAGGACCAGGCGGTCTCAGGCCTGTGCTAAGTGGGTCCAGTGTACGGGAGAGGGGCTGTGGAGCAGCTTGGGTCACTGCCAGCCAACTCACTGTGGTAATGCCAGCTCTTACAAACCCAACAGAACCCTGGAAACCGGGTTCCCGTATCGATTCTTCTCGATTTTAGATGTTGGCCACAAATTCACATTACAGAGGAAAAACATTCGTTAGTAAAAGAAACTGTCTGGCCGGATTCAGCCCGGTCACCAGTTTTCGACCCCTGGTCAAGGCCTGGCTGTCTGATTTTCTGAGACTGTACACGTTACATCTGATTTTCTGAGACTGTGCACATCACCTTCCAACTGTCCTGGTGCCCACAGTTCAACGTCTGTACCAACAGCAGCCTCCACGACTACGCCAAGATCTTCCCCAAGAACAACCTTACGGTGGACGTGGACATTTACCAAGGAGTAAGCACCAAGCAGGGGTGGGATTGGAAGGTAACCAACCGTACAGCCCCAAGCGGGCTCATCGCCACGCCCACCTCGGGGTGGAGCTGTGTGAGGGGGCGGTGCCACAGGTCTAACCACACCTCGCCCCGCAGGGCGTGATCCTGGGCTGCGTCTTCGGCCCCGTTGCCCTCTACATCTGGGCCGTGGGGCTCCTAGCGGCCGGGCAGAGCTCCACCATGACCGGCACGTACGCGGGACAGTTTGTGATGGAGGTGCGGTCTGGGGCGGGATGGGAAGGGCCAAGGGTCCCAGGTCAACGGCTACACTACTGGGGGGTCAGACACCAGCCTCATTACTCCTTTAAGCAGCCCAGAGGCGCTATTTTAAGCCCCTCTTTAACGATGAGAAAATTTACAGAGAAGTGAGGCTACTGGCTCAGTGGCTCACTCACTACTGGCTGTAGACCCACGATTAATAGGAGCCTTTACCCCAAAAGCTTAGTCTTAAGCATGCAGCTGTGGGGGAAACCCCTATTTCTTCTCATCCATCCTCTCTCTGCCAACTAGCATCAGAGCTGCTCCCATTTCAGAGATGGAAAAACAGGGGGTTCGCCCTGGTGCGAAATGGGCTGAGGGACGACAGAGGATCCCTCCTCTGGAATCCCTAGTCCTGAACCCCACCACAAAGGTGCCCCACTACCCCACACCCCAGGGCTTCCTGAAGCTGCGGTGGTCACGCTTTGCCCGCGTGCTCCTGACTCGCTCCTGCGCCATCCTGCCCACGGTGCTGGTGGCGGTCTTCAGGGACCTGAAAGACCTGTCAGGTCTCAATGACCTGCTCAACGTGCTGCAGAGCCTGCTGGTGAGCCCATGGTCCCTGGCACCCCTGCACCTGCTGGGCTGCACAGGAACCACAGCAAACCTCCATACGCAGCCTGTCCCCCACCCTTAACACTCATCGAAATATGCCTTGCCTCTAAGGCTCACAGCAGTTCCCAGGGGAACCACCACTGTCCCCATTTCACTGACTGGAAAACTGATGTACACCGTTAAGTGTCCGGGGGCAGAGCTGGCATTCAGACTTGGGCAGCCTGGGACCAGAGCGCCCAAACGCTTTCTCCTGCTTTGAAGCCTCACAACTTTGGAAGGCACAGAGGTGGAGAGCCTAAAGGCTCTGAGCGATGAGGGGACTTGGCCGAGGGCACACAGGCAGAGCAGGACGGGAGCCCTGCTCCACTCCCCCCTTCCGGCTGCATTGTGAGGGCAGGGCCCCTCAGCCCCATCCTCCTGCTTCTCCTCAGCTTCCCTTTGCTGTGCTGCCGATCCTTACATTCACCAGCATGCCCGCTGTGATGCAGGAGTTTGCCAATGGCCGGTGAGTACCGCCCACCCCCAACCCTGGACTTTCAGTTCTGCATTTGATCCTCACACCCACCCAGAGATAGGAATTACCAGCATCCAAAGAAGCTCATGAAGGTTAAGGAACGTGTGCAGGGACACCCTACAATCAAGTGTGGGGAACTAGGACTGGAATCTGGGGAGGGAGGCTATTTCTAGAACCTGAGCTCCTCACCGGCTCACCCCAGACTCTGCTCTTGCCAAATCGCACCAGTGTGGAGTTGGAGGGCCCAGGAGACAGGAGCGGGCAAGTGGTCTGCTGCGCCAGATCCCACAGCCCAGAGAAGGTGGCTTTGCGCATACGGCTTTGCGCATACCGTCAGTCTCCTCCAGGCTGGCTTGGGCAGTGGAGAAAAGGAAGAGATGCAGCCAGTCCTGAGCAGCATCCCTCCTGCCCCCAGGCTGAGCAAGGCCATCACATCCTTCATCATGGCTCTGGTCTGTGCCATCAACCTCTACTTCGTGGTCATCTACCTGCCCAGCCTCCCACACCCTGCCTACTTCGTCCTTGTAGCTCTGCTGGCTGCCGTCTACCTGGGCCTCACAGCCTATCTGGTACTGCAGGGCCAGAGGGTGCCCTGGGGATGGGGGAGGCAAGGAAAGGAGGCAAAGGATGGAGGGCACTGGGGAAAGGGGATTCACCTGGGCTTCCTGGGAGGTCTTGCTCTCTCCTGGACTCATGTCATCCCTCTCCCAGGTCTGGACCTGTCTCATTGCCCATGGAGCCACCCTTCTGGTCCACAGCTCCCATCAACATTTCTTGTATGGGCTTCTTGAAGAGTAGAAGAGGGGGAAGATCTCTGGATGAACTCCCCACCCTGTGCCTGGGTTTGGAATGACTGGGGCAGACGGGCCTGCTGGGGTGTGTGTGAAGGCAGCAAGATGGAGTGGGAGTTTTGGAGGCAGGCCAACCTGGATTCCGTAGGAACCTGCTGTTTCCTAGGTTGGACAAGTGATTAACCTCCAGCCTCAGTGTTCTCATCTGTAGAATGGGGACAACACCAAACTTGAAACGGATGTAAAGCACTTTAACACAGTGCCTGACACTTGGGACTTAAAAATAATAGTAATTCCAAAAATATTTATTGAGCACCTATAGGAGTGACCTGACGGAGGGACCCAGTTGGGGCAGGACACCAGCTCTAAACCGGCGTTTAGGATAATCCGATGAATGCTCAATAAATGCTAGTTCACTTCTCATCCAAAAGAGCGGGAGAGCAGAAACCGGGAAAGCACGAATCTGCTAGAGTAGCCTCAGAGTTTCTGTACCACCCGCAAACCACATCCCAGGCAGTAAAACGGAGGCGCAGTTGTCCCCTCTTCAGGCACCGGGTCGTGGAACCCGAGTCCTTGCCTCGGAGGCCCAGTTCATTTGCCATCTCCCCAGGGGACCCGGCGGCCGCGACTCCCACGCCGCGCATTTAAAGCTCCCTCCGCACTGACTCCCAGCTCCCCCTAGGGGCAGGGACGGTCCCAAGTGCCCTCACTCCCCGCCGCGGCCTCCCCCGTCCCGGCCAAAGAGGAGGAGGCGGGCGCTCAAGCCTCGGGCCCTGGGGCCTCGGAATCCGCCCCGGCTAACGAAGGGAGAAGAGGGGGGAACCTTGTGGGCGGGGAATCCCTCCGGCCGCTGGGAGCCGCCCGGCACCCCTTCGCCCGGTGCAAGGGTTGCACTTTATAGACGCTCCCTGGGCTGTTTCTAGGCTCCCCCAAGTCCCTCCTCCTGGCTCTCCGGGTGTCTCGGACCCTAGCCCTTGAGCTGCGGAGAGCGGTGGCTAGAGGGGGCCGCCAGGCCTTTCCTTGGGTTGAGCCTGGAGCCAGCTTTGTGCCTGGAAGCACCCCCTTTTGCCCAAGATCTGGTGGGGCAAGCTCCGCGTTCTGGTTGGGGCGCTTGTTTATGAGAAGAATTTCCTCTTTCTTAAAAGGGCAACGATGCGAGTGGGGCCCTCCAGGAGGGACGGGATGGGACAGGTCTGGTCCAACCAGAGAAACGGTGGGACAGGGTGCAGGACCTAAGCTAGAAGGTCGCTGTATCCTCTTCTGGGCTTGGCCCTGGAGAAGGTGGGACCCACGCTAGCTGAAGAGGGGAGATGGATGGGGACCGGATAATAGGAGAAAGAGGCATCTTCCATTACTCCTCTCCAGCTTCCTGGAGGTGTCCCCATCCATACCCCTGCACACCCCTCTCCATCAATTTACTATTAATTGGGTGCCATCCCCGTGACAGACGTGGGGGAGGAAGGTAAAGTCCCCGAATTGAAGACGTCAGCGCTCAGGTTGCTCACACTTCAGCAGGGGGAGCTAGCTATGTCGAGTGACAGCAAATCCAACAGCCAACAGTGGGGCCAGGGAACAGCCCGAAGTGTGTGTTAGGCACGCCTGGAAAAGTGAGGCCAGGGCCAGAGCAGGTAACTCCTGAACAGGATTTTGAAAGCTGAATGGGTAAGGGCGGGCAGCCAAGGGAGAATGAACCTCCCAAGAGTGGGGGGCAGGTGTGCCAAACAGACATGCAGCCTTGTGGGGAGTTCTTGGATCTTGTAGGGCAGGTGGGGGGTGGGGTGGGAACCCCAGAGGCGTGAACCGGCTGTCCATCAGAATAGTTAAGGCTGCCACTGAGAATGTGGGTGCAAGGAAGACAAGGAGGAGAAGGGACCAAAGGATCAGCTACGGGGCTACCCTGGGCCTGGGCAAGGGGTTACCAATGAGGTCAAGCCAAGGTCTGTCATTTCTGAGCAGGGAAACGTTTACAAGGCGCTGCTCTCCACCCGCCAGTAGCTCTGGTTCTTCCTAGAGGGAGGGACTGGATGCTTCATCGGCCTTTCAGGTGGAAAGGGGGACCAGGATTCTCCCCCTCACATAGGGCGATGGAAGGACACCCTCCCTTTCTGCCCTGACAGCCCCCCACCCCCACACACACTTTCACTTGGCTGGGTTGGGCTCTTAGCAACCCATTTGGCAGATGAGGAAGCTGAGGTGTTGAATGCAAGAGACACTTGTCCACGGTTGCAAGTCAGAACCCCTCAGAGTCCTGGTGTTTCTGGACCCACCGCCCGCATCATCTGATTCCCTCTGAAGTACAAGGAGGAAAATAACGTGGCTAAGGCGCCCTCCAGCCGCTGGAGTAGTGCAGTTCCGGAATAGCAGCTGGGTGTGGACACCGCCCCTGCTGCCAGGGAGGAAGCCCCAGGCCCAAGATCCTACTGCGTTGTTGTACTTCTGCCAGTTCCTCGGTGTCCATAGACACCCCCCCCCCAGCACACACTGCAGGGGGCCTCCTGACTCCCTGTGGGAAGATACACCTGGAAGGCTTTGGAGCCTGGGAAGGTCTCCCAGGGGAAGAGGGCTTGGAGAGGTCTAGTGTTAGAGTTGGGAGTCGAGGAGGACGGGCGGTGGGTGGGCAGTGGGCAGCGACCCTGCCCAGTGCCATATCCATTCGGACAGCTACTTGGCCTCCCCAGGTTCCGGCCTACAGAGAGGGAGAAACGAAAGAGAGGAAGGTGAGCCGCTCTGCTCCGGCCATGGCGTGAGGCCAGGGCTTCACTTAGTCCACCACACATTTCCTTTTGGGGTCAGTGCAAGCTGGGTGTCCGGAGATAAAGCTGACACACACACACACACACACCCCGCTGGGGCTCAACCGAAGGGGGAGGGTTCTCAGCTTGGTGGCCAGAACCCCACTTCTCCCCTCGCCAGAAGGCTGGCTCAAGCCACTTCACTTCTCCGAGCTCAGTTTCCTTATCTGTAAAATGGGAGATGTAGGGGGTAGTTCTGACGAGTGAACGAGATTAGGGAGCATAGCAGGAGCAGGACGCGAACAGAGCGCTCGCTACACGTGGGCGATTATTAGGATTATATGCAAACCCGCCGGCGGTGTGGGCGCCACACCCACCGTGTGGGCCGCCTCCTCTCTCCCCGGACGCGGGGCACAAAGCTGGCGCGCCTTTGGGCCGGCGCCGCTCTCCTACCCTGGAGCCCCGGCGCCGGGCCTCTTCCCTCCCCGGCTCCCCCGCCAACCCACCCCGCCCGGGCCTGGAGGACGTGCGCGGCGCTAGCACCAGGCGGCTGGACGGGACAGGACGCGCCCGCTCCGCCCCGCCACCGAGGCCCCGTGGGGGAAGGAAGTGCTGAGGCGTGTTTGTCAGGGCTTGACGTTATTATTATTTTTTAAATGGTGAACACAAAATAGTCAGGAGAATGGAAAGAACTTCATAAACAAGAGAAACAAAAACACCCGCAGACCTCGCGGCGCATAACAGGGGAGCTTCCCTCCAGAAGAATCCGCGGGGGACCGCGGTCCCCGCGCCAGCTGGTGTCTCCGTACACCCCAAGTGGAACGGGTGTTTCACATCGTACAAACAGCTGATATCTGTGGGCCCCTCCACCGTCAGAAATTGGGCCCGCAGGGATTAAGCGCCCACTGTGTGTTGGCACCGCGTGAACCCCCTCCCCAACAAGTACAGCGTGGCCGGCGTGGGGAGTAGACGAAGGGTCTAGGAAGGCCTCTTGGAGAAAGTGGTCAGTGGGATCGGCTCCGTGAAGGGGCTGGAAGCGCCTTCTAGGCGAAAGGAACAGCGCACACGAAGGCCCTACAAGTGGGCGCGGACGCGCGGGGTACCCGATGGAGCAACCGGGCGAGGTCCGCCGGAGCCATTCCGGCGCAGGGAGTTGTAATTTTCACGCCCTACAGTGCCGGGCCACCTGGCCCCGAAACTGCGGTG
The DNA here is from genome assembly GCF_020171115.1 of Neogale vison. NCBI lineage: Eukaryota > Metazoa > Chordata > Mammalia > Carnivora > Mustelidae > Neogale > Neogale vison. The sequence continues at coordinate 28,763,645 of NC_058093.1, forward strand.
GGTGTGGACGGTCACAGTCTGGTCAAAAGCACAATCTTGCGGATCTGCACAGCCTTTTGGAGCCGGCCGGGAGCCTTCACTCGCTCAGGACTTTCCTGCGAGGCGGCCTCTGCAAGCACTGAAGACCCAGTTTGCAGACCGGAGAGCGTTATTCCCGTTTCCCAGATGAGGAAACCACGAAGCGGCTAGTCTGTGGCCCTCGCACAGAGCAGGGGTGGAGCCGCGCCGCCCTCGAGCACTCCCCGGCGTGGGCGCTCGGGGCGGGTAGGGCGGGTCCTAGCCCCGGGCACTCGGCTGTCTGGAACGGCGGGCCGGGAGCAGGTCCTGCCACGCAGCCGCAGAGGCTCGGCCCCGCGGGCTGGCGGCAGGAAGAGAGGCGACGCCCCCTGGAGCGCGGCAGGAACCCGGCCGGGCCCGCCTCCCAGTCAGCAGAGCCGAGCCGCGCCGGCCCCAGCGGTGATGAAAGCCGCGGCCGAGTCCAGGTCACGCCGAAGCCGTTGCCCTTTTAAGGGGGAGCCTTGAAACAGCGCCCGGGTTCCATGTTTGCATCCGCCTCGCGGGGAGGAAACTCCATGTTGTAACAAAGTTTCCTCCGCGCCCCCTCCCTCCCCCTCCCCCTTAGAACCTGGCTCCCCTCCCCTCCGAAGCTCGCGGGGATCCCTCCCTCCCACCCCTCCCCTCCCCCCCGCGCCCCGATTCCGGCCCGAGCCGGGGGGGAGGCCGGGCGCCCGGGCCAGAGTCCGGCCGGAGCGGAGCGCGCCCGGCCCCATGGACAGCTCGGCCGTCATTACTCAGATCACCAAGGAGGAGGCGCGGGGCCCGCTACGGGGCAAAGGTACTGGGGCCGCGCGGAGGGGGCTGCGGCCGGGGCACCGCGGGATGGGAGGAGGAAGGGGCTGAGACCCTTCCTGGGACAGTCGGCGCCGCCGCCCCGGGCGCCCGCCACTGCGGAGCTCAGAACTCCCATCCGGAGAAGGAGCGGGGAGAGAGTTTGAACTCGCTGAGGCTTGGAGACGCGGGGCGGGGCCTGGAGCCACTAGGGCGCTCCCGAGTGCTCGAGGTGGGGAAACTGAGGCAGGGGTAGAGAGTGGGTTCCTTCCGGGTCTCCCGGACTGGCATTGCGCATTGCCCGATAGTCGCCCCCTCCCCCCCATTGGCGCCAATGAGGGTGAGGGGGTTGAAGAGGGCGCCTTCAGGCCACCCGGTGAGGCTCCGCCCCGGGTCGCGGTCTAGTTGGGTCGCCGGAGGGGGCGCCGAGGTGACAGCGGGCTGGGGAGGGTTGGAAGGATCTCCCGCCAATACACAGCTACGATCCCAACAAACTTCCGCGTCACGCGTGGAAGCACTGAGCCCCTGAGAGGCGCAAGAGTAGGGCAACCACTTCTACGGGTCCTTAGCGCACCCGCGAGTTTTTTGCATCGGGCTGAGCACCAGGCGCCCCGGCTGCAGGCCCTTGGGCGCCGGGCCTGTGCACTCACGCACCGACCGGGTAAGCGGTGCAGCCCGCCCGCCTCGGCCGGGCCCCCGGGGTCTGGAGGGTCTAGGCTGGGCGTCTGCCCCTCCCTGTGCGGGTGTTGACCTCGAAGGCTAGGAAGACCCTCCAGATTCGCCCAGCTCTGGCCAGGGCCTAGCTCCGCCCGAAGGCTGGGGGCCCGGTAGAGGGGCGGTGGAGGGTGGGCCCGTCAATCAGGCGGCGGATGCCGGGCTCTAGGTCGGAGGTCTGGGCGGGGCGAGGGCGGAGGAGGCGGGGCCGGCAGCTGGCTGCGGGACACTGGCTCCAGGCCCCCGCTCCCTGCCTCTGCGCCCAGCCTCAGTGAGGACTTTGGACGCACGTGGGCGGTAAGGATGGGAGCAGGGCGGGAGTGGACGGCAGGGCCCCAGGCCCCAACCCTCCCCGGTTAGGGGCCCCAGCGAGCAGGGGCTGCTCAGGTAAGGTAGGTGTCTGGAGGCATCCCCGGTGGGGCTGATCCCACAGGAGGGATGAAGTTTGGTAAGAAAAGAGAAAGCCCACGGAGAGCAGCCAGCCCGCGGCCGGATGAGGGGGGCTTTGTAACCACACTGGGAGGATCTGTGGGTACCAGAGGGGTGGCCTGGAGTCCAGGCTGTCAAGAGTTCGCATCTGAGCATGGACGCACGACTCTGCGGGCTAGGGTGCACACCCCCACCTCGAGCCTCTCTGCTTCAGGTGAGCAGAAGTTAGCGGCTTCTCAGAAGCCCCGGAGCCGGGGCATTCTCCACTCGCTTTTCTGCTGCGTCTGCCGCGACGATGGGGAGGCCCTGCCAGCGCACAGTGGGGCGCCCCTGCTGGTGGAGGAGAACGGAGCTGTCCCCAAGGTGCGTGGTGGCCTGGGCATCTGGGCTCAGGCTGGGGCGGGTTTCAGGGAAGGGGCTTTTCACGACCTGTCTGCAGGCCATATAAAGTAGGGAGGGCCCCTCTCCCAAGCCCTGTGCTCTCCCTCCCAGGCTTTCCCAGCCTGGCCCTGAATGCCCTTAAGATTGCCGCCCAGGCCAGGGTCCTACAGCCAAGGGAACTCTGGATTCCCCCTGTAAGATTGGAAGCTTTTCTCTCCCTTGGCTTCCCAGGTGGGGAAGTGAGGCCTCCAGCCAGGTGGCCTGCCCCAGGCCCCATTTGGGGGCGGGGGCAAAGCTGGGAAGGAGGTAGCCTCTCCCCACCATTCCTGTGTCTCCTGGCATAGAGGGCTGGGGGAGGGAAGACCCACGTAGGAGAAATGATGGAGAGGCGCCCCCAACTACTTCACCCATCCCTGCAGCAGACCCCGGCGCAGTACCTGCTCCCAGAAGCCAAGGCCCAGGATGTGGACAAGATCTGTGTGGTCATCGACTTGGACGAGACCCTGGTGCACAGCTCCTTCAAGGTGGGCCCTGCCCAGCAGCCCTCAGCTCCCTGGGTCTCTGAGGGGGGCCTGCCCTGGACTGGGGGCTGGGGTCATCTCTGCAGGCCCCGCCCCAGCAGCTCCTTTTCCCCCCACAGCCAGTGAACAACGCTGACTTCATCATCCCTGTGGAGATTGATGGGGTGGTCCACCAGGTGAGGGGCTGGGTGTGGGGGGAGGCGGCGGGGTTGGCACCTGCCTTCCAGACCCCAGGCTCCTCTCATCAGTTCTGAGGACCCAAGGTGGGACTTGGCTAGAGGTGGAACATAAGGGCCCAGAGGGTGTGAGACTTGCACCCAGGATGATACAGACCCTCCGGGACTTGGCCCGACTCCAAGGCCTGTAGGGAGTGGGGCTCCTCCTCGGCGCCCCCTTGCCCCCCTTGCCCGGGACCCAGTTCAAGTAATTCAGGATAGGCTGTGTGCTGTCCAGCCTGTTCTCCATTACTTGGCTCGGGGGCCGGTGCCCTGCTGCCTCGGGGTAAGGGGGCCGCCCTCAGGCCCCTTGGTTTGCCTAAGGCCATGGTGGGGCAAAGACTGGGAATTAGTGATTCCCCATGAGGTAGGACCTGAAGCTAGAAGTTGGAGGTTCATTTTGATCCTCTTCTGGAAGGACAGGTGCTGGCCAAGTGAAGCCCGTGGGCCCTGGGACCAGCCTCCCTCTTGTGTTCCTCGCTCTGCTCCCTCCCTGTCCTCAGCTGGGCACCACCCCCCCCATCCCAGGCCCTGCCTGCTGGCCAGCAGTCCCCTCACCGGCCCACCCCCTAGGTCTACGTGCTGAAGAGGCCCCATGTGGATGAGTTCCTGCAGCGAATGGGCGAGCTCTTTGAGTGCGTGCTGTTCACCGCCAGCCTTGCCAAGGTGAGCCCCCCCCCCCCCCCGCCGCAAAGGGCTCCTGGGGCCACCCGCTTCCCCTTTGCCTCCAGCCTGCAGTCGGGTGGACCTCTGGGTCCCCTTTGGGCCTGGATGACCCGTGTTCCACTCTATAGTATGCAGACCCAGTAGCTGATCTGCTGGACAAGTGGGGGGCCTTCCGGGCGCGGCTGTTTCGTGAGTCCTGCGTCTTCCATCGGGGGAATTATGTGAAGGACCTGAGCCGGCTGGGCCGAGACCTGCGACGGGTGCTCATCCTGGACAACTCGCCTGCCTCCTACGTCTTCCATCCAGACAACGCCGTGAGTACTGGGCAGGACCAGGTTGGGAGACCGAGAGCCAAGAAGAGGGTCCAGCCACGGGGACCTCCTTGGCCTCCCCACTGCTGTGCTGGGTGGTGTCTGGGGCCTGATGCCCTCCTGGTCCTCTGTGCTTCCTGCCCTCGGGGACCTGTGCCTCCCCCCCAACACACACCCACTGCCGCTGCAGCTTTTCGGACCTTACTGATCATTCCATCCACTTGCTTGGAGGGGGCACCCACCAGGAGCGGGGTTGGGGGTGGTGGTGCCTGCTGCGTCATGGAGCAGTTTCAGTTTCTGAAAATCACCAGTTGTGACCTAGTCTTGGGTCCCAGAAACAATGTACTGAGTCCTAGTTGGAGTTTTTAAAAAATAAAGAGAGAATAGAAAGTATCAGAGGGCTTTGCACCTGGGAAGGTTAAATACCACTTTATAAAACCAGCAGTTTATCGTATAGGGAAACGGAATTCACAGTGGGTTGCTGTCAGAAATGTTTGAAAATCTTGAGTCAGGGGCTCCCCGGGGGGTGGCCCACCAAACAGTGGGCGCTCAGGGCTGGTCTGGACATCCTGCGCCCAGAGCCACCTGCCCTGCTCACCACCCCGCATCCCTCTGCCCAGGTACCGGTGGCCTCCTGGTTTGACAACATGAGTGACACGGAGCTCCACGACCTTCTGCCTTTCTTCGAGCAGCTCAGCCGCGTGGATGACGTGTACTCAGTGCTCAGGCAGCCACGGCCAGGCAGCTAGTGAGGTGCCCTGGGGCCACAACCGGCCCCTGACCAAGGCCCACACCCCTCACACGTGGACTTGTCCTTATGAAAACCCAGCAGCGGTGGCCCACTTCAGCCCTCAGCAGCATGGGGAAGTGGGCCCTCCCCGCCTGCCCAGCCAGGCTGCACCAAGAGCAATGAGCCTCTGGGTCCCTGTGTCAGTGCCTTAGAACCTCCTCCTCCTCCTTGGAGGACCTGTGGGGCCCTGTGGGGCGCTCCCCTCCCTCTCCCTCTCTTTGCTGCCATGTTTCTTTGCTGCCAAATCGGGCCCCTTGGCCCTTTCTGGTTCTACTTGGGGGAGGGGCAGGCTTCCTGCTGCCCCATGCCTTGGGCCCCATGCCTGGGAACGGTGGACACCAAGTGCCTTCCTTGCATAGAACCCTTTTTGCCCTGCCCTGTTTTCCCAGGGCTGTGATCAGTTCGGCTCTGGCCTGGGACAGTCTCCAGATGGCTGCAGTCTGGGCTGGCAGGGGCGAGGAATCAGCCTCCCCACCTTCTCCCTTGGGACTGGTACAGCCCCCCACCAATCTCTGCCTCCTAGGAGGGCGGAGAGGGGAGATCTGTTATCACTTGGTGAAGGGAACGGGGTGTGTCCCGCGGGACCCCAGAGTCCAGCTTCTCTAGGCTCAGCAGCAGCTGGAAGCTGCTTCCCACACCGAGCCCTGACCTCTCACATCTGCCTTAACCACCCCAAGGCCCTGGGGCCACCACCCCAGCCCTGGCGTTGGGGGCAGAGGCAGGACCCGTTTGTGGTGCCATATAAATATGTATATGTGTATATAGATTTTTAGGGGAAGGGGAGAGGGAAGGGCCAGGGTGCAGAGACCCTCCCCAGTCCTTCACCCCTTTCCTGGACCCATAAATTGTGGGGAGGGAGGGAAAGGATTTTTACATTTTTTAAACTGCTATTTTCTGAATGAAACCGGCTGGGCCAAGGGGCCCAAGCCCTGTCTTCTGCCCCTCACACCCTCTTTGCTCCAATTACTCATTCATTGAAAACACATCAGCACATTCTCTGTGCCCAACGCTGTGCTATGCCCACCAGCTGAGTGCCTGGGGGTCTCTGCATCTCATTGGTGCCCTCCCCCACCCACTCCATACTTCACTGGTGCCTTTAGGGGAGCTGTAGGAGGTGGGACCCTTCTTGGGGGGTTTGGGGGTCTCCAGGAAGCCTGGCCAAGCTGTCCCCATCCCCCCTGTGCCAACCCACCCCTGTTGTGCTCCCCACCCCCGCCTCACCCCCTGCTGGCTGGGGGCAGCTCCCAAGACATCCTGCCTTCCAGCTCTGACTTCTTTGTCTGGAACCCCTTCCCCAAAATGCTGAGTCTGGAGATCAAGGCCTTGGGCTCTCCCCAGGGCTTAACGGTTAAGGGGACCCACATACCAGTGCCAAGGGGGTTGTCCAATGGAGATACCATCGCCCCTCCGCCCCAGAGAGCTGGGGGTTGGAGGGAGGACAAGGTTGGCCAGAATCAGGTGACCTTCCCATTTAAGTGCCTTCTCTGTGACTGAGAGCCCCACAGTATGACAAGAACTAAAAACGCAAGACCCCCATCCAGCCTCTGTGGTCACTGGGGGGACGTTGAGCCGGGTGGGGAATGGGGGTTGTCCGCAGGCCACACCCTCCAGGGATGTGAAGGGAGGGGCTGCCCTGGGCTCCCGGGGCTTCAAGTGTGCAAGTGTGACGTGGGCGCACAGTGGTGAGTGGACCCGAGCGCACCGTTGTACTGGTTAATTATTCTACGTCTCGTCGCCTGTTACCTGACTTGCAAAATGGAGAAATGCCCTCTTTGCGGAGTTGATTAAATGCCAGGAGGCATTAAACGCGGAGGGCTCGGTAGTATTAGCTGTAAAGTAAAGCTGGGCTGCGTCCCTAGGGGAAGCACCGGGAAGGTATTTGCAGGCGGGAGGGGTGTGGCCTCCGTCCCCGGGTAGAGGGGAGGGGCTGCGGCGGGGCGTGGGGGCGGGGCGAGTTCCTGGGAAGCCAAGTTCAGCGCCAAACGGAAGAACTTTGGTTGAGGTGTCGGGAAGGGCCGGCAGGCGGAGGTGTCAAGGTCTTTGGGGAGACGGTGGGCCCGGCGCTCGGTCTTGTTGACCTCCGCACCTCTTGCCCCCATCCGCCCCTCCACGGCCCCTCAGCACCTACTGGCCGCGCCCTTGCACTAGCCTCCGGCCCACTTCCTGCCTCCGCCCCTCCGGCCCGGGCAGCACTTCCTTTACAAAACCGGGCAGCCCCAGGCCCTGGCAGGAAGTGCCCTCCCGCCCCTCCCCGCCCTCGCCTGCTTCTCACGGTGGCCGCTAGAGGCCTCTCTGTCCTCGGCGACTCCAGCCTGCCCTTCCCCCAACTCGGGGGGAGGGGGCTGGAAAGATGGGGGCCATCATCGTTTACCTATCTCCCGGGGGTGGGGCAGTCTTTCCCCCAATACTCATAAACACACTGGAAGGAAGGGAGACCTGCCCTTCCTGAAGTCGGTCTCTGTTCCCCCAGCTCTGCCTACCCTGCCCCCACACCCCCCTCATCCCCATACCTTGTGAATCCAGCCTCAAGTCGGCCTCCTCGTGCCCCAGATGCTGGTCCGTCCCCCAAGTCGGGGGTTGGGGGACGACCTCAGCGTGTGACAGCTCTGGAAAGCACCGATGTGCAAAGAGAAGCCCACAGCTCCCAACCGCCCCACTGTGAGCTGGAGTCCGCTGGAGCAGGACAAATATCCAGCCCTCTCTGTCTCTGCCTTCCTCCTCCCCCCAGTACTGCTGCATTTCCTGCTCTCCCAGTAAACACTGGTTACCCCCAAGATTTGCATCCAAGGGGCCCTGACATGCCGGGGAGTCGCCCAGGGTTCCCAGCTGTGAATGAGATCACAGCCAGTCTCTCCCCACCACCACCCACACAGCCTTCACCCACGTGGAGTTCAACTTAACCACAGGTATCTGCATTCACTGTGTGCTGGGCACGATGCCAGGACCTAGGGACACCCCACAACTGGGCCATCCCTCTGCTTTCGAGGAACCCACACCCCAGTTCTGAGAAAGACACCTGAGCAGACTAAAACCTGAAATGCGGAGGGCCTGGGTGCCTCAGATGATTAAGCGGCTGCCTTCTGCTCAGGGTCATGATCTCCAGGTCCTGGGATGGGTCCCAGAGCCCTCTGTCTGGCTCCCTGCTCAGCGGGGCGTCTACTTCTGCCTTTCCCTCTTCTCCTGCACTTATGTGCTCTCTCAAATGAATAAATAAAAAATTTTTTAAAGGTTATTTATTTATTTGACAGAGAGAGAGATCACAAGTAGGCAGAGAGGCAGGCAGAGGGAGAGGAGGAAGCAGGCTCCCCGCTGAGAAGAGAACCCGCTGAGCAGAGAACCTGATGCGGGGCTCGATTCCAGGACCCTGGGACCATGACCTGAGCCGAAGGTAGAGACTTTAACCCACTGAGCCACCTAGGCGCACCAATAAATGAAATATTTTTAAATAAATATATAAATGAATAAAACTTGAAATGCAACCAAAGCCAAGAGAGAGAGAGAGCGAGAATACGGAAGGTAGGCAGCACAGGGGGCACCTCAGCTCAGCTGGGATGGCCTGGAAGCTTTGGACATGCTTCCTGCTGCCTTGTGGCTCAGAGGAGTTTGGGAAGGAGGAGCAATTCAGGTAAAGGTGGCCCAAGCAAGGAGTGGCATCAGGAAGGAAGTGGGATGTCAGGGAACTGCCAGGAAGTGTGGAAAATGAGAATTTTGGAACGCCACACAAGGGACAAAGGATGGGAAATGGTGCTGGAGACAGGAGGAGAGACCGGATCGTGCAGATCCTTAGGCAGTCCAAGGGAGTGTGGCCTTCTTATGGGCAGTGGGTGCCATTGAGGAACACTGACTAGGTGGGGCGGTGCTCAAAGGCAGCAGCTGAGCTTTGGAAGCTCAACCAGGGTCCAGTGACATGAGACCATATGGGGAGACCACAGTCATGGTCTCAAACACGGAGGGCGGAAGCCTGGGCTGAGCCAGGGGCAAAGTGAAGAAGAGGATAGAAGGGATGGTTGTGAGAGACAAGATAAACTTGGCAAGGGATGGTTGTGAGAGACCAGATAAACTCGGCCGGAAGCTGTGGCTGCTTGGCTTGGGGGCTGGGGGCAGGGATGGCTGGGAGGGAGGAAGGTTTTGGAGATGTCAGCGGTGAGAATGTATCTAACGGTAGCCTGGTATGGGCAGATATTCACTATTCGCTTGTTACACACACAGGAGTCAAGGGTGCAGGGGAGTGGGCACCCGATAAAACGCAGCTGGCAGGGCTAAGAGCTGATACAACCTCTTTGGAGAGCAATTTGATATTAGTGATCAAAATTACTTTTTTTTAAATAAAGATTTTATTTATTTATTCGACAGAGAGAGACACAGCGAGAGAGGGAAGATAGCAGAGGGAGTCGGAGAGGAAGAAGCAGGCTTCTCGCCGAGCAGAGAGCCCAATGCGGGATTTGATCCCAGGACTCTGGGATCATGACCTGAGCCAAAGGCAGACGCTTATACTTTACACAAAATTACTTTTGAGGGGTGGCTGGGTGGCTCAGTGGGTTAAGCTTTCGACCTGATTTTGGCTCAGGTCCTGATCTTGGGGTCTTGAGATCAAACACCCCTTGGGGCTCCTCTTGCTCAGGGAGGAGCCTGCTTGAACTCCTCTCTCCCTCTGTCCCTCCCCCAACTTGCACTTTCTCTTGCTCTCTCGCATAAATAAATAAATTTTTTAAAAATTATTATTATTATTATTATTTTTAAAGTTTATTTATTTGACAGCAAGAGAGAAAGCGAGAGAGGGAATACAAGCAGGGGAAGTGGGAGAGGAAGAAGCAGGCTCCCCACTGAGCAGGGAGCCCAATGCGGGGCTGGATCCCAGGATCCTGGGATCAAGACCTGAGCCAAAGGCAGACATTTAATGACTGAGCCACGCAGGTGACCCTAAAAAATTATTTATTAAATGCAGATACTTTTTTTTTTTTTTAAGATTTACTTATTTATTTGAGAGAGAGAGAGAGATCTCGATGCGGGACTCGATGTGGGGACTCGATTTGGGGACTCAATCTGGGAACTCCGGGATCATGACCTAAGCCGGAGACCATCACTCAGCCAACTGAGCCACCCAAGTGCCCTGCAGATACCTTTTTGCCAGCAATTCCACTTTTAGGAATTTGTGCTGTGTATAAAATGTATGTAGTATAGACTTGTATGCATAAGGATGTTAATTGCATCCTTGTTTGTGATAGCAAAACACTTGACATTAACCTGAGTGCCCGTCAGTAAGGGACTGGTTAAATAAATATTGCTGTATCTATAGCAGAGAGTACCACCTAGTCTTGAAAAACAGTGAGTTGGAACTATTTGAGCAGCTACAGAATGATCTCCGGGACAGATGACTGGTAAATGAAACAAAGCAAGAGTCCTAACAATGGCGATGGTGAATTCCCATAAAGGAGGAGCACAGAAACAGACACAAATATATACTTGCTTATCCTCCCATCGGGGACACAAGAAATGAGAACAGTTCCCAATTCTGGGAACTGGGCTGGGGGACTGGGTGGGATTCCTCTACCAGGGAAGGGACACATTTTATTATACATCTAATTTGAATTATTTAAACCAGGCATGTTCATTAATTTTTAAAAATAAAAATTAGTTGAAAATATATAACACAGCTTCCTAAATATAATATCAAAGATAGAAATCATAGGGGCGCCTGAGTGGCTCAGTGGGTTAAGCCGCTGCCTCCGGCTCAGGTCATGATCTCAGAGTCCTGGGATGGAGTCCCGCATCGGGCTCTCTGCTCAGCAGGGAGCCTGCTTCCCCCATTCTCTCTCTCTGCCTGCCTCTCTGCCTGCTTGTGATTTCTCTCTCTGTCTAATAAATAAATAAAATCTTTTTTTTTTTTTTATAAATAAAATCTTTAAAAAAAAAAAAAGATAGAAATCATAGATTCCATTTCTTTCCTTCAAACATTCTTGGCAACGCCTACCAGGTACCCGGCACTAGGGTTTGGCAGTGGACTAACGGATGTGGTGAGGAAACCAGGTGTTGAAAAAGCAATTACAGAATGAATATTATAAAAGAAGAAGTTGGGGTACCTGGGTGGCTCAGTGGGTTAGGCCTCTGCCTTTGGCTCAGGTCATGATCTCAGGGTCCTGGGATCAAGCTCTGCTCAGCAGGGGGCCTGCTTCCCCACCCCCCTTGCCTGCCTCTCTGCCTACTTGTGATCTCTGTCAAATAAACAAATAAAATCTTAAAAAAAAAAAAAGAAGAAGAAGAAGAAGAAGAAGTGAAAAGTGGTAAGTAAGGAATTTAAGACTTTCGTGCTTCTGGTGTCAAACCGTCACCCCAAGATGACTCCTAATTACAAAGGGAAGAATGTGCCTTTACAGAACCTAATCAAGACTTAAGATGTACTTTCGGATTGTGGGAAATACTGGGGGAAGAGGAACAAATTAAATAATACACAAGGAAAGAGGGGCGCCTGGGTGGCTCAGTGGGTTAAGCCTCTGGCTTCAGCTCAGGTCATGATCTCGGGTTCCTGGGATCGAGTCCCGCATCGGGCTCTCTGCTCAGCAGGGAGCCTGCTTCCCACCCCCCACCGCCTGTCAAATAAATAAATAAAATCTTTAAAAAAAATACACAAAGAAAGACGCAGACAAATTCCCAATGTGAACACACGACGAGACATGTGTCCTTGACTGGGTTAAGTCAACATCAGGAAAAAAGAGGAGAACTGTTCTAGATTTATAAAATACTGAGAAGACGTCCTTCTCAAAGGAAATGCAGGATCTTAATTTGATCATGAGTCAATAAAACCAGTGGTTAGAGTCCTTGTGGGACCAATGGCAACATTTTAACTATAGGCTGGATAGAAGATGATGTTAGAAATCACTGTGAGCATTCTCAGGTGTGAAAATCACATCATAGTTACAGAGAATGCCCTCATTCTTAGGATAACATGTGATAAACATTTTGGGTTCAAGAATCATGATATCTGCAAATTACTTCCAAAAATGCTGACTTCCATTAACTCTGGAATCCTTGAGTGTTGAGTATTATCCTGTTGCGCTATTATTTATACTTTTCTATATATTCAACATTTACCGTAAGAAAGAAATGGGGAATGATTTTTTTAAAGATTTTATTTATTTGACAGAGAGAGAGAGAGAGAGATCGCAAGTAGGCAGAGAGGCAGGCAGAGAGAGAGGGGGAAGCAGGCTCCCCGCCAAGCAGAGAGCCCGATGTGGGGCTTGATCCCAGGATCCTGAGATATGACCTGAGCCGAAGGCAGAGGCTTTAACCCACTGAGCCACCCAGGTGCCCCTGGGGAATGATTTTTTAAACCCTATGCTCCCCCAGTAGGAACATCCCTGCACTGTTGGGGGGAATGCCAAATGGTGCAGGCACTTTGTGGAAGATGGTATGGTGGTTCTTCAAAAAATTCCAAACTGGGACGCCTGGGTGGCTCAGTTGGTTGGACGACTGCCTTCGGCTCAGGGCGTGATCCTGGAGTCCCGGGATCGAGTCCCACATCAGGCTCCCAGCTCCATGGGGAGTCTGCTTCGCTCTCTGACCTTCTCCCCTCTCATGCTCTCTCTCACTCTCTCTCTCTCTCAAATAAATAAATAAAATCTTTAAAAAAAAAAAAAATTCCAAACTGAACTACCCTATGACCCAATAATCACACTGCTGTGTACTTACCCAAAGAATACAAAAACACTCCATTAAAGGGATCCCTATGTTCATTGCAGCATTATTTACAAAAGCCAAATTATGGAAGCAACCTAACTGTCCACTGATAGATATGTATATCTATGTATTGGATATATCTTTATATATCAATGGAATATTGATCATCCATAAAAAAATGAAATCTTGCCATTTGCAACAACATGGATGGAACTGGAGACTATAAATACAAAATAAGTGAGTCAGAGAAAGACCACTAGCCTGTGACTCATATGTGAAATTTAAGAAGCAAAAGAAACAATGGGGAGGGAATAAAAGGGGCAAGCCAAGAAACAGACTCTTAACTCTAGAGAACACACTGCTGATTGGTGTGTGGGGGGGTGGGCAGGTGATGGGGATGAAGGAGCATGTGTGTTCGAGTGATGTGTTGAGCACTGGGTCATGTATGAAAGTGTTAAATTGCTTTATACATCTGAACCTGATAGAACACTGTACGTGAACTACACTGGAATTAAATTAAAAACAAACAAACAAACAAACAAAACATATGTTCTCCCAAACAATCTTGAGGCTAAATTAAAAAGGCAAGAAGCAAGGGGTGCCTGGGTGGCTCAGTGGGTTAAGCGTCTGCCTTTGGCTCAGGTCATGATCCCAGGGTCCTGAGATTGAGCCCCACATTGGGCTTCCTGCTCAATAGGAAGCCTGCTTCTCTCTCTCCCATTCCTCTGCTGTGTTCCCTCTCTTGCTCTGTCTCTCTCTGTCAAATAAATAAGTAAAGTCTTTGGGGAAAAAAATATCTTTCTTTAAAAAAAAAAGGCAAGAATCAAACTGGAGAAAAGTACAGCATAAACGACAGGCAGATTACCAACCTTAATACATTAAACATATAAACAATGCAACAAATTAATTAAAAACTCACAAAGTAGCCAAAATATATACATCTTAAAATGGTCTGTTCCACTGGTAATCAAAATAGCATAAATCAACAAACACAATGACTATTTTCTTTTCAGCAGTCAGACTGACAGAGATTTTCTTAAAATCTGGAGCCCGGTGCTGGGGAGGATGTCGAGAAACAGGCAGTCTTCTGGGCTGCGGGTCATACAAGAAATTAATGTGACTTTTTCAGAGACCGATTTGCCTGTTCACGTCCTTGATCCAACAATTCCAATTTTAAGAGTTCATCCCAAAGAAGTAAGAAGGGATGCAAGCTAATGGCAAGGATTTAGCAGTAAAGGGGTGCCTGGCTGCCTCAGTTGGTTAAGCATTTGCCTTTAGCTCAGGTCTCGGTCCCAGGGTCCTGGATCGTGACCTTGGGCTCCCTGCTCAGCGAGGAGCCAGCTTCTCCCTCTCCCACTGCCCCTCCCCTCTGCCTGTGCTCACTCTCTCTCGCAAGTAGATAAATAAAATCCAGAAAATAAGAAAAAAATTCAGCAATAAAAATACTCATCACGACATTCTTTGTAGTATCAAACAAATGGATATAATTTGGAAGTCCGATAATGAACCATTGGTTATATAAACTATGTTCTCTGTCTGTCTAATGGGTTATCGTGAGACAATTAAAATGCCATTGGGAAGTAACATATAACGTGTCACCATAAAAAAGATAGGTAGAAAAATAGATATTAGATACACAGTGTACACACTCACAGCATATGTACTTGAAAGAAATCCTCAAAAATAAATCACTTGAGATACACCACAATAAATCACCGATTTATTTGTAGATTACCTCTGTAGTGAACTTGTCAATGAGTTTTTCCTTACCTTTTTGCCTGTCTACATAATTGAATGAATATAGACTCCTTTTTAAAATGATTTTATTTATTTATTTATTTCAGAGAGAGACAGAGAGAGCAAGAGCAAGGGGAGGGGCAGAGGGAGAGGGCAAAGCAGACTCCCATTGAGTAGGGAGACCCATGCAGGGCTCCATCTTAGGACCCTGGGATCATGACCTGAGTTGAAGGCGGATGCTTGCCCCACGGAGCCACCCAGGTGTCCCTAGACTTCTTTTCATGCAAGAAAGAAGATGTTCTTTTAAAAAACAAAGTAGCACCTGCCGTGTGTTTTCTCCTCTTTGCAGACTGTTGGTGAGCGTGCACACACACCTGCACTTGGCCTCCAGAACTCTGGGGAATCTGCGGTCAGGAGGAGAGGCTGCCCTCACCCCACTCACTCCATACCTGCCCTCCAGAGCACCAGCGTTTGGAGGGGACAGGAGGATTTCTGCACAGGTGAGGGTTGGGGGCCGCTGCTCAAGGTGCTGATTTGTCGGCTTTTGTGGACTTCAGAGAAAAGACCCACCCCCAAAAGACTGCCCTGGTTTCCAGTCATCAGTAAGGATTAGGGCTTGGAAATGGAAGCCTTGGCTTCTGGGAGAAAGTGGCAGAGTCCAAAGGCACTGATTTATGGCAGCTAATAAAGACGCCAGGTGGAGTCAGTGCCCTGGAAGGGGGTGGGCAAGAAGAGCACCCATGCACCCTCTGAGTAAGTGGCACGCTGAGTGAAAGAGACCTGTACCAGCGCCAGGGTCCCTTCCATCTCTGTGAGGGGTCACAGGTGTGAATCCCTGGCCCTTCCTGCCTAAGAACTGCCCTAGGAGCCTTTTTCCCAGGGAATGAGGGAGGACTGCTGAGCCTCCTCATCTGCGCTGGGAGGAGGAAGGGTCCAGGCTCCCCTGCCTTCCCTGGTCACTCATGCCAGCCACGGCGCAGTGAGGCCATGAGCCCTGGGCAGAAACATACCCTATTCCTGGAAGCTTGCTCACGCCCAGCCAAGGGTGGGGCCTGTTGGCTCTGGCTGTCAGGCTGTCACTGGGCTCCACCAGCTCCCAGGGACCTGGCGGGCACCTGCCTCCCCACCCCCTCACTCATTCTCTCTCTCTCTCTCTCTCTGGGGCCCTATCTTCCCTTATATGGTGAAGGCAGTTCCTAGAGGAGGGGGGGTGGTGGGGACAAAGGTCGCTCTCCTGCAGCCAGCTTGCCACAACTCCCTGAGACCTCCCAGGTGGCAGCTGCCTCCCCTGGACAGGTAAGGCAACCCTGTGGGACACGGGGACAGCAGGCTGTGGGAGACAACAGGACAGGGGTCCTGGCTTCTCCCTGGCAATGTAGGGCCTCCTTAGCACCTTGGAGCGGAGGTGAGGGAGGGGCTCGGCTTACAGGAGCGTCTGGAAAGAGCAGGAAGCACACTGCGGCTTCCTGGGCCTCCAATGAAAGAATTTTTCAGTTTCCACTCTAAACAATTGTTCATTCAGAGGCGCACCTGATGCTAGCTTCACCTCAGGTGTCCAACCATCCCCATTGCCCTGAATGGGGATAATCTGGAGACACAGAACTTTGAGATTTAAAATTTGGACACTCCTGGGCAACCCAGGACCAGTCACCCTGACCTCACTCTGCCTCCCTTTCCCCTGCCCCACCCCGTTTCTTTGCCCATTGGTTCTTTATCTGAAACCGTTTATTTCTTTGTGCTGCCATTCCCCGTGACTCTGCTGGGGCCTTGGCGCCCTTGGGTCCTCGGCTGTGAGTAACAGCCGTCAGGAACTGAATGGACAAAGGCAGAGAGAGGCAGGGGGTTGGTGACTGGCAGGGCCCTTTTGGCCCTGATCCATGCCTGGCCCCCCAGGCTTGAGCTTCTGTCCCGTCTCCCTTCCACCAGGACCCACTATCTGGCCTTACCAGCCATGGTGGCCAAAATGGGTGGGTAGGGGGGCAGGTAGGAGCCAAGTCCAGACCAGAATCCTGGGACATCTGGCCCACCCCTTCCGAGAAAGCCTGTGAAGGCATCCCAGGTCTGTGAGGGACAGAATCTGCAGGCTGGGATGCTGGAGTGTGTCCTCTCTCCCCACTCTCCTGGGCTTGGGGAAGCAGGAGGCTGTCCTGGGTTTTAGGGCCTGTCGCATCTGTGTCCAACCCATAAGAGCATGACTGGGGACTGAGAGCTGTGACAGTCCCCCGACAGTTCTGAAGCTGGAACACTGAAGACAATGGGGCGGCAGTTGCAAGGGAAGATGGGACCTGGGGGAGCAGGAGCCCTATCTCCCGATAGGGCTCCAACGTGGTCCACCCCTTCCATTCCACCGTTCTGACTTTAAGCTCTGGGAACATTTGTTGAGCAACTACTATGTGCTAAGAGCTGGGGAGCTACACAGATGACACTGTTTAGGTCCTTGACCTTGGAGACCTCAGACTTAGAAACAGATTCTTTCACCACCTTGTGGTCAAGGGGTCAAGAGAGGCATGGGTCCAGGGTGTCTTGGAGCCCCCGGGAGGGGCCGTTGGTCTAGCCTGAGGATTCTGGGAAGGTCTCCTGGAAGAAATAAGAATTAAACTGAGTCTAGAGGAGCATGTAGCATTTAGCCATGTGAGGAAAGGTGGGGAGGGCATTTGATAAGGGAAGAGCAGGGGTAAGGACATAGGCGGAGGGGGAGAAGCAGCCTGGGAGGACCAAGGCAAGCAAGCAGTCCAGCATCACTAGAAGGCAGTGAGTGAGCAGAGAGAGGCAGGGGGCGCGTTGGGGGCAGGCTGGAGAAACATTCAGGTGGACAGAGGGGCAGGAGAGGAAGGGGTCCATGGTGTTGCACAGGTAACTGACTTTGGGGCGTGGGAGGAAAGGTGCCCTTCTTCAAGTAGGAGGCAGAGAATACTGGGGACCAGAAGGGAAGGGGGCAGCCAGCAAACTCTGCTTGAGGGACGAGGCAGTGCATACCCAAACCTGGGGCCATGCTGTGGGCATGGGGGTAGTGAGGAGCCCATAATTCTCCTACCAGATCAGAAGTAACAGCCTCTCAGGGGAGGGCTCACCCGGGGTGGGGTGCAGAGGCTTCTGCTTGGACCAACACAGATGAAAGCAGGAGCTGTTGGAGAGTATTTGGGACAGTACCTTTGGAGTATGAGCTCACCTCTCAGAGCCGCACCCCCTCAGGATCCCCTTGCCCCCCCACCCAGTGGAGGCTCTCCCTTCCTAGTTCAGGCTGCGGGAGGTCCCGAATCCTGATTTTCCTCTAGGGAGGGAGGCTTATGCAAGTCCCTGCTCCCCCAAATCTCCACTCATCTGATGGGCAAGAAGTGCCTCCTCCTGTCTACTGTCAGTTCCTCTTGCTGCTCATTCCTAGGATCAGAGCATGTCCCTAGAGGTCATCTAGTTGACCTGACCCTCCCCCCATCCCTAGATGAAGAACTGGGACTCATGTTCATTCAGCCAGGGAGTGCCAAAGAGTCTGTCTCGGAGAAAGGAAGATGTAGACCAAGGTGGAAAATGAAGTAACACAGAAAACCTTTTTCTCCTTTATACCCAAACTGGTCCTACTGGCCCAGGAGTCCTGGGAACCTGTGGTCTCTGTGGGTTGAGAAATGCCTCAGAGAGGGGCCATGGCCCACAGGGGCACTGGACAGGACCCAGGCACCAGGGGTTCCAAAAAACACAGTGCTGGTGACTGGACCTGGTCCCCTGAGCTGCCAGAGGGGGTGCTAATCAGAGGCTGGGCAGGGAGACCTTGCCCCAAACTCCAGAAAGCCAGGGAGAGAGGTCACCCACCCCTCAGGACTCAGAAGAGGGTGTTTCCCAGCAGTAAAGGATCAGGTCATTGTTCTGAGAGGTGACTCAGAGTCAAGGTGCCATGAGAGATAAGATAGGGAAGTTCTAGGCTGTCAGCGCATGAAGCCGGACCCTTGGGGCCACATGACCTTTCATTCATAGGTCATCAATCCAAGGAGCCTTCAAGGAGTCTTCTTGGAGGGCAACTCTGTGACAGGCTGTGGCAGGCTGGGAGGTGAGCTTGGTGGGGAATGGGGGTGACCTTCGGCTTGATAGGGAAAGGCAGGAAACCAGGAATGAGAGTAACGGGGGACAAGCGGATCTCCACCCTGGCTAATATCAGAGTCTTGGGAAGTCTTTGTTTTAAAGATTTTACTGTGTATTTTAAAGAGAGACCAACCAAGTGGGAGGGTTAGGAGAGAGGGGGAGAGAGAAAGAGAGAGAGAATCTCAAGCAGACTCTGCACTGAGCATGGAGCCCAACATGGGGGAGATCATGACCTGGGCCCAACCAAGGTTGGACCCTTAACCGACTGAGCCACCCCAGGCACCCCTCTCTGGGAAGCTTTTAAAACACCCATGACCCGCTTCCCAAAAGGCAGAAAATAAAGTACCCATGCCTGGCCTCACACAGCCCAATTAAATCAGAGTCCCTGGGGATAGACCTGAGCATTATCAAAGCACTGGTATTGTTTAAAAGCTCTGTAGGTGATTCTGGCAAGCCCCTGCAGCAGGGCACAGAGCCACGGGTGAACACAGACTCAGCTGTAAAAGATACCATAAAAGAAGCTTGGGGAAGAAGGTTTCTTTCAGCTCAGTAGGTGAAGGCTTGTTCACACAGGGAGAGTTCACTCTGTCAACCACCCATCCATCCACCCATCCATCCATCATCCATCCACCCATCCATCCATCCATCCATACACCCATCCATCCATCCATCCATCCATCCATTTACCCATCCATCCATCCATCCATCCACCTACCCGTCCATCCATCCATCCATCCATCCATCCACCCATCCATCCATCCATCATCCATCATCCATCCATCCATCCATCATCCATCTACCCATCCATCAATCATCCATCCTCCCATCCATCCATCCACCCATCCATCCATCCATCCATCCATCCACCCATCCATCCATCCAACCATCCACCCATCCATCCATCCATCCATCATCCCATCCATCCATCATCCATTCTTCCATCCATCCATCATCCATCCTCCCATCCATCCATCCACCCATCCATCATCCATCCACCCATCCATCTATCCATCATCCATCCACCCATCCATCTATCCATCATGCATCCTCCCATCCATCCATCCACTCATCCATCCATCATCCATCCATCCATCCATCCATCCATTTACCCACTCTGCAAAGCACACACCTGGTGTTAGATGCCGGGGGTTCAGTACTGAGCAATATGGTCTCTGCCTTTGTGGGGACTAGACCTTGAGCACCACCACAACAGTGACCGAGGGGTGTTTGGGGATAGCTAGGAAGGAACATGAAACTGCTGCATACACTTTTTCCTATCATGGTAAAATACACATAAGATTCATCATTTTGACCACCTTAATGGACACAGTCCAGGGGCATTCAGGACATTCACGATGTATGCTACAACCAGTGCCACTGTCTAGTTCCAGAATTTTTTCATCATCCCGAATGGAAACTCTATGCCCACTAGCAGGCCCTCCTCTGCCCCTCCCTCCAGCCCCTGACAGCCACTGATCCACTCACTGTGGGCATGGATTGGCCTATACTGGGTCGTTCATATAAAGGGACTCACATAACACATGGCCTTTTGTGTCCAGCTTCTTTCACGAAGCCTAATGTTCTCAAAGGTCATTAGTGTTGTAGCCTGTATTAGTGCTTCGTTCCTTTTTATGGCAATATAATATTCCATTGTGGGAGAGCCATATATATATATATATATATATATATATATATATATACACAAATACACCATCTTTTGTTGATGGATATTTGGGTGTTTCTACCTCTTTGGTTATTGTAAACAGAGCTGCTATGAATCCCAAATACAAGTTTTGTTTGAACACCTATTTTTTCTTTTGGGTGAATACCCTTTTTGGCTCTTATTTATTTATTCTTTGCTTTCCTTTTCTTTAAGCCTGCATGATTTTTTTTTCCCAGTCAAAGGATTAGAAAAACTGGGGCTAAAGAAGGGCCTTGAACGATAGGCTGAAGAGTGGGGGTTTAATCAGTTAGGTAACAGAGAGTCAGGTAGGGGTTTGAGCAAAAGACTGGCAAGATCGGGAGTGTGGTTGCAGGGAAGACTGGAGGCTCTGCCCTCAGCCAGCTGGGGGAGGGGGTGGAGCGCCAAGCCCTTGCCTCCCCAGGTCCATGAGCCCTGGCCTCCCGCTGGAGCTGTCGGGAGCTCTCCAGGCCTGGGCTGGAAGGGCAGCACCAGACGCACCAGAGGCACCTTCCCAGCTTCTCAGCCCTTGCTCCCCATCCCCTAGGCTCCTCCGCCATGACCAAACTGAGTGCCCAGGTCAAAGACTCCCTCAATGTCACCACCCCGGGGGTGCAGATATGGAGGATCGAGGTGAGTTCTGCCTGGGTGCTGGGGGCTCTGCAGGCTGGGGTGGACTGAGGGAAGGGAGGAGCCTGAGGTTACTCTGCCTTCCTGGGGTGTAAGCCCCTGGTGCCTCTCCCCAAGGCTGTCTTCCTCTCTTCTCAGACCTCCTCCTACTATCCTCCTTTTCCTCCTCTCATTGTCACATCCATTCTTCGGGTCGGCTTCCTCAGGTTCTCCTCCTGCTGGTTCTCTGCCTCTCCCAGCTTTCCCTAGGGTCAAGGGCAGCAGGGCAGCTGGGGGTTTTGGGGGTGCCAAGGTGGCCCCTCTGAGCTCCCTCCTCTCCCTAGGCCATGAAGATGGTGCCTGTTCCTTCCAGCACCTTCGGTAGCTTCTACGACGGTGACTGCTACATAGTCCTGGCTGTGAGTGGTGTGGGGGCGGGCACGGGAGAGGCTGAGCTGAGAGCAAAGACCTCTGTGGCATCAGGGAGGAAATTTGAGGCTGGGGTGGGGGGAGAGGAGGGCTGGCTGGGCTTCACCCCTAGCCAGCATTCCCCGGGTGTGCCGAGGGGCCCCGGCCTTTGGTAGCCCTGCAGGGTCAGATTTGGAAGGGGCTCTCCCTGCCCTTGGCTCCCTGAGCTCCCACCAGAGGTGAACTTTGAATTTCTAGCCCTGGGGACCGTCTGAGCCAGTAGGACGTCACTTTACCACATTTCCAACATCCATGGTCCCCTTCGTCTCACCTTCTGGGTTTTTGCCACAACTTGTACTATTGAAGGCATTTCTATTTGTCCTTATATTGCCTCACTTTTCACATTTATTTTTTTTTTAAGATTTTATTTATTTATTTGACAGAGAGAGATCACAAGTAGGCAGAGAGGCAGGCAGAGGGAGAGGAGGAAGCAGGCTCCCCGCTGAGCAGAGAGCCCGATGCGGGACTCGATCCCAGGACCCTGGGATCATGACCCGAGCCGAAGGCAGTGGCTTAACCCAGAGCCACCCAGGTGCCCCTCACTTTTCACATTTAAATCCACTTATTCAAAAACGTAACTCCCCATCATGATCATGATGAGTGGAAGGCAGGGTCCCAGGTCACGAAAAGAAAAGTAGCTCTAGAATATCTACTTAATCCTTTCCTATGCATTTGTACGCCCCCCAAATCGCCTCACAGGCCTCTGACCCCCACCCTCCACACACCTCAGCTTGGGAAATGCTGCTCCATGAAACCAACTTATTTCCAGGATGAGAGGAGCAAGACCTCGAGGGTCTCACAGAGTCTGTGGCGGGGCGTGGGGGGCGGTCCCTCAGGTTCCTGACGATCAGCCCCGCCGGCTTCCCCGCCTGCCAAGCTCACCCCCGCCCCGGGACCATGTGTGTGTGAGACCTGGCAGAGCAGGGAGGAGGTGAGCAGGCGGGCCTGTGTGCCCAGGGCCTCAGGCACACCGTGCATCCCCTCTCCTCCCTAGATCCACAAGACGGGCAGCAACTTATCCTACGACATCCACTACTGGATCGGTCAGGCCTCGTCCCAGGATGAGCAAGGGGCAGCTGCCATCTACACCACACAGATGGACGACTTCCTGAAGGGCCGGGCCGTCCAGCACCGCGAGGTCCAGGGCAATGAGAGCGAGGCCTTCCGAGGCTACTTCAAACAGGGCCTGGTGTACGGATGGCCGGTGCTACGGGCGGGGAGGGGCCTTCCCGGGGAAGGGGAGGGAGCCTTCGGGGAGCCTCTGGGGCCTTCGGGGAGCCTCTGAGGGAGACCTACCATGGTCCTTTGGAGACTTCTGCTCTTTCCGCTTCCCCACTCCCATTTCTGCTGCTGCCCCGTCCCTGGTCTATCCTTCTGAGTGTCTTTAGCTGCCCCAGAGGCTGTTGTGAAAGTCTGTGCACCATGAATTTTTGCAGATCAACCCCTATTTGAACATTCTGGAGAGCTCAGTGCCAAAGGAGGCCTTCCAGGACATCGCAGCAAGTCTTCCTTCTGGCCCATGGGCAGTTGACTTGCTCCTCCATTCCCTAAAGCAGCACTTTCCACTAAACACTCTGATTGCTAGCTTTTCTTGAAAAGCCTAAAGTTCTGGACTCTGGGCTTTTCCTGTGGAAACACGCAGTCAAGATCAAGTGGCTACTGACCAGTAGGATAGGCCAGAAGCTCTCTGCTGAGCCACAGTCCCCACCCCTCCCTTTTTTTTTTTTTTAATTTTTTTATTTATTTGAGAGAGAGAGACAGTGAGAGAGAGCATAAGCGAGGAGAAGGTCAGAGGGAGAAGCAGACTCCCCATGGAGCTGGGAGCCTGATGTGGGACTCGATCCCGGGACTCCAGGATCACGCCCTGAGCCGGAGGCAGTCGTTTAACCAACTGCGCCACCCAGGCGTCCCGCCACCCCTCCCTTAGAGCAACAGCCCACCCCTTCGGGCACTGGAGCAGGCAGCTCTCTTGTCTGCTTGGGCTGCCCTAACAAAATACCACAGAATAAGTAGTTTAAACAAAGGAAATTAATGTTCTCATAGTTCTGGAGGATGGGAGAGCCAAGATCAAGGTGGTCAGGTGATTGGGTTGCTGGTGAGAGCCCCCTTGCTGCCTTGCAGACGGCCACCTTCTCGCTGTGTCCTCCCATGGTGAAGACAGTGAGCAAACTCTCCAGTGTCTCTTCCCATAAAGGCCCTAACCTCATCACGGAGACCCCAGCCTCAGGACCCCTACTAAACTTCATCAAAATCTACCCCCTCCCAAGGGCCCCATCCCCAAATACCACCACTCTGGGCTTAAGGCTTCAACAAAGGAGTTTGGGAGGAGACAAAATTCAGTCCGCAGCACACACACACACACACACACACAGCAGCCTCCAAGTCCTGTCCTGTCCTTCCACAAATCCACTTCACCGTTTGCCCTTCTTTGTGGGGCAGGGACTACATAGGATGGGGAGCGAGGCATCTAGGACGCAAACTTTAAGAAGGCTGAAGAAGGCACGCACAGGCAGGCGGAACACTGACCTTGCACTCTCATGACCTGGAGAGGGAGAGCCTCAGAGCAGGCAACGTAGGCACCTGTGCCCCTCATCCTAATCTGGGGCCCCGCCCTCAGCTGCCCTGAGCCCCAGCACCTGGGCTCTCTCACACCTCCCAGCCACTCCCTCCCTTGGGTCAACTCCCTCTCTTCTCAGGATCCAGAAGGGGGGTGTGGCTTCTGGCATGAAGCAGGTGAAGACCAACTCCTACGAGGTCCGGAGGCTGCTGCACGTCAAGGGCAAGAGGAATGTGGTGGCTGGAGAGGTGGGCATCGCCCAGGGCCCTGGGGCAGGGCCTCCTGTCTCCCCTCCCAGCCTGGGCGGAGGGCACAGGCCAAGGAAGGGTGTAGGCAGGGAGGAGGGGGGTGATGGGAGGTGGGGGTTGGAAGAGACGTGGACTTGGGCAAGTATCTGAGCGGAGGGGTCCTGTGGCCCTCCAGGTGGAGGTGTCTTGGAACAGTTTCAACTGCGGGGATGTTTTTCTCCTGGACCTGGGGAGGATTATCATCCAGTGGAATGGGCCGGAGAGCAGCCGCATGGAGAGACTCAGGGTGAGCCCCAGCACTAGCCCTCTCCCCAGCCGCTCTCTGCCCTTGCGGGGTCCCATGCACCTGCGCCTCTCCTGCCGGCCACACTCACCAGACTTCTGCCACCCCCAAACACCCCAGGGCCCTCGTGGCTGACTGCCCTGGACCGTGTGTTCAAAGGTAGATCTGAGTCTCCGTGGGGGTTCACATGCGTTCCCGTGGCTCACCCAGGAGGTGTAACAGGGCCCTGCTGCGGGGTGGGCCCCGTACCAAGCGTAAATGAGGTAGGCTGAGCCCTGGTGTTGGCCTCCAGCGGGCCCCTTTGAGTGGGGAGAGGAGCTGAGAAGTGAGGGGTGTGTGTGCGGCACTGGGGGTTCTAGGAAGGCTTTCAGGAGAAGGTGGGGTGGGGCGGAGAAGGCCCTAAGGCAGGGGAGAAGTGGCTGGGGCGGGGAGGGCGCAGGGTGGCGATTGCAGGGAGCTGGGAGAAGAGAGAGGTCTCGCTCTGGCTCCTGGGGCATGTTCTGTGGCCAGGAGGCCGTAGGAGAGGGCTGGGGTCTGTTCTTGGTGTCCAGGAGCTCTGAGGGTTGTCCTGACTTCTGAGGTGAAGTAGGGGTATGGAGGGGCTGCAGGCAGTCAGGGAGCCAGCAGCCACCTGTGTGAAGATGGGGATGGGAGAGGTGGCAGGGCCCCTGGGACAGTAAGCGGGGATCCGCTGGCCTTACCTGTGTGGCCAGTGGGGCCGAGGAGAGAGAGGCCTTGTGCTTGAGTCCCATGGAGGGGATGCAGTCCCATTTCCCGAAATGGGAAAGGAGACACAGATTGGGGTGGGTGGGGGCGGGGGAAGACAGGGGAATCAAGTTCAGTTTGGGGCATCTTAAAACGGGTTATCATGGAAGTTGGGAAAATGAGAAGAGAGCAAAGAGCTTCGCTGGGACAGAAATAGGAGGAAGCCCCGGGACAAGGGCTGGGGACTAAAATGCTGGGGACTGAGGCCATCGGACTGAGAAGGGGGAGCCAGGGTGTGAGTGTGTGTGCATGTGTACACATGCGTGTAAGCACACTTGAGGCCGTGTAGATGCACATGTGTGTGTGCCCGTGCACATGCAAGCTCATGCTGGGGCAAAGAGACTGAGCCCCCTGAGATCCAGGCTTCCGCTTTTGTCCCCAGCTGTGAAGTAAAATCACAAATTTCAATGTCAAAATGGAAGGCCCAGCAAGTACACCCCAAACAACCTCCTGCCAAAAAGAAATCTGCATTCCCCAATAGGGTTCACTTGATGCCTCACGGGGGGGTGCACGCAGGACAGATGCCTCGTCCCCAGGGTGCTGGAGTGGGGGCTGGGTTCTGCAGGCGCGGCTGGGGGGGCAGCCACAGCCCCTCCCACCTGCCTCCCCCCCTACCCCAACTGGGGCCTTCACGGGTCGCTGGACCCTCCCTGCAGGGCATGACCTTGGCCAAGGAGATCCGAGACCAGGAGCGGGGTGGGCGGACTTACGTGGGCGTGGTGGATGGGGAGAATGAGACGGAGTCCCCGAAGCTGATGGAGATCATGAACCATGTGCTGGGCCAGCGGGGGTCCCTGAAGGCCGCGGTGCCCGACGACTTGGTGGAGCCCGCGGTCAAGGCCGCCCTCAAGTTGTACCAGTGAGTGTATGCCCAGCTGGGCTCTTCGTGGCCACGGGACATCCCTCTGGGGGCGGGGCTGTGGGACCCCTGCACCCCCAACCCACAACCAAAGGCTGTGCCTTTGTCCTGCAGCGTGTCTGACTCAGAGGGAAAGCTGGTGGTTAGAGAAGTCGCCACAAGGCCACTCACCCAGGACCTGCTCAGTCACGAGGTGAGAGAATGTGGACACCCCCAGCCCCAGCTCCCATCCCACTGCACACTGCCTGGAATCCCCCCAGCAGGATCATGGCTGGCGGCTGGAGCCACTGTGGTCCCAGCAGCTCTGTGGTTGGACACCGCCCGCAGGCTGGGGCTCCCATGCGGCGTCTCTTCTCTCCCCACCAGGACTGTTACATTCTGGACCAGGGGGGACTGAAGATCTACGTGTGGAAGGGGAAGAATGCCAATGCCCAGGAGCGGACAGGAGCCATGAACCAAGCCTTGGTGGGCATGGGGGTCCGGGAGGGGAAGGGACAAAAGCAGACGCAGCAGGGAGTGGCAAGTGGGGTGAGACTGGGTGTAGCACCAGGCAGAGGCCTTGGAAAGCTCTGGGCCTGACCCAGCTGGGATGCTTAGGGTCAGTTCCATAGTTGTCTTGAGGGTTCTCTGTATGCCGGGGGTGGGGGGAAAGGATCCAGGCAACCCGGGGGCCCCCTCTCAGGATATGAGCTCCCACCTCAATTTGGTTCAGAGAAAAGAGGGACAAACGGTGGCTGGCCTTCCTTCAAGAGGGGACTGGGTTGGCCAGGGGGCTGGGTCCAAGTCAGAGTTTGGGGTCATTATTAGGGCTAGACTCAGTAACCCTAGCTGGCTTGGGCTCAGCGTTAGAATGGGGGTTGGGCTCAAGGTTGGAGATGGCAGCTGGGGATTGGGGTTAGAATTGAGGTAGGGTCAAGTTTGGGATCTCTTTGGGGCTTTCCTGTTGGGACCAGAACAGGGTTTAGCTTTGGGGTCAGCACTGGGACTGGGGCAAGGTTCAAGTTTGGGCTTGGGAACCGGGGCTAGGTTTGTGGTTGGATTTGGTTGGGTTCGAGCTAGGCTGTGGCTTGCTTTTGGGGGCCTGTGGGGGTTAAGAGAGGGACACAGCCCCAGCCAGCCCTTTTCCCTCCCAGAACTTCATCAAAGCGAAGCAGTACCCACCCAGCACGCAGGTGGAGGTGCAGAATGACGGGGCCGAGTCGGCCGTCTTTCAGCAGCTCTTCCAGAAGTGGACTCTGCCAAACCAGACTTCAGGCCTGGGCAAAACCCACACCCTGGGCTCTGTGGGTGAGGACCGGCCCAAGGCAGGAGTGGGGCTCAGAGGGTGTCTGCACCTGCCTCCAGGCCTGCTTCCCAGACACACCCCTTCCATGTTCTCCCCCACTACCCCTGGCTCTGGGCTCCCCCAATAGGGTGGGGACGTGAGGGAACACGGGTAAACTCAGCTGTCCCAAAAAGGGAGCTGAGAAGCACCTGTCTGTCCTTTGGAATGGAGTTGTCTCCCTGGAAACCAGACAGCGTCTCGGTGTCTCACCAGACAATATTTGCTGGAGGCAAGCTCAGGGCCAGGCCCTTGGAGGAAGATAAAAGGGCTGTTTCTCTCCTGGCTCCTCAGGGAGGCCATGGTAAAGCCTGAGTCTCAGGGGTGGGAGACGGGGTTTTGCATTGTAACTGCCACTCTCTAGCTCTGTGACCTTGGGAAGACCTCCTATCTCTCTAGCCTTGGCTTCCCCATCTGTGAAATGGATCTAAGAATTGTAGCCATCACTCAGGGCTGTTGTGAGGACCCTGGGGACCTCAGCTGCTGACAGCTGGTGTCCTGATGCCCCTCCCCCTCCAGCCAAAGTGGAGCAGGTGAAGTTTGATGCCACATCCATGCACGTGCAGCCTCAGGTGGCTGCCCAGCAGAAGATGGTGGACGACGGGAGTGGAGAGGTGGAGGTATGGAGAGGGCAGGAGGCCGGGGCTGGGTGGGGTGAGGTTGGCAGAACCCGTCCCTGCCCTCTTACTGGCCTGGCAATGGCCCCAGATGTGGCGCATTGAGGATCTAGAGCTGGTGCCGGTGGATTCCAAGTGGCTAGGACACTTCTACGGGGGTGACTGCTACCTGCTCCTCTACACCTACCTGATCGGCGAGAAGAAGCACTACCTGCTCTACATTTGGCAGGTTAGGTCCTACCCTTCCCTGTCCGGACCAGGGCCAGCTCGGCTCCCACTCCAAGCGGCCGTCACCTTTGAGTTGGATACCTCCGGTGATGGGGAGCTCACCCCTTTTCCATCTTGGGAGTGCTTTGGCTATGAGATCCCATGGGCACAGGGTACCCCCATTCACAACCCTTGCCCCTTCTCTGAGTTCTTGGAGTCTCCCTTCTGATTTCCATGGCTTCCAGAAATTCCCTTCCTCTGCTCAAAGCACCTTTGGTTTCTGGGTCCAGATGTGAGTGTGCAGGGAGATGCTAGGGTGCTGGAGGGAGTGGTATGGTAGCCTTGGTGTTCCCTCGAGTAAGAAGGGGAGGAGGTCTGGGGTTAAGGGCTGGGTAGCAGGTGAGCTAGGGTTGGCGGGGGACTGGGAAAGGATTAGGTGTGGGGCTGGGATCAAACGGGTCTGGGTCGTGTTGGGTGGGCTATGTCCAGGGCGCTCTTTGGTGGGGCAGACAGTTGGGTTTAGGGCCAGGTGAGAATCAGGGATGGAGTTGTAGCTGCAGCCAGGGATGGGCTCAGGACTAGGGCTGACTGCATCTCCCCAACTTCCATCGTGCTTGTCCCCAGGGTAGCCAGGCCAGCCAGGATGAAATAGCAGCATCTGCTTATCAAGCCGTCATCCTGGACCAGAAGTACAACAATGAACCGGTCCAGATCCGGGTCCCGATGGGCAAGGAGCCACCGCACCTCTTGGCCATCTTCAAGGGACGAATGGTGGTCTACCAGGTGTGGCTGCTGGCCCGTGGCGCCTGGGAGGACCCACGATTGCGACGCGGTGGGCATCAGGAGATGGAGAAGGAGGCCTGGGGCAGGGGCAGGGGGTGCCCAGGGGTGAAGCGCATCCTCCATGGGCAGGAGTGTGTGAGGCCCGTCCCCCATGTGGAACTGGCAGTAGAAACCACCACACCACAGGAGCCAGTATGCAACAGGAATGCCCAGCGTGGGCAAGTCTGGTTTCTGTCTACACCCCCTCCACCCACACCCAGTCCTCTGCATGATAAAGACACCACAGTGAGTCTGTCCCAAGGGCATCAGTGCCTTCCAACGCAATGGAGCAGACAGTGGCGCTCATTTAAGAAATCAGCTGTTTCTCGAGCGCCCAGGAGCCTGCAGCTGTCTGCAAGGTGCTGGGGCTGGGGAAGGCCTGTGTTCCTGCTGCCAGTCTTGTTGGGAGAGTGGAGGACAGCCAGAGGCACCATGTGGTTCAATGAGGAGTGGAAATACAATAATCTGGGGCAGGCGGGGGAGTTGGAGCCTGAGCCCGAGGTGGGGTTTGGAGGGTCTCTTGACATGAGGGTCA
This sequence comes from Neogale vison, assembly GCF_020171115.1. Taxonomy (NCBI): domain Eukaryota; kingdom Metazoa; phylum Chordata; class Mammalia; order Carnivora; family Mustelidae; genus Neogale; species Neogale vison. Next base: position 28,792,954 of record NC_058093.1, read on the forward strand.
GAGTTGAGGCGCTTGGCAGAGGTAAAATGAGGGCCCAGAGGCGGGGATCCATGACACAGATCAGGGAGAAGCCCAGCTGAGCTAAGCAGGAGGGTCTGGAGAGAGCAGAGTGAGTCTGGGAGGGCAGTGTTGAGTTGGTTCTAGCCTATAAGCAATGGGGAGCCATTGAAGGTGTCTGAGCAGGGGAGTGCCGTGACCATTTGGAAAGGCTAGTCTGGGGATGATGCAGCAGAGGATCTGGGTGCAACCACACCCCACCCAGCCTCTCCTCCACTCTGTTCTCCGTGCCTCTCTCCAGAATCTTCCATGGTCTGTACTAAGTTGCTCCCACCGCTCTCTCTGCAGGGAGGCACCTCGAGGGCCAACCAGCTGGAGCCAGTGCCCTCCACCCGGCTGTTCCATGTGCAGGGAACCAGCGCCAACAACACCAAGGCCTTTGAGATCCAACCCCGGGCCAGCTCCCTCAACTCCAACGACGTCTTCATCCTTAAGACCCAGTCCTGCTGCTACCTGTGGTGCGGGAAGGTGCGTGCAGGGCCTGGGGGCCTCCCATCGCCAAGTGGGTCTTAGGGGGTCCCCAGTCCTCAGGGGAGCCCCTGGCCTGTAGGTCCTTCTGGCTCATTTCCCAGCTGCCCTGAGTCAGTCTCCATCCCCCCTCACATTCACTGCCTCTATGCCTGGTTCAGTCTCTCTCGTTCTGTTTGTCTCAGCTACCCCTGTCTGTCCCAGTGTTGGTCTGTCTTTGTGTCTGGGGCCCTTTCCATTATCCCCATACCTGTCACTTTCTCTCCTTGGATCTCAGCTTCTTGGATGTCTTCTCTTGCCCTGAAAGGAGAGCGCAGACTCCTGTCCCCTCTGCCCGTGCTATGGAGTGTCAAGGACAGAGGAAGGGTGTGCTTGGGGTCCTGATCCGGGAAGGAGGGGCACTCTTGGACCCAAGAGTTCTGGCCAGTAAACATGGTGGAAGGGGGGGTTAGCTGTGGCCGTAGAGATGGTCTCCCCCAACACAGCTAACCCCCTTTCCCCAGGGCTGTAGCGGGGATGAGCGCGAGATGGCTAAGATGGTTTCGGACAACATCTCCAGAACAGAGAAGCAAGTGGTGGTGGAGGGACAGGAGCCGGCCAGCTTCTGGGTAGCCCTGGGTGGAAAGGCTCCCTATGCCAGCACCAAGAGGTAACTATGGGTGTCTCTGCCTCCAGCTTGCCATTTTAATTTTTTTAAAAGATTTTATTTATTTATTTGACAGAGATCACAAGCAGGCAGAGAGGCAGACAGAGAGAGAGGAAGGGAAGCAGGCTCCCCATTGAGCAGACAGCCCCATGCGGGGCTCGATCCCAGGACCCTGGGATCATGACCTGAGCCAAAGGCAGAGGCTTTAACCCACTGAGCCACCCAGGTGCCCCACCAGCTTGCCTTCTGAGGCTGGGGAGCCTCCCAGCACCTCCATGCCTTGGCCCAGAGCCTGCAGTGGGCATGGACTGAGGACTCTGTGTACCAGGTCCCCAGGGCTACAAGATGAAGGAAGAAGGGACAACCCCATTGGGCCCTCAGACCCATTGACCCCAGGGGCTGTGTCTGTGCTGGCGTGCCTGGGGGACGGTGCAGGGGCAGGGAGGGCAGTTTCTTGGCAAATGGTGTTCACCAGCTAGGAAGCAACTCAAAGAGAAGGCCAGGGCTTGCCCTTGCAGAAATCTGCCAGAACCCCATTCTTTAGTCCTGACACAGGACCTGGATGCTGTGAAGCCCCAGCCGGAAACACTCTTTGCAGGGGTTTTTCTAAAGAATACGCAGGGTCCACTATTCCCCCACCCAGAAGCAAAAGGTCATTCCTGCAGTGGCAGGAGGAGGCCTAGAAGGAAGATAGCAGGACTTCCCAACAGTCCTGCAGAAAGCCCGGGGAACGCTCCTCCTGGAAAGGCAGTGGGATTTCTCCCTCAGAGCACTGTCGGACTCCCGTGTGAGGAGGGGGCCCCTTTTTCGCATGATCAGAAAAAAGAGCATTTTCCTAGAAACTGGGCCTTCCGCGTCGGAGTTCTGTGTCCTCCGTTCTTCCTCTCTACACCTTCCTCCTGCTGCCACAATTTTCTCTGCATCCTGCAGGCTGAAGGAGGAGACTCTTGCCATCACCCCCCGGCTCTTTGAATGTTCCAACCAGACTGGGCGCTTCCTGGCCACGGAAATCCCTGACTTCAATCAGGATGACTTGGAAGAGGATGATGTGTTCCTGCTTGATGTCTGGGACCAGGTACAGTTGAGGCCTGGGGCCCTCCCTTCCCACCAGCTCAAGCCCCAGGGCCAAGAAATAGTGACTTTATGGACAGGTAAGGTTTGGCCTTCTCTTGGCTACCTCATTTGTCCTGGGAGTAGTATCCTGGACAACAAGAGCCTAAGGAAGAAGGAGGCAGGTAGAGAGGAATTGTAATTGGCTTTATGTGCAGCATATTTTCCCAAAGCCCCGTTTCTTTCACGTGGCAGAAGCATGTTTTTAAGGGTCTGAGGCTCTAGAGAGGTCAGGAGTCCCGCACTGGTAGCGTCTCCAAGTAGAGGGCATCTGTCCAACTTCTTCATGTCCCAGACGCAAAGTCAAGGCCAGATGGGGTCTGCCCAAGGTCACTAAGCTTCATTGTCGGTCACTGGAGCCTGGCGGAAACGAGGTGGAGCGTGGTGGGCCAGGGAGCACGGGAAGGCCTGCCGGAACTCTGGATTCCCCACAGGTCTTCTTCTGGATTGGGAAGCATGCCAATGAGGAGGAGAAGAAAGCCGCAGCCATCACGGCCCAGGAGTACCTCAAGACCCATCCCAGCGGCCGTGACCCTGAGACCCCCATCATTGTGGTGAAGCAGGGACACGAACCCCCCACCTTCACAGGCTGGTTCCTGGCGTGGGATCCCTTCAAGTGGAACGTGAGTGGCTACTCCCCAACCCCAAATCCTTCTAGCCCAGCAGGATCTTCTCCAGGAGGCTGCTCACGGCACACCCCAAGGGCAGGGCAGACTTCCGGGCTCTTCTATTCGTTGTGATAGACGACCAGTGATAGATTTTTTAAAAGGGACTGAGGGGGCCTCAAATAAAAAGGCAGACTGTGTTAAGTCCATGAAGCCCTCTGGTGAGGGAAGAGGGAAGGAATTCGATCAAAAACCCAGGCTCGGGACGCCTGGGTGGCTCAGATGGTTAAGCGGCTGCCTTCAGCTCAGGTCATGATCCCAGTGTCCTGGGATCGAGTCCCACATCAGGGTCCTTACTCGGCAGGGAGCCTGCTTCTCCCTCTGCCTCTGCTGCCACTCTGCCTGCCTGTGTTCTCTCTTTCTATCTCTGACAAATAAATAAATAAAACCTTAAAAAAATGTACCAAACTTAAATAAAAGTTGTAAATCAAACTTCATAATCCTTTAAAACAACAACAACAACAACAACAACAACAAAACCAGGCTCGTGGGTGCCTGGGCAGCTGAGGGGGTTAAAGCCTCTGCCTTGGGTCCCAGTCATGATCCCAGGGTCCTGGGATTGAGAGCCCCACATTGGGCTCTCTGCTCAGCAGGGAGCCTGCTTCTTTTTCTCAATCTCTGCCTGCCTCTCCGCCTACTTGTGATTCCTCTCTCTCTGCCAAATAATTAAATATTTATTCTATAGAATAAATAAATATCCAAATAAGTAAATAAATACTTATTTTATAAAAATTTATTTAAAAAATAAAAGTCTATCAAAAACCCAGGCTCATGATTGTGCCTTTCCGGAGCACTGGATGTAGCTCAAAGCTGATGGATATTCTTGCTAAGAGCTGTACTGACCACTTGAACTTAAATTAACTAGAGTTAAACAAAATGGGGCACCTGGATGGCTCAGTCGTTAAGCATCTGCCTTTGGCTCAGGTCATGATCCCAGGGTCCTGGGATCGAACCCTTCATCAGGCTCCCTGCTCGGCAGAAAGCCCGCTTCTCCCTCTCCCACTCCCCCTGCTTATGCTCCCTCTCTCGCCGTCTCTCTGCCAAATAAATAAAATCTTTTGGGATGCCTGGGTGGCTCGGTTGGACAACTGCCCTCAGCTCAGGTCATGATCCCGGAGTCCCAGAATCGAGTCCCGCATCGGGCTCCCAGCTCCATGGGGAGTCTGCTTCTCCTTCTGACCTTCTCCTCGCTCATGCTCTCTCTCACGGTCTCTCTCTCAAATAAATAAAATCTTTAAATAAATAAATAAATAAATAAAATCTTTAAATAAATAAAGCTAAAATTAAAGATTCAATTTCTCACAAGCCCCAAGCTAAGTACATCGTTCCCTATGGACTAGTGGCCCCAGGTCAGAGAAAGAACATTTCCATTGTTGTAGAAACTTCTTCGGGACAGTGTTGGTGGATCCTGAAGGCAGATGGGGATAACGCACGTCAGTTCTAAAGGACAGACGAGTGTCTCCCTGGCACCTGCTTCTAAGCAAAGTGGGTCATACATGTGGACCTTACCTGAGGGACAGTGAGTGAGACTTCCACACGGTTCTCCCGAACTGGCCTCGGACAGAAGCAGAGGGCAGGTCGTCAAGGCGGCAGCCCGTGCGAGTTTTCTGTAGGAAGGAGGAAGGCCAAAGGTGGCTTTGGGTGCACGAAAGTGTGTAACAGATGATTTGAGGGAATTAGAGCTTAGATGAATTTCCTCAAATGCATTTTTTGAAAGCATTTGTTCAGGGCTTGAGGGGCTGGATTAAGTCTCAAGTATAGATTAAACAAGTCTCCAGGCTGCAAATCTAACTGCGAGAACTTCTTAAATTCCTCTCAGGGTCCCTGGGCCCAAGCTCTGGCCGCCCTTCCCTCCCCTCCAGTCTGTGCTGGTTTCCCTTGCTGGCCGAGCGCCATGCTTGGGGCCAGGCCCTGGACATATAGGGACATGCGGTTCCTCATGGAACCAGGGTTCCTCCGACTCCCTTCAGCCCTCTGCGGCGGGGACTCCTCCAGGCTCTGGGAGGAGCCCCCCGTTCCCCAGGCCGCCCCTGTGTTCCCCAGAGCCTCCTCGGCGGAGGCAGCATTTCCAGGCTGCACGTGCCTCTGAAGGCGGACTCTGTCCTTGGCGTGGGGCCGAGCAGGGTCTTCCTGACTCTCAGCCCCGTGGGTCCCCACCCTCACCATTCAGCCTCCTTTTTCAGGGTCCCTGCCCCAGTTCCCACCTGAGCCCCCCTCCGTCCCTTCCCACCCCCAGGCCTGAGGCCAACCTCCTTTCAACCCCTTGAAAGGAAGAAAATTCTGCCATGCCCTCTGCTGAGAGCCGGCTCTAACTTGTAATTGGGTTTACATGCAGAACACCAAATCCTATGAGGACTTGAAGGCGGAGCTTGGAAACTCCGGGGACTGGGGTGAGATCACTGTGGTGAGTACGGGGCAGGCAGCTGACACAACCCTGTGGGAGCTGAGAAAGTTCCAGAAAAGACAGGTGGGCCCTGGGCTTCCCTTTCCACGGGGTCCCCCCACCCCCACCGGCTCAGAGAAGTGCTTCTCCCTGTTGAACTTCAAGGCCTCCAGCTGTTTCTTCTGCTCCATGTGCTCGTCTGAGCATGCATAAGAAAGCCTCTGTCCGGGTGATGGGAGCCAGGAGCGATCCCAAAGTCCCGCTCAGTCCCCCCAGTTCTGGTGCGTGGAATCAGGCTGAGCCCGGGAATATGCCCGTTTTAAACGAAGTGCTAAGGGATTTGACACAGTTCATCCACTTCGAGAAATAATGATTTGTCTGCTGTGGTCACTCCTGGGGTCCTTTCTCCAGGGGCAAACTGTGGTCTCTCAATTAGTGACCAGAACGGCACTGAGCCCATGGGTGCAGGGTTATGGGACTCTGAAAGCAAAACCTTTCCTTTGGGAAGTTCACAGGCTCGCAGGGGAGGGAGCCCCAAGCAGACTCTGTAGAAATGTGTCCTGAACACAGTTTCATAAGCACGTGGGGTCATCAGCCGATAAGGCTGCTTCCTGGGCCCCACCCACAGGCTGAGTACCCCGTGTGGCCCATAAACCCTTTTCACTGGGCCGATGGTGCAGGCAGGAAAGCATGGACGGAAAGGGCGAGGCTGGAGGAATTTACTGATGACAGTGTCATGACAGATAAGAGAAAGAGGGTCATAAACGTCCAAGGTGGACCTTGAACATCTGTGGGAAGCCATGGAGAGAAGTTCATAAGTCATAGAACAAATAATCATCTCGGACCCACGGGCTCTGGTTGGATACAAACCACCAAATTGTAGCTCACAGGTCAAGCAGGTGTTGTGCTCTGAGGAGTGTGTGTATGGGCAGGTGGGGGCAGGTACGGAAGGCTTCTCGAAGGAGATGCCCTAGAATCAGTGCTGATTCTGGAGAAAAAAGGCAGCCTGGGAGGGAGCCCCAAACCCGCAGAACGAACCAGTGGTTTCCTTTTCTTCCCTAGGAGATCACCAGCTCTAAGCTGGACACATTCGATGTGAACAGCAACCTCGTTTCTGGGCCTCTACCCATCTTTCCCCTGGAGCAGTTGGTGAACAAGCCTGTGGAGGAGCTCCCCGAGGGGGTGGACCCCAGCAGGAAGGAGGTAGGTGGGCCTCTAGGGGGAGGGTGGAGAGAGCTGGTGGGCCGTGGGCTGAACAACACTAACGTTGGTTAGGTGAGTAGGTGCTGGGGATGTGCTGGGAAACAGAACACATCTGGTCCCTTCCTTCCCGTGAGGGGACTTCTCAGTGGGGACAGTGGGTTCAAAGGACCCCGATTACACTATGATTTCATTTCAGTGATGGTAAGTGCCACAAGGGTGAAGTACAGGTGTGGTGAAGGGTTTTCCTAGAAGGAAGCTGACTCAGTCACAGGTTTCCTTCTGAAAGGTGACCAGGAACTATTCAGGCAAAATGGATTATTCCTGGAGAAGGGGGCAGTGTGGGTGGAGCCCGGAGGCAGGGAATGAGCACAGAGGCCAGCGTGGCTATGGTGTGCGGAGCCAGAGAGCAGCAGGCTGAGGGCCGGGGGCCTAATGGAGCAGGGTCTGTTACACCCCGTTAGGGAACAAGGTGTCTGTCCTGAAAGTGGACAGGAGCCATTATGGTCGAAGCAGGGGTGCGGCGGGAGCGGCAGTCAGGTTTATGCCTTTAAAAGGCCACGATAGGGGCCCCAGGCTGGTTCCGTTGGTAGGACACGTGACTCTTGATCATGGGGTTGTCAATTTGAGATCCATGTTGGGTGCTGAGAGTACTTTTAAAAAGTTTTAAAAAACTTTATATATAAAAAAAAACTTTTAAAAAACTTAACAAAAAAATAATAAAGTTTTTACTTTCAAGTAATCTAGAATAGGTAGGTGGTAGCTGGGGGAGGTTTAGAGGAATTTTAGGAGGTCAAGTCAATGACACTGGATGAAGGGTGTGTGGGTGGGGGAGGAGGTGAGGGCATCATTTTTGGAGATAAAAAGACCCGGGGTCAGACTGAGCTTAGAGGGGAACGACCGTGAGTTTGGTGGTAGCCATGCCATTTGAGGTACGCCATGCCATTTGAAGGACATCCGGGGTGAGGCATATTTGGTGCCCAGGCTACTCAGAGACCTGCCGGGGCAGAGACCCGCCAGCATGCAGTCCTCCCGGTGGCTGCGGCTGCAGACCCACGTATGTCCCTCGTGCAGAGAGAATGTGGCAAGAAGAGAGCTTGTTAAACACCCATTTCCAATATTCACTCCCACTATAGGAAAATCCAAAATGGGTGACAAATCTAGCTTCACGGGGGGATGGAGAGACAATGTGCTCTCTGGGTATGATAAAACATAAAGAAATCTTGCTAATGAATTAAGGAATCTGTAGGAGAGAGATGCCCGATTTCTCCAACAAGTCTGTTATGGGTTTGGGCTCCGTATATGTTTAAGTGTATTGTTCCCAGAGCATCTGTGTCCTGCCCTTCACCTTGGCGGTCATGTTCACGCATTCTCTCCCCGATGGACCTATCTGTGTCCTCGCCGGTATGTGGGGATGATCCCAACATACTTTTTGTAACAGTGATGCTGTGAATATTGTTTGCCCAGCACCTCATACGTGGAAAGTGCTCCGTAAATGTAAGCTGTTAATGACCGCCTGGGAAAACTGGAGGGAGGGCGAGTGACTGGCCTGATGTGATTGACATAGCTATGGGGCAGCCGAGGCAGAGCCAGAGCCCAGTCCTCAGAGTCCTGCTGCTCCCATCATGTCACGTGGCATGATGTGTTTCTAAAAGGCGGTGCAGCCACTGTCATTGAACCAGGTGACTGAGAGGAGGCTGAACGGATGGTGAATTCTGACCGGGACCAACAGAATTGAGACAACCCCATCATGGTAGACAGTCTACAAAATCTCAGATCCTTTTTAAAAAGTCAGTAGTCTGTCGCTGATTTTTTTTTTTTTTTTTAAGAGATTCATTATTTGAGAGAGAGAGAGAGAGAGCAAGCGAGCATAGGTGCAAGGGTGGGGAGGAGCAGAGGGTAAGGGAAGGGAATCCCAACAGACTCCTCTTCTAGAGCGAAGCCCAAGGAGTGGGGCTTGATCTCCAGACCCTGAGATCATGACCTGAGCCAGAACCAAGAGTCGGATGCTGAACCGACTGCGCCACCCAGGCGCCCCAGTACGTTCTTTTGGGAGAGCTGTCGGTCAATGTTAAGTGGGGAGAGTTGGAGGGGTCTTTAGACCTCTCTGGCGCTCCAGAGCTCCAGACTCGGAAGGGGAGCCGGCGACAGGAAACGGTGGGGTGCTGGGTCTGGCTGCGGGCAGTAGCAAGAGGATAATCTGGGTGTTTGAGTACCAGTGAGTAAACCACAGACAGGCGGATGTGGGTATGGGTGAGGCCAGTAATCAGCTGGTAGGACCACAGAGTCCAAGAGCAGGACAAGAGGAAAGATACAAGTCCACTGGGATGGGCAGTTCCTGCTATCCACCTTTCGGGTCAGAGTCCAGAAGTCTCCGCCAAGCTATGGAGCCAGCCTGGCGGGGGCCAGAGACAGCCCTGGCCTCAGCTGTGAGGAACCTGGGCCCAGGCTCTGCTACAAACTGGTTTAGGGCAGTCAGCTCTTCCCCACCCACTGGTGCCTAAACCCCTCCCCCTTCCTCTTTTTCCCTCTGCCTGGGGCAGTGGGCAGGGCTCTCAGTGGACTTGAGGACAGAATTGGGGGAGGGGAGGCAAACCTAAAGACGGAGCTTGAAGTCCACCTACAGAGGTTGTCTGAGCTGTTCAGTTACGGGCTCTCTGCAGGACTGGATCAAACACTGTCCTGGGGTGGCGGGAGTGGGGGCTCGCATTGAAAAGAAACCCACCGCTCTAACCAGCTTCTTGGTGCCTGGGGAGCAGAGATGAAGGCCGGGAGATGCTCTAGCATGCAGTTTCAGTTTGCGGTTCTCACGTTGAGTGTGCCTTGAGGATACCTGGCTTGCCTGAAGCAGTATCACCTTTGGGTGTGATACACCTTTGGGGGGCTAAGGTCATTTCAGCCACTCCCCTCATCTAATGGAGAAAGATACAGACTCCTGGCTTAGAAAGCTGTCTTCCAGTCCTGATCTCTAAGTCAAGAGTAAAAAGGTAGAATTGTGCTAGCCAAGCTTCTGTATCATTCATAGGATGGGAGAAGCTGGTAGAAGTCACCCAAATATTTTGTTTTCTGCTCAGAATGGCCAGGAGTTTTTCCAAGTGCCATAGCTGTATCTGCATGCTAGCTAGGCTGCTGTTTGCTGGGCCCGCGGTGCTGGGTGGGTGCTGGGGTGGCCAGCCTGCTCCCGAGATCCCCAGCAAGGCAGGGCCCAGGAGGGCCAGTCCCTCCCAAGGGTCATGGTTCTCACTAGCAGAGCTGGGTGTCCTTCCTGTGGTGACAGCAACTGGGTCTCCAACATTCAGACCTGGGCAGATTCCCTTCCTGGCTCATCAGCTTACCCTGTGGACCAGACTTAACGGAAGAAGGATCCTCTCGCTTAGGGTCACTGTTTACTGAGTAAAGACAGATGAACAAGATACCTTGTTTCCAGTACCCTTTCTTGAGTCATACTGTTTTCATCCCCGTAAAAGCATTACAGAGAAGCAAACGCTGGCCTTTAAGATTTTTCTCAAAGAGAGGAAAATTAAGACGTTCTCTAAACTAGCTAATTCCCTAGCCAAGTGAAGCCAAATGTCCCAATTCCCTTTGCAGAGCTAGGGTGCTCTTGGAGCTCAGTCTATTTCAGGCTGATCATGTTCCACATTCAGTGATCACACTTACTGGACCTCAGCATACCACCTGGCTTCTCCCCGGCTCTTCCCTGGGTCTCCCGACATTACCTGCCCTGTGCTTCAGGTGATTGCTCTGCCACACCTACAGGACTCGCCTGTGAACCCTGAAGTGCAGAATGTGACTGTTGCTCTCTGGTTCCTCTCTTCTTCTAGGCACACCTGTCCACTGAGGATTTCACCAAGGCCTTTGGGATGACACCCACTGCCTTCTCTGCCCTCCCTCGATGGAAGCAACAAAACCTCAAGAAAGAAAAAGGCCTGTTTTGAGAAGTGGGAGCGGTTGTGGTTGGCGAGCATTTCCCTACCTTGCTTGCAGTTTTGTTGTTTTCATGACTAGTATATTAGTCCTATACTAATTTTGAAGTGAAATTTTACCTGTGAGCAACCTCTCTACTCTTCCAGATTGGTACCTCCATAAAGAGACCGTTGTCCCAATTCCAGCTCTTAAACAGGCGGTCGGTCGCATTGTTTCGACTCTGGCGTGGCAATGTCACTCTTGACCATCCTGTTCTAGAGCCTCCCTTCTTAGAGGAGAGCGAACACTCCACAGGACATCCTGATTCTGAGGAATCCTCCCTAGGTTTCCCTCCTGTAACTGATGTTTAGCCATGAGAGTGCAAGGAAGCATTTTGTGGTTGCACATCTTTCCCCAAGTAATGGCTTTTCCTTCTCACCTACTCTCCTCACTGACTTAGACGAGAAGTTAAAGGGCACTCCTTGGCAAGAGCTGAATGGCCTGGGAAAGGGCCCTGTTTGGAAGTTTCACAACACGAACCGGTCCCCAGCGAGAGCAGCACACCCACTGGGTCCAGAATGGAGGTCAGCTCACCCCCGGTCTGGTACTAATAAGGCAAAGAGCTTAGCTAAGGCCGATGCCGAGTTTACAAGCCATTATCCAGAACCTCTGCCACGCTCTCTGAAGGGCCATTTGTCGGTTTGCCCTTCCCATTTCCTTGAAGGTGGAATGGTGCCGCGTGGAAGTCCGAGTCAGAAAGCCAACAGAAAGTGATTGCACAACCTCGACACACGGTGGTTGAGTGTCTGCAAGGCTGAGTCCTTTCGAGAAATAACAGTCAAACCAACGCAAGGTTAATAAAGGCTTTAATTTCACACACAGAAAACTCTATGCATAATTTAAAAAGGAAAACAAAAACAAGGAAAAACCGTAAAGGATACAGAGGAACAGTTCTGCTAAAACACAGATAAAGTGCCGCTCCATACGAACAACATAAAGAATCAGAATCAAGTCACTCTGAACACAAAGAAAGAAAATCACCTCACAAATAATGTGGCCAAAGCTGCCAGCAAATCTGGTAGTGGCTCAACTAGGCAAAGTGTAGGACCCTTCCTTCTGTTTTCCTCTCTACAGCATAAGTAAACAACACTGGCAACAGGCCAGAGGAACTGGGATGGAAGGACAAGGTCCGAAGGGAGGGAAACCTGGGGCCAGGAGGTGCGTAGTCTCACTCCCTGTATTGCTCTGTTCTTGAAACCGGCCGGGTCAGTGGATTGCTCTTGTTTTGGCATCTGACCTTCTGAACCTGGGTCTTGATCCAGACCCGCATCCCCTCTACTGTTTCACCAGTGAACATGCCTATACTTTGAACCTCTTAATGTACTTTAAGTTCAATGTTACTAAAATCAACTGCTTTATACTTATACTGGCACACTTTTTATTAAAAACTTCAAAAACCTCAGACATATAGCACACATGGAAAGAAAAACTTACTGTGTATAAATATGCTACAAGGGAAGAGACGGCCAGAAGTCCAGTAATCAAGCATGCCGTAAAGGAGTCAGTGAGTGCAGTGACGACAGCAAAACAATGGTCACAAACTCTCCAGGCCTACCAAACTGTAGTTTTCCAATAAAATCTGTATGTTTTCCAGATGTTAATAAGACACACCAACAGAGACAAAATTGGGATTTTCAAGTACTGCATTCAAAAGACATCAGATGGCAGACACCCATTAGCTTTTGTACTACTTAAGAGCGCATTTCTCAGTGGCAAAGCAAGATGGGGAGAAGGAAAAGGACACGCCTGTTTCGTGGGGGATACTCAACGGGACTTGCCCGTGGTACTGGGTTGTTGATTTTTCTAAAAATCTCCAGATATATACAAGATCCAAATGTACTTGGGAGATCTAGCTCTGTTTCCCTGATTTAAAACTCCACCTATGGGGGTGTGGGGTGTGTGTGTGGGGTGCCAATTAAAGCAAAGAGAAAAAAAAAAAGGAAGTCTGGATGACTAAGAGCATCCACTGCAGTCATTTCAGAGGACAAAGAAGAGTAATATTTTTGTTTGTTATAATATAAAGTCTTCTCAGATCAGGAATGAGTTTACAAATTTCTTTCTGTATGTTTCCAAACCTCACCCCCAAGCTTGCTCAACACTCAACTATATAGATGCTGCCAAAAATCTCTCAGGTGTTTCTGAATAATTTTCATCATATGACTGTGTCTGTAGCTGTCCACGTGCAGAGCTATGTTTATAGAGTTACATAACCGCACCTGCACTATGGAAGAGTAAGTCAATTCATGAATTCACTTGCTGAGGTTTTAATTCTTAAGGTTTCTCTTTTGGAAGAATTCTACACTTGAACAAGAAGAGAAGTAAAGAAATGTAGTCTAGTATTTGTCTCCCAGAGTTAATCAGCTGTTCTGTAAGTATCACTGTGTAATTCTAAAAATGTAAACACATTTACATTTATTACATGTTACTGAGCCATTAAGTGAGGCCTAACATTAACAGCCCATGGCAAGTAAACAAATAGCTTTTGGAATCAAAGTATAAATAGAAGAACAATTCATGGACTTGCTGCTTCTTATTCTATTCTGCTGAGACAAAGTGCACGAGTGTGCACAAACCTGTGAATACATTCCCTGCAAAGCAGAGTCTGTCTTCTCACGGGCCTAAATTACAGTCATGGCTACTAATTAGGGACAGCAGCCACCTGGCCACATGCAGCTTCCAATTCTCCATAATACTAGGTGATAAGAATCAGTAAGTTTGAATTTTAGCTTAGTTTTCCCTTCCAAAAAATTTCAATTAAGATCAGTTGTCTGCAGAAGGAAGTGCTGTCAAGTTCCAATTCAATGTCAATTAAAGTAATATAACCATTTTTGGTATTTTCAGTAGAAAGGTGACTGGGTAAGCTGCCTGGGACTGAAGCACTCTGTCCCTCTCTGACTTGTCCCTTCCCGGCGCCAACACAATCAAATGCCCCATTTCCCCGATTCTGAGCAAACTGATCACACTGTGCAAAAAAATAATATATTATCTACTTACAATTTTTAAATATATACAACCAGCTCAAAAAAACACTAGACCCTTTTAATGCGGTCCCGCTGAAATGTCCACCTGTAGTCATGAACCCAAATGAGAACTAAAGCGTAGTGAAAGGGGGGATTAAAGGAGCACAGGGAGGAAGGGACCCTGACACACGGACAACAATGCACGGCTACCAAGAAAAAGTCAAGCCCCAAATTTGCAAGCATATTAGCAGTTAAGATAATTCATCTACCTCAGTAACCTATTTCCAACTAGCAAGTCCAGCCCAAGAAATGAAGATGAAATCCAACCAGGTTTCTGAGCCATGAGTACTTCTAAACCACACACACACACACACACACACACACACACACACACACACACAGAGGCTACAAAAAGCAAGTCAAATGAGGGCACTTCATGGGCATGGAGCTTATGACATCATTTCTATTTTTTTTTTTTTAATGCCCTAACGCATCCCCACTTCAAAATGTTTCCAGTCATTTCTAACAGCACCTTTCAAAGCTCTCAAATGCAAACACGCAGGAGAAAAGTCCTAACTAGCTATCGAATTTGATCACCACATCACTTATCTGGGAAAAAAACAGTTATTTTCGAGCAAATGCTATTGTTTTTAAACCAAGTATTTTCCTCTGCTCTATTCTGCTCACATGCAGCCGACCAGCACACCCTTTCACAACATTCACTGTGGTAGTGTGTAGGTACACGGTGGGAGGCAGAACATTCATCTGTAGTTAAGCAATGTGCTGGGGGCCATTTACAATTTAAAAACCAAGAATTTTAGAACAAGTTACTATGTCAGAACATGTCCAAGTGTGGGGTCTGGAGCTCTCTTAAGGTGTTCTTCTAGAAAAGACATTGCACCTTCTGTGATGATGGACTTTAACATGCTTCTTCCCCTTGAAAAGCTGAGGTGGTTTTTGTCCCTACCTCAGAACTGAACCAAGAATTCCCTCCTTGTTGACAAAAAAAAAAAAAAAAGCAAAAAATGAAAGAAAATACTGAAGATTTCATTTTGCTACACTTAACTGTGCAAACCTAATGATTCCCGGGCTTACAAAGTTATTCTGTGGACAGAATTCACCCCTCGAACTCATTCTTTTTGTGGCTTCCCCAGCGCCCCAATATCCACGCTGGTGATGCCAGCTGAGTGACTGCTGTGGGACGGACTGCTGCACCACTGCTTAGCCTCAATTCAGAGCACCTAAAAAGAGAAAATCTATTACACACCTTTGTTATCTTTTGGTTCTTGGGATTACTGAAACCAATCTCGTTCTCATTCTCATCCTGTTTTTAAGGGGAAAGACAGACAGCAAATGATTAAATGCTCAAGCTTCATCCTAAGCTCACGTACTTAATTTCCCACTTGCAGTAGGGCTTCGCGTGGTCCCGAGTGTTTAGCTTTCACACAAGAATCCTCAGCCTGACATCTCCATGTAGGACAGATGCCAGCATTCTTCCTTATCCCCAAGTGTCCTTGCTGGGGAATCCCAACTGGGATATTATTTTCTTACCTCTTAAAATTTTGGTTGCGATCTTTTAGGGCAATGCTTGCTCCATGGAAGAATGACACAGAAGAAAAGGAAAAGATTCTATCTTCACTACCATAATAATATAGATGACATACAATGAATATACCGTGTGAAAGATATCTCTTTTAAAGAAAATACAAAGTGTACAATGAATACCAAAAAGGGGACCATAACCCATTCCAGAGCACCAACAATCCATTTCTTGGGACTGCATGTAAACAGCAAAAGCGTTACAAATCCATGAAGTAATTTTATACAAAAAAGCTCCTCACGTCAGGTGGCAGAAATGCCTCTCCTTTGCAAGGAGGACAAACTGTCATTAGTGTAACATGAAGAGCTGGCTTTCCAGTGAACTTTACTAATAAGAAACACACATGAAAGATTATAGACTTGAGTGAAACTACTCAAGGAACAGAAAAGCTAAATGCCAACTGATATGTACATCTTTCCACCTCTCTCAGGTGAATGGACTCTGACACCTTCATTTCTTCTCCAAACTGCTGTGCTATTCGTTCTGAGCAGGCATACTGCGGTGGCTCATCCCAACTCTTTAAGGCTCCATTCATTCCACATGTATGTGTGCGCATACGTATGTACATAAATATATATACATATTTACAACATGTATTCCTAAGACAAAAGGAAGTGCCACTCTTATAGGAGAAAGAGAGGGTATCAGCTACAGATGTGAGACCAAAGTTTCCATAAAACAATTAGCATGGAGCGTTCCACATAATTGCAATTTTCGTCTTTTGGTTTGGCCCTGAGCTGTTTGTTGCTCCCGTGTCAAGTAGAATTCTGAATTCTCCTCCTGCAGAGGTGAGGTGAGGTGGGCAGCAGCGAGAAGGAATACGCAGTGCACACTGCCAGCCCAGAAGTCTGTTCCTCACAAGGCCTGACGAGTGGTCTTCCCCACTTCCATGCTAAGTGCCTGAGAATTCTTTTCCGTTTCCAGCAGCTCATCAAAGATCTCCCTTAAAAAAACAAACAAGAAACAAAACAGGATATTCAGTGAGCAAAACCGAAGGACAAGACAGAAGATGATGATAAAGCCTGCACAATCCCACTTGGTGCCCAAATTTTATTAAATAAGCAGCTCATTCATGTGATCACTATCTTAACCCCAAGTGCAGATTTTTGAGAACACTGGGGGCACAGCGGCACTGGCTACACCTGGTAACAACGCTATGTAGTTCCCAGCCATCCATGGAACTCAGATCTTCTAGCTGCTGTAACTGGAAGACCAGAAAGGTTTACAAGAGGACAGCTTTATTACAGAACAGTCTCAAGTTCCACACCTCAACACTACTGTGAGATAAGTAATTAACATGGAGTTAAGACATCAACACACGGGGCACCTGGATGGCTCAGTGGGCTAAGCCTCTGCCTTCAGCTTGGGTCATGATCTCAAGGGTCCTGGGATCAAGCCCCACATGGGGCTCTCTGCTCGGCAAGGAACCTGCTTCCCCCTCTCTCTGCCTGACTCTCTGCCTACTTGTGATCTCTCTCTCAAATCAATAAACAAAATCTTTAAAAAAAAAAAAAAAAAGACATCAACATACAAGCCCTAAGCAAAGATAACAAAAGTAAAAAATTGTCAACTAATAACTGTTTTGTCCTTACGGGGGGGGGGGGAGAATTTGGGAGATGTTTAGCCCACAGCTCCAGACCCGGCAGTGTCTTACTTGTGCATATAAAAGAAGATATAACCACTCCGGTCCCGATCGCTCTGCACAGAAGCCTCTTGGATTTTAGACACCTCGAGATCATTGTAAGTAAACCATGCCTGCTTCTTAATGTCGTACACATCACTAATGTAGTGACCTAAAATAATAAAATCTTAAAATTGTGGTTTTTAAAACACACTGCATTTTTCTCAGGTATAGGAAGTTTTGGAGAGAGAGAGAAACAGCCACCCATCCACCCTATCCCCAAAAACATTTCTAAGAACCATTCAGAAAAATGCACAGGAATTTAAGGGAGAAATATACTACACCAGCACAACTTTTTGGATAAATATATGTCTGCATATATATATTTACATACAAACAGAAAGGGGAATTTGGGTCGTTTATAAATAAAGAAGAAAGTTGCACCTTCAACACAATTCACATGGAGTGTGATCAAAGGAAAGATTTAAAACTTTTTCTTGATGCATTCAACTTCTAGCTCACGGAGACGGGCACAGAGCAAACTAACAGGGAGGAAGTGCTGGCTACCTCATTTGTAAAATGCTGAAATCATCATGTCCACTTACCTGAAGAAGAGGTGCTACCAATGTGACTGACGACACTAATGAGGCGGTAAGAATGAGGAAGATTTCCTGTCTGGAAAACACAAGTGGGCACGACCTTTAACTCTTCATTTGAATAAAAGCAAAACACTAAATTTAAATTTATTATCAAAGGTAACCTGGCCAAGTTTCAGCGTGTATGTAGTCAAACTCAATAAAAAAAAATCCAGGGACGCCTGGGTGGCTCAGTTGGTTAAGCAGCTGCCTTCGGCTCAGGTCATGATCCCAGCGTCCTGGGATCGAGTCCCACATCGGGCTCCTTGCTCAGCAGGGAGCCTGCTTCTCCCTCTGCCTCTGCCTGCCTCTCCGTCTGCCTGTGCTTGCTCTCTCTCCCTCTCTCTCTCTGACAAATAAATAAATAAATAATCTTAAAAAAAAATCCAGTGCTTGTATTTTTCAAACCTTTTGACCCAAGAATTCTACTTCCAACTAAGAATTCATCCTAGGAAATTCCAAAGGAGAATTCCAAAGGAGAAAAGAGAAAAGAGGACATGTATAAAAGCATTCACTGTAGCATTATCTCTAATAATGAAAAGTTGGAACTAACCACAGGCCCAATAGCAGTGGAGTGGTCGGTGGGATACCAACGCAATGCAGTATTATTTAGTGGGTCAGCAACGCGTTCACTTGTTTTTCAAACCCACATGAATGCACACGGTAACCACAGCTCTAGAAAAGCAGGTATGTTAATGATTAAGTACTGGAAAACACAATGAACAAAACGAAAAGAGCTGTAGTGGTGCTGCAGGGATTACGGATAAACTTGTACATTCTAAATATTTTTAAAAATGCTATTAAAATACTGCTAGTAGAAAAATTGTAAAAACCTGGAAAGTGACATTCATGCACTGCAGGTAGCACTATAAGGTACAAATTTGGGGAAGGAATATAGGTATATGTAAACCAGAAACCATTAAAATGTTTCTCAACTTTGAAGCAGTAATTTACTTTTGGGAGTTTACTCAAAGAAGAAAATCCTAAATACAGAAAATATTACAATTATCCACAGTTCCTCAATGTATTTTTAAAGATTTTTCTTTTTAAAGTAATCTCTACATTTAACATGGGTCTTGAACCTACAACCCTGAGATCAAAAGTTGCACACTCTACTGACTGAGCCAGCCAGACACCTCCCAATGTACTCTTTATTACAGCAGAACAACAGAAACTTAAACACTTGTGGTTAAAAATTAAATGAAATAAACAGTATGTTGATTTGAGGCAATACAGATTATACAGCCATTAAAAATAAAATGCTTAAAGTAATCTTTTACATCTAGCAGAATAAAAACTGTGCTTACGTTTTATTTTTTATTTTTTTAAATATTTATTTATTTGACAGAGAGAGACCGTGAGAGAGGGAACACAACTGGGGGAGTGGCAGAGGGAGAAGCGGGCTTCCCGCTGAGCAGGGAGCCTGATGTGGGGCTTGATGTGGGGCTTGATCCCAGGACCCTGGGATCATAACCTGAACCAAAGGCAGATGCTTAACCACTGAGCCACCCAGGCGTCCCTGTACTTATGATGTTTTAAAAGCACACTTGGATGTACGGCTAACAAAATAATATGTAAAAATGCTAACGGTAGTTGCGTTAGGATAGTGGAGTTCTATGTAATTAAAATGATAAAAAAAATTGGTAAATGGTAAAAAGGCAATTTTTCAGAAAAAAGAAGGGCAAAAAAGTTTATAATGTATTCTAGCTTAATGTCATTAATCCAGTAGTTTTTACTAAGTAACAACCAACTAGTTCTGTTATTTCACTTTAAAGATAATACAGTTCTGGCAGAACTATGGGTGAATTAATATATATATATATGACATCGAGAGCCCCATTACTCAGTTACTACCTAACACAAGAGGGAGTCGGGATATCTTTCTAGTTTTGTTTCATTTTATTTTGAATCTTGTGTATAAGAAATGAGGAGCAGGGCGCCTGGCTGGCTTAGCTGGTTAAGTGTCCAATTCTTGATTTTGGCTCAGGTCATGGTCTCAGGGTCCTGGGATCAAGCCTTGCATTGGGCTCTGGGTACAGCAAGGCACCTGCCTGGGATTCTCTCTCCCTCTCCCTTTGCCCCTCCCCTCACCCACAGGCTCTTTCTCTCTCTTAAATAAATAACTAAATAAGTAAATAAAATCTAAAGTGCAAAAAAATGAAAGGAAGAAATGAGCAAAGGACAAGAGAAAATGAAGAGCATCTGATGACTGCCACAGCGGACACTGGCCGTGGGGCCTTGGAAGAAAAACAGCAGGAGAAGTAATGCCGGCAGCCTGAGCAATCCTCCTTAGGGAGTTAAGCAGCCTACCTCTGCATTTCTTTTTAGTTCCTCCGCCTCGGCTTCTGTGTACTCCATGTCTAAAACATCCTCATTGCCAGAGTCCTCATCGGAACCCAATGAATCCAGAAAAGAGTTGTTAAATTCTGCAGAATACAAAGTATTGTGAAAGTTCTTAGACTAGACACAAATGATATGATTAGAAAGAAAAAAAAAAAAAAAACAAAAAACAGCTTGAGCTACTTATTTTATCATCCTAAGGAAACATAAAACTTTATTAGGGTTTCAATCTACCCAGCCTGCTCTGGGAAGTAACAATTCAGGTAACAGGTATCTAAAACAGAAATATCCCTTTTCTTTTAAAGAAATTTATATGAAAGGGATATAATGCTAATAAGAAAGGAATACAACTGAAAAAAGGATTATGATTTCACAGAGAACCCAATTTCACTAAATGTCACATTATATAAACTGTGTGTTAGATTTCAAGTACTTGGTGTATGTTGTAGGTGCTCCCAGCAAATACAAATGATATAGAAAAGTGACCATGAAAAAAATCAGTATCTTTTCATGTTCTTCAATATTACAACTTTTGAAACTTAACAAATACAATGGAAATTTAACCTTTTAAAAAAAGATTTTATTTATTTCTTTGGGTGGGGGTAGAGAGAGAGAGAGAGTACAAGCAGGGGGAGGGAGAAGTGGCTCCCTTGAGGTACGGCTCAATCCTAGGACCCTGGGATCACAACCCCAGTGGAAGGGAGACACTCAACCAACTGAGCTGCCCAGGTCTCCTTGGAAATTTAATCTTTAAGTTTCACTAAAATACACTACTTAACAACTAAATTCAAGATCTGCTTTTTTCTAAATAAAGTGTTTCCACTGGCAGAATCCATCTTTATGAATGATTTTAAATAAAGAATCACGGGGGTGGAAGGGTTGGGTGTGCACTGGGTGGCTCAGTTGGTTAAGAGGCTGACTTCAGCTCAGGTCATGATCTCACAGTCCTGGCATCAAGCCCCACTTTGGGCTTCTTGCTCAGTGGGGAATCTGCTGGTCCCTCTGCCCCTCCTCCTGTTCATGTCCTAATAAATAAATAAAATCTTAAAACAAACAGAAAAACCCCAGAATCACTTGTACTTAAGTGTCTCTTTGCTTTAAAATACAATTAATTCCACTCAAATCACAGTATAGAGTTATTTATAAGACATGAACACCTAAGAATGGGAAGAACAGAAAAAGAGACTGTAACATCAGAATTCTGGAAGCTGGAAAGCAGATGGTGCCTGACTTAGCAGACTTAGGAAAGCCAAAGACAAATCCTAAACCAGTAACAGAAAAGCTGAGAACCAATCCAATTTACATCTTGTTCAAAAGACATACAATTTCGAAGTTACCAGGTACCCTTAAACTGGAGGCTAAGGAGGAGACAAAAATAAGGATTTGATGAAAAGGATTTGAGAAACACACTCTCAGGATCCCCTCTCTCCCCACTTCATGCTGCTGAGCAATGAAAGAAGTCTGGAGTTTTAACCTCTGGAGAGGACGAAACACTCTCTGGATAGGGGATGTCAGGCACATACTGAAAACAGCGGAGGCGGCCACAGTTTGCATATGGCAAGATGAATGTGACCTCCAGCCCTAATGCTCTCTTTGGCTCCCAAACTTTGGCAGCCACATTTTTTACCTTTAGGCAAAGGCAAGAGATTAGAAAACTCTTCTTTAGGAATCCGACCAGCCCAAGAGAAAGGCCTAAATAACAGTAACATCATCCCCAAAACAGTTCTGCCTTGTAAAAACTCAGAGTTGACAAGCTCTAGCTATTCATTTGCTCAGGGCTTCCAGCCAACCTTTTAGTCTCCTTTTCTTAATCATGAACCTATAGCCAAGGACTACTAGGTATCTGAGGAAAGTCTCTAATAAATATAAAGAGCATAATAACCATACAGGACAGAGCAGCTGGAGGAAACAATCTATTCAGGGAGAAGAAAACTTCAAATAAACAAACAAAGGAACTATACTTAATATCCTGGATATTTGAGATGGTATTGCTTCTACGATAACCCCCCAAACACTTTAAAAAAATGAAATCATTAAAAATAATATTTCACATGCTTTTCTGAGTGTGATACATTTCACCATTAAAACAATGTAATTAAAATAATTTCCACACCTTGAAGACTTAACTCTGTTGCTCTTTTGAGGTCATCATCTTCTTTCTGTTCCCAAGCTTCCTAAAGGGATAAGAACACAACTAAGGTTTTAAAAGGGTATTGAATAAACTTGTTTAAGGAGTGTAAAATGAGCTGTTCTGGAAGTATTTTCTAATAATGTTTTCCATAACCTAATGAATGTTTGGAATATGACCTTTTGAGGGGTGTGGAGAAATTCTCCGCTTTTTTTCAATGCTGCCCTCTAAAACATAATCTTGGGGGTTAAAAAGGCTTACATGCCATCTTCTCTAGTCAGTGACATTTGACTTGCTAACCAAAAGTCATTCACTGAGACGCTGTGATGTAATTCCCGTTCTCCTTCCATGTCTGAAATACCCGGCACACAGCACGAACTACTTGGCAAATGGCTCTGTTTTCTTTCCTCTAATTTACAGCCTTTGCCAGTTTTCATGGTGCAAACACTCCCACTACGTATGGCCCGTCTGAAGCTACCGAAGGGATGCTGAGCGCGCAGCTGGGAGCTGGCGAGTATGCCGGAGCTGACGGCGAGCGGGCTCCAGCACGTCACTGGCCCCGAGTCTGGGACAGTATGACAAACGGTATTTCCACAAGACCATTATTCAAAAACTTCTATATTGTTCTTGATAAAAAAAACCAAACAGGCAAAACAGAACAAAACAAAAACAAAAAACCAAAAACCACACAAGATACATACTAGATACATGGTGAAAACGAAATGAATTCGTTGTCTGTGGGCTGTTATTTCTCTAATACACCTCAGCTTGTCTTAGGAAAACGAGTACCTTGGAAAATGTCTCAAATGGATGACTAATTGTGAAAATACGGAAATGTTGACTGTAAAAAAAATTTTCCCTCTTATCTGCAGAGAAAATATAATTTACAAACTTCATGCACAAATGAAGAAACAATGTAATTTAAGCAGAGTATGTTCCTCAAGTCTAGACTTGTTTTTAAAGTTACTTAAGTATATAAGCTCAGAATAAGCTATTCTGCCTTAAAGTCCTGGGAGCAAGAACATTGTATTCAAAAAAGAAACAGATATTCTCTAAGAAGAAATATGATTAAACTTATCCAGCTCTCAAGTCTATGTGGAAACCCAGGTGGTGAAAGAGTCTTCCAGCTGTTAACAGAATGATGCAGGTACACAACTAAAGAAACCTCATCTTATATTTCTCAGCTGTGGAAATAGGTTTATAAGATAGTTTTAACTGGGTCAGCTGACAAAAAAATAGGATCCCCGTCTTTTGTATATGAAGAAGAGGGGTGCTGAATTTTCTCTTTTCTCCACTATAAGAAACTATTGTTAAGAAATCAGACCTTGGTCTTTTAGACTAAAAATAAGTTTTCTAAAACAAATGATCACTATCCATTATTTATAAAATGGGTGAAATGAATGCAACTTAATGGCCAGGAGGCTAGGGAGGTACTTCTTGTAAATAAAAGGATACAGAACAGCTGGTTCTGAAATCATTTTAAAGCAGCAGTTCTCAACCTTGACTGAACACTAGAATCACTGCGGGAAGTTTTAAAAAATGAGGGAAGCAAGTAAGGAGGGAGGGGAGAGAGGGAGAGACAAAGGAAGCAAGAAAGATGGAGGAAAGGGAGGGACAGGGGAGTGAGGAGAAAGAAAAAAAGGAAGGAAATCTAGATGCCCAGACCACATCCTAGGATCAATTCTATCAGAATTCCTGAGGGGAAGAACAACCCAGGCATCAGTATTTTTTAAAGCTCCCCAGATGATATTAATGTGTAGTTAAGGTTGAACCTCACTGTTCTAGACAAATTAGATTTTTAAAAAAGATTTTATTTTTAAGTAATCTTTACATCCAACAAGGGGCTCAAACTCACATCTCCAAGATCAAGAGTCACATGTTCCACCAACTAAGCCAGGCAGGGGTCCTAAGTCAAAAGCGATTTCTTGACCTGGTTATTTGTAAACATTAAAAATGTGTGTTTATTCTAAGGAGTTCTAGTAAACTTTTCCTATTAACATGACTTGCATTACATTGGATTAGACAACCAGGAAGACATCACCTTTCAGTCAGATAGATACCTCAGGCAACTGCAATGGTTGCAACCAACCAGGTCTGGCAAATATAAGCATGAAGAACTAAACGTTTCAGAAGAGGTTATTATATGGGGTGCACAGCTGGCTCCGGTAGAGCGTGCGACTCTTGATCTCAGGATTTTGAGTTAGAGCCCCATTTTGGGTGTAGAAACTACTTACAAATAAAATCTTATGAAAAATAGATTACTGTATAAGAAAAGATAAATGTTAGTCAATGGCTGAAATATGAAATTTCAGATAATATTCCTGAGAATTTCATTTTCAAATAATTCACAGGAAAGGATTCACATTGTGAGAAAGTGCTGAGAACACTTCAATGCCTTAAAATACTAGTGACAAAACCATGGTGGTACGCTGGCTATTTCTATAGCTTGCAAAACAAACTTGGGCTGGGGAATGATCTTTATTAACCCACCTTGCTTTTAGCCAGGAATGAACTATAGTAATGGGAGGTTATCAACAATACATTTTATTGCATTTGGATTTTCAAACAAAACCCACAAAAACCAAAAGAACTATCCCTGTTTCTATTTCACACCCAAGGCAAAGCTCCAAACAAAGTTTGTTTTGATGTATCAATGATTTACTGTATGTATATCACCTGGAATAATGCTTGACACACAGTAAGTGCTTAATACACATTAGCTGTTGTTATTACTGGGGAAGACAGGTACCGAGAAAATAGCAGTATAATCATCTCTTACTTGCTCTTGAAGGCTCTGAGCCAGTGCCTGCTGAAGCTCCTGCTCTTCCCTTTCACGCTCCATATCATACTGCTGGAGCCAATCGACCTCTCCTTGAGATCCTTCTGGAGTTTTGTTTTCTTTATTCTCATCACAGTCTTTGGTTATCTCAGCAAAACTGGCAGAATCTGAGGAAGCAGAACAGGACATCACCGGGGAAGCCTGGCTAATAAACTGAAATCTCTGGACTACAGTGACATCTACTGTTCAGAGAGTAATTTACCTGAGCCTCATGCGTAACTTGCTTGAGACACAGGACTTCATCTTACTACATCTGATTCATGGTTTCTCAGTCTCAGCACTACTGACATTCTGTTTGAGGGGGCTGTTGCATGCACTGCAGAATGTTTGGCAACATCCTGGCCTCTATCTACGAGATGCCAGTAGCACCCCTCTCCCTGAGTAGTGAGAACGAAAAATGACAGACACTGTCAAATGTTCCTTGGGGGACAAAACTGTTCGTGGATGAGGATCACTGATCTACCGCAATAGTTCTGAAATTTAACCAATCAGAAGCATTATCATTTAAGGATGGAGAGAATAAATAGCCATATTCACAGCCAGTCATAAATGTCACATGACCAAGTACTAGGAACAAAGTATTGTTTAGAGTAAATGAAATAAGCATTAGGCTACAATGATTACATTAATACTGAGATTTTTTCCATCATTAAACTGTATGTCAAAAGAGTGAATATTTTCTTTTCTTTTTTTTTTTTTTAAAGATTTTATTTATTTATTTGACAGAGATCACAAGTAGACAGAGAGGCAGACAGAGAGAGGAAGGGAAGCAGGCTCCCCTCTGAGCAGAGAGCCTGATGCGGGGCTCGATCCCAGGACCCTGGGATCACGACCCGAGCTGAAGGCAGAGGCTTTAACCCACTGAGCCACCCAGGCGCCCCAAGAGTGCATATTTTCACATTAATAATCAAATAAGCCTTGTATATATTCTAAAGCAAAAAAGCTACATGAAATATGTAATAAACACCTTATGTACTGCACAAATGTAGGACACAGTATATATGTTTAAAACATTCTTCCAAGGAGGTAAGAAAAAAATTAATCTTTCATTTCTTCTTGTTCCTTCTCAATCTCTAGAACACAGCTAGCTAGGATAAACAGTATAGTCATGATTCTGTTTTGGTGAAACAGATTTTGTTCTGTGAGATGAGCAACATTTCCTTATAATTTTAATACAGATAAGAGCGGATAGATATGGGCTTTCTCTTTCTCTAACACTTCACAGAAGCAAAAATTCTCATCTTAATAAGGAAATTCTCATAAAAAGAATTTAATTTATCAACAAGAATTACCTTTACAGATTCATTTTATATGGACTGCTTTAAAATCAGTATATGCTTGGGGTGCCTGGATGGCTCAGTCAGTTAAACGCTGGGCTCTTGATTTCGGCTCAGGTCATGATCTCAGGGTCTTGAGATTAAGCCCCACATTGGGCTCAACACTGGGCGGGGAGCCTGCCTAGGATTCTCTCTCCCTCTCTTCCCTTACTTGTACTCTAAAATAAATAAATATGAAAAAAAAATAAAATTAAAAATAAAAATAAATATGTAAGTAAATAAAATCAGTTTATGTGCTTTACCTGCCCTAATTCTGCATTTTAACTACTTAAATGATGGACACTTTTCCACAGCACAGACTATAAAGTCTGAAGATTATAGCATCTCTCTTTTTTTTTTAAGATTTTATTTGTCAGAGAGAGCGCGCGCACAAGCGGGGGGAACTGCAGGAGAGGCAGAGGGAGAAGCAGGCTCCGCAATGGGCAAGGAGCCCAAAAGCGGACCTATGGTCCTGAGGTCATGACCTAAGCTGAAGGCAGACACCTAACTAACGGGGCTACCCAGGCATCCCTGAAATTTACAGCATCTTAATTTTAGACTCTAAGTAAGT
Organism: Neogale vison; assembly: GCF_020171115.1. Taxonomy (NCBI): domain Eukaryota; kingdom Metazoa; phylum Chordata; class Mammalia; order Carnivora; family Mustelidae; genus Neogale; species Neogale vison. The sequence goes on from NC_058093.1 coordinate 28,819,456, forward strand.
AGTTCATCTTTTTTTTTTTTTATTTTTTATTTTTTTAAAAGATTTTATTTATTTATTTGACAGAGATCACAAGTAGGCAGAGAGGCAGGCAGACAGAGAGAGAGGAGGAAGCAGCCTCCCTGCTGAGCAGAGAGCCCGATGTGGGACTCGATCCCAGGACCCTGAGATCATGACCTGAGCCGAAGGCAGCGGCTTAACCCACTGAGCCACCCAGGCGCCCCAGTAGTTCATCATTTTTAAATTATATTGAATTGCTGACTGAATATTAACCATTAAAACCAACTCTGAATACTCATTAAAAGAGAAAAACCCTCAGGATATATTAAGGGTAAGAGCAATATGATCCCAATTTAAAAAAAATAATATAGAAGATGTCAGTAATTTCTTCATTCCTCCATTCTTAGAGCAACAGTCATTTCTATAGTCTGGAAGGAACAGCTCTGAAGTCTATTTGACCCTGCCTGTCCCTCTAGCCTTAGCTTACTGCCCCAGGAATGGATATTTGAGTCAACCAATCAGATTGTTTCTGGAAATCTGGAACTGAGGCATTCAAAGTTAGCTGATGTTGAGGATTTCAAGTGGAAGAAAGATCTGGGAGTTAAGGCTGCTATTTTAGGGCCAAGATAAATATTACTTTTACTACCAAAATATATGCAATTAAAAAAAGGTGACAGAGGTAGAATTTTTCTTAATAATTCTCAGCATTCCATTTATCAATGTGCCCCCACACAATCCTAAATTATACTATCCGTGTGACAGAGAACCAATCAGGAATGTTTCCATTAAAAAAAAAAAAGACTTTATTTATTTATGTGTGTGTGTGTGTGAGAGAGAGAGAGAGAGAGAGAGAGAACATGAGAGAACACAAGCAGGGGAGAGGGGCAGAGGGAGAAGCAGACTCCCCGCGGAGCAGGGAGCCCAATGTGGGGATCGGGGCTCCATCCCAGGACTCCAGGAACATGACCTGAGCCAAAGGCAGACACTTAACCAACTGAGCCACTCAGCACCCCAAGGAAGTTTACTTTGAGATAAACAAGACAGATTTATCTTCAGGACAAGATTATCAGATGTATACAAACATTACTTAAGATCTATGGGAACAAATATAACCATGGGATAATGACAGCTTTAATACTGGATAGAAGGAAAACCATGTGTTAAAACTCAACATTCTTACACTGAATACAGATTATCTGCCTCTTCTCCTAACCCAAATGAAACCTCCTTTCCTACAGTCTTTATTTCAGTGAATGGGATCACTGCACACTTTTTTTTTAAAGACAGAAAGCTGGTGTCACTTTTTATTTACCCCTCATATCAGATAAGTCATTATTTTCTATCTCTTAAATCCATCAACTTCTTTCAAATGCCAAAACCTTGGCTTAAGGTACCATTAGCTTTTGCTCTAGACATTGCAGTAGCTTCCTAACAGGTCTCAAAGGATTACCTTGGGTTCTTTAATTTATGTGCTACATTGCAGCCAGAATCATCTTTTACAAATACATATCTTTTTTTTTTTTAAGATTTTTATTTATTTATTTGACAGACAGAAATCACAAGTAGGCGGAGAGGCAGGCAGAGAGAGAGGAGGAAGCAGGCTCCCCGCTGAGCAGAGAGTCCGATGCGGGGCTCGATCCCAGAACCCTGGGATCATGACCTGAGCCGAAGGCAGAGGCTTTAACCCACTGAGCCACCCAGGCGCCCCTACAAATACAAATCTTTATCAAATACTTGTTTGCTTAAAAATATGCAATAACTTCCTAATGCTTTTGAAATATAAGTCCAAACTTCTAAACATGTCTTCAGGCCACATAAAAGCTAGAGAATACATGTCTTTCTTTTGCTTTTCTTCCTCAACACCACGCTCCAACCATGCAGATCATTCTGAATTTTTTTTGTTGTGCACTAATTTGCCAGTCTTTCTCACATCTGGGCCTTTGCAAACACTCTTCCTTCTAGTGTCTGGAGACAGCGAAACCTTACCTGGCCAGTCTTCCTGCCCCTCCTAAGTTGATTCACAAGACAATCTGTTGGGCCCCAAATATTTACTATGCATTGGGCACTGTCATAGAAGGTGAGGATATAATGATAATTAAAGGAAGATGGCCCTTGTCCTCAAGGAGTTTAAGTACAAAGGCTCTGAGATGAGAATGAACTTAGCATATTTTGAGGGACAGAGAGAGACAAAGCCACTATGGCTAAGCAGAGTGAAAGAGGGGGAGAGTGGACATAGGTCATGTTGTTTGAGGGGCTGTCGTATGCACTGCAGAATGTTTGGTAACATCCTGGCCTCTATCTACTAGATGCCAATAGCACCCCTCTTCCCCAGTAGTGAGAACCAAAAATGACAGACACTGTTAAATGTTCCCTGGGGGACAAAAATGGCCTTGGATGAGAATCACTGATCTACTGCAATGGTTCTGAAACTTAACCAATCAGGAGCAATATCGGTAAGGATGGAAAAGAATGAATAGCCATATTCACAGCCAGTCATAATGTCACATCCAAGAAGCTTGGATGAAGTGTAGTGGCAAGTCAAATAAACTTTAAGCAGAACAATAGTGTGATTTATGCTTGAAAAAGATTACTGTGGCTGCTTTGTTCATCAAAGAAGGTCTGGAGGGACCTGGGTGGCTCAGATGGTTAAACATTTGCCTTCAGCTTAAGTCATGATCTCCAGTTCCTGGGATCAAGCCCTACGTAGGGCTCCTACCTCAACAGGGACTCTGCTTCTCCCTCTCCCTGCCTATGCTCTCTCAAAGGAATAAATGACATCTTAAAAAAAAAAAAGGTCTGTAGCGGGGCAAGAATGGCGGAAGAGGCGTTAGGAATCATTTATAGTGGCCCAGGTGAGAGACAGAAGACTAGAACTATAGCTATGAAGATAATAAATGGGTGGATTTAGGACATATTTTGTAGGTACATCTGACCAGATGGACTGAATGTAAGGTGTGAAGTAAAACAGAAAAAGTTAAGGGAGATGTGTTTTTTTGCTTGTAAATGGATTTCTGATGGTACCATTTGGGGACATAGGGAAGGCGTATTTGGCTGGAGAGTGGGGAATTAGTCAAGTGGACTAATTTTCAAGTAGGCATCTCAATAAAAAAATTTAAAGCTCATGGGAGAGAGATCTGGATTAGAGGTACGAATTTGGTTATGTGAGGCTGTGGTAAAACACGAAATCACTCAGGGAGAAGCTTCAGCAGAGAAGATAGCTAAGGTTGGTGTCCTGGGAATACTCCAACAGTGAGAGTTCTGAGGCAGGGAGGGGCGGATAACTGAAGTGGGTAGCTGGCTTAGTAGGAAGAAAACCCCTGCCAAGTGTGGTATCATGGAAGCTCAGAGAAAAAAAGCTTATAAAAGTTTTAAATGTTAAGAAGGGAGTGGTGAATTATGTGAAATACTACTAATGTAAACTTGACAAACACCACTTCAGTGGAGTGATGGGGAAGAAAACCTACTTGGAGAGGGTTGACAAGAGAATGGGGAGGTGCTGAGAAAACAAAGAGAATGAATAAAACAGCCTTTCAATATTTCGCTGTGAGCAAAGAAAGGGGGCAGTAGCAGTAGGGGAATGGAAGGTCACAAGAGGGTTTTTTAAAGATGGCTTTTTTTTTTTTTTAAAAGATTTTATTTATTTATTTGACAGAGATCACAAGCAGGCAGAGAGGTAGGCGGGGGGTGGGGTGGGGGTAGGAAGCAGGCTCCTTGCAGAGCAGAGAGCCCGATGTGGGGCTAGATGCCAGGACCCTGGGATCATGACTTCAGCTGAAGGCAGAGACTTTAACCCACTGAGCCATCCAGGTGCCCCTAAAGATGGGGTTTTAATCACTTTAAAATTAAGGCAGACAAAGGGTGCCTGGGTCTGGGATCAGGCTCTCTGCTCAGCCCGGAACCTGCTTCTCCCCTCCCCCTCTGCCTGCTTCTCTGCCTAATTGTGACATCTCTTTCTCTCTCTCTCTGTCAAATAAATTAAAAAAACTTTTTTTTTTTAAATTAAGGCGGACAAGAATTATTTATTTATTTATTAGAGAGAGAGACAGCGAGAGAGGAAACAAAGCAGGGGGGGTAAGAGAGGGTGAAGTGGGCTTACCACCAAGCAGGGAGCTCCATGCAGGCCTCAATCCCAGAACCCTGGGATCATGACCTGAGCCTAAAGCAGACACTCAACAACTAAGCCACCCAGGTACCCCAGACAAGAATAACTTAAAAGAGAGGGAAGACCAGATGCAGGAAAGAGAGAGTAAAATTTCAAGAGAAAAGGTCTTTAGATGGTACAGTGGGTGAAATTCTGAATATGAACAGAGGGACTGGCCTTCTATAAGAGCCAGGATAGTTACTCCATAACAAAAGTAAAGGCAGAGTTTTCAACTGACTACATCTCTCTTCTTTGAAAAGTACACAGCTTAGCTATAAAGCCAGAGTGTGTGTGGAAAGAGAAATGGAGATTTGAGGAAGACGTAACAGAGAATGAGAAAAGAAATTTACTAAAGAAGTATGACAGAACTGACTAGTCACATTTAGTGCCCACTTAAGAGTGCAGTCATGAATAAGAGGAAAGTCTATTCAGCACGAAATTGTGATTTTCTCCAGTAATCTTCAGCTGCTTGGGAGTAGGTATGGCATACAAAACTAGTTGAGCTGGGAGCTAGGCTGTGTCAGGTGACTGTGACAAGAAAAGAGAGGAAGGAGAGGAGAGTACCAAGATCAGCCCACAGGATGGGAAAGTGACAACAAGAGGTGATCAACAACAAAAAAGAATTTTTTTTTTTTTAAAGTAGGCGCCACACGCAGCATGGAGCCCAACATGGGGCCTGAACTCACAAGCCTGAGATCAACACCTGAGCCAAGATCAAGAGTCATACACTTAACGGACTGAGCCACCCAGGCAGCCCACGACTGGAAATTTTAATGAGATCAAGTTATTACTGAAAACAGAACATAACACTAAGTAAGCTGGAAGGAGAGAAGGATATATGAAATCAAGATTTCAAAGGCAGTATAATTACTAATGAAGACAAAGTCAAGGGGATCAGTTCTCCAACTACCACGCACCAGAATCATTTGGAATCAAAACACCAAACGCTGACTCTTATATCCAGAGTTTCTTATTCAGTAATTCTGGGGTGGGGCCACAGATGCATTTCCAGCAAGTTCCCACATGATACTGATGATCTAGGGATATACTATGAGAACGACTAATTTAGGATAGGACTTCTGTCAGTGATCAAGATGGGGTAGGAAAAAAAGATTTAGAATTAAGATCAAGAATTAAGAAACCAGGCTGTTGAAAGGACCATTTATGAAGATGCTGAATGCCCTAAGAATGTTGATAAGAGAGAACGAAAGGTAAAAGACAGCTATAGAAAGAGAAAATAGGAGGCAAAGTTTGAGGTCTTATACTTCAAGGAGCTGGGATTTTTTTTTTTTTTTTAAAGATTTTTATTTATTTATTTGATAGAGAGAGATCACAAGTAGGCAGAGAGGCAGGCAGAGAGAGAGGGGGAAGCAGGCTCCCCGCGAGCAGAGAGCCCGATGCGGGGCTCGATCCCAGGACCCTGAGATCATGACCTGAGCCGAAGGCAGAGGCTTATACCACTGAGCCACCCAGGCGCCCCCGAAGCTGGGATTTTTCCAGGATAAAAGTAGACTAAAGGGTTGGAGATGGCAGAGGGCAACAAGGAGAAAACCTATTCCATCTCTAGGCTCTGAATTATCAGGGTATGGGGGAAAAACAACTTATACTTAAAGAATAGTAGGGCAATCCATAATGGGAGTCTTTCAAAGAAAAACTGACCTTGACTAAATACTAACGGGACCTAACAACTAAATGCAGTGGGTAAGTTTGGGTGTACACACACACACACACACACACACACACACACACACGAATGAGACAACTGGGGAAATGCATATGGACTTCGTACTAGAATTATATATGGAAACACTGTTAGTATTGTTAGGGGCAGTAGCTGTTATATAGGAAAATTTCCATGTATTTGGAGATTCAGGTTGAAGTGTTTTAGGGTGAAATATGATACCTGCAATTTCAAACAGTTGCTTTAAAAAAGAAAAGTGCATGTGTCCATGTGTGTAGTCTGCAAAGATGGCTTCCAATGAACTACAAAGTATTGTTGTCAGTATTTGTACTCTTGTGTAGTCACCCAAGAGTGAATCTGGGTAGATTCTCACTGTGAGTGGTTTAAGAACAAAATGTGGTGGAACTGATTCCCTGCTAAATCTCAGCCTAAACGTTACATTAAGGAGGCCAGGCAGCTTCATCTCCTTTTGTGCTCTGGAAGCCCTGAGTTATCATGTAAGAAGCTAGCTACCTTGCTGGAAAGATCATGTGGAGAGGGACAGGCCCTGAGATTACGTGGAGATGAAAAGATGAAGAGAAGAGGGGGGAGGGAAAGAAAGAATGAGGAGGATATCCAGCCACCCTAATGGCCCTGTTTAGCCAACATCACCAAGGTGCCTGGCTGAGCCATCTTGGATGTTACAACCTAGGCACAACCTGACAATCCAGAGTTACAAGAGATATTAAAATGTCTTAAGATACTAATTTTGGCTAACTGCCATACAATTACATACATAGACACACGGTGAGGGGAGAAAGCAAATATGAAAAAATGTTTATCAATCAATCTATTTAATTTCTCTGTGGATTTGAACACTTTCAAAATAAAAGACTTACAGTGGATTTTGGTATTTGATCATTCCTTGGTTTTATTGTTAATTTTTAAAAGTATGATAGTGGGATTGACCTGTGTTTTTTAAAAAAGAGTTCTTTTAGAGACACCTGGGTGGCTCAATTGGTAAAGCATCTGCTTTCAGCTCAGGTCATGATCCCAGAGTCCTGGGATCAAGTCCTGCATCAGGCTCCCTCCTCAGCCCGCTTCTCCCTCTGCCTGCTGCTCCCCCTGCTTGTGGCCCCCACCTCTCTGACAAAAAAAAAAAAAAAAAAAAAAGAATAAAATCTTAAAAAAAAGTTCTTTTAAAGATATTAAAATCTTTACTGATGAAATTATCTAATATCTGGGATTTACTTCTAAATAATCTAAGGGATGGGGTGAAGAAGGAAGATGGGATATATATGAAAGAAGATTGTCTTGTTTATGATAATTATTGTTAAAGTGTTTTAGGGTAAAATATGGTATCTGCAATTTCAAACACTTGCTTTAAAAAAGAACATTATCGTTGATAACGGATGTAAGGGAGAAGATTCATTACACTCATCTCTCTACTTTTGTCCTTGCTCCATATTTCCTGTAAGTTAAAAAAAAGAAATGTTGCAACAGAAGCAATGTCTTTGGGTTTCAGTTACAGTAAGGTGAATGGAACAGTGATATTAAAGAAACAAGTAACAAAAGAAGGCATGCATCCAATTGGGGAAGACAGTCGCTAGAGAACAGGATTTTATTTAAAAAGGCTATAAAGTACTTACTAATAAGTTGTTCTCCCCAAAGCTGCTCTATGGTTATAAGCTACTGTGGTTATTAATGATATTGATAACTCAGTGTTCTCCCCCACTGGCACAGAGAATCTAGAACTAACTATACGTAAGACTAACTTCCTTTGTTATTTTTAGGGAGATGTAGGACTGGATAAAGATGTGAAAGGAAGAGCTGAAAGCAGGAATTACTGGCAAAAGGCAAAAGCACTAATGTTAACCAATGATATCTAAGGGCAGTGACTGTTAAGTTTAATAAGAGAAAGGGATGTCCTAAGGATACTTGCATCAAAAAGGGAGGAAAAAAAGGAATATCTATATCCAAAACCATCAGCTTTTTGCATCCAATTAGACTGAGGATATACTAATTCTTACCTTTACTTGCACATAAAGTAATTCACAATTGATGAGGCCTAACCCCAAGAATACAGAAAATATGGCACCTGGGTGGCTCAGTGGGTTAAAGCCTCTGCCTTCGGCTCAGGTCATGATCCCAGGGTCCTGGGATCGAGCCCCACATCGGGCTCTCTGCTCCATGGAAAGCCTGCTTTCTCCTCTCTCTGCCTGCCTCCCTGCCTACTTGTGATCTCTCTCTCTGTCAAATAAATAAATAAAATCTTAAAAAAAAAAAAAAAAAAGAATACAGAAAATAATTGTGATTTACTACTATTCTCTTCACCTCCCAAATTCTAGGCTTGACATACTGAAACACATCAGCTACACAGACAGATAAACATACATATTAGGGATATCTAGAGAAAAATATTAGAATTGGTTATAGGAAGAGGTAGTAAAAGTTTTCTACCTAAAAAATCTTTAAATACCCACAGTGTACAAGGCAAGGAGGCTCTGTTTTTCCCATTGACAGATTGAAAAATAACAAAATATGAATAATTACCACAAAATAAATTTTTAATCTGTATAGCACTTTACACTATATATGTATATAGGTGACCTAACATTCTACTCACAATATTCTGAAATACTTGGTATACCCCGTATAGAGATAAGAAAATGGAGTACCAAAGAGGTTAAATCGCCTGTTTAGAAAATTCTATGGGCCACTTGGGTGGCTCAGCTGGTTAGGCATCCAACTCTTGATTTCACCTTAGGTCGTGATCTCAGGGTTGTGAGATCAAGCCCAGCATCGGGGCCATGCTCAGGTTAGTCTGTCTGTCCCTCTCTGCCCCCTCTGCTCCTCCCCTTGCTCTCTCTCTATAAATGAATAAATAAAACCTTTAAAATAAATTCAGAGGTAGTCAGTGGTACAGCCAAGATGAGGGGCTTTAAACCTAACCTCTTAGTTCAGGGGTCTTTCTACCATTATAAAGGGATGAATCCAAAGGAGAATGGAGAACTTGAATTATTTTATACACTAAAACCTGGTACAAATTCAGATATAGAAAAATGAGGAAATAATTACAGATTTCTGAGAATAGTGGGGAAAAAAAAGCACCAAAAAATGACACATTTACTTAACTGCACAAAAGAATCCTAACTTTTCTTTTGATTTATACTTAAAGGGATACAGCATACTTTACCAACAGCCTCTGGAAACTACTCACAAAATATACTTCTCATTTATTAAAATGATTTTTTTAAAAAAAGCATGAAAATATGATTAGTTCTATTTCCTGGATCCATATTACCTCTCATTATTTACAAGCCACTTGTCCCTATAAGGCTTCAGAACACAGTTGTGCCTTACCCGATGTTTATTTTCATTAAACCTACCGGGCTCTGTGACTGTTTTGGGCTTCTCAGTCTCCACAGGGTCTTGATTTTCAGGCATTTCTTGAATATCATCTTCTGCAAATCCGGTATCTGGGCTGCTGGTTGGTTTATCATCATCTTCATGACTCAGAGTTGGTGAAGCTTCTCTCTTACTCATTTCTAAAACAGCTGCTAGAAGCTCTTCTTCGCTCATTCCGTCAAATCCGGAGTTTTCCAATTCAGACTTATCAGGATCTACCCTACATGATCTTGAATCCTGAAAAAGAGAGTCACTTTTAGAGGAAACCTGATTGCTTGAGAGCATAGCAACCTTAGAGTTTAAAGTGAGTTTATTTATAGCATTTCTTTCTTTCTTTTTTTTTTTTTAAAAGATTTTATTTATTCATTTATTTGACAGAGAGAAATCACAAGTAGATGGAGAGGCAGGCAGAGAGAGAGAGAGAGGGAAGCAGGCTCCCTGCTGAGCAGAGAGCCCAATGCGGGACTCGATCCCAGGACCCTGAGATCATGACCTGAGCCGAAGGCAGCGGCTTAACCCACTGAGCCACCCAGGCGCCCCTATAACATTTATTTCTAAAATGTTTCCTCTCTTTGATGTTTTGAGTTGACAATAGCCAATATATGAACTCACTGGCAAGCCTAATTTTCTTCTAATAAATATACAGGGACACGTTTATTTTATTGATTATAGTAAGTATTAAGTAAAGGATTTGGGAAATACATAAAAAATAAATTCACTCAAAATCCATTACTCAGAGATAATTATAATAAGTATTTTTGGTGTATTTTCTTCCAGATGTACGTGGGTCACACTACAGACACTATCACCACACCTAGTATTTTTCTGTTTCTAAAAATTATTTTGTATTTTTAAATTTTTTACTTAAATTCAATTTAGTTAACATACAGTGTATTATTAGTTTCAGGGATAGAATTCAATGATTCATCAGTTGCATATAGCACCCAGTGTTCATAACATCAAGGGCTCTCCTTAATGTCCAATTGCCCCATCCCCCCATACACCTTTTCCAGTAACCCTGTTTGTTTCCTATCATCAAGAGTCTCTAGCAGTTTGCTCCCTGTTTTTATTATTTTATTTTCCTTGCCTTTCTTTATGTCCATCTGTTTTGTTTCTTAAATTTCACCATATGAGAGAAATCATATGGTATGTCTTTCTCTGAATGACTTATTTCACTTATCAAAATACTCTCTTTCTTTTTTTTTTTTTTAAAGATTATTTATTTATTTATTTGACAGAGAAAGATCACAAGTAGGCAGAGAGGCAGGCAGAGAGAGAGAGAGAGGGAAGCAGGCTCCCCGCTGAGCAGAGAGCCCGATGCGGGACTCGATCCCAGGACCCTGAGATCATGACCTGAGCCGAAGGCAGCGGTTTAACCCACTGAGCCACCCAGGTGCCCCAAGATACTCTCTATTTCTATCCACATTGTTATGAATGGCAAGATTTCACTCTTTTGATGGCTGAGTAATATTCCATTGTATGTATATACCACATTTTCTTTACCCATTCATCCATTGATGGGCATCTGGGCACTTTCCATAATTTGGCTATTGTGGACACTGCTGCTATAAACACTGGGGTGCATGTGCCCCTTCAAATCACTATGTTTGAATCCTTTGGATAAATAGTAGTGTAACTGTTGGGTCACAAGGTAGTTTTATTTTTAACTTTTTTGAGGAACCTCCATAATGTTTTCCAGAATGGTCGCACCAGTCTGCATTCCCACCAACAGTGTAAAAGGGTTCCCCTTTCACCATATCCTCACCAACATTTATTGTTTCCTGAGTTGTTAAACTTTAGCCATTCTGACAGTACACCTAATATTTTTTCCCTAATATTTCTATTTAAACGTTGAATCACCACGTTTTTCTTTTTTCCAAATAAATGAGAAAAATAAAAACATCAATATTATATAAATATTCAGAAGTTATTTTCTGATGAACTCTCTCTCGTTTCTGGGAGAACTTCTGACTTTCTACCATTTCTCACTCAAGGTGAACAGCCAAAAACTATCTTCAGCTTTGAAATAAGATGGGAAACAAGCCAATAAAAATGAACTACTAAACTGTTATCTTAACAAAAGGGAGATTTATAATCAGTCACATGAAATGATGCAAATTCCTAGGGAAGCTTGTATCTTCAAAGTATTAACTATCATTATGTGTCAAGATAGAAAATGATAAAATTATGCCTTCTCACATTCATTATTTAAACCTCTACAATACCTGCTTGACTGCTGATTTAAAACGTTTACTACAGTCCCCCATATATTAACAATTAGTATTAAATAAAGCAAATGATTATTTCAGGACCCACACGTAAAAGTAGCTCTGAAGATTAACAGGAGAAAGCAATTTACCTGTCACTGTAAGTCTCAATCATAGAAACAACCCAAGTGTCCATCAATGGATAAATAAAAATGTGGTATACATATACAATAGGATACTATTCTGCCACAAAAAAACAAAACCTTGCCATTTGCAACAAAATGGATGGACCTTGAAGGTATTAAGCTAAGTGAAATGAGTCAGATAGAAAAAGACAAATACCATATAATCTTGCTTACATGTGGAGTCTAACAAAACAAAACACAAAACCCCACCAAGCTCACAGATGTAGAGAACAGACTGCTGGTAGTTAGGGGTGGAAGCCTGTGTGTGTGTGTGTGTGTGTGTGTGTGTGTGTGAGAGAGAGAGAGAGAGAGAGAGAGAGACCAACACAGACAAACAGACAGAAATGGGTAAAGCAGGCCAACCTCCAGTTATAAAATAAGTAAGTCACGAGGATGATGAGGATGTAATGTACAGAATTAGACTACTGTTAATATTTTATTGCAGATTTGAAAGTTGCTTAAGAGAACAGATCTTAGAAGTCCTTCCTACAAGAATTTTTTTTTTGCTAACTATGTATGGTAATGGATATTAACTAGACTTACTGAAGTAATCTTAGTGCAAGACATAAAAATACTGAATCAATATACTGTACACCTGAAACTAAAATGTCAATTATACCTTAATAAAAAAAAGTCCCAATCCATTTTTATCTTTTTTAAAAGATTTTATTTATTTTTTTAACAGAAACATAGCAAGAGAGGGAACACAGCAGGGGGAGTGGGAGAGGGAGAAGCAGGCTCCCTGCTCATGGGGCTGGATCCCAGGACTCTGGGATCATGACCTGAGCCAAAGTCAGATGCTTTATGACTAAGCCACCCAGACACCCCATCCCAGTCCATTTTTTAAACAGACTGGTTTTGTAGTTACGGAAAGTATACTCTTTAAAACTAGTGTTTCAACAGACCCATCCAGTTTATGAATTTATGATCTATGCTATTTTATTAAGTTTGCTTAAAAAAAAGTTTGCCAATGCTCATTATAAAGGCATTTGTTTGGACAGTAAGAGCTATACAAATATTTGTCAAGTATTTTGATGAGAAATTACTTACTTTTTCCAGGTCTTCCGGCTGCTGTTCGCAGCCTGACATTTCACAGATTCTCTGGCTAAGGGCCACAGAGCGTTTCAGCTCATCCTCACTGTCTGAATCAAGGCATAAAGCCAAGGAGCTCTTGGATTTGAAGGGGAAATTCCTGTAATTTAAGAAAAAAAACCCTCTATGAGTCTGATAAATTAACATTTGTCCTTGTTATTCCCTTGATGTGTGAATACCAAAATAAAAAACTTTTCCATTATGGAAAATGACTTACAGAGAAAAAAAGATACAGCAAAAGTGGTGTATTTAAGCATTACCTTTGCCCCACTCCAAAACAGCCATGCTTTGAAAATTTGACAATTGTTATGCTATAATAAAATCCATCTGTAAACCAATCACTTTGCGCCTTTTTTCTTTTAATGATCAACCCCAAAGTTTTTGTCTTTATAAAGCAAGTTCTCTACTGAATGCATGCAGACATAGCAATGAATAAATGTTTTTGACAACACTGTGCATGAGGGCTTATTTTTGATCTTTTAAATTATGATCCATGTATTTTAAAATTAACAGTAACATTCCACTTATCCAATTATATGTAGGTCAGACTTCTGGCAACCTCTACTTTCCAGAACACAGGGAGTCAAAAGTAAGAAAAAAGGCTTCTGAGGAAAGCAGTAGTTTCAAAGCCAATGTACTTTACTCTTTAGACAGGGACCCTTTCTTTCCCAGGAAATGGTGTATAAAATAACATAGCAAGTTCATCAAGAAATGAGAGCTAAGAAATGAGAGAGAATAACCACAAAAAGGGCAATAAAGAACTATGAAGTCATTTAATATACACTGTTTTGTAAGAATTAAAAGCCTCTGAGGGCATTATCATATTAAAACAGGGCAGTAAGTGACACTCATAATGCTGATTCTAAGTCATTAGAATATATTTAAATTATCTTCAGTGTTTTATTTAGGAATAGAAGGAATTCTGTAAGGTTACAGAGTATATAACCATCTAAAATGGCTAAGCATCTTAGAGATTAATGCTTAAAAAAGCAATATTAAGCTATGTAAAATTTTGTATGTGGAATACCAAATATCATTCTTCAGTGATACCAGATAAGTAAGGTGTTACTGCAATTGTCTTCTAAGTGAGCTAAAAATAAACTAAAAGAAAAAGTGGTAAAGGTCAAAGAGCACGAACTTCTTTGATGGAGGTTAACATAAATTCATATACTATACTAAAAAAAAAAAAAAAAAACTAAAATGGAAATTGGAAAAATGCAATTAATCTAAATGTAAAAACTGTAAATAAACATATAGAATGATGGCACCAAGAAATAAGAGGCCACAATGGAAACCAGGAGGATTGCATAGCAATGTAGATCAAAGAAAAGAGGCAAGTGGTCAGTGATAAACCCAAACATAGTCTGAGGCTGAGAGCACCCAGGTTATCACTGCACTCCAGCCTGTACACTTAAATAGCCTCCCATTACGTGTTCAAAAGGGTTTTCAGTATAACTTAGAAACAGCCAATTAGCCATCTTAATTCCTCATTTCTGATTTCATGCTCACCAAGGAAAGCTGAATGTATTAATTTGTTTACCCATGTAAACACTTTGCTGAAGGACGGTGACACCTGGCTACAAATATACCAGGGTCAAATGTGACAAAGGACATTGCAGAAGAACCAACGGTATTCTTGTTCGTAACTCAGCCTCTTTTAAGTTTGATCGGCATGACAGGTCTTCTAGGGCCTAATTATCCTTTATTGATCAACTCTCAAATTCTCATACCAGTAGACCCTGGAGAACAGATGACCATGCCAAATATAATGATGCCCAATGAAACCCTCTCCTTCTTGAAACTATAGTGATTTGGTACATAAAGAGTGCATTCCATTAATAATTACTATATTCACAGAAGGCAGCTTGCCTGTAGTAAGGAAAAATATTCATCCTGTAAATGCATCACTTGCTCACTTTCTAAGCAGCCAAGTGGTATTGCTCATTTGTATCTTGAGAACGGGCAAGAGTATTCATATCGGTACCATTTCAGATTTCTAGTCATGTTAGTCATCTGGTTTTAATTGCACTGAAAAATAATTAACAGGAGGAAAAGAAAATAGCAGTTCCCAAATATCATTTTATGGTTATATAAGCCCCCCAAAGCCCTTAAACAACAGAAGTGTCTCTTTTCTAAAAGTACTTTGGGACATCAAATTTTCAGAAAAACAAATTTTAAAGATAAATGACAACCAAGTCATTTAGAACTGTTTAATCAGGAACTGTGGTTCTAGTTAAATCATAGAGGAGCTGTATTTTTTTTTTTTTTTTAAGTATCTGCTTCCCTTCTTGGACAAAATTTTTCCATCTTAAGTAAAAAATATAGAACATCTATAGAACAGCTACATTTCACTGTGTGTTTGTTTCCTTGTTCCCTTTCAGAATTGCTCCAGTTCAGTGTCTAAGATAGGAAGTCCCAGACTGGCTAGCAACAGGTGAAAAGATATTTTGGGAACCCCATGTGTAGCTTTGAGGAACAGTGCTTTATACCAACAGTGGTTATTTATCCCTTCAGGCCTTAAAATCCCTTGTCATCAGCCAATTTCTATAGTTGCAGGTTGAAAATATAACGGATTAACAGATGATTTAAGAAGTTTAAAAACAAAATTTTGAGAAGATCATCTGAATGTGCTTCATTCTGTTAAAGATTTGTTATAGCCTAGGTTATACTTCAAAGCAGATTCAGGAAAATCACAAAGTATAGTAATAGAGAGCAGTTATCATGCAAAGAAAAGGGGAGGGGATAATCTTGGAAATTAGGGTAAGCCAAATCCTTAAAAATACAAATTTTGGGTACACAAGAAATATAACTCACTTTGAAGGTGTAGAAGGGCTGGTGATGCAGGAATTCACCATTTGAGAGGCTTTCAATGGTCTAGAACTATCAGAAAATTAGAAAATATATAATGTATATAATTACATTATTAAAAAATATATTTAACGTATAAACTGAATTATTCTATACTATAGCTCCTTATATATCCTTTTGAAAAGCAAATAATTATAATACTTCTACTAGCTATAGAGGCCAAAAGAGAAAACAAAACACCATCTGTAGGCTCTTCCTGATCCAATGATCTAAAAAAACAGCATTGGAAATGAAGTCAAAGGTAATGCATATGAAAGAACAACTTGGGAAAAATTATCTTGCCTCAGTTCTTTACTTTTAAGCAATAAAATAATAATAGCTCTCATTTATTGAGGACTTACTGGCTCTCAGACACTGGAGTAAGAGCTCATGTGTACTACCTCACTTAATGTTCTGCATTATCCCATTATTTCCCCATACACAGGTCAAAGAACTTGTCCAAAGTATTCAAGCCGTTCCACTGTGGAATCATAGAGCCTGGTTTCAGGCCTGTGATCATAAATCACCCACACTGATGGCCACAAAGAGTAACAGTTCTACCAGCAGAGGGCAGTTTGCATTAAGCAAAAACATCTATTCTGACGAAAGTCCATAAGAGAAAACCCAGAAACACTTAAGACTCTGGGAAAATATCTTTATTAGTAAGAGTCCTTCAGTGTAAACTTACACAATGTAGCATATATTTCAATTATTAATCTAAGGGAAATACATTTTATAAAACTGAATCAATTATCATTAGCAAATACTCATTCACCTTCTGAAAGGTCTATTTATTCTACGTTAGCCAAGAGATCTGGCTCTTCCAGTTACTAACTGCATCGTGACCTTAAGAAAATCACTTACTCTCCTTGGGATCTTCTCTGTAAAGCTAAAGATTTAGACAAAATCTCTAAGATCCTTTTCACTTCTAAAGTTGGAGAACTTTGTGATTCTTCCAAATTAGAGTTCAAGTATAAAAGAGCTACAATACATGGCTTCAAAGTAATGTAAGAAGAGTAATGCAAGAAAGAGCCATGTTCACAGAAGTCCTAAGGTCTTCCCAGCACACATGATGATGCAAAATCAAAAGTAAAGGTTACTTCTTTTATCACAGAAAAATTTCTAGGAACCACAGAAGTTCTTCATTCACATTGGTGATAATACATTTATGAAAATGCAATCAATCTGGGGGGGCACTAAATCAAATTTAGTACACCATTTCTCAAACTTGCATATCCCAAAGAGTCAGCAAAGGCATTTTAAAAAATACTTATTTTCAAGCCCTATCTCAGATCTACTAAAACAGAACTATTAGGAAAGAACACAAGAATTAGTATTTTTAGTGTTCAGTGACTCTTATAACAAGCAAATTTGATTTATATTCCCCAAATGTACCAAACTTGTCTTCTAGTGATCTAAAAGATTAAGAGCACTCTCTAAAAAGGTTAACTTATTAAGAAAGGCAATTAATGTACTCAGAAAAGCTTTAAGCATTTTATTTAATTACTTCCATCAGGCAGTAATTTGACACAAAATCCCAAAATAAAGCAAAATTAAAATCTCCTTCTTGGTCCGATTTTACCTGAGAGTCATGTTATCTAGTTCAGCCATTGTTTTGATCAGATACTAATGCCCTTCTACTTCAAAAGGAATGGTAAAGAAATTCTCTCTCAAGGACTTACATTGCCATATGTGCACTCCAACCAAGGGTGAAGGGTGGTTTTGTATTTTCAGTGCAATGAGAGGATAGGGTCAGGTATCTTGGAATGATGACTTGCTGCCCAATCTTGTTGTTAAGTGAGAGAGTGACATTGAAGCTATATCGTTTCAAATGCAGAATGAGGATCCTGAAAAACAGGAGATGATACAACTAGTTCACACATAACAAAGCTAGCTCTCTTACCAGTAACTAACCGTGTTAGACAGCTTTTGACTTAAAGAATACTTTTGGCTAAAGATCTTTCAAAGAACGTTTACTGAATAGCTGCCATGTGTTAGGCACTGTGCTCGGTACTAAGAATATAAATAAAAATAAAACATGGGCATTGGATGGATAAATGAGGTCTGGGTAAAATATTTATAATGCTCACTGAAAAAAAAAAACAAACCACCAAAGAGAACATATTGTATTTTAAAATGTTGGTATTGGGGGGCACCTGGGTGACAAAGTCGGTTGAGTATCGGACTCTCAGCTTTGGCTCAGGTCATGAGACTGAGCTCTGAAGCTGGCTCCACACTCAGCATGGAGTCTGTGTAGTTTCTCTCTCCCTCTGAGCCCCTCCCCCTGATTCCCTCTCTAAAATAAATATATAAATCCTAAAAAAAATCTTTTTAAATTACTAAAATGTTGGTATTGGGTTAAATCCTTAAATTATTTACTTTAATGTTACATAGTTTACAAAAAAATAGGCATTATATAACAACTAATGGTAATTTAAAGTGTTAAATAGCCCTTATGTTTGACGGTGAACATTAAATTTTTCACGATGATTTTTGACAAGAACTGTTTTGTTTTTTTTTAAATATATATTTTTAAAGATTTTATTTATTTATTTGACAGAGAGAGATTACAAGTAGGCAGAGAGAGAGAGGAGGAAGCAGGCTCCCTGCCGAGCAGAGAGCCCGATGCAGGACTCGATCCCAGGACCCTGAGATCATGACCTGAGCTGAAGGCAGCAGCTTAACCCACTGAGTCACCCAGGCGCCCAAGAACTGTTTTTTTTTTTTAAAGTAGGCTCCATGCCCAGCATGGAGCCCAACACAGGGTTTGAACTCATGACCCCATAATTAAGACCTGAGCTGAGATCAAGAGTCAAACACTTAACTGAGTAACCCAGGCACTCCTGACAAGAACTGCTCTTATTTCAATGTGTAGCACTTTCTCTGGAAAAAAGCTAAGAAAGAAATAGGGAAGTTTTCTCAACTTACAAAAAGTTCTACAAAATTTACATGCAAAATCTGGGTTGCGGGTCTGAAAAGGCTTTTAGCTCTGTAGAAACACTTTTTAGTTACTGTTGTGCCAACCTTTTCACCTCTGATACAGACCATAATCTCTGCTTGATGGACTAAATATATTTCACAGCCCACAAGAACACTTTAAAATTTGAATTTCAGAACTCTTATGGGAATAAACCTCAATTCTAGGCAAAATAATGTCTGCTTTATGGAGAACGGTTTCCTTTCTTACCATACATATCTTTATCACAGAAGCCATAAACTAAAAAAATTATAAATTAAAGTTACTATGTTTTTCTTTAGAAAGTATGCTAGAACTCATAATCTTCAAATTCACAACCTGAGAGAACACAAGGATCTAAATGGTATGAAGAGAATAAAACTAATGTCAAATATTTCCACTAAATTTCCAAATAATCCTACCAAAATAAAAGGTAATACGAAACAGACAGATGATAGTCAAAATCACTTTTCTACAAAGATAAGATGGACTAAAACTGAACATATTTGATAAAGATACCTGGTCCTTCAAGAATAAAAGTAAACTGGCTTTAATACTGAAATGCAAAAGTCTGACAATCAGGATTTATGATACAAAGGCTTCTAAAGTTCGGAGTAAGTAGACCTGTAACACAAGCGACCTACCAGAAAAAAAGGAAGAAATTTCCCTTGTTTTTTTTTTTTTTTTTCTCACTAAAAGAAGAAATAGCTAGACACTAGAAAAAGGATCAGACATTCAGCTTGCCAGGTCAAACAAGTACTTCAAATTGTACATACTTCCCTTTTAATAACAGCTGGGAACAATCAATCCTTTGCCTTAAGGTTTGTCTCCTCCACCTCCTGCCTCAAAAACACTCACCAATAGGAAAGAATAAGTATCTCGAGTAGGAAATGGTCAATATAATACTGCTATGATTTAGAAAGTAATTTCTTTAAAAGAAATTCATTTTCTAGAAAAGAGATAATGGAATGTAAAAGAACTAGTCTCTAGGGGCTAGGTTCCAGAAACTCTACACTTACAGAAAAGTGAAGCTAATAAAAGAAAGTAAAGCACTTTGCAGGCAAAGTGCCACATAAATACTTAATAATAACAACCTTGTTTGTGGTTGAGATCTATTCTTGGAAAGAACTAGAAGCT
The DNA here is from genome assembly GCF_020171115.1 of Neogale vison. NCBI lineage: Eukaryota > Metazoa > Chordata > Mammalia > Carnivora > Mustelidae > Neogale > Neogale vison. The sequence continues at coordinate 28,839,086 of NC_058093.1, forward strand.
GCACTATAATCACATCATATTTTGTCTAACTAGTTTGGTTTTATGTATGTTTACACAGAGCTAATGTAAGTTAATTTCATTCCTAATTCTGAATTGTTTTGATTATAGGAAACTTACTAACTTATAAGATGCTTTGAATAAAGGAATCAAAAAAAAAAAAAAACCAACCCCTGCAGAAAATTACTCTTCTTGTTTTATTTTCATGCACACACATGTATGTATTTGTGGAAGATTTTTACTGAAGTCTTCAGAGAAGAGGAGACTAGCACATAATCAAACTGCAAATTATAACTGAATGTCATACATTACCAAATTAAAAATCTACTACGTAGTCCCTACCATTGTTCCACACAAAGCTTTGGTTTCTAGCAGTTCAGAAAGGAGGGGAAGGAATCAGGAAAAGAACAGATAGGTACAGCTTTCCTACCACCCCCCCCCATTAATTCAAAATTCAAGATTTCACACAAAGCTTTGGTTTCTAGCAGTCCTACCATTGTTCCAAAGTCTCACCAGCTACCGCCATCTTTCAAGGAATCTCAAGTGACTTCCCTTGTTCAGCATTCCAAATCGTCTTCCTTTCTTACACAAGAGCTTCCATCCTCCACCTTCTCCTACCTCAGCTTTGCTTTCCCAATCCATTCCAGTGAGCCACTAACCAGTAATATCTGTGAGTACTTTAAGGAAGAAAAACTGAAGAGCAATTCATTTTACCTGGGTAGCCTGTTAAATTTGTGCCTGACAAGAGCACACTTCCCACCACACTTCTCACAAGAATACTCAAGTTCTTCTGCCTGTAAAGAGACAAGAGGGAAAAATAAAGAAGCATGAAGTTGAATCAGCACTACCCCATTACATGCTAACACTCTTTTCTAGTCAACTAGTTTAGTTCAATGACAACTCCGACCAGTTTAAATTTTGTCTAGAGTCACAAGCCTTACTAAATTGACCTAATCCTCAAAACAGATATAATATCATGCCCTATTTCAGAATTCCTAATTTCCTTTTTTACCATGGAAACATCTCAATTTATGACAGCAACTAGACTCTACAGTAGCAGATTCTCAACCTTTTCCCCATGGATGCACAAGAACCACTGCCAAGAGTATATCCAGATTGTAACATTTGGCCATAGCAGAGATAAGATCACCTTTGGGTTAGGCGGAGTTCCTGGTCTGTTAGGTGTAACTCTACCCCTTTCTTATAATGGAACTCAATCTTCTGGTGACAGCCCACTAAGAACTGTTCTAAAAGGACCAAAGTTTGGGGTGGATATCATTACCTAGAGAAAACTGAAACAAGAAATCCTTAAAAAAATGGGGGTAAACATACACAGGAAAAGCTTCAAATTCTATGATAATAACAGGAATAGTAAGGAATGATAAAACAAAAAGAAAAGCAGAGTATTTATCTTTGGGTGGAGCTGAATGTTCATCATTTAAAGAACAGAATTTTTTTTTAAACCTCAGGAAGACAACCCTGCCTATTTGCTACAACAAAACAAGACCCCCTGCTAAAGAGACAAAGGGTGATCCTGGCAAATTTCCTCAGTTATAAAGGACTGCTACACAACAGGTCCAATTATGCCCCCAAAACTTGCTGAGTATCTGTGACAGTGCATCACAGAAACATATTTATCTACAGCTTTGACTAAACATGACTTTTCCCTTTTGTTTCTAACAGGTTACATACAACCTAAGGAAAAGAAAAGAGTATTTTTTCATTCCTCAGATCTTAGATACAAACTCATATAGCATCTCTAATTTTTACCAACACTACCAAATTTTAGCACATGTTAATATTTGTTTATAAATAACTGTTTCTAAGGTTGTCTAAAACACCTGCTATTGAATTCATGTATATTCTACTTAGCCAATCAAGTCTTCTTCAATGAGTTAACATTAGATTTATCAAGCTCTTAAAATTAAATTTTATGAATATTTCTCATTTGTTTTTTCTTTCATGTAATTTTGTTGAAACTCTTGTCTTAAAGAAACCAATTTCAAATACAATTACCTATGCTATATAAAACTTAGGTATGTGAAGATCCCAAAAAATATTACTTACCCTAAAGAAAAGATCAAGAGAATCTTGAATTGAACGAGGAGGGAGTGGCTTTTTCCTTCGAGGAAGGTCAATGGAGAGGTCATTGAACTGTTCTCTCTTGGGAATAATCTCTCCACATCTGTCCGAATAAAAGAAGACAAATGGAAGCATTCAGAAGTCTAACTGTGCAATACAAAATAAATACAAATATACTTCAGAAACACTGTGCCTGCAGAGAACTTCGCAGGTACTGACAAAGACTATCCTTAGTTGATAAGCAATATACAACACGTGAGACTTGCAAGTATTTAAGTACTTTATCAGAATGCTAATTTTTTTTTAAAAAGCCCCAAAAGTTAAAAACACTGAAGTACGACATACGCATAGAAAAGTGAACCAAAGTTGTACAGTTTCATGAATTATCAGTATAGTTTCACGAATTATCAGTTAACCCCACTTACTTAAATCAAGAAATAAAACATTATAAACTCCCTAGAAGCCCTCTCACATGCCCCTTTCCAGTCACTATTCCTTTCTCCCAAAAGATAACTATTATCCTGACTTCTAACACAACAGGTGAGTATTCCCTGTGTTTGAACCTTATATAAATGAAAGCATACAGTATGTTTTCTTTAGTATCTTTTGTTCAACATGATTGTGAGATTCAAACATGCTTGCTGCACATGGCTATAGTGCACCTTCACTGTTGGCTTACATTAAGCTGCTCTGAGCATACCATAATTTATCTATACTACTACTGATGGACTTTTGGATTGTTTCCAGTTTTTGATTATACAAACAATGCTTTAAAATTCTATGTGTTCAGCAACTCTTTCTGCTCACAGGTCCTGTACCCGTGCTTTAATAATAAAAACACCTTTTGCACTGAAAATAAAATAAAAATCCTGTGTGTTCTCAGGGTGCCTGAGTGGCTTAGTTGGTTAAGCATCCAACTCTTGGTTCCAGCTCAGGTTATGATCTCGGGTCATGAGGTCAGGCTCCATGATCAGCACAAAATCTGCTTAAGATTCTCTCTCTCCCTTTGCCCCTCCCCAAGCATGCACTCTAAAATAAAATAATCTTTAAAAAAAATTCTAGGTGTTCTGGTGAATTTCTGTTAGTAGAACTGTTTGATCACTGGATATATTTCTACAGAATTTTAAAAAATGGCTCAGAGAGCAAAACACTGTACTTATCTGGAAGCAAATTCAGTTTTCTAAAAATAGTTTTAGTTGATGTTTTTCCTTCTCTCTGTATAGCAGCATTTTTAGTAATATTCAATCTCCTGCCCCAGTTGAAGACTGGAGATCTTAAAAATATATCCTTCATTCAACAAATATTTGAGTGCCTCTATCTGATAGGCAGAATTCTAAGATGACCCTTATCCTTTGTATAATTCCATCCCCTTTTTAATTTTTTTTTTTTAGATTTTTAAATGTTATTTATTTTTGGACAGAGATCTCAAGTAGGCAGAGAGGCAGGCAAGAAAGAGATGGGGAAGCAGTCTCTCCGCCGAACAGAGAGCCTGATGTGGGGCTCGATCCCAGGACCCTGAGATCATGACGTGAGTGGAAAGCAGGGGCTTACCCCACTGAGCCACTCAGGTGCCCCTAATTCCATCCCCTTTAAAAAGAACTTATGACCCTGATGAGCTTTCACTCCCATGATCAAGTTGCTTTAAGACAAAGGGATTTTGCAGATATGATTAATGTTACTAATTTTGAGTTGATTAAAAAAAAAGGAGATTATCTGAGTGGTCAGACTTCATCACTTGAGCTCTTAAATCTGGGTCTAGAGGTCTCAAACAGAGGAAGTCAGGGATTCAAACTCAGACATGTACTGCTGACCTGAAAGAATACCAACAGCACTGCTGTGAACTGCCTCTGGAAGCCATAGAGCATGAACCTACAGGCAGCCTTTTGTAAATGAGTAGTTGCAGCTAACAGCCGGCAAGAAAATGGGGACTACAGTACCACAATCATAAGGAACGAAATCCTGCCCACAACTTTAATAACTGTGGAGGGGGATCCAGATGAGAACAAGCAATACTTTGACTTCAGTCTTCTGACACCATGAGCAGAGAACTTGGCCACCCTCTACCTAGACTTCTGACCTATGGAACTGAGTTAATAAATACTGTTTTGAGCTGATGAATTTGGGCAATTTCTTAGGCATCACTAAACATGCCTCCTCTATGCCAGAAACTGTTCTAGTAGCACTGGGGTTACAGCAATGAACAAACTCAAGATAAAATACCTCACTGCACAAAGCTATACTGGAGGGAAAAGACAGTAAAAAACATACAAGTAGGGGTGCCTGGGTGGCTCAGATGGTTAAGTGTCTGTCTTTGGCTCAGGGCACAATCTCAGGGTCCTGGGATGGAGCCCAGTGCCGGGCTTCCTGCTCAGCAAGGAGCCTGCTTTTCTGTCTCTTCCATGTTCCTGCTCCCGCCACCCACTCCCCCAGTATCTGTATCTCTCAAAATAAATAAATAAAATCTTTAAAAAAAAACCCCAACCATATAATTAATATGTATGGTATGTTAAAGTGATAGTGATAAGTGCTAAGGAAAAAAAATAGTGAAAGATCAGAGTAGACAATTGGAATTTAAATAGGGTAAATGTCTAAAAAATGCGTTACTGAGCAAATGGCTTTTACATAAAGATATGGAGAGGAATATGGGGAAAGAGAGTCTGAGATAAAGGGAAGAGTAAGTGAAAAAGGTCATTAGGTACCATTAAAAAAAAATAAAAGAAAGGAAGCTAATTAGGAACAGAATGAGGAAGGCAAAGAGAAGCAGGAGATCAAGTCAGAGTTAACTGGGGGAAGAGAACAGATGATACAGGATTTTGCATATTACAGTAAGAACTTCAGCTTTTATAGGTTAACGAGGAGAGGGCTAACATGATCTAACTTCCACTTTAAATGGATCACTTTGGCTAATGTGTTCAAAAAGACTAAAGAGAGAGACAGGATAGAAATACAGAGACCAGTTTAGAAGGTATTCCAACAGGGGCGCCTGGGTGGCTCAGTGGATTAAAGCCTCTGCCTTCAGCTCAGGTCATGATCTCAGGGTCCTGGGATCAAGCCCCGCATTGGGCTCTCTGCTCAGCAGGGAGCCTGCTTCCTCCTCTCTCTCTGCCTACTTGTGATCTCTGTCTCTCAAATAAATAAATAAAATCTTAAAAAAAAAAAAAGGGTATTCCAACAATCCAGGCAAGAAATGATGGTGGCTTTGATCAGAATGGTGGCAAGAGGCCAGATCCTGGGATATACTCTGAAGGAAGAGCTGAAAGGATTTCCTGACATAGGAGATGGAGGGATGCAAGATAAAGAGAGGAGTTAAGAAACACACCACGTTTTTGGGCTGATAAAACTCTGAGTATGGAACTGTTATTACTGAGCTAGGGAAGACTGCAAAAGGTTTTATGGGGAATACCACTTAGTTTTAGATAATTTAAGTTCTCTGAATGGAGAATTCTTCATATTCAATAATATACTGCCATACCAAAATACCATATAAAGTAACTGAAAACAATTTAAACTACAGCATTTAAACTACATTCCATTTAAACTATAATAGTTTAAAAAAATAAGTACATTTGGCAAATTGGCCAAACTAACCTATAGTGAGATGGGACAGAGGCTAAACAATGGAAATTACAATCGGAAGTATATGCAATCTTCCGAGAGTTAAAAACTATTTTATGTTTAAGAAACTGTCTTAAAGAAAATTGCTAATGAAGCAACAAAAGCAAGGTCTTTAAGGAGGTGATTGTACCACTGCTGCTGTGGCCTCACAGTGTCTTGCTGCCACCCAGACTCGCCATACTCTTGGGCCGCTGCTCAGTCTACCCGCCCGGCGTATCTAAAATCCCATGTGCTATGTCACTTCATGCACGGCGCACACACCTCAAACATCCACCCAATACCTGGGTGCTGTGTAAGGGGAGTGCCTGATTGATGCCGCAGGCACAGGCCAGCAGCCACTACTTTGATATGGCCTTCTTGCTTCTTGTACTGCCTATAGCCATTTCTGTCAGGGACCACTGAAATTTTCCTATAAAAAAATATGTGGCTGGCACCCCCACAATTAAGTAACAATAATTAAAACTTTGCCTAACCTGAACAAATTTGTTGGTAAAGTATGTTAGAAGAAAAGGAAAAAATAACTAGCTACCATATTATTAACTGCTGATGGGCTCTCCAGCTTTTAGGAGATGGACTACATTTATAAGACGTGGACTTTTTGGGACGCCTGGGTGGCTCAGTTAGGTAAGCCACTGCCTTCAGCTTGGGTAATGATCCCTGGGTCCCGGCATCAAGTTCCACATCCAGCTCCTTGCTCGGCAGGGTACCTGCTTCTCTGCTTGCCACTCTGCCTGCTTGTGGGCGTGCTCTCTCTCTCTCTTGCTCTCTCTGACAAATAAATAAATAAAATCTTCAAAAAAAGAGTAAAATTTGCCTTTAAAAAAAAAAAACAACAAAACCTGGACTTTTTCTTGTAAAAATAATTTATCCACTGGGGGAGCAAAAGACTGAAGAAATTATGAAGATAAGAAATGTCACACATACTAGTGATACAACACTCTAGTGTCTATCGAATGTTCAAACTTCTAGTCACAATTATTAAAATGTAATAGCTTGGAGAGACCTCATGTACAGTCTAAGAAAAACAAAAAAAATGGAAGCCAATACATGCGTTTTGAGTATTTCTAAAGAAAATTTCAAAACAAATGGAAGAGAAGTACTATTTAGAGAAGAGTTTTCTTAAGTGGAAGAAAATCCCAAATCTTTCAGAATGAGAAAGCTCCATCATGTTTAAGGCAAAATTAAACAAAATACTTAGATGCAAACCTGTGAAAATGCAAACTTGTGAAACTTGTGAAAATGTAAATGTAATTTTCAAAATTTCAAAATGTCAATTTCAAAATTAAAGAATACCACAGATTTTCAGGAAGAAAAAGATTACCCACAAAATCAGGTTTCTCCCAAATGGCACAGAGTAAGAAAACACAATGGGATAGTTTATGTAAGATATTAAGGAGGAAAGGCTATGTGTGATTCAATAATTCTGTATTAACTCCTGTGTGAGAGCAACACAATTCTTACTTATACAGAAGGATTCCACTCTCTCTGAAAAACATATTCGGAGATGTACTACTGAAAGATTAATCAAAATAGCACCTTTTGATGTGAAATGCACGGTATAGAAGTCTTGGTGATGAGCATGGAAATTAACTAAATGTAGAAAGTCTGAATAATCAATAAAAATAAGGTTAAAAAGTACTGCAAAGATTAAAAATAATTCAGATTTTGATCCTGTAAAAAATGATTTTTTTTTTTTTTATCTTAAAGATTTTTTATTTATTTATTCGAGAGAGAGAGACAGTGAGAGAGAGCACGAGCGAGGAGAAGGTCAGAGAGCGAAGCAGACTCCCCATGGAGCTGGGAGCCCGATGTGGGACTCGATCCCGGGACTCCAGGATCACGCCCTGAGCCGAAGGCAGTCGTCCAACCAACTGAGCCACCCAGGCGTCCCAAAAAATGATTTTTAATAAAAATAATTAGGTTTAATAAAATAAGCAATAGGAGGCAGTCTTTTCAGGTAAAAAGAAAAGAACAACAAGTATTCCCAAAGATCTCGATATTCCACAGAGATTAAAAGAAAAACCCACAAAAACAAATTCGTAGATCAAAATTAAGTGTTTAGTCAGCACTACAGCACATGACAAAACTGTCAAGCTCTCCTTAGTTTTCACCCTACAAAGCATTTTTATAGATGATATAGAAAAGAGATGTTTGGTAGAATCTATGCATTTATGTGTCCTTATGACAAAGAAAGGAAGAATTTAAATCTTCTAAAAGAATTTTAATCACTTGCCATAAAGAATTAAAAGGACGAAGAGTTTTCTTAGAGGCTACTTACGCTTTACAGATGATGGAGTGCTGAACCTCAAACTCCAAGTTAGTAATAACAGGGCAGGTGTATACTCTGGTGGCTGAAATATCTGACGAATTTTCTTCTCCAGGAACAGGTTCGGTCTTCCAAGTTTTATTTAACTTTTCCATGTCCTCTTTCAGCTGGTCTAAGCACTGACTTAAAAATTCATGAGCATCCTAAGAAGGCACAATATCTTTAATCATAACATCTTTAATCAAAACATTTCCTATCACAATGATAGCTTGCTAACTCTGTGACTTATACAACTAAAGCACTTGAAGGTCAGTACCATATGTGAAAAAGGTCAGATTTACTCTAACAATCTGGGGGTACATATTTTGTGAATAAGACTAAATGACACTGCAACTGGTGAATCACCAAATTTTACCTCTGAAACTAAGAATGCACTGTATTACTGTATAGTGTTGTATGTTATATTACACACACAACACATAGTGTCTTATTACAAAGACAACACTGTATGTTAACTGAACTGAATTTAAAGAAACATTAAAAAAAAGAATGACAGATTTTATATTCTTAACTACCAGTTGGATTAGCATGAATGAATAAATGAATTACTCCTTTAAGATAAAGTATTTTTTTCTAAAATAGCCTCTCTAGCTAAAAGAGCCTAAGCTCCTATTATGGCAAACGAGATTTATATTTTTCAATATGATAAAATACACAGAAGAGTCTTGTTAACCCTTAACCTAAGTCCTCAGGTCTTTCAACCTGTGATGAACACATGTACACAAATCTCATTTTAAAATGGAAATTAGACAATACACTGATATCATTTCAATTTCCCTTATCTCTAAAATGTTTAAAAACAATTAGTACTCACATTCTGCATATAACCAGAGAATCTCTCTGCCGTAGCGGAAATGGCATTTTTAACCTTCTTGAGTAAATCTTTTTTGGTCTCTGAATTACAGATATCTTTTTTAACAAGCAAGTGTGCAAAGCGTCTGTTAAAAGAAGAGACAAGTTTGGTGTTCTTTTACAGAAGTTCAGTTAGCATACTTTAAAGACTGTTAGCAATGGCACATAAAACTTTTCAGTGTCTATTAACTCTGCTATTCCATAATCAATAAGGTAAAAGGTTACTTAGTAAGAATGTAACACTTACCTGATAAGTGCATTGAGTGGAATTTTCTTCCATGGGATACCTTGCTTAAGCAAATCATTTGCAAATGATTGAAGTGAAAAAAGAGATTGTAAGATAGCATTCATATAGCAGGTATTTCCCAAATTGGAGAAGCTGAAAATGAAAAAAAAATAGTACTGTTGAAGATTACAGTAGTTCCTGACATATGTTCATTAAAGTAGGGGGTTCTCCAGTATAGCACACATCAGAATCACATGGAGGGCTTGTTAAAATACATATTGCTCGGCCCCAAATAGAAACTGTAGATCTAGACAGAGAGGGTACAAAACTGTGCATTTCTAACAGGACTCCAGTTGATACTGATGCTGTTGGTCTGGGGACCATACTTTGAGAACCACTGGATTATAAGATTATAATAAGGAAAATGATACATTTTCAAATGAATGGTAAAAATAACTGGGGACTTATCCAAAGAGCTATTTGTTCTTGTTTATAATTTTAATTTTTTCCCTGAGATATAACTTAACTCATTTCTCTTTTGTATATTCCCAGAAGTAGAACAGCTGGGTCAGAGGATATATGTGTTTAGGTTTAATGGGTATTGCCAAACACTTTTCTAAAGCAAACTTTTAAAAAAACTTTTATAAATATTTTAAACATATTCCTTTGGGGCACCTGGGTGGCTCAGTGGGTTAAAGCCGTGAGCCCCACATCAGGCTCTCTGCTCTGCAGGGAGCCTGCTTCTTCCTCTCTCTCTGCCTGCCTCTCTGCCTACTTGTAATCTCTGTCAAATAAATAAATAAAATCTTAAAAAAAAAAATCCCAAACTCTCAAAAAAGTTGCACAAGAATATTCTTTATCCATATTCACCGACAGTTAATCTTCTGTAATACACACTTTACCATTTAATGCACCTCTCCCTTTACTCCTCCTGAACCACATGAAAGTTTAAGTTATATAGATCACAGCCCTTCAGCCCTAAATACTTCATGGTGTATTTCACAAGAACAAGAAGATTCTCTTATATAATCAAAGCAGATTTAGCAGCTTTATAAAATTTAATGCTGATATGCTCTTATCTAACATACATTGACATTTGTGAAGAATACAGCCTCCCCCACCCCCACCATTGGTTTTTAATGGACCGTTCCTCTTGTTGGGTTTGCTATTTCCTCATGAAGAGATTCAGTTCAGGCTGGAAAAGCACGTAGTGACACAGTGATACTGTGTCCTTCCAAGGGTATCACACTCAGAGGTACATGATATTCCTGTGCTCATCACTGGCGATGGCAATTCTGAATACCCTGGAGAACTTCCACTTCAGACTATGATAAAGTATCAGGGTCTGGAATTATCCTACTATCATGGACAATGAAAAAAAACAGTGGACAACACACTGAATAACTGGCCGCACCAAGACTGTGATCCTTAAGAGAAGGGAAACAAATGGTGTGTGTACATCCATTATGCAGGGTTTCTGGCTGCAGTCAATTTGTGAACTCTGTCCAGGGAGGGGTACCCAAACAGAGCCTAGGAATCATGCTGTACTGAGTTGAAAGAAACTGGAGTTTGATAGGCCGAGGCTGCTAAGATTTCTGGGAGTACCTGAGAGGAGGGAGCTATACAAAGAACTCCAGAAATACACAGTCTGTTGAGTATTCGGCTGAATACCAGGCTGTGCATGCTTGCAGTAAAACTGCATGACACCAGTGAAGAACTTCAAGAAAAAGAATGATTACTGGGGGGACGCCTGGGTGGCTCAGTTGGTTAAGCAGCTGCCTTCGGCTCAGGTCATGATCCCAGCATCCTGGGATCGAGTCCCACATCGGGCTCCTTGCTCAGCAGGGAGCCTGCTTCTCCCTCTGCCTCTGCCTGCCATTCTGTCTGCCTTTGCTCACTCTCTCTCCCTCTCTCTCCCTCTGATAAATAAAAATAAAATCTTAAAAAAAAAAAAAAAAAGAAAAAAAAGAATGATTACTGGGAAGCTATTAGCAGAATAATTCCAGAGCTTATGCAGGACCCAAAACTGTCTGAGTTCCCACCAGAGTGGAGAGACTTAGGTGAACTCATAGGACATTACTAGAAATCCCAGAGGAGCCATGATTTAGAAAAAGAATTAAATTAGTCTTAGAATAAAGTCCACTCTAGATTTGACACTAAAGAGCTTAAACACGTGTCTCAGAATAATCAAACCCAACTGCAGATATTAAAACAGCTACTATAAATATGCTTCAGGTGATGACAGGTGCAAAGGAAAACATTTAACCTAAAAGGAAAGAAACAGAAGATACAAAAGAGCCCCAAATTAATTTTAGAGATGGAAAACACAACGGATGAAAATATTGTTGAATGAGATTACCAGCAGATGAAAACACTGAAGAAAATACCAGTGAACTTGGGGACACAGCAACTTAAAATATAAAAAGTGAAGTATCTATATATTTTATGTAATACACAAAATTCAGATTAAAGTATTATAATTCAAAAACAAAATATTAAATATAACATTACACTTTACATATTCCATTTTATATATTTGAAAGTTTATACATATAAGCAAACATGATTTTATTATTTCTCTTTTTTTTTTCATAAAAAACAAAAGATGGAATGCTATACAGTGTATACTCTTTAGTGACTTTTTTAACTAAACACATACTTTGTTATTTTCAGGTTTCTTTTTTAAAATTATAGCCTTCTTAGTGAGTGTAAAATGGTATCTCATTTTGGCTTTGAGTTCATATACCTTCTTCAACTTTTTATACTTTCTTTTTCAGAGCTGCACAATTTTCCCTTGTTTCTAGAAATCTGCCCATTTCATCCAGTTATCTAATTTGGTGGTGAAATCATAGTATTGTCTTAAAATCGTTCTTATTTTGGTAAGGTTGGTGGTAATATACTAACTTCTGTTTCTGATTTTAGTTATGTGAATCTTCTCTTCTTATCAGTTTAGATAAAAGGTCTGTTGATCTTTTCAAAGAATCAACTTCTGGTTTTGTTGATTTTTGTACTTCTCTTGTATTTCCAGTCTCTATTTTATTTCTCTCTAATCTTCCTTCTGATAACTTTTGGGTTTAGTTTGGTCTTCTTGTTCTACCTCCTTAAGGTGTAAAGTTAGGTTACTGACTTGAGGTCATTTTAAAAAAAATCATGATAAAATACACATAAAATTTACCATTTAACCATTTTTCTAAAAAATTTTTAAAGCCAACTCTATGCTGAATAGGGCTCAAACTCAGGACCCAGAGATCACGAGTCACATGCATGCCCTACTGAATGAGCCAGCCAGGCGCTCCACTATTTTAAGGTTCACAGTTTCAGACCCATCAAGTACACTCACAATATTGTACAGCTATCACCACTATCAACCTCCAGAACTGTTCCATTTTCTGGAATTGAAACTCTGTACCCAATTAACAATAATTCCCTATTGCCCTCTCCTTGGCAATCACCACTCTACTTTCTGACTCTATGAATATGACTATTCTAGGTAATTCATGTAAGTGAAATCATACAGTTTTTGTCCTTTGGTGACCAGCTTATTTCACTTAGCCTGTCTTTAAGTTTCATCCATATTGTACCATGTGTCAGAATTTCTTTCCTATTTAAAGTTAAACAGGGGGCACCTCGGTGGCTCAGTCAGTTGATTGTCTGCCTTTGGCTTAGGTTGTGATCCCAAGGTCCTGGGATAGAGTCCCGAATCAGGATCCTTGCCTGTCAGGAAGCCTGCTTCTCCCTCTGCCTCTGCTGCTCCCCCTGCTGGTGTTCTCTCTCTTTCAAATAAATAATTGAAATCTTTTTTTAAAAACTGGTTAAATAAAGCTAAATAGTATTCCCTTATATGTATAAAACACATTTGGTTTATTTACTCATGCACTGGACACTTGGGTTGCCTTCACCTTTAGGTGAAACATGGATGTATAAATATCTGTTCAAGTCACTGCTCTCAATTCTTTTGGATATATACCCAGAAACAGTGCTGGATCATATGGTAATTCTACTTTTAATTCTTTGAGGAACTGCTATACTATTTTCCATAGCAGCTGCACCATTTTACATTCCACCAGCAAAGTCCAAGGGTTCTATCTTCTTCACAGCCTCACCAACATTTCTTTTTTAATGTAGGTGTTTCCTACTACTGATATCCCTCTGAGCACTGCTTCTGCTGCACCCCATCAATTCTGGCATGCTAATAGAGCTTTCATTCATCTCTAAATATTTTTAAATTTCCCTTGTGATTTCTTCTTTGACATTACTGGTTAAGAGTGTGTTACTTAATTTCTACATATTTCTAGTTTTCCATCTGTAACTGATTTCCAGCTTCATTTTATTGTGGTTCAAAAAGATACTTTTGATGATTTCAAACCTTTAAAATTGAAACTTATTTTGAGGCCTAACATATGGTCTCTCCTAGAGAATGTTTCATGTCCATTTGAGAAGAATGTGTATTATGTTGTTGAGGGGTGGAGTGTTCTATATACATCCATAAGATCTAGGAAATTTATAGTGTTGCTCAAATCCTGTATTTTCTTAATGATTTTTCTGCTTACATATTCTATCCATTATTGAAGGTGGAGTACTGATCATATTCAGCTATTATTTTACAACTGTTTTTCTCTCTGCAATTTATTTAAACATCTTGCCTATTGTGTTGCCTGGGTGACTCAGTCGGTTAAACATCTGACTCTTGACTTCTGCATAGGTGATGATCCCAGGGTTGTGAGATCGAGCCTCCTATCAGGCTTTGAGCCTGCTTATGATTCTCTACCTCTCCCCACTGCTTGCATGTGCATGCACTTAGTCTCTCTAAAAAAAAAAAGAGCTCAGAGAAAAGAAACAGGTAAGCAGAGAATAAAGTGAAATACTTTCACTGCAAATTTTATTTTATTATCTACTAAGACATTAAGCATATATATTACAATGAATAAGCCAAATTGGAAGATGTCACTCATTCAAGTAAAAAGATAACCTTAAAGCTGATACAAAAACAGTAATTTGAGTAATACTGAAAACAAGCTGATAGTCTGAGGAGAGCAATTTGGAAATAAAACATTTCAAAGTGCCTTCCTTTAATCTAAACGAAAATACACTTCCAAGAATTTATCCTTGAAAAGTTTCAATAAATTTTAAAAAGATATGTATATGAGAATATTCATTCTAGCCTGGATTGTAAAGGGAAATCTAAATGCATACTAACATGGTTGAAGGTTATGTATTAATATATAAGGAAGGGGGCACCTGGGTGGCTCAGTTTCTAAGCGTCTACCTTTGGCTCAGGTCATGATCCCAGGGTCCTGGGACTGAGCCCTGCATTGGGCTCCCTGCTCAATGGGAAGCTTGCTTCTCCCTCTCCCACCCCCGCAGTTTCTGTTCCCTCTTGCTGTGTCTCTCTCTGTCAAATAAATAAATAAAATCTTAAAAAAAAAAAAATATATACACACACACACACACACACACACCCATGATTAATGTGGAGTGATAAAATTAGGGAAGAGAGAATAGAGCAAAGTGGTTAAGAATGCAAGTGGAGGGGAGCCTGGGTGGCTCAGTCAGTTGAACATTCAGCTCTTTTTTTTTTTGGCTCAGTCATGACTGATTGATCTCAGGGTATGAAATCAAGCTCTGTACCAGGCTCTGGACTCAGTGTGGAGTCTGTTTGAGATTCCCTCTTTTCCTTTCCCTCTGCTCCTCCTCCTGCTCATGCATGTCCACTCTTTCTTTCTTTAAAAATAAATAAAATCTTTAAAAAAAAAAAGAATGCAAGTGAAATCCAACTGACTAGGTTTACTACTGCTGTATCACTGACTGCATCACCTTGAGAAAGTTAACTTTTCTAAGCCTTGGTTACTTCATTTGTGAAAGCAGATTTTTGATACATCTAGCTCACAGAGGGGCTGTGAGGATTTAAAGAAAAAAATCTATTTAAACACTTAGCACACAGTATTTGTCATATAACAAACACTTCAAGTAAGACTGCTACTATTATTATTACAGTTATTAATTATGATCTCTTTTTTATGCATTTAATAAAATTTTAGCATGAAGGGGATGGGGAGGTTATACATAAAATAGTGTTGAAGTATCTCAGGAGTATGACAAAGTGTATGTGATTGGAGAATACACATTTTCTACTTAATGATTAGTATGGTCTATACAAGCACTTTTTTTCGAAGTTCAAAAACTGCAGTCTAGATAATGGAGTTATCATTACTTATGGTGTGATAAATCTTTAGTAAGTGAGTGCATATTTGAGAACTATAATTAATATGACTCCTTTCATCATCTTTTTTTAAAGTGTTTATTTATTTATTTGACAGACAGAGATCACAAGTAGGCAGAGAGGCAGGCAGAGAAAGAGGAAGGGAAGCAGGCTCCCCGCCAAGCAGAGAGCCCAATGCGGGGCTCGATCGCAGGAACCTGGGATCATGACCTGAGCCAAAGGCAGAGGCTTTAATCCACTGAGCCACGCAGGCACCCCTCATCATTTTTTTTTTTTTTAAAGATTTTATTTATTTATTTGACAGACAGAGATTACAAGTAGGCAGTGAGGCAGGCAGAGAGAGGAGGAAGCAGGCTACCTGCTAAGCAGAGAGCCTGATGCGGGGCTCGATCCCGGGACCCTGAGATCATGACCTGAGCCGAAGGCAGAGGCTTTAACCCACTGAGCCACCCAGGCACCCCTCCTTTAACCATTTTTTTGACATCAAGCAGAATATACTTCAGTTAATGACTTAATAAAAAGAAAGCAAACTATAAAGAATTTACCTACCCCTGCAGTTGCTGCTGTTGGTGAGAGGAAAGGGGCACTCTTGGTTTGTTCCAGCCAGTGTAATCCTGGTTACACCTCAGTTTTTTAACAGAAAGAGGAGCTGGTTGAGGAAGAAATCCCAAACTTCTTTTGGCAGAGGGAGTTTGGCTTGAAACATTAGTCCTATAAAAAAGAACAAAGAGTGCATTAGCAAAACAATTTTGCATGTTATTTTTTCCTCTAGCAGATTCAGAGAAGTCAGTATCTGGGGAAAAAAAAAAATCCTAAACTTGAAGAAATATCAGCAATAATGGTCACCTCTGGAAAAACTCCCCAAGTGTAAATTAGCAAGTCTGTCAATAGACAGCTGAAGAGGCATATGATACGATATCTACTTAACCTATCATTATTCATGACTTGAGAAAAACTGTAATATAGTTTTACTTTGCTATTTACTTTTACTCACTTAATGGATGTGATACATCAGTTTTCCTAGTCTTAAAAACATTGAGGCAGTTATTTTTTTCCTATTACAAATAACGACACAAAAATACTCTTTTACATCATCTCCTGGAGAACTTCCTTTAGTTTATATGCTTAGAAGTGAAAATGTGAGGAATAAGCATTTTTAAGTTTTACTTTTCTGAGACCTTGATTGTTTTCCAAAAATGCTGTACCAATTTTCATTTCCACTAACAGTGAACTGCCATTTCACATGGTTTCCATTAATGAGTGAAACTGATCTCACTGTTGTTCTATTTTGCATATTCCTGATTACTGCTGAAGTTGAACATAGTTTTACAACTGTTATTCTCTGAACTGCTTCTGTGTACCCTTAGTTTTATATAGGGTTCTTAATGATCTTTATTTCACATTCTATGTATTTTCCATGTATTTCATATTCTAATATGTATTTCCATGTATTTCATATTCTAATCCTTTGTCTATTATATGTTCTAAGGTTTTTTTTTTTTAAAGATTTTATTTATTTGACAGAGAGCACAAGCAGGGGGAGTGGCAGGCAGAGGAAAAGGGAGAAGCAGGCTCCTTTGCTGAGCAGGGAGCAGGCTGTGGGGCTTGATCCCAGGACACTGGCATCACAACCTGAGCTAAAGGCAATGCTTATCCGACTAAGCCATGCAGGAGCCCTGTATATGTTTTAAGTTTTAAGCCTTTACACAGTTTTTAATCAACCTTTTATGTTTTTTTTCTTTCAGAATTCAGTTTTTACTGGTTGTTCTGAAGATCAGTAGACATTTCAATTTGTATACAATTCTTAGTGTATGTACCAAAAATCTAAAAAATCATGTAGTTGTTAATTATTTTCTAAAATTTCTTCCAGTGACCTTCCACCTTAAAATTTGAAGACAAATTTTCCTTAATCAAGTACCAATTTATGATAACTAATACCTGATAATTTTTCTTACCATGTACCAATATCTTCAAAAGTTGATATGCTGTTACACTGTTAAGTCCCACTAATTTGCAATTTAATATCATATACTCTACATTCTCAAATTTTCAATCTTGCAGAGCACATTAACAAGGTTACTAGGAAAACTGGACTGCCAGGACCAAGATGTTACAGAGTGTACAAAATTCTGACACAGGGAGCCAGGATCAAGAAGTGGTTTTCTTTAGGAAAAAATTCTACCAAAAACATGGGAAAAGAGTAATTTAAAATGTTCATGACCTATTAAATGCATGACTGACTCCAAACTGCCATTTAGTATGCTTGGTATTATGGGTTAGAAAAAGTATCCCATCTATGGAATGTTAAGCTGACACCCAAGACAATCAAAGCCTTCCATATTTGATATCCCACTACTTTCTGGCTGTACCAAGAAACAATTAGCAAATGATCTAACCTCTTAAAAAAAATTACACTTAAAAAAATGGGATGTGGTGGGATTTCCTCCTTAAATATGTTTCTAAAGATACTAAAAAACTTGCATTTATAATATAATTGATAAAAATCTTTCCCTAGATTATACAAGAAGGGAGAAAGGGACCATTGATAAGACATGGCTTATGGTTATTAATCAGATGTGGCTTTCTCTCCTGCTTCATCTAAGGCTGGACACTCCTCATTTTTAGCCTCACCATTTTCTTTCTTTTTAAAAAAGCTTTTAATTATTTATTTGACAGAGAGGGAGAGCTACAAAGAGGGAGAAGGAGGACCCCCACTAAGCAGGGAGCCCAACACAGGGCTCAATCCCAGAACCCTGGGCTCACAACCAGAGCCAAAGGCGATGTTTAACTAAATGAGCTACCCAGAGGCCCCAGTTTCTGTTTTCTGCAGGTAAGTCTTTTGTTTACTGGTTAGCCACTTTAGCCTGTTTCACTTTGCTTCCCTTTTCTCCTTTTGTTTCAACTTTTTTTTTGTCTGAAGATTAATCCTTTCCTACTGCCTTTTTCTGGCTTTATTAGCAGGTTTCCCCTCCTCTGCCACCTCCTTGGCACCCCCCCACCCCCACAGAGCTGACCTCCCTCTTGGGCATCCTGGTGGCAAGCCACAGTGCAACTAGAGCCTCTTTCCAAAGCTGGGCTGCCTGGCCACTGCCCTATGGTTTCAATTTTTGTGTCTTAAGAACTCTATAATTCTATAAAGTAAAGTCACAGAATATTTTCCTATTATTTTCTCCTAAAAGATTTTTTTTTTTTTAAAAGATTTTTATTTATTTATTTGACAGAGAGCACAAGCAGGGAGCAGGAGAGGGAGAAACAGGCTCCCTGCTGGTAGGGAGCCCAATGCAGGACTTGATTCCAGGACCTTGGGATCATAAGCTGAGCCAAAAGCAGACACTTAACAACCCAGGAGCCCCTCTCCTAAAACATTTAATTCTCATCTTCCTACTACTTAGGTCTTTAATCTCCTTAGATTTTCTTTTTTTAAGATTTTATTTGTAAGTAATCTCTACGCTCAATGCAGGTCTGGTACTCACAAATCCAAGATTAAGGGTCACATGCTCTACTGACTGAACCAGCTAGGTGCCCTTACCCTACAATTTATCATTAGCTTTCTATTAGTTTTATCTTACTGTGCAGTACTACACACAGCAAGATGTATTTGCTTCCATCTTTTTTCATCTTTATATTGTAATTGTTTCTTTTTTTCTTTAAAGATTTTTATTTATTTATTTGACAGAGAGAGAGATCACAAGTAGACAGAGAGGCAGGCAGAGAGAGAGAGAGGAAGGGAAGCAAGCTCCCCGCCGAGCAGAGAGCCCGATGTGGGACTTGATCCCAGGACCCTGAGATCATGACCTGAGCTGAAGGCAGGGGCTTAACCCACTGAGCCACCCAGGCACCCCTGTAATTGTTTTTTTTTAAAAGATTTTATTTATTTATTTGACAGAGAGAAATCACAAGTAGACGGAGAGGCAGGCAGAGAGAGAGAGAGGGAGGGAAGCAGGCTCCCTGCTGAGCAGAGAGCCCGATGCGGGACTCGATCCCAGGACCCTGAGATCATGACCTGAGCCAAAGGCAGCGGCTTAACCCACTGAGCCACCAGTTTCTTTTAAATAGCATATAGATTACTTTTCTTCCTTTAAAATCCAGTCTTTCTCTTTTTTTTTTAATTCCCCTCCAGTCTTTCTCTTTAACTGGAACATTTTGTATTTATATTTAACGTCATGACTAGTAACTTTTTTTTTTTTGGATTAGTAACTTTTAATATCCATGTACTAATTCTATCACTTTTGTCATTTCTGAGTATTTATTAATTTTTCTCCTCCATATGAGTTGTATTTTTCTGCTTGTTTGTCTGCCTAGTATGTTTTCTTGGATGTCAAACATGGAAAATTTTATCTTATTGGGTGCTAGATATTTTTGATTTCTATAAACATTGTGGGATTCTGCTCTGAGATGTGATTAGGTTACCTGCAAACAGTATGGTATTTTGGGGTCTTTGCTTTTAAGGTTTCTTATATGGGTACAGAGCAGCAGTTAGTTCAGGGATAGATTTCCTTGCCAACGAGGCAAGACCTTTCTTAGCACGCAAACTCCTGCCATCAGGAAAAGGAATGATGTCTGGCTTTATGTGAACTTCAAATATTATTCCCTTAGATCCTGTGGGTACTTCCTTCCCAGGCCTTGGCTAGTTTTCTCTCCTGTATAAGCTGATCAGCAGTCAACTAAATACTCAAGGGGGACCCTCTGCAGATCTCTGCCATTCTTGCTCTGTGCAGTTATCCCCTCTCGTCTCTGTTCTGTGAATTCCAGATGCCTTGGCCTCCCACGACTCCTAGTTCCATATCCTCAATCAGAAAGAGCACAGGGCTCTGCCTGGTTCCTCCTTCTTACATGGCAGCCAAAAGAACTTTCTCCAAGAAGCAACGTGGGGCAGTCTTAAGGCTAATTTCATTTGTTTCCCATCTCTCATGGATTACTGTCCTTCACTGCCTCATGTCCAATGTCATGAGACCCGTAATATTTAATGCATTTTGTCCAGGTCCTCAGTTGCTTCATGAAGGAAGGCAAATCTGGTCCCTCTTACTCCATCTTGGCCAGAAGTGGAAGTTACCTTTAACTTTTTAATAAGTGTTACTTGAGTTCTCAAAAGTAACTTAAAATGTATTAATTGCCCTACACTCTACCCCACTCCTATACTTCTCCTTATTGTCTAATTTTTATTATTTTTTTGCTTTCAAGCCCATTGTATCTTCATTTTATAAAAACTATCAAACTAGTTAGATGTATAAAATAATCCCTAATGGATATTAGTAATAGTAGTTGCCTCTGGAAAAATAAACAACTAGGAATTAAAATAGAAAGGGAGATTTACTTTCCACTGCATGTACCCTGCAACTTCTGAAGTTTCTACCATATGCACTTATTAATTATACAAAAGAATTTTAAAAGTATTTAGATATTTAAATATGCTTTTATAATTTTTTTGCTGATACTTTCATTCCTTCCTTTGTTCAGTTTGCTTCTTGCAGAATAAACTGTCTCTGTATCTAAAAACAGCATTATTTGTCTGCACTCTTGAATTTTAGTTTAGCTGGGTATAGAATTCTTTTATGCTATTACTTCAGTGTCTTCCGTTTCTGTTGTTGCAAATGTCAATCTCCTTTCCCTTTATAAATGATGTATTTTCCTTCAAGGAGCTTTTAAAATTTCATCTACAATGTGGAATTTTTTTTTTTTTTTTTTATAAATATCTGCTGTTTGGTTATTTGCTAAAGCTTTTCACTGTGTGGACTTTCATCATTTTCATCCATTGTTTCTCTGACAAATTCCTTGTCTTTATGTTCCTTGGCCTTATTTTCTCCAAAATGCTATTAAGACATGGTAGATAGGGGTGCCTGGGTGGCTTAGCCAACTAAGATCTAGGTTTTAGCTCAGGTCATCATCTCAGGATTGTCAGATAGAGCCCTACATCCAGCTCTGTGCTCAATGGTGAATCTGCTTAAGAGTTTCTCTCTCCCTCTACCCTCCCTGCCCTCCCACCTGGCACATGCGCTTTCTCTAAAATAAATCTTTAAAAAAAAAGGGGGGGGTGCCTGGGTGGCTCAGTGGGTTAAAGCCTCTGCCTTTGGCTCAGGTCATGATCCCAGGGTCCTGGGATCGAGCCCTGAATCGGGCTCTCTGCTCAGCAGGGAGCCTGCTTCCTCCTCTCTCTCTCTCTCTCTGCTTACCTGTGATCTCTGTCTGTCAAATAAATAAATAAAATCTTTAAAAAAAATAAAAAAATAAAAAAAGACATGGAGGATACACCAGAGAGCTCAACATAACTCTCCTCATTTCACTGCACACTTAACACTTTCTCTCTGTGTTGCATTCCACAATCAGACACTCCTGACTTATTTAGTAGTTGCCACAGTGTGGACCTCTAAGCTGCATGGGACTTGAGAGATTCAGAATTCCTGCCCCTATGCAGGTAACACAAATGCCAGTCACTGAAATTCCCATTTCTGTATATTTACACTCTGCTTAGGGAGCATTAGGCAAGCAGCACATTTATGGTTCCAAACCCAAAGTGTTTTGCCTTGGCTTATCAGCACAGAGAGCAGTTCTGAATTTGTAGCTTTATATAAGAAACGAAATTCTGGCCTGGGGTCATGTTCAGTTCCCAATCTCATGCTGGTTTTCTAAACACTTGACTCTAGTCTGTTTTCCATGTGCCTTATAACGTCAGTCTTTACTCAGTATCAGTTTTTTCTCACTGATTTGGAAATTTTCACTTCATCTTTGAACAAAGCTTTGCATTAAAAAAAAATTTCTTTCCCTTAGCCAACCTGATGTACAGTGAATTCTATTATTTTGAGGGGAATTTGTACATTTAATTATTTACAAACTAAATTTAGTTTTTGTAAAAACTTGGATTTATTTTATTTATTTATTTATTTATTTTTAGTTTAATTTTTTAAAAAATTTTTTAAAAAAGATTTTATTTATTTGACAGAGAGGTAATAAGAGAATGCAAATAGTGTCACAGGCAGAGGTACAGAAGCAAGCAGGCTCTCTGCTATACAAGGAGCCCTATGTGGGGCTTGATCCCAAGATGCTGGGATTATGACCTGAGCGGAAGGCAGCCACTTAACTGAATGAGACACCCAGGCACCACTAAGAATCTTCTAATAAGCAGATATATATCTTTCTCTTAAATCCCAATAACTTAGTTACATGCACTTATAAAGCGCAGTTATAAAGTGAAATACCACCCAAGACTGAATATACCTAAAAACACAGTGTCAAATTCTTTACTTCACCTCAATCATTTGAGGGTTTTTTTTTTTTAACTACTTTGAATTAAATGCTACTAAAAACCAAAGTATCCATAAGTCATTATATAGCCTATCTATTATACATCACCATTACACTTACCTTTTTGTATTTACCACTGTCCCTCTGGACTACAATCCAAGATCATACCTTCTTCACAAGTACTCAGCAGTTGTCTTGTATATTTATATTCAGTAAGTCTCAAAAAAAAAATTAAACTTTATCTATAGGATCATCAATTAAATTTCTGAGCAGCCTTTTTCAGTAAAAGATACTAATTGTAAAAATGTGTACAACTTGTTTTTTTAAAGAAAATGTCTCAACTTTTGGTAGTAGCTTAACAAATACACAGGCAATGAAGGCAGTTCAAAAATGCCTTAGGAGAGATCTTAATATGTTCATCGCTTGGCATGACAGAAAATACACTGGTCTAGAATGTGATCACTTTGCCAGTCACAACATGTGGCCTCAGTACAAATCTCCCTAGACCTCACAGTTCATTCATTTGTTGATGAACATAAAAAAAAAAAAAAATTTTTTTTTCAAAGAAACATCTGAAAATTAAAACATTTCCAGAGTACCATCTAACTAAAATGTCATGAGTCTCAGATTCTCATCAATTTTGTTATTTTAAAGTATTCTCTTAGACCATAATGGACAGCCTACCCCCTTAATTCAATATTCTGAAGAAGAGAGCACTTCAAGTTCTTCACAAGGTATATAACCAACACTTACCTGTCTAAATTAGTGCTACCAGAGGTGTAGTCCTTGGATCCAGTTCTGCTACCATAAAAGGATGATGACTGTAAAGGTAAAAGCCCTTAAAGAAAAAGGAAAAATTTAATTCCTGAATCAACCATTCAAGTTCACTTAGTCATAAAATTATGCATTAGGCCTGTTCACATTTAACTCTTTTTCCCCCTTTTTCTTCATCAAAGTAATACAGATGCATGTTAAAAGATCAACACTTTGGAAATGTTATTAACAGCAAAGAACATTCTCTTGCCCCAAAACTCTACAAATTATGCTTCTAAATTCTAACCATTTCTTAAAACCTAAGTTTTCCTCATTTCTTTCATATAGATAGTTTCTACTATTTAATTTATTCATTATAAACAGTTATCAGTTACCTCCATTATGAAAAATTAGAATTTCTCATTTACATCACCCCATTCTTGTTCTCTTCTCTCCTTATTCTCTTGTTAGTTTCACTAATTACCTTTGTAACTTTAACACACTTAAAGCTTCTACATTTGGTTCTATGAACCTTCTTATCACATGACCACTTACTTCCTTCTCCCTCCTCTTCCACATCAACTTTTGAAAGACATACCTTAACTTCAACATTATTAAGGCTTATTATATCTTTAAGCATTCTGTTTTCTAATTACAGGTTGATTATAAAAGCTGAAAACCCATAAATGGAGTTAATGTGATGTATTATTATTTCAGAGGTAAGAATTATATTAGATCCCTTTTTCTGGAGGAGTTGGATCTCACAATCCTATACCACTAAAAGAAGAAGGTTCCTAGAGTCCTAATCAAATGGATTCTCTTAAACTCTCAAAATCATGCCATATTTTAGTTTGTTTCAATTTAATTTCCAGCTGACATATAACATTCAAATGAATGCCACACGGATGAGTCTCTAAGGAGTTCAGAGGATCAGACAGGTATGTTAAATGTGGGAAACACTGACATCAATTCGTGGACTTTTAGTTTTTGTAAAAACAGGGTACAAGGTGAGCTTAACAACTGCTTTAGGCCACAATTCCAAGATCTTCTGGAACTTCTAACATGTAACAACACTGTTAAAATTCAGCTTCAGCCCCTTTAACTCCTTGGATTCACTCTATGATCCAGGTACTTTTGATAATGAAAGAGTTTAATTTTAGGCAGTTAAACAGGGAAGAAGGTAAAGGTTAGATTCTTTGTTAAAAGAATAAAAATTCCCTTACATTTCTACTACTTTAGCCAAGTACTGGATACAAATTTGGCACCTAGTAACTAGTACTAAATCAAGCAGTACTCCTGAATAATGTAGAGAGGTATGTCTCAGTTTAGGTTTTTATTTCTAGTCTAAAACAACACATCATATAATAAATGAGGATCTTATATTAAGAACAAATACTTACCTGATGTCCTATTCTCTTCTGACTGTTTCAAACTCAGCTGCTTCTCTCTACTGCTGGTTAAATACTTTCTGGAAGGATCTGTCATAGCCTTGTTGTTCCTACAGTTAATGATTTAATTCAATATATATATATATACACACACACACACACACACACACATACACACACACAGGTGTATAAAGACATAGTTATCATTTCAGAATATTTACATTTCACATACAGTTAAAAATTTCTTAAGTCGCATTTCCCCCATCTATTATTCCCAAATACTTGAACCTACACAAGTGGAATGGGACCAGAGATATGCTCGTACTTTGATTAAAAGTGCTAATTTTAGGAGGACCATCGTGCATAAAGCCTGTGGCACATAATGCAGATACTCTACCCAGATTCCCTCTTACTCCATTTTTGTGTCCTCTCTTCCACGCCAATTTAGGTATGTATTTGACAGCGAGTACTTAGGGTTCTTTTTCACAGACTGTCCTCAAGCTACTAGAGATCCTTTGCCTACACTCTGAGAGAATCACAGGTAAGGTCAAAGAGCCCAGCTCACTTGCCTTGGATTAGAAAAAGTTAAAGTGAAAAAAAAAAAAATTTGTTTTTTAAGGTGAAATTTATATAACAGATTTTCTCTCTGGAATTAGATCTCTCTCTCTCTCTCTCTTTTTTTTTTTTTTTGAAGATTTTATTTATTTATTTGACAGAGAGAGATCACAGTAGGCAAAGAGGCAGGCAGAGAGAGAGAGAGAGGGGGAAGCAGGCTCCCTGCTGAGCAGAAAGCCCGATGTGGGGCTTGATCCCAGAACCCTGAGATTATGACCTGAGCCAAAGGCAGAGGCTTAACCCACTGAGCCACCCAGGCACCCCATAGATCAACCTCTGTTATATAAACCTCTGCTTGATTTTCGTGTGAGAACACACTCAGGCTTAATTCTGACTTGCTTTCCCCACTCCCTTCCTGGTATCCCCTGGGTGTACTTTCTTAATAAAACCTCCATTCAGGGTCTGCTTCTGGAGAACTTGATCTACAACAGCTGGTTCTAGAAATGGGCCTAGGAAGCACATGTCTATGGAGAGTATTTTGGAACTGGACTACTTATTTGACAATAGCAACAGAAATCCCACTGCTAGCGATAACACCTTTGGGACCTTATAGTTTACAATTACTGTGATTTTTCATCTGTAGTGAATTGGGATGGGATAAACGAGAAGAGAATATGGCTCATGCAGTATCTCTAGCATTCAAGAAATGTGGTAGATCACACAATGGATCTTATTGGGGTTACAGAAATGGTCTGAAACTAGATTATGGTGACAATTGCACAACTCAATAAATTTACCCAAAATTACTGAACTGTACATTTTTAACAAGTACATTTTATTTTTAAAATATTAAAATAAATATTAATATTAAATTTTAAAATTTAAAAATACATCCCAAATTATTCCTTTCTTTGACCCTAGATCCCCCATCAAGAAACGCCATCTAGTCTATTTTCCTATCCCTTAATGGGCCTGGCCTTGTGATTTCCTTTCCCCAACAGACTCCAAAAGACATAACAGTGTGTAAGTCCTGATTGTAAGGCTACAGGCACTTTGCAAATTTACATTCACTCTCTTGGAACGCTGACATTGCTATGTGAATAGCTCTCAGCAATGCACCAGATGATGAAAGACACATGGCCCAATCACCCTCATCACCCAACCAATAGGCAGCCAATGGCCAGTCATATGGGTAAGGCCATTGTGCACCAACCAGCGACTAGCAAACTAACAACTGACCATGTGCATGAGAAAATGAGAGAACCCAGCCACAATCAGCCAATTCTGGCCCTGATAAGCAGAACCACTCAAGTCGCCATCAACTCATGGGCAATAATAGTTATTACTATTTCCTTTTAAAGTTTTTATTTATTTATTTGACAGAGCGAGGGAAACAGCAAGAGAGGGAACACAAGCAGAGGGAGTAGAAGAGGGAGAAGCAGGCCTCCCGCTGAGCAGGGATCCTGGCACGGGCCTCGATCCCACGACCCTGGGATCATGACCTAAACCAAAGGCAGAATCCTAACGACTGAGCCACCCATGCGCCCCAACAGTTACTATTTTAAGTCACTAAGTTTTGGAGTGGTCTGTTATACAGCCACAGGTAACTGATATATGTTATATGGAATAATAACCATAAAGACTACAGAACTGGTTGGGTGTTGCTCTGAGTACTGATCTGCTCAACAGAGATAATGATAGATTCAGTTGAGCCAACTACCAACTTAAAGAAAAAATACCACGAAGAATCACTCATCCAAAGACAGTTGTAGCCCAGATCTTTAGGATTTAAGAACAAGACCAGGCTGTTTCCAGCACAGAAAGTACACACTCCTTAACACTACTCCTGTCATAGGACTAAGGCCTGGAAGAGACTGACTATGACTATGGGTCATCAGTCAGAGCTAGGCATCATGAACTGGGTGCTAACATCCCCTAAGAGCCGTAAGACCAGGAAGTTGCAAAAGTAATGCAGCATTAATATGGAAGTGATATATCTGGGATGAGTTCTAAGTAAGCAGGAATATGAAACAAGAACAGGCTTTATAAATACTCTCTATAACCAAGTGAAAGAAGAAAAACTTGGCCTAATTCATGGATACATCATCTTGCTGTCTTGCTAGAGGATAAAAATGAACTGCTGCTGCATTACAGACCCATTAGGGGGCTGCCCAAAAAGACAGCGGTGAAAGGAAAGCCTCTAGTGTGCAGACTTTGAGAGGTACACTTCATTATCCACTTTGTGTGGAGAAAAGAGTAGGCCATGGATTCCTGGATAGGGATTCCTGGATACAAGATGGAGAGACAGAAAAATCTGCATGGACAGTCAGCGGCCTGAAAGTAACAAGCCTGAAAGATCAAGGAGAAATGATTTATGGAAGAGGTATATGAATAGCCATATGGAAATGTGTACACTTCATATTAGCCAAAAGGCCGAGAAGCGATTGGAAATGTGTACAAAGGGTGAGGATCTTTTTCACATACTAATGCTCATCAGAGAACTTCACTAAAGAGACATCAAACAATCAGGTCCTGGTTCCCAGAGGGGGAACTTTTTTTCACCTGTGGAAACAGTAAGAATCCCATTTAATCTATAGCTATGGCTGCTACTCATTTTGGGCTCCTCATGTTGGTAGAGCATCAGGCAAAGAAAGGAACTGCCATACTATCAGAAGTAACTGACTTTGATTATTATAAGGAGGTACATGGCTGATGCTAGGTAACGAGGGCAGGAGGAATACGGAGTAACGGGGACTTACTAGGGAATCTCTTAGTGTTTGTCACATTCAGTTTTAACTACAAATGGGCAATTTCAGCAACCATCGCCGGCACAAGCACATAGTGATCAGGGGCTCATCCCCACAAGGATGAGGATCTTAGTCATATCACTAGGCAAATCACCAAGACCAGCAGAAGTATTAATGGAGAATGCAGCAAATCTAGAATAAATGGCAGAAGAAAAAGATGATAACATTGGTTACAACCTCAAGGCTATCTATACAAATAAGGACAAAAAGGTCTATTGCTCATCCCTCTAATCCTCCCTTTTTTTTTCATGCAGAATTTGGGCAGCATCAATGTGAAGAATCTGTGATAACAGCGAATGAACTTAATACTTATGCTCTATCAGAGCCCTTCAGACCCCTTTTTATAGTGTTCACACTTCCAGACTATGTCTTTCAACACATCTGCAGTTCTTCTTTAGAGGACTGCCTTTGGGCTACTTAAAATACTTTGCCCAATGGGCAGAGCCACAGAACCAATGAAGGAACAGTATGAGAACATGAAAGACCCCTTCCTCACTTCAAGTTGGAACAGGCCCAGCGCCCCCTGCTAGATCAAGATGAAGCCTACTCTCCCTGAAAAAGACACCCTCATAGGCTTCCAGCTTCCACTCCTTCCCTGTCTTACTTTCCTCACTTTGATCTCTCCTATGAGCACTTTCTTAACAAGTCACTTGTACAACTATATTAATCTAAAGTCTTCTAGGAAACTCAAACTTGAAAAAATCTAACTGTAATATTGTGAGAAGTGTTATTAGCCCAGAACAAAGATCAGAAATGCAGGGCTCACAGGACAGAATTCTAAGTGGATAAAGTGGGGTGATCCCAAAGTGTGGTGAATGTGGTGAACTGGCAGGCAACACGCTATTACAATTACCTTTTGGTGCATCTGTTCCATGAAACTCAGAAAGCTAAAACACTCCACTTCCTAGTTATTGTTCAAGATGTGAAGTAAGAGAAGATATGTGTTCAAGATGTGAATTAAGATAATTACATATAACTGAGTAATAGCTGGAAAGTGGAAGTAAGGCAGAGGTCATGTGTTCTCTCTGTGATGGCAAAAATCATTTTGGAGGTGTCTGATTTCTCCTTAAAGATTTCTCATCTTGGTAGTGGAAGCATGGCTCCAAGATGACAGTTTCCGACTCAGCTATTCACTTTGATGACAGCCAGCAGCATCTTTGGTGACCTGATCTGGGGCACAGCTCTCAAAATCATTCTGAAAGTTTAACTCACAGGCTAAATCACTTCATAGTCTCTAAAGGCAAACACCTTTGTGTGTAAACTAGGTAACTGAATTTTGTTTCCTAAAACTAGTCCCTGAATCCACAAATGCTGTTACTAGAATGGGTGCTACCATAACAAGCCTGAACTACATAGCACTAGCCACAGTAGAAAGGTGGAGAGTAAGGACACAGATATTACATACTGGAAAGCCAATGAGGACTGTTACATTGCACCAAAATATTTATAAAACTGTTACCTCTAAGGGTCCCTGGGTGGCTCAGTCGGTTAAGTGTCTGACTCTTGGTTTCAACTCAGGTCATGATCTCAGGGTTGTGAGATCAAGGCCCATATCAGGCTCTGCACACAGTGGGGAGTCTGCTTGAGATTCTTTCTCCCCCTCTTCCTCTGCCCCTCCCATAACTCACATACGTGCATGCATGCACACTCAAATATTTTTTCCACTTCTTAAAATTTTTATTTTATCATTTATTTATTTATTTTTATTTATTTTCAGCATAACAGTATTCATTGTTTTTGAACCACACCCAGTGCTCCATGCAATACGTGCCCTCCCTAATACCCTCTAATAAATATTTTTAAAAAACCAAAACAACCCTGCTATCTGCAGTCCTGAGAAGCAGACTGCATACTTACTGAACCTACAGCTCTAAAAGTGAACCAATAAGAACTCTGCTCTGTGGTTTCAGCAAGGTCCTTTTCAAGAAAGATAAATTTGGGTAAGGGCTAGCCACCTTACAATCAAGGAATGTAAGGCCCAGAATTGAAACTGTCTGGCAATTTGAGACCATATGGGATCAAAAAAATCCAATTGCTTCAGATTCTCAAACTGAGGCAATGACAGGAGGTAACTGAGGAAATAGTTTGTGGGGGGAAAAAAAAAACTCATGTTAATATTAAGGGAAATACGATTAAGGGTATACAGCAACATTCTATATTGTCTTCATATGTTTTCTGTAAAACTAAAATTATTTCAAAACTTAAGAGTTTATTAAAACAAAAAATCCAAACAACAAAAATTTTGGCCCCAATTCTTTCTCAAGCCTGTAAAATCCTGTTTGCTCTACCTTTAAAGAAACTTCTAGCTTTCCAGAACTCCTAGATTTCTGGATACTTCCAAACTCCCAGAACTATATCAGCATGAAGCAGGCTACAAAAGCTGCAAGGCCCCAAGAACAGTCTTCAAGATCCACTTCACCTATGGCCTTGAAAGATAACAGACAAAGGAAATCTACCAGAAGACAAAGTTAGGAGTCAAATGAAGTACAATGAGGAAGGGAGTTTCTCTCAGAGGATAGAACAGAGACTGCTTGCTACAAGGACTAATCAAGAACTTACTCTGCTACTTTCACTGTCTTCACAACCTTTGCCTACCAAGATTTTATTGCTGCTACAGAACAGCAATTCAAGTTTACTATTCTTGTCTTTCCTAAATGGAAACTTTTACTGTGGTTATCCTATGCCTATGGCAGCAATGTATAATGATATATGTATGGAGATGGGAGTGGGGAATACAGACGAACTTGGCTTTTAGGGGTTTTTTTAGGTAACAGACCATAAGGCACATGGTTGAAGGCACATTTAGACCTATGGAGAGAACTGCACATCACCCAGAGATCCTGACTCTGAACTGGATACAGTGACTAAACATATGGAAAGAACAATTAACAGATCTATTTCTATGGCCACAGGGGTAAACTACAGCAGACTGTCCGTTGTTCCCAAATAACAACCGTACCATTCTGCCATAACAGAATTTGGGCTAGGCTAGGTATATTTTCCAGAGTTTCTCCTAATTTTATATAACCATATGACCAAATTCTGGCCAATGTGCACTGAAGTGGTGTGTACAATTTCCAGCATAAAGGAAAGCAATATGCCCTACCTTTGTTTCTTTCCCCATTCCCACCAACAGGCATGCAGAAATGAAAGTGGATGCTGAAGCAGCTATCTTGGTTCACAAAGTGGACGTTAGTTATTAAGAATTATAGATCAGTAAGATAGAAAGAATCTGAGTCCATGGTGACTGTAGTTTCAAATGTCACACCAGTCCTATCACCTACTCAGTTTTACATCTGTTATAGCAGCAGAACAAAAATTCCCATAAATACATAAAGTTTCCTTAGCTTTTTCCCAACTTCCTTCTGGTGACCTTTAACCTACAATACCAGTTCCTTGACTATCAACTGATTTTTGTTATGGTACTAATTGACCATTTGCAATGATGTGCAGGGAGCCAGAGAGTATTATGCTAGGCAAAATAAGTCAGTCAGAGAGATAAATACCGTATGATTTTACTCATATGTGTAATTCAAGAAACGATCTAGAGAACAAAGAGAGGAAAATCAAAAAACAGGCTATAGTCTCTTAACCATAGAGAACTGATAGTTACAAGAGCAGAGGTGGGTGGGAAGATGGGTTAAAAAGGGGTTGGGGATTAAGGAGAACACGTGTTGTGATGAGTAGTGGGTGTTGTATGTAAGTGCTGAATCACTAAATTGTACATGTAAGTATCACACTGAATGCTGACTGGAAATTAAATAAAAACTTTTTAAAAAAAGTATTAACTGAGGTATTTCATAACAGTGTAGTAAATATTCTCCCCCAAACAGTTAAAACAAAACCAAACCAAACCCCCTCATGATGAGGAAGAGACCAAGTTGGTGACTGTCCTGCTGTAGGTCTACCCTCTTTTGTTCAACCAGAAAATAACTCTAAAAGATTGATGTTCCTCGCCTAGAACCCATGTCTGGTTTACAGCACCCCCCCACCCCCACCGTTTTTTTTTTTTTTTTAAAGAGAGAGAGCATGCTCACGTGCCGGGGGTGGGGGTGTGGGGATGGTGCGGGAAGGAGAGAGAATCTTAAGCAGGCTTCACACCCAGTATGGAGCCCGACATGAGGCTCAATTTCACAACACTGAGATCATGACCTGAGCTGAAATCACAGTTGGATCCTTAATTGACTGAGCCACCCAAGCACCCTGGGTTCACATCCTTTTACTCCTAGGCTAACTTTTCATGGGTTGGGGGGATTGCAAAGGGAAGGAAAGAATTCACAACAGAAGAGCAGCCAACGAGAAACATCTGTTCAGGGGCACCTGGGTGGCTCAGTCAGTTAAGCATCTGACTCTTGGTTTAAGCTCAGGTAATGACTTTAGGGTCATGAAACAGAGCCCCACATGGGGCTCTCTGCCCAGTGGAGAATCTGCTTCCCCCCTCCCTTTACCTTCTCCTCATTCATGTATATTCTCTCAAATAAATAAACCTTTAAAAGGATTTTTAAAAATTAAAAAAACAAACATCTGCTTAGAGTTCTTTAATTCTATTCTTCCTCTAAGTATTGCAGATTAAAAAAAGCTAGGATGGCAGAAGGGCAATGAAATAAGCAGAGCAAGAGCAATGGCCAAATACTCTATGAAGCCTGTAATCTACCATCACCAAAATACTTTTAATTCTTTTTTTAAAATTTTATTTATTTGAGATAGAGTAAGCGAGCATGAGGCGGGTGGAGGGGCAGAAGGAGATGGAGAAGCAGCAGACTCTCTGGTGAGCAGGGAGGCCAATGCAGGGCTCCATCCCAGGACGCCAAAATCATGACCCGAGCTAAAGGCAGACCCTTAAAGCAACTGAGTAACCAAGGTGCCCCCAAAATACTTTAAATTCTATCTTTAGAATTCTCATAAACTGAACCCCTCTCCCCACCGCCAATTTTCCATAGTGAGTGTACTTTCCATTATAACAAACACTGACCTAGTGCCATAAAGGTTTTTTTATTTGTTTTTTAAGGATTTTATTTTATTTATTTGAGAGACAGAAAGAGCACAGTGCAGGGATGGGGTGGAGGGCAGACAGGGAGAGGAAGAAGCAGACTCCCTGCTGAGTAAGGACCCTGACTCAGGGTTTGAATCTCAGGATCCTGAGATCATGACCTGAGGTAAAGGCAAGACACTTAAAGGTTTGAGCCAGCCAGGCACCCCTAGTGCCATAGGGGTTCTTAAAGCAACTTACGATGATGAATCATTTTCCTTAGGGTAATCTTCATTCAGTTCTGAGCCAGATAACATTCTTTTCCTCTTTTCAGTCCTGTAGAGGACAAAGAAAAATTATTTTAAAAAGTCATAATTCACACCATTAAAAAGTATAAACCAACATACTCAAGGACAGGAACTGTGATTACTGCTGTTTAGTTCTCTAAACCATATTTTGATTAATATACCATATATCTGGGGCACTTGGGTGGCTCAGACGGTTAAGCGTTTGCCTTCAGCTCAGGTCATGATCTCCAGGTCCTATGATGAAGCCCCTTGTCAGGCTCCCAACAGAATGAAGAGTTTGCTTTTGCTGCTTCTCCCTCTCCCTCTGCCTCTCCCCAACTTGTGCATTCTCTCTCTCTCTCAAATGAATAAATAAAATCTTTAAAAGATACATACTGTATATCTGCATACTCAGTATTTGTCGTTGACATAAATCATAAAAAACCCATTACTAATTACCTACTAAAAAAAATATTTTTAATAAAATGTATAGTTTCTTCTAACATACTTTATGAACTGGACAATCTCCTTTTTCTCAAAGTATCTGCCTTTCTAAAAGGCCAAAAAGACATTTATAAATAGCTACAGCTAATGACTAAGAAAAAGAAAGTAAGTCTTCCATACCTATTTTCTAATAACCCTGATCTGAGAGGGGTTGATGTAGACGTCAAAGAGGGAATTGCCCGGGTGACAGTTATTCCACTTCCTGTCGCAGTCTTAATTGATCCTCTACCTGGATTACCAAGAACTTTTCGAAATGGAATATCATCTTTAGTTTCCAAACTTCCTCTTTTTGAAGATGCCTGTAAGAGTAAAGTTTAACATAGCTAAATATTCAAATTAATTGGCAAGCTTTTAGATCACTGATTCTCATGTGGACTCAATTTTTAAAAAATAAAACTGAAAACCCATCTCCAGACATTCTAGGCTAATTGGCCTGGGGTGAAGCCCATTCATAAGTAGTTTTTTTTTTTTAAAGCACTCTCACTGATTGTAACGTACAATCTGTATCAGAAATTGAACTTGACACTTATTTTCTTCTAGCATGCCTATAAATTTAAAATTTTCACAATATGACTAGAGGCAGAAAGGAATTTGCTTTAAATATCTGACTTATTAAGAAAAGACTCAGATACCCACTATGTGATTCTAGTGATGAGGATGAAAACAAATCTTCAGAGAAAAAAATCCAATTATGCTTTTGATAAAGTGACATAGTGTGGGAAAAAGGAGCAACGATGACATTTGGTTGCCACAACTTAAATGCAAAGTTATAAATACCTCATATAACCTTTGATGGGGAGAATGAATATAAGAGAGAGACCCTGGCAGATAATGAATCAAATAATCTACCTTAAAGACACAGCAAGAACATTCAGAGTGAATACAGCAATTTAAACATATTAGTTGGGAAATAGTGCTTTTGACCAGCATTCTGCCAGTAAATTTCATAACTAGATTAAAAGCTATGTGATTTGTCTATGGAATAAATTTCCAATTTCTTTCTTTCTACAGAATTACATACGTTAGCATAGAAAAGAAAAAAATCTCTGAGATCACCTGAATGAACAGTTTCAAAAAGTTAGAATTTATTTTCAAATGGGTGATACAGTCTCAAGACTCAAAAATCAAAATACTATTATCAAAGCCATTTCCTGGGATGTCTCATTTTCACCTACTGCCATATATTCAATTCTTTCCCATGCTCTTGTCCCTTATAAGTATTCTTCTTAATGCAAATGTAAAGCAATTTTATCCTTTTTGTTATACATGTGGTAGAATACTATATGTATGCTGTTTTGCATTTTTCAACCTTTTTGACCATGAGCTCCACTTAGTAGAAATATTTTACATCACAACTACTATATGTACATATAAATAACCAAAAGTTTCAGAAATCAATACTTACCCTTACTATGTACAATACCTCCTCAATTATTTTCTATTCTGTTCCTTTTTTTAAAAATCCCAGTTATGACCCATAATATTGACTTTACAATCCCACTGATAAGAATTATTACTTATGAGTGTGTAAGTATTTGCTGGTCATATATGATAACATCTATACGTTTAAATATTCTAACAGTTCAAATTTCTACCCACAGATGAATCTCAAAGTAATTACAATGAGTGAAAAACCTAGACAAAAAAAATTACGCAATGATTCCATTTATATGAAATTCTGGAAAACACAAACTAATCTATAACGACAGAAAGCAAACCAGTTGTGGTTTAGGGATGGGGCCAGAGAGCAAGCAGGAAGGGAATTACAAACAGGGAGGAGGAAACTTTTAAGGGGTATGGTTTTGTTCTCTCAGTTGATTATGGTGATGATTTTACAGGTAGACACATAAGTCAAAATATATCAAATTGTACACTTCAAGTATGTGCAGTTTACTTACAGGATAGTTTCCAAGTTTTTCTTAGTTTATGCCTGGTTTCCCTTTACAGAATAAATTTTCAAAGACATAGGTCTGCTAAATTACAATAGTACAAAGGAAGTCTTATGACTGTCTGAATATTTATCAAAGAGAAACTATTTAAAAAACAAACAGAAGACCTCAATAAAACAGTCTGATATCATACAGTGTAGGGGTAAAGTTCATAATGCACAACAGACCCAAAGGACATCACAGAAATAATAGTAGGAAACATTTATAGCATTGTTAGTATATGGTATTGTAGGCTAATAAGCACTTTTACATGCATTATCTCATAACAACCCTTAAAATATTACTGCTGCCCCAATTTTACAGATGGAGAGTAAGGCCAGGATACTTAAGTAACTTCTTCAAAGACCCACAACCACTAAGTATCAGCACCAAATTTCCAACCCACATCTAACTCCAAAACTATGCTTTTAAAAACTATACTTTACTGTGGTTCATAATGATGACCATGAGACACAGAGCATAAATTGTATGTTCAGTAAAACTACATGTAAGAAGGACAGGATGCGATAGATCTTGAAAAGATGTTCATAATAGAGACACCTGGATGGCTCAGTCGTTAAGCATCTGCCTTCGGCTCAGGTCATGATCCCAGGGTCCTGGGATCAAGCCCCACAACAGGCTCCCTGCTTGGTGGGAAGCCTACTTCTCCCTCTCCCACTCCCAATGCTTATAATCCCTCTCTCACTTTCTCTTTCTCTCTCTCTCAAATAAAATCTTTAAAACAAACAAACAAAAAAGATGATCATAGTAATAGTTGATTATAACTTTTTTTTTTTTTTAAGATTTTATTTATTTATTTGACAGAGATTACAAGTAGGCAGAAAGGCAGGAAGAGAGAGAGAAGGAAGCAGGCTCCCTACTGAGCAGAGAGCCCGATGCGGGGCTTGATCCCAGGACCCTGGAATCACGACTCAAGCCAAAGTCAGAGGCTTTAACCCACTGAGCCCCCAGGCACCCTGATTATAACTTTTCCTAAAAGCTAGAAAGATTCAAATGAACATACCTGATTGTCTGAGTAAGAAAGCTGCCTGTTGGTTTCCTTCTGTGACGTCCTACTGCCCAGAATAGCTCCAAAACTACCAGACCCCTGAGAAGGCTTCATGGCTGGTAGGGGGGAAATAAATAAATAATCCCACGTCATTTATTTTAATAAAGAGATTAATCATCATTATAGAATACTGAAAAAACAGATGCATAAAAAAATGAAAGTGCTAAACAACCAATTCTTTCTGAAAGTATACCTGATATAAATAGTAATTAAAATTCAGAGCTAGATTCTCAAGCAAAAAATGAAGTAACATGCACAAATTTGAGAAGATATAACAGAAAAATAAAATTTTAAGTGCAAAATAAAAATGCTAGAAATTCTCCTATATAAATACCTGGTAATTAACACTACAGAAAATTCAGTGACTATGTGTTTATGGCATGAACACGGACAACAGATACCAAGGAACCATGTAACACATGGGTTGGTACTCAATGGCAAGCAACCATAATTTTTTAAAAATTTTACAAGGAAAAGTAGTGTATCAAATACATATTAAATACAAGCAAAGTAGCACTGCTGCCTCTTCATTTTCTAGTATTTTTATTATATTTAAGTTAAAAAGCTCAATTAAAAGTCTGTCAACTCTAAAATATTAGTAATAAAGTTCTGCTAATGAGAGTTGGAGACTAACAGTAATAGTGGAAAACTCATTTGAAGCACTAGATTCTTTCTTTCTTTTTTTGTTAAGGATTTATTTATCTGAAAGAGAGAGAGAAAGCAGAAACAGGGGGAACAGGAGAGAGAGACGGAGGCTCCCCACTGAGCAGTAAGCCTGATGCAGGACATGATCCCAGACCCTGCAATCAGGACCTGAGCAGAAGGCAGATGCTTAACCATCTGAGCCACTCAGACACCCAGTACTACATTATTTCTTAAGAAAAGGTCTATTAAGGGGCACCCGGTGGCTCAGTCATTAAGTATTAGTATTATATTAGATAGTAGGGGAGAGGGTTTCCTTGCCTGCCTTGTTCCTTATCTTAAAGGAAAATCTTTCAGTTTTCCATTGTTGAGTATGTTAGCTGTGAGCTTTTCATATACGACCTTTATTAGGTTAAGGCAGTTTCCTTCTTTTCCTGTTTAGTTGAGTGTTTCTATCATGAAAGGGTTTGGAGGGGTACCTGGGTGGCTCGGTTGGTTAAGCCTCTGCCTTCGGCTCAGGTCATGATCTCAGGGTCCTGGGATCAAGCCCGACATCAGGCACTCTCCTCAGTAGGGAGCCTGCTTCTCCCTCTCTCTCTGTCTAGTTGTGATCGCTCTCTCTGTCAAGTAAGTAAGTAAAATCTTTAAAAAAAAAAAAAAAAATTTATCAAATACTTTTTCTGCATGAAAAAAATCACATGGTTTTTGTCCTTCATTCACTCATCTGGTACATCACATTGATTTTTCATAGCTCAGACCATTCTCGCATTCCAGAAATAAATCCCACTTAGAGAGAGAGAGAGAGAGAGAGAGAGAGTATGCATACGGGGGCAGAGGGACAAGCAGACTCCTTGCTGAATTCGGAGCCTGATGTGAGAGGAAGACTTAATCCCATGACACTGAGATCATGACTTGAGCCAAAACCAAGAGTGGGATACTTAACTGACTGAGCCACACTGGTGCCCCAGTATATAATCCTTTTCATATACTGTTGAATTCATGGCTAGTATTTTGTTGGGGATTTGGGGTCAATATTCATCAGTGATACTGATCTACTACCTAGTAATACTCTTTAGTAACTGTTAATGGCAAACCCTGGGAAGATCAGTGCTCACCCGCATGAAGTCTGTTTTGATGGACTGCTTCTAGAAACAACCTCATTTCCTCTGCATCCTTACTTGGTACTTTGTCAATAGACAAGAAGCTATTATCCTGTAGAGTTAACATCAGGCGGCTTTGTTTCGCTCCACTTGGTCGAAGCACCACATTTTTAATGTTATGACTTAGCTAATCAACAGAAAAGGAAAATCGTTATTGTAAAAAATACACAGGAACAAAGTATAGTAAGTTGTATAAGCCATACTAAATTTTATATTTTCTAAATTACATTTCTTAGTCTTTCCTGTATTAATTTAGGGTTTTCCCTCCAACCAGAAAGAGTTCCCATTTCTTGATACACTTAAAGATTTCACGTTTAGGAAAGGCAAACACCTACTATTAAAACTTATTTTACAAAGTAACCCTAGCACTACTGATTTTATGGTAGGAAATTGGAAATAGGAAATTTTCAGCCATAGTTATAAAACTAAAAAACTAGTGAGTTAACAATTTACAGAGCCTAGATGATTACACTAGCACTAGTTTAGAAAGCCGTATTGTGTTAGAAGCTTTTTCTTTCTTCCCCCTTTAAAAACAAAACAAAAGAAAAAACACAACACCTGTAAAATACCTGGCAATTGGTGTAGGTAGCTGTAATTTAAAAGGATTTATTAATCCAAACTATAACCTGCAAAAGAATTCCACCTCTCAAAAACAAATCAAAACAAACCTTTATCAATGTGAAAAAACATCTTCTTCTATCATCTATCTATGTATATGTATGTATTTTTTTTAAAAAGACTTTTTAAGTAATCTCTATACCCAATATGGGACTCAAACTTACAACCTTGAGATCAAGAGTCCCATGCTTTACCCACTGAGCCAGCCAGGTGCCCCCATCTTTCTTTCTTTTTTAATCCCGTAAGCAGGCTCATTTAACTTTCATTCAATCATGAAGCTCATGAGCACTCTGAACTCTTAGCTCACTTCTTCCATTCCCTAGAACTGGCTCGATAATTTGTTCTACACTCTTCCAGATTCTGGCTATGTGCTATGAAGTAATAACTTTCATTTTCTCTTGGCTGAAATTTCTCTAAGACCAAATTAAATCTTGCAGTTTACTACCTAAATAATTCTTGCCAACTAGGCATCTTTATTCTCTAATGTTCTCCCTCAGCAGGCATATACAAAGGTTTCAAAAGCTGCCTTTTGCTGAAGACATACCTCTTGAATAGCATAAAGAAATAAATAATAGTATTTTATATTTTTTAAACTGGAACTGATCTTTGTCAATTTTTAGATAAGAATGAAAATTTTATCAGACTTAATTTATATTCAAATTTCAAATGATATATACATATTCAAAGTAGGTTTTAAATTCATGTTCTTCAGTAAAAATTCTATCATAAAGCACAATAGTCTCAATGGCTTTAACTCTGAAATATTTAAACAAGAAATTTAACATACAAAAGGAAAAGAGATCACATAAAACAACTTTCAGATCAATATACCACTTTTTAAAAATGAAAAATATGTAAGGGAAAAAGTTTATGAACAAACAAGATGAGAGAATAAACTTGAATTTGAAGTCTTCAACAACTGAAAATCCTATGAAGCCTGTAATTCTATTAACTACCATGGTGAGGCCTTCCATCTTTTCTCTAAGTCCAGACCTCTCTGCTGGAGTTCCAGTGCTATTTACCTAATGCCTCCTAGATACCAACATCTGAATGCCTGACACCTCAAACAACTCATTTCTCTTAATCCTCCCACCCCAATTCTTTCCCTCTGCTCCCTACCAAAACATGAAAGGCATGGCCATCCATTCAGAAATTTGGGAATCTTCCCAGTCTTTTCTTTCTCACTCCCTAAATCTAATGAGTCAAGTCATCTTGAAATCTCTTCAAATCCATTCTTTCCTCCTCCTGTTTCTTCCTGCTGTCTTATCCTTTAATCAGGACTTTTATTCCTCATGGAAACTGCCATAATAACCTCCTATATGTCCCTATTCTTCCACTATCTCTTGAAACGGTCATCTGCCTAGCCTCTAAATGAAAGTGAACTTGAGATTCTTGACTCCTTAGAATAAGATCCTCTTATTATGACTAGTAAGATACTTCAAGATCTGGTTCAAATCTAGCTCTTCAGCCTCTACTTCTGCCATACACTCCCCACTGTCCATTTATTTTAAAATAATTTTCTGGTTCCCTAAGGGTTGATTCACACTTGCATGTGTCTGTCCATGGATAGAAATCACCTCTGTCCTACCTCCACTGTTTGGCAAACTCCTATTTATCCTCTAAATGCTCAGGCACAAACCACTCTCTTCTTTGCATTACTTCAGTGTCTCTAAAATATTTTTACATCTGAAAATCCTTCTGATTATGCTTAAGTTTGAGAAGAAAAGCATCTCGTTCAGCTCCGTATTCTTAACCCTTAGTACACTACCCACCACAGTAATCTGTAAGTGGTTAGCAAAATAAATGCTGAATGGAAACTGA
Organism: Neogale vison; assembly: GCF_020171115.1. NCBI lineage: Eukaryota > Metazoa > Chordata > Mammalia > Carnivora > Mustelidae > Neogale > Neogale vison. Next base: position 28,880,144 of record NC_058093.1, read on the forward strand.
TCTAGAACTGCAATGAGGCTGGAATCACAGGCAGAATCCTCACGCTCCTAAAGAACCATGTTTGCTTAAATATTTAAATATTTACTGACTGCTACTTTGGGCTAAGGACTGAGAAACAGAATCTATTTGAAAAGGAATCTTTCTTTCACTGAGATGACCAATTAGTAGATAACATGTATGTGGCGGAAACAACTATTGTTTCTACTTCCCATGTCACGACCTCCAATCTATTTAAGAATATCTTTGATATACAAAATTATAAGCAATTTATTTTCACAGTTCAAATGTAAAGAGAAATGGAAATTTCACCCCAGCTCTATGGTTCTCAAGCATAAAATTTCATAAATTGTTATTCAACAAAGTACTTCAGTTTAGAATGAATATTATACTTTTGTAGTATCAAATTAACAAATACGGAATTTTAAAGTGCACAAAAATGATATTGCTTTCTTCAAATCATATTAAGATGAGTAGCTCTTAGCTATACAGAATAAACAGTATAGAAGTAAAAATAAAATTAACTATTTTCTGCAGTGATAAAACTATGAAATTCTTCAATAGTTTATAGTTAGAAGAAAACATCAGTAAGAATGACCTTGAATAATCATCCTTGAAAGGTCCATACCACAACCTTTGGCAGGATTATTTAGGAAGTAGGCATTAGTTTTAGAAGACACTAGTAAGTGCTATTCAAAGCTAATACTACACAGTGATGAATCTATTATATATACTAAGGAAAAACAAGGAATAACTAAAGTTATCCTATTGTGGTTTTTAAAATAGCTTGATAGAAAACTCAGTTCTCTCAGCTTCCTCCTCGTTTTCTTTTCAATAATGGTGACTACTTCCTGCTCTTTATTTTACACCATCAATGATGCTATTCAAAAATTCTTAAAATATGCACACAAAACTTAGTGTCCCAGAAATAAGAAGAAACGTTAATCTAGAAGGAAGGTTACCATTACACTTACTATGGTACAGAGAAGGTATTCACTAAAGGGTGTGATTCAAGATCTATTCCACATCAAAATACAGTAATACCTGAAATATCCTTGGAATTCCTCCAGTATTGTAGTGAACTACTAGGCTGACTTTATTCTCTTTTTCCACAATTTCAAAGGACCCTTCTTTCCATTTCGTAATTCCAGTCTGCATACTTCGAATTCTGATAGGACCATGTATCTTCAGAGGAGACATACTTTCTTTAAAAATAAATTGCTTCTAGCCAAATTAAAAAGCAAAAATACACCTTCACCTGACAGATTCTATGGAAGAAAAATAAAATAGTAAGTTACAATTCACTAAGAGTGATTAAGAGTTTGAAAGAGCATATAATAAATCACATTATGTCCTTCTATTTCAATAAACCACTTTTTCTTAAGCATTCTTAAAGCCCTTGATTAGCTGATAGGCACAAGAAAGACAACTAAATTATCACAAACGTCAGTGACTAAATCCACCCACCTTTCTTTCTTCTCTACATGTTCCCTTCTTTGCATATGTCCAGTATCTATGCCCTAACAGTGCTTAAATTTTGCATTTTGCACTATCAATAACCAGATTGGTGCCACTAAAGGCATGTCAATCAGGAAAACAAAAGATTCCACAAAGATTCCAAAGTGATTGCCCATAGCAATATAACTAAATTTTATCTTCCTTCATGAATGCTGAAGGGTCTTGGATTTCAATTGTAAGTTAAAAAATATTTTCAGTCAGCTGACTCCATTTCTTAGAATGGAGTTCCTTTCAAAATACCAAAATCATATCACAAAACAATCCCTTCTACCAGGCAGTAGGGTAAGCATAGCCACACGTATTGAAAACACTAAGCGAATAAAAAAAAATTTACGAATAATCAAATTAACTTAACTTCCAGAATTATATTGAGAAAGTAATTTATTCTCTAGGCGAAACAAACAAACAAACAAAAAACTCTCTTCCTAAGAACCAACCTAGCACTTATGCTTAATATTACCATAAAGTGGAAAGAATCTTTACCAATTTTATCTTTGACAAATACTCAAATTTCTGAATGAACTTCTAAATACTTAAAAGTTACTTACAGCAATAAAAAATATTTAAGACCTTCGAACTACCTTACCAAATATCAGCAATACAACTATAATAGCAAAGAACATTAAGTAGTATTATGTGTTACATACATGTATATACATAAACATAGGCACAATCATCTAAAATTATTAAGACATTTTATTTATACTCTTCCCAAATCTCTAAAAACAGTGCTAATACAGGGGTGCCTGGGTGTCTCAGTCAGTTGCGTGTCTGCCTTTGGCTCAGGTCATGATCCCAGGGACCTGGGATTGGGCCCCTGAGTAGTTGTTGAGCTCAAACTCCCTGCTCAGTGGGGAGCCTGTTTCTCCCCCAACCCCACGCCCCCTTCCTGCCATCCCTTCCTCAAATAAGTAAAATCTTTAAAAAAAATTTTTTTAAACATTGCTAATACAGACTCTTGCTTATAATTTAAGAAATTAAAAATCATCATACTGTGCCTGTCCCTGAACAACTAGAAAAGCTTAAAAAAAGTAGTATACAAAAGAAAAACACAGGAGACCTAGCTATTAGGAGACAGCTGTCCCTAATTTATAACTTCCCTTTCTAACTATTAGTCTTCTCAACTGTAAATAGGAATAGCAAATGCCATAGTGTTGCATAACTAAATGAAATAAATAACACACATTTGGCACACAACAGATAAAAGCTTTAATATGAATGAAATCAGTATTCACTTTCTGAATTTATTCCTTGCCTGCAACACCTTTCTCTAAAGACCTCCAATAAATAAGCTGTTAACAAGGGGTCAAACTCAACTGCCTAGAAGGGCCATGCAGGTGACATGACTGAAGTAGGCAAACTATAAAAACTACTAGTGAAATCTAACTAATTTTACCAGGTAGAATTAGTCAACTCAGTTATTGCCACATCAGCAAACTTTTCAAGAACATGAATTCCAAATACTTATGCAAAACTTCCCACTTAAAATTGTGGGCAATGAGTTCAAATTTATTTTTATAAAAGCTACAAATCAAACAAAACCCCTATACACAGGATACAGCCTGGGGCCCCCTAGTTTGAGGCCTCTAGGTACTGTAATATCAAATAACTGGGAGTAAAATTTAAAAAAAGATGTGAAAACACTTAGAATAGTTAAAAGATGTTATGCATTTTAAGTCCTCCATGACTATTCACTTATATCATCAAATTTCTTGAATGCCTACTTTGGCCAGATTTAGATAGGATAATTTGCTAGTTATATAAATCCATCAAAGTAACAAAGTCCACTACTGTTTAAAGACATGTTAACACGGCACTGCTCAAACTAGTAACTACAGAATTTGGACCAGCAATGCGTGTTGATAATACTTTTTTTGCAATTAATAATTTGGTGCTTCATTGTTTTGATGTGTCCTTCGACTTCTTTCCACTCTGCTGTCAACACTGTCAAGAATGTTACCCTTCTCCTACTCCTACCCCAGTTGTCCATCCAAAAACATAGGAGTTGACTTTGATTTCTCTTGATGATTACTGGTATTGAACTGGAAATGGAAGATCACGGTAGAGTCCTGTCCATTCTACCTCCATACACCTTTCAGACATCTTTATTATAATGAACTGTAGATCAAATCACATCACTCTCCACCTTAATATCATTTAACTCCACTGCCCTCATAAATAAACAATAAAATCTAGACTCAATAAAATCATGACATAAACACCCTTTATGACCAGGGCCTACTTACCTCTCTATCCCCCGCAAGCCCCCCAAAGCCAGCTATCTGAACTATGTAATTTCCCCCCAAAAGCCTTAATGTTCTCATACCACTATACTTTTGCATGCACTATATTTTATCTCTGGAGAATTTGTATGGACTCTCCCATCCCCCCCAAAATCCCCGTGATAATTCTTCTCTTAGCTATAAAATCAAGGCTCAGCTTAGACGTTTTCTTCTTTAAGAAGCCTTTCTCTGCTGAGCAGGGAGCCTGCTTTCCTTCCTCTCTCTCTGCCTGCCTCTCTGCCTGCTTGTGATCTCTGTCTGTTGAATAAATAAATAAAATCTTTGAAAAAAAAAAAAAAAAAAAGAAGCCTTTCCTAGCTACCTTTCCCTTTTTCTCTCAATCCCATATTCACACTGAGACTATTTCAAGCTTCTGTATTCTCCTCTGTACCCTGTGCTTGCTTCTAGTATAACATTGTATCATAAACTGTTTACTTCTTTGTCTCTATCTACACTTTGCTATTTGAAGACAGTGAATATATTCTTTAAACTCTGAGTCCCCATTATGGCAGTGTCTGACACACAAGAAACAAACTTATTATTCAAGAATAATGAAATCAGTACTATCAATTCTATTCAATTTACTGTTAAAATATACAAGAGCAGATACTGAAGCCATAAATCCCTCTTAAATGGCCAATACAGGGTTATATTTACTAAACTCTTTATAATAAAGTACCACTAGGCGCTGTAATTCATATAACTCATTTTTTGAACACTGCATCTAAGCCTTTTCTATGTGCATCTGAACTTTTCTACTACATGCAAAGCTGTCTTCATATCTTAATCAAAATTCAGTAAGAGAAGGGCTTGGTCAGTTAAGCACCTATCTGCCTTCAGCTCAGGTCATGATCCCAGAGTCCTGGGATCGAGTCCCACACTGGGCTCCCTGCTCAGTGGGGAGACTGTTTCTCCCTCTCCCTCTGCTGCTTCCTCTGCCTGTGCTCTCTCTTGCTCTGTCAAATAAATAATAAAATCTTTTTAAAAAAATTCAGTGAGACAAAAATCATTTGTGGAAGAACAAGAATTAATACGCAGTTACAGAATACATTAAAGAAAAAACATTAGTAAACCTGCTTAAACTGGGATTCATACTATTCATTGCTCAATGAAGAAACTTCATTGAAAGAGTTCTGCCAAACTCCCTCACCTTTCCTGAAATGTCATTAGGGGTCAGTGTACCAATTAAAAGAGAAAACAAAACCCCATTACCTTAGTGTTTTTTTTATAGACCAAAAGTAAGTAAAGGTCAATGACCTTAAATTCCTCTAACAAAACATATTTTTAAAAACTACATTATTCAACAAAATTGAAGGTGAAGATTTCCAAGTCCACTAAAACACATGAGAAAAAACTTTACTGCTTACTTCTGTTTCTATGTATAATTTCTCTGTACAATTCTCAAAACATTTTGATGCAAAGATTTAAGTATATGAAATTTTACTTCAGATACTGAATACTTCCTTCACCATTTCTACTAGCAACCATTCTTTCCTCTAAGGAAAAAAAAAAAGACCCTAAAAGGTATAGGACATAAAATTTGTAGAACCAACAAAACTTTTTCTTAATCCTTTAATGTAGTCCATTCCTGGCTCTTGCACTAAATGAATTAACTATATCTACTTTTATACATTCATTATACTATCAAGGTTTGTCCTATTCTATTAAGAGAAAAAAAAAAAACAAAATAAAACTAAGTTTATTTTTCAGTATGCAGCATGATCCAGTAGTAACAGTTAAACTTTCTATGAACCGAGGCCAATGAGAAGGTTTCTTTGAACTCTATGATGCTAATTCCATATCAAAGCAACATTACGAGACAAGGTGTAACAAGATCAAATTATTCTTTAAGTAGGTCCAAAGAGAGTCCTCTTTCCCTAACTTTTCTCACAATTACTAGAATTCCTGTTTAACTCTGAGCATTCTATGAAAGCTCAATCAATAATATTGACAAAAATGTTTCCCGACCCTGTACGGTTATTTAAATGCACATATTTTAAGTACTACTATGAAAACATCCTTATGTAGGGGGTGTTCTGTGGTAGACCAAGCATGCTAAAATAAAACCATTACTACAAAATAGAAGAAAGAACTGTTAATTCTCGCCAATTTGCATACTCTTGAAAACATACATCCAAATAAAAACATTACTTACTTTTCAGTGACTTTTACTGAAAAACCCTATGTAATAACAATTCACCTTTATTCTGATCCTTGTGCCAAAGGCAATGCACTCTTCTTGGGGAACTACTCATATTTTGCAGCTATGCCAGTTCTCCGGAAGCCATCAACTCAGCTAAAGAAAATATAAGTGTGCCTTTTTAAAAGAATCCAATTTACCAAAATTAAAATTTAAAAAAAAAATCAATCATTTTATACAACAAAGATGAACTCTTTTTGATTATTTAAAAACTACAAGCTACCTTACTAAAAACATTTAAAATATAATGCTTAAGATACACACATATACACACCATCGACTTTAGGGATTTATCTGCTGTGCAAAATGAGGGACTCCAGGCCTATACCTTATCCATCTGTGTTCTTGGTGTATTTATCTCTGCTACATTTTGAAACTAAGAGGGCAGTGAAAAACAGTATATTCTTTGTTGACTTTATAAACATTGTTACATAATGATATCTTAAGTCTGAAAATACCATTTCCATGATGTGCTGCTACAAATTTCAAAAGGTGAGTAAATTTGGCTTTTACTTTTCTTTATGGGTTTGTTCCTCAAATTTAGGCTCTCTAAGTCTCAACTGTCCCTGAAGTTCTAACCAAACATCTTTCACTGCCCTCTTAAATGCTACAATATCAACTTTAAACTCATTTGTTCACTTAGTAAAAAAATGAGCTACTTTAATTTGACAGCACTGTGGAAAGAATACAAATGTGAAGATGATACAGTCCATGCCCTCATTATCAGAGGCTCCCAGACTTCTCTACATTTTCCTTCCATCCAGAAAAAAAAAAAAATTAGCATCAGCTCTTCCCTCTTTCTCATTCATCTAAAACCCAGCCTTTTCATAGCTGCTACCCTGATTTGGAAACTCCTCATTTTGCCATCACTCCCACCTAATATTTATTATGCAATTACTGACTAAGCATAGTGTTAAGCACCATGCATGCATTATCTCATTTAATTTTCCCAATAATCTTAAAAGACAGGGATTGTTATCTCTATTTCTCAGATGAGGAAACTGAGACTTAGATTAAGTTAATTTATCTGGTTATGGATTTATTAAGAGACAAAACTAAGTCTAACACCAGAACCCACGTTTTTAACCACTACCACAGTGCATCCTCATCAATGATTTGCAGCAACAATCACTTTCCAGTCTCCATTCTCTCAGGATGTATCTATCCAATGAATCCTGTGCCCTACAATGCCTCTCTAAAGAACTACTCTCTCGTGGCAAGTAAAGAGTGCACTATTTGTCTCCTTAACTTTCTCCTAAGTGATTGGGGGTGGGGCAGGAACCTACCTTATTTCTTTTGTACTACAAAAAAATAAGCACTTTAAGTGCTAACTACTTGTTACCGAAGCCAATTCTCTCCCAAACATTTTTTTAATTTTTATTTTACTATGGTATAAATATTTAATACAAGATCTATCCTCTTAACAAAACCTTAAGTGTACAATACGATACTGTTAACTACAGGTACAATGCTGCACAGCATATCTCTAGAATGTTCTCATCTTGCTTAACTGAAACATTCTCCCTGACTGAAACATTTTTAAAGGCTCATCACTACACATAAAATTAACCCAAATGCCTTTCTGTGTTTGGCACTCATTCACTTCCTATATTTATTTCCATTTTTCAACACAAATCCTGTTCTATACACACAAATTATTAAATTTTAATACTTTCCACATCCACCAACAATAACTTACTTAAATATGGAACTTTCCTTTATTTTTGGAAATCTCATCCTCACTATGCTCACAGTTTAACCTGTTGGTAAAATATATAAACCACTGTTCTGATTTCTAAGAGCTTTCTTTCCTAAAAAGATCCATAAAACAAATGCAGAGATAAAATTAGTGTATGACTAAAAGGAAGAAATCGACCTAGATAAAGTTTATCTTTAATTCAGAGCCTACAATCTGAATGATTTTTATGCCCTAAGCATGAGTAAAATCATCCATAGCTGGAAAACTCTTGGGCTATTCTCTTCTGCATCCTTTAATTTATCAGAAGAGTGAAAACGTTCTTGTCATCAGAGGACATCAGTAAACTAGTACTCTGAAAGACATAATGGTTCCTAAAACAAGCTCCAGTTTACTTATTCACTTAACAAATTCTTGAGGAATAAAAATGAAATAGCTCCTAGCATATATTCTAATAGGATACATGCTTTAAATAATCACACAATATATAATTACAAGTTCTAAAAAATAATACAAATATAAAGTACAGGCATGACAAGACATTATAATAGAGTACCTGATTTAAGACTTGGGGGATAGAAGGAAGAGGCAAAGGCTAAGCTACTATTTAAAAATGAGTTAAACAGGGATGGTTGTGCTGGAACAATTAGCATGTGCAAAGGCCCAATAGTTGGAAAATAACCTGATGTGACTAATGAAATGAAAAGCAGTGCAGCTAGAGTTTAGTGAGCAAGAAGGGGCTGGAGCAAGATAAAGCTAGTGAAGCAGGGAAGAATCAAGTTATGTAGAATCCTGTAGACCACAGTAAGGATTTTGAATTTTACCCTAAATATAATGAACAGTTTAGTGATGGGAAACCCACTGAAGCAGAGAAATAACATGTTACTGTTGAATGGAGAAGTGATTGTTTGGGTTTGGGGAGGAGAGTAAAAGGAGGAAGAATGAAAGAAAATAGGGCAGACAATAATACTGAAGTGTTGCAGCTTATAACAATTACAATAACAATGGTCATTGGCTATTTACTGTGTGCCATGTGCCATTTAATCCTCATAACAATCAAATGAGATGATTATTACTCCCACTTTTACAGATGAGAATATAAGGAACCAGTGACTAATTAAGTCTGGGTGAAAGATTTGTGTCTTGAGCTCAAAAAGTGATACTGAAGATGTATAGAAATACATTCAGACATACAGATGACCCTTGAACAACATGGGTTTGAAATGTATGGAGTTACATATACACAATTTTTTTTTTCAATAAATACAGTACTGTAAATGTATTTTCTTTAAGATTTTAACACTTCGTTTGTCTAACTTACTTTACTCTAAGAGTACAACGTAAAATATATATAGCATACAGCGTATGTATTAAGTGACTGTTTATGCTACTGGCATTCCAGTTAACAGTAGGCTGTTAGTAGCTAGGTTTGAGGGGAGTCAAAAGTTACATGTGGATTTTCAATTCGAAGGGGTCCATGCCCCTAACCCTTGCGCTATTCAAAGGCCAGCTGTGTTGGATAGAGAATACAGAACTTAAAAATACATAGGATGAGGTAGAAGTCAAGAATGGACTTCAAAAAAAAAAAAGAATGGACTTCAAGTTTCTAGCTTATGTTAGTTGATAAATGAATATGCCACTTAATGAAATAGAATACTGAAGGACAAAGAATTTGGGATACAGAGAGAAAAATTTAGACTTTGGTTTTAGATGTATCATATTTGAAATCCCTAAGGAATAAAAAATCAAGTGAAGATGTCAAGCAGACAACTGATTTAATCTTGAGCTGATTTAACTGATTTAATCTTGAGCTGAAAATAAAGGGAAAAGGCTGGAAATTAAAATTCTTAAGTCTTCAATATACAGGTGGAATTTAAAGCTTAGGACAGAAGAGTAAAAAGGTGAACAAGACCCTCACACTAAACCCAGATACTCCATTTCACTTCATTAAACATCTCTCGCCGTGATCATCGATTACTTTGATGTCACCAGGCTTCACAATCCTCATTCAACTTTATCTTTCAACAGAATTCAACACTATTGATTACTTCTTTCATCTCTTTTTACAAAAGACTCGCCCTCCTCTATACAGTTATTAAACACCAAGAATCCCTCCGTGCTCCCTCCTGGGTCCGTTTTTTCTAGTACTACCCTATCCTTAGGCAATTTCATCCACATGCATAACTTCACTTACTATCAACATGGCAGATGATATACACACATTAGTTTATACAGCCTGCCCAGAACTCTCCTCTGAGCTCCAACTGCCTCCTTGACAGCCTGTCTCAGGCATCTTTTCCAGTTAGAGACTTGGTAGATACTGCCTACCCGCCCCCCACAAAAGGCATTTAAATAGATCCGAAATTTTGAAGACGATTATCACAAAACCACTACAGGCCAACTCTCCAGAACACAGAATTTTATCATCAGTGATCATTTCCTTTCATGGATCATGACCTAAAATAGGTAAACCTGACAACCTGGTCTGATAACTAGAAGACGGGGAACAACCAAACGCACGACAAAAATACAATTACTGCGTTTTAGTGACAAATGGTTCGGAAAGGGAAGATGCAGAATGGTCAAGAGTGAATGTCCAAGGCCTGATGGGTGCGCGGCAACGGAAGACACCTGAAGAGACAGTAGGCCTTGCTAAGGGGCGAGTGGCAGACGACGACAGCCCCCAGCGAAAAGGGGCCAGGTTTGGGTTGCGGAGGAAGAGCGTGACAGTAAAGACCAGGTCAAAGAAGAGGGAAAGCCTTGGGGGGAACCCAAGAGGAGTACCTGTGAGGCCCCGGGAGCGTCGTGGGAGTAGGGGTGAGCTAAGCAGCAGCGGGGCGAACTCCAGAAGAGTGAACACCGAGTGGGCGGACCGCAGGCGGAGGGGGGGGCGGGGGGGAGGGGGACCCGGGGAAAACGGCTCAGTTGAGAAGCTCGTCCGCCGGGCGCGCCTTACCTGTGCCTGCGGGTCCGGAGCCCGGCACTGGCCTGCCGGAAGCAGAGAGTCCGCGCGGAGGGGGAGGAGCCGGGGGTAAGGAAGGAAGGGACACCGGACACGAAAAAGAGGAGCCGCTCACTCCCCCTAGTCAGGGAGAGCGGCTGATGGCGGGAACTGTGACCACACGCAAACACGCACGCACGCACGCACACTCGACGCGACCAGACGAAGCGCGTGCGCGCAAGCCTGCAAACTCCGCCCCTCCTGAGCCTTCGTCCCGCCCCAGGAGGGAGCGAAGTCTGGACGAGACAGCCCCGCCCCCGCCGTGCAGGAGTACGCATGCGCACTCTCCACTTCGCGCCCTGTGGACCTCCCACCATTTCCCTCCTACACAGCCGAGTCGGGCATGCGCACTACTTGTCCTCCGAGACTGCTCGGTTTTTCCCGCCCTTCACTGGCCTCTGGAGGAGAGTCAGAGTTCACGCCCCTCTTTGGGGATACCTGCTCGAAACTAGAGGATGCGGGGACTAGTAGGTGGCGGACGTCCTTCTGGCCCGGAATCTTAAGGGGCAAAGGACAGACTTTGGGATTGTAAACTCCGCCGGGAGCTGGGAGGCGGGAAGAGGTGTGTGGGCGGGGTCAGGGGTGAAAGGTCATAGGGCTGCGAAGGGGGCGGAGCGAGCCGGAGGCGGATGGCGGCTGCCGCGGCTCTTCATCTTTGGCGGCAGAGTCACTGAAACGGGGACGCGGCTGCGACGCGTCCGGCAGTGGGAGAAGAGCGGCGGCCGCTCCCAACATGCACAGCCTGGCGACGGCTGCGGTGAGTGACTGGGCGTTCCGGCCTGGGCCCAGACCCCTTCTAGCCCCGCGTTTCGGCCTGCTCTCCCAGGTCCCCGTGTGGGGCCCGGAGTCCAGCTCCTTGCCCTCAATCTGCGAGGCCCCGGCCCTCTCCTCGTCGCGCCTTGACTGTGGTGGAGCCGGCCCCCACTTTCCTCTCTGTTGGCTCTTGCGGCCTCCTGTGCCGAGTATCGCGTTCTTTTCCGGCCCCGGGGCCTGGTCCCGCGCCGGAGCGCCTCCCTCGCGGCCGGGACCGGCCATTCATTGATTCATTGCGCTGACCGACGGTTTCAGGGTGCCGGTTGCGTGCTGGGCGCCGGCGGGGATGAAGGGGAATTCCGTGGTCAATCTGACACGGCCCTTGCTCTCAGAACTCACTGCCCGGGCACTTCGCAGCGGGAAGGAAATGGCTTCTAACTCACACCACTTGCTTTACAGGTGGAAAATAGGAGACCGGGAGAAATGAATAATTATTATGCCCGACTTACGATACTCTGCGTTTAAAACCTTTTTCCCACATCTCATTTTACCAGGTCGATCTCTGGACAAGAAAAACGGATCGTGTAATACACCTGTCTGAACTAATTTTTTGGCTTTCCGTTGCATTTAGATAAAATTCAGACTCCTTGCTGTGGCCTACAAGGCCCTCCCTCTTCCATACGTACCATACGGTCTTTACCCACATTTACGGTCTAGTCTTATGTCACTTGCTCCGTAAGCTCCAGCCACACTGGCCTCCTGCCCATCCCTTATACCTGTGCTTTTACATTACACTTGGCACTTTCGGATCTCTATTCCTAGGACGCTCTTCTTACCACTTACCCACCCCCCCCAATTGCACACGCACATACACACTCAGCATATGGGTGTAACTGCGTCTTGTTCCCTGGGGTCTCTTCCTAAATCCTCCTAGAGTAACCTTCCCTGACCACTCTATTTAAAGAAGTTCTGTAACCCCCAACTTACCTGTTAAAAATATCTTTCTCAGCGCTGATCACAATTTTGTCATTTTTATATTCATTTACTTTCTTGTTGACTTAAGGGTAAGGAGGAAGTCCCCGGGGGTCCTGTTTACATGGTTACCCCAAGTGCCAGGACAGTTCCTGGCACAAAGTAAGGGCACAAACACTTTGCTAGATGAAAAAGTATGTATGAGGGAGATGACTACTGAGAGCACACACCCATAATGGGAAAACGAGATCGTATGATTGGAGTGCACTCTTCTGAATACTGGTGACATTTGTCAGTTACACTAAGATGAAGTGACTGAAGGGGGTAGTGTACTGACATTGCGTTATCAGGCAAATGACTTAAGTATTAAATAGAGGACCAAAAAAATTGCTTTTGCTTTAAATATAGAAAGTGAAAAGGTATGCTGAATATGACCAGACTATAGAATACATTGTCATTTCCAGGGCCAGTGGCATCTCTGCCCCTGTTGCCATGTTTCTAAGTATTTGTAAGTACTCAGAGTGGATACCTTTCCATCTTTCAGTTAGAGGTGATTGCAACTTCCCCAGCTTTTTTGTTTCTTCTCCCAAATTATACATGTAATTTGGGAAGAAACAAGTCAGATGATGCGGTTGCTGAGGGACACCTGGGTGGCTCAGGTAGTGATCTCAGGGTTCTGGAATCCAGTGCTGCATCGGGCTCCCTATTCAGCAAGGAGCCTGCTTCTGCCTCTGCCTGCTGCTCCTCCTGTTTGTGCAGGCATGTGGGCGCTCCCTCTCTCTAACAAATAAAAATCTTTGGGGGAAAAAAAAAAAGATGAGGTTTCTGCTGGTAGTAGAGGGACAATTTACACAAGGGATTCTTCTAAGCTTGGCTTGTCTAGTTCCTGGACATCTGATTATGTCTTCTCAGGCTTTGATACTAAACTGCTCTTTTCCTCGTGACTGTCTAAACTCTATTTCTATTCACTTCCTTTTCTTTTCACTTGTTCCCTAATGCATCTTTTTCTTTTTTTGATTTATTCATTTGTTTTGAGAGAGTGGCGGGGCCAGGGAAGGGCGGGGCAGAGAGAGAGAGTGTGTCTCAAGCAGACTCCCTGCTGAGAGTGGTGCTCCACCCAGGGCTCAGTCCCACAACCCTGAGATCATGACCTGAAATCAAGAAGTTGGATGTTTAACGGACTAAACCATGCTGGTGCCCCAACCTAATACATCTTTTGAACAGCCATTAGAGCTGTGGTTCTTTACTTGTGATAAATATGCAATACTTGTTTCTTCAATTACATTTACAGTGCTTGACATTGATTTAAAATTTAAGCTTTTAGATAGATTTTCATCTGTTAATGCTATTGGGCTCCCGCAGAAGCCCTGAGAAGTTCCTTTGTGCCACTCATTCACTAGACTATTTGGTCACTGAGGAAATGGAAGCATAGAAAAGTTGAGCCACCTTTTTCCCAGTCATTCATGCATTCTTATAAACTGCCTGTATTACTCTGAACTACGTAAAGGACAGTAGTGGTATATATTACTGGAAATTGAGAAGAGTTAATGATAACATGCAACAGTTCCTACAATAATCTAAGTTACTTGAGAAGATTTTTTTTGTTTAATGATGAGTATTATACTTGTGTATACCTTTATTTTTCTCTTTTTTAAAATAACAGGTAAGGGATGCCTGTGTGGCTCAGTCAGTTAAGTGTCTGCCTTTGGCTCAGGTCATGATCCCAACGTCCCGGGATCAAGTCCCACACTGGTCTCCCTGCTTAGCAGGGAGCCTGCTTCTCTCTCTACCTGCTGCTCTCTCAATCTCTCTGACAAATAAAAAAATAAATAAGTTTTAAAAAATAAAATAACAGGTAAATCATCACTTCAGCTAGGGAGATAGTACTGTCAAAGGAGAATGTGACCACATGAACATAGGATTTTATTCACTAGAGGGAAGAATTGAGAATTTGGCAAGTATCTTAAATTTTGACCCTTTAATAGTATTTTATTAGGCTAGAAATACACAATGTGTGTTTGTCATACTTTATAGCATACTTTTTAATGTTGCCATTATTGCCACCACACAATATAATTTCTCACATCGGTGAAATAGGGACAGAAATACCATGCAGGATTATCCTAAAGATGAAATAAGAATATCAAAGTACTTGGTGGTTGGCTGGGTATAGTCCTTGTTTATATGACTTGTTCCCATACTTGAGCCTTGGGGCTATAATTCCTGCCTCAACAAAGTAACAAATCACTTTGTTGTGGACCTTGGAGGTTGTTTCAGAGTAGTAGAACTACAAATCTTCCTATACTATGTGGGTCTTTAATGAATGTTATGCTAGGTGGCTAAAATAGTCAAAGGTAAGCCTTTAAGAGATTCATTGGCTATGCATTTTTTTTAAAATTTCCTCACTAGGAGACCCTGGGTGGCTCAGTCGGTTAAGTGTCTGCCTTTGGCTCAGGTCGTGATCCCAGTGTCCTGGGATCGAGTCCTGTGTGAGGCTCCCTGCTCCTTGGGGAGCCTGCCTCTTCCTCTCCCTCTTCCTGCCACTCCTGCTTGTTCGTGTGTGCTCGCACTCACTCTCACTCGCTCGCTTGCTCTCTGTCAAATAAATAATTTTCCCGCTAATTTGCACTGGCAGTTTTAACATCCTTATATACATGTTTTCCCTTCATTTTCCACCTAACCAGTAGCATCATCAGTACATCTTTTTGTGGGAGCTTTGCCAGACTCCCAGATGCTCTCCTCTTTGGCAAGTAAAAAGAATATTGTGCACTTTGAGGGATCTGATTTATTTTTTTTTAAAGATTTTATTTATGTGAGAGAAAACAAGCAGGGCGAGGTGCAGAGGCGGTGGGGAGAAGCAGACTACCCATTGAGCAGGGGACCTGACGTGGGGCTGAATCCCAGGACCCCAAGACCATGACCTGAGCCGAAGGCAGACACTGAACCAACTGAGCCACCCAGGTGCCCTGTGAGGGATCTGATTTAAATACTGTCTCCTCCCGTGTCTTCTGTTGAAGCTTCAAGCAAATTGCCTAACCTTTTTGGTTGTTCATTTCCATTTCTGTAAATTTTTTAAAAGTTTATTTATTTGAGAGAGAATGAGAGAGAGCATGAGAGGAGAGAAGTCAGTGGGAGAAGGAGACTTCCTCCTGAGCCGGGAGCCTGATGTGGGACTTGATCCCGGGACTCCAGGATCATGACCTAAGCCAAAGTTGCTTGACCAACTGAGTCACCCAGGAACCCCAGCATTTCCATTTTTAAAAAGATATTTTGAGGGGCGCCTGGGTGGCTCAGTGGGTTAAAGCCTCTGCCTTTGGCTCAGGTCATGATTCCAGGGTCCTGGGATCGAGTCCCACATCAGGCTCCTTGCTTGGCAGGGAGCCTCCTTCTCCCTCTGCCTCTGCCTGTCACTCTGTCTGCCTGTGCTCACTCTCACTCCTCTCTCTCTTACAAATAAATAAATAAAATCTTAAAAAAAAAAAAGATACTTTGGAGAATATTCTGGCCTTTACAAAGATATGAGGATAATGAAATGTAATATTTCCCTTTGGCATTATTTAGAAAGTATGTTTTCTTGGATTATCATCATAATGTAGACACCAAAGCTACATGTTGAGTCATTTCCAGACTTAGGAAAATAATTTCTCATTCAGTCTTACTCCATTCCTTCTTTTTTTTTTTTTAAGATTTTATTTATTTTTTTGACAAAGATCACAAGTAGGCAGAGAGAGAAAGGGGAGGAAGCAGGCTCCCTGCTGAGCAGAGAGCCCGATGCAGGGTTCGATCCCAAGACCCTGAGACCATGACCTGAGCTGAAGGCAGAGGCCTCAACCCACTAAGCCACCCAGGCGCCCCTGCCATTCCTTCTTTATTCGCTGTCACATATTTATTGGTAGGAAAACCAACAGGTATTTTGGCCCTTGAATATAAAGTTGTATTGAAAGATTTGGTTATTTTCTGTTTAAAAAAGCCATCAACATTATTGTTTAAATTTACTTGATGGGGGGTATGTCATATTTTGTTCCCATTTATGGATAATGTGGGTCTTTTTTTTTTTTAAGTTCTAAATATCTTGCTTCTTTTCATTTGGAGTCCAGATCTTTCAGAGATAGAAGACCAACTGTCAGTACCCTATGTTTGTGACACTTAGAGTCAACCATTAATAACTGACTATGGCAAATGTCTTGCCTGTGTTAAGCTTTGTTGAAACAAAAAAGTTACTTGAAATACATTTTTCGGATCCAAACCATTAAACAGAAAAGAGGAGAGTGAGTCCCTCCTAAATTTTGATAATATAAACATTTTTTAAACATATCTGTTACAAGGAAAGGACCACTAACTTTAAGGAGGGTATACCTAAAAATATATAATTATATAGGATTTCTAGTCATGGAAAGAAGCATTGAGGATAATAACTAATAGTCCAAATCATACTTCTCATAAATGACTTTCTGGTTTCTGCGTGTGTTATTGAACCCACTGTTTATCCAAGTCCAACCGTTAATGAGCTGTATTAGAATATTAAACTTAGAGTTCTGTATTAAGTTCTTAAAAAATAATTTCTTCAACTTGGATTATCGTGATTGCAGTCCTGTAGACCATGTAGGGCTCACTGATTGTAGAAAGAGATAGACAACAGTTCGAATCTAATTCTGCCATATACTCACGGTGTGAATTTGAGTCTGCTAAACCTCCCTGAATCGGTTTGCTCTTGCAGTTTTGAGAATAAGGGGAGGTAATAATCCACAGTGATTGGTACATTGACATAAACAAGGATTTGTTTAATACATGTCACCACCTATAAATAATTTCCAGAAAAGACAAACAATCTACAGTGGCAGAATGCTTATCCGTGGTTGCTGAGGACTGGGTTTGGGGTTTACTGAAAGAAGTGCTAGAGAACTTTTAAGAACGGTGGAAGAGGTCTATCTCTTGGTTGTGGTGGTGGCTAGTCAAGTGTGTAGGTTTCTCAAAATCGAAATATACACATAAAATGGGTATGCTTAAAACTTTATGCAAATTAACCTTGATAAAATTAACTTTTAAAAAAAGGTTTTATTTATTTATTTATTTATTTGAGAGGTAGAGAAAGGGGCAGAGGGAGAGGAAGAAGTAGACTCCCAACTGAGCCAGGAACCCACTGTGGGGCTCAGTCCCAGGACCCTGGGATCACAACCTGAGCCAAAGACAGATGCTTAACCAACTGAGCCACTCAGGTGCCCCTAAAATTAACTTTTTAAAAAGATCTCTTAGTCTCTCAGTCACAACTAAGAGCTAAATACCAAGATTTTAGAGCCACTGGGACTTTAATAATCATAGTTCCCTTATTTTACCAATGATAAAATTGAGGCTTGGGTTAGTAAATGACTTATCCTAGGTCATACAATTATAGAAATGGCAAAACTGTGTTTTGAAACCATTTCTGGCTCCAGTCCAGGGTGTGTTCCACTTACTGTACTTGTGTAGTTACATGTAAGCCAGGTCTTTTCTGTTCTTTAACTTAATAAACAGGTTTTAAATTCTGGATTGTGTATAGATTTTATAGGGTCTATGAATTCTTTGATATTATGTGTAAATTTTGTGGAAAAGAAATTATATGCAAAACCATTTACACTGGGGCACCTGGTGGCTCAGTGGGTTAAGCCTCTGCCTTTCACTCAGGTCATGATCCCAGGGTCCTGGGATTAAGCCCCACATCAAGCTCTCTGCCTCTGCCTACTTGTGATCTCTGCCAAATAAATAAATAAATAAAATCTTATTTATCATTTGCACTTGTCTGATTCAAGAAGTGTTAACCTCTATTCTTGTGGTATTATCCTGTTATTTTTAATATGTTTAAGTTAAATAATCTCTAATAGAGAATTCATAGATGAATTGCTTATCAGCCACTGAGCAGTTTGTGCTACTAGCTGGAGTTTCCTATCAGCCACAGTCTCAGAAAGTATTAGTAAATCATAAGTTAAAAGAATTTTAGCAATTGGCTAAGGAATCTTTAGAAGTGATCTTTAAATAGAGAATGGGAAGAAGAGGAAACCTGCCATGGTTTACTCATAGTTTCATCAGTTTTAAAATGAGGATAACAACCAGGTGGTTCTGACCATTAGATGAAACCATGTTTTAAAAAGTGTACCTGGGTGCCTGGGTGGCTCAGTCAGTTAAGTGTCTGACTCTTGGTTTTGGCTCAGGTCATGATAGGGTTGTGAGATCAAGCCCTGCATTGGGTATGTGAATTGTCACCCTCAGGGTGCCTGGGTGGCTCAGTTGGTTAAGCATATGTCTTTGGCTCAGGTCGTGATCCCAAGGTCCTGGGATCAATCCCTTTGTGGGGCTCCTGGCTTAGCGGGGAGCCTGCCTCTCCCTTTCCCCCCTGCTCATGCTCGCGTGCGTGCTCTCTCTCTCTCTAATAAATAAATCTTTAAAAATAAACACATCTTTCTCTGCCCTGCTTGTGTACACATGCTTTCTCTTTCTCTCTCTCTCTCAAAAATACATACCTGTGTAAATAAAGTGTACAGTATAGTTATTTCGTCTCTCATTCACCCCACTCCCTCTTTCACTTCTCACAGCTTTTAGGAAGACCTCGATTTCTAGATTCTCATATTTTTGTGAAAGGTGTGCCTAAATGGTCCTTGGGATTTAGAAGGAGAGTAAGATACATTTGGGAGTTTTATTACCATGAAGATCTAGTGAGATGCTGGAGTTATGCTTTGGAATTTTATTTAAGGATAATGTCCAAAGTATTTCATCAGTTGTTAATATTAGTACAGGTGACCCTTGAACAAGGTGGGGATTAGGAGTGCTGACCCCAATCCTCGCACACAGTCAAAAATCTGAACATGCAACTTTTTTTTTTTTTTTAGATTTTATTTATTTATTTGACAGAGAGAGATCACAAGTAGGCAGAGAGGCAGGCAGAGGGCGGGGTGGGGGGAGCAGGCTCCCCGCTGAGCAGAGAGCCCAATGCGGGACTTGATCCCAGGACCCCGAGATCATGACCCGAGCTGAAGGCAGTGGCTCAACCCACTGAGCCACCCAGGCACCGTGAACATGCAACATTTGACTGCCCCAAAACTTACCTCCTATTCGCCTACTAACTTTATCAATAACAGTTGATTAACACCTATTTTGTAGGTTATAAATATTACATACCATATTCTTATTAAAGTAGAAGAAAATGTTAAAGCAAATCGTAAGGAAGAGAAAATATACTTAGAGTACTGTACTGTATTGAAGAAATATGCCTATGAGTGGACATGTGCAGTTCAAACCCATGTTCAAGAGTCATCTGTACTTATCAATACGTAACTGAAAATGTAAATATATTGTCCTTTTTTTAATTTTCCAAAATAACTAAACTTTTGCATGTATTATAAAATTACCTGTTGATGTATGTGGGGGAGGTGTGCGTGTGTTAGTGTGCATTAGTGGCTATCACTAGCTAGATTATTCCCATGTGAACCATGATTTGACATAGGGAATTATGTCAAATGGTCTCACTGACTTTCTTATTAGAATGATGATCATCAAGTATCTTGTAATCTCAATTAAATTGAGAATTTCTCTTCACCTCAATGGTATCATTTATGGTGCTGATTGTTTTTCAGATTCTGATGAACTCATAACAGTGACATTTCAGTTTTTGTCTGAGATGTTTACATATTCCCTGTCTCTTGTCTAGGTCACAGGAAATGTTTGTTTGTTTGTTTTTTGAAAGTCATCTTTAGATCAGACCTAATCTTTCAGGCAGGTGAAAAGCAACCTTAGCAAAGCAGTTAAGAGAACAGACTTTAGGGACGCCTGGGTGGCTCAGTGGGTTAAGCCGCTGCCTTCGGCTCAGGTCGTGATCTCAGGGTCCTGGGATCGAGTCCCACATCGGGCTCTCTGCTCAGCAGGGAGCCTGCTTCCTCCTCTCTCTCTGCCTGCTTCTCTGCCTGCTTGTGATCTCCCTCTGTCAAATAAATAAATAAAATCTTTAAAAAAAAAAAAGAGAGAGAGAGAGAACAGACTCTGTTGCCAGGCTGCCTGGGTTCAAATTTTGACTTTGGCACTTAAGTGTTAAATAAGTTCTCTCTTCCTCTGTAAAGTGAGGGAGATGACAAGTATTTATTTGGGACGGTGCCTGACAGAGTAAACACTACATGTTAGCTTCCATTTTTATTTTCAGAAAAAAATTGTATTTATCCCATTGCAAATTGGTATTTGGTGGGTTTGAACTAAGTCCTCCTATTAAGTTGGGAGCAAAATTCACCAGGGATAATGTAAAGGAGGGTTCTTATCCCAAGTCCTGGCGTCAGACTGCCCTTATTGCCTTCCCATTGCTAGAATGGCTACAGAGCCCCTAGCTCTCTTGGAACCCAAGCCCCATGGAAGCTGCAGTTCCCGTAAGTAGTCTCAAAAGTTTGAGTATTTAAAAAAAAAAAGTTGGAGTGTTGCCGGCAGCAGGTGGCCATGACCTTAGGTACCCAAGTTGTCACCAGTTGGCCCTTTAAGGTGTTCACATCACTCCAGGGGCACCATCCCTTTGCTGGAGTCAGGTGGGCTTTGGGAATGGAGTGTGTAGGGGCGGGGCCTGGTGTCCAGAAGCGATGGTATGCTCCAGTGGGGGCTACAGGTCCATCCTGCTGTTCACCTGGGGCTCCCCAGGGCAGCATGAGGATAGGAATTCCAGATACAAGTCCCAGGCTGGCTCTAGTGGGGGCAATAGAGCTTACTGCTGGTGGTGTCCGGGCGACAGGACTTTAGGGAGAGTTGAATGAGTCATGACTAATCAAGACAGATGCTGTCTTGCTGGAGGAGTGTCTGAAGCCCTTTAGTTACTGGATTGTGGGTTGTCCCAGGGAGTGGGCAGGAAACCCAAAGCTAAAATTTTAGCCCTTGTTTCCACTGAGCTTTTAAGATGATGTAATACTTTAAATAAACATACCCTGTCTTCTGGTGGGAATTACATTCCCCAAAATAATTTTAAGTTGAGGGCCTATGTAGAGCAGTCTGGAAAGTGCACATGGTGGGTCAGTCCTGCTTTTGCTGTTGGGGGATGGAAGGACTGCCCTATTCATATTGTTGCTGTGGGAGCCTGTGTTTCCTTGAGGAGCATCACTGGAGGAAGCTACAAAGCACCTTCTGACAGATTACTCTAAGGCACTTAAGGAAGACTTGAGCTGCATGGTATTTCAGTCCATTTAGCAAAACGCCTTGTGGTTCATTCTGTCAAGCAAGTGAAATGATAAACATTAAGCTAAAAGCTTGTCATCAAGCTTCCATTTAGAGAAGGCTGCTGTTCAGCTTGGGTAGAGTGATTGTGAGTACACCTCATAGTCTGTCTTAACTTTTGTTCTTCAACAAAGACAGTTGTCCTCTCAGTTCCTCATCTTTCCGTATGGACGATGGTAAGGTTGTCATTCCGTCACACTAAGGTGTAGTGGGAACATGTAAATGCCATGGGAAGCTGTGTGATGCAGTTCAAGAAGGCACTGGAATATGCAACTGCACACTTGGTGAATTGAGCAGGTTAATTCCTCTGAGTGTTAGCTATCTCATCTACAAGTGTAGTTGCCTTTTTTCTACCAATTCACCCTGTCTACCTATCTATTCCCCTTGGTTGGGAGAATTAAGTGAGAAAATATTGGGCATAGAGCTAGAAATCATGAATTTTTTAGGACATTTGAACTAGAAATAGCAATGGTAATCATTTTTCTAGTCTATTATCTTATTTTCCAGAAGAGTAATTGAGGAACTTAATCAAGGTCACAAGGTTGTTTGACAAGTATGGAGAATTACAGAAATGCTCAGGTTTTTTTGGAATGGTGTGATGCTTTAGTACAATAATGAAAGAATGTTCTCTCTGTGGCCCCTACATGAGGAAGTAATGAGTGATTGTCAAAGGGACTGAGTTAGAGTATGTATAAGAATCATTAGAAGGGGAGCATTTCCAAATTACATAGGTTTTTCTGCTCCATGGAGGAGGATGCTGGAATTACTGCGGAAGGACCAGCAGTGGGTGGAGAGGGTATAAATTGTTTTCTTTCAGGAACTATTATAGGTATATGCTTTTAAAAAGTTGAAGCTATGCAGTAGATTTTATTGTATACAACAAAAAGTAAATTAGGGCACCTGGGTGGCTTAGTTGGTTGAGCCTCCAACTCTTGGTTTTTGCTCAGGTCATGACCTCAGTGTCTTGAGATTGAGCTCCGCATTAGGGTCTTCCTCCAGAGTCAGCTTGATTCTTCCCCTCTCCTTCCTGCTCTGTTCCCCCCCCCCCCATGTGCTCACATGCTCTCTTGGGCGCTCTCGCTCTCAAATAAATAAATTTTTAAAAAATTAAGTAAATCTCTCATATAGGTTCTACTTCAGCAGTAATTACAGTTTTTTGTTGTAGTTGTTACTGTTACGTGTCATTCTAGAAACATTGTATATGAATATATAAGAATACAGTTGTGTATATTAATGGATTATATATAAGGTTCTGTACCTTTTGTGTTTTTTTCTATTTTGTATCAGCACATATAGAGCTATCCTTTTAAAAGGGCTACATAGTATTACAAATATAGATGTACCCATACATATTTAAATTTTCCTTTGATAGAAATTTACTATTTCAAGTTTTTGCTTTTAAAACAATGCAGCTGGGACGCCTGGGTGGCTCAGTCGATTAAGCCACTGCCTTCGGCTTAGGTCATGATCCCAGGGTCCTAGGATCAGAGTCCCACATCAGGCTCCTTGCTCAGCAGGGAGTCTGCTTCTCTCTCTGACTCTGCCTGCTTGTGCTTTGTCTGTCTGTCTCTTTCTCTGAGAAATAAATAAATAAATAAGTAAAATCTTAAAAAAACAAAACAATGCAACAGTAAACGTCCTGGTGTATCTTCAGTACAGCCCAAGTATACTTGGATGAATTCCTAAACATGGAATTACTAAAGGATGTATACATTTTAGAATTTATTTTTTAAAGATTTTATTTATTTATTTGACAGAGCAAGAGCACAAACAGGGTGAGTGGTAGGCAGCAGGAAAGGGAGAAGCAGGCTCCCCGCAGAGCAAAGGGAGCCCGATGTAGGACTGGATCCCAGGACCCCCGGGTCATGACCGGAGCCGAAGGCAGTTGCGTAATCAACTGAGCCACAGGCACCCTGCATTTGAGATTTTGATAGATTGGCTTAAGTGTATATATTTAGAAAAGCTCTCCTGGTATTTAGAAAAATATATATTCCTTCTAAAGCAGAGTAAGACTTGGTTTGATTCTAATGAAATTCACATGTTCACTTTCTTGTTTTCACTTAAAGCCTGTGCCTACTGCACTGGCTCAGGTAGATAGAGAAAAAATCTATCAGTGGATCAATGAGCTGTCCAGTCCTGAGACAAGGGAAAACGCTTTGCTGGAGCTGAGTAAGAAGCGAGAATCTGTTCCTGATCTTGCACCCATGCTGTGGCATTCTTTTGGTACTATTGCAGCACTTTTACAGGTGGGTATATATCCGGGAGTTGCAGGTCAGTCCTGTTCCCCACACTGTCTCTCTGCCTTGGCTCAAATGATTTTGAAGTCTTGAGTAGAATGATTTTTTAAATGTCAGCATTTTAAGGATCTGTTTTAGAAAAGTAAGGTGCTTGTTGCAATGCAGGTTAATAGATCTCACCCAAAAGATTTATTTAATCTGAGATTAAAAATCTGTATTTTTAACAAGCAGCTGCCCCATTCTTAAGTCATTCTGATGCAGGCAGTCTGAGAACCACACTTTGAGAAACACAGCTTTAGGACTACTACAAGACATTTCTAGGTGACATAGGAGAAAAGGTGGAAGGCAGAGTATAAGAACTGCAGAGTATATTCTGATGAACAGAAATGTTAAGATATAACAGCTATAGGATTAGAGGTAGGTATGCTTGTACATTAAAGAATAAATCCCTGAAATGTGGTTCTGACTGTAATGGTCATTGGTGAGAAATAAGTTGATACAGTATAATCCTAAAATATCAAGATAATGGCATAATCATCCTTTAAAGTATTGTCTAAAATTCCCAATAATTAATTTTTCAAATCTGTTATGTAAATTTGCATTCAGTTTCTACTTCATGTAGCCAAGAAGCTAATCTTTTTAAAATTTATTTTTTATTTTTATTTTTTAAAGATTTTATTTATTTATTTGAGAGAGAGTAAGAAAGAACATGAGAGGGCAGAGGGTCAGAGGGAGAAGCAGACTCCCCGCTGAGCAGGGAGCCCAATGTAGGACTCAAAACCAGGACTCTGGGATCATGACCTGAGCCGAAGGCAGACACTTAAACCAATTAAGCCACCCAGGTGCCTGAAACTAATCTCTTTTTTAACTAAAGTATAGTTAGCATACGATGTTCTATTAGTTTCAGGTGTTCAACATAATGATTCAACAGTTGAACAATTCTGTACTCACTGCTTATCACAATAGGTATATTCTTAATCTCCAAAACTAATCTTTTTTATAGGAACATTTTCAATAACAGTTTTACAGTTAAAGGAATTGTATACAGCAAATCATCCCCTTTTGATAGAGATTATACATATTCACTGCTGTTTGTATCTATCCCCCTGCATATATTCCTGTTCTTATCTCTCCCTTTTTGTAGTTGGTACCTGTCCAAACTCAGATTGCTTTCTAAGTACTGTGGCTGATTTACTGACACTTACTATCTGACCAATTATCTAATCATGGTAACTTAAAACAGGGCATTAACAAAAAGAAGGGATTATAACAGCCACAGCCCCTCAAGCAAAGGCCTCCACAGATGCTGGATGTTAGAGGAAATATAGGTGACCACAGTTTCCTCCAGAGGAATCTTTTAGAGACCTATGTAGAAATGTCACATAGTCTCAGGTGTATTGTGAGGAAAAGATAGGAGCATTATTTATTTTTGCTTGGACTTTGATGATTCAGCTACAGGATATAAGGGTTGGGGTTTGTAGGGTTTTGCTTTAATACCATCAAAATTAATTGTGAAATAGTTATTCTTTATTCATCTGGTGCTGGTTTCCATTTTTTAGGAAATTGTAAATATTTATCCATCTATCAACCCACCCACCTTGACAGCACACCAGTCTAATAGAGTTTGCAATGCTCTGGCATTACTACAATGTGTGGCGTCACACCCAGAAACCAGGTGAGTGCTTGGATGAGTCTGGCAATGGAGGTTTGTATCAAATATGGTCTTTTTCTGATTGATGAGCAGAAGGACATGCAATAGGAGTAGGAACCATGTGTGTAGATGTGGATCTTCAGGATTCTCATTTTTTTTTAGAGAATTTCTTTTCTCTAATTCACCAAGTTTTCATGTAGTAACAGTATAGTATTGTTTGATAGTTCTAAGTTTTTTTTTATTATGGTAAAATATATATGACATAAACTTACCATTTCAGCCATCTTTAAGCACAGAGTTCAGTGGTAGTAAATGTATTTATAATGGGCAACTATCCCCACCATACATCTCTCCATATCTCTTTTCATAGTGTAAAACTAAAACGGTACCCATTAAACCGCAATTGCCCATTACTGTAGCCCCCTGTAACCATCATTCTACTTTGTGTTTCTTTGATTTTGACTACTCTACTACCTTAGTTAAATGG
The DNA here is from genome assembly GCF_020171115.1 of Neogale vison. Classification (NCBI taxonomy): domain Eukaryota; kingdom Metazoa; phylum Chordata; class Mammalia; order Carnivora; family Mustelidae; genus Neogale; species Neogale vison. The sequence goes on from NC_058093.1 coordinate 28,906,148, forward strand.
AATCGTTCAGTATTTGTCTTTTTGTGCTTGGCTTATCTCAACATCCATATTGTAGCAGATGTCAGAATTTCCTTCCTTGTTAAGTCTGAATAAAAATCCATTGTCTCATTTACTTTTTACCCATCCATTCATAGCAGTGATCTATTAAGGAGTGTTCACGGGGTCTGTGGCTGGCTCAGTAGAGCGTGTGATTCGTGATCTCAGCGTCATGAGTTCGAGCCCCACATTGGGGGTAGAGTTTACTATTAAAAAAATTAAAGTAAGAGTGATGTTCACATCTCAAGAAAGATCAGGCATGTCGATATTTCCTCCTCCTGAATTCGTGGTAGGCATCCCTATGTAAAGCACAGTGCATGGCATTTACTATCAGTTCAGTAAATATTTGACCCCAGTATTTTTTTCCCCACTGAACCTAGTTTGGCTTCGTAATCTTTCTTAACACAAGATCCTCAGCAATCTGGTAGCAGGTCAGAACTGGCATGCCATTTGGCATGCTACATCTGATAAGAAAAGGGAAATCCTGTTCAGTAATCCTGTTTTGTGACCTTTACGGTTCTAAGGCATTTAACAGTCATCTTATTAAAGTCTTTTGTCTCTTTATCAATTATAAAATCTGAGTGCTAAGTTGGCACTGACATTGCAGAATTTCAGAGAAGTTACTGTGAAAATTATTCTTAAGCACTTAAGGAAAATGCAAGAGTACTTTGAGTGTTAAAAATTTAAAGAGTTTGTTCTCCCACAAGATTAGTTATCTATAAATAATACAAAGTAATAGATTGGTTCTATATTAGTTGCCTGAGATACTAGCTTCAGATTACAATGTTTTTAGAGGGGCACCTGTGTGGCTCAGTTGGTTAGGCCTCTAATTCTTGGTTTCAGCTCAGGTCTTGATCTCAGGGTCATGAGATCGAGCCCCAAGTTGGGTTCCATACTCAGCATGGAATCTGCTTGGGATTCTTTCCCTTCCCTCTCCCTCCCCTTCTGTTTCTCGCCCCCCCTTGCATGTGTGCTGTCTTTCTCTAAAATAAGTAAATCTTTAAAATGTTTTTAGAATACTTAGTATATCAGAACTACTCTAACAAAAAAAGAACAGTGTGCATTGAAACAGCAGATAAATCTCATAATGGCTGCTTTGTTTCTTCATTTTGGTTTATAATGTTTTGTCTGACTTTACCTGTGAATATTATTATTCAGTCATAAATTAGGTGAGGGAAGGCACCTAGGAGATTCTCCTGGGCAGTTAATAGCATTTTTATGACCTATTTTTTAAAATCCACAGTTAGATATTTTATCAGTTTTTTAGGAACTTGGTACTAATTACAGGGAAAATTTTGTATTCTCTTAACCATAAACCTAGAGTAGATTTTTTTAACCATGACATTGCCATTTTGAGCTAGATTTTGTGGTGAGAGGAGGGGGATGAAAGGGGGCTCCCCTGTGCACTGTTGGATGTTTAGCAGCATTCCTGGCCTCTGCTCACTGGACGCCAGTAGCGCCCCATTGGTTGTGACAACCAAAAATATCTCCAGACATTGTCACATGTACCCTGATGAGCAGAATCATCCCAGCTAAGAACTGCTGGTCTAACTAATGACCAACAACTCTTTTCTAGAGATTCCTTGGTTAGTTGACATTACAGGCCCTAACAAAATAAACTGTCTGGAAATTGAATGTTCAGAATCCTTAGACATGAACTCTGAGCTCTGATTGGGATTGTTTTTCTTCCAGGTCAGCATTTCTTGCAGCACACATCCCACTTTTTTTGTACCCGTTTTTGCACACTGTCAGTAAAACACGGCCCTTTGAGTATCTTCGGCTAACCAGTCTTGGAGTTATTGGTAAGTTATTGGGGTGGTTTTGCAAGTCTGAAATCTTTGGTGTTTTGTTTTTTATACCTTTTGTTCCCCAATTGTTCATTTTTGTCTTTGAGGTTGAGTCTATTTTCACTAAGGAGGACATAATAATAAATAGTAATAAATAATAAATATTTATTAAGTAAATAAGTAATACAGTGGTTCTTACCAAGTACCATTCTGAATGTTGTTAATAAGGGTGTGAAGACCCAGCATTTGGGATTAAATTCAGCCTATGTTTAGAAACAATTACCAGAATCATAGGGAGAATAAAGAACAAGCTAAAGTCAACAAAGAGTATTATTGCAGAAATAAGAATTCGAGTTGGTTTTTTTGGGAGGGGGATGCCTGGGTGGCTCAGTCTGTTAAGTGTGCAGCTCTTGATTTCAGCTCAGGTCATCATCTCAGGGTTGTGAGACTGAGCCTCTATTGGGCTCTGTTCTGAGTGTGATGCCTGCTTGGGTTTCTCTCTTTGCCTCTCCCTCTGCCCCTCTGACTTGAGCCCATGTACATTTTTTTTTTTTTTTTTTTTCAAAAAAAAAAAAAAGAATTTGCATTGGTTGTTTTGTTTCTTTCTAACTTTGAAGGTTTTGTCCTATAACTACAGATGTTCATCCTCTATTTCACCTCCTTGAATTTTTGCATGCCAAAGGTAATGTTTCCATGTATATTTACTATAGGAGATGTGTCTAAAGTACATTTTACTCAACAAAATAATATATTAGCTGTTTCAGATCTCAGACTCCCAGATAATAAAGAACTGTCTTTGGGTTTATGAAAAATAAATACATTCAAGAAGGGTTTCTTTTTAAATTCCCTTCAGTGTCATTTTCTCGTAGTTTTTGCTCACATGCTGGCCAAACAGTAAGAACATCAATTGTATAAACTTTGGTTATTGTGTTTATGTTCAACCTGTGTTCATATCCCTATAATTATAAACCATAGGTCAGGAAGTATACTGTAAGAGTTTAATACTTATATTGCTTCTCAACCTTTTGATCAAGATCAAGTGTAGTGTCTGTTCTTACCAGTTGAAAAGTTTAGTATTTCTGAGACACATTTCTCAGAAATATTTTATTGTACATTTAAGGAGTAGCTGCTATCTCATGTACTCCACATGAATGTTACTGTTTTTTACATCCTCTCCAAAGTAGTACTCTTAGTTAGAAACATTTTTTCCCAATGTATTTTATAATTTTAAGCTACCAAAATTTCTCATGTAGGATTTAAAACATGAACAAGCCAAAAGAAGACAGTTCTGTCATTAATTCCAATTTAAATTGTCCTACTTCTGCTGGTTTTTTTGACCACAGCAGTCAGATGATGCATTAGGTGATGTTAGAATAGGTTAACTGTAGGGGGATAAAAAAGATATTTGTATATATTAGAGAATGATGACTGCATTAACATCCATCACCACACATGGGCTGGCTCAGTTGATGGAGCATGGGACTCCTGATCTCGGGGCTGAGTTCACGTCCCACATTGGGCGTAGAGATTACTTAAAATCTTTAAAAGATCCGGCACCACACATAGTTATAAATTTTTTTTTCTTGTGATGAGAACCTTTAATATTTATCATCTTAACAACTTTCAAATATGCAATACAATATTGTTACTATAGTCACTGTACATTACATCTGCAGGGCTTCTTTATAACTGAAGGTTTTATACTTTTTGACCACCCTTACCCATTCACTCATCCCCAGTTTTTTACTGAAAAAAATTCAGTGGAATTAATAAACCTCTAACCGGATAGACTGGGAGAAAAAAAGAAAACACAGATTACAGGTTCCAGGAATGAAAGGGTATATTTGTAACAGACTGTATAGACGTTAGAAGAATAATGAGTACTGCTAATAACTCTAAGCCCATAAATTTGACAACTTAAGTGAAATGGACAAATTTTATGAAAGATTCAGTCTGCCGGACTATACTCAAGCGAAAATAGATAATCTGAATAGCTTTACATCTATTAATTTGTTTTTGTAGTTTAAAAACCTTCCATCATAGAAAACTCCGGGCCCAAGTGATTTCACTGATGAAGTCTAACAAAAATTTAAAGCGGAAATAATACCAATTCCACAAAACTTTTCCAGAACATAGAGACTTCTAAACTCTTGATGAGGCCAGCATTAATTATTCTGAAATAAAACCAGAAAAAGACATTATAAGAAAACTATAGGCCTCTATCCCTCAAAAACATAGATACAGAAATTCTCAACAAAATATTAACAAATCAAGTCCGACAATATGTAAAAAGGATCATCATGATGAAGTGGATTTATCCCACGAACAAATGATGGTTTAACTTTCCAAAGTCAGTCAATACAGGGGTGTCTGGTTGACTCTGTTGCTAAAGTATGCAACTCTTGATCTCAGGGTTGTGAATTCAAGACCTACAGTGAATATAGAGATTACTTAAAAATAAAATCTTTTTTTTTTTTTTAAAGATTTTATTTTATTTATTTGAGAGAGAGAGACAGTGAGAGAGAGAATGAGCGAGGAGAAGGTCAGAGAGCGAAGCAGACTCCCCATGGAGCTGGGAGCCTGATGTGGGACTCGATCCCGGGACTCCAGGATCACGCCCTGAGCCGGAGGCAGTCGTCCAACCAACTGCGCCACCCAGGCATCCCAAAAATAAAATCTTCAAAAAAAAAAAAAATCAGTCAATATAGTTGGCCATATAAACAGACTAAAGAAGAAACAATGTATAACCATTTCTTTAGTTTAAAAAATAAAAAGCCTTTGATAGTACTCAGCATCCATTTATGATAAAAATTCCAGCAAAGTAGAAATAGAAGGAACTTTCTCAACCCAAATAAGTTTAAAAAAATAAATCCTACAGTTAAGATCACAGTTAATTTGAAAAACCAAGCTTTGCCCCCCCCAAAATTGAGAACAAAGCAAAGTTACTTATTCTCACCACTCCCATTCAGTATCCTCCTGGAAATCCTACCTGTTGCAGTAAGGCAAGAGAAAAAAATTAAAGGCATACAAATTAGAAAAAAATTAGATAGTTTATTCATTTTTATGTGCTAGCTAAAACAGTCAGAAATTGAAAATTTAAAAACCTACCATTTGTAATAGCACCAAAACATGATGTAAGTCTTACAAAAGATGTGCAAGATCTATAGCTAAAAAACTACAAGGCAATGATGAAAGAAGTCAAAGAAAACCTAAATAAATGCAGAGATATACCATGTTCATTGATTGGTATATCAGTGATTCAGTGTTGTTGAGATGTCAGTTCTCCCCAAACTGGTTGTATAGGTTTAGGGCAATTCCAACAAAATCTCAGAACTTTTTTTTTCATGGAAACTGACAGGCTCTTTCTGAAATTTATGTGGAAAGGCAAATGAACTAGAATATCCAGGGTTTCTTTTGTTTTGTTTTAAAGATTTATTCATTTATTTTAGAGAGAGTATGTGTGAGCCCTGGGAGGGGCAGAGGAAGAGGGGAAGCAGAGCCCAACATGGGGCTCAATCCCAGGACCCTGAGATCGTGATCTGAGCTAAAACCAAGAGTCGGTCATTCAACAAACTGAGCCACCCTGATGCCCCTAGAATACCAGTTTTTAAAAGGAAGGACAAAAGGATGCCTGGGTGGCTCAGTTGGTTGGACAACTGCCTTCGGCTCAGGTCATGATCCCGGAGTCCTGGGATCGAGTCCCGCATCGGGCTTCCAGCTCCACGGGGAGTCTGCTTCTTTCTCTGACCTTCTCCTCACTCATGCTCTCTCTCACTGTCTCTCTCAAATAAATAAAAATAAAACCTTAAAAAAAAAAAAAGGACAAAGCTGGAAGATGTATACTACCTAATTTCAAGACCTAGTGGAAAACCAGTTGTCAAGACAGCATAGTATTAGAGCAAAGCTAGACTTATAAATCAATGGAGCAGAACTGGGGAGTCCAAAAGTTGACCCACACAGATATGGTTAATTGATTTTTTTTTTTAAGATTTTATTTATTTATTTTACAGACAGAGATCACAGGCAGGCAGAGAGAGAGGAAGGGAAGCAGACTCCCTGCCAAGCAGAGAGCCCGATGCAGGGCACGATCCCAGGACCCTGGGATCATGACCTGAGCCACCCCCAGGCGCCCCAGTTAATTGATTTTTGACAGAGGTACAATGACAGTTTAGTGGAGAAAGGATAGTCTTTTCAATAAATGGTGCTGGAACAATTAGATATCCATATGTAAAACAAGGAACCATGATTATACCTTATACTGTATATAAAATTAGAATGGGGCACCTGGGTGGCTCAGTCATTAAGCGGCTGCATTTGGCTCAGGTCATGATCCCAGGTTCCTGGGTTCGAGCCCTGCATCGGGCTCCCTACTTGGCGGGAAGCCTGCTTCTCCTTCTCCCATTCCCTCTGCTTGTGTTCCCTCTCTCGCTGTTTCTCTCTGTCAAATAAATAAAATCTTTTTTAAAAAATTAACTCAGAATGGATTTTAGACCTACATGTAAAGTTAAAATGAAAATAGTAATTGGACATCTGCTTTAGGGCATATTAGTGAATTATGGTATATGCAGTTTGCTGTGGCATTTAAAGATGTAGCATTTATAGTTTGCCAGTTCTTGTTAAATGATACTCCTTTCTCTTCTAAAGTGATTGATTTTGGTTATTATAGATCTGATTAATCTAGGCCTTTTTGTATAAAAGCTAGTTGATACATTGGGCAGCTTGGGAACCAGTCATTTGTTTAATGGGGCTCTGCTTCCTTATGTACAGAATGGAGAAGATTAACACTGAACTGTGTCTGTTGCCTGGTCAATGGTGTCAGGTTAAAACTCAACAGAATAGAATTAGAATGAATTTTAAAAATCATTTGTTCAATTTATTTTATAGATAAACAGAGGCCTGTAAAGAGATGGTAACTCTTACAGATTTAGGCAAACTAGTTGTGGAACTAGGATTAGTGTGTGTGTGTGTGTTATGGTATACCCTTCACTTCTTCAAGAAAGTGACAGTTAAACAACCAAGAATCAATGTTGGTTTATGTCTGAATATCCTTTTCCACTGATAGAAAATTCTTCTCTCTTACCTGAAATAAATGGAGAATAGATGGTGATACTGTTGTGTGGTTGTCTGATTTAGAGGGCTGACCTGCTGCTAACTATGTGATGGACCAAACTTGGTACCTGATCTTTGAAATGCTGACCAATACATTTCAGTCAACGTGTGCTTTCTCTTCCTTTTCTTTTTTTCTTTTCTTTTTTTTTTTTAATATAAGTTTGAATCGGATTCTCTGGCATGAACCCCAGTTTGTGTTCTCTGTTATTTAAGTTCCACAACTAGCTGGATGAACCCAACAAAGTTCATTTTCATTAAAAACCCTGACTCTGAAACAATTCTGTTTGTCCATATTTTCTTTAGGGGCCCTAGTGAAAACAGATGAGCAGGAAGTAATCAACTTTTTATTGACAACAGAAATTATCCCTTTGTGTTTGCGCATTATGGAATCTGGAAGTGAACTTTCCAAAACGGTATGTGCTTTTCAACTTAGATTCTGTATTGTGTTGGCTCTTGGACTGCTTCATGGTCCTAGGATCATTTTCTGTGTCCCTTGGGCTTTTTGAAACTTCTCTGTGTTTATTTTATTTTAGATAAAAATTGTTTAAAAATTATCATTAAAAAACCCCAACCCTTAAGAGGAATATAAATTTAAACACTGAATTTCTCCCTTTTCTCTGAACCCACTTTTCCAAAGGTGTATTATTCTGGACATTTTTTTTTTTTTTTTTAATTTCTTTATTTGAGAGAGAGAGTACACACACGCATGAGAGAGCATGAGAAGCAGGCTCCCCACTGAGCAGAGAGCCTGACACAGGGCTTGATCGCAGGACTCTAGGATCATGACCTGAGCCAAAGGCGGACACTTATAAGACTGAACCACCCAGGCGCTCATTATTCCAGACATTTTTAATGCACACTCAAGTGTATACATATTTGCGCTTCTTCTTACTTTGCTTTTTAACCATGAATGACGACGTGACTGGGTATAAAATTCTTACATAATTTTCTCTGTCAGAACTCTGTTGCCATAGCTCTGTTGTCTTCTGATACTGAATATACAGTGAAATCTTGGGGCAGCCTAAGTTTTTCCTTTTCTTGGTGAATTTGCTTTTTCTGTGTGGATGACTGTAAGCTTTTATTATTTTATGTTTATTTGATAATCTTACATCAAATTTTTTTCCAAAAGAGCATACTCTTCGTGCCTCTTGTTAATTTTCATAGTATTTTTCATTTGTTTTGGCCTCTCACTTCAGCAACATCAGTTATGCTATGTATATATATTTTTTAAAGATTTTATTTGTTTGACAGAGAGATCACAAGTAGACAGAGAGGCAGACAGAGGGGGGGGGGAAGCAGGCTTCCTGCTGAGCAGGGAGCCCAACACAGGACTCGTACCCAGGACCCTGGGATCATGACCCGAGCCAAGGGCAGACACTTAACCAACTGAGCCACCCAGGTGTCCCTCAGTCATGCTATATTATATATCTTTTCTATCTTTTTTCCCCTCTAATAGCTTTCTACTTTATTTTATCTCATGTTTTTTCTCTCAAGGCTACTTTTCCATGTTGCTATTTTTAGCAATATCCAACCTCCACTTCTATAGTATGCGCAGTCACATTGAATTAATTAATATTTAATGCTGAGTTGGATGTAAGCAGATGTAATGATTTTTATAATTTTTTATTTTTAACATCCAATACAGGGGCACCGGGTAATCAGAAGAGCACGTGGCTCTTGATCTCAGGTTTATGAATTCAAGTCCCATGTTAGGTGTAGATACTACTTAAAAAAATAAATTTTAAAAGTGTTACAGATATAAAGTAGAAAATTCAAGTAGTTCAAATAAAAGCAAGTCTCCTACCTCAGCCTCTCAATTCTCCCTGAAAGTAACCAGCATTACCACTTTCTTGTATCTTTCTGGAAGTAGTTTATATGTGTGTGTGTGTTACAGCTTAATTTTGTATTGATATTTTTATCTTTTGAATTGTTTTTTGATATTTTTAAAAATCCATGTTTTCTTCAATTTCTTTGAAAATATAGGTAGTTATTACTTGTTACCTCTTCTCCGGGTATGTCTGTGCAAAAGTCTTCAGTTGGGAGCAATTCTACCCAAGATCGCTATTTGTTTAAAAATAATGGATGGAAAGCAAGGTGGTAGGAGCTCATACTGGCATACTTTTAAATCAAGTGTTTTACCTCTGAATATTTTCTACCCACTCTACCAGTCTAGGGATTATGTGTTAGGGAGGTATCTATGCCTCTGTATTCATTTTTCTGCTTAAACACATAACGGGTAAGTGACGGTTGGATCTGTATGTGTGCTCCTCTCATTTCTTCCTTAATTTTAGGGGGTTTTCTTAATTTCAGTGGGTTTCTGGGGCAGGATCAGAATAGATACATCTGTACTCTGTCATCTTATATTAGTGGTTGCCTGTAAATAGGTTTTTCAAGTTGGCTTCTTATAGATGGGGTAGAAAAAGACCCCTTTCTTTTGTGGCATCTCTCCTTTTTTCAGGAGCCCCATTCTAATGATCCCTATTTACCTTCTTTGTACATTACTGGAGTTAATCCATTCTGAGTGCATATAGGTTCCCATTAGCTTATAGGGCATATCCTGCTTGGTGTGGTGAATAGCTCCTGGCTTGTCTTCCTTTGCTCCATGCAGGCAGAGACCTTACGATGTTTGCTTTTTATGTACAATACTTAGTCTAACACCTTGCTCTAGTAGGCGCTTCCTAAAGCAGAGGGTCTCAATTAGGGATGTGTGGAATGATCACCTGTGAAGTAGTTTTTGTTTTTTGCGGGGAGAGTGGGTACGGGAGCGGTGGGGAGCAGGGGGAAAGAATCTTAAGCAGGGGGCACCTGGGTGGCTCATTTGGTTAAGCGACTGCCTTCAGCTTGGGTCATGATCCTGGAGTTCCGGGATCAAGTCCCGCATCAGGCTTCCTATTTGGCAGAGAGTCTGCTTCTCCCTCTACCCTCCCCCTTCTCATGCTCTCTCTCTCTCAAATAATAAAGTCTTTTAAAAAAGAATCTTTTTTTTTTTTTTTAAGATTTTTATTTATTTATTTGAAAGACGCAAAGGTCACAAGTAGGCAGAGAGAGAGAGGGAAGCAGGTTCTTCCCCACCGAGCAGAGAACCTGATATGGGGCTCGATCCCAGGACCCTGGGACCATGACCATGAGCTGAAGGCAGATGCTTTAACCCACTGAGCCACCGAGGTGCCCCTAAAAAAAGAATCTTAAGCAGGCTCTATGCCCAGTGCAGAGCTCAATGTGGGACTTGATCTCACAACCCTGAGATCATGACCTGAGCTGAAATCAAGAGTCTGACACTCAACTGGCTAAATCACCCTGGCACCCCAATGAAGGATTTTAAAACTGGACATGCCTAGGCCCCATCTCTGACCTACTGAGTCATTCTCTGTGGTGATAAAGTCTGGACATTGGTGTGTTTTGTTTTGTTTTTTTAAAGATTTTATTATTTATTTTTTTAAGATTTTATTTATTTATTTGACAGAGAGAGATCACAAGTAGGCAGAGAGAGAGAGAAAGAGGAAAGCAGGTACCCTGCTGAGCAGAGAACCTGATGCGGGACTCGATCCCAGGACCCTGGGATCACGACCTGAGCTGAAGGCAGAGGCTTTAACCCACTGAGCCACCCAGGCGCCCAGATTTTATTATTTATTTGATAGAAATCACAAGTAGGCAGAGGCGGTGGGGAAGCAGGCTCCCTGCTAAGCAGAGAGCCTGATGCAGGGCTCGATCCCAGGACCCTCAGATCTTGTCCTGAGCCATAGGCAGAGGCTTAACCCACTGAGCCACCCAGGCGCCTCTGGACATTGGTGTTTTTTAAAAACTCCCCCCAGGTGAGAGTATGATATAACCATTTTGGGAGACATCTGGCAGTATCCACCAGCAGCATAATCCTATGCTATGACCCAGCAGTCCCACTCTTGGGTGTATGGCCAAGAGAAAGGAGTTCTTACGTATGTTACAGTATGTAAAGAATGTTTACAACAGCATTATTCTTAAAAGATAAATTGTAGTATAGCCACATAATAAACTCCACAGTAATTAGGAAGAATACCGATATAGGCAGGATAGTTGATGCTCATAGAGATAGTTGATGCTTATATATTGAGCAAGAGCAGCCAGCATATGCATGAATTTGTACTGTATGATTCCATTTAAGTGAAAGTCAAGAATGGGCAAAACCACTCAGTGAGGATCAGTCTGAATAGTGTTTACTTCTCAGGGAAGGGTTTATGGTGGATGTTTTGGTTTGGTTTGGTTTAAGATTTATTTGAGAGAGAATGTGCTCAAGCAGGGAAAGGGACAGAGGGAGAGGGCAAAGTAGACTCCCCACTCAGTGCAGCGCCTGATGTAGGGCTCCATCCCAAGACCCTGAGATCATGACCTGAGCCAAATTTGGACACTTAACCAACTGAGTCACCTTGGCACCCTCTCAGGGAAGGGTATTGACTGAGAAAAGGCACAACGGAATCCCCTGGAGTGCTGGAAATCTTTTGTATTTTAATCTGGTTGTGGTTCCTAAATGCATACATAGGTAAAAATGCATTAAGATACACTGAAGAGGGGCGCCTGGGTGGCTCAGTGGGTTAAAGCCTCTGCCTTCGGCTTAGGTCATGATCTCAGGGTTCTGGGATTGGGCCCCACATCGGGCTCTCTGCTCAGCGGGAAGCCTGCTTCCCTTCCTCTCTCTCCGCCTGCCTCTCTGGCTACTTGTGATCTCTGTCAAATAAATTCTTAAAAAAAAAAAAATACACGAAGATAGTGCACTTTGTGCACTGTATACATTTTACTGTGTGTATTTCCTCTCGTTCCCATGACAAATGCCCAAGCTTGGTGGTTAAAACAACACAGATTTGTTCTCTTACAGTTCTACAACTTAAAAATTATCAATCAGTTTCACCAAGCTAAAGTCAGAGTGTTGGTAGGGCAATATTCCTTCTGGAGCCTCTAGGAGAGCATCCCTTTCTTAGCTTTTTCCAGCTTCAAGAATTACATTCTTTGGTTCATGCTCTCCTCCTCCATCTTCAAAGCCAGCAGTGTAACATGTCCAGATCTCTTTGTGCTCTGTCATATCACTTTCTCCTATGTGATCAAATCTGCCTCCACCTCCCTCTTACAAGGACACTTGAAATTCTGTTTAAAGCCCTCCTGGATAATTGAGAATGATTCATCTCCCTGAGATTTTTTTTTTTTTTTTTAATAATCTCTACACTAAAGATAGGACTCAAACTTACAACCCTGGGATCAAGAGTCATGTGCTCTTCCAACTGAGCCAGCCAGGCACCGCTGTCCCAAAGATCCTTAACCACTTTTGCAGAGTCCCTTTTGCTATAGAAGGTAGCATTCACCGAGTTTGGTTATTGGGACCTGAGTATCTCTGGGGGCCATTATTTAGCTCAACCACAATTTTATACCCAAGTAAAATAGTAAAATAAAATAAACAGTTGCCACAGCTGGTTCTGATGAGCAGCCAAGGGAGAGAGTCATTAAAACAATTGTTTGACTTGAATTAAGCTAGTATTTTCTAGTCCCTTCTGTGCAAGAGTTAATTGAATTTAAATTGAGGATATTCTTATGTGTGTATGTGTGTATACAGGTAATTTTTTAAAATCAACCTATAATGTTTGTTTCAGAGGTATAGGACTGTGATTTGTCAGTCTTACACAGTTCACAGCACTCACCATAGCACATACCCTCCCCAGTGCCCATCACCCAGCTACCCCATCCCTCCCACCCTCTCCCCTCCAGCCACCCTTAGTTTTTGTTTCCTGAGATAAAGAGTGTCCTATGGTTTGTCTCCCTCTCTGGTTTTGTCTTGTTTCAATTTTTCCTCTCTTCCCCTGTGATCCTCTGCCTTGTTTCCCAGATTCCACCTATCAGTGAGATCATACGATAATTGTCTTTCTGTGACTTACTTCACTTAGCATAATACCCTCTAGTTCATCCACGTCCTTGGAAAGGCCAGATAAAATTGCGGATATTCTTTACTATTGTTGAAATAGTGTTAGAAGGGAGGCTTCAAAATCTTAATTTTTAAAGATCTTTTAAGGGTAGAAAAAGCTTGGAGCCCCTGGGTGGCTCAGTCAGTTAAGCGTCTTGATCCCAGCTCAGGTGTCAATCTCCGAGTCACAAGTTCAGGCGCTGCACTGGGCTCTATACTGGGCATGAAGCCTACTTTAAAAAAAAAAAAAAGAGTAGGCAAAGCTCTGATTACCTCATTTGGAAGCAATGAGGCACAGCTGAGTTTCTAAACTCATCTTTGCTCATGGAAAAAGAGAAAAAGCTCTGTATTCAGAGGAGGTTTGGACCTCAACTCTACAACTTAGAGGCTTTGTCACTTGGGACCTTAACCTGATAAGTTATTAATTAGCGCTTATGCCTGGCACACAGTGTTTGGTAACTGAAAAAGTACCTACATTTTTAAGAATTTCATAATTACCCAGAACCTACCCTTTTATGTAAAAAGAGAGTAACAGTGGTACCTACCTCATAGGTTTATTGTGAAAATTAGGCAGGGGCACCTGGGTGGCTCAGTTGATTAAGTGTCTGCCTTTGGCTCAGGTCATGATCCTAGGGTCGTGGTATCGAGTCCTGCATTGGGCTACCTGCTCAGCAAAGAACCTGTTTCTCCCTTTCCCTCTGCCTGCTGCTCCCCCTGCTGTGATGAGCTTTGTCAAATAAATAAATAAAATCTTTTAAAAAAAAAAAAAAGGCATGTTATACCTTTAGGAAATACTTTAGCGCACAGTAAGTATTCACTATGGTAATATGTTTATTATTAATTTTGTTTAAACTGTGCATATCTTATTGACTAAGTTACACATATGGTTGGGGTCTCTGCTTAATTTTCTGCTTCACAATTCTTCCTGGACAATGAATCAACCATTGGAAGACAAGTCTGAGCAACGTTTTGGACTCCTTAATTTTTGTTTTTACTCCAGGTTGCCACATTTATCCTCCAGAAAATCCTCTTAGATGACACAGGTTTGGCATATATATGTCAAACATACGAGCGTTTCTCCCACGTTGCCATGATCCTGGTGAGTTCTTTCATCTAACCCCCTTAAAGTTACTTGTGATCACACAGCTTAGTCCCTTTGCAGCCGACACTGAACAGCTTCTTGGAACCTTGTGTGACGATTCTTAAAATATCTGATCTCTGATGTCAACTGGGATTATTTTGTGTTTGTGTGTTTTTTCCTACCCCAACCCTTTCTGGGGGAAAACAGGGTAAGATGGTCCTGCAGCTCTCCAAAGAGCCTTCCGCCCGTCTGCTGAAGCACGTAGTGAGGTGTTACCTGCGACTCTCAGATAACCCCAGGTAAACATTTACAGGATTTCTAGGACTTTGGGGAAATGCCCTGGTGAATAGTTGCCTTATCTCATGGCATAGCTCCTATATCTTTAGGGTTGGGAAGGGATATAACGATAATTAGTTTGGCAGAACTTGATTAAATCCTTTTAAAAATCTGAAGTGCTAAATTTAAAAATCCATCAGAGTTTTGGGGATGCCTGGCTGGCCCAGTAGAACATGTGACTCTTGATCTCGGAGTCGCGAGTTCAAGTTCCATGCTGGGCACAGAGCTTACTTAAAAGAAAGCCCATCCGAGTTTTCTCTCTGTAACTCTATACCCTCCTCTGGAATTCCAGAGAGTCCAGACAGTTCCCAGGGAACCTTATGATACATTACTCCTGTGGTTTGAGCTCTCTGTTGCTGCCCCAGGTGGTCAAGATGATAAGTTTATTTTCAAAGATCTCGTAAGAAAGGAATGGAGCCCAGAGGGCACTTGAATTATACTTTCAGTTCTCTCTTTGATTCCTGTAAAGTCGTTGAGCTAATTATTTTATCTCCCTATGTTCATAACCTTTCTGTCAGAAATCATACATTGTAGACACAGTGCATTTTAGAAGTGTTTGACCTTTTGCTTTGTAAATCCATAATTCATGCTGAAAGCCACTTGCTTAGGTTCTGCTAAACCACATAATGGGGCAATTTCTGTGTTCCTAGGAGTGGGGATAACTCGATTTAATGTGAGCTCAGCCTTCTGCCCCTGAGGTTATTCAAGCCTGAGCTGTTTCTTCATCATTTTTTCCTGTTCTTCAGTGGTTCCTGTTTTCTTCAGTTTGAAAATATATTTCTTTAAACTAGTCTGAGTACAAAAGGTATAACTATTTAAAACAGTTTTATAAACCATTAGCTTTTGGAGGTTTTCAGATTTCACTTTCCACTGGTCATCTTTTAAAGAAAGTGAAACATTTGAAAGTTCATCTGATAGTGTTGCCACCATAGATTTGTTTTTACATCTTATCTCTTATTAAGCATTTTAATTATAAAACTGAAGCAGGGGCGTCTGGTGGGCTCAGTCAGTAGGGCATGCGATTCTTGATTTCAGAGTCATGCATTCGAGCCCCACATTGGACGTAGAACTTACTTTTTTTAAAAAGGAAAGAGAAAAAGAAACTGAGGCAGTTTTTAGAAAGACAGAAAATCATATTAATTTAGAATTAAAGTTCACTAATTTATCATACTGTGAGTTGGGTCATCTCCCCTTTTCATGTACTGATTTTGGAACTGTTTCATTTACTATAACCCATCGATTTTTACCATGAGCATATTGACATTATTTACTGGAATAAATCAGTGAATTGAACTGTTGCACCATTTCATTCCATTTTGCTGTGTCTTGGAATTCCACATTGAGCCATCATCCTGAAAATGTTCACAGGTGACAGACCCTGGAGATCTGAGCCCATAGCTAATACAAGTTATAAGGAATTTTAATGGATTCTTAAGATAACTTGACTGAACCTCACATTCCCAGGATTCTGTATATTTATGTCTAAGAAAGGGCTTCTTCCCTGTTCCCCAAATGTGGGTTTATTTGCTGGTCTCCCTTGTTGGCTTGTTTGTCTCTGATGTAGGGCACGTGAAGCGCTCAGGCAGTGCCTCCCTGACCAGCTGAAGGACACGACCTTCGCCCAGGTGCTAAAAGATGACACCACCACGAAACGCTGGCTTGCACAACTGGTGAAGAACCTGCAAGAGGGCCAGGTCACCGATCCCCGGGGCATCCCCCTGCCCCCTCAGTGATCCTCCCCCACCCCCTCCTACCACTCCCCCAAGTTGGGGAAGGGAGGGGGAACCCGAGAGGAAAACAGCTCAGGTTTTACCGCTGACCAGGAATAGACCTCAATGCTGAACTGCACTGGAGAAGAGGGGTGAGGTCACCTCGCTGAGGTGAACGGTCTGCCATCTCGGGCTGCTTCTGGGACCTGGGCTCCCTCCGCTACTCCCAGGAGATGGGCTCCTGACACAGCAGTCTGCCACCACAGCTCCAGGAGGGTGTCAACACCAGCAAATGCTGTGTCTGCAGCGTGCCCGCGATGGCCCTTCTCCCCGACCCGTACTAGCCACTGACGGGGAGGGGGATGTGGCGGTGGTCGCACGCTAGGCATGCCAAACGCCTGGGACCAAGCCGTGTGGCGGTCTTCTAATTTGCCTTCCTGGAAGACTCAAGACGTGTCTCTTCATCCTCTCTCTCAGTATTTGTTTACTTTGGTCTCTTGTTTTTGATGTCAGAGAGAGGTGTGTTTAGTGGACACGAGCTGTAATACTCAGCAGAACTTTGTCAATTGGCACTGTTTACAAGTCTGTTAGCTGCATAAGCTTAATAAAAAATTGGTCTGGGCATTACATCCCCTCTAGCAGGCCAACAGCTGCATGAACTGTGGGGAGGAATGGGAGGCAAGGGAAGGATAAAGCCAAAGGACAGCAGGACCCCATCTCCTCTTTCCCTTCCCTTTCCGTCCTTCTGCCCCCAGTTCCAGACGCCACAAGGACCCTAACCTTGTTTCTGGCTCTAGCTGCTAGCTTTTCCAAATCTCAGTGCTTTTCCCTTTTCCATATCCCTCCTATTAAACTTCCAACAGACGTCTTAATTCATCAGGCTGTCCTGGAAGGGTGTTGTACTGGGGGAGGAGAGGTGGTTTGGGCCTCACCTTCAATTCCAGTCCTCAGAGAGGTTTCCTGGGTGACTTTTAAAGGGGAAGGTGCCTGGGGACCAAGATGACAGGCTGCTTGATCCCAGTCTTTAGTATGAATTTCTGCAGCTCCATCTGTATTCATGATTGTACTTGAAGTGGTATTAGCTGAATGAGTTCATCTACTCAGATTTAAGACAGAGGGCGGGACTCTGCTTCTTCACTGTCTTGTCTTTTTTTTTTTTTTTGACACATTCCCTATTGGTCTATGGGAATTACAGGGTTGCCACTAAAGTACTTCCACTTGTTCATATCGAGTCAGCGAAACCCCCTTTCTTCTTTGGGGCTCCAGATGACTTCACAATCCAGAGACTTGAATCTGTAATACAGTGTAAACTGCCTTGCTTTCCCCCAGTCCTTCCCTCTGCCAACACCTGCTCTCTCTCTCATCCCCACCTCCAGTCAAAGATGGGATTATTAATCCAACTCTAGAGAGAGACGAGGTATTTTCTGTCCACATCTCCCCAGTGAAGGGATCTCCGAACAAGTTTGGGGAGGGTCCGTCTGTAAGGAGCAAGCTCCAAGAAACCTCTGTGGAGGCAGTTTGGCCAACCCAAGGGCTCGTCAAGCCGACTTTCACGAGGGGAGCCGGCCTTGTTAGTTGGCTTCTGTCTCTAGAGCCGACAAAGTAGTAATTGAGTAGCCTAGACGTAGGAAGGGTAGAAGAAGCACTTACTCCCCTGCCTTCGAAAATGAAGAGGAGAACCAGGTGAGCTCTCCGTCTCAAGCCTGAAGAGAAGAGGTCTTGGAGGAAGCAGAGAACAGCATGGACTGGACAGACGTCTGGACTTCCCTCAGCCCATAGTTTCGTGAGCTGGAGAGGCCAGCTGAGGGATCTCTTGATTTTTGCCAACTGCCTTCCTGCTGAGCCAAAGTTTTCTCATTCCCCCTTCACTGGGGAAGCAGCTGAGGCCCAGGGCCTTGCTCCCTGGGAAATTCTCTTCTCGCTCCATCTTCTGGTGCATTGGCCATGTTACTGTGCCAGTAGTGTCTTAACTCCTGTTCCATATATTCTCAGCTGGCCTTGGACCCACCTAGGAGTTGGGGGAGGGATGAAAATGGGTATTATTCCTTGTAGTTGATCCTGATGTCATGTGTGTATGAAGAGACCCCTCCCTTCTTTTTTTTTTTTTTTGTTTTGTTTTGTTTTCCATCCCTCTCACTCCCTAACAGGATTGAAATAAAACCTGTTTCTGTTTTTATAAAAATAATTTTTCCTTTAAACTGGAGACTTGATTTTGTCAATATAGAGATCTCTAGGCACTCTGGTCACATGATCCTGGTCCCCCTGCCTCTGCCATCTGTTCGACACAAACACACTGTTCTGCCAAGAGGGCAGAGATGGTTCCCCTGTGGCTGGATCCTTTGGGAAGAACCCTGCTGCTCTATGAAAGTTGTTGGGGAGGCTGGGGCAGTACCCTTTATCTGGTTCTGTTTGCTGGAACAGAACCTCACTCCTCACTGTCGTGGCCAGAGTTTAGTATGGTGCGGGAGAGACCTGAAGTGAAGAGGTAGCACTGGAAACATTTTATCATAGACATTAATATACTTTTCCTCCCGAGTTTCAAGACTTAGCATACATCCCCAGAGTTTCCATGCCTGCTTTGGGCACTTAGCAGGACAGAGCTAACCTCTGCTTCCAGCTTTTTTTCCAAGGCATCGGAGGGCCCATGACTGAGTGGTGGAACAGGGCATGGAGAGGCACTGGTAGCCTTCAGAGCCTGCCTGCCTTCCTGTCTACATAGCATTCGTTTGCTCACTACTCCTGCCACTCAAAGGCAGAGATAGGGTGGGGGAGGGGATATACAAAGGTATTGCTGTTAAAAGCCCAAGGAATAGAAAAGCATAAAATGAAATGAAATTCCTAAGTGCTGTGAAATTTAATTTTTTAAAAAATTATTTTAAAGCATTTGTTTCAAAAGCTAATGTAACAGAGGAGTTGAACAACACAACAAGCCTAACTTAATTGATAAACAGAACACTCAACAGTGTGCATACTGTCTTCAGGCCAGACGCATTTACTAAAATTGGTCACAGTGAGCCATCAGGCCTCAGAAAATTTTTAAAAGTTAAAATAATGTTCTGTGAACACAGGATTAGGTCACAAAAAAGAACTGGAAATCTCTAACTTTAAAAATAAACAGGCAGAGGGCTCGTGGGTGGCTCAGTGGGTTAAAGCCTCTGCCTTCGGCTCAGGTCATGATCCCAGGGTCCTGGGATCGAGCCCCACATCGGGCTCTTTGCTCAGCAGGGAGCCTGCTTCTCCCTCTTTCTCTGCCTGCCTCTCTGCCTACTTGTGATCTCTGTCAAATAAATAAATAAAATCTTAAAAAAAAAAAACCAAACAGGCAGTACAGTTCTAAATAACCCATGGGTCACAGGAGAAATCACAAAGTTAGAAAAAAATGCATAATGAAGATACACCATATCAAAACCTGTGGCATACAAGTAAAGTAATACTGAATATGGCTTTAATTCACATGTTATAAAAGAAAGGCTGAAGTCCGTGATCTAAGTTTTCATGTCAAGAAACAGGATAATAAATTCAAAAAATAAGAAAATACAAAAAAGACAAAAAGCCAGTGAAATAGAAAACAAATCTCCAAGAAAGAAAAATCAATGAAATGGGAAGTCATTACCTTGAAAACATCAATAAAATTGATAAAACCTTAGTCGACCTTAGATCAGACCAAAAACATTTTGGAAAAAGGGACATCATTCGTATCTTACACTCACTAATCTTCCATGAAGTTCAGAGACTAGAATAAGGGCACAGGTCCCCATTCTCGTTTGAGGCCACCAAAACCCAGCAAGGGTATCACAGGAAAACCAGGGGTTGAATTCTTCTGTGAATGTAGATGTAAATTTACTGGAAAAAATAGGCAAATCAGTTCTAAGAGGGGGGAAAAAAAAGATAATACACTATACCTAATTTGGGTTTATTGAAAAAAACCAGGGTTGATTCAATATGTGAAAAATCATGTAATTAACAATCAACAAATATTAGGAGAGAAATCATAATTGTCTAGGCAGATACACAAAAGAACACTACAAAATTCAATACCTATTCATGATTAAAAGAAAAAAAACTTTAGAAAACCAGAATTAGGAGAGCACATCCTTAAATCTAACAAAAGGTATCAACAAAAATGCTATAGGAAACTTCCGAGAAAAATACAAAGTCCTCCTCCATGAAATGAGGATTGAGCCAAAGATACCCACTGCCACACCTCCAGGTATCATACCAGTTCAAGCCTGTGTGATAAACCAAGAAAATACAAGGATCATAAAGGTAAAAAAATTTGCTGACAACATGACTATGTACACTCCTAATCCAGAAGAATCTGCAAACTCTTAGAATGAAAGGAATTTAGCAAAGTCCCAGAATGCAAAGTCAATATGCAAAAAAAAAAAATCAATCAATCAATCAATCAGGTGTCTCTAAATAACAAGGAATTTCAAAAATATAACAGGGAGTCTGGCTAGCTCTTTTTGGAAGAGGGTGTGGCTTTGATCTCAGGGTGGTGAGTTTGAGCCCCATGTTGAATGTAGAGATTACTTGGGGGAAAAAAAAAACAAGGGGTACCTGGGTGGCTCAGTGGGTTAAAGCCTCTGCTTTTGGCGCAGGTCATGATCCCAGGGTCCCGAAATCGAGCCCCGAATCGGGCTCTCTGTTCAGCGGGCAGCCTGCTTCCTTTCCTTTCTCTCTCTCTCTGCCTCCCTCTCTGCCTACTTGTGATCTCTGTCAAATAAATAAAATCTTTTTAAAAAATAGCATAAGAAATCAAATAAAATAGATATATTGAAAGTTGTGCAGAACTTTTGCATTGAAAACAACAAAACACTCTTGAAAGAAACATCTACATAAATGAATGGAAGGATATATCTTCTCCATGGATTAGAATATTGTAAGGATGCCAGTGATTGATCTTCTGATTAAACTCAGTTCTAAGTAAAATTGCAGCAGGTGATTTCTATGAAATTGATAAGCGGATTCTAAAATCTGTATGGAAATGCGAAGTGCCAAACAGCCAAGGCAATCTTAAATAAGGACAAAAGTGAAGTCTCCATTCCCAGATGTGTTCCTTTAACTTTCAGCCTCTTTTGTTGTTAAGATTTATGCAGCAGTTTATTTTTTTAACAACTTTTTGTAGACGTGTCCTACAAATAGCACATACCTGTATTTCGTTTCCTGACCTTTTCTGAAGGTTTCGTCTCTGTGCAATATTATTCCGTTTGTATTTTTTATTCTAATTCCATCATCTTATTCTGATTTAATACCTCTTTGTTCCCCTTCACCTTAAGTTTTCTATTTTTAATGTCAGAATTGAGGAATGGCTATATATTCTCTGGTCCTTTGAAGTTATGCATCCTGGCTTTTAATTCCACAAATGGTCTCATATTGATGATTTTTTAAGTGGAACTTAATATTTTGGAACTGCATTTTTGACCACGAAGAAGATGGGCTTTATTTAAGTTTGACTGGCTTGGCTGCTTAGACTAGGGAATTGGTCTCTGACTCTCTTCGTCCTGAGAAGCAAGATGTTTAGGGCATCTCCCTCTGTATAAGAAGGGGAATCTAGGTTTGTCTGCGTGGCAGCCGGAGAGGACAGTGTGTAGGTCTCCCTCTTTGCCAGCTGCCCCTTCATTTCAATTTAGGGCTTCTGGGCCTTTCCTGGGCATGGTTCCCAGAAAATCCCTCTGCTGCTGCTGCCCTGATCAAGTTTCTGGGTCTGTTAATAATAGACAACAGTGGGGGAAGGGCCGGGATCATTATGGAAATAGGAACAACCAAACCACATGGACTGTTCCTGTACCAGCCCCCCACTCTGACCCTGTCTGTCTGCTCCCCCACCTAAATCTAAAGATCACCCTGCAGCGGGCATGTCAGCCACTCTTTGGAGCCATTCTAACCTTGTAAAGGTCTCCCAAGTGCCTGCCCCCCAAAATCAGAACGCATGATCTGAGGAGGATGGGTATGTTTATGAGAACACTGAAAAGGAATATTTAAGATCTGAACTCTCCCAGAAAATCCAGGAAGAATGAAAATTCCTCACTGAACCCCCAGAAGGGAAAGAAGTTTGGCAGCAATTAGGTGAGGCAAATAGAGGCAAAGCATACATATAATCCCAGAGTGTAGAAGGCATGAGCAATGTGAGGGAGAAACGTGGAAAACTAAGGACATGATGATGTTAGGGGAGGAGAAATGGGAGAGGAAGACGGGCTCTATTAAATAAAACATGAAGCCAGCGCCATTTAAATTTTGATGCACCCTAATCTTTCTATTCCCCATGAATGGCCTCCCTCTTCAGCCTCCCCTCCCTGCATACTCTACTTCCTTTATCAAAACCTGCATTCAGGCACCTGGCTGGCTCAGGCAAAAGAGCAGGGAACTTTTGATCCCAGGGTTGCAAGTTCAAGCACCATACTGGGTAGTGAGATTACTTAAGTAAGTAAATAAACTTTAAAAAAAAAAATCACAAACGAAAAACTCTGCTCTCAGGAAAATATGGAAACTCAACCAGTGAATTGTGGAGAACCAATAAAACTTCTGAAAGTACCAGTTGCAAAAATTGGAAACCCTCTTGTAAAATATAACACAGATACAGAACAATACGTAAAATGTACAGTTAGGGGTACCTGGCTGGCTCAGTTGGTGAAACGTGCGATTCTTGACCTCAGGGATGCAAGTTCAAGCCCTATGTTGGGTGAAGAGATGACTTAAAAAAAAAAAAAAAAAACTACTGGAGCACCTAGTGGCTCTGTTGGTTAGGCTGTCAATTCTTCTTCTTCTTCTTTTTCTTCTTCCTCTTCTTCTTCTTCTTCTTCTTCTTCTTTTTTTAAGATTTTCATTCATTTATTTGACAGACAGAGATCACAAGTAGGCAGAGAGAGGAGGAGGGGAAGCCGGCTCCCCGCTAAGCAGAGAGCCTGATTCGGGGCTCGATCTTAGAACCCTAGGATCATGACCTGAGCTGAAGGCACAGGCTTTAACCCACTGAGCTACCCAAGCACCCCTGGGCCATCAATTCTTTTTTTTTTTTAATATTTTATTTATTTATTTGACAGAGATCACAAGGAGGCAGAGAGGCAGGCAGAGAGAGAGAAAAGAGGAAGCAGGCTCCCCACTGAGCAGAGAGCCTGATGTGGGGCTCCATCCCAGGACCCTGGGATCATGACCTGAGCCGAAGGCAGAGGCTTTAACCCACTGAGCTACCGGGGCCATCAATTCTTGATTTCAGCCAGGATCATGATCTCAGGTTCATGAGACTGAGCCCTGCACTGGGCTCCACACTGAGCATGGTGTCTGCTTGAGTTTCTCTTTCCCTCTCCTTCTGCCCCTCCCCCTTCTCCTGTGCGCCCTCTAAGTAAACAAATAAATAAAATCGTTTTAAAAGTTACTTTTAAGGGGTGCCTGGGTGGCTCAGTAGGTTAAAGCCTCTGCCTTGGGCTCAGGTCATGATCCCAGGGTCTTGGGATCGAGCCCCGCATCAGGCTCTCTGCTCAGCAGGGAGCCTGCTTCCTCTTCTCTCTCTCTGCCTCCTTGTGATCTCTGTCAAATAAATAAATAAAATCTTAAAAAAAAAGTTACTTTTAAAAAAGAAAGGAAAATGTATAGCTGAATAAGTTATAAAGGGAAGACCCTCGTTAGCATCCAGGACTAGAAATTAGAACTTAGCCAGCTATTTCAGAAGCCAGCTATGTGCCCGATCCTATCACAACTCTCCCTCCTTCCAGAAGTAACCACAATCCTGACATTTATGGTAATCACTTAGGAGGATTTTATTTTAATGGGACTAAAGGTTTAGCTATAAATAATCACTAATGGTCAAATATTAGGCACTCAAAGGGTGTTTGGGGGAGCCCGGAGTGGAAGCCAGATCTCAGCACACTTAAAATCACATCATTTTGTACAGTTAGTTCCCTCTATGCCTAGATTAAAACACACCTCACTGGAAAGGAGGTACAGAAGTCCAAGTCCAGGGCTGTGCCCCGTGCGCTCAGCTGCCTGACTCCCATCCACTGGGCCAGAAAGCTCCATACCCCACAGACTTTCCAAGGCAGAGCAAAAGTAGGTCCCAGCTCACAGTGCTTGGGAGAGGGCCAGGGACTATTCGTCTCTGCTGCTGACATGTGAGCCCAGGACGTTGCCAAGACTTCCCTGGGTCTTGGTCTTAGTGTATAGTACGGGGCCATAATGAAGCCTTTTATGATCCCCTATAGTCCTCTCCTAACTTGCTCCCCTGTCCTCAATCTTGGTTTCTGTTTCAGCCACCTGCTCGTTCACCTTGCAAGAAGCTCATCACCTTTCTTTCCCCCTGGGTGTCTTTCCAAACTTGTGCCCCACTTTTTGCCCTTGATTCTTACAATACCACAGGTCCACGTCCTCTCTACACACATCTTTATGAAGACACACACACGTCCTTGCACACTGGAGGTGCTGAACAAACGTTCCTAGAATGCATCCATGTAAAGAAAGACCGAATGAATTGTTTCATGCACGAATGTATGTATTCCTTCAATATTTAACAAATGCCCAAAGTATACCCAGATACTAACCTGTCCCTCTACCCTCTAGGATTATTCTCCTCCCTTTCTCCTCAGGTGCCTCCTTCCCCATCCTATTTCTTTTTTCCTTCCCCTGTACCACAGAGCTAGACGGAGTCCTCCGCAAGGCAGGATGCGGAGACACAGAAGCCGGCCGGTGGAACAGACACCCTGGAAAGGAGCCAGATGAAATAAGGGCAAAGACAGCTGTGTGACATGCAGGGAGAACCTGTGCAGAATGAGAAGCAGTGATTCATGGAGCGCTGCAACTCAGACACTCCTCCGGCTTCACTCTGAGAGCTGCTGCGGGATTGGGGTCAATGAGGGCTGGCATCAAGACGAAGGGCAGCCTGGCTTCTCCTCCCTTAATCCTTGTCTACCCACCCCTCCCCCAGTACTCCCTCCCATTGACCAGTGTCCTGGGCCTTTAAGAGTTGGAAGGGCTGGACTGAGGCGAGAGCTCTTACCTCTCCCCTCCCTTCTCCTTCCCTTTGGCTGCAAGTCCGCCAGTCACAGCAGCAAACTGCAGTAGAAAAGGGGAGGAAGCCAGCGAGCCTGCAAGAGAGGAGAAAGAGAGCCCAGCCGGGTTTTCTCGTCCCACAGGAGAGAGCATCGCACAGTTCACAGACACAGGACCGCTCTCCTGCCCACGGTAAGGGCCCCGGAGGCTCTGACCAGCCTCTGCTCCAAACTCTGCCCTGCCTGAGTCCCTAACTCTGCCTGCCACATGCTTATCCCCACCCTGATTAAATTGTACCCCAGACTCCTTAGCCCTAACATGTCTGCAAGGCTCCCACGTTTTGGTTCTCTCTAGCCCTCTGATTTATAGTTTCCTCCTGACTGTGGCAGTCACCCTTACATGGGGACCTCTTAGCTACCGCTCAGAAGCAAGCCCCATCCTAGTAAGGGAAGATAGAGATTGGAGTAAGGATAGATTCATTAATAGAATGTTGAGGATTCCCAAAGACCCAGGGAAGATGGTAGAGATTTCCTTAGAAAGAGCTGGGGTTTGAGCTCCGTACTTGTTCTTAGCCTGCTCCATGGGCTGGGACTGTTGGTTGGCATGGCCAAGGGCTGTGCTGGGAAAAGCACCTGCTTCTAGTCCTGATTTTGCCACACTAACCAGCTATGTGACTTTGGACAGCAGCTTCCTGATCTGTGATAGGAATTTACGGTTTCCCAGACTTGGTGTGTGTCATAGGGTCTCTCTCTCTTTTTTTTTTTTTTTAAGATTTTATTTATTTATTTGACAGACAGAGATCGCAAGTAGGCAGAGAGGCAGGCAGAGGGGGGCAGCGGGGAAGGAGGCTCTCTGCTTAGCAGGGAGCCTGTTGCAGGGTTCGATCCCAGGACCCTGTGATCATGACCTGAGTAGAACACAGAGGCTTTAACCCACTGAGACACCCAGGCACCCCAGGGGTTCTTTTTTAAAATAAACATTCCTGAGCTCCCTCCTGGCAAATTCTGATCCGGTAGATTTTGGGTGAGGCTAAGGAATCTTTATTTGACCTAGGATTTCAATATAGCCAGGAACTTCTGGATTTGATGAGTTATGAAAACAAGAGTCTTCAAGCTTTAACCTCCTGAATGGAGCCATTCTGTCTTCTTTATATGGATGAGGTCACCCAATAATCCTGCTCAGAAGCAAGAGAGTAGACATAATGATTCTCTTCCTTCCTGCCCCTTCAGAGAACCCTGAGACACCCCGAATTTCACCATAATGTCATTGGCACTATTGGCAACTCTGCCAAGGTCCATCTCTTACAGCCACCTGCAAGTTGAGGACCAAATCTTACTGGACAGCCCCGGCCACTTCCCACCTTCTTTGTGTCTTTTCTCTCATGTGTATTATAGAGGTCATCATCTGTGTCCTTGAGGATCTCCACATCCGCGTCCAGGAGTGAACAGTTAAGCCCCAATCTCGTACTCTCAGTCTTCATCCTCTGCCCCTCACCTCTTGCTCTTGCTCCCACTCCCGGTCCTTTGTTCCTTCTCTCCCCACTGCACCTGCATCACCATCCTTCCCATCCTATCTTCAGACACCGGAGGCAACACCAAGACCTGGAACACCTGGGTTCTAAGTCGCATTCTCTGGACAGTGTGTTCAGTCCGTCTCCTAGGATACGGGGGAAGGGAGGCTGAGGGCAGGGGTGTGCTCCTGTGGGCCCTTCTCCCTCCTGGATCTCAGGCTCAAAATCCCCACAGAGGACGAGAACCCGACCTATTGGGAATTAGAGGAGAAAGAAAAAGAGGAAGAGGTGAGGGAAGAAGGAGTGGGGAGAAGGATAAGGAGAGGAGAGCACAGAGGCTGACAAGTGAGCAAGTAGGGGGCAGATGGGATCAGGAGAGAAGAGTGAGCTGGGAGAAAGGAAAAGAAAGGCACCAAGAAAGGGAAAAGGAGAGAAATGGGAAGAGAGGAAAGAAAAGCTATCAAGTGGGACATGGTGGGGGCTGAGAATGACAGAGGCAGGGAGACAAAATTATCCATGTCCCTTGTTGGTTCTTAGCCCTGCTCTAACTGGCTTTCTAAGTTTTCCTTTGGAAAGAAAGGATTTTCCTCTTTTTTTTTTTAAGGTTTATTTATTTATTTTAGATAGAGCAGGAGGAGGGGCAAAGGAAGAGGGAGAGACAGGATATCAAGCAGACTCTGTGTTGAACATGGAGCTTGATGTAGGGCTCGATCCCACAAGCATGAGATCATGACCTGAGCCGAAACCAAGAGTTGGGCATGCAATGGACGGAGCCACCCAGGGGCCCCCAGAGAAAACCCTTTCTAAGGGCAGGGCCTTGCTGAGATCTCTGAGCTAGTTACAAGGAACCGTGGTTCTGGTCCCACTTCTACCACGTAATTCCTTCAATGGCTCTGGCACTTCAGCTAATCTTTCTAGCCCTTCTGTATAAAACGAAGTCCAAGTCTGACATTCTGTGGCTCCCTGAGTTGAAATTGGTCATCATATGGTCACAAGTCACCCGGATCTAGGTTTGAAATAGTAAGTCAGAAATGGGAGGAGGATTGGAAGAGCACGTACCCAGCCCTGGGGTTGGAAGAGTTTGGCAAGGATAAAATAATTTTCCAAGGCTTGTTTGAGAGGAGATAGGCTCCAAAATAGGGGTGTCCTGGCACTGTGAGCAGAGGCGTCCCATGTTTCAGGACACAATTGTGAGGTTCCTAGGTCCAGGTATAGGGGAAGGGAATTCTGTCTTCTCCCAGGGCTGAGATCCAGCCCATCCCACAGTCCCTATGCCCCAGATACGGGAGCTGAAATTCAAAGAGGAGATAAAGCAGGTTGTTGGCAAGAGGATTGGAAGAATCCCAGGCTTCCCCTTTCCTCTGGAGTCTGGGGACCTGAGACACTTAGGAGAGACCTGTTAGTTCTGTCCTCATCCAGTTTTTGCAAGCTTTGGTCGCCAAGCTACATTACCAGCCTGAAAAGGGGAGCTGCATTTCTACCTCTCATGAAGCACTCTGGGTCCCTTCATCCATCCAGAGGCTTCTTCTGGTCTCACCCAGGCTCACTATATTCAGCCTCAGCCAGAAAAACCTTGGCTTTTGGGAACTTTTACAGGGTTCTGTCTCTCCTGAGGGCTGCCTTGAGTTATCTTTCCCACTTAGGTACAGACTGGCTCCCAACCTTCCCTTCTCCCTCTGGGCACCTGTATATTTGCTACCCCTTTGAAAGCCTTCTCTAGGTCCTCCAGTCAGGGGAACTGTAGTTTTAGTGACCTCTACTTTCTTCCTAAAGATTTAGCCACCCCTGGGTGACTTGATAGACTCTTCCAGCTAAAGAGAGGTGGGGGAGCCCTGAGATGCTGTGTGACCCCAGACAAGTCACACACCACATTTCTGGACTTCCCGCTTTTCATCTGTGAGACCCAGCGAGTGGAACCACACCGTGTTCTAAGAAAGCACCAACTGAATGATGACTTTAGAAATGCTTTTTGTGTTTTAGATGCTCACCATTGTCAAAATGTAAACTTATCCCTTAAAAAACGCAGCATCTCTATTCGAGTGCTGTTCCTCTGCTTATGCAAAGCATAGAGCTTTATGTTTCTTGCGCTTTGCTTCGTCCAGAATGATTTGGTCAAGAGTTGATGATTTCCTAGAGGGCACAGATCGAATCAATGTGGCTACATATCGAGCCTTCTGGATCTTTTTAAAAGATTAATTAACTAATTAATTTATGAGAGAGTGAGAGAGAGAGAGCTCACAAGCTGGGGGAAGGCAGAGGGAGAGGGAGAAGCAGGCACCCCACTGAACAAGGAGCCCAATGCAGGGGTTGATCCTAGGACTCCAGGATCATGACCCGAGGTGAAGGCAGATGTTTAACCAAGGGAACCACCCAGGTGTCCCCTCTTTTGCCCTTTCGAGAACAGTTTGTTGTTATCTACTAGGGCGACTTAACCAGGTCCTAAATGAGCATGTATCTTTTTTTTTTTTAAGATTTTATTTATTTATTTGACAGAGAGAGATCCCAAGTAGGCAGAGAGGCAGGCAGAGAGAGAGTGGGGGGGAAGCAGGCTCCCTACTGAGCAGAGAGCCCGACGCGGGACTCGATCCCAGGACCCTGAGATCATGACCCGAGCCGAAGGCAGCGGCTTAACCCACTGAGCCACCCAGGAGCCCATGAGCATGTATCTTAATGAGGGCTCTGTTCTTCAGGAGGCAGAGAAAACTTGAAACTGCATTTCTAAGACTATGTAGCTTACCCGTCCATTAAGCTGTTGGGAACAACTGCTAGGCTAAGGCGTGTCAAGTGTGCCTTACTGTGGGAAGGCAAAAGAAGGTGGCTTGTGTAGCAAGTATGGCACAAGGGGTCAATTTAAAGGCAACAGCAGCACTCTGCCTTGGCCCCTCTGGTGCCGGGGGTGGGAGGGTCTGCACGGGACCAGGGAGAGGGCTCCCAAGAAACAGCAGCTGGGGTGAGCCCCATGGAGAAGAGAAGGCTAGGATATAGAGAGATTCCAGGTTCTGAAAGGACGCAGCCAGCAAGATGGTGGTCCCTAATAATCGGGAGCTGAGGGGTGACTCTGGGGTTTTGGGCAGAAAGCCCTGCTACAACCCTCTGTGGAGATGACTATGGAAAAGAGCAGACTCTGTGGGATCAGACATTTGGCTTTAAATTCTGAATCCTTATGTGATCTGATGCAAGTTTTGTAGCCCCTCTAAGCCTCAAAGTCATCGGACTCAAACTAGATGTACAAAAGAGCTAAAGATTATGTGGATGGGGGCGCCTGAGTGGCTCAGTCGATTAAGCGTCTGCCTTCAGCTCAGGTCATGATCCCAGGGTCCTGGGATTGAGCCCTGCATCAGGCTCCCTGCTCAGTGGGGAGTCTGCTTCTCCCCCTCCCTCTTCTTTTCCCCCTGCTTGTGTCCTCTCTCTCTCTCTGTCAAGTAAATAAATAAAATATATTTTTTTAAAAAGTGTAGGTGGGTGAAGCTCCTGGCTCCTCATGGGCCTTCAGGATGCACAGGTTTCCTTCTCTTCCTCCTTTGATCTCTTATTCTAAGATCCCCAGTATGAACCCCGAACCCTTCGTTCCTCCTTACTCCTCCAGGTGACTCCGGCACCAGCTGGTGGAGCAGTGGGTGATGGCATCTCTGATGCAAGGCCGTGAGTACCCCAGAGGGAGAGGAGGCTTTCAGGAGACCACCCAGGGATGGGGAGGCGGGGAGGAGTCTGGACCCCTGGTCAAGAACGCTTCCTGGGCCCTCCACCCTTCCCGCCGGCTGCCCAGCCAGCCCCTTCTTCTCCTGGCCCAGGGCTGCCCATCAGTGAAGACTTGCTGCTGATGCAGAAAGGCACGCTGATGCGCAAGGTGAGGTCCAAAAGCTGGAAGAAGCTAAGATACTTCAGACTCCAGGATGACGGCATGACGGTCTGGCACGCCAGGCAGGCGGGAGGCACTGCCAAGCCCACCTGTGAGTCATGTGGATAGCTAGGCACAGGTGCGGTGGCGGGGTGGGGGGGTCGGTGGGGACTGGACCCTAAAGAGTCCAGCGGCTTGAGAGCAGGGGAGGAACGAGGGTCCTATGCGGTGTCCTCATGCTGTCCCTCTTACATCTACCTCTAAGCCTGTAGAGTGGGAATTACAATAGTACTTGCCTCTTAAAGCTATTTATGAAAATTCAATCCATTATTGCACATAAAAGGCTTAGGAGGGTTCTGGCTCAGAATAAGGCTCAGTAAGTCCTAGGTTCTGTTTTGTTATCATTATAGTGAGAGCATGATCTCATGCATCAGACTGCCCGGATCAAAGCTCTGGCTCTGCCACTTTCTAGCTGAGTGGCTTTGGACAAGTTGCATTAAGCTTTGGTTTCCTTATCTGCAAAATGAGGACTGAACGGTTCCTGCCTAGAAGGTTACAAGGACTCGGCAAGTTAATGTACAAAGTGCCTAACATGTCACCTGAAGCCAGGATGCCTTTTACAAATTAGCTATTATGATGAATATTATTTTTTTAAGATTTTATTGATTTATTTGAGGGAGCACAAGTAGGGGAGCAGCAGGCAGAGGGAGAGGGAGAAGCAGACTTCCTTGGAGCAGGGAGCCTAAGGTGGGGCTCGATCCCAGGACCCCGAGATCATGACCTGAGCCAAAGGAAGATGCTTAACTGGCTAAGTCACCCAGGCGCCCCTATGGTGAATATTTTTAAATATCATAAATGCAGCACAACCTTGTGTATCCTCTTGGCCAGATGCTTTATGCCCCCCTCTAAAAATGTGATCACAGGACGCATTTGAGAAAGTCTGCTTTAGAAACACAATCAAAGCTCACGAGCCCCAGAACCCCCCAGCTGAGGAAAGGGGGTGGGATAATTTCTCTGGCTCTTTCCTAGACATCTGGAAAGAGGA